>NC_058341.1:60167500-61417500 GCF_905475395.1 Chrysoperla carnea | reverse complement strand
ATGGCAATTTCGACATCAGGCAACTACCGTATTTAGTTACATACACGTTCACACGAATATTTTCCAGCCAATGTTTTAAAAACTGGACAAGAAATGTTTGTTTGATAGAACTAATGATATTTCTTACTTTTTTTCGCCTTTTTTCTTATTCGATGATGAAGAGGATTTTGAATTACTAGATTTGGTTGTAGTAGATTTAGGTGTAGTATTATTTATAGGTTCCAATTCTGTTTTAAATGTTGTGGTTTGATTTGTTGTGGCACCAGCACCTGCTCGTGGTGCCATTGAATTTACAATTCCTGTTGGAATATTGATTTGTTGTTGTGTGTTTTGTATATTTTGTGTTTGTAAATTTGTTGTTGTGCCTGGTGTTTGACTTTCATTATATTTATGGTAGAAAGACATTCCTAAAATAAAAAAATTAAATTAAAAGTTTATTTCAGCCACATATAGAAAGTAATTTAGAGTTTCTATTTAATTTTCAGAATTCAAAATGGTATTTCAAATCATAGTTTAATGATTTGAATAATTTGATTTATTTGAAGCCCTGAATTGTAATCAATAGCTAGTTAACGTGAAAGGGAATGAAACAGTGGAGCCGTTGACACGGTAAGGGTCGTCTCAAACGCTCCTTTCACCTGAATCATTCCCACAGCAAAATATTTCGTAATTTACCGAATCAAGGAATGACTGCGACAAACCTATCTTGATTACTGGGATTTTGTGCAGGGCACGCGACAGGAAAAAGTGTGTATAACCACAGCTTGCCATTCGACTGTGCTCGTCTGAAACTTACTAGAGCACAGTTGAGAAGGGTGGCGGAATTCTTAACAGGACACTGTCGATTGAACTACCACCTTCTTAACATAGAGATCACTGAAGATCCCACTTTTAGGGTCTGTATGGAGGACGATGAATCCTCAATACATGTTATTTGCACATGCAGAAACCTGCAGGGTGGCAGGTTTAGAACGGAAATTAGAATATCTGTAAATGATGCGCCATATTTAGTCAAAACCGGTTAATTTTAACTGCTAGACAAATTTAACTGCTCATAAAACGTTCTCCATCAATTTAGGTTCTCTCAAGTGTATTCTTTGGAGCTTAAGTGAAGTAAGAAATGTGAGCGGTTAATTTTGTCTCCCTAATACATTTAATAATTACTATGATGTATGAAGCCATACTGTAACGAGAGTCTAAGCATGACATCGAGTGTACAATCACGACTTTTTACTAAAAAAAAAAACGCACCATACGGATTAATATTATTTCGTCGCAAAGACTAGAATCTAAGTATCTTAAAAACCATTTTGAACTCGTTTAATTGGTGAGATAAATAATGAAATTACCTGAGGCATTTTTGGGTGGCTGTTTTCTGATACGATTCAAATCGTAGGTATGTTCACGATGCATGCGTAAAAAATGTTTCTTAACATGATCGGCACGATTAAATTGTTTCATACACACATAACATTGGAATGGTTTATCTTCCCTGTGAATATTTTCATGCCTAGTGAACAAATCTCGTCGATCTGTTGCATATGGACAATGTGCACAATTATACCTTTTTGCAGACACTGTAGTTGGAGGTGTTGGTGCTGTTGCTGTCGTTGGCGATTCTTGTGGCTGAAAACAATATTAATAGTTATGAAAAATCTGAAAAACTGGATCATCTCTTTGCCTGGGATTATGAACGTACTTTGAGTACAAAGTACCTAAGTACGTAAGTAAGTAAATTCAGGTCGAATATTCCCAAAACGAATACGTGTTTGATGTGTGTTAGAAGGCCGACACGTTGTGTATATGACGAATCGCGGTTGAAAAGCAGAAAGTCCCAAGCTAATTATCGACGCTATTTAATAATTCATCGGTATCTGACGAGCAGTTGATTGATTCTCCGTGAATGGATAGCGGATAGTCAATGCTTGGCACTACCTTATGGAGAATTAAGAAAGCATTTATTTGGAACTTTTTATTTATTTGGGTAAAATGTAAAATCAATTATTTTTGATGGATTATGATTTTTTAACATTCAAATGTTTGGATGAATTTAAATTTATTTAGATATCACCGCAATGCATAATTTATTAAACGTCACATATCCTAAAACACTTCCAACGATACAACGATATTCCAAATAAAGAAAATCCACTCTATTTAGAAGGTTGCTCCATTTGCTGTACTGATTTTTGGGATAACCATTTAAATTAATATTATTAGCAAAAATACTCACTTCAGTAACTGGACTTGTTTTCGGCTGAACCACTGACGGAGTTTCGGACTGCAATAATTCGTAAAACAAAATTAAAATAATTCAAATTGAAAAAACGAGGAATCAATTATCATACCTTTAAATGTGAACGTGTTGCCAAACCAAAAGCAGCGGTTAGATGTTCAACAGATTTAAAACCTTCGGATTCAAAATCAACATCTTCTTCTTCACCATACAATTTTCTTGTAATCTCTTTAAACATATCTTCGTAGCAATCCATGGCGGAAGCCATTTGTGATGCGACTTCTAACATTGAGGCCCAATTCTATAACTTTAAAATAAAAAATGATAAGTTTTTTGTTTGTTTGATATAAAAAGTTATTTTCTTTTTTTGAAACATAAAATAAAAAGTTTACTCATACCATACAAAAATTTATTTATTATATATTTTTTGTAATATTATATTTTATGGTATGGGGGCGTTGTGGGTGTTTTTTTTTTTTCATTAACAATGTTTAGTTTTTTCAACTTTATTTTTGTTGTTTAATTTATATTTTTACATGTGTATCTTGACAATAGAATGTTGGGGACATTCAAGTTTCGAGCTTTTACAATTTCAAAAAAAAACGACTCGCTTCTGCCTTGAAAGGGATTGAAAAGTATTTCAAAATTAACATAAATGAAGGAAAATTTTAGATTGAACAACTTTGATTTCTGGGCTTTTCGAAGACCGTATAAATTGTCTGGAATCGTTTTTCGATGCCAAATTTTATCATATAAGTCATTCAGTGTTCCAAGAGCCAATATTTTCGACAACTTTCTTATATATCAGGATTCGTTATATTGTTGTATAATCTAAGAAAGGGGGGGGGGGGTTAGACGCCTTTGGAAGCGGATATCTCGTATATCTGTCGTTATAGTCACCTTAGGAGAAAGAGAAGAAGGAAAAACCAATGTAATACTATTTAAAAGCCTATCCAGCGAGACCCCACACAATGAAGTGCACGAGAAAAAAAGTTTCACACAAAAATTTTAAGAAAACATAGATGAAAATTTTATGAATAAATGTTACGACAGACTTGCACGCTTACGATGGCGTGAATTATTGCTGAGCGGGTTCTTTTTTATCTCTAACCACTTCAATTATCAGCGGCGGTCCATCAATTTTCAAAAACAAACAGTATAGGCCCGTTTCTATTATTAATACAAGTAGAAGAGTCAGCCCACTTTCAGCACAGTTTGACCTCAAGTAACCCCGGATGGTACACTTTTCAAAAAAGGGCAAACCTAGGTGAATGTTGGAAACCTCGGAAGTTGGAGGGGATAGATGACGTCATTGATCAATAGTAAATCAAGATGGCGTTGGGAGGTGTGGTGGGGGTGAGGAATGACATAAACGGGGCTTGACCAATAGTGGTGGGGAGTGAACGGGGGGCGGGACGTTGACATCATGTACGTTTTGGCCCAGTTGGATAGTACACTTTTCCAAAAAGGGCAAACCTAGGTGAATGTTGGAAACCTCGGCATTGACCAATAGTAAATCAAGATGGCGTTGGGAGGTGTGGTGTTGGGGAATAATGGCTGCCTAAGCATTGATGACGTCATTGGCTTTGACCAATAGTAGCGCTGTAAAAATCAAGATGGCGTCGGGAGGTGTGGTTGAATTGGTGGGGAGGAATGGCTGCCTAAGCATAAACGGGAAATTACCAGGTGACGTCATTGGCTTTAACCAATAGTGGCGCTTGACGGAGAGTGAACGGGGGGCGGGACGTTGACATTAGTTAGCAATTTTCAAGAATATGTTAATTTGACCTTGAAAAATATTGTAATTTGACACTTTATACATGATAAAATTCAAGATACGTGACCGGATGTTAATATTTTTTTTTTTTTTTTTTTTTTTTTTTTTTTAGTCAGCAATGTAATATGACACTTGAAATTTACATAATAAAAATACATGTTCAAACTTGTTTGAATGGACTTTGATCTTAAAATAATTTCACACGTGTCAGCAATTTTCAAGAATATGTTAATTTGACCTTGAAAAATATGATATCATCATCTTGTAACAAGTTCAAACTTGTTTGAAATAATTTTACATGTGTCAAAACACGTGACCGGATGTTAATATTTTTTTTTTTTTTTTTTTATTGAATTAGCAATGTAATATGACACTTGAAATTTACATAATAAAAATACATGTTCAAACTTGTTTGAATGGACTTTGATCTTAAAATAATTTCACACGTGTCAGCAATTTTCAAGAATATGTTAATTTGACCTTGAAAAATATGATATCATCATCTTGTAACAAGTTCAAACTTGTTTGAAATAATTTTACATGTGTCAAAACACGTGACCGGATGTTAATATTTTTTTTTTATTGAATTAGCAATGTAATATGACACTTGAAATTTACATAATAAAAATACATGTTCAAACTTGTTTGAATGGACTTTGATCTTAAAATAATTTTACACGTGTCAGCTATTCTCAAGAATATGTTAATTTGACCTTGAAAAATATGATATCATCATCCTGCTACAAGTTCAAACTTGTTTGAACATGTTCAAACTTGTTTGAACATGTTTAAACTTGTCTGAATTCCAAGAAAAAATAATTAGTTTGAATTACGATTATAAAAATATCAAATTACAACTTTTTTAGTGGTGGGGGTAATGCTATAAAAAGTGATGTACGTAGCTGTTGAAGTATCTCTTTTGAAATTCACCTTTGCTTCAGTTAGTTTTTTCGCATATATTTTTTACGTTATTTTATTATTATTATTATTATTATTATTATTATTATTATTATTATTATTATTATTATTATTATAATTATTATTATTTTGTTTTTGATATATTTATTATTCTAAACTTAGTCTATATATTTTATACAAAAAACAAATATTACTCAGTTGTAAGTTAACTTTAGTGTTGAACGTTCGGTAACGTATATTTTGCTTAGTATTTGAAAATATAACGGTAAGTGTAAAATTTTTTAAATATTATTGTGAAACTTAAATATAATTTTTTGAAAGATGGACACCTACGAACGAAATGTTATGCAGACGCTAAACGTGGTACCTCAAGGTGGTAGCACTGATATGATGAAGAAAGTGGAGAGAGCGTTGAGGCTCATCAAGACGGTGGAGGAAGCTGAGCGATGGATGATACTTAATAAGCAGAACATCCGCTTATTCAAAAAGATGTTGATGTTAAAGAAAGAAAATCCTCTGCGTCTTGAAGCTAATATTGGACTTTGTAAATCATACCAGCGGCAACTTCACCGACTGCGATTAGATTTAGTTAAGCAAGGTGGTGGAGTCACCAAAAAACAAAATCGACATCTAATCTGGGAGACAATTGAAACCCACCATCAGGGCAGGGTGAAGACTGGTATGATTACAAATTTGGATTATAAAGATCCAAATATATTTTTCAACCGGGCATTTCCAATGTTTAGAAGACACGTTCGGCGTGAGCTAGTGAAGCATCCCCTCAAGGTAAGTAAAATTTAAGATTTATAATTTAAATAGTCTAATGAGATCTTGATTTTTTTTTTCAGGTGTATATTATGTTCACGGGCAATTTTATTAAGCCCATCACCAAAGAGGAGGATTTGAAAACTTTTATAACGTCGGCCAAGGAAATGTATCTGACAACGGACATGCAGGAGTGGTACAATGATCATGTCAAAAACTATTTGCTGAAAAAATTGGAAGAATTCCAGGAACGCGATAGCGGTTGGGCTCTTGACATGATCATAAATATTCGAGTCCACATGAATAAGTACTCTCCGATCACAGCTGGGACTTTTTGTGAACTACCACCACTCATCAAAAATAAATTGGCTGTGGTTAATGTCCAGAATAAAGACCAACATTGTTTTCTATGGTCGATAATGTCAGCACTTTACCCGGTTGAAAGGAATCCTCAACGTTTAACTAAGTACCCGCACTATAAACATCATTTAAAATGTGATGGATTAAAGTTCCCCATGTCTCTGGATCAAATTAATAAATTTGAAAAGATGAACCCGCAGCTATCGATTAATGTGTACGGCTACAAAGATACGTTTCTACGTGATTTAGAAATTTTCCCTGTACGCGTTAGTTCGAACACTGCGGGGAAGAAAATTCATCTATTGGCTGTGGAGAATGGGAACAGTCACCACTTTTGCTGGATAAAAAATTTAGCAAAGTTGAGTCGATCGAGTGTAAAGAGTGATAGGCATAAAATTTATTTATGTGATCGATGTCTCAACTATTTTGCTACAGAAGTCAAACTCCAACAGCATTCAGTAAATTGTGGTGAAAAAGAAGCGGTGCGGGTACGAATGCCTGAAACTGATGACGAGCGGTTCGTTGAGTTCAAAGATTTCAACAGCAAGGAACGTGTTGAGTATATGGTGTACGCTGACTTTGAGGCACTATTGGTACCACAACATCATGAAGACATGGAAATGGATCATGGGTCTTATACGCAAAATATTCAAAAACATGTACCCTACAGTGTAGGTTACTATGTTCATTGTACCCATGATCCCAACCAATCGTTTTATAAGGCATACCGTGGTGCTGATTGTGTCAAGTGGTTTGTTCATGAACTGGAACAAGTAGCGTACTCATTAGAGCAAAAAATAAAACACGTTAAACCAATGTATCCGCTCACCGTCGAACAAGAACTGGATTTTATGTCAGCAGAGAAGTGTCACATTTGTGGTAAAGATTTCGTATCCAATTCCATACGTGTTCGCGACCATTCACATCGCACAGGTAATGCAGGTTATTTATTATTTTTTAATTTCATCTAATTTTATATTAATCTATTTTAGGTATCTACCGTGGAGCAGCACACCAATTTTGTAATCTGCATTATCAAGATTCAAGGGTGGTACCTGTTGTGATGCACAACTTAAGTGGATACGATTCGCATTTTATTATTGAAGCTCTGCTGACGGAAATCGACGGTCAAGTTGATGTGTTGCCCATCAACAAAGAAAAGTACATCAGTTTCACAAAGCACGTCTCGGACATTCAATTAAGATTCATTGATTCCTTCCGATTTCTCGCAGACAAGTTGGAAAATCTGGCCTCATATTTAGATAATGATAAAAAATCCATTTTACATAAAGAGGTAAATGATAAAATATAATTAATTTTTAATACAGGGTTGTAATTTGTTTTTTAATTTTTTATAGGTCAGTAATGATGAACAATTTCAATTGCTAACGAGAAAAGGTGTATTTCCATATGAATACATGAGTAGCTGGGGACGTCTCCAAGAGACAAAATTACCACCAAAGGAGGCGTTCTACAGTGTGTTAACAGATGAACACATAACGGATGAGGATTATAACCATGCGATACAGGTATGGAACACATTCAATTTACATACACTAGGTGATTATTCAGACCTGTATATGAAAACTGATGTGTTACTACTTGCGGATATTTTTGAAAATTTCCGTAACACTTGTATTCATAGCTATAGTCTCGATCCTAGTCACTATTACACACTTCCTGGCTATACGTGGAGCGCCATGTTGAAATACACCAATATCAAATTGGAATTGTTCACGGATATTGATGACTTGTTGTTTATCGAGAAAGGAATCAGAGGCGGTGTAAGTCAATGTTCTAATCGCTATGCTAAGGCGAACAATAAGTACATGGAAGAGGGGTATGATAAAACTCAAGAAGATGTCTACCTTATGTATTACGATGTGGTGAACCTATATGGTGCAGCAATGTGTGGATACCTACCAACAGGAAATTTTAAGTGGGTCGACACACCAAACATCGAGGATGTTGCAGATGATTCACCAGTCGGGTACATTTTAGAAGTAGACCTTGAAATACCCCAACATCTACATGATAACTTTAGCGATTTACCGCCATGTCCGGAGACAACGAAACCACCTGGATCAAAACAAAAATATCTTCTGTCAACCCTTTACAATAAGACCAACTATGTCGTGCACTACAGGAATTTAAAACTGTATACACAACTCGGTGTTAAGGTAACAAAATACCACCGTGTGTTACAATTCGATCAATCTGCATGGTTGAAACCATATATTGATTTCAATACCGAGATGCGCAAGAACGCCTCAAATGAGTTTGAAAAAGCATTATTCAAACTCATGATTAATGCCATCTTCGGTAAAACCATGGAGAATGTGAGGAAACATCGGGTTGTGTACATACGAAAAAATTGGGATGGAAAACATGGTGTGAAGAAATTAATTGCCAATCCCAATTTTCACAGTATGATGGTGCTCGACAATGACGTCAGTATTGTTGAA
Source organism: Chrysoperla carnea (assembly GCF_905475395.1). Classification (NCBI taxonomy): domain Eukaryota; kingdom Metazoa; phylum Arthropoda; class Insecta; order Neuroptera; family Chrysopidae; genus Chrysoperla; species Chrysoperla carnea. The sequence continues at coordinate 61,408,979 of NC_058341.1, read as the reverse complement.
ATGAAAAAATCACAGATACGTTTCAACAAACCCATCTACATAGGCTTCACAATTTTAGACATATCGAAAACGTTTGTGTATGACTTCCACTACAACTACATGTACCAACGGTACAACCCCACAAATGTCAGGTTTTTATACACAGACACCGATAGTCTAATTTATAGCGTGAAAAATACTGACGTCTATGAGGTCATGAAACAGGATATTAATCGTTTTGATACGGCTGACTATGCACCCGACAACATCTATGGTATGCCACTACGTAATAAGAAAGTCAAGGGTTTAATGTCCGATGAAAATAATGGTGATGTTATGCTAGAATTTGTCGGATTACGTAGCAAAATGTATGCTATTCGGGTGCAAAATAAAAAAGAGACTAAACGATCCAAGGGTCTCAAGAAGTCAGCTATCCGAAAACTTACTTTTGAGGACTATAAGCGGTGTTTGCTTGAGAACCGTAACTTTTACCATGTTCAGCAAAGCATCCAATCCAAGCGACACCGCTTACATACCATCAAACAGCAGAAAGTGGGCTTATCACCATTTGACCAAAAACGATACATTACTCACAATTCATGTGAAACAAAACCATGGGGCCACTATAGCATTATTTGTTGAGTGTAAGTATTTTATATTTTTTGTTTTTAATATTTAGCTAATTTTTGCTGTTGTTTCAGAAATGTGTCCTGCTGTTGTGATGATCCTCAAAGTGGTTCGGTATTGTGATAGGTGTACAAACAATTGATAGAGTAGTGCGCATGAACAATTGATAGAGTAGTGGTGGGGGTGTCAAAAAACTGATAGTTAGGTTGAATTATTATAGAAAACAATTTAGTGTTAGTTTAAACATACAAAATGCAAGACTTTGGTAATCATAATAGTGATAACAACTGTATTGTTAATATGATTAAAGATAATTGTAGTTTAAGTACTTTAAACAATGTGTTAACAAAGTATTTTAAAACATTAGTTAATATGGCAATTAAATGTGGTCGACCGGAAACTTTAAACTACCTTATTGATAAGGTAGAACAAATGGACTTAGAAGTGAAATTTTCCCCATCGTCAGACGATGAAGACAAACAAATTTGGAACTGGATTTTAAAAAATATCCACTCTGGACAAACAGATGGAATTGCAGGACTATCCATTTTTGAACAATCTTACTACAGTGTATTTACATCAAACGAGTTATCCGACTATGTTCAAGTGAAAGAAATGACTGAAAATTATCTTATGAAGAAAGATGATGATGATGACAATGGACACTTTTCAGAATAATAATTATAATGTATTTTCGATAATTTATAAATATATATTTTTTAAATATTATTATAATACAACTCTGTTTTATACTTTTCAGAATAATAATTATAATGTATTTTCGATAATTTATAAATATATATTTTTTAAAAATTATTATAATACAACTCTGTTTTTATATGTTAGAGATAAAATTTTACAATAAAAATAATATTTTTACAATGTGATATTTTTTATTTTTTTTTTATAAATCACAAGTATGTTCACAAAAGCGGTCCACTATGACAAATTTTTTATTGTTACAAGTATGTTCATAAAAACGGTCCACTATTAAATAAGACTTTTTTGTCAATATATGAATTGTGTAAAGAGTCGTACCCTAACCGGACTTTAACTTTGGATCCACGTTTAGCTAAGACCTTTTCCACTAAATAAATGTTTGGATCGTGAACTTTTTGTAATTCTTCGGCATAGAAACCACCCTTTATATCATCGTTGTTGTAGTCCTTTAGTAGATATGTTCTTGGGTTTGTAAGCAGATACAGACCAATATTAAACAGGTTAAATCCAGTATTAAACAGATACAGACCAGTATTAAACAGGTCAAAACCAGTATTAAACAGGTTATAACCAGTATTAAACAGATACAGACCAGTATTAAACAGATACAGACCAGTATTAAACAGGTCAAAACCAGTATTAAACAGGTTAAAACCAGTATTAAACAGATACAGACTTTCGCTGTTTTTACTCTGGTTTTACTCCGGTTTTCACCGATTTTGCTCCGACTTTCGCCGATTTTACTCCGGTTTTACTCCAGTTTTCACCGATTTTGCTCCGACTTTCGCCGATTTTACTCCGGTTTTACTCCGGCTTTCACCGATTTTACTCCGACTTTCGCCGATTTTACTCCGGTTTTACTCCGACTTTCGCCGATTTTACTCCGGCTTTCACCGATTTTACTCCGGCTTTTTAATTTTTGATAAAGTTATTATAAACTTGTTATTTAATTATATTTGTTTTCTTCAAGTAATGGATTATAGATAGTATTTCTCTTCTGATGTTTGTAGAATGTAGTCTTCTTAATTTATCAATTATTATATTACGATCACTATTGGAATCAATATTTTTTTTTTTTTTTTTTTTTTTTATTTTTTTTTTTTTTTTTTTTTTTCATAAGTTTTCAATACTAGGTTGAAAAAACTGTTTAATACTGGTTTTGACCTGTTTAATACTGGTTTTGACCTGTTTAGAAACAGACCTGTTTAGAAAGAGACCTGTTTAGATATAGACCTGTTTAGAAAGAGACCTGTTTAGAAACAGACCTGTTTAGAAAGAGACCTGTTTAGAAACAGACCTGTTTAGAAAGAGACCTGTTTAGAAAGAGACCTGTTTAGATACAGACCTGTTTAGAAAGAGGTCTGGTTTTCAAATCTAACAAGCATCATCAATCAACCCATATAATATGCTCTTTATATTGAATATAATAAATCAACTTGTACTATAGATTAGATAAAAAAATTTTATTTAAAAAAATTATAATTTTATATTAAAACAAAATACATTTATAAACTGCAATCATGCAAAAAATCATCTTGAGAAAGAATTTATTCAGGATTGTGTTAAAAATTCGACGCACCAATATATATATATATATATATATATATATATATATATATATATATATATATATATATATACAGGGTATTCTGTTATTAACTACACACCGCCTTTTATGATGTAAAAATATTTAATTATTTCCTATGATGGCTTTAAGTTACCAAAGCTTGCAGTTTATACTTTTTATATACCGTACAGTGTGCAACACTATTTTTGGATACATCATGGTTGATAATTCCTGTTTCATATTTATATGATCTTTTAGGTAGGGTGTCACACATAAAAACACTACAAAAATACGGAATTTTAAATTGTTTAGCATACGCATGTAGATCTGTATCGTAAAGTGCTCTGGGTTGTATTGAAATTTTAGTCTTAGTTACATTGCATTTTCATAAACAACAACCCGCTCTGGGTGTTTATTACCAGAAAATACAGACACACAAACATATCATGGTCGTCTATTTTCAGATTCACTATGAACAATAATATGTGGCCCTAGTGGTTGTGGTAAAACCAATGTTATGTTGAATTTAATTTAAGATGAAAATGGTTTACACTTTGAAAACATTTATGTTTACAGTAAATCTGATTACTAACCGAAATATCAATTACTAGAAGAGACTTTAAAATTAGTGGAAGGGGTTGGCTATTTTTCCACTTAGTGATACTAGTGAAATTCCTAGTCTGAATGAAGCTCGAGAAAAAAGTCTTTTCATTTTTGATGATGTGAGCTGTCATTCACAACAGAGAAGTAGAGAATACTTTAGTATGGATCGTCATCGAAAAATTGATTGTTTCTACCTATGTCAGAGCTACGCACGTGTTCTAAAGCATAACATAAGGGGCAATGTTAATTGCTTGGTGCTATTCAAAACGGATGAAATGAATCTAAAACACATATTCTACAATCATGTTGGCTCTGATATGAATTTTCAAAAATTTCATGATTTATATCGACATTGTTGGAGTTCACCAAATGGATTTGTTGTAATAATGAAAAATTTCTCTATGAATGCAGGTCGTTATAGGAATGGATTTGATGAATTTATTGAACTGTAGTGTCACCAATACTTTGTGTGTTTTTTCAGATTCATAATAATAATTTTTTTCTGTAAATTTTTTTAAAATGTAAATTTTAATCATTAATAAATAAAAAAAAAATATTTATAAGATTTTTATTAAATAAAACCTTTATTCTAATCTCATAACACGTGTAAAATTATTTTAAGATCTAATGCGATTCAAACAAGTTTAAACATGTTCAAACAAGTTTGAACATGTATTTTTATTCAAACAAGTTTGAACTTGTAACAGGATGATGATATCATATTTTTCAAGGTCAAATCTATTTCAACATATTTTTGAGAATAGCTGACACGTGTAAAATTATTTTAAGATCAAAGTCCATTCAAACAAGTTTGAACATGTATTTTTATTATGTAAATTTCAAGTGTCATATTACATTGCTTAATCATAAAAAAATATTAATATCCGATCACGTGTTTTGACACATATAAAATTATTTCAAACAAGTTTGAACTTGTTACAAGATGATGATATTATATTTTTCAAGGTCAAATCTATTTCAACATATTCTTGAAAATTGCTGACTAATAATATTCTTTTCTTGGAATTCAGATTTGCAAATTATTATCTAACACGTTCAAGTGTCATATTACATTGCTTAATCATAAAAAAATATTAGCATCCGGTCACGTGTAAAATTATTTTAAGTCGATTAAAACAAGTTTGAACTTGTAACAGGATGATGATATCATATTTTTCAAGGTTAGATGTTATCTATTTCAACATAAAAAAAAAATAAACATCCGGTCACGTGTCTTGAATTTTATCATGTATATTTAAAGTGTCAAATTACAATATTTTTCAAGGTTAGATGTTATTTATTTCAACATATTCTTGAGAATTCTCTTTCTCCTGTCCCGTTAGATTTGGATATGAACCAGATATGAACTGAGAAATCAGAGTATTAAAGCAGATATAAAAACAATTTTATTAAAAAAATTGAAAAAATCAGAGTATTAAAGCAGTTATCAAATCAATTTTGTTAAAAAACTTATAAAATCGGAGTAGTTTTTAACAAAAACTTATAAAATCGGAGTAGTTACCAGAAATATTCACCATTCACGAGGTGAAACTTACAAACCCAAGAACATATTTATTGAAGGATTACAACAACGAAGATATAAAGGGTGGTTTCTATGCTGAAGAATTACAAAAAGTTCACGATCCAAACATTTATTTAGTGGAAAAGGTCTTAGCTAAACATGGATCTAACGTTAAAGTCAGGTGGTTAGGGTTCGACTCTTTACATGATTCATATATTGATAAAAAAAGTCTCCTTTTATAGTGGAAAGTTTTTGTGAACATACTTGTAACAAAAAAATTTTGTCATAGTGGACCGCTTTTGTGAACATATTTGTGTTTTAAAAAAGGAAATGTATTTTTTAATATGAATATATATTAGACTATGTTCATGAAATTTTATTGAAGCAATTTTTAACTAACACAAAACAATATAAAAATATTGTTGTAATACAAATGTTTTTTGATTCATGTTTATTACTCAAAATTACTTGATGGTGCGAATATAATTATCACAAACAAGGTGTATTTATAACCTGAAAATAAGGTGGTGAGGTCATTTCATAGATAAAACAAAACAATGATTAATTAAATTATAGGTGTTTTTTATTGTAAATACAAACACATTTTTAAAAAAAACTTATCATAGACAATTACATTCATGTTTTTATTTCTATATACAATCATGATCATCACTATTTCTTCCACAATCACATCTGTCAATTTCATTACAATTTGTAGCACATATCCATGGCTCGAACCATTTCGGTATATTTCCACCATCCATTTGTTGGTATAGCATTCTACAGAGAATTTTAGGATCTATTTGTTCATACCATAAAAACATTCTCTCATCATGTCTAGCACTATCACCAATCCATTGTTTTCGGCGAATATCGTATGTACCCCAATTTTTTCTCAAGTTACTTCCATGAGTAAGATCATCACAACATTCATTTAGTAATATTTCAAACTGATTGAAATCTCTTTTAAAGTAGTTGAACTTTTTCGCATAATTTACAAATAAGATTGCATCCAAACAATTTCTTACTATGAATGCAGCAATATGAAAGCAATCATCAACTTCTAAATAAGAATACCGTAATGTGTCGATTAACTTTGTAGGTATACTCCAACGACATGCCTCCATAAGTTGATAAAATTCCATCTATAAAAATATTTGGCTACAATTTTCTAAACAGATCTTATCAAACAATACTCACATTAAAATATTCTGGGTAAATCATCTCCGAATTTTGAAACAGATCAATATGATTTTGTAGCGACATTGTACCCCATAATTGTAATGAATTAAAATAAACACCATTTTTTACAAAAATATCCATAATTTATTTAGTATTATTTTTTTTTTAAATATCAAAAACATAAACTTTACAATTTTTTTATAACAATAACAATAAAATATATATATATCTTGCAGTAATAAAATTCAATATAGGAATGATTTGTTAAAATTTTGATGTTCTTGAACATAGTCATCATCATCACTATCACCATCGTCTTCGAATAGGCGCAGTCTCAGTTGGTGACTTCTTCCAATTTTCTCCTCCACCCTCAAATACCCCGGTTTTGTGTTAAATAATTTAATCATGTTGTCCGTCAACACTGCAAACCTAGATGGTAGAAAAACTCCCTCGTTTTCTGTACCATCTAGGCTTATATCCAGTAAAACTTTTATTGATGGCCCATGTATCGTTAGAATCCGCTCCATTTTTAGTATTTTTAATTTTTTTTTCAGTGGCAAGTCGTCCATTTTTATGCATGGTCGCACTAAACAACTATCTAATAATTTTAATTCTGCTCTATTCATTTTGATTAATATTATGAATATTTAATGAAAACTGATGTTACCGTAATGTCGAGCGCCTTTTTTATATGATTACCACCACTCCAAAAATCCCCCCCACCAGCAGAAATTATTATCTAACATGCGTAAAATTATTTTAAGATCTAATGCGATTCAAACAAGTTTAAACATGTTCAAACAAGTTTGAACATGTATTTTTATTCAAACAAGTTTGAACTTGTAACAGGATGATGATATCATATTTTTCAAGGTCAAATCTATTTCAACATATTTTTGAGAATAGCTGACACGTGTAAAATTATTTTAAGATCAAAGTCCATTCAAACAAGTTTGAACATGTATTTTTATTATGTAAATTTCAAGTGTCATATTACATTGCTTAATCATAAAAAATATTAATATCCGGTCACGTGTTTTGACACATGTAAAATTATTTCAAACAAGTTTGAACTTGTAACAAGATGATGATATCATATTTTTCAAGGTCAAATTAACATATTCTTGAAAATTGCTGACACGTGTAAAATTATTTTAAGATCAAAGTCCATTCAAACAAGTTTGAACATGTATTTTTATTATGTAAATTTCAAGTGTCATATTACATTGCTTAATCATAAAAAATATTAATATCCGGTCACGTGTTTTAACACATGTAAAATTATTTCAAACAAGTTTGAACTTGTTACAAGATGATGATATCATATTTTTCAAGGTCAAATTAACATATTAATCATTAAAAAAAAAATATTAACATCCGGTCACGTGTTTTGACACATGTAAAATTATTTCAAACAAGTTTGAACTTGTAACAAGATGATGATATCATATTTTTCAAGGTCAAATTAACATATTCTTGAAAATTGCTGACACGTGTAAAATTATTTTAAGATCAAAGTCCATTCAAACAAGTTTGAACATGTATTTTTATTATGTAAATTTCAAGTGTCATATTACATTGCTAATTCAATAAAAAAAAAATATTAACATCCGGTCACGTGTCTTGAATTTTATCATGTCTACTTAAAGTGTCAAATTACAATATTTTTCAAGGTTAGATGATATCTATTTCAACATATTCTTGAAAATTGCAGACTCATAATATTCTTTTCTTGGAATTCAGATTTGCAAATTATTATCTAACACGTTCAAGTGTCATATTACATTGCTTAATCATAAAAAAATATTAGCATCCGGTCACGTGTTTTGACACATGTAAAATTATTTCAAACAAGTTTGAACTTGTTACAAGATGATGATATCATATTTTTCAAGGTCAAATTAACATATTCTTGAAAATTGCTGACTTGTGTAAAATTATTTTAAGATCAAAGTCCATTCAAACAAGTTTGAACATGTATTTTGATTATGAAAATTTCAAGTGTCATATTACATTGCTTAATCATAAAAAAATATTAACATCCGGTCACGTATCTTGAATTTTATCATGTATAAAGTGTCAAATTACAATATTTTTCAAGGTCAAATTAACATATTCTTGAAAATTGCTGACTAATGTCAACGTCCCACCCCCCGTTCACTCTCCGCCACTATTGGTCAAAGCCAATGACGTCACCTGGTAATTTCCCGTTTATGCTTAGGCAGCCATTATTCTCCTCCACCACACCTCCCGACGCCATCTTGATTTTTACAGTGCTACTATTGGTCAAAGCCAATGACGTCATCAATGCTTAGGCAGCCATTATTCCCCAACACCACACCTCCCGACGCCATCTTGATTTACTATTGAAAGTGGGCTCGATTATCTCATCTAACGTCCAATTCCCGCCCCCTTTAAGCCCCACTTCCAAGAAACACACTCCTGTCAACCACGCCCATCACTATTGGTCAAGCCCCGTTTATGTCATTCCTCACCCCCACCACACCTCCCAACGCCATCTTGATTTACTATTGGTCAATGACGTCATCTATCCCCTCCAACTTCCGAGGTTTCCAACATTCACCTAGGTTTGCCCTTTTTTGAAAAGTGTACCATCCGGGGTTACTTGAGGTCAAACTGTGCCAGGAGTGACTTGACTCTTCTACTAATACATTTCGAAAAATATCATAAATAGTACATAAAAAGTGGTGCCTTTTCGTACTATTATTATTCCTCCATCATTCAATTGCTTAAAACGTATTAAGATACTGGGTCGATTCTCGGCTCAAAATACGTATTTTTGAATTGTCTTCAACCTTCCCTCTTAATGTTATCAGCAAAAATCAATAGTTTTCTCAAAAACCATCTCTCTTTTCAAAATTTTACAAAAAACATCCGCCAAAAAAAAACGTTTCAAGGCAAAATTGTGTGCAACTTTTTTAGATTTTTCGAACCCATTCCCCGTGGGAAATTGACGGACTGAACTACCGCCCAATATCTTTAAAATTAAAGTTTTCCAGACTGTGGAGACTCAATCTATACTCAGAATTATCAGAGTCCACAAAAACACACTTACAAATCGTGTGAAACTTCACTTCAAGCAAAAATAGTTTACACTTCAATACTTAAATGTAATACATATTAATTTATTTAAGTTTGTTAGTAAATAACGCGAAACTTTCAATAAAATTATGAATCATTTATAAATTTGGATTAATAAAATACCTTATATGTTATTAACCAAAAGCTTTATTTATGTTAGTTTCCTTTTACATGCGCCCCCCATTTGTTAACAAAATATTAATTTAGGAGAATACAAAATTTTGTATTTTCCAGCTTTTTTATGATATTATGAGGTTTACCTATTCGCTAGTTTGTCGACAAACATTGAATATAATAAATGTGATACAATGTGAGCAAATAATACATATACATATAGAAATAAGAAACTCGTTAGTCCATTTTTTGTGTACGGTGTATCCAAAAGTCTGTTAGTTAGATCTATACCCTAAAAATCAGGAGATAATAGTACCTAGGTACTTAATTTTTTCTAGTAAAATAGAAATAATTTTTTGTGGTAAAAATTTTGTTGAGCCATATTTAAGTTTTTTAAGCATAACATAAAATGTCGGGGAGATAAAGTTTGAAAATAATAACAGTCATGTACCTTGGACCAAACAAAGTTCTGTAGCGCTGATGAATAACAATAAGTACGCATGAAAATTAAAAATTATTTTGTCCTTTGTTATAAGCTATCACCGAGTCAGGTCAGGATTCCCGTATTATGATGCTGTTTCCTATAGAGTGAACTATAAAGATTAAGCTTTGGAAGAGCACACCCCCAGGTACAATCGGTGGCGGTGATTTTATTATAGTGTGATATATGATACATTCAAGCGCGAGCCTAGGGGGGTGGTCATGGGGTTCGTATCCCTACCCAAAATAACGTTTTCGTATTATTTTTTATTTAAGGAAGTATAATTTTGTTTATACTTCCTACTAATTTAAGGAAATATAATTATTCGTGTCAGTATCTACTGAAAATGATTACGCACACTTCCGTTCGGTAAAGGTTCGAGGTATTAATTATCACTTTTAGATATTTTTTCTAAAGGCTACTTACTGGATATTTGGTAGGAAAAATGAAAAAAAAGACGTTAAAAGTAAAATTTCTTTACCTTCCATGCAAAGCCGGGTGGGTACCGCGGGTTTGGTTCTACATGAAATTGAAATACAAATATAGATACGGTTTTAGTAAGAAAATTTGTTTTTTGTAAAATTAAAAATACTTTACTAATTTTACTACCTGAATAATATTTTTTATTAATTCATAATAAACAAAACTTTTATCTCTCATCTTTCAAGTAGGTATACTTTTTTAACTTGACATTTGCAAAAAAAATAAAAAAATAAGTCAGATACAAAAAAGTGTTCCAAACAAAAGTTTGATCATTTGAAAGCCTCGATCTCTTCCAAATGCATGTTTATATTTAGGTGGATAGGTTCTAGTTTAAGTGGTGGTCAACTTTATTTTTTCAATTAATTTTTTCAAATGAAACCTTGTATTTTTTGTAGGTGAATTGTATTTTATAGGGGAAAAAAGATAAATTTTATCTGAAAAATAATTTTTTTAACGCATATGTTTTGTGATTTTAAGAAATTTAGAATGTGAAGAATATTTTTATTTATAAACGAAATCATTTTTCAAATTCCTTTCATACATTTTTTTGTACTGATAATGAGATACTTATTCTTGGAGCTTTGAAAATTTGACAAGTCTAGTGTCACTCTAGTTAATGAACAAACAAAAATTAGTTCTAATTTCCTTAGTAGGAACATAGGATCTCTCCCTGTTCATCTAAGGAATTCAGAACTCTCATGTCCCAAAACTATCACGAAATCTTCCTTTCCTTCTAAAGAATTCAGAACTATCATCAGAACTCTGCTATCTTAACATGAGGGTTCCAAAGTAAAAGTAGTAATTTTCAGTGTCTATTAGCTATTTTTATAAACTATCAAGAAACTCTCTAATTCTACTATTTTTACCTGGGAGTGATAACTTCACGTAACTAGAAAGTGGTAGCAGAGAAAAAATCTAAGAGGTTTAGAAAATTTTATATTTCTTGTTTGCTTATCATGTTAAGATAGCAGAGTTATAAAATCCTTAGAGAAAATGATAAGTTTTTAGCTATTAACTTTCTTTCCTTCTAAGGAATTTAGAACTCTCATCAAAAATCTTCTATCTTTATATGTGTTAACTTCACATACCCTGTCGTTTTTGTCTAACTTGATTGGATAAAATAAATTTTGAGATAGTAAAACTTATCTTTTGGAAAAAATGCATAAAAAAATAAATCAATTTCAATTTTATTTTAAAATGAAATGTTATCAAGGAAAATTACTGCAATAAAATAGTTAAAACTATACATGAATAGTTACATATAATGAGGTTTTTCACCAAGGAAAAGCCAATGTATCATCCTAAGAGTATCATAAATTTTCAAAATCAATAATCATTGTGATTACTTAATTAAGTTTTGAATATATGTGTACATGCATACACCAACCAAGCTGGAAAATATTCAATAATAATAGGTACATAGACATACACATTAAGAAGGATATATATAGTGATGTATATATATTTAGTATTATAATCGCATGCTCTAGGATATAACATTCTGTTTGAATGTTGTAATGTTTAGTTGGGGTGGTTCTTGTCGTCATCAGGCTGTGCGCTGTCCTGCAATATAGGGAGGGGGTTGCTAGGTGATATTAAGGGGAGGTATATTCACCCTGCGCACCATCACCTACTCGACTACCATCATAATATGGTGGAGAGAGGATCGATACTAGTGAGAGCTAAAAGACCGATTCATATCACAAAACATGTCAACTAATAACATAATGTATATTTTTTAAATACAATAACAAAAAATATTTATAAATTTATTAAATTGATCATCGATTTACGATTACAAATGTAAATATTGGTCTTTTATTAGAAAATGGGTTTTTCAAAGATTGTCTTCTATAAATATACTATTATGTATTTACAATTGCCTATACTCATTATTAATATGTAAATAATTTATTTTTTTCTTTACTTTATTGTCATAAAGTAAAGAAAGCGTTTATTCGCAAAATTTCTTCATGGTTATAGAAAGAAATGAGGAAGCTGTTTTCAATAAACCCGTCCATGAACACATAATTTACTGTCTTTTTTTCATGATTTTGTGTGTTTTTTCACAAACATTAAAAGAGAGATACTGATTCTTGAGCTTTGAAAATTTTAGACAAGTCTAGTGTCACTGTAGTTAATGAACCAAATAATAAAAATATTGAGTTCCGTATTCTTAATAGAAAAAGTACAGTTCTTGATTGTTTTTTTAAAATATAAACGAATACAACACCATGAACTCTTCCGTTTCTTCTAAGGAATACAGAACTCTCAAATCCCAAAACTATCAAGACCTTTTCTTTTCCTTCCAAGAAATTCAGAACTTTTATTATAACTCTGCTATTTTAACATGGAGGTACAAAACTAAACGTGAAGTAAGCAATGTCAATTTTCAAAGTTGATTATCGGTGTCTTAAGCTATTTTTAGAAACTATCAAGAACTTTAATTCTGCTACCTTCATCTGGGAGAAGATGGTAGCTGTATTTATTATTTGTTTTTCATGTCAAGATAGCATAGAGTTCTGAAATCTTTAGAGAAAAGGAAAAGTTCTAACTATTAAAGGTAGTTTCAAAAACTTGAAAGATTAAATAAAAAGTTGTTCTTGAATTAAGTTTAAACAATTTTCTTACGAGGAAATTAGATTAGTTGACGCAGCTCCTGCGTTATCGAATTTTTTTAACTTTCTAGTAGAAAGTTATTGATGTAAGTTTTGATTATTTATTAGGAAATGGATTTATCAAAGACTGTCATTTATATGCAATGTATTATTACTATTGTGTATTTATAGTTGCCTATACTCATCTATAAAGTAATTTTGTAAAGAATGACACATTCAGGTGCGGATACAGAGAGGGATTAAAGCAACACAAAGAACTGACAATTAGGCAAAACCATTCGGTAAATGGATATAATACTAAAATTTTATCAAATTAATGCTTTGAATGGCCTTTTAGATTTGCTAGGAAACTTGATTCTGAACGATTTTATCTCTATATGTGTATTATTTCTTAAATTTTAAAGAATGTGGTATCATTTTCAATATAATTTTTTTCAACTGGGGTCAAAAATAATCAAAAAGTCCAAAAAAGTTATTGTTTTCGTCACAAAAAAATTATATTTAAAAAACGAAATGAAACGACGATTCTACAGTGTGCTTTAAGATGAAAATACCCTCATGTTTCGTTATTTATAGGAATATCGATTTGAAATTTTATACAGTCATACAGGGTGATAAGTCTCATTTTTTAAGATATTTAACCGAAATCTGAACTTTAAACACACTAGAGTTATCGAAAAAATTATTTAAGAAAATTGCTTAAAATATTTCTTTATACCTATTTACCAATTTTCAACAAAAATCGCATTTTTAATTTTATCATTATTTTGGTCTTTATACTCAAATTATTACAAGTTTATTTTTTAATTTTATAACTAGTGTGCTACGGAATGTACAAACTGGATAAATTGATATTATAATTGTGTTATGTATTCAAATATTTTAATTTATCATGAAAATCTGAACATGGATATTAAAAATTTTTCTAGCAGTTTACAACATTGGTTCTAAGAACCATGAAGGTTATAAGAAGGAGAACGATCGCTATAGAAAATATTGTCCCCGAAATATGGATAAAATAAGTGCGGCGCTGCGACCGCTAAGTAGTATCAATAAAAGCGGGCTGTTGTGCGCTAATTTGAAATGATATATCAATTTGTACATTATGCAACTAACTTCATCTACTTGTACTCATAAACAGCTAACTTCGCAGATACTACTTCTTGATGACAGCGCGGCTGGTGGCTGAAAAATGAACTATAAATTCTACAAATTTTCAGGGACAGACGCGCTAATGCTTTAACACGTAGTTTAACACGATCGTTCTCCTTCTTTATAACCTTCATGCTAAGAACCCAAGACACACTTGATCTATATTGCTCCTTTGCCAACTTAACCTCACTATTTACGTCCTAAGCACGCTAAATATTTCAGCTTGATATCTCTTTTCGCTTTTGAGTTATCGGGTTGACGATCGGGCGGACAATTGGAAATGAACTAATTAAGTAATTTTATGAATACCTATATCAAAGTTTTGTTAGTAGCATCAATATTTTTAGTCGTTACTCACTCGAGACTAAACTTAGTATACCTTGATATAAATTTCATAAATACAGAGTATAATAATCTAAAAAAAGAACGTGAACGCATAGTATTTCATATGCATATCATTCATATCTTGCATATTACTTTATATAAAGTAATATGCAAGAAGTTTTTAATCGATTAAAAAACTTTTTGTGACTTTGATGTACAATAATTTTAGTTGATAAAAAAATAAAATAAGTATAAGATATGGGGGGTAAAAGTATATCTATCTAAACACACATCCATACATGCATTTACATATGAAGCACATGTGTTTTAATATTTAACAACAAAAAAAATAATGAAATATCAGGGGGAATTACAATTTATAATAACTTATTCAAATAAGTGAGTGACTCACTCATGTTCATGTCATCATCTACGACCATTCACGATTGAATTAAATATTCTTCTTTTAATTTTTTTCAAACATTACGATACACATAAATATAATCATTCTTTTCAATTGATGACAGGGAAATTTTAAGGTTATTCGATTAATCAAATCAAAATATATCAAATAACCTACACTAATATTATAAACAGGAAAGATTTGATTTTTTGTTTGTTGAACCGATTTTAAAAATTATTTCATCAATTTAAAGCTATCAGAGAGTAACATAAGTTTGTATTTTATTTTTCAAAAATTAGGGTCCTGTACCAAAAAATCAAAACCTATGAAATTGAGAACAAAAAGAAGCATAACTGAGGGCAAGAAGGAATGAAGACTATAGCGCAGTAGTCTTTGTTTTTAAAGTTGAAATTACCCAGCGAAGAGGCCGGGTAACTGGTAGTATATTCATAAGCGAAAAATATTTGTGTTGAAAGAAATTGAAGTGTTAATGAAGTTTAAGCTACCGAGTTCTACTTCATTCCACGGTAGCTCAAACTTCAATTTTTTGAGTTTTTTGATACCTAATTTTTTTAAACTCACTCTATTTTTTGCTAATTTTTTCATCCATTGTTACCTCTATATACGAACCACAGTTTAAAAATCTAAATAGGACCATGATGTAGTCCAAGGCAACACAAAAAACTCTAAGTATGAAATAGCCTGCTTTTAAAAGATCTGGCTGGGTAAATAACCTGCCGAAAATAACTCCGGTTTTGTTTAACTATATTTGCAGAAGGTT
The DNA here is from genome assembly GCF_905475395.1 of Chrysoperla carnea. NCBI lineage: Eukaryota > Metazoa > Arthropoda > Insecta > Neuroptera > Chrysopidae > Chrysoperla > Chrysoperla carnea. The sequence goes on along the minus strand of NC_058341.1, from coordinate 61,393,321 downwards.
TGTCAGTTGTACTAGTTAGAACTTTCTTCCCTTCGCCAGATCCCGGCAAAACTTTCACTAGAAAACAATTTTATATCCAGAACTTAAAAATAACATTTGCAAAAACAAAATAAACTGGCTTTTGATCAGATGGTTTTGACTTTTAGACAAGTTAGCAATAATTTACCCTTTTCAATGCAAACATGTTCAATAAATTGATTATTTCAAAATAAAAATCTCCGTGTTTAGAAAAGAAGTAGAAACAACTGTAAGTCGAATTTTTGATTACGCTTTCTTTACGGGTGGTATCATTTATAGGTATCGCAAAAAATTTATTGTGATTCGTTGCTCAAAATAAGATGTATACATAAGAACATATAATCAAAGGCTTTTCATTAACTACTAAATTCTGCCTACACGAGTACCATGCAAGGATAGGGCTACATGAAGAATTTCCCTTGGACTTTTCTCTTGCAGCGTATGGTACGCGATTATTATTTAGTATCACGGTAGCTCGAAAACTCTAATTTTGTATTTCATCGAGAAATTCGAGTTATTGTAGCTCTATTTATATCACATTTTACTAATCTTGAAATCAAAGTTTTGAATAGATCTAATTGAGCTAAAGTTTGAAATGGTGCACATCAGAGTGCTCGAAATTCAGTAAATTTGAAATTCAAAGTTTTTCCGGGTCTTCAAGGTTACAAACGGCAGTTTTTTTTGTTTTTCTTACTTGAAGTTCTTTAAATTAAAGACTTTTTTAATTCGACAATCGAGCCAGATTACGTACTTATTTTTTATACAATATATTAAGAGACTTTCTGTATTATTTTTTGTTTTTTTCAGGGTATTTTCTCGATTTTTTCAGGAGCTCTGCTCATGAATTTGATTTAGAAGGCTACTGAAAATAATGGCTTGATTCGAGGTCATAGTTTAATTCAAAAATGGGGTATGAAATAGACTTATGGTAATAAATACATGAAAAATTTATAAATAGTGGAAAGCACTTTTGTTTTTATAAAGCAACGGGCTAGAAAGTGAATTTTAATGAACTAAAAAGTATAAAATAAATTTATTTTCCCATGTAGTACCCTTAGATGAATGACAATAATGGACGATTTAGATGGTTTAAATTTTTAGGAAATTGGTTGTATGACTGAATAACCTTGAGGTTCTCAATTCAGAATGGGGATTTAAAATGAATATAACTTAAAAGTGAATTCGCCTAAAAGTGACTTAGGCGAAGCAATTCTCAATTTTTAGAAAAAAAAAACGAAACGCAGATTAAAATTGGTCAAATTTTACAGTGGCTAAAATTTGTGCATTGAGATGTTTTTTTATTTAATTATTTATTGTGAGTGAAAATTTTAATTCTAACACATCAAATAAGAGTGAAGAATTAAATAACTGTAGGCGAATTTAATTGTATATAAAAATTAAAAATTCAATTTTTTGTGTAAAAAAATTAATTAAATAGGTATATTTTATTTATTACATAAAATCTTTTTTATTTTAATTTTTCAATTTAATCTTGAACGATTTTCATAAAAATTAATCAACAAGACAACAAACCTCAACAAAATTAAGTTCTTTTGAAATAATAAAATAATAATAAATTTTTCTAAATTATATTCGATAAAAACTATTTTTAATTGCTTATCAAATAAAAATTATTTATTGATTAAAAAAAAAAGTTTTCCCAATATAATTTTATTTATAAATAATTAATTTTTAATAATTATATAATTTTAAGCCAAAATCTAATTATTTTAAGTTTAATAGTATAGGTATTCTAAACCAAAACTATCCGGAATTTATAAAAATAAATTTATTATTATAAAATTTAAAAACGAACAAAATAGAAATAAATTCTGTTCGTGTTCGCAGCAACACTTGATTTGATAATGATATGATAATTATTATGAAAATGTACTATAATAGTTTTTTTTTTTTTTAAATAAATATATATTTTTTTAGTAAAATAAGCGGTATGTTGTTACTATGAAATAACTAAACATGAAACTACTATACAAATATTACTATATATTGTATATATGTATATGTATATATTATTTATATTGATAATACTACGTCTGTGCTACGAAAAACGAAGATAAAACTACTATATCATTATAATATTTGTCATTTTTAAAATAAGTACCTAGAATCCCACACTTCACTCACAATCAAACCACAAAAAAACAAAAAAACAAACATAACAAACATAAAAAACAACAAAACACCGCATCGCATTATCATCACATGATAACCAGAATTTTTTTAAAAACCACTCTGTATATAAATTCAAAAATAATTTTTGACAATTAAAAAAACAATCGTTTACTAATAACAATAGTTTTCATTAATCACTGATATAAAGTATTTATTAAAAATTTAATTAATTAATTTTAATAAAAAAATAAAATAAATAAATTCACTTACCTGTGATTAAAATAATAATAATAATAATATTTAACAATTATTTTTGCACTATTTTGAACTACATGATGAAGAGAAACACAGGGCACACACAGCCTAACCAACCCACCCACCGGAATGGACTGCGGGTCGGTGGGTCCCGGTCTGCCTCCCCTCATCATAGTCCCCTGTCTACCTCTCACCGACCCCTTGACAGTCCTGGAGTGCGCCACCCCACGTCTTCACACACCCACTCGTGTGTCCGCGTCCCTATACCCCGTACACACCCGTATCAGTCTATTTACTACATATATATATATATATATTGCTTCCATCGTTCGACCGACATACACACATACATAGACATACACATATACATTGTATATACAGTCAAGTCAACATCACTAAACGAAGTTGTTTGTAAAAACATCGAACACTTTTGATACAATAATATTCATGATGATAATATTTTGTACAAATTGTATCTTCTCGTCAAATTTTTAATCAAAATTTTTATTGGAAGACCAAAAAATATGTACAAATAAACTTTAAAAATATTAAATAAAAAATCCGACTGTTAAATAAAATCTGAAAAGAAAAAAACAAGTCCGGCAGTTTACCTAGAGACTTTAACAGTCAGGGCCCATTAATTCTAGATCGGCCTTAAAGTCCTCTCAATAATAGGCCCCGACTAGTTTCTTTCTTTTCAGATTTTATTTAACACTGTCGCATTTTTCATAACAAACATTTACATTCAAAAATTTTAATAAACATTCTGCCTTTTGAATACTCAAAAAATAGAGTGAGTTCACAATGTGGAATAAAATTTTGTGTAGTTTAACATAATGCAGGGGTAAAAATAGTTCATGTTCGAGGCTGATTTTTTTTCTAGTAAAGAGACAGAGGCAAATTTCTTTAACAATTTTATTAAACAAAACATTCTATATTAAACAAGAAAAAAAAAACCTTTTTCGATATGAACTATTTTAGCTCCTTCAAGACAGACCGTAAAAAATTTCGAATTCCGCATTAGAAACTATTCATATTTTAAGTATTCAAAATGGCAGATTGTTTCTTCATGTAATTTGTGCGTTAAGATATTAAAATTATTTAAAAAAGTGTCGTAAACATTTATTAATTCGATAAAATCGTACATTTATATATTTAAAAAAAGAAATCACAATTTCAAGAATTGTATCACAAGAATTGATGAAAAACAAGATAAATGGACCATTTTTCTGAAATTTACAACAATTTTTCGATAAAGACCAAGAATTAAGACTGGAATTCATAATTCATCCTTGAAATCTCAAGAAATTTATTATATTTCTATGGCATTTATGTTAAATTTATTTTTCGATAATTTGTATTGTTAAAAATTAAATTATTCATATTTAAATGTTTATGGTAGTTCAAAGAAATAAGACTTAGAAATTATTTGAAATTAATTATTAATGGATTCCTAAAATTAAATAATTAATTTAAAAAAATTGTTTAGATAGGCGCTATAGCTGGCTCGTTTCTGATAGGAAGTTTTGAAGTCTCATTCTTATTATATCTGCTTCAATTTTGCATGCCCTGGGAGTTCCATTGTACTACTTTTAACCCTCGACTAAAAAGAGGGGTGTTATCAGTTTAACATGCCTGTGTATCTGTGTGTTTGTCTGTGGCAACGTCGCTACTAAGCGGATGAATCGATTTTGGTTTTTCTTTATTTGAAAGGTAATTTTTTAGAGAGTGTTCTTTGCTATGTTTCAAGAAAATCTGGCTAACCGTTTGAAGATGATAACCTATTTTCCAGCTGTTGATGAAAAGGTATAAACTATCATAATCTCGACAGGAGGTGATAATCTTCAAACGGCTGAGCATATTTACTTAAAACACAGAAAGAAAACTCTCTATTAAATTACCTTTAAAAAAATCAAAATCGGGCCGTCCGTTTTGGAGCTACGATGCCATAGACAGGCACACATAGCGGTCAAACTTAATAATAGTAGCAAAGTAATAGTAGCAGTAGTTTAGGAAAAGTAGAAAAGATGGAGCCGAAATTGTGGAGTGGATGGCGGGTAATAGAGCGTATACGAAGGTTTTCAACAATCAACTAGAAGGTTGGCGAATCCTTGAAAAACTTAGAAAGATACGAAATGACGACATGGAAGGTAAAGGCCGGAGGCGGACAGCAATGGAAGAATGTCGTTCGAAAGACCAAGACTCTCTATGAGCAGTAGCACTATTTCTACCATTTGGAAAAATTCATTATGGAAGTATTTGAAGTTATTTTTTACTTTTTAATCAAAAGCTTTTATTTATGACTGCATTTGTATGTTTGTATGTTCTGCAATTTTGCAAACAATATTTCACCCACTTTCACTGACGCTATCGGTCTGAAATTTGGCACGCACCTTTAGTTATCTTGGCAATGCAATTTATGGTAAGTATGACCCGATTTTCCTATCGATTCCACCATATTTGATAAACTTACGTTTTTCAATTTCTTCACAAAGGTAGGTATAAAAAAAGATGGTATTAGTTTTGAATATGTTCAGGAATACACTTATCTAGGAAAAATAATTGCTTCCACTGACATGATGTCCAAGGAAGTCGACGAACGAATATCAAGGGATTGGAGAAAGTTCTGGTCACTAAAGGAAATAATGAAGAGCAAACCACTAAGCAATAGAATTAAATTGTGGGTGTATTATGGGTGTGAGTTTGGGCACTCACTGAAAAGCATCGCCAGAAGCTAAGATGCCAATGAGCTATGGAGAGAAGCATATATGGCGTAAAGCTCAAAGATACAATCAGACAATCTGAAATAAGGAACAGAACAAAAGTAATCGATATACTCTACCGTATTGATAACCAAAACTGGGGTTAGACCGGTCATATGCTACGGTGTAATAAAAATAAGTGGAGCAAACCGGTTACTTTATGGTATCCAAGATACAATAAAAGGTGACATGGTTGCCCAATAAGAAGATGGGAAGATTACTGGAAAAGTGTTGCAGAAGTGTGTATATACACTTTTAAGAAATGACCTACAATTCGGAAAAGAAAATCTATTAGTTTCTTTGCTCTTTTAGTGCAGCTTGCCAAAAAAAAATATTTTTATTAAAAACTTTTTCCCCTGTTTTCTTTTTAACCGACTTCAAAAAAAGAGAAGGTTTTCAAGTCGACTGTATTTTTTTTAATGTTTGTTACCTCAATACTTTCGACTGGGTGAACCGATTTTAATGATCCTTTTTTTATTTGAAAACTGAGGCTTCCCGTGTGGTCCCATTGTAATTTGGTCCAGTTCTGACAAGGGCATCCATGTCTTAAATTTGCATTAAGTATATGCGCGGCAAATGGGCGAATAACTCAATATCACCCTAACCGATTTTGATGATTCTTTTTTTAGAGACAAATTAGTTAGTGTACTTCAGATTCACTAAAAATCACAGTAACAACAAAAACCGACTTCAAACAAAAAACTATTCCAAAACAAATTAATATACACTAAAAATTACAAAAATAACGATAATATAATGTAGTTACAATTATTGATATTTTTCGAGTCGGGCGGTGTCAGGCAAGTAGCAATGTAGCAAACTGTTCTGTCATAGTTGTTTACTTGGCTGACACCGACTTCAAAAATAACAATTTTGTAACTACATTAAATTTTTTTAAATTTGCATTGGCGAAAATACCTAAAAATATTTGTAAATAAAACAATATATATTTTTGATAGGTATAGAAAATTAAAAACCATCTGTATTTAGTATGTATGTATGTTGACGAATTGGTTCGCCCTCATACCGAGAGCTCGTCGTCATTCGGTGCGGCAGTGAAGCGCGGCTCTCACAACCAACCACCCGTCACCCCTCAAATACAACCCCCATAAGACAGTAGAGGCAACCAGCCCTTTTGTACTATACTAGGCGAGGGTTTCATTTCCACCCCTAAATACATATTATACATATATAGAACACATATACAACACATTACACACATACATGTGAATATCAACACACACAACACAACTAAATATCATCGCTATTGCATCCATCGTATCGTATCGTTCTTATTTGTCTTGAAGCGAATGAAATGAATGTGTTTGTTACATATTACTACATTCCATAACACAATAAAATTCAATCAAAAATATCATATACTTATAGTACCTAACTGCCTAATCGAAATCCAAGTCGAAGTCGAAGTCGAAATAGAGTATTCTATTTATATTTATACCAACATTGTATTGTATTGTTGTTTAGAGACATATTTATATATTTATTTATAAATATTACAAAGTATTTACTATATTTATAAATAATTATTATTTAAGGTAGTATGAGTGCTAAGGCAAGTTTAGACTTCATGGTTGAAATTATTTGTAGCTTGAATGAATTTTGTTATAACTTTCTGAATGTAGACGAAAAATATGAATAAAATTTTTCGATATCTGTCTTGGTTTTCGAAATATTGAAAGAAAAATAATTAAACAAAATTTCCAATTTTCGATATTTTGAAAATTACTCCAGATATTAAAAAATTTTATCCTTACTTTTCATCTTATATTGTCAAGTTATAACATAGTTCACCATCAAAATTGAAAAAAATATTTTTCTCAATTTGTGTCTACCGTGCACATACATCCTTAATTAGTCGGGAACAACGGTTTTTTTTTCATATATTATTAAGGTTTTAATTTTCCATCATCCATCTATTACTTTCCCATAAGATCAATGTTAGAAGTCATTTATTTATTTAAAAAATTGGACAATCCCCTTTAATTTTTCAGAATTGATTTATACTTAATCCAACTTCATATAAAAAAAAATCAAGCCTTTTATTCAAAATTGCCCTGGCGCTCGTACATCCTTAAAAGAATTTATTTTTTGTATTGAAAATATTTTTGTATTTTATTATTATCAAAGCAGAAAACCTGTTGAAAAAAACAACGATATCTGCTTTTGTCCTCATATACCTACAGTGTTTCATATTTAAGAAGAAGACTCTCATATTACCGTTATTTTTAGGATTATCGATTTGAAATTTGCACAGTCATACAGGGTAACGGGTCACAGTTTTTAAGGTACTTAACCGAAATCAGAATTTTAAACCCAGCCTACTACAAATTGACAAGTAGGGCCGATTCTTAATATTTTGCTTAGTGTCCGAAATTGTTGGTATACCGATTTTGTTGACAAAATTAAATGTGTAATTTTTTTAATTTATTGAAATATTCGAATACATAACACTATTAAAATATCAAATTGGCCAGTTTTTACATTTCATAACACACTAGTTATAAAATTAAAAAATAAACTTGTAATAATTTTGAGTAAAGATCAAAATAATGGAAAAATTAAAAATGCCAATTTTTTCATGAAAATTGGTATATGGGTATAAAAAAATATTATAAGCAATTTTTTTTCGATATCTCTAGCCATCTCTGACGATAGACAGCTAAAATATATGCCCATTTTTCAATTTTTTTAAATGTAAAATAGTCATAGTTCATCGATTACATTAGAAAAGATAACTATGACTTGTTTTCCTAATTTACAGAAATCTTTAATTTATGATTGAAAATGATGATCATAGATGGAGCAAATGTCAATTAAATTTAATTTTTTTCTTAATATATCTTTAAAAATTATACCTCATGTGTTATTCTGATATATGAGCTATATTGTTGTACAGTTTCATTCAAATCCATTCGGTAGTTTTTTCGTGAAAGTGTAACAAACATCTTTACTTTCACATTTATAATATATAGGGATAGGGATATATACAGGGTATTATAAAATAAATATAATATCTCACCTTTATTTTAAATCAAAAACACAAGCAACAATTAGTTTTAAAGCTAGTACAATTCAATTTTGAGGTGTTATAATAAAAAGAGACAAAGAAGTAGAGAAATATTACTTAAAAAAAAAAAAGCAAAAACACAAATAAAAAATTTTAACGTTTCTTGTTAGAAAAAAGGAGACAGAGAAACGGAAAGAAAGAGATAAACGCACATACAACAGTTGATTGCAGGCTACTGGGTATACACATACACATTAGATTACACGGTTACGTGACGATTTTTACAAGTTGGCTCACCACGGCAAGCCGCGTTAAGGAACTTCGTTCCAAAAATATTCCCTTAAGAAAAAAACAACTTATTTTAAAATTTTTGCCCAAAAGGTGAATATTCTTGCATGCTTACCAAAATTTCATTTGTCACCCTTGATGTGGACCCCTGACTTTTTACAATGAACTTTAATTTTGAAAGCAACACTTCTTATTTTTTTAAATTACTCAAATTTTATGAGCTTCTGTGCAGTAGCGTAGATAATGTGTGCATAATACAAAAGTGATCAAAGATGATTCTTTTTCAAAACTCCATTAATTTTTTTTTGTTTGAACTTGAATCAAATGTTTCTTTTTTGAAAATTCTTTATCATATTTTCGAACACAAAAGAAATAAAAAAGTTCTGCTATACTGAGTACAGATGCACCAAAAAATAGACCTAATGTTCCACCAATGGAGACTGTGAAAATAAAAAAAAACCCATCATAACAAATAATAATTTTTAAAACATGTTTCTTAAATATAAACTCACCAACTAATTCTAATTTATCTCGTACAACGTTTCGCTTAAATTTTTCAGTTGGTAAAGATTGCATTTTAATATCAAATCGAATGTTATTTTTATCTTCGATTGTTCTAAAATATCAAAAAATGTTTTTCTCAAAAGGAACAGTCTTGCCAGATTGGGGGATTTTTTCCTAAATTTAATAGATTTTAAGCAGACATTTGATAATATTTTGGTGTTTTTAACAGATAAATTTTTGTTAAAAACAATTATTCCAAAATTTTTATTTAATTATACCAAATAAGAATCGCCATTCAGGTTCTTAAGGCAAACATAGTACAGGGAAGGCCATTTTTATCTATAATGGCTTATAGATCCTTTTGTAGTTAACCAATCAAAAAATAACTCAAACAAAAGTTGCAGAGTTTGATGAGGGGCATCATGTTTTGATCACCTGGTTTGAACCTGGTTATTTGGGTTTCTATAATAGCCAATTAAGATGCTAAACGCTAAGAGATATAATAACAGTTTAAACTAGAAAGTTGATCATCATAAAAAACTAACATTTTTTCGAAAAACGTTAAATTTCTAAGGAAATGCGACTTAAAAATATGTCATTATTGCATTTAATCGAAAGAAAACACGCTAACTATGGAAAAAATCTTCAGCCAAAAGTTTTCAAGGTCAGAGGACATTGTCAAGGTTGCCAAGGAGAATAGAGGAAATTCGCCTGTGTCCATGGCTTTTACCTACAAGTATCGATAAACTTTAAGCGTGTTTTCTTTCGATTAAATGCAATAATGATATATTTTTAAATCGCATTTCTTCAAAAAGCTAAAGGTTTTCAAAAAAATATTTTAAACACAAATTGTTAGTTTTTATGAGGATCAGCTTTCTAATTTAAAGTGTTATGCTATCTCTTATCGTTTAGGATCCAAATTGGCTATTAAAGAAACCCGAAAAACTAGGTCCAATCTAATGTCAGAACATGATGTTCCCCATCAAACTCTGCACCTTTTTTTAAAAGCAGATTTACCTTTTTTTATTTTTTTATTGCTTAACTGCAAAACGTGATATCTAGGTGTATAGATTAAAATGGCCCACGCTGTATATGGCGTTAAATACTATGTTCGATCTCTATACCATAATGTTAGTCTAATTTCTCTTTTTGTCATCTCTTTGAGTATTTTCATATTTTGTTAAGTAATACGAAAAAACAAATAATCGAATTCTCTATTATCCTGAAGTTGTAGAGTTTAAGTACACTATATCGCATCTTCCGTTAGAATAGATATATTTGGTGGTTGAAAAATACACATTATTTAATATACAGAATGTTCGATTTACATCTAGGCATATAAATATCACGAGTATGACAGAATGCATGCGTTTAGCAATGCATTTGAGCTTCAACGCAGGTATTATACAGAACGTTCGATTTACATCTAGGCATATAAATATCGCGAGTATGAAAGAGTACATGCGTTAAGCAATGCATCTAAGTAAGAGGTATTATATGTGTTATATGAAATTGCAAAAGTGACTTGTATCGTCGCTTATCTGTTGTAGTTCATCTATTCAACTAAGAAATTCCCACTCTCCAAGCGTCTTACAACTATCTCAACACATATCGAAGCTTCAACACAATCATGTATATAATACCTGCGTTGAAGCTCAAATGCATTGCTTAACGAATGCATTCTGTCATACTCGTGATATTTATATGCCTATATGTAAATCGAACATTCTGTATACATGATTGTGTTGAAGCTTCGATATGTGTTGAGATAGTTGTAAGACGCTTGGAGAGTGGAGTGGGAATTTCTTAGTTGAATAAATGAACTACAACAGATAGTGGGGATTACTTAGGTGCATTGCTTAACGCATGTACTCTTTCATACTCGTGATATTTATATACCTAGATGTAAATCGAACGGTCTGTATACACATTATTTAATATATATAGGTTAGGGGGCGTCCATAAATTACGTGAGATGATTAAGGGGGGGAGGGGGTCGAGTCAAATATCATCTAATCTCACGTTGGGGAGAGGGGGGGTCTCGACAAATATCACGCAATTTTTTTTTCTGATTGAAACAAAAAAATTTTATACTATTTTGTTGAATTTAATCCAAATTGTATGTACATGTTTAAAATTTAATCTTAAGCGTTAACGTAATATGATTACGATTATTCACAATTCGTTCGGAAAAAAATTATTTCATTCATACTTCGACGTTATATATCTACTGAATGTCGAACCATCATATTTATTTTATACTAAATAGCTCAATTTAGTCTGAATTCACGGTACAGTGTAGCCTGTCCTTTGTTTTCGCGCCACTATCAGCCGAACTTGCGACTCGATGAACGAGAGCGTACGAGCTGAGTGGCAGCGACACACGGACAGGTTCTAACCTTTAATTTTTAACATAATTTAAGTATTCTATTCTTAACTTTTTATTACATTTATAACTCTCAGCAATATTGATTGGTAGTCTTAACTAGTCGTAAATAAAAGCACAAACCAAATTGTTTTTTTCTTTTTACAATAAACAATCTAACGCGTTTACGTATTAAACCCACATTCTGAAAAATCTCACGTGAGATTGGGGGACGGGGGAGGGGGTTGACTAAAACCTCACGACATCTCACCAAGGGGAGAGGGAGGGGCAGAAAATTTAAAAAAACACCTCACGTAATTTATGGACGCCCCCTTACATATGGAAAACTTTTTTATTATAAGGTTTACGAAAAAAATTTATTCTTTAGAAAATGCTCAGCTTTCAAAAATATTAACAATCAGCTATTCACTTTTGACATCGAATATACAGGATGTCCACAAAATTGAGAAAGTTCGATAGGAATGTTAATGGTCGTTTAAAAATATAGATAATTTAGAACAGATAATACGAGAAACGGTTCAAGAAATCACTCCCAAGATATGTAGGAGTGTGTTTAAAGAATTTTGTAAAAAAAAATAACATGAATGGAACGCGAAGAAGGTGGATACTTTATTACGATAACTTTTTGATATGATAACAAGTACGATTTGCAAAATTAAATTTAAAATTGAAGTGGTCAAAATATTCCCTTCGTTAACAATTCATTCCTAAACAGTTATTTTCAGTTCGTTTAGCCTCAACGTATCCACCTTCATGTTCCATACATTTAATTATTCGTTTACAAAATTGTTTAAATACACTCCTAAATATCTCAGGAGTGATTTCTTGAACCTAGATATTTTTTATTGACCGCAAGATACATATATATCGAGAGACATATGTATTTTGTTTTTTAAAGATTAAAGAACTTTATTGCATTTACCTGATACTTTTTAAAACAATATTATAAGCAGGTTCTTCACATGATGGTGGACATTCGCAATGTAAACTTTTCGTTTTATGACTGTTTTCCCGAATACTATTCAATGTTTCTAGAAAATTGTTACAAAACAAAGTGTAATATCGCAATGAAAAAAACTGTTAAAATAAAATTTTATTCAACATACCATAATAATTGGTTAAACATGTTAACTGCGAAACATTACAATATTTCTCCCGATCTGGAAAAATTTGATCTATTTTAAGGTATTTACAGTTCCTATACTAAAGCTAGGGTAAAATTTTTTTCGACAGAATTTAACAAGAAATTAAATTTAAGAACTTAATAGGGCTTACTATTCAATCCTAAAGTTTCAGAAATTTTGACCGTTTAAACACGAGATAATTGTGCCTACGTTCTCAATTTTGACCAATTTACGTCAAAATTAATATCTCGAAAACGAAAATTAATACCTAAATTTTTTTATTAATTTTATTCTAAAAACATTCCTTTCAACTTTCCTACTTTTTTTTTCAATTCTGCCGAGAGAATTTTTTAATGTTGTAAAAATTAGCTAGGAGGACAGTGAGTTTTACATACTTTGAATGGGGAAATCATGAACTTTGCAGCTGATTATATCGCAATCTAAACGACTAACAATTCAGCAACTTAGGGATCTCACGCATAGGTTACATTATTGAGTCTGTGAAACAGGCCAAATATGTATACAAGTCCGTTCACGCTGGAGATATCTTTATAAAATATTAATAAAGCTTAAATATATATAGCAACTAATATTATTAATTGTCTTAATACCCTGTAGGCCTTTATATATATTGAATGGAGTATAAGTCCTTAGCCCTTTTACAAATTAAAACTGTTAAATTAGATATAGAAAGAACATAAAGATTTATATGATATATCAGTACGGGTGATATATTTCTAAGCGTTACACACTTAGGGCCCCCGCAGACTGGAGACTTTTTATCGGCCGATAGTTTAGTCGGGTTGGGCTGAAAGTGCGCACACCGAGCCAACTAAACAGTTTGGTTGGTGAACAGGGCGCAGACTATCCAACAGCCGGCCGACTATTCTCGAACTAGTTTGTAACTGACTGTTGAAGCGGTCGCACAATGAAAATATTGTCCAGGAAAATTATTGGTCTCATCATACTCCGGAGGAGGAAAATCAACAAGAGATTCCGAGAGTATCGGGTGCATCCCATTCTCAGTGATAGATTAGTTAGTGGAAAATTTTACACTATACATTCCAAATTACTTGATTACCCGAAAAAAATTTCCGCCTATTATTGAATGAGCATTACCAGCTTCAATGAACTCTTCAAGCAAATTGGACCAGCAATAGCGAAGGAGGATACAAATTTAAGACTTTCTATACCTGTGGAAGAGCCAAATCACAGAGCTAACTGAGCTATCGGCCGACTAAACAATCGTCATGTATGCGCAGGCGTATATGCGCCAATACTGATTAAACAGTCGGCCGATAGTTGGCCGACAGATTTGTTTGAATGTAATCGGGTAGCCCATCAAACTTTTTTATCGGCCGATACTGAATCGCTGTAGTGTGCGCATATGCATTCCTCTCCATACTGATTAAGAAGCCGACCAAACTATCGGCCGATAAAAAGTCTGCAGTCTGCGGGGGCCCTTACTCGTGCCTTGAAAAGCATATATACCCCATAATAAAATGCTTAAAATCCAAACCTGTTAGAAATTTTTCAAGACTACATCTTGAGTTTTCCCCTTTCACTTTTTGCAAACAATTAGGTAAACTTTTGGTGATATATATAGAGTTCGAAGCGTAGAATCCAATAAAAGAAAGTTTACATTTGTATCGCGAGCTCAACATAAAAATGTAGGCCTTTTCTGCCCAGAAAAACCTTGATTGCAGATATCTTCAAAACTATTTGAAACAAAGAAATATAGTTTAATAGAAATTTTCGTATTGTTTACAGGGCTCGAGAATGCTTATATCATGCGAAAAATCGAAATGGAAGTGAATTAAAAACGAAATACAAGAAGATAAACAAGTGAAAACAAACAATTGACTGAGTTAATTGTTGAAATACCCTGTATAGACAGTGCCGATTATCAGTGTTTGCATTATTTTTCATAAATCTGATAAGTTTAAATACTATATTTACATCAACAAAGAAGCTTCTAAATTTTATGATATGAATTGTAGCATTAATTGCAACATTCGACACTAATTCACAGCGCCGTGTTGGACACATAAGATTAGTGAGCACCATACTTGTAAAGTAAAACGCGAAGCGATATTGAAAATCGCATAATGCACGCTTTTTCTGCATTATTTTCAATCTTGAATCTATCAATAAAAAAACTGAGAAGGGCGCGTGAAGCGCACCATTTTACGTGAGCTTTATTGTATGACGCAAAGAATGCTCTATTAAGTAACTTGATAAAGCACGAAGCGTTACTCGCCAGACGGAAATGGACTAATGAAGTGATTTTATAAACACCTATGCCAAAATTTTGTTTGTAGCATCAATATTTTTAAGCGTTACAAACTTGGGACTAAACTTAATATACCTTTTATATATTTCATATATGCAGGGTATAAAAAGACTTTTACTGGTTTGGGAATATTAAACTCTATAAGTCACCAAAAATTTGCTTGCAAAAATTGAAAAGTTATATAGAAATTCAAAACCTTGTTGAGGGTTTTACGGGCATTTTGGGGTTAAAATAAAAAATCAGCGAAAAAATGCAATATTTTATATACAGGCTGATCTGTTATAGCTGATAACTCATTTTTTAATTTACTACAAAACGAGCTGTTAGCCATTATAGATTAAAATGACTCACCCTGTATATAAATACCTTTTTAAAAATTTAACAACTTTATGTTCCAGAATTTAATAAACCAAAGGTTTAATTTGCATCAGCAAAACAGAACAGCAAACAGCTTTTCAAGGCAGTAGGTACAGTAATATAGATTGAATTATATTTTTTTAGGGTCCCCTTTTTTTTTAGTAACAGGCTAGTCTCGCATGTCTATAAAATTAAATACAGCTTGTATAAAAAATCATTCCATTTTAGCTTACGTACAAATTTGAGGAATCAAATGTTGAGTACAATTACATAATTTTATGGAATTATCCACACGACATTGAACAACACATGTCGAATAACTATAATAATTATACACACGCAGATCATTCGGAATTTCGTCTGGATATAAACATCCACGATGCTCGGGAACAACCGATCTCACACCTTTGTCATTGTCAATTTCATTTACCTGAAAGAACAATATTTCTTTTGAATTTATTATTAAGTTTTGCAACTTTGTCAATCATACAGAAAATAGTAGTTGAATACTTTTACCAAATCCTACTAATTCTTTTAAGGTAGGATCTTGATTAATAAACGGTACATCTTCTTTAGAATGCAATGAAACCTTAAAAACAAACAGAATTTTTTTTGTTTTGTAAAGGACCCTGCATAAAGTCAAAGTAAATAATGCTACCAATGTACCTCAAATCTGTGAGAGAATAGTTATTCGCTTAGTGCAGAACCAAAATAAGCGGCACTTCGCAGAAAAAACTTTAAATACACATTATAGTCCATACTTGAACTAGGCAAATTTTAAAAAAATATCCTATTTCTCTCCATTTAAATAAAATCTTATTAATATCAATGATTATAATTACTAGCTCAATTATTAAATAAGATTTGTAAGAATTTTTTCAATGTTTATATTTTAGTTAGTACGAGCGCTAAGGCTAGACTTGTGGTTAAAATTAATACTGCTTTATTCTCAACTTTGATGATGAATTTTGTTATAGCTTCATGAATGTAGAAGAATAATAAAAATTAAATTTTTCGATATTTGCCTTGGTTTTCGAAATATCGAAAGCTAAATAATCAAACAAAATTTTCAATTTTCAATATTTGGTAATTACTCCAGATATCGAAAAATTTTCTTACTTTTCGTCTTATATTGTCAAGTTATAACATAATTCACCATAAAAATCGAAAAAATATATATTTTTTAATTTGTGTCCCCACTACCGTGCTCACACATCTTTAATAATCGACCACAACGGTTTTCTTTTGTTTTCAATAATTTATGAAAGTTTTAACTTTAATTTAAATAGTTTTTTTTTTAATTTCCACCGACTAGTTTTGGAGAAATCTATGAAAACATATGATCCATCTATCATTTTCCCATATGACCAATGTTAAATATGCCTACTTGAAGTCATTTATTTATTTAAATAATCGGGCAACCCCCTCACCCCTTAAAATTTTCAGAATTGATTTAAACTTCATATCAAAAAAATCAAGTTTTATATCCAAAATTGCCCTGGCGCTCGTACACCTTTAATTGGCCGTGTTCAGAAATTACTATGCGGCGTCAGTATTTTTTTTAACAACGTGAACCCTACCTGTAAATTTAACACTTCTATATATTGTTTTCTTCTTTATCTTTTTCTTACAGAAAAAGTACACAGCAAATGCTAAATTTAAAGACATAGCTTTCGCGTAGTTTTCAGCTGAATACGTCCATTCTTATTGCTACGGGTGATATATCAATATCGTTTTTCGATTAATTAAAATATTCTAAATACTCTGAATTTCTAAACAATTGTTCTATTACTTCTGTATTAACATTGCCTATACTTTTTTATAAATGGAAATTTTTATTTATAGTGTGAAGTGATGCACCTCTGACTCAAGCTCTATTCTGCACTCAGCCAATAAGATTTTGAACAAAATTATCATTGGTGTCTAGAATTCAATGATTAGTGTTCGAGTTCTTTATCTTATCTAACTTCAGCTTATCTACCTTTAACAACGAGATGCCACATTGAAATTAGATGATAAACCTACGATTGAACAAAATAAATCTAAAAAACTCTTCCAATTTTTTGGTATTTACCACACAAAACAGATAAAAGTTTTTGTATAGATCGGTTATTTAAAGCAACAGTTAAGAGTATAAGCAATAAAAATGTATATATATCAAATATTGTGGAAGCGATGTGAAAATCAGGACGCCACAACCTTACCAAGCATTTTCATTCAAACTAAATGTACTTGCAAAATTTCAGTTCAATCGGAAACCGGGAAGTGGATCAAATTTGACTTGCAAGATTTGATTACAGGCAGACAACGAGACAAGTGAGACTCAACACGAGTTTGATCATTTTCATTTGCGAGTTTTTTTACAAAATAAGTTAATCGACACAACAATAACACATACTTTATACAAACTTTCAACCCCTAGGGGTAGAATTGAACACACAGGGGTAGAATTTTCAAAAATCCTTTCTTTTTATTTATCTAGTTTATAAAAGCAACCTATTTTTCAAAATTCATCATTCTACGTTCAGGAGTTTCGTATCTCCGTTAATGAGTCAATCAGTCAGTTTCTCTCTTTATGTAATAGTATTGGCAAGGAGCATAATAGATGAAGAGGATAGTTAAATTGACCGCAGCGCTGTTCTCTTTTAAAATTTGCAATTCATCATGCGCTTTATTTAAAATATGACTAATTTTCAATTGTTTACATGTAAATTGTATAGGAAAATGACAAATTAAAATTATTAAAAAATAACAATTCATTAAAATTTTTGAATTAGAAATTGTGAAAATAAGAGACGAAATTGCATAAATAATATTTTTAACTATAAATTAACATAACCATTTAACAAATTTGCTAGAAAATATTATTAAATTTTCAATTAAAACCATAAATATAACCCAGAAACTTATATGCCCATTCATACACTTATATTAATAAAGTAGTGTGTCGTTACTATGGTAACTGCCTGAAATGAAACTCATGCACGGAGCGAATAGATATAGATTATTTATTCCAATGATAAATTTTGTTCATAATATCAAAAAACTATGCACTAAGCTAGATTCAGATGAATTATAGTATAATTTACATTGACTTTATTCAGGATTCTTTAACAATGGATCAAAAATTATTTACCATTAAATTTTCAAGAGTAGTTGCCATTTGTAAACGGCCTGGTCCAATAAAACGATTTGAAATCATTGATAATTTTGGAACGGTAGGTCTGCAATATTAAATAAAATACTTCTATAATATTTTAATAATGATTCATGATAATTCTTAAATATTTCATGAATAAAAACTTGTGGCGAAATTGTGATTGATGTATAGTGAAACAAAAACGGGAATTTACAAAATATAGTGTATATTGTCTTCACAGAGTGCATAGTATTTTACA
This sequence comes from Chrysoperla carnea, assembly GCF_905475395.1. NCBI lineage: Eukaryota > Metazoa > Arthropoda > Insecta > Neuroptera > Chrysopidae > Chrysoperla > Chrysoperla carnea. The sequence continues at coordinate 61,374,775 of NC_058341.1, read as the reverse complement.
GTGGTGTAGCGAGCTTAACTCGCGCCCAGGTCACAATAACTTTTTAGCAAAAAATATGGGCTAGGTCCCAACTGTGTCCTATAACATGTCTTTATATCCAAAATAACAAAAAAAAGATTAGTATTGAAATATTAAATCTCAAATCTCTCTATACTTTTCTAAATATAATAGAAAAAGGAGATTAACCGATGATGGACTGTAGTAAAAATTATTTTCTACAAGATTTTTCCGCTTTTCTTATTCTACAAATTTTCCATTATTTAAATGGGTGACGAGTAATATAAGTAATTTCCAATGTAAGTACGTCTAAAAAATTATAATTATTAAGGATACTGCACACTGTAGCCAAAAAATCATTTTCATCTTTGAATGTGACGGAAAAAGTCAATAAGATCATCATCAGATAACTTGATCAGATCAGTTTAAGTAAATTTAAATGATTTTTGGATTAAATTTTTTTTTAAATTAGTTATTGTAATGGGTCCGATTTTCGAAATCGAAATTTTCAACATATCTTTACGCTTCATGGTGAGTACAAGCCAATAACATGATTTTCGAGAAGACCTATATGTGTGTGTGTGTGTGTACGTAAATACGAACCTACGTCCATTCGTTGTCATTTTTTTCGTGATCGATTTCGGCCGAACAAAAAATGGTATCGACTTCGTTGAGTTATTGATGGAAGCGTATTAACGGCAATATTTTTTATTTTTTACGGCAGGCTTTCTTAAAAATCTCTATCTCTTGAAAAGATTTACTATGCCGAGCATTGAAATTTTTTGCAACATATTTATTTATAGACTTCAGTTTTTCAGTGCAATTCACTCCTTTGGCTTTAGTTCGCTTTTTTAACTTGTTATTTTTTTCAAAATATCAATTACTCGACTCGACTTAAATATTGTTGTTCAAATACATTTTGCAAAATTGCACGTTTTATTATTTTATGACTAAATAGTTATTAAAACCAAAATACGAGCAAGTCTTAAGTTGTATAATATGTATAATATGTTCTTTTTGCTTACACTATTTACACTTGGTGTAAATAGAAAAAAATAATGCTATATAGTATCTAGTGTATGATAAGGCTATCTTTTTCTACTTACATGGAGTGTAAAAACTATAAACAAAATAAACATTCTAATATTATAAATATGTATAACATTCTAGGAAAGAATGTAATACCAACACCAAGGTTCAAAGTTTATTTGTTTTATGTTTTTTTAAAGCCAATATTTTAAAAGAAATAGTCTCTCCTAATAACACTTTTATTCCTTAACACCCTGCTTTGAGTATTTAAATACTAAAGAACTATCGATAAAAACTTGTAATCCATAGTATAATACCATAATGTATTATGGATCACATTCTAATATACGTAGGATCAGACCCAAAGGTTGTTCCTAAAGGCGCTTTTTTCAAATTGTAATTTTTACAGATCACTGTAGGAAACTGCATCATATTATAATATACAGAGTGTATTGAGTGAGTCCTTTGTAGTTAACCAATCAAAAAATAACTTATTCAAAAGTTTCAGAATTTGATGGGGAACGTTGCATTCTGACATCAGATTGGACCTAGTTCTTCGGGTTTCTCTACGAGCCAATTTATATCCTAAACCATTTTTCATCGAAACCATTTTTTCGGAAATCGTCAGCTTTCGGAGGAAATGCGACTTAAAAATATGTCATTATTGAACTTAATCGGAAAAAAACACGCTAATTATGGAAAAATGTTATAGCAAAAAGTTGTGAAGGGCAATAGAGGACATTCTCCTGTATCCATGGCTTTGACCTACAATTATCAATTAACTTTAAGCGTATTTTCTTCTGATTATATGCAATAATGACATACTTTTAAGTCCGATTTCCTCCGAAAACTTACGTTTTTCGAAAAAATGTTTTGAACAAAATTTGTTATTTTTTTTAATGAATATCAACTTTCTAATTTAAAGTGTTATTCTATCTCTTACCGTTTAGTATTAAAATTGGCTATTAAAGCAACCCGAATAACTAGATCCAATCTGATATCAGAACATGATGTCCCCCATCAAACTCTACATATTTTGTTTAAGTTAGTTTTGATTAGATAACTACAAAATGAGGTATTAGCCACTAAATATATTATCTTAATTTAATCTCGAGCGATCAACAACGGCTTCAACTCGTCTTTTTAGTAACTCAAGGTGAATGAGACTTGTTTTTATTCACTTGTACTACGCTAATTAATACATACATAGTAATTCATAACAAAGCAGAAAATAATTGTAAAATAAATAAACATTAAAGAATATTTTTAACACTAAAAATGATATCCTTTTCTTATCGGAAAAGAAATTTAAATTAATATTATCTAATTTGCTTGCTAATGTTTTCCAGTGTAAGCTTTGTCTTCATATAGATGCTGTATTACAGTTAGCAATATCTAACGAGAAACTATTGAGTGCTTCATCATTCAAGGTACAATGTATCCTGGGTACTGCACATTACCCTAATATACAACTACCCGAATGATCAAATATTAATGTTGGATGCAATGAGCATGTGTTGCACTTGCGCATTGAATATTCTCGTTTAGTTCTTAAGAAAGAAAAATAAAATATAAATTAAAAAAATAATCTGTTAGTCACTGTTAGTTTAAACAAGTGCGTCTAATTTTTGAACTTTAATTTAAGGCTTTTATTACGAACGATTATTTGATTTTAAGATGAATTCAAATTACAATAATTCATCTACAATATTGACAGTCAAAATACCACAACAAATCATCAGAAAACGTTTTGGAAACCTGTGTAACAGTGAAAATCTAGCCGACATTTATTTTATTCTTAAAAAGGATAAAGAACAACGGCGAATTCCGGCTCATAAATTTGTTTTGTCTCTTGGAAGTGAAGTATTTAAAAAAATGTTTTTTGGAAGTTTAGCAATCAAAAGTGATACAATTGGGATAACCGACGTTGAACCGGCTGCATTTATGGTATTACTTAATTTTTTGTATTTTAATGAAGTACAAATTAATTTTAAAATAGTTACGCATACTTTATATGTAGCTAAAAAATATGTTGTACCTGCATTAGAAAAACATTGTGTCGACTTTTTAAAAAAAAATTTAACTACCGATAATGTTTTTTTATTGTTAAAACAAGCTCTTTTATATGATAAACCAGATTTAAAGGAATTATGTTTAACTGTGATTGAGAAAAATACAACGGAAGTATTGGAAGCTAATGGTTCTAATGATATTGATTTGAAACTTTTAATATTGATTTTAAAACAAGATAAATTACAAGTCTTTGAATCAAAATTATTTCAATACATTGTGTGGTGGTCAGAAATCGAATGTGCGAGAAAAAAATTACCTGTAACACCCAAAAATCAACGTTCAGTTTTGGGTGAAGCACTTACTTTAATACGTTATTCATTTATGACAATCAAAGAATTTATAAAAGGGCCAATTCAAAGTGGATTATTAACTGAGATGGAAATTAAACAATTTTTGCAAGATATAGCATTAAACGCAAATTCTATGGAAAGGCCAAGATGTAGTAACAGCCATCTTGAGAGCCGTTTAAAATTCTATACTGAAATGACACCGATAACAATGATGCAATTTTTTAGTGAAACAAAACCAAGGCCGAAAGAATTAAAATCTGTAAACAATTATTTTAACGTTAAACAGAATATATTTGTTGTTGGTTTTATTGTACTCAACATTTTCAGACATAAATCAAATGTAAAATTAACATTGGAGAAATATGAACCACTTGAACAGAAGTTCACTGTGAGTCAAAGCAACAATTTAATTCCTGCACCAGACGTATTAACTTTTATGTTTGACAAGCCAATTATGTTACCTACTGCTGGATCTGTTGATCGTTCGTACGCTTACGGTCTTGAAACTAGCTTTGACGAGTTAGCTGAGGATGATGTAAGTATTTTATTAATTTTTTTAATATTTCATTAGTTTGTGTTTATTATTTTACAGGCAGGTTACAGAGCTTCAGTAGGTGGATACAGAGCTTCAGTTTTGTGTTTTACTCGAAATTGCTGATTAAAATAATATTACAGAGCGCAACAACCAACAGATAAATGATGATTCGGTTTCAAAAATAGCGATTATTACATATGAATAAAAAACTAAAACTTTGTTTTGAACGAATTTTCTAAAAAATATGTATAATTACACAAAAATTTCTCTCTTACATCTAGAACGAAATCATGTATCAGGGCTTCTGTGGATATTCAAAATTTTGTTCGCGATTGAATTGAATAGAGTAGTTGCATGTTTTTTTATTTTTATTTTTTTTCAAAATTTTAAGAAAATTAAAAAAACAAATTTTTTTAAATTCTAAACTATAAATTTAAACGGCAGTGATGACAACCGATAACTTGCGTAACGACAGCGTACGGAGAAATGATGAAATAACATGAATAATGATAAATGATTTGTCTCCCAACTGGTTTTCACTATATTATAATGCAATTTTCCATAGAAACAAGCCGAAAAATATGAATTTTGTGTGATTCCGATTGGTTCATAGCCTCAACGGATGTAAATACGTCACAACCGTTTTTTTATCCGAAAATATTATTTTATTAATAATTAATAAAAAAAAATGGAATTATTAATTTAACAAAAATTACTTAAAAATACTTTAGATGAATTATTTTTTCATTTATATACGAAATTTAGTAAAATCGTTTTTTTTTTATAGTAACTGTGATATATCACTCTAAATATTTTTATGAAATTGGAAGTATACATTCTATTAGCGGTATTTCACAAAAATATTTTGAGTGATATAACAGATAAAATTTTTCTTAAAACTTTACCACATCTATATCTTGGAAACGAATTGCTTGCGGACTTATGCTCTCATTTTTTTTCATATAATTTTCTAGAGAATTTATGCTCTTAAATTTTTTGTACTTATTTAGGAAACACCTTATTCCGATTTTAGGTAAATCCGATTTGGAAGCCATTGAAAACTGGTGAAATTGAACAATGTGGGCAAAGAAAGAAGAAAATGAATGAGTATTTTGATTGGGGCATCGGATACGATCCTAATATTATTTGTGAAATTATATTTTACGATTAATAAACATTTTGTAAGTATGTTCATTCAAAAATAAAATAAAATAGATATTGTTTAATAATAAATGATAGTTCTTCCTATTCGTTCCGTTCATAAATTTTATTTCAGGGAGTTACCAAAAGTAATGATTTTGAGTGTAGACCAAAATAATGAAAAAAATTAAAAATGCTAATTTTTTAATGAAAATCGGTAGGTATATGGATATACAAAAATTTTCCAAGCAACTTTTTCGAATAATTAATAATAATCGGCCAGGTATTTGTTAATTTCTAGTAGGTAGTTGTAATTACAACTACCTTCTAGAACTTAAGTTCAGATTTCGATATTTTAAAGAATGTGACCCATCATCATCCTGTATTACTATGAAAAATTTCAAATCGAAATTCTTATGAATGACGAAAATATTATGTCTTCATCTTAAATGCAACACATTGTATATATATTTTTAAATTTAAATCAAAAATTTATTTGACCCACTTAGAATGGTATCATCACTTAGAATGGTAATTATGAGTATACATAAAAAAAACCTACAATTTCAAAAAAAAAAAAGTTTAAATATGGTGATTTGCCTGAACTGTAAGAGCTGCTGAAATTCTTCAGAAAATTTTTTTTTTTCGTTTTTCTTATAATTGAGATTATATATTATGCTAAAATTTGTCACACTTTTTTATGATCATTTAAGTAATAATTTTTTCAGAATTTCAACTCAATTCCTTCATTTTTTAAAAAGTTATTAGAGAAAGTTGAAAATATGATGTTACTGCGGTTTTCTTAAAATTTTGAGGTTGTTTTGCTATGACCAGGGTTCAATCTGATCATTAGAAGCAAAGATATCCAAGAAAACATCACCAAAGAAAACAATCTAGAGATAAATTGTCCCAAAACCTCATGCAGAAGGTCGTGCGGAAAGTTCCGGAATCAAAAAACTCCGTTTCTATGTTTTTTTACAACGAAAGAAACCTAATTAAAAAAATTGAGTTTCTCCCAAAATTTTCCGAATTGATTATCAAAATCCGGTAAATTTACACCACTATATTCATATAATCAAAATATATAAATTCTTATAATAATAAAATCTGATAGTGCATCAGATGCCAGAGGTTCTGCCCGAGATCTAGCGCACGTTACCAGAAATTCTGATGATGTACAGGATCTAATTTAAAATATATGTAGGCAATAGTAGAGTTTTTGTTAAAATTACCTTGTATGTAAAGAGTTAATGGTGTAACAAATTCCATATTCAGTTTCCAACGGCAAAAACTGATCACAACAATTAAAGGGCTCATCATTCCATAAACATTTTACAAATATTTCTTCACATTTGTAACGAAACTGCAATCGAACAAATTCATTCAACGAACAGCTTTTATTAAAAACATATCACAGCCCCCCTCCTATCATATGCTTACCTCTTTTAAATTTTTTGTTAAATTTATATAACGATCGCAATCGGGACAATCTCGTAATTTGTCACAAGTATAACATTGACCAGTAAAAAATACTGTTTCAGATAAGTATTCTTGTAAAGTGGATTTTGATGTGAGATTGTACCTAAAAATCCAACACGGATGCTTATTTTGGAAAATTGAGAAACAGAAGAAATTGAAAGTTGTTTAAATGATTTATAAACCTATATTCGCCATGGGAATTGATTCTAGAGCTGTCTAGTGGTAGAAAATAGAAGCTGTCTATGACAAGTCAAATTTATATTAGAATCACCTAAATACTTGATAATGTCATTTCTATTTATTTCAAAACTTTTATTATTCATTATGAATAACTTTTGACACGTTCGTATTCTTATTTCTGTTGAAATTTGACTTGCCATAGGCAGCTTCTATTTTCTACCACCAGACAGCGCTAGGATCAGTTCCCATGGCGAATACAATTGTCAAAGATAATTTATGAAAACTATTGGATTTTAATGCTAAGAAGGACTCTATCTAGTCAGTGATGGATTTAGGCCTAGGCCCGTGAGGCCCGGGACTTTAGAACAGGAGTTTAGAACTATCCAGCAGAATCGAATGGACGGAAATCAGATAACATAATAAAAGAAGTAAAAAAATTGTATTAACTTATCTAATCGTTCCCAATATTTATTTTTGTACCACACTTCACAAATTGACACAGCTGGAAAACTTGTATTCCAATTTAAATATGTTGTTTCGGTTACAAAACTAATACTATTATATACGTACGCTTCATACGATCGAATAAATATGTACGTGGATCCAATACTTGAAAGTATTATAGGAATTAACCAAAATATCCTACAACAAAAAATATATTTTACTAACTTTTGCCCACGGCTTCGCTCGTGATTAATGATTCATTACAATGGATTCCATTTAGTGGTTCGAATTTATTTATTTAGAGAACCTACTTTTACCTCCCTTATCCCCTGTATATACTACTTGCAATATAGACAATTAGTACAGATTTGTTTGGGGGCATTTTTACACTAAAATGTAAAAATAAAAAAAACTAAGTTTAAAAAGACAGACTTCAAAAATTAAAAAGTATAAAATAACTTAATAAAGATTTAATTTAATACACCTCTTATATATAGCAAACCTAATAATCCTTTAATACAAACCATCAGCACACGTATCAATTTTTATATTTCTAACTTAAAAATGACATATAAACTTTCATCCCCTATTTTAATCCCTTGAAGAATGTATTTTTTGAAAATCGTAATGCAATAAACTTTTGTTTTGAACCAGGAACTTATTTTTTAACATATCTAACTTAAAAATTGACCAAAATTCCAAAAACTCTTCTTATTGCACAGGAACGTTTGTGCATATAATTTCATGCGTCTAGACTAATTTCAGTTGTGGGTTTATCGACCAGTCAGTGAATCAATCAGTCAGTCAGTCAAATTTTTCTTAACCTGGTCTGGTTCACAGATTATAGTTTTTAGTGGTCTGGTTCTAGTTAGCACGGGTTGGGGTGGTTTTTGACCGTTTTTTTTTGGAAGATAAATTGACAATTTTACTAGTTATTTTACAATATGATGGAAAGGACAATTTTACCGTAACATATATAAGGGCATAAGATATAAGATAATAAACAAGAAGCAAGAAGAAATAGTTCCTCCATTTTATTTAATAGATTCAAAGAATTTAAACTGTCAGATAGTGACAGAAAACAAAACATTTTTATACAGCCTGCCAATAATAGGGTACATATTTACAGCCACAAGTAACAGAAAAATGTATAAAATGACATGAATAACGCATTAATGCATAGTTAAACAATAACATTTGTTATTGTAAAAGAACCCAAATTACCACAAAGGTATATATTTGCAGTATACCTATTTTACCATTTATCGAAAGTAGAGACATAACAATGAATAAGTGAGCCAAAACAAAAGTCCGTAGAAAGCGTAGTTTCAACTGGAATCGCAGTTAAAAATTTGGCTGTTTATTAAATTTAATTTAACAATAGCTTTTAAATATTTGCGTCTGAAAAAATTATTGCCTTATTGCTACACACTAAAAAGTATTTTTTGCCCTTTCAACTACATAGAAATTTTTTTGGCAAACAAAAAAAAAACTAAAATCCGGTTTTCCACCGGTTGGAAAAATTTTGAAGTTAAGATGAAAATGATCCACCTCATTAAACCCCGGATAGCTGCTGTCGGTTCTATTTATTTTTTCTTCTTTTACAAGAGCTTGTTAGAAAATATTGCTATCAGATTGCCGTATTTTGATGTTGTTCGAATCCTACTTCTGTTGAACTAAAAGTCTTGAAGCATTTTATCACATTGGTTATAAATCATTTACTCCGAAAAAAGTTAATCTTGATTTTAAAATGAAAAGGTCTGTTAAGAAATAGACAGTTAATGTTTTACGATCAATCGGACTAAAATGAATCAAATTTCTTACTACCTTAATCCCATTTCTAAGATATTTCTATTCCTAATATATTTCTAAGATAAACATTTTCTATTAATTCATATATTCGTCTAGTATTAAATTACTTTTTAATTAATTGATAAGCGCAATCCAACAAAAACCTAATTTCAGTTACGTACTTGATTAAATACGAATTATTTTCATCGACTAAATATCGTAAGCCATGTACTGAACTCTTTTTTCCATAGAGCAAGACACGTTTTTTAAAAAATTCCATATTGAACTGACATGTAAACTATTTGTTCATGTTAATAATTGTGCCTATAACTTTTCAATAAAATTTAATTTTTTGATGGCATATTAAAAAGGGTATACATTCAACTATAATTACAGTTTAATACATTATTGGATTCTATTAAGATTACAATCTGATTGCTTGGACAATAATAATATATACCAAACAATACGAGATAAATGGTTATTTCAAATATTCAATTATTTAATACCAGCATTGTTATTTAACTGTGTAGAGAAATAAAAGGATTCTCGGTCGTGACTGAGTATAACAATCGTAGGTTCTGATTTCCCAGAAGAGTCAAAAGAAAAAACATTTTGGTGGGTCGCCAAATTCAAACACAAAGGACCTCACACTTTTTATACCATGTATAAATGAGATATATCAAGGTAAATAAATGTAAAAAATGTTCCATATAAAAAAATTAACAACTTTTGTTTGAAACATTTTTTCGTAAACATCACTGTTTCCTTGTGAGGACGCAAATTAGCTTAGAAACATTATATAGTATTATGTATATACAGGTAGCTATTGCACACGTTACATATATTATGTATGTGTTTGTTTGTTTATCTCTTTTTACTTATATGACGTAAAAAAATAAACTATTAGGTAATCAATACTATCTATACATGGTATTTCAACAATTAATTGAGTTAATTGTTTTTTTTTTCACTTGTTGATAAGAAAATGGTTTTAAATCCGTCGGAAAATATCCTTTGCATCATCCTAATAATAATTTTTATTGCAACGAAACATTGTAACGGCTACCTTTCAACTTACAGTCGATTGAAGGTATCAGTACCCAGTGACTACGTCTAACGTGTCATATGTATGTAAAAATTTTTTTAGGACCTCCATTCATTGGCGGACCAGTCAGTCCAAAATGGTGCTGACTGTGATGTTGGTTGTATTAATAAAAACTTAAAAGTATAAGACTTTGGTTGTACTCGTTTTGGACGCTCACAGGCTTTAGAAAGAGCTATGAAGCTAGTAACAATAGTGACGGATTAACCATTAGGCGGAATAGACAATTTCCTAAGGGGCCCGCTTCGGCTAGGGGCCGTGGGGAAACTACAAAAAAGACAAAGATAAATTTATACGCCAAGGGCGCCAAGTTAACTTGGGAAGTTTATTTTCGTAATACCTCCGTGAATTATCATTAATGACGTCTACTAGAGTTCATTTTGATAACCTCTTTTTATAAACTATAAAATAGGTCCAGAATTTCCAAATAACATAATTTGCGCCCTCGCGTGTAAACAGTAATATTTACGACGAAATTTTTCAGACAAAAGTTGTTTATTTAAGTTTAAGGAACATTTTTTACATTTAAACTTTTGTTCTATCTCTAACCGTGTAATAAATGGGTCCTACGGACCCAAAACCCTAATGATCTATATTGCTCATTTACGAACTAAAACTCACTTTTAACGTCCTGAGCACGCTATAAAAATTTCAGATTGATATCTCTTTTCGTTTTTGAGTTAACGGATGGACAGGCGGACAGATAACCGGAAATGGACAAATTAGATGATTTTATGAACACCTATCCCTATATGATACCGACTGAAGTACCATTTGTAGTTTAAACGACTACAGATTCCAGTACGGTTTGCTTTCGCTATGACTATTAACAAATCCTAGGGACAGTCATTAAGTGTTTGTGGTATTAATCTAGAAAATCCATGTTTCTCGCATGATCAATTGTATGTTGCCTGTTCCCGTGTTGGAAAACCATCTGCTCTGTTTGTTTAGGCGCCAGGTAATCAAACGAAAAATATTGTGTACCATAAAGTAATATTTAAAAAATAAACTTAATTTAGAATAAGTAAAAATAAAATGCTGTTTTTAGACTTTTTCAGGCAATTTTTTAAATTTTTCTCTTTGTAAGAACCATCCTCGTACTTCAAAGAATATTATAAATAAAGAATTAGCGAAATCGGTTCAGTTGCTTTCGAGATTTTTTCAATTTCAATAAAAAATTTTGTATGAGGTTTTTTGAACAAATAATCCATTATTTTTTTGTCAGATCGCGCCAAATTGATTTTAAAATCCATATTCTATAATTATGCAGTTATTAGTAATTATGACATTATTTTTCACTATTCAAATTGAAATGAGTATTTCTGTGGGATGTATTATGCATTTTGTCAAATACCCTATTAGGACAAATTGTAAAATATTAACGAATTTAATGAATTAGTGACGCATTAAAAACGTATTCTTATTATCTTATAAAAAATTACATATAAAAAATTTTAACAAACGAATATATTATATATCTGTTAATTTTACGTATTTAAAAAATATCTTAATCTGAATCGCTATCAACCAACGCTCGAATTCGATTGAAAGTTCGTTGATACTCATTTGGATCTGGTGTTGGTGATCTTCGCTGCCTTTGTCGAAATGGAGTTCCACGTTTTGGTCGGCTATCTAAAACCAAACAAATTTTTTAAGTAATTAAATAACTTCCAACATGAACTTTCAAAAAATCTAAAAACTCTATATATTCGACATAGTCCAGTCAGTGTCTTTGAAATGATCATGAGAGCCCCATTAAGCCGGTCATAGCTGCATACCTCTCCCTTCCTTTAATTTTCACTATCCTTTTTTTATGACATGTTCTGAACAATATCTATATTCTTTAAAAAAGAATTAATAAATTAAATTGACGGGTCTTTCATGATTGAAGATTTATGGTGATAAAATTACGAAAACCAACGATAGAGATTTTAGTGAATCACCACCCCGTTTCTAGCGCCATTGAATTTATTGAAAATACAATAACGTTATCCAATATGATTGGGACATAGAGAAATACTGTCGAATTCTCGATAGCCGTTTTGATAATATTCACAATATTCTTTTTTTCTAAAATTTCAGCACTCTGTATCTTGAAAAGAACGCTTTTCAGGTTATAAGTTTATTAAGAAATTGTCATTATTTTAACGTTATCCACCATTTGATTAAGTCCTCGTGTTATCACTTGGACCACTTTCTATATACGGTGTGACTATAACTAAAAGTAGATATCGAAATAAAAATAAAATTACCTTTGGCAATAATGTTTGAAGTGTCTAATTCAGCTACTTCTTTGGCAATATCATTTTTCTTTCGAATTTCTTCACATTTCTTAATAGTTGGACGCCCTTCTAAACCATTATCTTCTAACAAACCCAGTAATTTTCTTTCTTTGCCCTTTATAGTTTTGATATTATCAAACAACTTCCCAAAATTGTTGACATGAATACCAGCTATTCGTAAGAATTTTTTTAAGCGTTCAATTCCTCTTTCTGGATTTCTTTTAGATTTAGAATCGGTTTCAGACTTGTTATCAATTTTTTTTGATATATCAAGATTTTTCTCTTTTGTAAGTTGATCTTCTGTATCAGATTTATCATCAGGATCGTCTTCGTTATCCGAATCTGTTTCATCTTTACTGTTATTGTTGGTAGATTTTTTTGAGAGTTTTTTAGTACGACTTTTAGATTCTGAACTACTGGATTTATAATTTTCTTTGTCTGAATTTTCATCTTTTTCAGATTCTGAACCACTAGATTTTTTTTCTTTATCAGATTCTTCAGAATCACTACCATTTTTTCTAGAATTTGCATCAGAATCATTTTCTGATTCAATTTGTACTGTTTTTTTGGCTAATTTTTTAAAATTAGCTTTCTTTTCATTTATTTTTGTGGATTTTTTAAGTATTTTTTTATTACGAGATTCATTATCTGAATTGTGGGATTCTGAATCCATAGATTTTTCTCCAGGAGATTTCTTAGGTAGTTTTTTGGTTTTAGTACGAGATTTTGATTCGTTATCACTAGAATTTGAATTATCCGATTCCGGATCCAAAATTTTTTTCTCATTTTGAAGAGATTCTGATTCAATACCTGAATCTTTAGACAATTTTTTCTTGTTTATTTTTGCAATATTGATTCCTGAATCATTATCAGATTCACAAGAAGTATCCCCTTTATTTAATTTCTCATCGTTAGAATCACTATTAATCAGATCGCTTATTTCTTGTTCCGAAATTTTCGTATTACTTTTATTAAGAGTTACGGAAACATCATTTTTAGCTTCATCACAATCCATAAATTCAACATTCGAATTTTCAATCTTCATTTTTTGTTTTTTTGGTAATTTTTTCTTGTCCTTTACGTTTTCACCTTCTGAATCAGAACTTTCAGATATTTTATGATTTATTTTTGCTTTTTTTATTTTCTTAGCTCCAGATACTTTTTTACTTGTTTCTTCGTTTTCAGAACTTAAACTATTTGTTTCTGTATTCGATGGTTTCTTTACCAAATATTTTTCAAAATTCATACGTTCGCAACGAACAACAACCGGCGTGGTTTCAATATGTTTTAATACATTTGCATAAATACTTTCTAAATTTTCATTATTTGATTCTAAATTTTCATCATTCACAACTGCATCAGTATCGGAATCAAATTTTGAAATTTTTGCTTTATCATTTCCTTGGGATTTTTGTTCATTACTTTTTTCCTCTGACAAAGACTCTAGACAAAACAAAAGATTCGACATTAGTATTTTTATCTACTCTCAATTAATAAATTTTGTATATTATTTTTCGTTATCTTTTTTGAATGTTAAAATAAGAGATATGAAAATTGAAGTCGACCGTGAATGACACTCAAGGAGGTCTTTTTAATTCAATTGAATATGTTAATTTAAATTGTGCAAGAATTGTTTACGATACACTTTGACTTTGAAAAAAATTTCTTCTTCTCACTTATCACTCTGTTTAGTACTTTTGGACCCGAACTACGTTTTATTACAAGCTTTTAATACTTCATTTGTTTATGTAAATGTTTATTAGGGTCAAACATCGCTCTTGAAAAGTAAGGTACCCCCAGACGTAGTTGGGCGCTAAATTGAGGACTCCTGCATCACCCAAGTTTATTTAATGTATATTTATTTACCTCTTTATTGTGAATTTTGAGGATTGACTCTCAAAAAATAAGACATAACAGTTATTAGAAATTTTTCGAGGAAGTTAAGAAGCTCGATTTTTTGTAAACAAATTGTTTTTCAAGATTCTTTCGATTTTAAAGCATTTTTTTTAATGTGTATGGAAAATTTTTAATTATTTTGAATGTTTTTAAATCGTTAAATCGTTCGTTATTGAAAAGAAATCATTTTAAGGTAATACGAGCGCCAAGGCAAGTTTAGACTTGTGTTTGAAATTATTTGCATCTTATTTTCAACCTTGATGACAAATTTTGTTATAACTTCATGAATGCAGACTAAAAAAAATAAGAATAAAATTTTTCGATATCTGCCTTGGTTTTCGAAAAATGGCAAGCTAAATAATTAAACAAAATTTTCAATTTTCGATATTTTGAAAATTACTCTAGATATCAAAAAATTTTGTTCTTACTTTTCGTCTTAAATATTCTCAAGCTATAACATAATTCACCATCAAAATTGAAAATAAATATTTTTTTAAAATTTGTGTCCCCACTACCGTGCTCATACATCCTTAATTAGTCGGGCACAAAGGGTTCTTTTTGTTTTAAAAAGTTTACTAAAGTTTTTAATTTAATTTAAATAGTTTAATACTTTAATTTTTTCCTTTTCGCCGACTAGTTTGGAGAAATCTATGAAGACATATCATCCATCTACCGTTTTACCATAAAACCAATGTTAAATATGCCAACTTTTGAAGTCATTTATTTATTTAAATAATCGGGCTACCCTCCAAAAATTTTCAGAATTGATTAAGGCTTAGTTCAACTTATATTTAAAAAAAAATCAAGCCTTTTATCCAAAATTGCCCTGGCGCTGGTACATCCTTATTCGTTTATTATTTAAATTACGACTAATTATTCAAAACAGACAGATTAAAATGACAATTTAAAACTATTAAAAATGATTAAACGTTTTATTACCAACAAGAAAATTTTTTATTTTGATGGTACCGTTATGGCTACTCTACTCTATAACTAAGTCCACATTCGAAAGTAAATTTTTAACAATTGAAAGAAAAATTGAAAATCATTTCCATTTATTACTAAGAGAGTTTTAAAAAAAATTTTCTTATTTTAAGCAAGAAATATACAAAATTCAATTAAACAAGTGAAAACAAACAATTGACTGAGTTAATTGTTGAAATACCATGCATAGTCAGTGTTGATTTCTTTATCACATTATACATACAAACATGTGACACATACATAACTGATAATCAAGTATAGTACATATTATAAAATTTTCGCCTAATTGGCGCCCTCACGGGTAAACAGTGATGTTTACGAAAAAATGTTTCAAACAAAAGTTGTTTAACTTTTGATAAGGAACATTTTTTACATTTAAACTTTTGTTCTATCTCTAACGGTTTACAAGATGGGTCCTACAGACCCAAGACCCAATTGACCTATGATGCTCATTTACGAACTTGACCTCAATTTTTACGTCCTGAGTATGCTGTAAAAATTTCAGCTCGATATCTTTTTTCGTTTTTGAGTTATCGTGTCCACAGACGGACGGACGGACGGACAACCGGAAATGGACTAATTAGGTGATTTAGTGAACACCTATGACAAAATTTTTTTCCTAGCATCATTATTTTTAAGCGTTACAAACTTGGGACTAAACTTAATATACTATGTATATTTCATATATACATGGTATAATTATTGATTGCACAATTATACAATTTTTTTTATTTTAATTAATAATATACGCGGAAGTTATTATGTTCACTGATAAGAGATTTGTATAACTTGAAAACAACAATTTAAGCTATAGACTGTTTACAAATTGAAGTAAACAATTTAAAATTTTGCTTAAATTTCAAAGAGCTGTTTCAATGGCAAAAATCATCGAATATAAATTACCTTTCGCTTATTAATGGCAGCTTAGAATTTTTAGTTTATGATTAAGACAT
The DNA here is from genome assembly GCF_905475395.1 of Chrysoperla carnea. Taxonomy (NCBI): domain Eukaryota; kingdom Metazoa; phylum Arthropoda; class Insecta; order Neuroptera; family Chrysopidae; genus Chrysoperla; species Chrysoperla carnea. Next base: position 61,358,597 of record NC_058341.1, on the reverse strand, counting down.
ATAATCATATCTTAATAATTAAATCACATCTTTTTGTGTAGACTCGTTTGTATCGTTTAAAAGAGAGCAATACAAAAACTTCAAGTTATTTTATCGGATTGCTTGTGGATATGAATTACCCTTAATAGCTTTCAAATAAGCTTCAATTAAGCCATTTTTAGCGGAAATATAGCTGTGTGAAATTTGAAAAAATATTTAAATGGTTCACTTCAATTTGTGAGCAGTTTATTTTAAAATAGGGTGAGGCTATTCGGACACCCGTGTGTTTAGCGTGAGTCTCACGATAAGATAATTCTGAGTAGATTATTAGCGTGAATAGAATACTATCTAAGTTTTTTGAACTTTTCTCAGATTTTCTGAAGATCAGTGAATGAACGCAATCACAGGATTAATCAAAAAGTCAAAAAACTCGCAAACCCCTACTAACTCGACTCCATCAAATGCATGGCCAATCGGTGGATCATTGAATGAACGCAATCATATAAAAAAATTGTTATTTTTTTTACCAGCTCCGATTTCGGATTCGTAATCTATGTAAAAAATGCTAAATCGCTAAAGATAGCGTTCACGCTAGATACACAATAGTGCCCGAATATTCTTACCGTAAAAAATTTTTAAGCATGAAATGCATAAATTACCGTCGAAAATTCTTAAGCGTGAAATACATAAAATATAAAGTATAAGGTTTCAAATAAGCTAACGGTAATACATATCCGACCATTTTTAGCGGAAAAATAGCTGTTCGAAGTTTGAAAAAATATTTTAAATCACTTCAATTTGTTAGCAATTTATTTTAAAATAGAGTGAGGTCACTATCGCCTGTTTAGCGTGAGTCTCGCGTTAAGATAATTTGCAGTAGATGATTAGCGTGAACAGGATACTATCTATGTTTTTTGAGCTTTTTCAGATTTGCTGAGGATCAGTGAATGAACGCAATCACAATATTAACCAAAAAGCTAAAAAAACCTACAAACCCTTGCTAACTTAGCCCACATTGAATGAACGCAATCGCAAGGAAAAACTATTATTTTTTCACCAGGTCCTCTTAAAGCTAAAAAAATGCTGTAGTTTGGCCGCTAAGGATAGTGTTAAAGTTAGATAGCCATTAGATACACGATAGTGTCTGAATATTCTTACCGTAAAAAATTTGTAAGCATGAAATATATAAAATAAAAAGTATAAGCTTTCAAATAAGTTCGGGGTAATTCATATCCGATCACTTTTAGCTGATAAATAGCTGCCACTTTGTGAGAAATTTAAAATTTCTAGTTTTCTAAAAATATGCTTAAAAAATGACAAATGATTATCAACAAGTAAAACTATAAATTTACACAAATTGTAGGCTACTACAAATTTTATGATTGTTTAATGTTTACATACCTTTTAAATTTGGAGTATTTTCAAGCGGTATCGGCACATTCAATGAATCGGATACTTCTTTATTATCATCAGTCACATCAATAACATTAGATGAAGTTGCACTTGATAATACATCTGATTCCTTGTTTACTTCTTGAAGTTCTGCACTTTGCTCAGCATTTGCACAACTTTTATACTTCTTGTTTGGGTGTAAAGTCTCTTCGTCACTGTTTTCATTGTCACTGATGTGTCTTTTTTTTTCATTGACACTATCGCTTTCATTATCAGTGCATGTGTCTTTAAATAGAGGGTCACATTTGTTATCAGAAGTTTTGTTTACATTTAAGCTATTTTCAGCATGCTCCACTTCTGATAAAATTACGGCATCATCCACAGTTTTTGTATTTGATTCATCCGTATCTGACATGATGATAACAATTTTACAATTAAAATAATTTATAAAGTTGTACTAAAATTATAAATATTTGATTAGTTTGTTTATAAAATAATTTTATCAATTTAATGTGAAATGTTTCATACCAAAATTTACGAGGAAAGTATTTAATTTTTCCCTATATTAAAAAAAAACCGTTTTTACGATGTTTACGACGTATCGTTCCTAGTTTTTAAACTCACTAAAAACTTTTTTTCCCGCTTTTAATAATTTCATTTAAAAGAATAATAACTACATAATTTTTGTTTTTATTTTGCGTAGGGTATAGTGAAAGTTGTCTGCTGAGTGTAGGTAAGAAAAGAGCACCGATATTACATTTTGTAAAGACTGTCCTTTTCTACTTACACTTAGTGTAAATAGTATGTAGACTATAGTACAAAAAGAACAAACTTATTGTTTAAATCAGGTGCGTCCAGCCCACGCATAAGCAGCATGAGGGTTTCGTTGTAAGTGGTTTCGTGTTAAAAAAAACGGTACATTACGTAATACTATCCCTAATAGCTTCTGAGATAAAAATTTTTATTTTTCCTAACTTTATCGTATGAAGTACCATTGTTAAAGATCTCCAAACTAAAATAAAAAGCTTCAAACAATCAACTTTTCTTTGCAGATAATTATTTTTCTAAATGTTCCCACAATCTTTAATTTTTTTTTTTATTCCTTCGTGATTACTGTTATATCAATCTACACATATGTTCTATGCTGCAGTTAAGTGTGAGTTCTTTGATATATGTATTTTTGTTTGAAAAAAACGTTTTTGTTTGACACGATTTGCGTGTATTTTAAATGAACAGCGTCGGAATGTTCAAATCCGGATAACTTTTAAACAGAATGGTGGGAAAATCGGAAAAAATTGAGGATACATATTATTTTAATATTAATGTGTGGTCAAAAGATCAACTCTGCCTAACATTTCTTTTTCACTTTTGAAATTTAAAAAAAATATAGTTTTGGCAATTTTAATAAATATTAAGGAAGTTATAACAACTTAATTTTAATTTATTTAACTAATTATTTATTTCTAGATACGAAAAATAGTTGAAAAATTAAAAAATGAATGAAATTTGTAATTATTTTCGTTAACATCTGCAGTGCCCCTGCGAATATATAGCCACACCGTAAATAATTATATTCTTAGTTAAATATTTGCTTTTCAATTACTTGTATTTTTTATTGGTTTAATTATAAATTATTATTGCCTGCCGGGTAATAAATAAAAAAGCAAATTTTAAAAAAAAGTTTATTGAGTTTGCTAGCGTGTCTAGTGAACTTTGTTGAGTGGACGTGTCAATGGAGCAGAATCCTAGTTTTATAAGTCTATGATACATCGTATCGAAAATATTTGCTGTCGTCTTTCGGATTAATTATATATCGACATTTAAAAAAATAGAGACAATTCTCTAAAAAATTGACAGCATTTCATATGCTCTCATATTAAGTTAATATTAAATATTTTTGTTTTTTAATATATTTTAAAATAATCAATAGGTAAGATTTAAATCTTAATTAAAGATTTGAAAAGTTTTTTATTCAAAATATCATAATGTACATTTTTAAAATTTTTTCTGTAATCCTAACCAAATTATGAGTAAGGCACGGCGTGTACATGAACCGGATAGTTTAGTTTCTCGAATATATTATTAAATTGAGTAAATATTTTAATTACAGATTGAAAATAAATCAAAATGAGTAGATTTTTTGCCACTGGATCGGATTCCGAATCCGAAAGTTCGTCAGAGGAGGAGCAATTGCCAAGAGCACCAGCAGCAGTATTTACGGTAACATATTGCATCATTTATACCAAGAATACTTAAACTACAGCTATTTATAATATTTATTTAAAAAATTGGGCTCAATAAGTCCAAACATAAGGCATATAAAATATTTCGTTCATTACTAGTTTAAAAAAAATTGAAATAAGTAAGAATTAATTATTAATTGGATATTTTGTTTTCAGTTTAGTGATGATGAAGAGGAAACTAAACGTGTTGTGCGTTCAACAAAAGTTAAACGTTATGAAGAACTTACAAATATTATTAAACAAATTCGAAACTATAAGAAAATTAAGGATATGAGTAGTATGCTTTCAAGTAAGTTTCCATTCATTCTGAACTGCCCATTATTATTATGCCCACTCGTTAAGTTTTGGCAAATATGTATGGTAACGTCTTGATAAATATTAACGATGATATACAGATAAAGCCATTTTTAAGTATTTCATTAAATTTAACTAGAAAATCAATTTTTATACCCTATTTATGAAATATATCAAGGTATATTAATTTTATTCGGAAGTTTTTAACGCTCAGAAATTTTGACACTACAAAAGAAATTTTGATAAAGCTGGTCATAACATCATCTTAATAGTTCATTTACATTTGTACGTCTGTCCGTGAGCACAATAACACAAAACGAAATGAGATATTGAGCTGAAATTTTTATAATGTACTCAGGACGTAAAAAGTGAGTTTGAGTTCGTAAATGAGCAACATAAGTCAAGTGGGTCTTGAATCCGTAGGACCTATCTTGTAAGCCGTAACAGACAGAATAAAAGTTTATATATAAAAAATATTTTGATGTTCAGAGCGATACAGTAGTGAGATCTTGCAGTTTAATCGTTCAAGACTAGGGTAAGTTCCGATCCTGAATTCAAGTGACCGTTTCAAATACGTTAGTTTTACTCCGATTTAATCCTTGCTGCACTTTGTGTCACAAAAAACTCACAAATTTACATTGGGTATACAGCTCTACCACATATAACTTAACTTAAAATAAATCGAATTACCTAAACATGTCCCAGTAAAAGTTGCATCGTTTTGGTGCTATACGCCTTTCATAACTTTGGAGCGCGATTTAAATAAAATTTGGTGTGTTGACACTGTTTTTCATACAAAACAATTCATATTAACTTAAACAGTAACATCAATTTATGGGCGTAATATGTGGGGTTTTTGGTAGCTAAAACCACCCAAATTTCTCATGGTTTACTCAAAGTTTGCAATTTTAAGCTTTGGTAGCAGCAAGATTGAGAAAAAAAATTAAGTTCCGAAAAATTATTTACATTTGATTCAAATATTTTTTTTAGATAGAAATAAGACTTATTAATTTCTAATTTTAAATACATGTGCATGATAGTATAACTCTTAACGAAGGAATAGAGCTCCGAAAAGATGCACTACGATGTCGGAGAGATGTAGGCGAACTATTTTACGAAAACACAAAAAGAAATAATTATTTTTTACAAAAATAAAAATTACACGAATTTCTTCATGTGGGAGACACTACTTGACATTGCACAATACATAAATCGAAAGCTAATTTCAATACCGACAACTGTATCATTTAACCTTTTGGATTTCTTAAGAAAAGACTATTTTTTTACTTTCACGAATTTTTAAGGTTAGGTTCGCTTATAAAATTCCAGAAAAAAACACTACCTTTCGCTTTGTTTCGTTTAGCTTTGCTAATTTGAAATCAATCGAAACTTTAAGCATAAATTTCTAAGAATATTAACGATTGTGATTCTCAACGACACGGCACATTATGGATACCTACGAAGTTTGTGTACACCAATTTTCTCGATCAAACTTATCATTTAAGAAAAGATAATCTTCAGCGCAAGAAAATATTTATTCGCAATAGAATTTTCGATTATCTTCTGCATATTTGTATTCTGTTGTTAATCAAATCAAAGTTGAATTGACATTAAATAATGATTTATCTTTTACAGGTTTCGAAGATCTAATGCGTGCATACACAAAAGCATTACCTGTTGTCGCCAAGGAAGAGAATGGACAAACACCAAGATTCTATGTTCGTTGTTTGGCTGAATTGGAAGATTTCATCAACGAAATGTGGGAAGATCGTGAAGGACGTAAAAATATGTCCAAAAATAACTCAAAATCCTTAACATCAATGCGACAAAAGTTAAGAAAATATAATAAAGAATTCGAAGAAGATATAACAAAACTTCGTGAAAATCCTGATCAACCTGATGAAGAGGAAGAAGAAGAAAAACGTAAAATTTATTATTAAATTTTCGAAAATATAGAAACTTTATTTATTTATTTTTTAACTTCAGCTGAAGTCGAAGTTGAATCAGAAGAAGAATTACCAGTACGTGGGGGAGTTCGTCGATCAGGTTCAGAAAGTATTAGTGCACCCATTCCTACATCAAAAGGAGACGATGCTGATAGTGAAGATTCTTATTGGGGCTCTGATTCCGATTCAGATAGTGACTCCTCTGAAGACGATGCTCAATATACTAGTATTCGTGAAAAGTTTTTGAAAAAGTATGAATTACATTTTAATTTGAAATAATTCTTTATATTAAAATATTAATTTTATCTAGAACTAATGTTGAAAAAGACGACGATGAAGATCGTGATAAGAGAAGAGAACGTAAAGAAAGAAAAGAAAAGGAACGACGCCGTATACGGCGTGAACCTGGCGAAGATGGCGAAGGAGAATGGGAAACTGTTAAAGGTGGAGTTGCCATTCCAAGTGTAAGTTTATATAATTTCCTAATTTTTCAATTTTATAACCTGTTTTTTTAAGACATTTAACCCAGGAATTTACTCTTGACTCCACACCAGTAGATTTGTATCGGAGATGGTGGAAAATGATTGTTTGAGTGTACTCAAGAAAATCATATTAATCCTAACTAGAGTTTTTTTTTCCATTCTCGCCCATAAAGTGAGATTGAAGTACCCTATTTCTTGACACCACAATCTTTTTATTTACATTTAAAAAAACTATTAGATTTTATATTTTGGACAATTCTAAGAATTTTTTGATCCATGATATTTTTTACCTTACCTCATCGTTTTCGGGATATAAGCGTTCGAAAAGAAAAATGCGGATTTTCGACGAAAACTCGTTTTTGTACTCGTTTTGTCATTTTGCGGTTCTGATCAAAAATTTAATTTAAAAACTATTATGTTTTATATTTTGGACAATTCGTAAACATTCTTTGACCCTTGACAATTTTCATCAAACCTCACCGTTTTCGATATATAAGCGTTTGCAAAAGTGTGAGTTTTTGCCGAAAATTCGTTATTGACGAAAATAAAGATTATTTTGTGGTTTTGGTCAAAAATTTGATTTGAAAATCGTATGGTATTATATTTTGGATCATTCTAAACACTGTTTGACTCTTGACATTTTTTACCTTTCCTCACCGTTTTCTATATATAAGAATTTGGAAAAAAAACGCGAATTTTAGTTTTAAATTTTTGACCGGAAACACAAAATAATCTTTATTCAAAAAAATTTTTAACTAAAGTTGATTTTTTCGAATCGTCAAATGACCAAATGTTTGTATTCGAGACCGTGTACACACGATATTTGGGAAGCTGTAATAAATTTTTGTCATTGACAGAAAAAAAACTTTTGTAACTTCGAAGGATTAGAATTGGACTAGATACTACAGGTTGTATCTGGAGGGGTTATAGATGCTTCATTTAACCTTTCTTTCGTAATATTTATTTGTGTTGACACAGGAATTTACTTCCTCGTATCTTTTTTTGATCCCATATAAATTACAGATTAAATTCTATATTACTTAAAAAATTTGTTCATTGTAGGAAAAACCAAAAATGTTCGCAAAAGATGCTGAAATCGATACTAATTTGGTTGTACGTAAATTAATCGAAGTGATGGCAGCGCGTGGTAAAAAACGTACTGACCGCCGTGAACAAATGGAATTATTACAAGAATTACAATCAGTAGCTGAACAACATAAATTGGGAGCTGGTGTGCTATGTAAAATTAAATTTGCCATTGTTTCAGCCATATTCGATTACAATCCAAAAGTTTCTGATGCAATGAAACCTGAATATTGGACAAAGTAAGTAAAATTATTTAAATAATTTTAAATGTGACAATTGATTGACCCCCCCCCCCTCTTAACGTGTGACGTAATTTATGGATAGACCTTAGTCTTTTCGATCGGTGAGAAAGTCGACTAGCTTTTCAGTTTGTGCTGAGAAAGCCAAATTACGTCCGTGTGAACCCGGATGGTTCATCTGAAAATGGAATGAAAACCTTAATATTAAAATATGTAGAATATTTGTTGTGCTTTTATTTTGAATATTTGAATAGGGGGGAGGGTTATATATTATATACAGTGTGATCCATTTTAATCGTGCCCTTTTTTGTAAGGAGTGCATTTTTATTTAAATGTTTCGTATAAGACTTTCGTCATTTGAAGAGAAAATACATTTTCTATATCAGTTTTTTTATAATTGGACGGTTTCATGGCCAATGAAGGTCAATTCCATATTCTTAAATGGAAACCCATTTTTTTTTTTTTAGATACGTCATATAATAAGATGATCTTAATTTTAACATGAAACCTCTCTCCTACTTCTCCAAATGATGAAACTTTTGTGCGAAACATTTATTAAAAAAATGCACGCCTTAGAAGAAAAATGTCTGACACGATTAAAATGGATTATCCTATATATAATTACGAAAATTTAATCGTTTCCGAGCAAAAATATGTTGAATTAAGGCATTTTGCTTACAAACCTCATATTCATATTCAGCAGTTATTATCAAATAAAAAAACAAATTTTAGAAACGAAACATACCAAGCAAATCGATATGTTCCATTCTGTCTTTCACCTTTAAATTTCTTTAGACCATTTTTTGAAATAAAAAAAATTAATTTCAGATTATTGGAACGTATGGGAGACTTATTAGACTTGTTGTTAGCAACTCCTGATTTAGTGTTGTCTGAAACAATTGCTGATGATGGCGAGCAAATGGAAACACCTCCATATAAAGTACGCGGTTGTGTGTTGACATCAGTGGAACGTTTGGATGACGAATTCACAAAATTGTTAAAAGAATGTGACCCACATAGCAATGAATATGTTGATCGATTGAAAGATGAAAGTCGTGTTGCAACAATTATTGATAAAGTTCAAGAATATCTAGAACGTACCAGTGTACAATCAGAATTGTGTCGAATTTATTTAAGAAAAATTGAACATTTGTATTATAAATTCGATCCACAAGTTTTAAAACAAAAAAGTGTAAGTTAAAGTTTTTGTTTCAATTACTTTTTACTTTTGGTAGTTATAATAGTACGTCAAAGCGCAATTGGGAATGTGACTTAAATAAAGTATGCGTTTTATTTGTTGTTAAAAATAGATAATTTTGAATTTATATATTTTGCCAGCCAGTTTTACGGTAAGGAGCGTACATACAGTGGCTTTCGTGGCTAGAAGCGTTCATAATTTAAAAACAGTAACGAGTGGTTCAATTAAAATATTTTCCCAAGTTCATTTATTTATTTATTTTTTGTTTACCACGAAAATTGCATTGTTTTTAAAATTTCTAAATATAATCACTGGACGTGTCAAACTACTGAGTGTTCCAGTGCCGCATTTACCGTTTAGACAGCCTAAGTCCGGCTCTGCTTAAGTGGGCCTAGACAAAAAATCGGCCTACAGGCCACAACAGTTGTAATTGCGACACTGGACTGTCCGGATTATGCATTTTTAGCTTGTCGGTTACTACAGTATACGAGGGCTAAATCACTAAATTCTTTCCTATAACTCCGATTGACTTGAAAATTTGACGGTAAGTAGATAAGACCCCAAGAAACCAAATTTATATGATGCCGGTTGCTGCTTTTGTTCAGGGAGTTTTTAATTTTGCGGTACAATTTTCAAACCTGGACATAATAAGCTTGAAAATGAGGGGTGAATCATGAAATTTGATAAAGGAATAAGAAAGATAAGGGTAGGACAGAAAAAAACTTGCTAGACTAATAATATATAAGATTTTTTATTAAGATTTACTAATAATGATCATTTCTTATTCAAAGAATTCTGTACCTAATAAAAGGCATATGTGATATTTTTAATCTAAAATACATTTAATTTTATTCAGGGGGAAGTACCAAGTAATGTTATTACATCACAACAAGTAATGGACAAACTATGTAAATATATTTATGCCAAGGATGGTACCGATCGTCTACGTACCCGTGCAATTCTGGCACATATTTATCATCATGCTTTGCACGATAACTGGTTTGAAGCACGTGATTTAGTTCTAATGTCACATCTTCAAGAAACAATCCATCATTCTGATCCCTCAACACAAATTCTATACAATCGTACAATGGCTCATCTTGGATTATGTGCATTCCGTCATGCCAACATTAAAGACGCCCATAATTGTCTAGTTGATTTAATGATGACCGGTAAACCTAAAGAGTTACTGGCACAAGGTTTATTACCACAACGTCAACATGAACGTAGCAAAGAACAAGAAAAAATTGAAAAACAACGTCAAATGCCATTCCATATGCATATTAATTTGGAACTGTTGGAATGTGTGTATTTGGTATCGGCTATGTTACTAGAAATTCCATATATGGCTGCTCATGAGTTTGATGCACGTCGGCGGATGATTAGTAAAACATTCTATCAACAATTACGGTCGTCTGAACGACAATCGTTAGTTGGGCCACCAGAATCAATGCGTGAACATGTAGTTGCTGCAGCTAAAGCTATGCGTCATGGTAACTGGTCGGCGTGCAATAATTTTATTATCAATGAAAAAATGAATGCTAAGGTAATGTTTACGAAAATAGTTTTTTAAGAAACAAGTAATGAATAATCGTACACGATTTTGTACACATTGATTAATGTGCCGCGTCATTCATATGTGTATGACAGCAGACTTTCCAGTGTTATCACCTTCAAATAAAAAAACAAGTGTTTTTATTTAAAACTAAATTAAACACATAAAAGTAACGTTCTTCACCATGTAGTAAAGTTTAGTTCTTACCATTTGTTTTTAAATTTTTAAATATGATTGTGTGTATAAAACGAATGAAACATGCTAGTTGTAGAAAGTGAGTGCAGGCGCGCATCCATCCCTCAAAAAAAGTTGTGTTCACTGCCACCCTAAAATCGCCCAAATGCGAATCCAATTATGAACTCGCTCATGATCGATATAGTACATTCCTACAAAGGAGATGCTTACAAAATAAATGACGCCCTGACCAAGATTTACAGTGTACACTACTAAATTAATAAACCTGTAAAGTGTTAGTTTGTTCGCTCACGAAAATTACAAAAGTAAATGTGTGTTTGTTTGCTAATCACAGTTTCACATTTAGAATCTTTTAAGTACTAAACCGATTTTGGTGAAATAGGGAATATTCATGAAATTTAAATTTGGTGCAAATATTTTTCTTCCGTAACTTTAATGACTGGACATTTCAACTAAACCATTATTTTAGTAATTAATATATTTTTAATTACTTAAAATTAATTAATAAAAGTACAAATTCAGTGAGGGCATTTAAAAATTTCTAAAACGGAAATTCAAATTTTTATACGGACGTGACATCATAGTACGGGCTTGTCAAATTTGTTGATATACTGTATGATATTAATTTCTTACATTTTATATGGTATTTGATTAAATTATACTATTCTATGGCTTTTTATGAGTAAACTTAATAATTATTAACGAGTGTAAATTCTGTGATGTAAATTCATTTTTTAAAAGTGTAAATTATACATTGAATTGCCACCAATTGACAGATCATGTACTTAGACGTCATCAATAGAGAGCGCCAGAAAACTGCGTTTAAATATCTCAAAATTATAATGTATTTTAAATATTTTTTTACACTTACAGCATTTTTAAACAATATTTATATTTTTTTACTTTGTTATAACGGTGTAAACTATAAATTAAAAATATAACATGAATATTCCCTATTCTTACAACTTAAAGGTTATTAAATTAAACGCTAGTATACATTTTACATTAAATAATTTTATTTAAGCGCTTATTTAATTGCAAATTCAAGGTAACGTTTCATTTTCGCGAAAACGTTGATAATTTCATTGATGTCCAGATTCACATTTTTGTTTTTGTATATTTAGGAGAGCTAGCCCGAATAATCTTTCCTGTGCCATTCCATCGGAAGTTTTGGCGATAATGTATATGTGTATAGAACACACGCTTTTAAATTAGTAAATGTCTACGCACTATTCTTGATTACCATTCGCGCACTCAGCGAATAGTCATCTCATTTTTCCAATACAAGCATTCATGTGTCAAAAAGAAAGAGATAATATGTTTTCAAAAATGTGGCATAACGTGAGAATTTATGATGACTAAGTATTGGATATAATATCATCAGCCTACCGACCTCAATAGACCGTGAAAATGTGACAAGTCTATTAGGATTGTGAACATGCCCATCGTCCCCACCACGGTGGATCCGCGCTTGAGTGAGTGATGTAAAAACAATCTATGCCGACTCTTTATTGAAAATCAAATTGTCAGCACAGATGATTTTTGCACAGTTTCACAATTTGTTAGATATCAGGGGCATTAACATTAGACAACTTGAAAGTCAACATTTGTCGGGTTATTGCCTCTAGCTGCTATTCCATACATAAGGAAGGACAGATTAGAGTAGAAATTTGTTTAACTCTTTTATACAAAATCTAATGTATGATGTTAAACGTAGTAAATTGATAAGCATTCGGGTCAAATAAAATAAATAATAATAATAGCTATTTTATACAAAAATCGAAAATTCCATATTACACTTCATTCCAGCTAGTCACGGAACTTAATAAAAAGGATAAGCCCAAAATGAGATATTGACGCAAAACACCATGCTAGCCAATAACGTAGAGATTAAGATTATTTTTATGTGCTTCATTTGGTTTTATACTTAAAAAAAAAAAAACAACAACAATATTTATGAATGATATTGAGTGAGATTCTTCAAGTTGTTTGAATATATGAAACGATTATCCATAGAAATGTCTAATTTTTATTCAGTATTGTTGTAGCATCTAGTCACACACACCTTCCTCTATACGTCTTTGAACGTAACAATATCGAAAATTTTCTATAGCTCCCATAACAAAAAATCATTACCTATAAAAAGTTGAAATTTTAGATTTAAGACTGTTTTAATTAAAATCTTGTTGCACATCTCCTTTTTTAGTATTTAATTGTTCGCTTCTTTTTTTATATTCTTTTGAATGTAGTTATCTTCAAAAATTTCGATAACTTGCATAACTCAAAACCATCAGCTTTAGAATGTTCAAATTTTGAATGTTGTAACAGCTAGTTTGTACACCTCTTCATACTTTTTATAATTTTAATCGAGAGTAATATAAAGTGTAAAATATTTTTATTTCGTAAGTTATAAAATTCCCGCGGTTATCGACAATTTAAAATAGTTTTAAGAAAAATTGATTAAATACTAAATAATTTATTTTTATTTACTTTTTAGGTTTGGGATTTATTCTATCAAGCTGATAATGTTCGAGGAATGTTAACCAAATTGATTCGTGAAGAATCCTTACGAACATACTTATTCACTTATTCCCATGTATATGATTCCATTTCAATGCCAGCTCTAGCAAAAATGTTTGAATTAGATCGAGCTGTTGTTCATTCTATTATAAGTAAAATGATAATCAATGAAGAATTAATGGTAAAAATAATTTTTTTAATGACCAGTCAATACAAATAATCTTAATCTTGCAAAAGGTGTAGGTGCTTTTATATAGACGACTTCCATCCAACGCTTATGCAAACTTTTGAAAAGTCGGATTGCAGACATTGCACCATTAGATGAAAGGCTTTAGTCAAAGGGGTACCGCAAGTAGATTCATAGCATCTAGACCAAGGGATCCTCTGTATCCTCCTCAAAAACCTACCTGAAGGCGTGACGTCTCCGGGTTACAGATGCTATATTAAGCAGATGGTGCTAAAAGATCATGTTAAGGCCTGACGTCAAGCAAAAAGGTCACAACTTTCCTCTGGAATTTCCACTTGTATTGATGGATCGAATGTTTCGAGCCAAACATCTTCCACCCTTAAGCGAGTCCCACCATCATTGAGTGAGTTTCAGACGAGCCCAGTCGAATGGCCTAGCTGTGGTTATACATAATTTAGTCTGTCACTACCCTGCGCAAAGTCCATCAATTAAGATGATCTTGTAGCCATTTCTTGATTAGATAAACTACAGAGCATCTTGCAATGGGAATGACTGGCTAAAGTGAAAAGGCATATGAGACAACCTCTCTCGTGCCAACGAGTCTGCTGCCTCAAGCTTTTAATTTTAATATTTGCAGAAATATTAACATTCAAAGTTTTAAAATATAAGATTTGGGATTATTCGGAAAAAATTACAAAAAAAAACTTATGAATTAAATGCTCGTGTTTTCCTTATTTTTATTAGATCGAGCGCCACCTAGCTAAGAAACTACATATTAACCTGACAAAATGAAAAACGTAGTGAACATTTCGGCCAATGTTCTTTCTTCACTATTTCCTAGTGGTGACGGAAATCATTCGTATGTCGAAAATTTTAATAATATCTAATTGAAAATATTCTGCCATATATTAAAGCTCCTATATATTGTGCAAGATGAACTTATACTATATTTCATTCGCATTAAATTTTTAACCATCTCCTTTTATTTTCCACAGGCTTCATTGGACGATCCAACATCTACCGTTGTTATGCATGGCAGTGAACCTTCCCGTTTACAATCGTTAGCACTCCAACTTACTGACAAATTAAACAACTTTGTGGATTCAAATGAACGAATATTCGAAATGAAACAAGGAAACTTCTTTATCCGGGGCACAAATCAAGTAATTATTGTAATTAATATTTTAATGTAAACTTTTTATATATAATCTTTGTTTTTTTTTATAGGGTAACTTCCGTGGTGATCGACAAAATTATCGTGCAGGTCAAAATCAAGAATGGAATCGTCAACGCCGTGAACGTGGAGCACAAAGAAATACGGAATATAATCAATAAATATTTATAATAAAATTTTTTTTAAAATAAAGTACATGAAATTGTGCAAAATTTCTATTATAAATAAAGATTTTGGAAATAATATTTATTTTTATTTGTCAGTGGCTGCATTTGAGCACATCGCGGATCGACAAGAACGATATTGATCAAAATGTATTTTTCTCTAGGTGTCATTTTATGCTGTTAAAATTAATAATCTGAACCGTTAATTTAATGAGTGATAGTTAATCGTCAAAATGCAATCATATTGAATTGAGCATCTTTAGAAAAAGGCGTTAAAGTATGGTATATTACCATTACCTCATTTCATTATGGTAGTTCAACCCAAATTTACTGGATGAGAATATTTGAAACTACAGTTTCCATTTTTTATTATGAACTCTGTGATATCTTTCTATGTCTATTATCTACCTTAGTTTTCGAGAAGTCAGGAAAAGAAGAAATACGTTATTTGGAGGGCACAAATGGCATTCATATCATAAAAAAGGTCATTCTAATCAATAGATCTAATCAATAGATTAGAATGACGCTAGATTATTGATACTAACAATAAGTAATGCTTTAATGATATTTTTGCTATATCTTCAACTGATGAATATTTTAGTTTTCCAAAATAGACCTTAGAAATTATCATTGTTGTGAAAAAAAAAACATTTTAATATAGATCGGTATAGAGCGTGCCATTTAAAAAAAAAATGTTTCATGAGGCGATAGACGTGCCGTCAAATAATTTTAATGACACCAATGATATAAGAGGATCGAAGTTAATGTCAATTTTTTGTTAATCTGTTACATTTCCGGTCAGTTTTAAGGTTCTTTTTTTTTTTTTTTGTTTCTAGATAGAGTATTTAATGCGTAGTCCACGATGTAACTACAATAACAAACCTGAGAATTTTGTGATCGGCGGCGTGCCGAAAATATTGTGTCACGTGGCCGCCATCCCTGGCATGGGGTATTTATTGTGTTTATGTGGGGGGGGGGATCATATTTATTTAATATTCATATTTTGTTTTTATAGGGATATTTGTCAATCGTCTCCGATACGATAAAAGGTTCACAGGTAGATTTACGAAGGCTAAAACTAAAAACGTCCACGACCACAACTACAAATCCCCGTCATCATCTCTGACCCCCCACTTAGCTTTAGATTCGCGCCTGATAATTGAGGATTTAATATTTTAGTTAAAAAAATGTATTTTTAGCGGAACGTTTTTAAGAGATAAAGAATACACTAGAGTATATTTTTGATTACTTCGTTTTTCCCGAAAAAAGAAAATATTATATTTAGGGTTAAAGTTTATCAATTAATTATATTTTTAATGCATTTAATGTTCTATAGTACGACGGATTAGTGGAGTTTCGATTCGAATTTTGTGTATATTGATTACCTCAAGTTTTTTTCCTTAACGAATTTTTAGGGTGATTTGTCCCAGAGTTGTCTTTAGTAGAATTTTTTATAAACAAATCAAATCATTTAATTCTAAAACAAATGAATACCTATTTACTGTTACGAATAAATGAACATTTTTTTGTGTATGGTCAAGTATGGTACAGAAAAAATTAATTCCGTGTCAAAAAGGCAAGTTCTGCAAGACAAATTTTCAACAAGATTAGATCTTTAGAATAAATTATGTTTCGTTATCAAATGTTGAATGAATGAAAAATGTTTAACAATATAAATGTTCAAATATTGTAAAAGTTTAAAATTGACTCCAAATTATTATTTCAAATAAAAAAGTTAAATTATTTGTTTTTAAAAATTTAGTATAAGCGATTGACTCAGTTACTTTTGGAAAAGTCCCTCTGAAAGTTCGTATCAGAGAGGGTCAAAATATTAAGGTATAACTTGACGGAAATTAGGACATCAAGGTATGCGGAAGAACCACTTAGCCACTGTAGTAATTTACTGGTGGGTGGTTCAAAATGTCACTAAAATTTAAATTAGAGACATGGTCATTTTGCTTGTTTTGTTTTTTGAAAAGAACGCTATCCCCTCTCCTCAATTAATATTTGACAGATAAAAGTGTTTAGTTGTTTGGCGCGTACTAAGAATGTTTGAAGTCGGATGAAATATTTATTTTTTAAGTTAAAAAAACAATTAAAATAAAATTTGTCAACGAATTTCAATGTGAAACTTAAATTTTAATTGATAAAAACAAACAAATTAAAGAATGTGAAATTTTAATTTCAAAAGCTACAACCGTTAAAAACAATTGAATTTAAATTGATTAAACACATGGTCTTAATACGATTTTTTTGTAAAAACTATACTGAAATTTCATAGAAAAAAAACTTTATTAAAAATAACATAATATTCGGTTACTGAAGTTTGAAAATATTACGTAATTTTTATTCGACACAAAATTAAAATTAAAAATTTTTCAGAATAAACAAAATACATTTTGAGTGATTTAAAAATAATTATTAATAATACTTTATGTGATGAGTGATAGTGATATTATTGAAAGCATTGATTACAGGTATATCTATATCGTATAAAAATTATTTCACATTTTATTAATTAATTAGACGTTGTGTGGTGATTATTACAATTTAATAAACTTTCAGATGTAAGATGAGTGCCAAATTGCCTAAATTATTACATCGTTTTCATTCGTTGGTATGTTAATGTTATTATTATTTTTATGTTTTTTTAATTCCTAGAAAATAAAAATTGAATAAAAATTATTTGACAGCGGTGGGATTCGAACCCACGCCCTTTCGGACTGGTGCCTAAAACCAGCGCCTTAGACCGCTCGGCCACGCTGCCTGTTATGTGTCCGACGTATATCATTAAACAGTATTAGAAAATCATTGATTAGAGAATACATTATAATAAAATTATTACGAAACCAATGTTTTCCTATTTAAGTGTAAATATATTTGAAAATTTACTAATTTTAATCTTGCTTTCCTTTAAAATCTAAGTGGTTAAAAATTTGTAGAATCACTATACTAAAGTCTGTATATCTAAGCTGCATAGAGTACTAGAGTGATACCCACCCACTTCGCTGAGTATATCAGAAAAGTTGGAAATATATTATATTGACTATTTTTTCAGAAATCTATAATTTATGGTAATGTCAAATGACTACTTTTACAGAAATCTGTAATTTATGGTATTTTCAAATTTAATTAATTTTTACATTTTTTTTTTATTATTAATATACCTTTATAAATTATGTCTCATGTGTTATTCTGAAGTATGAGCTATATTGTTGCACAGTTTCATTAAAAACCATTCGCTAGTCCAAGCGTGAAAGCGTAACAAACAAACAAACAAACATGCTTACTTTCGCATTTATAGTATACTAGATTGATACCCGCCCGCTTCACTGGGCTTAAAAGTAAAAACCACTGCTTTATAGCCTCCACTCTCTCTTGATATACACAGTTTTCAATTTTGTTAAATGTAAAATAGTCATAATTCATTGAGTATATCAGAATAGTAGAAAAGTAGGCCATGATTTGTTTGATAAATTAAAGATTTCTGTAAAAATTTAAAAAATGATAAATGTCAAATTAAATTTAATTCTTTAATTTTTTTAATTTTCTTTTAATATATCTTTATAAATTATAGTTCATGTGTTATTCTGATATATCAGCTATATTGCTGTACAGTTTCATTAAAAACCATTCGCTAGTTTTAGCGTGAAAGCGTAATAAACAAACAAACATGCTTACTTTCACATTTATAATATATAGGGATAGGGATAGAGATATGTCACTGTAATATTGTAATTTCCGTCAGATTGTGAAGTAATTAGTAAACTAGTAGTACTTCCAAAATAAATAAAAAAAATTATTTAAAAAAACAAAAAGCCCGACTGAGTTAAATATAAACATTTCAAATGGAGGAAATAATCTGGAGGGGGAATAGGCAATGTCGCGACTGATATATCGACGCCCAGCCAAAATCGCTAATGTTAAATCGTTAAATTTGAAATTTCGAGAAGATATTGATTTTATACAGCAGGTGTCACATAAGAAAGATTTTTTCGAAATTTGTTCCCTAAAAGGATGAAATAGTGGATGAAAGTTTGTATGCAAATATATACAATCCGTCATTTTAGAGTCCACTACCGATTAGCTTTTGGTGCGGAACCCCAACTTTTTTTGAAAATAAAATACAACCCATGGTGATAATGTAGCATTCTATAGATTAAAGAATTTTTAAAATCTGTGAAGTAGTGAACTCAAAAATGATGGTTTGTATATATTTTCATACAAACTTTCATCCCTTATTTCACCCTTTTAGAGGATGAATTTCAAAAAATTCTTTCTTATGTGACACCTACTGTATAAAATCAATATCTTTTCGAAATTTCAAATTTCTATCATTAGCGATTTAGGCTGGACGTCGATATATTAGTCGCGACATTGCCTATTATCGTCGCGACACCCCCTCCAGATTATTTCACCCATTTGAAATGTTTCTGATTTGAAATAATATACAAAAATAATCTTTTTGAAAAAAAATCATCAAAATCTGAGCTGTTATTTAGGACTCCCTAAGAATGGCTATTTTATGTATTCCTTTATCCGACTATAATAAGAAATTCGTATTTTGCTTGGAGTATACGATTTTAGATAATATTTTTATTAGTATTAATTAATCATATACATTTATTATGATTATATGTAATTAAAAATTACTTTTAATTAAAATAAAAGTAATTCATTATTACGTAGCGTAGACAGTTACAGTCACATTCATTATAATTATGTTTTATGTAGAATGTTTAGCTGTCATATATTAATTATTCAGTTCATTTTGTGTGAGGCAATTACTTTGTTTTATAATGAGTCAAAAAACTTATTGGAAAATTGACGCTATCCTATTTTATTTATGAATCTGCCACACCAGAAACATAATATAAAGTCAAACATAATATAAACTGAGTACCGATTTTAATGAAACTTTTTGTAATGTGTCTACTGGATCCTAAGGAACAGTCGGCCAACTTAACCTAATTATAGGGAAGCATAGGACTCTAGTAAGGACATATGTAGGCCAACATTTTTTTGAAATGGTTATTCTGGCTTAAAATTGTCATCTAGTAAGTAGGATTCTATCAGGTACTCCGAAAATCATGCCATTTTTGATCGGAAATTCCACTTTTTGGCACAAAAACGGCCAACTGTGCTCCAGGGGTATTTTTGCTAGAGATAGAAAAAAATTTTAAATGTAAAAAATAAAAAATGTTACTTATAAAAAAATAAACAACTTTTTTTGAAACAGTGACGGTTTGCACAGGGGTTCGCAAATTAGGACAAAACTTTGATGTCCATTTTCTCCAAAACTATAAAAGATAGGAAGTTGAAAATTTGCAGGTAACTTCAACTAGTGGTCTTGTAAAAGATTCTCGAAAAACGAAAAAAATTTTTAAAAAATACTTCCGGCAATTTTTGAAATCCAAAACAAATGGTTATCGAAAGGCTGCCAATAATTGAGTTGATTTTAAACTTTTCTAATTGCTTAAAAATAATGCAAGAATTGGAATTCTGCACTGCCTGTACAGGATATTTGAACAATTAACACAGTCAATTGTTTGTTTTCACTTGTTTTTCAGAAATTTAACCAATTTCAATAATCATAAGTTACTTCAATTAATTCAAAGACATACGTGATTTCAAGATTAAAAACAAAGGCGCTCGTCAAACAATGTACCCTCACTACTCAATACCTTCCAAACACTTCCCGCTGTGGTTGTTGTGTCTCGCTAATTAAAATATATATCATTTTTACGTTTTAATTGATAAGATTTTAATAAAAAACTTTACTTACTGGTACCTAATTGTGAAAATAAATAAGTATTTTGTCCCAATTAGATATTTATAATATGATAATAAAATACAGGATAGAAACAGCGGAGAGTTCGCAAAATATTTCTAGTTACTAAAGGGGTTGCCCCATGAAAAAGATTGAAAAACACTGAATTATTATACGGTCTGAATTATTAGTATTTAATATATAGGCAACTTGAATACCATTTAAGTCAATTGATTGGCATATTTAAATTGAAACTTCACACAATTGCAACAATCGATGACAAAACAATAATTTAATAAGTTTGTCCGATTACTTGATCAGGACCTTCATGATTAAGAAATTTTGTAAGTAGATAAATGGTGGAAAGCATGTAAAACACTTATTTGGTAAATGTGAGGAGTGATTTTCGCTCTTAAATTTAAAATACAGTTTTAAATAACTAGCTGGACTAAAAAGTAGAAAAAATAATAATAGTTTAAAGAAACTAAAAAAAAGACGCTTTAGTAACTATCTGACTTAAAAAGTAGAAAATAATTTCTATAAGTTAAAAAAAAATTATTAAGAAAAAATCATTTTATCGTAAATAAGTACACACACTTTTCGTACACACTTTGGGACCATAGAGGATGGGTTCGAAATGTTATCAAAAACAAAAATCCAAAATAGTTGCCCAAAAACGATCTTTTTTGGCGGATTTTTTGAAAAATTTTGAAAAAAGGCGGTTTTTTAGGAAATTATTGATTTTTGCTGATGACTTTTATATGGAAAAGTTGAATATAATTCAAAAATACGAATTTTGAGCCAAGACTCGACTCTGTATCTTTATCCGTTTTCCAAGTATAAGCATTTGAAGTTTTGAAATAGACAAATTTGTTTCTCAGAAACGGCGGGGGGGGGTGTGGGGTTATCATAATAGTATGAGATGGCAGCACTTTTTATGTACTGTATATGATATTTTTTTCGACTTTGTATTAATAATAGAAACGGGTCTATACCAGTTTGTTTTTAAAAATTGATAGACCACCGCTGATTATTGAAGGGATAAGCGACCAAAATGAGCCTCCTTAGGTCAAAGTATGACTAAATATTTGCAAAAAATATCAAAAAATCAAATTTTTTTATTAACTTGCCTGACAGTAATTGCAGGATGCAGGATTAACATTTGGGGCATTTTTCAAAAAGTTGGTCATTTTTTTAAAATAATTTTTTATATTTTTATTTAAAAAATTTTACATAAAAATTAATTGTTAACTAAAAATTTAATTTAAATTAATTTTTGAAAAATGGACCAAATGTTAATTCTGCAATTACTTCCAGGCAAGTTAATAAAAAAATTTGATTTTTTGATATTTTGTAGATATTTAGTCATTAAAAAAAATATCATAAATAGTATACATAAGTGCTGCCTCCTCTTACTATTATACTCCTCATAGTCATACCTCTCATAATATTATCCTCCCACCCCACCGTTTCCGAGAAATAAAATTTTCAATTTCAAAACTTCAATTGCTTATACTTAGAGAACGGATAAATATACAGGGTCGAGTCTTAGCTCAAAATACGTATTTTTGAATTATCTTTAACTTTCCCATTGCCAACAAAAATCAATAGTTTACCCAAAAAACCGTCTTTTTTCAAAGAATCCGCCAAAAAAGATATTCTCGTTTTTTGGCTGATACGGGTACTGCTGGCCTGTTTGATAGGGGTACTGCTTATTTACATTGATAATTATATGTTTTTAAAGATAAAAATACATGAAAAACTTCATTAATTTTCTAGAAAAATTAAAGCAAGTTAAATTAAAATAACCTCTTTAAATTTCTGACGGAAATGGCTAATTTTGACTTCAACACAATGAGCCTACCGTGCTAAGCAGCCATTTTTGACTAAAAATTTTGTTCAATACATTGCTTTTTGTTTTACTGGTTGAAAAACTCAAGAACGAATTTCTTCCGCTCTAAAAGCGATTATTATCGGAAACAGTAAACAAAAATGATAAAAACGTGTGAATAATTTATAAATGACCGTTGAAAGAACAAATTATAATTCTCACTTTTTATATAATTGTAAATATTTGCCAGTTTTTACATTCTTGATAAATATCCGATATTAAAAGACAGTAAAAATATTTTTATTGATATAAATAGAGCATTCCAATCACGCCTCAAATTAATGTCATTAATGTTAACGCACCTTTAATGTGGTTGGTTCAATAATAATTTATATATATGTAGTTACGTAATAGTTGTAACTTCCTTAAAGCTTATTACTACAAAATATATACATGGTATTAAAAATGTACACATGAACAGTTAAAATTTTTTTTTTTTGTACCAGGTGTTTTAAAAGTATGTGTTCCAACTTTGGTGTTCCAAAAATTGGTTGAGGATAATTACTTTAAAATCTCCAGTGGCAAGATTTAACACGAATAAACATACATACATACAAAAATTACAAGTCAAATAAAAAATAATGTCGCTTGTAAAAAAATAATGTTTGTTCAATTTTTTATTTATTATTTGTGCTAGTTACTTTAATCATGTGTACAATATTTATTTACCGTCAAAGTCTCTCGATTATAATTGACGATTTTATTATGATACAAATAGCGCAAACTATATATAAAAAAAAATCTTGCCAAGTAATTTTTATTAATGAAAATTGAAAAAAAAGGCACTTGGCATGAATCCAAGAGGTCCGGGTTCGAGTTTTGGTGCGAGTGTATTTTTAAACCATGTATATATGAAATGTATCAAGGTATACTAGTTTAGTCTCAAGTTTGTAATGCTTAAAAATATTGATGCTATGAACAAAATTTTTGTGTATGTGTTCATAAAATCATTTAATTAGTCCATTTCCTGTTGTCCGTCTGCCTGTTCGCCTGTCTGTATATTCTTGATATCAAGCTGAAATTTGTATAGCTTGCTCAAGTCGTAAAAATTGAGATCGAGTTCGTAAATGAGAAACATAGTTCAAGGTCAAGGTTTTTAGAGTTACTGATCTCAAATTTTCAGTCAAAATGTTTATTTTCTTACCCCCACCTTCTTTTAGTCCAAAAAGTAGACCCACTAAATAAGAAAACCATTTTTTTGATTTAAGCCTTTTTAAGACATATAAGGGGGTGTTTAGAGTTGCTGATATGGAATAAGTGGTCAAATTGATTTAATTTTCACTCTTTCTTGCTCTTTTAGCTCACTTAAGTAGACTTCCAAATAAAAAATACAATTTTTTTAAAAATTTAAGGCATGTAAGTGGTCAAATTTATTTAGGTGGTCTACTTATGTAAGTTAAAACAGAGGAGAGGGGGGGGGTGAAAATTGAATCAATTTGATCATAAATTATAGGTCAGTGATTTTAAATTTTCAAATAAAGAGTATTTTTTATTTCGGGGGTTTTTAGTTATGTAAGCTAAAGAGGGAGGAATGAAAATTGAAGCAATTTGTTCATAAATTCAAGTACAGCAACTTTAAAAATCCCCTAACATGTTTTAAAAAAGGTTAAATTTTCAAAAAATGGTATTATATTTATTAGGAGGCCTACTTATGTAATCTAAGAGGAGGGGGGAGGGGTTTAATAAATTTGACATTTTGGCTGAAAATTCGAGATTGGCGATCCCAAAACCCCCTTATATGCCATTAAAAGTTTTAAAGTGCAAAAACAATGGTCTTTTTCATTTTGAGAGTCATTAAGACTCTCGAAAGCGGGGGGGAGGTGCATAAAGAAATTTATTAATAAAAGTATCTTAAATTTCGGAGCACTTTAGCATTTTGACCTTTTTAAAATTTTCTAAATGTTATTTTATTTTATCTGATTTGTTTTACGATTTAAACTCCTTTCACGCCAATGACGCGGGGATTAAAAAAAAAGTTCCGCTTTAAACCATATAGACTTATTTTTTAGGATATTTTTCTGAAGCAAATGCAAAAAACTGCAAGTCAATACTCCAGTACACAATTTTTTCTTAAGAATCAATAAATTCTAGATTCTAATATCGTACTGTATTAGGCTTTTAATTACTTATATTAAAAGTTTTGAAGATTTCTTAAGATTTTGTTTGAATGACCCGACTATCTTAATTATGATACACAGTGTCACAGTACTTACTTACTTACATGTATGTATTTATTATTATAGACATATGAGGCTTCTTTCACTTTACCTACCTCACGTCAGTCCATGTAATGGTATGCAGTGTGCTCGTCCATATCACTCACTCTATTCTTATCGTTGCGTTGTAGTGTTCTACTAGTTCTACTGTGTTGTGTTGTGGTCGCGCGAAACATATCAAGAAGATTAATAGAAAATATAGTCCAGTCACTTCATAATTTTTTTTTACATAGAAATAGAGATTTTAAGGGATGTTTACATTCTTGAAAAATTGATTGAATATTATTGATTAAAAGTTTTTGGATGTTACCCAAAAAACTCGGATTATACCAAAATTATGATAGTGTAAATATTTAACTTTGGCAGAAAGATATTTTGATGAAATCGTACTAGTTGCTAGTTTCGCATCAATTCAATACATTGTTATTTTTTAGGTAAAAAAAAAAATTATTTCAACACCTTTTAGACCGTGGACACCACAGTTTAAAAAAAAAAAATGATGAATACATACTTGAAACTTCGTGAGTGGCTTTTTGACGAGTCTAACAAAGATGAAAATTGCAAAATTTGAATAAACTATGATAATAATCGATGTTTATGTAGAGAAACTTTTTTGTAGTAAACCGTTAACTTCATCCGAAATCCGTATTTAAAATCTTTTACCACCATGGGCCTAAAAATTTGGAGGATTTTAGCGACCAAAAATCTCACATTTTACTACACCCATGAGTTGATATTTCTTATAAGGTTAATTTGAGTTGTTTTATATGAAAAACAGTGTCACTACACCAAATTTTATCATAAACGCGTCATCTGTTCTAAGTTGTGGAAGAAAAACGATTTCAAAATTGCAACTTCAAGAGTATATAGCGCCAAAACGGAGCAACTTTTACTAAGGCATGTTTAGCTAAATCGACTTATTTTGAGCTAAGCTATATGTGGTAGAGCGTTGTAAAGAGCTTTTAGCGACACCCTGTAATTTATTTGCTACTGCTTCCAGTACCCGAATTTGCAACAGTACTATACATAAAAGTTTTAGGCGTCCCCATAATAATACTGTGTTCGCAATATACCTTGCTCAAAACTACATCATCTAACTGCATTCTTCATCCTTGTTAATCTTAACCAAGCAGAAACGTATAGAGGCGCTCGATTAACTTGAGTGTGTAAAATTCTAGGACCGCATGTGATTGTCAATTGATTCTTGTTCAGAAAACTTAAAGATTAATATTCTGGATGTTGCCAAAAACTCGATTGGTCCAATTTTTTCCTAAAGTACACCGTTTTTGAGTTATTAACAGTTTAATATTTGGAAAAACTCTAAAAAAATTATTTTCAAAGCTGAAAATTAATGCAAATAAATTAAATTTTTGAGCTTATCAAAATCTTAAAATCATCTTTGAACATCTTCTATGAAGTTGTAATTACAGATTGAATGATTCTAAAGCCTCTATTTTTAATTTTTTTTAATTTTTATATTAAAAAATTATTACTTGTAGCGACATTGTCCACGTTTTTATTTAAACAAAACACTTCACTACAGTAAAACTCAAATATATTACCTGAATAAAAAAAATCTATTCCATATTATTAACACTTAAGTCTTCATAATAACGTTTAACAATTAAACAATTTTTAACAATTAAAAATTGAAGCTTTAGAATCAAACAATCTGTAATTACTCTTCAGAACTTTGTAAAAGATGTTCAAAGATGGTTTTAAGATTTTAAAAAGCTCAAAAATTTAATTTATTTGCATTAATTTTCAGCTTTGAAAATAAGTTTTTTGGAGTTTGTCCAAACCTGAATCTGTTAATAACTCAAAAACGGTGATTTTAAGGAAAAAATCACAAGGAGCGTTTTTGACGTAAAATTACCCAAAAAACCTGTCTTATTTGATTCAAAAAATTGACATTTGCCTGATTCTGGAGGTGGGGGAGGGATATACAAAAATTGAACCAATAGGGTTTCTGGCAACATCCGAAATATTAATCTATAAGATTTTCAGAATAAAGAATCAATTGACAAAATGCGGTCCTCGGATTTTGCACAGTCAACTCTATCTAGTGCCTGCTCTAATAGGGAATATAATAATAATAATAATAAAACAAAAGAGAGATACTCCAAGTGGGTCCCTAGCACTTACCGAGATTCCTGTGTACCCTCCTTGAGAACGACCTGTCACACGAAAGCGAGACGTCTTCGGGTAGCAGGCGCTATTAAAATCGGGTGAAGCTAAAAGATTCGATCGAGGCCAGACGTGACACAGAAAGCCCACAGCTACTTCGCCGGGATCTCTCCTAAGATAGATGGATCCAAGATTTCGGACTCGAACATTCTGAATCTAAAACCTTGCAGTTTTCCGCAGGTGTAAATAACATGTATGGAGGTTTCACCATTCTCCATACAATCTGTACAAGTGGGATCATTAGAGATCCCCATGTTGTGAAGGTGATAGTTCAATCGACAGTGTCCTGTCCAAAGTTCGACCCTTCTCAACTGTGCTCTAGTAAGTTTCAGGCGAGCACAGTCGAATGGCCTAGCTATGGTTATACACAATTTGGCCTGTCTCATACCCTGCGCAAAGTCCCAGTAATCAAAATTTGCTCGTAGCCATTCTTTGATTCGGTAAATTACAGAGCATCTTGCTATGGGAATGACAGACTCATTTTAGGCTCAGGCTCTGCTGCTTCATTCCATTTAACGCCAGAGTGATCTGGAATCCAGATCAGCCTGACTGTGATGTTCAGTGCCAGGTGATTCAGCTCCTTGAAGCATTCATAGACTATCCTTGATTGGAATCTTGACGCTTCAAGGGCCTGAAGAGCGGCCTGACTATCTGTTAAAATGCTGATATGCTCCCCACTGTAACCTTTCGAGTTACAGATTTGAGCACCTCTCAGCATGGGGAAGATTTCCGATTGAAAAACCGACGCATATTGATCAAGAGGAATCGATTTGCTCTTACAGAATCCTTTTAAACTTTGACTGGACTATAAAAAATAAGTATATTATTATACTTATACCATTAGTTCAATGCTGTTGGAATGGGAGCACGTTTTTAGTTCCACCATCACATTGAACATATATATTTATCTATCCTATCCAATCCATTTCATTCCAATCCAATCCAATCCAATAATAATAGTAATCACCGTATTTTACTATTTTATTTAAAAAACTCGTGGTGGCCGTGTCCGTGGCATGGCAATATGTTTGTTGTTTGGTTTTATTATTTATTTGCTTGTCAATCGTGTGTGTTTATTATTATTATGTTGTGTGGTTTGTTTTTAACGATTTAAATACCTCTTTACATCACATATCATCATCATATTCATATGTGTTTGGTTTTGTACGACGTACACACGTCCGTCCGTTTATTTATTATCTATCATTCTTCTACGAACGACAACAGTCATAGTGTTTTCATTTCTCCTGTATTGTTACTGAGTTAAAATTGTTTGTTGCAAAAAAAGGAATGTTTGTTTGTTGACAGTTTAATGTGGTTTATGGGAAACGTTTGTGTAGTGTTTTATGTGTGTTGATACAAAAAATTATATGTATTTAAAAAAATTGTTTTAATTTTACATTTCAAATAAAAATAGTTTGAATTTTGAATAAAAAATTAGAGTAAGTTGGCCGATTATTAAGGATGTATGAGCATGGTAGTGGGGGCACAAATTTAAAAATAGATATTTTCAATTTTGATGATAAATTTATATTATTACTTGACGATATAAGACGAAAAGTAAGAATAAAATTTTTCGATATCTGGCTTAATTTTCAAAATATCGAAAATTGAAAATTTTGTTTAATTATTTAGCTTTCGATATTTCGAAAACCAAGACACATATCGAAAAATTTTATTCTTATTTTTCGTTTACATTCATGAAGTTATAACAAAATTCATCATCAAAGTTGAAAATAAGATAAAAATAATTTCAACCCTTAATCTACCCTGCTCTTACATCCCTTATATGGACGGAGACACTTAGTTTTTTTCTATTCTAATTCATTGCTAATATGTTTACTTTCTATTAAAAAGTTTTTTTTAAATTTGTTTTCATTCATTCCAAATGAAAATTATCAAAAACTTCCAAAATATGTCGTTTTTTGAGATTCCTCCATAAGAGCCAATGTATTTTATATCGATTTTTAATGACTTTTTTCTTAAAAATTTGCACGGATACCTAAGCTGAAATTTTAACCACTTATTCTTTGAGTAAAAGACTACCTACAAACAAATTTTGAGCCTTTAAATCAAACATTGTTGTCATGCTCATACATCCTTAATACGAAAGTAAAATTTTTTTATATTTAGTTCACTCCGGGCAAAAATAACAATTGCCGCTGTTTACACAAATACTATATACAGGGTGCTTCTTTTTTAAGATGACATATGCTTGAAACTGGATAAATAAATTTAATCAAGGAAAATGCTTCAAATGAAAAATATTAGTTTCAAAGGGAGGAGGGAGACACTGAGCCAGTTTTCGTGGCCGAAACGAAAATGCGATTAATTCGAGTAACGGGATCTAACTTCAAATGATCATCCGGGAAAAATCAAGTTAGAGATGTTTTGTAAAGTGGAAAATATGTGTTTTTAGAACAATAATATGGCATTTTCATGTTATTGGTATTTTATTTAAAAAAAAAAAAGAAGTATAAACAAATTACATGTAATTTTTTTGTTAAATTTCATGATTTTTAACCGGTCCAATCTTTTAAACAATATTTTGGTATTGCATGATACTTAATAGTCTTAGGACTTCTAGTTCGCCTTAGGGTGGATAACTTTCCAAACTTTTTTTTAAATATTTTTTTTTCAAATATAAAGCACAAACGTACATTCATATTAAATTAATTTTTCATAAAATCACGATTATAATTAAAGAAAATTAAAATTATATAATTAAATATTGCAATTTTTTTAATTTTTGGTACAAAAAATCACTTTTAGAAAATAGACAGCTTTCAATCAAGTAAAGACATTTCACATATTATATTATATCTTTGTCAAAAAGCGCTATATATAATTTTAGCAAAACAATCATAAGTCGGATATTTCAAAGTTGGCGCCCCCACGTATACAGACGCTTTAAGGATGTATGAGCATGACAACAATGTTTGATTTAAAGGCTCAAAATTTGTTTGTAGGTAGTCTTTTACTCAAAGAATATGTGGTTAAAATTTCAGCTTAGGTATCCGTGCAAATTTTTAAGAAAAAAGTCATTAAAAATCGATATAAAATACATTGGCTCTTATGGAGGAATCTCAAAAAACGACATATTTTGGAAGTTTTTGATAATTTTCATTTGGAATGAATGAAAACAAATTTAAAAAAAACTTTTTAATAGAAAGTAAACATATTAGCAATGAATTAGAAAAGAAAAAAACTAAGTGTCTCCGTCCATATAAGGGATGTAAGAGCAGGGTAGATTAAGGGTTGAAATTATTTTTATCTTATTTTCAACTTTGATGATGAATTTTGTTATAACTTCATGAATGTAAACGAAAAATAAGAATAAAATTTTTCGATATGTGTCTTGGTTTTCGAAATATCGAAAGCTAAATAATTAAACAAAATTTTCAATTTTCGATATTTTGAAAATTAAGCCAGATATCGAAAAATTTTATTCTTACTTTTCGTCTTATATCGTTAAGTAATAATATAAATTTATCATCAAAATTAAAAATATCTATTTTTAAATTTGTGCCCCCACTACCATGCTCATACATCCTTAAAAATAAAATGTTTGTAAAATCCATAGAGTTATGAAGATATCTTACGAACTAAATCGTTCACGAACTACTCAAGATTAATACTTAAGTTAAATGTTTAGGCCTTTAGCTTGAAAATGAGAAGTAGAGTTTCGAGTTTCGGAGTTTCCCATTTTCATTAGAACTCAAGATATAAGCGAAATTGTCTAAAAAAAAGCTATTTTTCTACTGAAATTTTGGAATAACTTTTATTCTAATTAATACTTTTGAAAAAAAAATCATTATCTAGCTTGATTGGTAGCGTTATAAATAATTAAATTGCATATAAAAAGTTACTGCACCATATTTTGAAAAACTACCTTAATTTTCGGATTCAGCACAAAAAAAAATGAAAAAGTATTTCATTTTTCGCCAATATTTCATAAAATAATAATATTTAGGAATTTTTAGAAAAAGATTCTAAATGTGGAAGAAATTTCCAGTACTGGAACCCTATCTCCCTTATTTATCATTTTAATTTAACGCTGAAAATTGGTCTTTTTGCGTCATTTTTAGATTGTTGTCGTAGTGACATAAATGAGTATGTCACTAAATAATTTTTTTAAGGTATTAAATAATAATTTAAAAATTTGAAAAAATTATGGTATATTCTGAACACTTTAAAGAATTTATTACGTTTGGAAATTTATCTTAAAGTTAATTTTTCAACAAGTTAGACAATAGTTTATTAAGAAAATTTTCTGGAAATTTCAATTTCCTGTTCTAGATTCAATCCACTAACCTTGTCGTCTGAAAGTATGGGGTAGTTTCCATCAAATCCTTAGTTTTGATTTTTGCAAACTTGTTTCCGATGTTAGCCTAATGAATAATCCAAGTTTGTGACCTTTAGCGCCGAACGCAACTCAAAAAAAAAAATAATGAAAATTTCGCCAAAATCTGAAAGAAAGCCTTAATTTTTTCGATTTTTTACATAGTTGCGTTCGGCAACATCAATTGGACAAAGTTTAGTAAAACTTAAAACTGTTATATCTCTAACTAGCGACCCGCCCCGGCTTCGCACGGGTGCAATGCTGATACTAAATACACTACAGAAAAACTGTGAACGTTGTATATAAAAACATAGCGGCCCGCTCTGGCTTCGCACGAGTATAAAATATATAGCCTATGTGATTAAAATGGATCCAGTAGTTTTGATTTATTCATTACTGCCCGTGGCCCGTAATAAAACTCGTAGGGTTCAGCCTGCGTTTGCAATGTATGCGGAAAAAATGTAATTATTTACGACATCACTTTAGAAACCTCAAAAATAGCAGTACTTCTCCACTATTTAATGGATGTTATTATACATATAAACCTACCTCTTGAATCACTCTATCTATTAAAAAAAACCGCATCAAAATCCGTTGCGTAGTTTCAAAGATTTAAGCATACAAAGGGACATAGGGACAGAGAAAGCGACTTTGTTTTATACTATGTAGTGAAGGACCTTCTTCGTTACACAGTCTTTTATCTGGATACGGAAGTTTAGTTTCCTTTCTACATTTAAGTCAACATTGAAATATTTTTTAGTCCTCTCACTATCTTAGGGTCTAAGGGGGCGTCCATAAATTACGTGAGATGATTAAGGGGGGGAGGGGGTCGAGTCAAATATCATCTAATCTCACGTTGGGGAGAGGGGGGGTCTCGACAAATATCACGCAATTTTTTTTTCTGATTGAAACAAAAAAATATTATACTATTTTGTTGAATTTAATCCAAATTGTATGTACATGTTTAAAATTTAATCTTAAGCGTTAACGTAATATGATTACGATTATTCACTAATTCTATTCTTAACTTTTTATTACATTTATAACTCTCAGCAATATTGATTGGTAGTCTTAACTAGTCGTAAATAAAAGCACAAACCAAATTGTTTTTTTCTTTTTACAATAAACAATCTAACGCGTTTACGTAATAAACCCACATTCTGAAAAATCTCACGTGAGATTGGGGGACGGGGGAGGGGGTTGACTAAAACCTCACGACATCTCACCAAGGGGAGAGGGAGGGACAGAAAATTTAAAAAAACACCTCACGTAATTTATGGACGCCCCCTAATGGCTTTCATTTTAAATTTTGCAATATTGCTCTGTTACACAAATTGTTTTAAAATAAGCATTACTTTTTTTAATACAAATTTTTTTGTATAAACAAGACAAAAACGATAAAAATTAATGAATGTGTGTTTTTTTTCTTCAAATTATTAATAAATTAATTCATTTAATTATTTGAAATGTTCAATTAAAATTCATTTAACTTTAATAAATTACTTTTGTGTCTTGTGTGTGGGAATTAGTTAAAAAAAAAACGTCAAGTGTTTTCTATATCTCAGAGTATTTATATTTATTATTGTGACAAAGTTTTGTGTATTTATTTAATATTTAATAATATTAAGTTTTATATGATTCAGTTTAGTTAATTTAATAATTAATATATGCAAGAATTGTGATTGTGATGTGAATATGATAAGAACAAGAAGGTACGGTTTATGTTACATTTTTATTTTTATTTTAACTCTTATTATTTTATTATCGGTTTTGTTTACAATTTTTGTTTTCAATGTGATATTATTATTTATTTAAGTCGGTTTTTGCTACGACTGCAATTTAGATACGAATTATTCTGACTTTTACGTTAGTTAAGATGAGGTCTTTTCGGTTAAAAAAGGAATTTTTGTATTATTTAATCTCTATCTCTATATATTATAAATGCGAAAGTAAGCATGTTTGTTTGTTTGTTACGCTTTCACGCTAAAACTAGCGAATGGTTTTTAATGAAACTGTACAGCAATATAGCTCATACTTGAGAATAACACATGAGCTATAATTTATAAAGATATATTAATAAAAAAAATTTAAAAATTAATATAATTTGACATTACCATAAATTACAGATTTCTATAAAAGTATTCATTTGTAAAAATAGTCAATATAAAATATTTCACGACCATCTTTTCTGATATAGTCAATGAATAATTACGACTATTATACATTTAAAACAATAAAAAACCATACATATATTTTACCTGTGTAAAACAATCCTTATCATTATTTCGAGTGTTATAGAAAGGGGATAAGCGAGAGCAATCTTTATCAATTTATACTTTTAAACCCAGCGAAGCGGGTGGGTATCACTCTAGTAGTATCATAAAATTATATATCTAAAGAGAAAAAAGTGTTGCATCTTTGATATTCCTCACCGTTGTTTATTACGTTGTAAAAACTTTGTACCAAAAAATCGGCCACTCAGTGGGGTGTTTAACCCCCTTTTTGGGAGGAGGGGTTGAGGGGTTTTAATCAGTTTTTTACAAGTTGCAAAAAAAACTATGCATCAAATTAAAAAAAAAATTGAATAAAAGCTTCTAGCTGATAGTTAATTGAGCACATTTTTGTCTTCAAAATTGACCGAGGTATGCCAATTTGAAAATGTTGTATTTGTTCAATGGTGCATTCAATCAAATGAAAAAATATCCAACTTGTAAGCCGTTAGAGATAAAACGTTAAATGTAAAAGTTTTCCTAAAAAATTAACAACTTTTGAAATATTTTTTCATAAAAATCACTGTTTACCCGTGAGGGCGCAAATTAGGCCAAAACTTTGGTGTTTTTTTTCACCAAAACTATACAAGAAAAGGAGTTGAAAATTTGTATGTAACTTCAACTAGTGGCCTTGTGAAACATTTTCGAAAAATGAATAATAATTCTAGAAAATAATTTCGAAAAATTCGAAATTATATTTTCGGGAGGACCTCTTTACCTGAGTGATGTTTACCAAAAAATATTTCAAACAAAAGTTGATTACTTTTTTATAAGAAAAAACTTTTACATTTGAACTTTTGTTCTATTTGTAACGGTTTATAAGATGGGTCTTTTTTCATTTGATTAAATGGGCACAAAATTCTAGAAAATATTGCCGGAATTTTCGAAATTTTTGAAAGTCTTGTTATTCGAGAATGTTTTACAAGGCCTTTATTTGAAGTTACATACAAATTTTCAACTTCCAATGTTTGGAGAAAATGGATATCCAAAGTTTTGTCCTAATTTGCGCCCTCACGAGTAAACAGTGATGTTTATGAAAAATTATTTCAAATTAAAGTTGTTAAGTTATTTATAAGGAATAACTTTTACATTTAAACTTTTGTTCTATCTCTAACTGTTTACAAGTTGGATACTTGTTCATTTAATTGAATGAGCTAAAAAGACATCATTTTAAAATTGGCATATCTCGATCAATTTTGAAGCGAGAAAGTTGAAAAAAAAATTTGCAAAGCTCATAAAAGAATGAAAACAAGAAAATATTTTCATCGGAAATTGTGATGAGAAGTAAAATCGTCATTACAGGCGGAGGATTCCAAGATTTAAATAGTTTTCCACAGGACCAAAAAGAGATCGCTCCACTGTTATGACGATTTTACTTATTTTCATACTTTTAAGAGCGTGATTCTTTAGTTGTCGAGGTTTTAGTTTTCGAACTTGATTTCATTGTATTTAAATTTTTATACCATGTATATATGAAATATACATAGTATATTAAGTTTAGTCCCAAGTTTGTAACGCTTAAAAATAATGATGCTAGGAAAAAAATTTTGTCATAGCTGTTCATAAAATCACCTAATTAGTCCATTTCCGTTTGTCCGTCCGTCTGTGGACACGATAACTCAAAAACGAAAATAGGTATCGAGCCGAAATTTTTACAGTGTACTCAGGACGTAAAAAGTGAGGTCAAGTTCGTAAATGAGCATCATAGGTCAATTGGGTCTTGGGTCCGTAGGACCCATCTTGTAAACCGTTAGAGGTAGAACAAAAGTTTAAATGTAAAACAACAACAACTTTTGTTTGAAACATTTTTTCGTAATCATCACTGTTTACCCATGAGGGCGCCAATTAGGCGGAAATTTTATAATATGTACTATACTTGATTATCAGTTATGTATGTGTCACATGTTTGTATACTCACTGTCAGAAAAAATGCCATAGTTAAAACATTCTAAGCGTACACATCATATGTTATGTTATAATAGTAACACTTAGAATGTTTTAAAACGAGCATTTTTTCTGACATTGACTATATGTGTAATGTAAAAGAAATCAGCACTGTCTATACATGGTATTTCAACAATTAACTCAGTCAATTGTTTGTTTTCACTTGTTTGATAATAGTTTTGAAGTAATTAAAAGATAAAACAGACTTGTTATTTATGTGATATTCTCAAATTGTTCAGTATGCGTGCAATTTTTTACGTAATAAGCTTTTATTTTGTTCACTACCGTAACTTTACTGTATATAGTGTAGACTGTATTCTATATACAGTACGGTACGACGAGGGTGGTATGTTTTTATCAACACAGATTTGCCCTTGATATGTGTTTGCTATTACATAGATTCTTCTAGGTTTATTGTTACGTAAACCTATTTCTTTTGGGAGATTAAATAGTTTCTATTTAAAGAGAGAATACAATTTTTCGATTGATTTAACTGTAATTTTCGTAATTACTTATTAGAGTAATCCGAAGTTAATACCTATAAGTGAATTAAACAAGTTAAAAGGTTTAGAATTAGATAACTTGTATATAATAAATTTTAGATTTAATGCATAATTTTTTGCCGTTATCTTAGGATATAAATTCAAACTTAACCCAAATTTGTAAAGATTTTTAGCGTTTTTGAATTATTCGATTCGATTCGAATCGAACACAACTATTCGATTCGATTCGAATCGAACACAACTATTCGATTTGATTCAAATCGAACACTATTCGCAATACTTAGTAAAAATATATTGGAAATGGAAAAATCGAAAAATTAGCATTTCCATACAAAAAATTAGCATTTCCACAATTTTTATGCAACTTTAAATGAAAGGCTCCCTTTTTCTTAACCAAATATATTTTTATAAATTAAAATGTTCCCTTAACTTACATCAAATACTTATTCAATTTTGAAGTGAGTAATGGTAGAAGAAATTTTGGTATTTATTGAAAGAATAACTTTGATTTTTATACCATTTCTGATATGATCAGTTTTTTCATTTAATGCCAATTTTACACGAAAGTGTAAAAGACTTTTTATCCCCTAGTAATTAAATTTAAAATTGTTTTTAGTCTCAGACGAAAGTAAAATTGAGATTAAATAAAAACTCTGATCATATCAGAAAATGGTATAAAAATCAAAAGTTATTCTTTCAATAAATAACAAAAATTTCTTCTACTATTACTTTAAGGGAACATTATAATTTAAAACAAGTGAAAACAAACAATTGACTGAGTTAATTGTTGAAATACCATGCATAGTCAGTGTTGATTTCTTTATCACATTACACATACAAACATGTAACACATACATAACTGATAATCAAGTGTAGTACATATTATAAAATTTCCGCCTAACTTGCGCCCTCACGGGTAAACAGTGATGTTTATGAAAAAATGTTTCAAACAAAAGTTGTTTAATTTTTGATAAGGAACATTTTCTACATTTAAACTTTTGTTCTATCTCTAACGGTTTACAAGATGGGTCCTACGGACCCAAGACCCAATTGACCTATGATGCTCATTTACGAACTTGACGTCCTGAGTACGCTGTTTCAGCTGGATATCTTTTTTCGTTTTTGAGTTATCGTGTCCACAGACGGACGGACGGACAACCGGAAATGGACTAATTAGGTGATTTTATGAACACCTATGACAAAATTTTTTTCCTAGCATCATTATTTTTAAGCGTTACAAACTTGGGACTAAACTTAATATACTATGTATATTTCATATATACATGGTATAAAAATAAATTTAGATACGAAAAAGGGAGCATTTCATTTAAAGTTGCATGAAAATCTGTTGTGTGGAAATGCTAAATTTTTCGATTTTTCAATTTCCAATACATATCTACTAGGTATTGCGAATAATATTCAATTCGAATGAAATCGAAAAGTGGTGTTCGATTCGAATCGAATCGAATAATTCAACAAATTATTACAAATAAACGATCAAATATACGAATAATATTTTTATTAATTGATTAAATAATGAGTAAGTTTATTATCTCGTAAATTAGACATCTGATCCAAATTTGGTAAAGAAAATTTGTTTCTTTTTTTCTCAGCTTATTCAGGAAGTGAAAGTTCTGCAGTCAATTATAGAACATCCTGTGTAACTGATATAGAGATAGTGTCGCGTTTTTATTGAACGCAAGATACATATAGTTACTTACGTATATGATTGGGCTAATTTTAATGTTTCTTACTTGCCCAGTGCAGCTTCGGACTGATCAACGACAGGCAGGCAAGTCCAACGAAACCAAAATTAGCATTAATGAATAGAACGTAAGATATGGGTCAAAACGCAAAAAAAGTCATTTTTCAAGATGGCAGCGAAAGGGTTAATTTCCCGAATACGCAAAATCAGATTTAATTTATCCAAACAACCCCCTATTGAATGATTGAAAAAAAAGTGTCACAAACTTTTGTGTCATCCTTTACGACTATACGTCAATGGATTTGTATTATTAATACCTATTAAATGATAACATATCTCGTCGACTTTCATTTTTTTCTTTTTCACAATATGGTGTCTGGTTAACGCCATATTGAATTTTGATTACTAGCATTTCTTTAAATTTACTCTGACAGTTTAGACGAATTTAACGATACCTCTCAAACTCTAATCCATCAAGCCGTTTAGACTACAGAGCGTGCTAAAGAAATATACATACATACATCCTTCTGGCGCAGTCGGGTAAAAATAAAAATAATTAAAATCATTAAACTTTAAAAAAGGTATGCAACTAAAAAATGTTGAATATAATAATTTCACCAAAAAAATAAAATACCTTCATACAATAGGAAGACACCCTTCTGCTCCCTAGTGTGCCTCAATTAAATTTACATAAATTACATAACATATATAAAATATCTTTGAATGCAGTTAGCTCTCCGTTACCATATCTCTCTCGACGTTTGTGTTCAGTCCGCATGCTTGTTAAATAATTTTGTGAGCAGCTGTACAGTGTATAAGGGTAGTTTTTGAGTAGTGGGGTAGTTAAGGGTTTTGTATATGTGCGTATGTATGTGTAGTTTTTTTTGAATCATCAGTTCATAATAATTATTCTAGTTCATCCAGGACATACATTGTTATCGAAATATTATTTAGAAATTTCGGAGACGTGTGAAGTGTTGTACTTATTATTGAAGTGTGTTTGATTTTTTTTTTAGTGTTGTGTGATTTAAAAAACATATAAAAATACATTTTTACCTAATTCGGTGAGTTTTTAGCTATTTATAAAACTAGAATTTTACTTTAAAGTAGTTGATTAAATAACAAAATTTTTATTTTAACTTTGATGAAGTCATTTTTTTGAAAAATTTATTTAAATTTTCTTATAAATAATAATTTAAAATTTAAATTTTATGTTAATTTTATTCGATGTGTTTTATTAAGAGATATAATGTTCTAATAATCTTATTTTAAATTTTTAACGTTTATTTTAAATTTTCTTTACTTACTTTTTTTTTTTTTAACGGTAAATTTGCAGAAAATTACGAAATTAAAGTTTTTTAAGGTGTTTTTTATTGTGTGTGTTTGTTACTGCACGTGGGTTTGCCATTGATAGTTTATCTAACCTGCACATTCTTTACGAAACTTGATTTGTAAATGTTATTTAGTAAAGTTTACCATTTTTTAACAATCTTTTGTTTGAGGAGCTGCAGAAAATAGGAATAGCTTTGCTTAGTTTTAAAAAAATATATCCTTTAGCTTTTATAAACATGAAATTATTATGCAAATTTATATATGAATGATACAGTATTTCAATTATTACGAGGGTGTCGTCATGCTTACGCACTAATTTATGTAAAATTCGAACATTTATACTGATATTTGAACTTATTGTTAAGGCAGAAAAAAAAATTTAATATTTTAAAAACTAAAAAATACTAAGTTTTACCGGAATTCAAAATAAAAACTTAATTTGGTTAAGCTTTTTTAGTTAATATGGTGGCTTTTTCAAGTAGGGATATGCTTGAAACTCGATAAATAAATTTAATCGAGGAAAATGCTTCTTAAACCGGCATCGACTTCGATCTAACTTTTCATGTTCAATTAAAACCTCACTCTGATTTATAATCGACAAACATTAGATGAACGCTTTAATTAGAAAGTTATTCTTTATAAATACGCAAACATTTTTTGTTTGAAACATTCTTTTGTAAACCGAATAGTTTAGACAGTAATTGATAGCAAAAATCTAGCTTTTTGTGCGTTTGTTCATTCATTTGAACTCAAATGGTCTGTATAGAAAAACAAACCACTTTTATTGGACTTATTGGAAAATTTGTTTCGAAGAATGCCTAGATTTCGCAGAAACATTTATGCTAAATAACAATTTTGGTACCAAAAAATAATTTTGGGTAAAACTTTTCAGTCCGTTCTTCTATAAATTGTATTTTTCTATCTATCGATTGTCAGTTATGGAGTAGAGTGAGCTTTTCATTGAGCTTCAAAACCTAGGTCAAGTTTAATGTCTGCATAAGATGTGCGCCTACTCAACATTTTTCGCTTGAAACATTTTTATCGATAAAAGTTATTTTTCGAGTTGCAAACATATGTCAATTTCAAAAAACACCCTGCATATAGTGTGTGAAAAGTACCGAAACAGCAGAATAAATTGAAAAACAATGATTAAAAAAGTTTTATATAAAAGTTGTAGGGTTAACAGTGATGTACTAAATGGAGACCTTGACATTGACCTTTAATTTCAAGTTCATTAAAAAGTAAACTTGTATTGTTTAAGGCAAAGGAATTTTTTGATAAGAGGTAGAAGAAATTGTTTCTCAATATGTTTCTCATAAGCAGCGTTCATAAATTACGTGGATTTTAGTATGATCCCCCTCGGATGAAACGTAGTTTATTTATTATCAAGTCAAGAAGACATTTGGTATTTTCTTTTAAAACTTTTATTTATTTTCATTGTGCCAAAAAAAAAATTTCCTTAATAAACTCCCATCCCCCCTAAACGGACTTAATAATTAACTTAATTTATCTAATTTTTTGACGTACATCGATGGAATTTATAGTAAAGAACAATATATTATCAAAATTGACATGTGCAAAAGAACGTAAATTATGGCCATTACAGTGTTCGCCTAAAAGTAACAAATAACGTAGAAAATGTTTATAAACAACTGCCATTTTTTCCTATTTCCTTTGCTTTCGGAGTTTTGCTTAGCGTGACGAAATGTGACAGGGGGGGGGGTGGTATATTGTTTTAGAAACCGTGAATTCACAGTACAGAGTCAACGTTATATGTTTTAGGTGGTTCCAACCAATATGATGCATTGTTTCGCAGGGTTAGAGAGGGATCTAATAAGACGTAACTTTGTCTTACTTATGTCATGAACGACCCCCAAAAACATAAATCCGATTAAATTATATTTAGTGGGAAAGAAAGGTTGCTTTGTTAAATGATTAATACAAAACTTCGTGAGTGGCTTCCATTTGGCGAATTGACTAAAATTTCTCTCTACGACTTTTTTTCGAAAGTGTTGCGTTTTCAAATGAGCATGATAACGTCATATTTAACGAATTTGCCGAACACTATGATCGCATAATTATTTAACAATAAAATATCTTGTCCGTCAAAAATACTACACCGATTAACTTGTCTACCACCTCGAATATACCGTGCCGTACTTATTTTGTTTGTTTTTGAATACATACATTGTTTTTCAGATCGATAGCTTAAATATGCCGTTATCATGCTCCTTTTAAAACACAAGCATTTTCATAAAAAAGTT
Organism: Chrysoperla carnea; assembly: GCF_905475395.1. NCBI lineage: Eukaryota > Metazoa > Arthropoda > Insecta > Neuroptera > Chrysopidae > Chrysoperla > Chrysoperla carnea. The sequence goes on along the minus strand of NC_058341.1, from coordinate 61,317,519 downwards.
GTTCAGATGAAGTTTGATAGTCGCGGCAAAAGCTACTCACGAAGTTTCAAGTATGCATTTATCATTTAATAAAGCATCTTTTCTGTCTATTAGTGAATATTTTCGATTATGAAAACAATACGAATTAAGTTTAAATCATTATAAGTAGTAATAGTAGTACATTGTAATCAGTAGTTGTGAATTTGTGATTGTAGAGAAGTAAAAATCATATTTAATTACTTTTAAGTAAATTATACTTACGATATTGAATATATAATAATATAATTACTATATTTTTATAAATTATTATTTAATTAAATAAAAACATTTATTACATTATCGTATGAATTATAAGAATTTACTTATTATTTTTATACCATGTATATACGAAATATATCATAGTATATTAAGTTTAGTCCCAAGTTTGTGACGCTTAAAGAAAATTGATGCTACGAACAAAATTTTTATATAGATGTTCACAAAATCAATTGATTAGTCCATTTCTGGTTTTCAGTCCTTCTGACTGTGGACACGATAACTCAAAAACGTAAAAAGATATCAAGCTGAAATTATTGCGTGCTTAGGACGTGAGGTCGATTGGGTCTTGGGTCCGTAGGTCTCATCTTGTAAGCCGTTAGAGATAGGGCAAAAGTTTAAATGTTCCTTATAAAAACTTTTGTTTGAAACATTTTTTTCTAAACATCACTGTTTACCCACGAGGGCGCAAATTAGGTGCAAATTTTATAATATGTATTATATGGGAATATCAGTTATGAATGTTTCGCTATCTAAGAATGGATATCTTTCTTTACTTACATGACGTCCAAAAATAAAAACCATTCCATCATCAAAAACTGTCTATACATGGTATTTCAACAATTAACTAAGTCAATTGTATGTTTTTATTTATATTTATTATTTAGTTAATAAATACGTACATAGTTAGTTTAGTTAATATGTATCAAGTACTTGTACACAGTCTAATTATTATCAAACTACGCTTTAATTATAAAAATATATTTAATTTGTTTTACTCCAATTATTATATAAAATAATCATCATCATTTTTATTTTATTTACTATTCAAATATTTATATGTACTATAATACATATAAAACAAGTGAAAACAAACAATTGACTGAGTTAATTGTTGAAATACCATATACAGACATTTTTGATAGCCACACATTCATAACCGATATTTCCATGTAATACATACTATAAAATTACACCGAAATTTACGCACTCGTGAGCAAACAGTGATTCACAAAAAAAATGTTTTATACAAAAGTTGTTTATTTTTTTTATAAGGAAAATTTTTTACATTTAAACTTTTGTTCTATCTCAAACGGTTTACAAGATGGGTACCACGGACTAAAGACCCAATTGAACAATGCTACTCATTAACAAACTCGGCCTCACTTTTTACGTGTCCTGAGCACGCTATAAAAATTGCAGCTAGATGTTTCTTTTCTTTTTTCAGTTATCGTATTAACAGACGGGCTGAAAGACAACCGGAAATGGATTAATTAGGTGACCTATACAAAAATTTTGTTCGTCGCATCAATATTTTCAATCGTTACAAACTTGAGAATAAACTTAATACACTACGATATATTTAATATATAAATGGCATACAAATACCTACTGGGTGGGATCATTACTTAAGAATTGTTCGTGAAAAAAAGAGAGACTTTGAAAAAATCAATGAAAATCTAATGATAATTACATAATAACCCATTAAAAAAAATGATTGAACTTTTCACCTCTAAAACGAGATATAAGTAAACAAAAGAAATTTTTCCAGTTTTTTCATTGATTTAACCGCAAATTTTCATAAAGAAAGCGCCGATATGAATAACTAGTGTTGTAAAGGCTTATTTTTATCTAAAAAATATCTGAAGTAAATGTAAATAATTTTTCGAAACTTTTTGTATCAATCTTGCTGCAACCAAAGATTAAAATTGCACATTTTGAGTAAACACTCCAGAAGTGTCTTCTGCCAATGAACACTTGGGTTTTTTTTCATTGTTTTCACGTTTAGAAGACACTCCTAGAGTTCGGTGCATTACTCTGTATTTGACGTTTATACATGTTTTTAACTGCTAACTGCTCATTAAATTTTAGTGTGATGAAACTTGACAGTGGGGAGACTCTAAGGGAGTATGATATTTGTAGTTTATTAGCACAAAAATTTTTTCTTAACTTGCTGATGCTTTATCAGCAATCCTTTGACAAAATCAATTTATTTCATTATTATTGTTCTTGGGAATAAGTCAAATTTTTAACTAAAAAATTAACTTATTCCAATTATTTGTTTGAATAATAGTTCGTTGTTAGAATTATTCGAAACATTCGATTAATGTTATCGTAAAACTGGAACTTTTCGAAAATATTTGAATTATTCTGATTGAATTAACTATTCAATTCCATTCCATTCGCACGCCAATTATACCTAATACCACAAAAATGGCGAGTTGTACTGACCAGTAGACAAAATTTTATTGACCCTTTTGTGTAAATATATAATACTCAATTTTTATGTATCAACACCCCTATGATTGTTATAAACATTAATAATTACATAAAACAAAGCAATTAAAATTAATTAATAGCCCCTTTCATTATTATTTATAACATAAATTAAGTACAATATTATAAAAGTGCATTTATTATAATATACGTAACGACGAGTATGTGTGTAAAAGTAAAGAAAGTTCCTTAAATATTAAAGGTGTAAAATACATATAGGATATCAAAAAGATTAGAGATGTTTTGTTATTGATCGATTACTTTGATAAATTAATTCAAATTACTTCATCATTGGTTAAGTGATCAAAAGTCTTATATTATTTATTTTTGGTCGGTGTTAGAAGATTCCTTATTATGCTTCCCTTTAAATGACTGAGAATTTAGGAGAAACAGACAAGGTGGATGTCGTGTATCCAATATTTTGAATCTTGACAGGCTTATTTCCATCCTTAATTTTGTAACATTATACGCCATGAATTTGATAGTAGCCTGGCACGTATAATATATTGAATAAGCCGGAAAAAAGTGTCCAAAGTCGAAAAGTAGGGAAACAGCATCGATTTTAATGAAATTTTTTGTAACGTACTTAGAGAACCCCATAGAACATTCAGCCAACTTAACCCAGTCATAAGGGGGTATATGACCTCAGTGTGGGGCTTTGGAAATTCCATTTTTTCATACGAAAACGACAAACTAAGCTTTGCTCTAGGAAGTATTTTTACTTTTAGGCCGCTGATAATGAATTCGATATCCAATTACTCACGGATACTCTGATTTGTAATCAGTAACAAAAATACCCCTTCGAGCACAGTTTGGACGACAAATACTAAGTTTACCGTTTTTGTACCAAAAATATCCAAAAAATAGCACGATTTTAAAAGACGTGGCATGCATGTAGCCTGACATTGGGTTCGTAATCAGCGAACGAAATTCCCCTTAAAGGCAATTTGTACGATAGATCCTAAGTTTACCCTTTTTCTGCCAAAAAAATGAAGCATTTCCAAAAAATTTGGTCTATATATGCTTGCGCTGGAGCCCAATGCTTACTTATGACCAGGTTAAGTTGGCTTAATGTTCCTTGGGATCCTGTACGCACGTTACAAAAAGTTTCATTAAAATCGCTGTTTCCCAACTTTTTCTATGCATCCCGGTTTGTTAGTTGTACTAGTATATCTCTCTGCGTAAATTTTGGAATTTCTGGGTACCATAATTTAAAGGAACTCTCTCTCCAAGTAAATATCTCTGGGTGATCTGTCAGTTTTCTAGTATTCCTGCACGCTTTGTAGTCAGATCGCCTATCTTTTGTAGAAAAACTGTTACGATTCTTCCTACAATTTTTAAAAAATACTCTACATAACGGCATTTAACTTACATAGCAACGTGAAGCGTTTCTAACAAAAACCGGTGCAGTTATATTACGTAACGACCATCGTAACTATGGTATTATGATGCAGTTGTGTTGTTGTGTATGTGTTCGGATGCGCCACATTCATTGCTGCCGCCGCCGGTGTCCACATACAATATATTTACGTGTATGAAGAGAGAGCGTCGATGGTCGGTCTCGTCGCGATCGATAAAAGCTTTAGTTTATACACGTGTGCTGTGTTGTGAGTCAATGAACACACAATTTAAACGGCTTTTCATTATGTGAAATTTTCCTTTATTCTGTTATTCTTCCAATTTGATTTTATACCATGTATATATGAAATATATTCAGGTATAATAAGTTTAGCCCCAAGTTTTTAACGCTTAAAAATGTTGATGTTACGAACAAAATTTTGATATAGGTACTAAATAAAATTACCTAAAACGTCCATTTCCAGTTGTCTGTCGTTCTGTTTGTTTGTCCATCTGCCCGTCTGTGATTACGAAGTAAAAAGTCAGGTCAAGTTCGTAAATGAGCAAAATAGGTCAATTGGGTCTTGGGTCCGTAGGATCCTTTTTGTAAACCTTTAGGAATAGAACAAACACACTTTGAAACATTTTTTCGTAAACACCATTGTATACCCGTGAGGGCGCAGGCTAGAAACATTATATAGTATGTATACAGGTATTGTATATATTTTAAATTTATACGTTTTATTATGTATGTGTATCCATGAGGAAGTGATAACAAAGGTACTATGATTACTTTGTTTGTAAGAGTGGCTATCTTTCTTTACTTACATGACGTAACAAAACTAATGATTGCGTAATCAACACTGTCTATATATGATATTTCAACTATTAACTAAGTCAATTGTTTTTTTTTTCACTTGTTTCATTCACTGTTTTATTCGTAGTCGCTGTCATATATGTGGCTTGCTTCTATTCGAATAATAGATAGTTGTATTCGAAAACCGTTGATCGATAGATACATATGTCTCGAGGAAATGGACAAACTAAGGAGAGATAGAAGTTGAACGCACTATTTGATGTTAAATGTGTGAATTATTCTCATTTCTAGTGACGCTTTTTCGATAAAAAATGGTTGATGATTTTATAACTAATTGATAGTATTGATAAAATTTTTCTGATTAAGACTTAATTTGTTAACTTTAGCAGAATAAATTGTTTCTCAAGCAATTTTGAACTATAATTTTTTTAATTTGGATCAAATTTATTTCAAATTGTAAATAAAAAATGGATATTCGATGATTTCGAATCTACGAACGTGTATCATTTAAGTGAATTTTCTGACCTTTTGATGAAAAAAATCATTGACAAATTTGACGGAAGTATATGAGACCCCAAGAATTAAAAGTTATATGATGCCGAGTGATGCTTTTGTCCAGGGTGTGGTAGCTGCCCCTTCTTGAGAAGTGGAAAATGACAACGGGAATCGACAGAGGGATGAGTTTTAAGCAAAAAGTGTCATTTATGCATATTTCGAAAAGTCAATACTTTCCAAGTTATTGGCGATTGAAATTTTGGAGTAATAAACGTCAAATGACTGAAAAATTTGACGTTTTTGAAAAATTATGTCAAACATTTTTTAAAGTACTATAAACAACCTTGAAAATGAAAAATCGTTTGATGTTATAGTGAAAAGAAACTTGCTCGTACCTTTTTTTATTCAGCAAAAAAACTGATGAAATTTAATTACAAATCTTTGTTTCAATTAATTAATTCATTTTGCATCGTTTCAAGCAGCAATAGAAAGATATTTTCATTGTCTGCGAAAAGATACATTAAAAACATTATATTTTTTCTTTTACTTTCTTGATGAAGTTGACGTATAAAAGTTGCACTCAAATAAACGACTTATTACTTATGCTTTAACACTCTGACATTTTTTAAGTATTCTGTCTTGAATGAGTTTCTTTGAACACACTGTATCTGTTAAAAAAAAGTCATTGACATCATATGACGACAAAAAATTGGCAGGAAGTTTGCAAGTGTCATAAGGGTTAAAAAATGGGATGAACTTGTAAAAACAAATTTTTTTCCAACCCCTTCAACAATTGCAAAACTTCCTGGTATTATATTACGTCTTGAATAATCAATAAGTAGCAATTTTTTTAGACGTGTGACAGACAAGAAAGGGTCGACATAAACTGGATTTTCATTAATTCGAGACGTGTGCTACGGTTAAAACTTCAAATAAATTTGTTATCAAACTTACTTTTAATCAATTAATAATTTTTAAATATTAAGGATGTATGAAGTCCTTTCTGGTAAACAAATAAAAAAAAATTTTAAATATTGATGGTGAATTTTGTTATAACCTGACGATATACGACGAAACGTAAGAATAAAATTTTTCAATATCTGGAATAATTTTCAAAATATCGACAGTTGAAAATTTTGTTTAGTTTTTTATCTTTCGATGTTTCAAAATCCAAGATAGATATTGAAAATTTGTATACCATGTATATATGAAATATACATAGTATATTAAGTTTCGTCCCAAGTTTGTAACGCTTAAAAATATTGATGGTACGAAAAAAATTTTGGTAAAGGTGTTCATAGAATCACCTAATTAATCCATTTCCGGTTGTCCGTCCGTCCGTCTGTGGACACGATAACTCAAAAACGAAAAAAGATATCGAGCTGAAATTTTTACAGCGTACTCAGAACGTAAAAAGTGAGGTCAAGTTCGTAAATGAGCATCATAGGTCAATTGGGTCTTGGGTCCGTAGGACCCATCTTGTAAACCGTTAGAGATAGAACAAAAGTTTAAATGTAAAAAATGTTCCTTATTAAAAATTAAACAACTTTTGTTTGAAACATTTTTTCGTAAACATCACTGTTTACCCGTGATTGCGCTAATTAGACGGAAATTTTATAAAATGTACTATACTTGATTATCAGTTATGTATGTGTCACATGTTTGTATGTGTAATGTGATAAAGTAATCAACACTGACTATGCATGGTATTTCAACAATAAACTCAGTCAATTGTTTGTTTTCACTTGTTAAATTAATATTTAATACCTTAAAATAATTATTTAGCGTGAGATACTCGTTTTGGACACTTTGTACGTTTTTTAATATTTTTTTAATATGAATATTTTAAGAAATATTGGCGAAAAACGAAATAACTTTTTTTTTTCATCTTTAATTGTTTATGACTTTTACAATATTTTATGCGCTGAAAAACGCTTCTAGCTAATTTTTCTAAGCATCATTCCGAATCCAAAAACCTATCACACGCATTTTTACGGCCAGTATTTCTATATTTTACCAATTTGAACTTGTCGACTAGTGTATTTTGTTAAAATTCATCAAATCTATAAAAAGTTGAAAATTAGATTAAAAAAATTAAAACCCTACCCTGCTAGTGCTTTTGAGATTTTTGAATACATCGATCAAAATATATATTTTTATAAATGTATACCTATAGTTTATTTTATCGTCACTATAGATATTGCTTACTTTTATAATAACAAATCAAACATGAACAATAACCCTAATAATAATAATAATAATAATAATAATAATAATAATAATAATAATAATAATAATAATAACAATAAAATCAAATAAACAACAAAAGTAATAATAATCTTGTTTTTATTAAAAACAAGTACAGGAAATCAAACATATTTATTATTAAATATATTTAATTTAGTTTAGTTTTACTTTTATCATGATGGATATTTATAGAAATTTTATGTAATAAAATCATTATTTATTTTGATTTTGTTTCCTGCATTTATTATTACCTACTTTTGTGAAGAATTTGATTGTTTTGTTAAAATAATTATTACTAGTTCAGTTAAGAGATCATTTCACGTATGAAGGCAAAAAATCGACGTTTTTTTGGTTTTATTTTGCAGAAACTTTATTATTTTTGGAGGAAAAAAGTTACATAATATCATGCAAGTAAATATTCGTGTTGGTGGTGATAGTTCTGAAAATGGGATGCAAATCGGTTCCCACTCTAGTATCGCTTTCAGTGGTGATCAGAAGCAAAAAAAAAAAAAAAAACTAAACAAAATATTGTTGGTAATATCGTCGCCTGGTCCCTAAATGTCACAATTAGTAAATGATTTAAAAATGACAAAAATTGCGCATGTTTTTGTGGAAAAAAAAAACATAAGAACCTAGTTTTTCGACCAAAAATTGATCTAAAAATAACAACAATTAATTAAACAGATTATTATTAATTTTGAAAAAGATTCGTTTGGAGACTGGTTTTAGCTATTATCGACAAGGTGCACAAACACTTAAGTCGATAGGTCAAATAGTTTTTTCAGAATCGTTTTGTAACCACATTTTGAGAGATACACGTTTTTTTTTATGTATATATATATATTATTAATATATATACTTATTATTTATTAGTCAGCGATTCGTTGACCATATAATAAGCAAAATAATTCCTCATAAGATTCTTCCTATTCTGCAAGCTGCTGTTTTTAGCTTTTAGAGTTATAGAAGTGATTTTTATTATGCGTATTAAATATCACACTAAAACTGGTGATATGATTATCAGTCTATATGCAAGGTGGGCTATTGTATTATTTGCATCTGAATATCTCGCCGGAGGGGACCTATTAAAAAAGATTAACAGATATTCTGATATCAGATTTCTACTTCTTCGGGTTTCTTTAATAGCCAATTTAGATCCTAAAAGGTAAGAGATAGAATTACACTTTAAATTAAAAAGTTTATCCTCATAAAAAAATTTTTCATCTAAATATTTTTTTCGAAAAACGTCAATTATCGGTGGAATGTGACTTAATCGAAAGAAAACTATAGAAAAATGCTTTAGCCAATAGTTATCAAGGGCAATAGAGGACATACACAATTACCAATAATTTAAGGCGTATTTTCTTTCGATTCAATGGTTTCGATTAAATCGGCTTACGCATGGTCTCTAGAGCGCCACAAAGACCGAACATATATACATACATACATAGACTGAAAATGAATGGCGACGAACTATGGCAAGTGTGGTAGGTATCATTGAATAGATCTGTAAAAATTCTAACTAAAAAGTTTAAACTAAAAAATAAATCTAAAATATCTAAAAACTCGACTGCGTTAAATAAAAACTGAAAGGAAAAACAATATTCTAGTAGTTTTTACATACATTAACAGTCTCGATCCATTAAAGTCTATACCGGCTCAAATCTTCCCAATAATGGGTTCCGACTGTTAAAATCGTTATGTAAACTACTGGACTGATCTTTTCTTTTCAGTTTTATTTAACGCAGTGGGATTTTTTGATTTTTAACTTCCCGATAAGAAAATAGGGAAGTTATTGTTTTCACCCCGTTTTGCCAAAATCGAGTTTCATCAGATCTCGACGTTTTAAGGTGTCAGGAAGCTTCCCTGACTACTTCCGCGAGGGTGTCTGTATGGCTGTATGTATGAGTGTGTGTGTGTGGATGTATGTAAACTTCTCATAAATTTTGAACGGCTTGTCTGATTTGATCGCGGTTAGTGCCATTAGAAAGGGCTTGACCAAACTTTTGAGGCCTATTTAGACCGATTCGAACCGATAGATTTCGAGAAATCTCAAAAAAACTGCAAAAAAAAGTGGTTTTTTTAAAGTGGTTTTTTTTGAATAACTTTTAAACGGCTGTATCGATCAATTCCAAAAACTAATCAGCTCTCAACATCAAAAAACCACGTCGATCACCACCAGTCCGGTTAAAATCGGTTGATTCGTTCGTGAGTTATCGTTGACGAAAGAAAACCCAAAAAAGCGTTTTTTCGGAATGACCTAATAAATTTTTTGTTCTATCAATTGAAACTTAAAGATTCTTCATGAAGCTTCAAAAACTGCGTCGAATGTCACCAACCGCGTGAAAATCGGTTTATTCATTCTAAATTTATCGCGATTTGAAAATTTAAAAAATAGTGTTTTTTCAAAAATTTTAGTATAATTGTAAAAATTTAATCAGATTTTAGTCTAAGATCACATCTAATTATGTTACAATAAAATGCGAGTGGATATAACATCAGGATAGAATTTTTTACACGTTATGAGTCAATACTTAGCGGGAAGTTACAGGGATGACCTGCAGGGTCAACCGTTTTCCAAATTTTTTAAATTTATTTTTTATTTACAAATCCAAGTAATATGATTTTTGCTTTTAAACTTTGGTTTCTAAACACATTAAATAATAACAAACAAACAATTCTATTTTCATTAAACAATACAAAAACACAAAAATATTTGGAAATATCACTGCACCATGAATAATGGGAAAAGCTGTTACAATGATGAGGAAAAGAAGACGAGGAACCATATCATCAGCCATTTGCCAGGTCTTGCTATGAAAAAACGAATAACTCTGTTAGGTTAATCATTTTTGACGACCTTTTAAAATGGAAATTAATCAACGTCAAATTTCTTTTGCACAGCTTCCAATTCAAGTAGCTAGCTTAGGAAGTAGTAGCCACGAATGGGTTTGTCACCTGGGTACCATAACCTAGCCTAGAACATAAACTAACCTAGCCTAATGTATAAATAAAATACACGCTCTAAATATCATTTCTTTTATTTATTTTTAACGATGGGATGTAATGATGCAGTTGGTTTAATAAATATGGTAATTAGATATAATTACTCATTTTTATGCAATTATTATTGTTATAAATAACTAACTAACTATATCTTTAAAAACAGACGTTTTTAAAATGTTTTTATTCATTTCTAATCCTGTTTTTGCTAAAAAACTAAAATAGTCCCATCAAGTTAGGTAAAATTTACTGAAGTTTTGGATACACACAGCCACCTATATCAATTTTTAGCTTTTTATCTGTAGAATAAAAATTTTCAACGATTTTCCACATTTTTTTTTTGCAATTTACTCAAAAACTATGCATTTTAGAGAAAAAATAGGTCAGCCCAAATTTCTCAACGATTTGTATCCATATTCCATAACATTATTCTTACATTTCATATTTTCTGAAAAATATACATCAATGTACAATTTTTTGGTGATTTTTCGAATTTTACTTGAAAACTGTGCATTTTAGGGGAAAAATACTTTGAATACTAGTTGTTAAGCGTAAAATTTCCAACCAATCTATATATTTTGATTGTTCCCAATATTTCGCATTTTCAGAAAAATTAATATTAAAATAAAATTTTCCGCAGTTTTTTAGAATTTAATTAAAATCTGTGTATTTTAAGAAAAAAATACTGCAGCCTTGATGACAAGAAAAAAGTAATTGTAATCGAGCCAGGGGAAAAAAATCTTAAATATCACACTCCCCTCCAAATTATGGTTTTGAGTTTTACGTTTCAGAATACGTAGAATCTGGAAACACAAAGAAATTTCTGTAACACCAAAAAAGATTACAGACATTTTTCCCGGAACTATAAAATTCGTATGCATTTTCTAGTGGTTGGTCTATAGTGCCTAATTTCATGCTTATATGTCTGATAATATTCTGATAGTATTAAAGAGATGAAATTGCATTTCTCTAAACATTAATTTCTTTTTAACACCTTTAATTATATCAAATCAGGTTGAAATTAGGCACAATAAACCAGTTATAGTTTCGGAGAAAAGCTGTAGGAAACTCTGTAAAATAAATTGCGTAATTTAGTTTACAGAGGTTTTCTCGAAAACTTTCAAAGATAGGAAGTTGTTAGTAGGTATATCGCTTTAAGTTGGTAAAATTCTATTTTTTAATATTAACAGGATGAAAAGTGCTTGTAGCAAATTCTATCGACGGCTGTTAGTCTAACCTATATGTATACTCAATGTCAAAAAAAATGCTCGTTTTAAAACATTCTAAGTGTTACTATTATAACATAACATATGATGAGTAATAAATTTCGATTTTTGCCCCAATTCCTAGATCAGTTTTTTGTATTTTTAAAATACGTATTTTCGACTACCAAGTAGTCATCATCAGTAAGAATTAGCTAGTGAATGTTACTCTTTGCTAATTTGGTGGCGGACTGCACCGAACGGCGGACGTGCAGTCCGCCACCAAATTAGCAAAGAGTAACATTCACTAGCTAATTCTTACTGATGATGACTACTTGGTAGTCGAAAATACGTATTTTAAAAATACAAAAAACTGATCTAGGAATTGGGGCAAAAATCGAAATTTATTTCGACATATCCTAGAGTTCTCATTTATTATCTTCGATAATATTTATATATATGATGAGTACGCTTAGATGTTTTAACTGTGGCATTTTTTTTTGACATTGAGTATACGATTTTTTCTAACTTTTTTGTATATTCTCGGAAAATTACGAAACAGGTGTCATTCGATTTGTAATTTTATGTAGAAAGTTTACTGAAAAATCCGAAATGGCGCTGAAAAAAATTGCAAAAGTTATAAACAATTAAGTGAAAAACAAAATAGGGGGCTCAGTTTTTTTTTTAATAACTCAAAAAATATTGAAAATTTTCAAATTTTGAAAAAAGATCCAAAAAGATGAAGAAATTTCCTAAAATAAAGTTCCGACTGCCAAAATTGTATCTCTAATATTTATAATTTTTACAGAGCCTTGAAAATAGCGCAAAATACGGCAAGTCTGGCTCTCGCGCGCGTTCTGTCTCTGAGACCTACTAACAAAAAAAGTTATTTAAACATATAAAATATGAATATTAATAAAGAAAAAAATTAATGTAGTTTTGAGATACATGAATAAACAATAATCCGTGGTTGAAAAATTTTTTTCCCAATTTTTCCATTAGTTATGTAATTGTTAACTAACAATTTTTTCTATACAGAATGTTAACATAAAATCTCCGATAGTTATTAAATTAAAACCCCATAATTTTTTTCCTTCCGTGAAGTTATTCTTATTAGGCTTACAAATAAATTACCGTTTTTTAAATTTTAAAATTTTGATTTTTCAATTTGTTATTAACATTTGAAAATTAACAAATAAAAAAAAGTAATGAAAAAAATTTTTTATTTTATTTTTTTTAATTGTTTTTATTTTTTATAGTTAAAAGCTACATAAAAATAATTTTTTCAAATTTTTTACAATTGTGTTTAAAAAATTGTTATAAACAAATACATTGTTTATGAGTGTAAGATAAATGTTTGTAAATTTATGAGAATTTCTTAAGGAAAAAGAGAGAAAAGAATTCATTTATTGTGCTAATATAGCAATATTACGTACAAAAATAATGCTCATAAAGGTTTACGTATAAAAGCTACATTTTGTTAGGAACAACTTCGGAGGAATTCGTTCCCAAATGGTAAACCCGAACCTTTGTAATAATTGCATGATTTTGAGAAGCTTTGAAGTTTAATATCTTGCAACATTCGTGTGTCTTGAAATATGTGCGGTGAATTGAGTTAAGAAATATTGAACAAGCTCATTGATTAAAAAAAATGTTTAAAACCTCTGATTATTTTAAACAGGGGATTGTCATTTCCGTTAAATAAACTTGCAAATAATATTGATTAATAAAAATAGCTCGAACTTAATTAGATATGTGATTCAATATTTAGTAATAGTTATTATTGTTAGTTATAACAATTAGTTGCAACTTGTTAAAAGGGCTTATTATCACACCCTTTTCTTATTTTTGTATTTTAACAAAGCCAAATATTTTTAGCTTGCTTTTTTTATATATAAAATCACTGCAAATAATTCCACAAAACTTTTATTCCTGTTTTGCCACAATCATTTCTAATTTTGTACAAAAATTTGGTGTCCAATTTCGGTTTTCGCCCAAAGAAGGTATATAGAAAAATGTATTCCTGTGTCAAAAAATATGCACGTGTTTTACCATTCTAAGTGATATTACTACACGATAGCAATCGCGTCTACATTTTGTGACGCAGAGTATACAATTCAAAAAACATCGGTAAATGTATATTTTATACCTTAGAAAAGAACAATATTTTTGGGAATCCTTTGGGAAATTTTTTTTTTAACTGCAGGTCCTAAAACGAATTTTAAAACTTCACAACTTTTTGCTGTCCAAAAAAGTTAAAATCGCCTCTTATCACATGGGGTTGATATGTTATAAGGATCAGTAAACCTACTGTTTGAAGCTCCTTACTTTGCTATTTCCTATAGCTTTAATAGTTTTGGAGATATCCTTTGGAAATTGGATAACTAAATTAAGAGCTCTGCTAAGAAATAAACGGTTAATGTTTGGTAGGGAAGTCTAGTTATTGGTTTATTGTGTCTAAATTCAAATCAACCCAATTTGAAAACATTAATGAAGCGGAAAAAGGGGTAATTTTTTTTGAAAAATCGAATTTTATCCCCTTTATTTACTTCCTTAATATTCATAGGGGTTGGTTGCTACGTGTCATATCACATGGGTTGGTTGCCACGTACTAATTATGTATCTCTTATAATTCGGAATAAAATCACTTCTCTATAACGCCGTACAATTGGCAGCAATTTTAATCCCCTTTATTTACTTCCTTAATATTCATAGGGGTTGGTTGCTACGTGTCATATCACATGGGTTGGTTGCTACGTACTAATTATGTATCTCTTATAATTCGGAATAAAATCACTTCTCTATAACGCCGTACAATTGGCAGCAATTTTTATCCCCTTTATTTACTTCCTTAATATTCATAGGGGTTGGTTGCTACGTGTCATATCACATGGGTTGGTTGCCACGTACTAATTATGTATCTCTTATAATTCGGAATAAAATCACTTCTCTATAACGCCGTACAATTGGCAGCAATTTTAATCCCCTTTATTTACTTCCTTAATATTCATAGGGGTTGGTTGCTACGTGTCATATCACATGGGTTGGTTGCTACGTACTAATTATGTATCTCTTATAATTCGGAATAAAATCACTTCTCTATAACGCCGTACAATTGGCAGCAATTTTAATCCCCTTTATTTACTTCCTTAATATTCATAGGGGTTGGTTGCTACGTGTCATATCACATGGGTTGGTTGCCACGTACTAATTATGTATCTCTTATAATTCGGAATAAAATCACTTCTCTATAACGCCGTACAATTGGCAGCAATTTTTATCCCCTTTATTTACTTCCTTAATATTCATAGGGGTTGGTTGCTACGTGTCATATCACATGGGTTGGTTGCTACGTACTAATTATGTATCTCTTATAATTCGGAATAAAATCACTTCTCTATAACGCCGTACAATTGGCAGCAATTTTTGTTACAGAATCGAAATCTGATGCGTACTCTAAAACGTAAAAAAATCCAAAATTTGAAAGAAGCTAAAAATTTTTATTTCCCTAGTTTTTGTAAAAATGGTACTTTTGTTTCTTAATCTATCTAAAAAAATATTGTTTGTCTAAGAATTAACTTATTTTTACGCTTTATGTGTTAATGTTTTAACAATGCATAATTATGACTTCAAATTATATAAAATTTTTGTGAATTGTAAAAGATTTGTATGTCTTGTTCTTGTTTGTTAATTAATTTTCCTCATAAGTATTTTCTAATTTTGTTTGTTGGATTGACTTTCAGTTGAGTTCCAAAATCACCAAGAAACCTAAAAAAGATTTTCACATACAACTAAATTATTTCTATAAATTTTTATGCATAATATTTCAAAAAAAAAATCGATAGTTTCAAAGACGTTTCATTTTGTTCTATTGTTTTAGATTAATTTTTGAATATTTTCACTACATTATAAATAAAGTTTACATTGAGTACTAAACTGTTCAACAAGTTGCATAACATCATAAATTATTAAAATATAAATGAAATGTAACAAAATCAAGTTAAATTACTACTATAAATACAGGATGCTCTAAAAGGTCTTTCCAACGCTGTGCCAGCTTTAGTTCAGCTCAAAATACGATAGCTTAGGACGGAAAACTGCCCTGAACAACCAACGCGATTTTACAGGAAAGGAAGAAGAAAAGAAACTTGAAACTAAAGAATTTGTATTTATTAATAGAAAAACGTCGTTATTGCTAAATTTTAATTAAAGAAAACGCTAATTTTTCAAACTGTTTACAGGCGCAAAATTTATTATTCCCCCTCTGCTTATGCGTGTGGTTTTTCAATACTGCGTTCCACCACAGCCACAGGATTCATTCAGTAAAACGTTAGAGTCGACTAAATCGTTCCGACGGATTGTTCAATATGTGAGCAATTAAGACCTCGCAAATTTTTCATTCTTGTCTCAAAACTGGTAAAAGAAATCTCGGACACTTTGATAGAAGTATTTATTTTGATAATCTTGAAAGATACAAGTTTAACAAAAAAAAAAAAAAACAAAGTGTAGCGTTATGGAAATAAAATTTACATTATTTTTATGTAACTTATGTTATTGAAATGTATTGTAGATTGCATATAGAATAGCATACTAGCAACAATTTTAGCGATATTTAATAACTTAAGGTTGATCGGAGAGTTCACTGCAATTTTATAGTACATTCTAAATTTTTTGTGTGTAAATTAGGTTAAATTTAAATTTAGATATCATTTACCATCAAGAATTAAACGGATTTTTATCTTTTTAATTACGAAACTCTTAACAGTGGCGTAGCGAGCTTAACTTGCGCCCGGGGCACAATACGTTTATAGACTCCCCCCCCCCAACCTCATTCGAAAACCAAATAATATTATATGTAAAATACACTCGCAAATTAATAAATAAAATCATAGGCTCAAGCTGGGCTTTAAAACAATTGACTGAGTTAATTATTGAAATACCATGTATAGACAGTGTTGATTACACAATCGTTTGTTTTTTTACGACATGTAAGTAAAGAAAGCCACTCTTACACACAAATAATAAGAGTATCCTTCTTCTTACTTTTTCAGTGAATATAGTAATAAACAAACACATACATATATACTAAACATGTATCTATACTTGATACAATATACACGTACAACATTTGTTTTGTTCCAATTGACGCCCTCACGGGTAAATAGTGATTATGAAAAAATGTTTCAAAAAAAAGTTGCTTAATTTTTTATAAAACACATTTTTTACTATTAAACTTTTTTTCTATCTCTAACGGTCTACAAGGTGGGTCGTGGACTCAAGACCCAATTTACCTATGATGCTCATTTACGAACTTATTCTCACTTTTTGCCTCCTCAGCACGCTATAAATTTCAGCTTGATATCTCCATTTGTTTTTTAGTTATCGCGTCCACAGACACACAGACAGATATTTAGACGGGCAACTAGAAATAGATTTTATGAACACCTATACCAAAATTTTGTTAGTAGCATCAATATTTTTAAGCGTTACACACTTGAGACTAAACTTAGTATACCTTGATATATATTATTTACATATATACATGGTATAAAAATGTAGTTGAGAAAACAAGACTAGATTTTGAAATGTATATATAATCATCCAGGCTTAGTTCAAAAGATACCTATTATTTATTTTATATATTTATAATGACCCCTGGTACTAAATTTAAAATATATTTCCCCAAAATCAATTACATTATTAAAAATAAAAATTATCCAACAATTTTTTGTTTTGCGGACCATTTGGCGCCCTTTGTGAGTAGCGCCCAGAGCATGATGCAACCCTTTGCCCCCCCCCTCTCTAAGCCACTGATTCTTCAGTCAACTAAAGCTCTCTACCATGAATAAACTCTTCAGACAATTTTTTTTAAATAAATTTTTTCCCGATCTACCTTAACTAAACAATTTAAGAATTATGTGAAAATATTCATAATTTATTCAATATTTAAAATATGTGCCTGCAAATACTTTGAGAAAAGAAAGAATAATTTACTTTTCTTCATTAAATTAAAATAAATTGATTATTCTTTTTACTTATTGTTGTTGTTTACATTTAATCATGCACACGATATTTACATCATGGTCTATTCGACTAATTTGGATATATAATATGTTATTCGTAAACTAAATATTGACAAATATCTTGTCTATTTGGTAGGGCGCTTAACATGAATCCAAGAAGTCCGGGTTCGAGTCCTGGTTCGAGTGTATTTTTTTCAATTCTCTTTAATAATGATTATTGTTTGTCACAAAGTGAATCCATGCATTCATGCCGATTGAGTCAGTTCTGAATCGTACTTATTCAATCCAACACTAGTGAAGTGTATAGGGGAATAACTAACATTTTTTGTCTAATTACAAAATAATATTTAATTATAACACTTTTTATTATCTAATAAAATTGTTGTATTATCAACTCGGTCGTTGATAAAATATTTTATCAATATTTGAGTCATATTTTAGTATCTAATTAAGGTTTGTATAATTATGCTTTTCCGTAGTTTTATTTAATTGGTAGCCTTATTAGCCTTCTTTATGTATATTTCCGACATAAACTGGGTGGACCATTTTAATCTATTATGGCTAATAGTTAGTTTTTTTGCTAACCAATAAAAAAATAACTTAAACAATAGTTGCAGAATTTGATGGGGTCTTCATGTTGTTACATCAGATTGAAACTTGTTCTCCGGGTTGCTTTATAAAGGTTGTATTATAATAGCCAATTTAAATCCTTAAAGAGATAAAATAACACTTTAAATTAGAAAATTGATACTCTCATGAAAAAACGAACATTTTTTATTTAAAACATTTTTTCGAAAAAGGTTAGCTTCCGGAAAAAATATGTCAGTATTGCATTTTATCGAAAGAAAACACGTTAGTTATAGAAAAATTAGCCAAAAGTAGTCAAGGGCAATAAAGAGGACATTCGGCTGACTTTGCCCAGAAATTCTAATTTCAAGGCCATTTGTTCTTCAATTGATCCTTGATATTCAAACGAGTTTGAAAATTTACATATACAGCGTGCCCGTGTCTCGATGTATTAAGAACGTATTCTTTGGATAATTTTAAGTCGAAAGTGCCTTATGTACGTCTGTCCAAAACCCAATAGTTAAGGAGCTAAGGAACGCACTATTAAATTTAGCCTATAAAGACATCGTTGAGCAAAGTATAGTTTAATATTTTATTAATTAAAATTTTTTGTATTGCTTACACAAATGTAATTAAAAATTTATTTAATAATGTAAACTCCACCCCCTCTCTTGCTGCCTCAAAACATATTATTGTTCTTCCAATAATTAAAGACGTAGCTCTCTGAAGAGTATCTGGGTCGTATCCTATGGATGCAGTTGCACTGATAATGTTTTAAATTAGCTCATCTCTGATTTGTGATTTATTAATTATGTAGCTGCGTCTATACGAAGCGATCCAGATACTCTTCAGATAGTTACGTCTTTAATTATTAGAAGAGCAATAATGTGATGTGGGAAAGGGGTGTGGGGTCATTTGGAGCCGAATCTTTAATTATATTTGTGTTAGCAATACAAAAAAATTTAACCAATAAAACATTAAACTGCTTTACTCAACAATGTATTTACTTCATTATATTTAGTGTAGTATACGAACGTTCTTCCTTAAAAAAAATTTGCTGGATGTATTGAATTGCGGTTTTTATACCATGTATATGAAATATACCAAGGTATACTAAGTTTAGTCCCAAGTTTGTAACGCTAAAAAATATTGATACTATGAACAAAATTTTGGTACAGGTGTTCATAAAATCACCTAATTAGCCCATTTCCGGTTGTCTATCTGCCTGACCGTCTGTCGCCTGCCTGTCGTCTCTCTGTCCGTCTGTCATCACGATAGCATGTTTAGGATGTAAATAGTGAGGTCGAGTTCGTAAATGAGCAACATAGGTCAATTGGGTCTTGGGTTCGTAGGACCCATCTTGTAAACCGTTAGAGATAGAACAAAAGTTTAAATATAAAAATAGGCCTTATAAAAAAATAAGCAACTTTTGTTTGAAACATTTTTTCGTAAACATCACGGTTTACACGTGAGAGCGCAAATTGTATAGTTTGTATTATATGGGAATATCAGTTATATATGTGTGTCATGTATGTACGTGTAATGTGACAGAGTAATCAACACTATCTATACATGGTATTCAACAATTACTCAGTCAATTGATTGACTGATTCACTTGTTTGCATTGGCTTCAAAAAATTACCCTAAAAAAAGTCTATATGGTTTAAAGCTTAACTTTTTAGGTTTAACCCCCGCGCCATTGTGGTGAAGAGGGTTTATATCGTAAAGTCAATCAGATATTTTTTTTAAAGATTTTAAAAAGGTCAAAATGCTAGAGTTACCCGAAATTTAAGATATTTTTATTAGTAAACTTCTTGCACGTAGCCCTCCTTTTCGGGGTCTGAAAGACTCTCAAAATGAAATAGCTTAATTTGCTAATTAAGACTTTTAATGACGTATATGGGTTTTTGGGATCACTGATCTCGAATTTTGGACCAAAATGTTTAATTTGTTACCCCTGTTCCTCTATAAGCACACATAAGTAGCCCCTAAATAAATCATACCATTTTTTTTGAATATTTTAGCCTTTTTGAGGCATCTAAGGGGGTCTATAAAGTTGCTGATCTTGAATTTATGATCAAATTTATTCAATTTTATGTAAATTGAATCACAGGACAGCCTGTATATACTTGAATATAGTACAACAGTCATACATTTGTGGTTTTTGAATAAACTACAGTAATTTCTACGTTGTTGATATTGTAATAAATCCATATTGATCATAATACCTACAAAACATAAAAAAAATAAATAAAATGATATATTTTGATTTATTCATTGAGTAGTTGTAATTAAAGCTAATTGTATGTCTATATGTATATTGATATGAATGTGTTTTAGTGTTATGTTATGTTCATTCTTCTTCTACACAGCTAGCTATCTGAAGCTGACTGAATCTGAATCTGAATTCAAGAAAGAAATAATAAATACAAATTAGAATGCATTGCAACCATAATACATAATACATATAATATAATATACATAATATTATTTATGTTGTGCAATAGTAAATTTAGCGTAGAGGTTTTGTTGTTGAATAAATGAATTATTATTAATTCATATGAATATCTGATATTTTTTATTATTTATTTCTTATAATATGAATTTATTTTATTTATTATTTAACTATTCAATAAATACTTACTATGAGAATTAAATTAAAAAATTTTTTGAAGAATTAATTTCCAGCAATATGGAAATCGTTTTGATACCTTCATTTGGCCCTAAATGCGTGTAATCCGAGCATGTACAAGAGGGAATATTCATGAAATTTAAATTTGGTTCAAATATTTTTTTTCCGTAACTTTATTGGCTAGACATTTAAACTAAACCATTATTGTAGTAATTACTATCTTTTTAATTACTTAAAATTAATTAATTAATAAATGTACAAATTCAGTGAGAGAAATTCAAATTTCTAAAACGGAAATTCAATTGACATACTGTATGGTACTCATTTGACATACTTTATGGTATTAATAACTTATATTTTGTATGGTATTACCATGGATATATACTATAATTACTACATACGTGGGTATTAAACCTGTAGTAAACAGTTCATTAAACTGTGACCAATTGAGAATAAAATTTTACGTTACATAGATACCTCAATTTTCAAATTCAGACTAAATTTGGTCTCAATTCAATATGGGTTTTTTTCTTTCTCAATTGCATTTGAGGCAGCTTTGCGGCTAAGAACATTTCAATGCCCAATCAGAAAACTAGTCATAGAAATATTCACACCCTGAGTAGAGATTCGAAGTAGTATGAATGAAAACCATTTTATCTACGCCCGTGAGAAAAGAAGTACTTTTGTCACTCAGTATGCGTGGAAAAAATAGTTCATTACCGCACTAGGGTGGTACTGAAGTACCGTTTTCTGAGGGTAATTGCTTGTTAGCGAAACCAAAGCGTTAGCGAAAAAAATATACGAGATGAGAACCATGAACTTAGTTGATCCTGTATATGAAATCAATAAGAAATAAGAATCATCGTGTCGTTACAATCCCTTCGCTTTTTCGGAAGTGTACATAGAATATCTCAATTAACTTGTGACTGAGCAATAACTCGATTTTGCCCCTATAAGGGATACAATACTAGAAAATGATTGATTTTTCACCCACTTAATTATCATTTCCGAACCGACTCTTATGTATGTTCACCAAAATCCGATTGAAAACCGGTTTAAAAAATTTTTTATTTGTTTGCAAGAGTACTCTCCAAGCAGTTCTATTTTGCATTAGAACTTGTGAAAATAAGAGACTAAATTGCTTAAGAAGGTCGTTTCGTTTGGGGAAATTAATTGTGCACTCGCTGGAAGTAAATTTTTCATTTTTTTAACATTAACATTAAAGTGTCTGCTCAATTCAATATAATAAGTATTTGACTTCTTAAAAATTATATTATAGAAAGAAAATATTGTCTTAAATCAAAGTATTTACTTGCTGCCTGAAGAACAAATTGTCCTGCTAGTACGGTTTTTTCAGGTTATTATTTATTTCTCAATAAATTTTACGGTAAAAAATAAGTTTAAGTGTAAAAACAGAAACCTGAATATTTCGAAAAACTAATTTTCTTTTTTTTTCACTCCATCTAATCAATAACTGGTAGTATAATTCAAGAAAAGTTGGTAAGGTGTTACTTTCTCGTAAAGCTGCTAAAAAATGTTAACATTTTTGAAAAAATTATTCACAAAAATTTATACGGTGAGGTATGATCGAAACTTCACTAAACGATAAATAAAAATAGAACCGACGAAAAACACACAAAAGAATTTAAACAACGTAATGATTAATTAGATCAATAATTTCCTTGTAAATCGAATTTTTGCTAAGAATATGATTAGCCATGACTTCAAAGAGTACTCATTGCTCACAAAGAAATTATTGATTTGAATTGGTTTAATTTTTTGTTGTTGTATTTTTGGTCGGTTGTATTTTTTTGAAAAAAAATATTTATAACTTATTCCGAAAAATATGATAAGTAATAAGCTAAAAAAAAAGTTGACATCCCTATACCGGGAGCTTAAACCCGACTTTTGTATATGTTTAGAATATGGTTTTTAATAAAAAACTATTCAATTTAAAGCAAAGTGTATTTTGTGATTTCAGAGGAAAATTTATTTTACACTTTTCAGTGCATTTAAAGTTTGTTTTTTAAAAAATTTTTTATCGTTAGATTAAAATTAAACAACAACTTTCATTTGAAACTCAAGAACCAAGATTAAATTTGAGTTTAAGGATGTGTTTGTATAACATTATAATTATTTTTTGTGTAAATAAAATTATTTAAAACAAACTAAGGTGTGCGTTAATGTATTTAATTTATAAAAAATAATTAGGTTGATAACATAACTTTAATGTATGCGTAATGAATTTTTATTTGATCAACGGTACCTAAAACAAAATTTTATAATATTCAGTACAAAGTAATGGCGCCAAATCAAACTGTTTATGTTCCAAATATGATGTTTTATGGTGTTTTCAAATAAAAGTCTATATTTGAAATACATAGCGAGAAAGTTTTGATTGCTTTTAACTTGAACGTTAAAGCAATTTGTATACGATTTTCAGTGTACCTGGAAAGATTTAGTGCAACAAAGTTAAATTGCTAAAAAAATTTCTTATAAATTGCATGATAGTATTTTTGTCTTTGAAATAAATGAGAGTTGGAAAAACCAAGTTGGAATTAACCATAATAAATTTGGTGGAGGCGCAAAAATATAGAATATAGGAAGGGAGCCCTCCATCCCCCCATGTAGCCTACCGTAACCTTGTTTATGACCTTGATGAAATTTTGTATTTTCTGTTAGAAAACTATAAAAAAAATATATTTTATTGTCCCAAGATATCAAGAAAATTTAGCTTACAGCTTGACTTTATTGCCACCTCTCCCCCCTCGTAACTCAGCGCTTTTAAAATAGCTCCCCCCTGTATGGATGCTCGCTAAGAATTTATGACCGATGTAATTATTTGCGCTTCCACTAAATATTGCGCTTCCAGTTCATTTATAATTGTTTAGATTATTGTACAAACTAAAACTAAGAATATACAGAGTGATTTGTTAAAAAAAATACAAGCAAATTTTTTCAAAAACGAATTGGAATATTAAAAATGGTAAAGTAGTTTTATTTTCCTATTTTATTCGGATTCTTTGCCTCACAAAAACCAACCTTGGTAAACTTTTCTCCCGATTTTACGATTTTTTAACGCTAAAAACTTTAAGAATAGTAAAAATTTTGCAGCAAAGAAGAAGAATCTTCTACAAAATGTAAGTATAGATTCTTAATAAAAAAATAATAATAATTTGATCCCTGTTAAATCCGGAAGGCGCATTTGGAAAATAAACTAGACAAATTTTTACCGTTAATAAAGGAACCTATACAAAGACCTAATTTTACCGCTTGTTTTTTTTTTTTTTTTATATATATGTCAATCCGTTTTTTAAAAAATTAGCTGAAAACTTTTGAAAAAATCCGCCCTATATGTTTTTTTGAAAAAACATATTAGTTAAACAAATAAAAATGCTTATTTCACAACTACGATTGCACTTTTACTAAGCCGTTAGCTAATTTTTACTATAATAGGGTAATGTCTTTTCACACTCCTTTCACTCCTTTTCACACTTGTTTCAAACTCCTTAACAAAATAAGACAATTCGCCATAGATTGTGACGTCAGAGTCTATTACCTCCATATACTACCACAATTACCCCATATCAAATCCTGTTTTGCTAGAAAGAAATAGAAACAAATCTTTTATGATTTCTATCTTGAATGACCTTTTATTAAAACAAAAAAAACAAAAAACAGGAGGACT
Organism: Chrysoperla carnea; assembly: GCF_905475395.1. Lineage (NCBI taxonomy): Eukaryota > Metazoa > Arthropoda > Insecta > Neuroptera > Chrysopidae > Chrysoperla > Chrysoperla carnea. The sequence continues at coordinate 61,292,996 of NC_058341.1, read as the reverse complement.
GTCGGTGGAAGTGAAAACTTAAAACATTTAAATAACTGGCCTTTGGCCTGGCTGGAGTCTTAATAAATACCTATTCACAATAAATAATATCTCACCTGAATAATAATAAATAATATCTCAATACAATTCTCGATAAATGTGATGAGAGCGCAAATAAATACATTTGAATAGTAAAATGTAATGTAATATATTATTTATATGCGCTTCCACCATTTATTTCATGTTTTTTAATTTGTGGTGCAGAACCTTCAAAAACATTTTGTAGTGGACCGAAATGTGAATCTAAACCATCCTCGCATCCACTGAACACACACACACACACACACACACACACACAAAATCACATTCAAATCGATCCATCGCTTTGGAGGAGTTCTATTACAAACACCGCGCGAGTTCTTTGATTTTTTGCTCATCCAAAAAGTGCACATCGTGCCAAAAGAAGTTTTCACTTCAAAAAAAAATCAGGTCAGGTAAATATCTGTAAGTGCATGTTTGATTTTAAAACTTTTAATCAATTTTCTATTTTCAATGATATTTTGTTTTGAGCAGGTAATTAAACGAACGAAATAGATTTCAATGAATGCGGATTAAAGAATAATATTTACAAATTAAAAATATATGTAATAATTATTATAATATTTGTGTTGTGTGGAGGTAGGTAGTTTGATTATGAATTAAATATGATTTAATATAATATTTATGTATGTTTGAAATGTATAATCTATGACCTGCAAATATATATACTTTTTCACATATATACATACATTGAACACTCTATAGGTACTGTATATACATACAGTATGTAGTGTATGTACACAGACATATACTTTGGTAGGCGTTATACAATACATATTATAATACCCAAGTATATAACAAGTAATACAAATATTTTCAATACAACGGAAGTTTCAACCATAGCTTAACTCATCAAGCACTTGACCGAAGAAAACTTTGAGAATGGAGTAACAACCATTTTGCTCCATCAATTTTTAAATTGCAAGCGTCGTCGATGTTCACAAAAATTGTTACTGTTTTGGGACAAAAATTATATGTGCATCAAATGATTAACTGTATTAAAAAAGTAAAAAATGATACATACTAAAGTTAATTAATTACGTAAGCATAGTTCTGATTATTTTGACCCCCCCCCCCCCCCCCCCACGTAATTGTGGGCAACTTTGTTTCGGAGATATAATAACATAAAGTTAAACAATTTTATTGTTGAACAGAAACGGTTATAGTGAGAACATTGGTGGTTGGAGAGAGATATCTATATTAACGATCACACTGTCGTCGCTTGGATAAGAACGAAGTAATCGACTCATCCCACATCATAAATTTAATTGTTTATTCGGATGTAGTTTAAAATAAATAAAGATTAAAAATAATGATGTGGGTTGCCTCTGTTATAGATGAATGTCTGAAAAACAGAGGCTAAACCCCGTTGTTATTATTATTATATTAACAGAACACTTCGCATGCTATATATTCTATGAGAAATAGTTGCGTGGTACATTATAGTTTAAAAAAAGGACGAGCAGTGTCGTGGGACATCCGGTTGAAACTATGTTCCTGTCGTTATAAATTATGTATTATTGAATAACAAGAACAATGAAGGAATGGCAATAAAATTTCATTTAATTTTTATTTAAAGTATTCGTTTCCTAAGCCCCATTTTTGAACAGAAGTTACCAAAGATCAGAATCACTTGGTTTATAGTTAATTGTACAGCTTTAATTATTATTACACAGGTGTCGGTTTTCAATTGAAAAAAATTTTAGTTTCCTAGGTTACGGTATTACGTTGTTAGACATTACATAGTTTTTTTGTTCTAGACCCCTCAGCACACAATCAAATCAGAACGATAAGGAACATAGTTCCAATAACACAATATTTGACGATAAGCTTGTATTCTGTTACCGTACTTGTAGTCCAAAACATTTTTATAATATTGTAGGAACATAAACATCTTAAACATACAATGTATGACATATGTGTCTATAATAATAATACAAGATTCGATAAAAATTGGCCAGATACAAAAAAATTTGTTTAACAAAAACCAGCTAACAAAACTTATGATTGATATTTGTGTCATTATGGCGCTGAAATCTTAATTGACAAACCCAAATCAGTGAAAAGTCTGTCATGAATTTTGAATTGCACCAACCGTTATAAATTGAAAACTTTGAATGTCTTGAACCATACATTGTATGATATGTGTACATAATATTGATATATCCAGATAATAATATTTATATACACATAATATATGTTTTTTTTTTTCATACTTTTAAAATAAAAACTTTTAATATTTAAAATTCTACATATTAAAACACATTTGTGCAAATACTCTACCATCCATAAGTATTATTATATTCACAAAAAATATATAAATTATTAATATTTTTTTTGTATATTTATTTATGAATATTACGTGAGAGTTTGTGTGCTGTCTACACACTATATTCAATATTTTTTTATTGTTTATTTACAAGTGAGAGTAAATCGTTTGATTGATGATAAACTTTTTAAAAAGAGTCAGTGAATGTGTCCGTTGTTGCTTTGCGTCCAACTGCTACTCAAACAGATAAATCAAAATTTATAATATGAATCAATTATTATCAATTTAAAAATATTATTTGTTTTTATAATAATCAATTTTAATGTGCTCTTCTTGATTTAGTGTGTAATATGTAGTAACTTTTTAATAATCATGTGTACAAAAATATTATTAAACTTGCTAAACTAATTGAAATTTTTTTAAAAGTGCTTTTCCAAGTATTTTCTTGTAGTATTGAATTTTTTGTGTGTACATTTTTGTATTTTTGTGTGTAATGAAGTGTTGATTTTTGTGATTATTTTATGTTCGATTCTAAATGGGAATTTTTGATAGTCTTGAATCATTATTTACAATACGTGGTCGGCGTAAGATGAAGGTTTGTGTTAAAATTAATTAATAATAATAAAAATGATCGGCGTTATAGTAATTTAGGGTGTCCTGCCTTTATTATTATTAGTTTTTTATGTTTAATTAAAGAGAATTTACTAACCGGCCATTTAATACTTCTGTCTTTATTTTATGCCATTGTATCATAAATATATAGATTTTGATGTTAAAATTTATATAATCAAAATTTGATAAAAAATAAAAATAAAAAAGAACGAGAGGTGACGTGGCACCCGGTAGGAACTACATTCCTGTCGTATCTTGGTACATTATAAATGTAGAGCTTATTTATTTTATTTACAAGATATTTTTCTGAAATTTGAAGGTATTTATTTTAGAAGTCAAATACTTGTTTGATTCTTAAAGAATTTAATTTTATAGCTACTTTTACTTTTTACTGTATGCATTGATTGTAATATTAGTTTAAAAAAGACATACTTCTGATTTAGTAGTCAACTCAATATGGGCGTACATTACGTTTGGTTTGATCAGGATAATTATTATGATATATAAATTTTCTTGTACTTACTTTAAATTATTCTTTAACTTCTGATAACTTTCATTTCACTCAATTTTCCTAAATGATGAAACATAAAATTTTAACATAAAATACAAATTGACAAATTATAAAAATATTTTTGCATTTTCTCAAAATTCATGGCACGCTAAATCGATTGAAAAAAAGTTTGAGTTTTCTAGGTAACCTACATGAAAATGGTAGGTTTTTGGTGTCGTTTTTTTTGTTACACTTTTTTGTTTTACTTCGCAACCAGCAAACAAATCAGAACTATAACGTTCGATAAGGAACATAGTTCCGATAAAGTTTTTTACTTATTTAAAAAATATTAATAATGGTTTACTCGAAATTTGCAATTTTAATTATCAGAATCAATTTGAACAAAAAAAAATTGAACTTCAAGAAATGTCGCTTGCATAAGTCACTATTTTTTCTAAAACTTGAAAATTAAACATTTTCTATAATTATATTTGCCAAAACTTGAAAATTTTTGAAAGCAATGTGAAATAATTCCTATTTATCTAGAAGAAAATAAGAGTTTCCTAGAAATGAGTATTTCCGAATGAGTATTGAATGGCTTTACTTCCTAGCAAACAATAATCTCATAATGTTATGATAATTTTGACGACTTGATAATTTCTAATAAGCCGCTGTAAGACCACTTTAAAAATTCATTATGAGCTCTTAAAAAAATCTTTTTTTCTGACTTGAAAGTAAAAATATGACGTCTTTACGAGCTCTGAAATACCATATCATATTTAAGATTTGCAAATCAGAATTTTTTCCCAAAATGCAGTATATGCAATCATTATGAGGTCTCCAAGAAACTTTCTAATGCGCCGTTGTAAAATCACTTTATGTCTTCCATATTGAAATGTATTCGAAAAATTTCACACAGTTTCTTTCATTTTAATAATGTCTTAAAATTAAATATTTTTTAACGTTTTAGTTTACTATTTTAGTGTATTGTATATTTTGTGGATGATGTTTATCGTATTAATATTTTTAACAAGAAATTAGAAAATGATAAAATCTTTTCCATGCTACAAAATTTTGCTCGCAATAATGATTCAATTAATTCACTAAATGATTCATTTAATGAACACTAACTCTTAACACTAACTGAAGCTAGTTTCAACAATGCACAATAAGGCAGGTTTCGGCCACATAGCTCGCTTCGCTCGAAATTGTACCGAAGCTTGTCTCTCCGGGTGGCCATGGGCCCACATCACAGGAAAAAAACTATTCTATGATGTAAAAAAGCATATAAAGAAACCAAATGAATCGATTTTCGGGAGGGAAGTGGTTTTGGGGAAGTTTTAAACATAAGTTTCATGTTTCACTTCGAAAGCAAAACCGCATTTTTTCTAACATATATAGAATAAAATAGGTAGTTTTGGGGTTTTGCGACGTATATCTAAAAAATTTTCGATATATTCTGTTAATTTGACATTATTACTCGTCAAATGGAAAGGCCCCACCATTCTAGCTTGAATAGAAGTGAAGATGGTAGATTGAGAGGTATTTTTCCTATTATCGGGGAGTTATGATATAGACATTACTGTGAATAACTTAACCCTGACTTGAGAAATGATTGGTTATTCATACAACTTTCATCCCATATTTTACCTATTTTAAGTTTTATCTTAAAAACCTCATATTTGTGATCTTTTTGCGAAGTCAAAAAAGATTTAAATGAGCTCATATCTATGATAAGTTTATAAAGGAAGTGAAATTCCATAGAACCGAAATAACAAACATTTAAAAAATTAACTTTTCTGCCTTTTTTTTAAAAGCATTTCTGACTTTTTTAACAAGTCGGAAGCAAAACGTTTGAATCATCCTGATTAAAACCTAATGAAGTTAGAAAAATACGCCACTTTGAAGTCATTCTGACGGTGTGTCTGTTAAGAAATTACTTTCTGAGAAATTAAAAAAATGTCAATAAAAATATCTTGAAAGCTATTTTTGTACCATTATTATTAAATTATACACAAAATTGTTAATTTAATGGTTTGTCTTATCAATAAATCAATAATTGATTGAACTTTCAATTGCATTGCATGGTTTTAATTTTTATATTGATGAAGTAACCGGTTATACTTGAAGGATTTGTGTAAAAAAATTTCCCTTCATAAATTCCAGACTTAGCATAAATAATAAGATTAAATTTTTAACACAAATACACAATCACTGTTTTAGATAATAATAAAGATTAATGGAATATTGTGGGTGAACTTTGTTTTTATACAACGTGTATGGTGATTTCTTGCGATTTCGAATTGTTTGAGTATTGTTTTATGCCAGGAAAGTAATTAATTCAATGATGAATTTAATTTTTTCTGAAATTGGTATAAAATGAATGTAAAGAGATAATCATGCTTGGAATTTTCTTTACAATTTTATTCTCAATTCTAAAAAAATATTGCAAATAATTCCACACGAATTTCTAACTCCGTTTTGCATCTACTCTTACTTTTTATTTTTATTTTGGATTTAGATAATAAATGAGGACTATAGAAATGCACGTGATAATTCATTTTCTCAATCAAAATTCGTTTCAAAACTTGTATACTAGCTATGTCACAAAAAATTCACATTGTAGTATTTACTGGGTGGATCATTTTAATCTATACACCTAAATATCTCGTTTAGTAGTTAACCAATCAAAAAATAACTTAAACCAACTTTGCAGAGTGTGATGGGGGATATCATGTTCTGACATCAGATTGGACCTAGTTCTTTGGGTTTCTTTTATAGCCAATATAGATCCTAAACGGTAAGAGATAGACTAAGCACTTCAAATTAGAAAGTTGACCCTCAAAATGTTGGTTTAAAACTATTTTGCGAAAAACGTCATCTTTCAGAAAAAATACGACTTAATGTGTAATGTGTCATTATTGCATTTAATCAATATAAAATACGCTAAAGTTTTTTCGATAATTGTAGGCCCAGGTCATGAACACAGGCGAATACCCTCTATTGCCGTTGATAGCTTTTGGATAAAGCATTTTTCTGTAGTAAGCGTGTTTTATTTTGATTAAATACGACACTGACATACTTTTTAAGTCGCATTTCCTCCGAAAGCTTACGTTTTTCGAAAAAAATGTTTTAAACAAAAATTATTGTTTTTTTATGAGGATCATCTTTCTAATTTAAATTGTTATTCTATCTCTTACCGTTTAGAATGTAAATTGACTATTAAAGTATGTAATATCCGCCATCAAAATTTTTTGATTGATTATTTTTTAACAACAAAACGAGAAATTTAGGAATAAAGATTAAAATGACCTACCCTGTTAATATACTTTATGTAAATCTGTTCGTTTTAGTGATAGAGAGTGTACATTCCAAATATATTCCCTTTTTTGGCCATTAAAAATTTTAAGCTCGATAAGTTTAAACAAAAAATGAAATAAGAAGAAAAACCCGTGTCACAATTTGCCACACTTAGCCATAAACCCCGCCCCCTTAACGAATGTAGTTTATATATGCCCTCTTCAGACTTGAGGGAAAATAGTATTTTGCTATTGGGGGCGTTAAAAAAAATATAGTTGTTGAGATCGGCAGTTTTCTGGTTGGCCATTTCCTGAAAATCGATAAAAGATATGGTGAATTGTTTTTAAAATGAATTAACTGAAATAAAAAGCAAAGATAGTTTTATTACGCGGAATCACAATTCCAGAGATTGAAATTGCTCGCCGCCGAAATATTTGTTGCTCTAATTTACTTATTTTAAGTCCTACTAAAGACGTTCTTTATAGAAGTCTTTATAGAAGTTCTCAACTTCTATAAAACAAGAACTTCTATAAATTATTTCGAAATAATGCATATTTTTAGCCTCTACTTATCCCACTAAAACTTTCAAATTAAGTTGTTTAATAGAGTAAAACGGCAATCGGAAAAAATAGACAATTTTATAGGCTCAGGATAAATTTTATAGGTAGGAGTATTGTTGTAATTACGGGTTGGTTGGGTTGAGTTTAACGACTATAGAGGAGTTGGTTGGGTTCTGAAGATTTTAGCTCTTGCGTTCAAAATTGAAGCATAAAAATTTTTTTTGGTTTATTTTTTCCAAAATCCAAGTAAAATTATATGGAGTCACAATACTCCGTTGTAAAAGTATAGTTTATCGGCGTAATATAATATCTTCAGATAAACACAATTATCTTTGTGATATAAAATTATAAACTTACTACTTTTTTTCAAAGATAATATTTAATAAAATTTTAAAATTTATCATAGATAAATTTAATGAGTCATATCACGCAAAATAAATGAATGGTTGCTTCTTCGTTTTCTTCATATAGCATTTAACAATAGCATTATATAATGTTGCGTTCTAATGCTGTTGATTGATATAAACACGCATTATCGCATGTTTTTAAAAATAGATAAAAATTTTATTTTAGTTAATAGAAGCAATTTTTCCCCCATCAATGTACAAGGTGATAACAGTTTGTAGTTAAGGATGTATGAGCATGGTAGTGGGGACACAAATTTAAAAATAGATATTATCAATTTTGATGATAAATTTATATTATTACTTGACGATATAAGACGAAAAGAATAAAATTTTTCGATATCTGGCTTAATTTTCAAAATATCGAAAATTGAAAATTTTGTTTAATTATTTAGCTTTCGATATTTCGAAAACCAAGACACATATCGAAAAATTTTATTCTTATTTTTCGTCTACATTCATGAAGTTATAACAAAATTCATCATCAAAGTTGAAAATAAGATAAAAATAATTTCAACCCTTAATCAACCCTGCTCTTACATCCCTTATATGGACGGAGACACTTAGTTTTTTTCTTTTCTAATTCATTGCTAATATGTTTACTTTCTATTAAAAAGTTTTTTTTAAATTTGTTTTCATTCATTCCAAATGAAAATTATCAGAAACTTCCAAAATATGTCGTTTTTTGAGATTCCTCCATAAGAGCCAATGTATTTTATATCGATTTTTAATGACTTTTTTCTTAAAAATTTGCACGGTTACCTAAGCTGGAATTTTAACCACATATTCTTTGAGTAAAAGACTACCTACAAACAAATTTTGAGCCTTTAAATCAAACATTGTTGTCATGCTCATACATCCTTAAATTGTTTAAAATTGTGTAAAAAAAACCCTGCAAATGATACTAGAAGAGCTCATAGCAATAACAATCCTGGTACTCTTCTATTACTTTCGATGCTTGCAATAATTTGTTTCAAAAACATTTCAAAAATTATATCCATAATTAAAAGTTTCACCTAAAAATTCGTTTCAATGTATGCAGTTTCCAAAAACCATATCACCAAAAGAAATTTTTCTACGAAAAATTTACTCTATTAAAATTTTATGGAATCTACACTACAGACTACAGGGAAATTTTTTCTGCATTAAATTAATAGTTATTTTTATACCATGCATATAATGTAATGCAAGGTATATTAAGTTTATTCCCAAGTTCGTAACACTTAAAAATATTGATGTTACGCACAAAATTTTGGCATGGGTGTTCATAGAATCCCCTAATTAGTCCTTTACCTGTTGTCCGTCCGTTCGTCCGTCTGTCAACTCGATAACTCAAAAACGAAAAAAGATATCAAGCTGAAATTTTTACAGCGTACTCAGGGCGGAAAAAGTGTGGTCGAGTTCGTAAATGAGCAACATAGGTTAATTGGGTCTTGGTTCTTGGGTCCGTAATACTCATCTTGTAAACCGTTATAGATAGAACAAAAGTTTAACTGTAAAAATATTCCTTATAAAAAATTACCATTTTTTTTTAAAACATTTTTTCTTAAACATCACTGTTTACCCGTGAGGGCGTAAAGTAAGCGTAAATTGTATAATAGGTACTATATGGGAATATCAGTTATATATGTGTGACATGTATGTATGTATAATGTGATAATGTGCGTAATCAACACTGTCTATGCATGGTATTTCAACAGTTAACTCAGTCAATTGTTTGTTTTAATGCGGTTTTGCTCGAAAATAAATAACTTCAAAAGTAGGCATATTTAACATTGGGTCTTATGGGAAAACGGTAGATAATTGATATGTTTTCATAGATTTCTCAAAAACTAATCGGTGGAAATAAAAAGAATAAAAAACTATTTGAATTAAAGATGAAACCGTAATAAATTATTGAAAACAAAATAAAAACCGTTGTGCCCCACTAATTAAAGATGTACGGTAGTGGGGACGCAAATTTAAAAAATATATTTTCAATTTTGATGGTGAGTTATGTTATAACTTCCAATATAAAATTTTTCAATATCTGGAGTAATTTTCAAAATATCGAAAATTGAAAATTTTGTTTAATTATTTAGCTTTCAATATTTCGAAAACAAAGGCAAATATCGAACAATTTTATTCTTATTTTTCGTCTACATTCATGAAGTTTATCATTTAACAAAATTTATAACCATAGTTGCAAATAAGGTAAAAATAATTTCAACTCTAAATGTAAAATTACTTGGTGTTCGTATTATCTTAAAGCATTTCGGTTTTGTATTTTTTATTATTTTCTGTTATAGCTGGCACTACTGCGATTAATAAGATCCTCCTTAAAAAATGATTCGAGTCGTGTTTTCACGTTTTATGTTCTACCATTCCGTTTTCGAAATATACGGGTACGGTTTTTTTTAATTCACCCTATATATTAATCATACACATAAAGTATCTGTTAAAATGGAAGACCGGTATCGAGTTACGCCTACTATTAAAGTTTTCTTTTGTATTAATGCATGAAATAAAAATTGATAAAATCGCAATAAATAATTGAAAACATTAGAAAAATAAAAAATCTTTTTGAAATAATCTTAAAAACAAAATCGATAAAAACAAAAACCGCACCTAAAATAAATAGTAAATAGATATGTAATTAATAAATTAATTTAGTGACGGCATTAAATCTCTCCCCCAACCTCTTCAATTGAATTCGTGTCTTTAATTCTTGATATTAACACAGTAATATTTACAACTAATATAAAATAATTTAAAAGGCCAATAAAAGTTCAAATTACTTTCTATTTAAAAGCTAAATTGAATTTTTTTTTTGAAAATATTTCATGAAGGATTTTTTATTGATGTTATTTTAATGTTAACTCAATTTGTGGTTGTTAATAATTTCTTAAAAGAACAAACATTATCAAACAAAAAATGTTTGCCTAGTTGATTTTCTATAAATTAGAGGCCTTTTAGAATTTTTTAAGTTATCATAAAAATCGTGTACAGAAAACGAAGATTTTAATTCCCATAATAACAAAAGTCTTTTTCGTTTGATATAGAAGATCGTCTGAAATTGGATACTTAAACTTAATATATTACTGAATAGTCTAGTCAATAAGTTCAAATTGGTGAAATAAAGAGATAAGGGTCGTAAAAATACGTGTGATAGTTCGTAAGATTCGGAATAATGTCTTGAAAAATGTGCTACAAGCGTTTTAGTCACATAAAAAATTGCAAAATTTATAAACAATTTGAGAAGGCAATTATTTTGTTTTTCGCCAATATTTCATAAAATATTAATATTTAAGAAATTAAAACAAAAAAAATTTTTTAAAGTTCAGGAAGTTTTTAATAAAAAAATCCAACTTTCGAAAGTCTATCTCCATTATTTTTATTTAACGCTGAAAACAGATCTTCGTGTGGCATTTTTATAGTGGTATAGTAGCGATAAAAACGAGTATCTCACACTAAACAATTTTTGTAGGTATTAAATATTAATTTAAAAATTTGAAAAAATTATGTTGTATTCTTAAACACTTTAAAGAATTAATTACCGTTGAAAACTTATCTTAAAGCTAATTGTTCAAGAAGTTAAACATTTGTTTATTAACTAAATTTTCTCAAATTTTCGTTTTCATTGTAAACTAACTTAAGAAGATTTACATAGGCCTGCGCAGTGCAGAAGAATTCAATTAAATTGACCTTTAGTTAAGCGAAAGTTTGTTCTTTATTAAATTCGCAAAAATGAAAAACCTGGAACCACTAGTATAATTTTGCAAAAAAAATCATTATGAAAATAAGAGATAATAAAAATAAAACTATTTCTTTTAATAATTTTTGAGAACCCATCAAAATGTCTGCATTACGTTTCAAGAATAAATCAACTGATAGGACGCTCGGAAAAAAATTTGAAAACCTCTGACTATATGACGTAATGGCGTGACGCGCAAATACAAGTCTTACTAAATTTACAACTTAAGTTTTTAGTTGTATGAACACACTTGAACAATGGCAACTGTTTTGCAGCTACAACTCGCACGCTAGCTCATACTGAGTAAGCCCAGAAATACTCTAATTTTGACATTTATTAACCGACTTCAAACAAAAAAGGAAGAGGTTCTTAATTCGACTGTATTTTTTTTTTAATGTTTGTAACCTCAGAACTTTTAACTTGAACCGATTTGATGATTTCTATTTGAAAGCTTTCCGTGTGGTCCCATTTCAATTTGGTCCAGTTCTGACAATGGCATCTATGAGAAAATCATATAAGTCTTAAATTTGCATTAAGTATGTGCGCGACAAATGTACGAATAACTTAATATCACGCCAATCAATTTCGATGAATCTTTTTTTAGTGACAAATTAGTTAGTGTACTTCAGATTCACTAAATATAAAAAAATATAAAAACTTTTAAGAAAAAAAAACTACTTCAAAAAGTAAAGAAATAAAAAGGCCTAATAAAAAAATAGCGATAATATAATGTAGTTATAATTATTGTTATGTTTGGAGTCGGTGTCAGCCAAGGAAACAACTGTGACAGAATAGTTGTTGGACATTAACTTGGCTGACACCGACGTCAAAAATAACACTAATTATAACTACATTATATTATCCTTATTTTTTTACTTTTTAGTGCATTTTAATTTTTTTTACTATTTGAAGTCGCTTTTTTTTGCAAAATCCTATTTTTCATGTCTGCACTAAACAATAGAATAATTATAAATTTTGATAAAAACCATTTACACTTATAATTATTTTCTTAAAATAAATTACTTACATCAATTTTAAAAGAGGAAAAAGAAACCGAATAAATATTAGCAAACATAGATATTTATACATTTTAAGAGAAAATTTTAATTTACTTTTAAATTTATAATCAATATAAAAAAAATAGAAAACTAATAATATAAATTAATATTTTTTGTGTTTATTTACAGAAACAAGATAAATTAACGAGATTGGATTCTGTGACGTCTGACAGTCCAACAACCATCAGACCACGAAGACCATTGTCACAGGCAACAAAATCTAGTACCAATGTTCTGCAACTTCGGTGAGTTTCTATACTATTTAATCATAATACTTACATATTAGTAATAAAAGTTGCCTATCAAATATAAAAGAATTTATATTGTTGAAATATAAATTAAAATGTGTTAAAGAACTGAGCATGGTATTTGCAGTTCCTATGCGAGAACTACGGTAAAATTCAGTTTTCGACAGAATTTAATGAATTTTCAAGTAAAAATAGGGCTTACTATTGAATCCCAAAGCTTCAGAAATTTTGACCGTTAGAAACATGAGATAATAATTAATGCACAATTTTATCTCATTCAATTTTGTCCAACAAATTCCCAATTTTGAATGATTCACGTCTTTCAACTCTCTTACTTTAAAAAAAATTCTGTCGAGATAATTTTTTGATATCGTAAAGCCCAAATCTGTCGACAAGTGCTTTCATGCTGGAATATCTCGAAATTTTCTTAGTGAGAGACAATAAGATTTGTTAAATATATTTATTAACGTTTAATAATTTGGAAATTTTTAATGGAAAATGTGAAAAATTTATTGAGAAGTAGAGAATATTAGTAATAAAAGTTGCATATTTAAAGATGAAGATAATATTGAAAATTATTGTGAAAACAGTTTGTTATTAATAATAAGCGAGTTTAGAGGGGTACTTTCTGAAATATTTACCTAACGAAAAAAGCCATTTTAATTTTTTAATCCATTTTCAAAGATTTATACAATAATTCCCAATTCGAGGCTACCTATAGTTTTAATCGACTCATGGAGGAAGCTATCAATTTTCTTAAGTGTATTTTATTCGCTTTTTTGCTAATTGTTGACCGATTTTATTTATGTTCTTTTTATTGATTAGTCAGTACTGATCTCATTTAAATTTGAAGATTAAAAAAATTCCACTTCTAAATTAAAGTAGAGAAGAAGGGGGTAAAAACTTATACTCTTTAAGGAGGAAACTACATATTTTTAATGATGTTGGTCGTGAAAGTGATGATATCCAAATACATTTCACTTTTTAAGAAAAAATGAAAATTATAAAATTAAGAAGTAAAAAATAGTTTTAAAATAAACGCTTCTAGCAATAATTCCCTCGGGAGCAATATATAAAAATGACGCTAACCGTATAAAAGGTAAAAAACTTTTTATTGCCGTTGATTTCAAAATATCATTTCTCACAAGAAAATTATGTATAGAAGTGCATACATAGTATGGATAGAAATATTAATGCTATAAACAAATTTTTTGCATATTCGTCTATCCTGCTAATTTCCATTTTTCCGTTCGTTTGTCTGCCTCTCATCACGAACTGTAAGAGATTTCGAGGTGAAATTTTTATAGTTCACCGCGTAAAAAAGTTACTTTTAGTTCTTGACGAGAAACTTAGGTAAATGGGGTCATGATAATAATGGATCCGTATAACCAATCTTATAAACTAAAGATAGAACAAAAGTTTAAAAATAAAAAATGTTCAAATTCATGTACAAAATTTTGGTATTGGTGTTAAAAAAAGGAATAGAGATATAGAACTGAAATTTTTATAGTGTATTCAGAAGGTAAAAAGTTATTTCGAAATTATTAGTTATTTACTAAAAAGTGTTTTTTATGAAGAAATAAACAATTTTTGGTTGAAACATTTTTTCGTAAACATCATAGTTTCCTTGTAAGGCAGCAAACTAAAGTAAAATTTACTTTCCCATTTCTCCAAAAGTATAGATGGTAAGAGGTTGAAAATTTGTATAAGTCGCTTCAAATAATAAGTCGGTTGATTTTAATTTCAAAACAAACCCGTGGGATAATATTGGGAGGGTCACTAAGGTCAATTAAAAAAAAAAATTTCACAAAATACAAAAAATTTTCGATTTTTCGAAATGATAGCAGAGAGACCGCCATTTTTTTCTATATAAATGTTTATGCTTTTTAAGCTTATAGATTCAATCAGTATTTATAAAAAATAATGCAAACACTGATATTCAACACTGTTTCTACAGATTGTTTCAATAATTCAATCAATTTTTTGTTTCAAATTAGTTTGAAAAATTATACTATACAGAATACAGATGTTTTTGCTTTTTAATAGATATTGTGTTTCCATTTTACGATATATTAATATTAATTATGTTGTTTTTTTCATTTTCTCTAAGAATATTCGAGTCTGAGTTATGGCAACACTTACTAACAATAATAAAATAACTGGCATTTATTTATTTAAACTCTCATTAATAAAGGCATTTATTAAACAGTTTTATGCAATATCTACTACATTTGTGTTATGTGTAGAGCATTTAACTTCATCTGTTTGAAAAAATCTTTAATAATTTATATTCAAAAGAAGATTTGTTTAGCATATAAGATTTAAATTTAAGTAGTAACATTTTTTTTATATATAATAATTTATGTATAATAATTCTGAACCATAGTTTTGTAAATTATCTTTGAAACGGCTATTTTTTTAATAGAAACAGTTTAAAAGCAGTCATAAATACAATTTGGTCCCAATAGTGAATTTGTAACATTTTATACTAATCAAAATAAATGAAAATATTCATTTTGGTCCCTTCAAATAACCCTTATTTTGAAAAACCATATAAAATAACACTCCTTTTGGGAGCATCATTTTGGGACGAACGTGATCTAATTCTCGGAAATTATGATGTCATTTGGACTTCATAATTTTCGGAACTTTTCGGACACAAATGAAGAGGTAGTAGTAAAAAAAAACAATAGTTATAAACAATTTAATAACAAAAAAGTAGACTGTCAGCCTATAACAGAAAAACATAATCAATTTTTTACAGCCTGCCAATTATAGAAGATATTTATTCAACCACAAGCAACAGAAAAATGTATAAAATAACATTTATATCGAATTAATGCATAGTTAAAAATTAACTTTGTAAAACACAGGGAAAAACTTTTTACAGTCTGCCATTCATTTAAATAAAAGGCAAGAACTGTTCAATTCACTTAAATTTGATTGGAAGACGGTTTTCTCGAGTACAAACTTTACGTTTTGAGTACGCTATACATTTAAACTTTTATTCTATCTCTAACGATTTACAAGACCCAATTGACCTATGTTGCTCATTTATGAACTCGATCTCACTTTTTACGTCTTAAGCACGCTTTAAAAATTTCAGGTCGTTATCTCTTTCGTTTTTGAGTTATCGTGCCCGCGATCTGACAGACAAACAGACAACTGGAAAATGGACTAATTAGGTGATTTTATGAACGCCTATGTCAAAATTTGGTTCATAGCATCAATATTTTTAAGCGTTACAAACTTGGAACTAAACTTAGTATACCTTGATATATTTCATATATACAGGGCATAACTGAGTTTATTGAAAAGACGATTGTATACCATTTGTCAGGCCAGGCCCAATTCTGACAGTAATACAAGCATAGACAAAGCTTAAATATATTTCATAGTCAGGCAACTGTGATACAATTTTCCAAACTTGTAAATTTAGTATATTCTCAAACCACCGCATGTCGCTTCAGTTAATTCAATTGGTTTTTTTAAATACTTATTTAATTAAATTTTTATATTCATAATTACTGAATTATTTGTATTTTGTTATAATAAATTCCTAAACGTAATGTTTTTTTTTCCAGGTCAGTATCGCGTAGTGAAAGTGTTAATTCACAATCATCTATACAAAGTAAAAGAAAAACTCCAACTCCAACAGAAACAAAATTAACGCCATTATTTAATCGTAATAATAATTTAAATCAAGTAACAAAATCCAGTCAAAAATCACTAGTCGTAGCATCTAGTAACAATAATAATAATAATAATAATAACCTTAACAATAATAATAATAATAATACAGGAACAAATCCAAAAATAAATCGTACCCCATTCGTAGTATCAAATAAGAATAAGTCAACAGTTCCTAACAATAACATACCAATAAGTACAACAATTACACCAAAAACAAAATCAACATTTATTGTACCAAAGAATTTATTAGATAAAAATGCAAATAATAAAATTGTTAAAAAACAATCATCAACTGTAGTCGTTCGACGTAATGGGAGGTTAGCGACAACGCCTGTTAATCATAATAACAATTTAATTAAATCGTTACCACCACCTCCACCGCCTCGAGCATCTTCTACATCGACTACATCAACGCCAAAATCACCTTCACAAGTACAACAACGCCAACAAAAAGTGCGAAAATCTATTGCATTCCATACGCCCACGATTTCAAGGAGTGCTTCAGTCAAACGGTGAGTTAGTTATTTATTATTACTTATTCTTTTATTTTGTCCTTTACTTCCATAATTGTATAATGTTATGGAAGTTTTATAAATAATGCAGTAAATCTACATATAAAAATTTAATTGATTTTAAAAATAACATGCATCATAAAAATCTTTTTCTTTTGAAAATGAAGGCAATGAAATAGCAAATTTTTCCGATTTTTATCAATTTTCCCTCCATCGGAAACAAAGAGTACTAAATTCATTTGGAATAGGAGAAAATGTATTTCGCGAAGTCGCTAAACTCAAATTCGAAAATGAGAGCCATAATACCTAAAAAAAATATAGATTTTTTGTTGTTTCATCCCCAAACATAGATAAATTTTAAATCCAAATAAATGGAAAATAATGCTACTGCAGTGATTTGCAAGGTCTGGCTATTAAAACAAAGACTCGCAAAATGTCATTGAAAATAAAATTAATAAAAATAAATGTTCGAGCTCGTCGGATCGAAAATTGAATTCAGTGGTATTCGTTAACGCTGTATTACGATAATAACGAATTAACGAACGTTATAATTTACAAATGTTACCGCTGGAATATTCCTTATATTCCATTTTCTGGCATACTTTTTATTTACTCTGATTTTGTATCCAATTACTTCAAAAACATATATGAATAGGTTATCCTTTTATTGGGAATACTGCATATTCCGACAACCACTTCGTATTATTATTTTTCGTAGACTTTTTGTAGAATTTAGAATATATTTTGGATAGCTATTTCCAATGGAGGCAGAAAAATAGATATAAATCTAGAAAATAAATTTTTTTAAATTATTTTGGAAAATGTAAGATTGTAGTATCTTTTTTGTCCTTTTTTGTCAAAATTATTAATCTTCAGAAAAGCTTCTTTCCAAAATCTAGATTTACTGCACTAAATTGGTTTTCAAAATGGAATTATAAACACAATTTGTTCTTTATTTTTTTCGGAAATAGATAATTTTTTATGCTAGTTGAGTGTCGGATGTACAGAATGGTCCAAGCTATGACAGTAGGACTTAAATGGTATTACATAACGTTATTGTATTTGCAATAAAGTCAGTGACGGCACACTCATATCTTTGCTGCTGGCTTTCGTTATTTATCGCTTAATAAAAAAACTGATAAATCTTAATAAAGAACCTTATAATCATGAAAAATTCTTAGCTCATAACTTCAAATTTTCTAACCAAGTTTTTTTGTACAAAATATCCCTATTTTTCCAAAATTTATGGTTTAGGATATGGTGCGTCCAAAAACCCATGAATCTTAACTTTCTGACCCGTGGGAAATAAGCTCTCCTGATCCAGTGTGGAAAATCATCTAATAAGAGGCCATTTTCGAGATAGAGGGGAAGGGGGTAGAAAAAAAGTAAATATTGACAAAAATTTCTGCCACTCACCAAATATGCTCTAATAATTGCACAACAATATATATTGCTGGCAGACATTTTCCTCCCAAGCGCTTGAGAAAGTGTAACATGGTTTGAGAGATTGTAATCGAGAAGGGAAGGGGGATTGTGTCTGCTAGCGTTACATACCATTTGGTCGGTCGTAAGAGAACTTATTTGGCAAGCAGAAACTGTTTTTCAATTTTTACTCATTTAATTTTCAGTTCCCTCCTCTATCTCGACTCAAGAGCTTAATTGCCATGCAGCAGAAACTTAGAGTTCATGGATTTTTGACGCGCTTTATCCTAGAATGTTATAAGTGAATTGAGAAATTGCCATTGTCATTCTTACTGCAATGCGTTTATAATATCATACTCTGGCTACGGAAAAGATATGTCAATCAAATACATTCCATTAAATACTAATTGTTGACTCTAGTATTATTTATGCTTCGACTTCACTACCTGAAAAAAAAAAAATTCATATGCAAGAATAAGGATCAAAAGCTAGCCTTAAGGATGTACGAACGCCAAGGCAACGTTGGATAAAAAGGTTGTTTTTTTTTTTTTTTTTTTTTTTTTTTAAATATGTAATTGGACTACGTCTAAATCAATCCAGAAAATTTTAGGGGGCGTTGCGCGATTATATAAATAAATGACTTCAAAGTAGACATATCTTCTTATGGGAAAACGGTAAATGGATGATATGTTTTCATAGATTTCTCCAAAACTAGTCGGTGAAAATTAAAAAAAAAAAAAACTTTTTAAATTAAAGTTAAAACCTTAATTAATTATTGAAAAAAAAGTCGTTGTGCCCGACTAATTAAGTATAAATAAGTACGGTAGCGGGGACACAAATTTAAAAAAATATATTTTTTCTTTTTTGATGATGTATTATGTTATAACTTGGCAATATAAGAGCAAAAGTAAGAAAAAATTTTTTTCGATATTTTAAATAATTTAGCTTTTGCTATTTTGAAAACTAAGGTAGGTATCGAAAAATTTTACTCTCTTTTTCTTCTATGAATGAAGTTATGACAAAATTCATCATTAAAATTGAAAATAAGGTACAAATAATTTCAACTACAAGTCTAAACTTGCCTGGCGCTCATACTACCTTAAAACACAGCTGTGCTAAAACACTTATTTGTTTTTGTATCGAATAGCCTCAGTTACAATTTATCTAAATTGCAAATCTCAACAAATGTTTACGTAAACGGTAAATATCCGGCACTCAATTTATTGCAAGCAACGGAAGTTAATAAATTAAAATAAATTACGATCGAATATCGCTAGATAAGTCACTATTTTAAATTTTAGTAATATGTATATTATTTCCGTGAATTCCGAAAATAGAGAAATTCTAGAATACATTCTTTGTCAAATATTTATATCTATTTCCAATATTCAATTGAATTTCTATTGAATTATTTATACAAACTATTTTACAATTATTTATTTTGCATAAACATTTTAAACGTAAACGTATTTTTTGTAATCGATGTATCCGTTAGATAATCACATAATGGGTGGTCGTTTTTTATTGGTAACAGAAAAACATAGTAATAGTGAAAGAAAATAAAATGGGTGTAGTGTTCTGGTTATGTTCTTTTTGTACCAGAGTGTACAGGAGTATGTCTTTTCTAAGTTGACAAATGCTTGAAAATCGATAAATCACACATCTTATACCGAAATCGAAGTTTTAAGATTCAATTAAAACCTCACTCTCACGTTGATTGGACCAAAAATGGTAATACTCTTTATTGTAGATAATTAAATTTCCTGTCTTTTTTTGTACAATACTTTTTTTGTATCACAAACCGTTTATGACTTATACGACTATGACGATTTGCTTATTGATTATTTGGTCGAAATCTCTTCTTATATTTGTTTAAACAATAAAATGCTTATAACTTAACTACGGATAATTGAGAGTTTTCTCTTGCACTAATTTACAGGAGTTATTTTTTTCTAAGAATAGGTTTATTATCACGTTCTGAATATATATACACAAAATCCTTACAAATTTGGAGGATGAAGTGCCACCATTTTGAGCAATCGTGCACTTTAAGCCAAAAATGGTAATTACCTCTCTTGTAGATAACTAAATTTCCTATCTTTTCAGTCAATGTTTTTTAATCTTAAAAAAAAATTCAAGGGGTGGTCGCTGCTTTTAGGCAAATTATTTATTGCTAATTATGTCACTAACATTAACATTTTTCATATACTATGTTTACTTCAACATTAAACTTGGTGTTTACAACATTAAACGCGATATAACTTAATAAATAACAATTTTATAAAAAAATAAGTAAAAATTTTAGGAAATTTGTAGATTTAAAAGTTCAGTTATTATATAATTTATAATGTTTAATGTTATATGATATATAACGTTTTTGGTCTAAAGTGCGCGGTTATATGGAGATTTAGACTAAAAGGGTTTACCTTAAAATGGAGGCATATCCCCCGGCTATTTTTGTAAGGATTTTGTGTATTTACATTCAGTACGTGATATTGAACCTATTTAAATAAAACAAGTGAAAAGAAACAATTGAGTTAATTGTTGAAATACGTCACGTAAATAACAAAAGATATTCACTTTTAAATAGGCAACACACAATTCCTATATTAATACATACTATAAAATTTGCACCTAATTAACGCTCTCGTGGGTAAACAGTGATGTTTACAAAAAAATGTTTCAAACAAAAGTTTTTTATTTTTTTATAAGGAACATTTTTTACATTTAAACTTTTGATCTATCTCTAACGGTTTACAAGATGGGTCCTACGTACCCAAGACCCAATTGACCTATGATGCTCATTTACGAACTTGACCTCACTTTTTACGTCCTGAGTACGCTGTAAAAATTTCAGCTCGATATCTTTTTTCGTTTTTGAGTTATCGTGAACACAGACGGACGGACGGACGGACGGACAACCGGAAATGGACTAATTAGGTGATTTTATGAACAGCTATGACAAAATTTTTTTCCTAGCATCATTATTTTTAAGCGTTACAAACTTGGGACTAAACTTAATATACTATGTATATTTCATATATGCATGGTATAAAAATGACTCCTATAATTTAGTGCATTACGGACAAGAGTCCGCGAGAGTATTACCTTCTATACAACCTGTATTAATTTTAGCAAGACAACAGCCTTAATATTGAAATTATTTTGACAGTGAATTTATTTACAAACAAAAGTACTAATAACAAAATATGAAACACACCCAGATCATAAAAATTTTTCTTTAACGTGAAAATATGTATAAATTTATATTATGATCCACTTTTCTTTTATTTAATTTATTTTTTTTAAACATAATTTTCAATTCAGTGTTCGTCTATATGAATACAATTTTTAATAAACATATATGAATGACATACATAAGACCAATGTTGTTGTTTTTTGTCACTAAATTATTTGAAATATGTATTATTTTTATTGGCAAGGTAGACCACTTTTCAGTTTTTTAGAACATATGAAAAACTATTGTACCTTGGATCACCATTAACATATATAGGTTTTTATAGCTATTTAAAAAAATATTACAATAGAAATTGTCTATCGTGGGTAGCATCATTATTCTTAGTCTTTTTGTGAAAATTTAAAAATTAAACACTCGATAAAAACTATATTTAGTAAATCTAAATAACTACATAATCCTATTTGATGCTGACTGAAGCTCACGTGCCGATACAAATTCTAAGGCACTTCTAGGCGTGCCACAAAGATTTTTGGCATTCGGCGTGAAACTTCTTAAAACCCCCCGGAAAATCGGACCCCCCCAAATTCCTTTTTCTAGTTCTTCATATGCTAGAAGGATGAGATTTTCTCCAATCGTCTCGAAATAAAATCAAATTAACAGAATATTTTGAAGAATTTCATTACCCACCTCGAAACCTCCCCGAAAATCGGAAAACAGCTCTAAAAATACGTTTTTCAGTTCCATACATGCTAGAGAAAGATGCGGTTTTGTTTAATTTTTCATTACATTCTTCCGGAAAATCAGAGCCCCCCAAATTACGTTTTTTGGTTCTATTTATTTTTGGTAAATATTTTTGCTACTTTTCTTACAATTCACGTAATGTTATGTTCTGTTTCGCGGAGCTAAGGCCCAAGGCCGCCACAGAAGTTAAGAGGGAACCCCCTTGCGAGCAAAGCGAGTATTTTATTAATATATAAATAATATGTGATTCAAATATTAAAAACTTACAAGCTTCTATTAGGTGTGCTCTTTTCTGAACGTTCATTTAATAGTTTCAATGGCTTATTTCACGGAGACAGAGTGTATGCGATCCAAGTTGGTAACGCTCTAAGAGAAAATTTTAAATAAGAAAAAACCTCCTTATGGAAAAATACTTCATATGAGATAGAAGATTGCAAATGTGTAGCTAACTTTTAATAGGGAGTCTTTTCATTCTAATTTCATACCAAACTAATTTAAAAAATATACAAAAAGATCAATTTGCCGGGAAAACTTTTTTGTTTCAAAGTTCGAAATTTCGAACTATGTATTATAATATAGATATTAGTTTTTAAACTTACCAAATTTACAAAGAATAATGCAAGCACTGATATTCAACACTGTCGCTACAAGATATTTTAAACAAATAATTCAGTCAATTGTTTATTTGCACTTGTTCAATTTATACTAAGGACCAAAATGTTTTGACTCAAGGTAAACAAAGGCTTTACCTCCTCAAAATTTTACGTTATACATTTTTTAAGAAACTCTAAACTTAAACTTAAGGATTATTGTATTCAAGGTACAACATTTGACCCTGCTACATAGTTTACATACAAGATCTAATAACTTTACAAAATTAAAATGATATACACTGGAAACATACTAAAATATAATGTGTTTATCTATTATAGATGACTTGGTCTTCTCAATGTCATGGTCGGACATTGTTCTTAAATATACATATATATCATATATACCTACATATGATGTTTAAAAAGTATATGTATATATACATTTTGTAATGTCTTCACTTAACAAAAAAGTTCAGTAAACATTTAATAATAAAAAAAAAGAATTAAAAAAATATAAAATTGATTAAGTACGTCTAAATACCTATAAAAACCTCTATGCTTTACGATTACGACTAATATACCTAACTGATGGTTTCGTAGTATCGGTTTTTGAACACATTTGGTGTAAATATTAACACTGAAAATAAAAATGATTGTATTAGTCTGGTTAAGGAGATATGCAAGGATTTAATGATATTTGGGATTTCAATAAAAATTTATAAATACCTTTTTTGATTAACAAAGTTTCCAAAAAGTACAAAAAATTCCTATATCACCGGGCTTTTTATTACCTTCTCGTCCAAAGTTGGCTGAAAAAAGCATGTAGGTTTCAATTGGATATTTCTATATCAAAAAATCTAGACAGTGTGATAAAAAATTATCTAAAATATTTAGACAATCTTGTAGTAATAATAATACCATAAAAATATAAGGTTATCGATGATATAAAACAAAATTTTAATTTAGCTATGAGTATCCAAGATCCATCATTTGATGAACAGAGTCGACTAGAGTTGATGATTGAAGAGCGATATCTATTTTATCAAATTTATAAGCAGCACTTTCACACAATATATTATATAATATTTTTGTTGTTGCGTGTAAAGCCAAAAATATTTCATTACTTGACTACAAAGCATAGATTTGGTTTATATGTATGTACCGTGCAATAAACCAAAACTTTTTTACAATACTGTAGGTTTACAATCGTCTTAACAAGTTGAATTTAATTGTCCGTGAAAGCTAGTGATACCTCGTTGGAATCGCAATCATATCTAGAAAAATATGCTAGAAGCATTTTTCAACACATAAAAAATTGCAAAAGATATAAACAGTTAAAGATAAAAAAAGGTATTTCGTTTTTCGCCAATAAAAATATTCACATTTAAGAAATTTTTAATATTTAACAAATTTTAAAACAGATTCTTAAAGAGGACGAAATTTTCAATAAAAAACTCCTACTTTCGGAAGTCTATCTCCATTATTTCTAATTTTAATTTAACGATGAAAATAGGTCATTTTGCGTCAATTTTATATTGTTGTTTTATTGTCAAAAACGAGTATCTCACACTAAATTATTTTTTTAAGTTATTAAATATTTATTTAAAAATTTGAAAAAACATATGGTGCAGGTATTCTGAATACTTGAAATAATTTATTCTCGTTGGAAATTTATTTAAAGTTAATTTTTCAACAAGTGAAAACAAACAATTGACTGAGTTAATTGTTGAAATACCATGTTGATGACGCAATCGTTTGTTTTTTGACGTCACGTAAATAAAAAAAGATATCCATTTTTAAATAGCCACACACACATAACTGATATTCCTATATTAATACATACTATAAAATTTGCATCTAATTAGCGCCCTCCTGGGTAAACAGTGATGTTTACAAAAAAATGTTTCAAACAACAGTTGTTTATTTTTTTGTAAGGAACATTTTTTACATTTAAACTTTTGTTCTATCTCTAACGGTTTACTAAATGGGTTCTACGAACCCAAGACCCATATTGACCTATATTGCTCATTTACGAACTCGACTTCACTTTTTACGTCCTTAGTACGCTATAAAAATTTCATCTTGATATCTCTTTTCGTTTTGGAGTTATCGTGTTAACAGACAGACGGGCAGAGAACCGGAAATGGGCTAATTAGGTGATTCTATGAACACCTATACCAAAATTTTTTTCATAGCATCAATATTTTTGAGCGTTACAAACTTGGGACTAAACTTAATATACTATATACTATTACTTAATATACAAATTGTTTAAATAACTGTCGTAAAATTTTTGGGCTTCGCGGAGCCCTTTTTATATATATAATTAAAAAGATCACGTCAAAAGATAAAAAAAAAATTTAATATTTTGTTTTTAATAATTTTTAAAAGTTAATAAAAGAAGCATGATTTTTTGTTTATTGGGGCTGAAATATGATAGTAAATTTCATTGCACCAAGCCACATATTATGTTAAGAACCGCTAAAATCCATGATATTTCTTCATTAAAATGTAGAACAGAAACTATCGAAATTGCCACATCTAAAAGACACTTCCTAAATTGTAACTTAACCTACAAACAAATTTTCAAAATCCTAGCTCAACATTAAGGGTGGTCTACACAGGTGCGTAAGTTCTAAAAATGTCGAAATGCACGGGTTTTCCCTGGGCAAGCCTGCCAAAATACTGCAATCAATCCCTGTTTTAATAAATTCGAACTGCCTGGTAAACAGCTCTAAATACCGATAGAGCTCATTGGAATTAAACAGGACTGCTCAAAAGTAGCGGGGAAAAAAACATCAATTTCAAAAATCTTAAGGATGAAAAAATGATGAATCATATGGATTATCCTTTTCAATTGGATATTTCTATATCAAAAAATCTTGAGAGTGTGATTAAAAACTATCTAAAATATTTAAACAATCTTGCAGTTTATAATAATACCATAAAAATATAAGATTACCAATGATATAACAACAAAACTTGAATTTAATTATGAGTTCATCGAAGATCCATCATTTGATGAACAGAGACGACTATAGTTAGAGTGTTGATAATTGAAGAGCGATATCTATATTATAAAAGTTATAAGCAGCACTTGCACACAATATATTATATATTTTTGTAGTTGCGTGGTATTGTAAAGCTAAAAATAACACATTATTTGACTACAAATGCATTTTGCTGCACTTGGTTTATATGTATGTACCATGCAACGAACCAAAACTTTTTTGCAATACTGTAGGAAAACAAAAACCTTAAATAGTCTTCTAAGAACTATAAAATGGAATTATATATTTTATTTTCTGTCTAAAAATCATAGACTTTTCACTTAATTATAGACTTACTGACTATTTAAGCATCAAAATATTAGGTTTTGTTGTTATAGAATCCTAATAAAAAGCTTCTTGATAAATAACTTTTAACTGAACGTTTGTTGATGTTGTTATTGTAATGTCTATAGCGCGTACATAAAATGTACATTTAAAAAAAAAGAATATACATACTCAACACATCTGATGCACACACATATGTTGTTTTTTATTAAGAATTTTAATGTGAAAACATTAAAAAGTATTTTCTCTTTTAATAAATACCAACTGTATGTAAAATTGTTGGTTAGTTAGGATTTCAACATACAACCAAAACAACAACAAAAAATGAAAAAATTTATTATATTTCAGGATTTTAATTCATTGACCTTATTTACGTATTTGTAGAATATATAGAAAGAATTTAGGTCTATCGAGATTTTAACTTGACTTTCGTAATTAAAGAGAAAAAAATAAAAATAAAAAATAAAAACTTAACAAAAAGAAAACCGACTTCAAAAGAAAAACTTTTCCAAAACAAAGTAATATGCACTAAAAAGTAAAAAATAACGATAATATAATGTAATTAAAATTATTGTTATTTTTGGAGTCCTTGTCAGCCAAGGAAACAACTCTGATAGAACAATATGCTACATTTGCTTGGCTGACACCGACTCCAAAAATAACAATAATTTTAACTACATTATATTATTGTTATTTTTTTACTTTTTAGTGCATTAGTGCATATTAATTTTTTTTTTGAAAAGATTTTCTTTTGAAGTCGGTTTTCTTTCCGTTAAAAGTTTATTTTTATTTTGTGATTTTTAGTGAATCTGAAGTATAATAACTAATTTGTCACTAAAAAAAGAATCATCGAAATCGGTTGATATTGAGTTATTCGTCCTCTTGTCGTGCATACTTAATACAAATTTAAGACTTTTATGGTTTTCTCTTGGATGCCGTTGTCAGAACTGGACCAAAATAAATGGGACCACACGGGAAGCACCAGCTTTCAAATAGATAAAGAATCATCAAAATCGGTTCACCCAGTCGAAAGTAGTGAGGTAACAAACATAAAAAAAATACAGTCAAATTGAGAGCCTCTTTCTTTGGTTTGAAGCCGGTTAAAAATACACTCGAACCAGGGCTCGAACACGCAAGCGCCCAACCAATTAGGCCATTCGAGTTCTAGAGTGCAATTTTTCCAACTCATTGAATTTTTATTTTTACTTTGTTTATTCACTTATTTATTATTATTACTTTTTGTTTTTGTTTACTTTTTATCATGTATACGATATTTATTTACATGATGGTCTATTCGACTATAATTGATGATTTTTAATATGATACATACAGCGTAAACTTGTCTAGTAATCTAAATTAAAGAGAATTGAAAGAAAATGATGAAAAGTTGACTTTCGTAATTTTCGTTGTCGTTATGGACTCTGTGCTTTCTCCCAAATTTAACGTGTTTTATAATACTTCTCAAAAACCCAAATATATCAGTATGTAGGCTTAGTATCAAAAATGACAGAAAAGCGTTGTACTTTTTAATTTCCTACGCCAAAATAACTAACAATTTTTCTACTTAAATAAGACGATTTTTAAATAGTTCTACGTTAAAATATTTTTTTTTAAATTATACTTTAATTAAAACATACTGCTAAATAATTCACTTAACAAAAAATCTGCTTTAACATTTTTCTACTCCAAAATAAAACAAATCTTAAAAAATTTATACTTTAAAATATTTATGCTTTTAGATTTTAGCTCTTAAAGTAGTCCGGCTGTTTCAGCAAAGTACGGTGAATGTTCATTTTTCTTTGCCGTAAATGATAGTAAGTCCCTTGATTACAATAAACATAGTTTTGGTGCCTTTTGCGAGGCAAAATTTTGAATTATTTCATTTTTAAAATTGTGATTTTTAACACAGTACCTTATGGAAAAACTCACAATAATGTTAATTGTACAAAAATTAATCGGTGATTGGAGCTTCCAAAAAGTTTTCATCATGAAGAAAATTTATCACAGATTCTGTTTATGCAAAAAAAACATTACCTTATGGCGCTTTCCAAAAAGAAAACATAAAAAAACTTCTTACAAATTGTCTTGTTGATGATATTTTTAGAGCATTTTATTACGTTTACGTCATACAAATTGCCTCGTCATACAAATTACTTAGAAAAATTGTACCTTCAAACAAGAATTTCTTAATATACAATTTTATTTCGAGTATCGTGGTATTTATTTCAATAACTATGTCTCAACTCGAAGTCAACAAGAATTCATCCTTATAAGAATTTTTAGGATTATTTTTGTAAAGATCTTTTTTAAATTGTTGCCAATGTCCTTTTCTACTAATGATAATGAATATTGTCATTTATAGTGTCATAAATATTTGAATATTTTAATTTAAAATATTAATTAATCAATAAAACTTAATTTTGCAGTCATTCGGCACATGTCAAGTCAAAGATTGGGTCTATCAATATGTTAAATTAAGAATTTTGTCATGTTCTTATCGCTATATGAATCATATGAAAAATAATATGCAAACTAAGTAGTGTGTAAATATGTAATGCAAGAAAATGAATCATGAGAGGCCTCATTTTCAAAACTTAAATATAAATATTCCTCAAAAAGAAAAAAAGAATTTTAAAATATATTCATATATTTTGAGCTGAAATTATATAGAATGTAGCTTTCTTAACATTTCCTCTATCTTCTTCGATTTAAATGAAGTCATGAATTACTGGGTCCCATGGTAGAGATGATAACATTAATAATCTCTATCTCTACATATTATAAATGCGAAGTAAGCATGTTTGATTGTTTATTTGTTTGTTTGTTTGTTACGCTTTCACGCTAAAACTAGCGAATGGTTTTTAATGAAACTGTACAGCAATATAGCTCATACACATGAGATATAATTTATAAAGATATATTACTAAAAAAAAAATTTTAATTAATTTAATTTGGCATTACCATAAATTACACATTTCTGTAAAAGTAGTCATTTGACATTACCATAAATTACAGATTTCTGTAAAAATAATTAATATAAAATATTTCACGGCCATATTTTCTGATATATTCAATGAATAATTACGACTATTATACATTTAAAATAATAGAAAACTATACATATATTTTACCTGTGTAAAACAATCCCTACCATTATTTCGAGTGTTATAGAAAGGGGATAGCGAGAGCAATCGTTATCTACTTTTAAACCCAGCGGAGTGGGTGGGTATCACTCTATTTTTAAATATTTACATTTTAACAATTTTTGTTTAAGGATGTACGATCAAGTAATTTCTGGCATAGAATTTTTTTTAAATTATTTTTTCAATTCCGATGAATAATGATGAAATATGATATACATTGACGAAATTGGTTGAAATGCAAGAATAAAATTTTGTTTTATCTGTCTTAGGTTTCGAAATATCGAATAAAAATTTCGGATTAGTTATTCAGTTTTTGATATTTGAAAATAAGACCAGACATGGAATAGTTTTATTTATAATTTTTGTCTAAATTTTTCAAGTTGTCGAAATTCATCATCAAAGTTGAAAATTTGACTTGTACCTCCTTAAGCATAAATTTTAATTGAAAAATAATATTAAATTTGTAGTTTTTTTTTTTTTGTAATTAAAAATAAAGAAAATACAAGCAAGAAGATAGGATCTGGTTGGGAATATCATAGAATTTGAGATTAAACGAATCATAGCGTGGGCAGGTGCCTACGCAAAAACATAGCGTATTAATTCTCTATACCGTGCTAAGACCCTTTCTCTAATTCTGATCACTCACGAACTGATAGACATTTGTTAGAAATTCTTTTTTTTTGGTTTGATAATAAAACATACAGGTAAATAGGAATGTATTAGTTAATTTTTTGGACATTTAAACTAAAATTTTGTTTCTACGTTAAACTGTGTTTACTGTACCTCTCATGTGTTGTAGTACAATAGACGATTTAAGGTCGATTTTCACCCATCTGATAACCAGATGAGACATTTTGTTAAGGTCGAACTTCATCCATCTTCCTTATACCGTCCCCAGTACGGTTGAAGTTCCTTATACCGTCCCCAGTACTAAATGAGACATATTTTTTATGCAAATTTATTGATTTTTAAGCACGCTTATCGCAGTTTTATATCGAAGAGTGTTCATGGCTATTTTTGATTAAATTAATTTTTTTCCATAAACGGTTTTTTTCAGGCAAGCATAAATCATTATTTTCATAATTATATTATCTTCTGTTATCAATTTCGATTAGTTAACAGATCGATATAGATCTTTTCATATTAATATGAACAGGTAAGTCAATAATCGATCAACATCGATCTTTTAACCAATCGAAATTGGTATCAGAAGAAAGATAATTTAATTACGAAAAGAATGGAATAGGCTTGCATGAAAAAAAACCGTTTATGGAAAAAATTTATTAAATCTAAAATAGCCAAGAACACTTCTCGATAGAAAAATTATGGTTGACGTGCTTAAAAATCAATAAAATTTCTTAAAAAACATGTTTCATCTGGTTATCAGATGAATGAATTTTCGTTCGACCTTATATCGTCTCTTTCTTTTTATACCATACTCTCTATACATGGTATTTCAACAATTAACTTAGTCAATTATTTGTTTTCACTTGTTTTTTATAGAAAATTTATTGAATCTTAGATATTATTTATGATAATGAATAAATTACGTAATCAAATTAAAGTTACATAATTTATACAATCAATCATCAAATGGTATGTTGAAATAAAATAATTACTGCATTGTCTTCTAACCTTTTATTCAATTTATAAAATAAAATATTTTGAAATCAAAAATATTTATCCAAAGTAAATTACTATTATTAAAATATTCTTTAAAAAAAAAGAAGAATTAACTCACCCAAGGCTGGATTTAGATAAAACATAAACATAATTCGTAGCTTCATTAAAATTTCTTCGCATAATTTCTGTTGAACTGAAAGTCTTCTCAACAATATCGAACCAGGAATTGAGAGTGTACATTTTTAAATTATTCGAACAAAGCCGTTTGTCTGATGTCGGACAAAAAGTCGAAAATGCTATGGAATGCTATTAAGAGTGCCATTATCGCATTTTTTTCGAATAATTAATTTCTCTGAAACCATTAGTTTTAGAGAAAATTGTTATAATGCTTTTTTGTTCTAAATTGTCCAAATAAGCTTATAATCTTTCCGAAGCATAAAAAATAATTTTCGCAATTTTATTAAGGAAAATTGTAAAAAAATTTTTTGGCCAGGCAATATGCATTTATATCATCACTAGCTTGATACCTGCACGCTTCATTGAGCTTAAAAGTAAAAACTACCGCTTTATAGCCTCCACCTCTCTTGATCTCACTTTCCATAAAAATTGAAGGGGTTGTTTTACACAGCTAAATTATATGTACAATTTTCAATTTTTTTAAGTGTAAAATAGTGATAATTCGAGTATTTCAGAAAAGATGGCAATGAATTCTTTACATTTATTTTTTTTAAATTTTTACAGAAATCTTTAATTATGGTTCAAAATTATGATCATAGATGGAGCAGTAAAATGTCAGAATAAATTTAATTTTTTTGTTATTTTTTTTAAATTTATCTTTATAAATTATAGCTCATGTGTTATTCGGGTATATAAAACTATATTGTTGTACAGTTTTATACAAATTCATACGCTAGTTTTTGCGTGAAAGTGTAACAAACAAACAAACATCATTACTTTCACATTTATAATATATATAGGGATTAGGACAATTTGAAGTGAATTATGTAAAAAAATGAGGTGTAATAATTGTTTGTACTCATGCGCCGATTCATACTGTACTATATAACTTTTAGTGAATTGGAGCTGCATGCGAGCGCAGTGACAAAGCTCTAAAATTTCTCAGTTTTTAGAGCTTTGCTTATTGGCACACAATCTTTCAATATAGATATAAACGATGTTAGAAACATTTATGGAGATACCATCAAATAATTTCATTTCCGAGAATAGATATTTTGTAAATCTTCCTTTTGTTAAAACACACAGAATAAAATTGCGTAATTTTTACAGACAGTGAATAGGCGCCTATTGTAAACAAGAAAGGATAGGCGTCTTTAAATTGTCCTTGATAGATTTCTTTTAAATTTTATTTACAAGAATTCAATATTAATTTTTACAATATTAACATATAGAAAACGCAAAGTAATTTCTTTCATATGTACAAGAAGTATTGTAATTTATTTCAAAATTCTTGTTCGTTTCATTTGATATTTCAATTTTAATACAGTGAATAAGCCAGAAAAAAGTGTCGATAGTGGAAAAGTTGGGAAGCAGCAGCGATTTTTAACCGACTTCAAACAAAAAAGGAGGCGGTTATCAATTCGACTGTATTTTTTTATGTGTGTTATCTCAGAACTTTCCACTGGGTGAACCGATTTTGATGCTTCTTTATCTATTTAAATGCTGGTGCTTTCCGTGTGGTAACATTTCATTTTGGTCCAGTTCTGACAACGGTATTCATGAGAAAACCATAAAAGTCTTAAATTTGCATTAATTATGCACGACGAGAGGACGATTAACTCCATATCACGCCAACCGAATTCAATGATTCTTTTTTTAGTGACAAACTAGTTAGTGTACTTCAGATTCATTAAAAATAAAAAAATAAAAATAAAATTTTAACAAAAAGAAAAACCGACTTCAACGGAAAAACTTTTTCAAAACAAATTAATATGCACTAAAAAAATAATGATAATATAATGTAGTTAAAATTATAGTTATTTTTGGAGTCAGTGACAGCCAGGCTAATGTAGCAAACTGTTCTGTCAGAGTTTTTTCCTTGGCTGACACCGACTCCAAAAATAACAATAATTTTAACTGCATTATATTATCGTTATTTTTTTACTTTTTAGTGTGTATTAATTTGTTTTGGAAAAGTTTTTCTTTTGAAGTCGGTTTTCTTTTTGTTAAAATTTTTTTATATAATGAAACTTTTTGTAACGTGTTTATAGGATTCAAGAAACATTCAGCCAACTTAATAGGGCATCAATCCCCAGCGAAGACTTACGTAGCCCAAAATTTTTTATCACTGATAATATATTTAATATATTTTTCAAATAATAACAATCCTCAAATAAAAAAAGTCGATTAGTAGGTAGAATTTCTTTTTTTCTGTTAGATAAGGACGAAGTAATTCAAGTAAATCGTATTGATCCACGATCCTAGGTGCTATAAAAGTGCTTTAGATTAATAATACACATTTTGATTTATCGTTAATGATATTTGCTGGTTTTTTGGTTTGATGAAATAGATTGTTTGAATAAAACGTGACTTACGCATATATTTCGAATTATAATTTATCCAATTCAATTTCATTTCGCTTTTAGCATGCTGTCTTTAATGTGTAGAAAAATATAGGTGTATATATACAGTATACATGTATTCAAAATAATTGATCTTCTAGTACTTATAATACATACTACTGTGCCCAAAATATAAGGTGACATTGTATTTATTTTGAAAATTCTTTATTTATTCTTCTAAATCAATTTCATCCCCTTCAAAATAATCACCTCCCGATGCAATGCAATTATGCCAACGGATTTTCCAATCTTCGAAACACTGGTTGTAGTCACTTTCCGGGATTGCCTTCAGTTCCGTCTTCGCTGCGGCTTGAATCTCCTCTATCGTATCAAAACGGTATCCCCGGAGCGGTTTTTTGAGCTTGCTGAACAGCCAGAAGTCGCACGGCGCCAGATCAGGTGAATACGGTGATTGCGGAACGATATGGGTTCAGTTTTTGATGAAATGATCACGAATTATGAGTGCAGTACGTTACGCAAATGATGCATAACGTTCAAATAATACTCCTTGTTGACTGTTTGGCTGGGCGGAAGGAATTCATAATGCACTATAAACGCGTGCAGTTTAAATTCAAAAGTCACCTTATTTTTTGGACACAGTATGTACATCGATCATAACATTAAGTAACAACAGACGTAGGCCAATCATATCTTACACTAAAAAAGAGTCTAGTTTTGATTTTTAATATATTGTTAGAACCAGTACCAGTAGCGTATACCCAAGTTTACAGCTTCAAAAGACCAGTACTAAATTCAAAGAACTCAAAATTTTTGCCTTTTTTTAGTTTTCTCCAAATAAGTCCAAAACTATGCGTTTTTTTAGAAAATATTTTCCATAAGTTTTTAAAATAGATGAAAATTTCTACAATTTAAGATCAAAACCTGTAGGTTCAATACTTACCGAGATAGCTCCCCAAAAATTGACTATTTTTTCGAAAAAAGTGAAATTTTAATACTTGGTCTATTTTTGACTCTGATATCGGAGAAAACACTCATTTTATGGGTGAAATCATAAAAAAAGATGTTATAGCAAATGTAATTATCTTTAATATAAGCAAAGAGCGATATCCTTAGGCCATATCGTCCATTCACAAATCTTAAAAATCCAAAAAAGGATCCAAGAAAACTTTATTTTTCGCCAATTTGCTCTGTTTAGATCTCACAATGTTTGAAGGTAGTTTGAAAGAATAAATCATATACATCCACAATAGTCCGGAAGCGAATGCCAAAATAATTGTTTTATCGGTAATGGAGGTGTTGTGGGACATCCGGTAAGAACTATGTTTCTTTCGTTATAATTATATATTATTTTTCAAGTTTTCGTTTATCAAGTTTTGAAAATAGACATTTTCTTATTAATAACATAATAATCAGAAGTTACCAGAGATCAGAATCAATTACCTAATTATTATTACATAGGTTTGGTTTTTTTGTTACACTTTATTTTGTTTCCACAGAAATAATATATATTTGTTACACAAAAAGTTGTTATGATTTTTTTTGGCGTAGCCTCTCTTACCGCAAACAAATCAGAAACGTGCGGTAAGGAACATAGTTCCAAAAATAGGTTGCCAACCGAAATCGGTTGGAAAATTTAGGCAACCACCTTCCATAGTATGAATAAATTTAGCGATTCTATTATTTGCGATATGATCGTCTATTACATATAAAAAAATTTTGGGTAGTGAATATTAAAAATGATTATTTTAGTGCCTAAGGAAAATGTCAACATGCGATTGCGAAAAAAATGTATCAATTTAATATATCTGAGTTAGATTCTCTTTTAAGTTAGTCGTTACCTGCCTATGCACTCTCCAACTATATAGCTTCTTTGTTTAAAAAGGTAACACAAAGCCTTTTCAACTATTAAAAAATAATGAAAAACTGCAAGGGTTCTTTGCTAATTTCGATGACAAAAAATTTGTAGACTATCATTGGGTTAACTCGCCGTATTTGTCTACTTAAATGAAGTTAAGTGTAAAATTTAAAGGGAATTTGTATTCATTTGATAGTTTGAATTTTTCTATTCAAATTGTACTCGAACGTTAACTTGTACTTCCAACCAACTCATACAATAAATATACTTCGATTACCTTTGTTTTAAAAACCTGTTTTTCTAAAGACACCATCAGCAACAAAGCAACAAACAAACTAAAAAAAGAGTATTAAATGATCCTCCAAATTTATTGCAATAAAAATAAATTGCCTTTATTGGATATACATAGTACTTACTTCCAAATGTACAAACGCGATTATAACGTCTTTAAATACTAACGACATGGTTGCCAAATAAAGTCAAAAGGAGTTTCCAAGTATTTTAAAGTGGTCCATTAACTTTCAGTGTGCTTAGGGTGACGATTTAATAAAATGCTTCCTGATATTTAAACGAAAAATCTAATATTTATTTTACGTTATTGAAAATATTTTTATTAGTATTCATAATCTTTAATGCAACTCTAAATACAGGTTTCTATCGATTTCTAAATTGTGTATTTCTGTCATGGAAGAAAAAATTATCTTACCTGCATTTTATATTTAAAAAAAATTATGTTAATTATAATTTTATTAATAAATTCATTCCATTTATACATAAATCACGAATAATTCACTTTAAAAATTCTAGGAATTGGAACGTTAACTAATTTAAGAGGTAAAAAAAAGTGTTACATCTTTGAAATTTTCCACAGTTGTTTATTAGGTTGTTAAAACTTCGACCTCTCAGGAAGGGGCCTAACCTCCTTTTTTGGGAGGTATTTGGTGGTTTTAATCAGTTTTTTACAAATTACAAATACTTTCAAAAATTTCGAAATTTTCATTTCGTACTCATTGTAAACTAAAAAAATTGTTTAAATAATCCGCACCAATTTTTTTGCTTTGATGCCCTTATTATATGTATACTTGACAAAATCACGTCATAAAAGTTTAAAAAATTTTTATAAACAAAGTATTAAAATTTTTTAAACTTTTATGGCGTGACCTTGTTAAAAAGTAAATATATAAGAAGAGCTCCACGAAGCCAATTATTTTTTTTTTCAAATAACTTTATTGGTTGGACATTTGAACTAAACCATTATTTTAGTAATTAATATCTTTTTTAATTATTTATAATTATTTAATAAAAGTACAAATTCAGTGAGAGAACTTCAAATTTCTAAAACGGAAATTCAAAATTTAAAACGGACGTGACGTCATAGTATGTGGCTTGTCAGACTTGTTGCCATACTGTATGGCAGGGCTTCTTAAACTTTTGTAATTCACGACCCCATTTATGATTGCGAGTTTCTTGACGACCCCATACAAATATAAATGTTGATTTATTTATTAAGTAACAATATACATATACATATGAAAATATATAAGTTTAGAATTCGTTTTGAAACATACAAAAATCTAAAATTAAAATTTGCACAAAAAATTATAAAATTGTATTTATTATAGTTTCAAAAATAAAAGTGGATTCTGACCGTCTTAATTCTCTCGAATATATTCAAGTAGTTGCGTGGTAAGTATTAAATTAAAGTATAAGTTAAAAATTTAATGAGATGCATGTGCCTGTTTCTTATTGCATAAAAAATCAAATCTTGGTGGAATGTTTGAAACTGCTGGACGTAAGACCTCTTCAACATTTTTTATCGCTGAACGATATTGGGATTTAATATGTGTTAAAGCTGTTTCTTCAGCAATAATACCTAGAAATTTTGTTGATAATTATTTCTCGGGATTATTTCGGCTTTTAGAGTTTGACAAAAATAAATTTATATTTTTTATTAATTCCAATAACATTTCATAATTCATAGTAAATGTTATTCAAGTTATTATAATACTCTTAATAGAAATGCAGGTACAAACAATCTTTCCGAACTAGAAGATTTTATGATATATTTATCTACGATAATTGTTATTTTATCTTTATAACAATAATTTTACAAGTTAAACATTTTCTGTTAAATTGTATTTTTATCTCTCGCGACCCCAGAATTTTGCTACGCGACCCCAAATGGGGTCGCGACCCATAGTTTAAGAAGCCCTGCTGTATGGTATTAATTACTTATATTTTGTGTGGTATTATCATGGATATATACTATAATTACTACATAATTTGTTTACACATAATTACAGCATTTTTTAAAAAGTATTTATATTTTTTATTATGTTAAAACGGATTATAACCGTAAACAATGAATTAATAATATTATAAAAATACATGAATATTCCATATTGTCTAACTTGTTGAAAAATTAACTTTAAAATAAATTTAGTTAATTTAAACAATAAACTTTTATAAATAATGT
The DNA here is from genome assembly GCF_905475395.1 of Chrysoperla carnea. NCBI lineage: Eukaryota > Metazoa > Arthropoda > Insecta > Neuroptera > Chrysopidae > Chrysoperla > Chrysoperla carnea. The sequence continues at coordinate 61,255,112 of NC_058341.1, read as the reverse complement.
GCTTTAGAATCTAAAAACTAGACAAATTGATAAATTTAATAGTGTTATGTATTCAACTATTTCAATAGACTTATAATAAGTTTGAATGTGGACCTAAATAATGCAAAAATTAAAAATACGAAATTTGTCATTTTGTAATGTCAATCTATATATGGGTATAAAAAAATTATCTAAGCAAGTTTTTCCAATAATTTTTTTCGATATCTCTAACCATCTCTGACGTTAGACAAAATTTGAAGAAACGGTCCTATTTGTCAATTTGTAGCTGAGCTTAAAGTTTTGATTTCGGTTAATTATCCCAAAAACTGTGACCCATCACCCTGTAAGACTGTGCAAAATTTCAAATCGATATTCCTACACTGAAAAAAAGAGTCAAATAATGACAACCTCATCCCGAAGTTGGCCGTTTCATATTGAAATAAAGTAAAAATATTTTCAAACAATTTCCTAATGATTGAAACAAGTACAGTTAAATATTTGTATTTACAATAGAATGGGATTAAATTTTAAAATACGAATTCATTGATATAAAATCACTGAAGTTAAATAAACAAAATCATTACTTTAATGAAAAAGATTGATTTTAGTTTAAAGTCATGAATTTTATTGATGGAAATGAAAATTGTATTTAGCTGGAAAATATATCTTTGTGTAAATAAACCGAATCGATGAATTAAAAAGAAAATTTTTTTGCGTTTGCTTTAAATAGAGTATTTGGTTATTACGAACATATAGCTGCCATTCCTAGTTCATATGTGATTGTGTCAACTACATAAAGATTGTTGTTACTAACTAACAATGAGTTTGTATACAACCATCAGTAGCGCAGTCGGAAAGCAAGTGGACTTAAGACCACTAAATTCAATATCAATCCATGTCGCTGGTTCACATCCGTTTCGAAGAAACCCAAATAAAATAATTGTAGTAATTTTAAATAAACCCAATAAAACTGCTCATGTTATTGTGACAATCACATAAGTATTTTGTTATAATATTTATAAGTGGTAGAATCAATCAAAAAAAGATTGTTTAAAACTATTTTGCATTTTAAAACAACAATATTTGAAATTTGTTAGACAGTATATTACTTTTATACAAACACAGTTGACACAAACAACTGATGCGTTTGTGTCAACTTCACATTCGTCGCTACTTTCCCATATTTGATCTCGCGATGAGGTTGAGACAACCTCATATCGTTTAGTAATAAAAATGTTTTTTTTTTCAGTGTATAAATAACTAAAATGTGAGGGTATAAATAACGAAAATAAAGGTAAATTATTTATTCAACAACCCAATTTTGAAAATTTTTTGGGACAAGATTAGAATCCAAAAAAAAAGGTAAATAAGGAATATCAGGAAACTCTTAAACTTGTGGCTTCTTTTGAAGATAGATTAGTGACAAAGGTTGATAAATGGAATTACCTACATAGAATTTCAAACATGATCGTACTGCTTATGGTAAAAAATGAAAAACAAGCATAGATCTTATTTGATTGACATACATAGTCAACTTTGTGTATTGTATCCGTAGTCCGTACTATAGCTACGCTACGGTACATTTTATAAAGCCGACGACACGACACGATACACGGATGGATGGATGGACAGACGATATCATGACATACGGCTGCTGCTATGGTGCTGATCATCAAAGTGAGATTAAATATTTGTGTATAAAAGGTACATAATTGCTATACCCTATGTGAATAATAACATCCTTGTGGTCAAATTTATCAGGTTCCAATATTTCTTGTGGTGTTAGTACGGCCGCTAAGTTTTTCCTTAGTGTTTTCACCTGTTGGCCCCCAATTTAAAGGGCGGTATGTCTAAAAGTGATGACATCAACTATTTATTAACAAATGCAGTTTATTCATATAAAAGTTTTAAAAATTTTTATTAAAGTCGGGATTGATTTTCAAAAATCTCTATTAGATCAGAAGTTGCAAAATAAAAATCGTAGGGCGTCGCCGGTACTTATTACGCCTATTCGCTCGCTCATTATTTCTCTTCTCGAAAAGTTTGCAAGTTTTTTTACCCACTCCTTTTGTAGAGGAGATCTTAACAAGCAAGAATATGTCAAACGTCCTTAGGACAAAAACGGTTAAAGCGAATAAACTGTGTCGATTTACGTAATTCTAATTGTTTATACACTACTATATACCTTATTATTTACAATATACAAACGGATACTAAACCTCTTTATTGAGGTGCGGGCGCCGACCCTGAAAATTGTCTTGTCTTTTTTTGCTCAACTACTATTATAAAGTGGACTAAAATGTATTTACCAACCATGCTCACTTCATCTCTACAGCCTTAGTCGCTTTCGCTTTAATATGCATTTTTAATATTCTATGTTTATTTTCAATTTCATAGATGTCTAGATCTTTGTCAGCCAATCCTAAAAATGGAAGGTTTGGGCCTCGAAAAAATTTGGCTGACATGATTGGTAAATTGGAATTTTACACCCCTTTTTATAATAGTTAATATCTCCGGACAAAATATCCCCGACAAAATATTCCTGTACAATGCTTCTCTAATATATAATAATCAGTAATCACCATGTTTTTAATGGGATCGAGTTAACACAGGTCTGCGGAGCTTTTTTCTTTTTGGTTAACCCTGTGATTGCTTTCACTCGCTGATCCACGGATTGGCCATGCATTGAATGGTGTCGAGTTAGCACGGGTCTGCGGGACGTTTTAGTTAACCCTGTGATTGCGTTCACTCGCTGATCCATTAATTAGCTATTCCTGTAATGGAATCGAATTAGCATGGATCTGCGGGGCTTTGAGTCTTTTGGTTAACCCTGTTCTATTTTATGCTAATATTTATTTTGCCTAGAGATATTTTGCCCGGGGATATTAACGAAAGCGTCTTTATTATTAGTGTTATAAGTCTGGAATTATCACAGGGTATACAAATAATTGACTTAAGTCAATTGTTATCCTCAACTTGTTTTTTTTCTTATAAATAATAATTGAATAGGTATTGCCATATAAAAACAAACAATAACCATTTGAAAATAAAACATAAAATGAGGGGAGTGGGGACACTAGAACGACTAATAAAGGCATAATATATATTTTTCTTTGCATGCAATATATACCTCAGTGTCTGTCTGTCTGTTTTGTAGTCTACGTTTGTACAGGATGGTCTGCGCCAAGAACAAATAATCTTCCAAATATTTCAGTTTGATTTGCAAATATAACAGTAAATAATTAATTAAAATGAAAATAATGCAAAGATGGTGGAGGTTTAGATAAATTCAGTTTAATAATAAATAATTCAGGCGTTAATATGAAAAAAATTAATGCAGGCTTTAAACTTTGGTTATAGGATCAAAATAAGTCAAAGTTTACTGAGCCAAAGAGTTAACCTTGTTTGTGGATCAAGCAGGCGTGGAATTAATTTTTCTTTATTTTCTCGATAAGAACGACATTTAAAGAAAAATCGGCCGAGTTTTACTTTTATAAATGTTTACATTTTTTAGAAGTTTAAAGGTTAAGGTGTAGTCATGAAAAAATGACAATTTTAAATAATTTTTTTTGCCAGTAAAATATTTTCTTTTATAAAAATAAAAACATGGCATCATTAAATAAGGCATCGACTTGGCAAAAATTGGGAAAAAAAATTTTCATTTTAGAAGTAACGGGTGTTTGTGTTGATCCAGTTTTAACCAAAGCTCTTTGCGGTGACCATCACTGATCCTTGGAGATTCATCGAAATTCATTCGGGCAGAAAAAATTAGTTTTATTAATAGATAATCTAGTACCTGATCAGAGCTTTTTTTTTTTAAATTAACAAAATGGTCGCTTCGCGAAAATTTTGCGCAGATTTTGGGGAAAAAATCAACAGGTAATTGTTTATACAAATTCGAAAGTTTTCAAAAAGCAGTATAATTTTCGTTGAAATCTACCGAGCGGATTTCGAGCTATAGTGGTGACCAGTTCAAAAAACGACGTAGCACTCTACCTTCTAGAGTGTTGTTAGCGCGCTTATCTGTCGGTCACTTGCAGCTGCTGCTAGCTACCTGCTCTCGAACGTTCCAGAGCGCCCGAGAACCCTATGCTAATTATCAAATAACTCGAAAAGTATTTGTCGGATTTACTTCAAATTTTCAGAGAATATTTCTAAGATACTATACTTTAAGAAAATGCAAACAAATCGATTTTTCAATTTCAATCCAATTTCAATTTTTAACGAAAATGTTTAATTTTATCAAAAAAAGGATGATGGCACTGATTTTCAAAAAAAATGTGATGCTAGCGGCTCAAAAATTTCAAAAAAAATTTTTATTAATATAAAACCTACGTGTGATTGTTAGTGGCCCACCCTATAACATTGTTGGTTGCATTTATGTGAGGAGAGATTGAGTTGATTTCTGATATAGTTTTAAAAAATATATATTAAATTTTTTTATTAGAAAATGTGTACACGCGATTTGATTTACTGATTCGAGGGTATTCTTTTTGCGTCATTGATTTTAAAATAAAAAATAATAAAAATAAAAAAAAATTTATGAAATATTCTAAAACGTCTTATATTTTGTTATGTTAATTTGTTAAGAAAATTTGTTAAATGTAAACATATGATTCATCAAATCAATTGATAACAAAGTACGACTTATAATTTTTAACTTTAAACTTTTATTTCGAAAAACTGAAAATATAACCACCTTGGTACAATGTGTTCAAAAATTTTTAGAAAATTATATATAATATATACAATACATATTGGTATTAATAAATAACCGTGTTTACAGTTGACTGAATTTTTTTGACAATTATTCTAATTAAATTAAATAGATTATCATGGTAATAAAGAAAAAAGTCGATCTCTCAGGGACGCACCCAACTCCTTTTTGGGGGATAGTTTAATCACTCTAATTGAAGTATTTATGCACATTTTCGTTTGCGTTTCGACTTTCTAACTTCAAAATTGACTGAGATATGCCAATTTTAAAATGGACTCTTTTTTCTCATTTTATCAAATGAAAGTGTACCCATCTTGTAAACCGTTAGAGAAAATTGGCATATCTCGGTCACCTTTGAAGCTAGAAAGTCGAAAAAAGAACGAAAATGTGCACAAATACTTCAGCTACAACTTTTAATTGGATTTGATACATTGCTTTTTTGTAGTTTGTAATAAACTGATTAAAACATCGCAAATACCCCACCAAAAGGGAGGTTAAATACGCCCCTGAGAGGTCGACTTTTTTTTGAAATGTTTAAACCCTAATAAACAACTGTGGAAAATTTCAAAGATGCATTAATTTTTTCCTTTTAGATATTTAGTTTAATTGTACTTAAAATAATTTTTGAGTTAGAATTTTTAGCAATATAATTTTTTTAAATTAATATAGTCAAAATCGCTTATAACGACATTAAAAGGACCATCAATTTTGTTTGTTATAACCGATAACGAAAGAATGTGTGCATATGTAAACTTGTTGCTCGTTATTGCTGACGGATATATGAGTTAATAATAGATTCAAAATAAAGTTAATAATGTTTTAAATAGGAATGCTGCTGTTTCGTTTAATTGAAAAAATATGAACATGTGATAAAAGTCTGTTTTTGAAATGCGTTGATACTTTGGTAGTTGTTCGCTCTGTGCATGGCCTTTACTTCAGGAAATTGCCATAGTAACGACACACTACTTTATCAATATAATTGTATGAATGAGAATATAAGTCTATGGATTTTATTTATGATTAACATAAAAAATTTAATACTATTTTCTAGTATATTTTAATAAATAATTTTGTTAATTTCCATTTTAATTTTTCCATTATTTATGCAATTTTTCTTATTTTTACAATTTCTAACGCAACAAGTTTTATTAATTGTTATTTTTCAATAATTTAAACAATTGAAAGTTAGTCATAACAGCCTCTTTTAACGCCAAATTTATCGATTGGGAGCGCTGGGGTCGATTTGATTGACCCTACCATGACGCACCCCAACAGATGAAAATACATACATGCAAACATGTCCACCCACATACATACATACATATATACATATCGGTCAAAATCATAACCCTTGCCTTAGTAGGATAAAAACGAACAGACATATTAAATAAACTTAATCTTGCTTCAAAAAAGTTAATATAAAATATGCATCTGTTATCAGCTTATTAGTTAGCTAGATTAGTTTCATTAGAATTTCTTTCATTAAAAGATTATCTGACTTGAGTTCTTAATCAATATTTATTTTGTTTGTCAAACATAACATGGTGATTTTATTTTGAAGTTATTTTGATACTTACAAAAAAAAACTGTTATTTTATCAAATAGAAATTGTTTGAAAAAAACTGTCAAGCGTTTATTAAGTTCAATAGAGGTGAGATAGAATTTATTTAAATGTTCAATAAACCATTATCAACAGGCGTTGTTCGTTTGTTTTTTTTTTTTTATGGAAATTAGGCCTCGTTACAGCCAATATTTGTAATCGTCAATTTGATCTAAACAGATAATTTTTTATTGATCTTTACTTACTTTTTATGTTCAATTTCAAGGTTTTTCAAAAATTTTTGAGACCAAAGTTATTTTTTTATGAGAAACATTTCTGCGATTTAAGGTTTTGCTCTATCTTTAGCCTTTTTTGTAAAGTTTTGCTGCATCTCTCACAATTTTGTTAAAAATTGAGCTAAACTTTCTTTTTTTTTTCAGTAACAAAATTTTGTTCAAAATATTTTTTCGTAAAATACTCGGCAGAATCTAAGCAAGGTGTGCAAAGTTTATGATACTTTTAGCTCCGGAGCGTTTTCACTTGCTCCAAATAACAAAATAATTATTTGGACGAATCCTGTCATCACCTTGGTTATTCACTCTTTATTCAGTTACACCCTGTAGATCTGAATGTCCGCGATTGTCCCGTTTGACCCTCTTCCCGCTTTCCTAATGGGCTGAAATTTTGCATGCATCTGTAAATCGGATGACAATGCATTCATATAGTAAGTATGACCTAATTTTCCCATCGCTTCCACCATATTTATATATACATTCGTTTTTTAGTTTTAAATTACAAATTTAAGTAAAAAATACTTGTTAAGACACACTTGTTATAAAATCTACTATAAAATAATAATTGTTAAAAAATAGAAAATGGATTTTTTCTTTGTAACTCATTCACGACTATTTCGATAAAAGTTTGAAGCGCTTTGAATCATCCTTGATATTTTAAATTGAACACCTCCAGCTTTTACAAATAGTCGTGTATGAGTGACTCGTAGAGCCAATTATTTTCTTCTTTTTAGTGCAATAAAAGCTTATTCTTTAATAGGTATTTTTTATTTAAATTTTTTAGGTAATATTTTTTTTAATTAAGCAATAGTAATTGTTTATTAATTTCAATGTTGGTGCTCCATTTCCTTCGGCAATTAGCAAGTAAATGTTATTTATGTTTTAATAAAAAGGGGAATGTTGAGGAGTATTAATATTATTTATGGATTGAAGAAAAATTCAACTTTTAAATCGGATGTGGATTATTAATAAAACAATTTTCAACACCTTGTAAAAGTAACTTTCACCAATATTTTTTTCTTTTAAAAATGTCTTGATTTCCTGCTAATAAATAATATAACAATTGAATTATTAAAACAAAGCCAAAATTTAAAATTTTATATCTACGGATCCATTTGATTATATTAAACATTACACAAATATTAAAATGATGTAATTTTTTGTACACATTATAAAAAAGATAGTACTTTTTTTCATATTTTCCCCGAAAACATAAACTAAGGCACCTTATCGAAAGTCAACGAGCAGGGGTAGGGGTGTCTAGGAACACAATTACATGTTTTAATCAGACATCTCCAAAACTATTTGTTTCTCGCGACTTTTGGGAGTCCCCAGCAACTCCTTTTTGTTCTAATACTTTGGCTGGTTAATATGCAGATCGTTGTTATAAAAGCGGCGGCTCTTTTAACAATTTGTGGGTTATTCCTTGGGGGGTAAAAGTTCGCTTTTTGACAATTTAAGGTGGTTTTTCAAAATTCGCTAAAAAAATGCCGAATTCCACCTAATTTTTCTGTTATATCCGAATTATGACGAAATGTTGTTGTAATTATAGTTTCTGGATTTGGATACCAGCTTTGAAAACCAATTCTGGCCATAAAAATGTGAAAATTCAAAATGGCTGCTGGACAATTTAATTTTTTTGCTATTAGCCCCCTTTTGACTCCCGATAATATAAAGAGCGATTAAGACAAATATATTAAGAAAATAATATTATCCGGGGGGGGGGCTTTCGAGGTTGGTGAATAATGCTATTCTACACTTAAAAATGAAATCCAAACTTTTATGATATCCAAACTTTTTTTTTTGTCAAAAATTTTATTTTGACCAAGAAAACAAAAATAAAGTCAGATCTCTTTCTTTTTATTCTTAAAAAGTTCTTTTTTTACGAGAAAGTGGTAGTTCGAGGTTGAAAACTTGAAAAAATGTTAACTAACGATCCCTGAACAATATCCCAAAGTTTCAATGACTTTCAATTTATTTACACCTAATCCCACTTTTTCCTACCTGTCGTCTGGAGTACTAACATTAAGATACATTTAATGAGAGGAAAATATATTCTGAGTGATAGAGTTCTGCTGCTCACGAGTTTTTTTTTTTATTCTCATGTAATGTACAATATCAAATAATTTGATTGTGTTATTATTTATTAATAAGTTTTATCATTTATTATATTATTAAAGAATTGTTAAATAAATTTAACATTAAAAAAAATCTTTTTTTCAAAATGTTTATAATAAATTCAAACATTACAAAAGATTAATCTACTTGATTCGTATATTATATTATTCTATTCTGTTTTGAATATTTTTATCTTTAAAAAAAATTCTGTTTTATTGATAGAATAATGTCATTAGACTCATACAAAAAATTTTTATTGTAATATTTCTTTTTAATTTTTTTTTTTTAGCAAATAAGCATTTTAATAAATTGTTATTCATGTATAGAAAAATGTACAATATTTAAACAAACAATTGACTGAGTTAATTGTTGAAATACCATGTATAGACAGTATTGATTACTCTATCACATTGTACATACATACATGTCACACTTACATAACTGATATTCCCATATAATACATACTATATATAAATTTACGCATAATTTGCGCTCTCACGGGTAAACAGTGATGTTAACGAAAAAATGTATCAAACAAAAGTTGTTTTATTTTTTACATTTAAACTTTTGTTCTATCTCTAAGACCCAATTGACCTATGTTGCTCATTTACGAATTTGACCTCCCTTTTTACTTCATAAGTACGTTTTACTTCATAAGTAAGTTTACTTCATAGTATCAACTTGATATCTTTTTTTGTTTTTGAGTTATCGTGTTCACAGACGGACGGACAACCCGAAATGGACTAATTAGTAGATTTTATGAACACCTATAGTAAAATTTTGTTCGTAGCATCAATCTTTTTAAGCTTTACAAACTTGGGACTAAGCTTAGTATACCTTGTATATTACATAGTATAATAATGACAATTATTTATCGTATTAAACGCTGAATCGGGAAGTCAGGTTAAATCGCACCAGTTTTGACTATAGGATTAGCCACCGTTATCTTAAAATCATCGTATCACTGATTAAGGTAGTACTAGCGCCAACGCAAACTTAGACTTGTGGTTGAAATTATTTGTATCTTATTTTCAACTTTGATTATGAATTTTGTTATAACTTCGTGAATGTAGACGAAAATACGAATAAAACTTTTTGATATTTGCCTGGTTTTCAAAATATTGAAAGTTAAAAAATAAAAAAAAATTTTCAATTTTCGATATTTTAAAAATTACTTCAGATTTCGAATAATTTTATTCTTTATTGTCAAGTTATAACATAATTCACAATTAAAATTGAAAAAATATATATTTTTTAATTTGTGTCCTCACTATCGCGCTTATACATCCTTAATAAGTCAGGCACAACGGATTTTGTTTTGTTTTCAATGATTTATTAGGGCTTTAAACTTTAAACTATAATTCAAATAGATTTTTTTTAATTTCCACCGACCAGTTTTGGAAAAAACTATTAAAACATATAATCCATCTACCGTTTTACCATAAAATCAGTGTTAAATATGTACTTTTGAAGTAATTTATTTATTTAAATAATCGGACAACCCCCCTTTAAATTTTCAGAAGTGATTTAGACCTAGTCCAACTTCAAATAAAAAGAAATTCAAGCCTTTTATCCAAATTTTCCCTGGCGCTCGTACATCTTTTAAAAAACGCAAGCTTTTAACTAAAATATACATTTTTTACTTGATTGGAGTGCAAGTCCAAACATTATTATAGCAAGGTAGAGCCTAAATGGCCGAGCGGTCTAAGGCGCTAGATTTAGACCGTTGGACTATTTAGACTTAGGTTGCGTTGGTTCGAATCCAGGCAGCGGCAGTGTGAACAATTTATAATTAATGGGAGTGCAGAATTGATCACATTGTCGTCGCTGGGAAAAGAACGAAGTAACCGACTCCACCCAAATCAAAAATGTAATTGTAAATATGTATATGTAATGGAATAAATAAAGATTAACAAATAATGATGTGGGTGGCCTCTGTGATAAGGCATGCGTCAGAAAAACGGAGGTTAAACCCCCATTATTATTATTATTATAGCAAGGTAAACAGAAATACAACTTGCATTAATGTTATCTATTCAGTTGCGTCATTATCAAATTTCAAATTTTATATATCACCTGCTGCTATCTTTCAACTAACTATCTTTCTTCTTTTAAGTTTTAATATTTAAAAGTTAAAAGCCGTCGAGAATAACAAATGAATTTCATTTGATCCCCTAGATAGATAAATGGCCTAGTTAAATACTTTATATTGCGTACGTTTAACTTACCCTATTCATTAAGTGTGCTCTCACAAAGCAATGGAAATATTTAGATTTCATTTAAATGAATTTTTTCGCTCATTTTTAACAGATGAAAATTACCAACAGTAGAAGGCGACCACTAAAGCATTCGTTAGTGTTTCCAAAATAGATAAAAATAGACTATTTTAAGAAAATCTAGAAGTGGTGCGATTTAAATGACGGTACGATATAGTCAACTTTCCTCTATACAGTAATAAATAATGGTACATTGCAAAAATCACTAATTTTATTATGAAATGCATATATATTTTGACTAATGTTATCCAAATTAATCATAATATTTATTTAATTAAATTTGTGGAATTTTGTTTATGGTTTTTCCCTGTACTATAAAAATAGAAAAAAAATTTCAATTTCTTAAGTATATTCAAATTTTATCTCATAGATCGGCAATATGTTGTGAATGCTAAACGAAAGAAAATTGAAAATTGAAAAAGAAAAATACGCTTTGGCTCCTGGGTTAAAGTTCGTACAAAACGAAGTGGCACCGAGCAAGAGAGAGTGTAGATACGAGTGCACATACATATACATCATACACTCTCTCTTGCTCGGTGCCACTTCGTTTTGTACGAACTCTACGATTTAATATATCCCAATTATTAATATGGTAAGAAATGCATGGCGTTTACTGCAATACTGGTACGGTATAGAGACAGATACATAGTATCTATGTTAGCATTTAGCATTATTACAGTATTGAATAAAGCTATCCACCATAATTATTGTGGGTAGCTTAGGGCTAACAGTATAGGGCTGACGCTCATATTGCATTAACTCATCCGCCATAACTATTGCTAATGTTACTATTCTCCCAATACAGTATACAGTATGGCGTTCATACCGATACACTATGTAGTTCACACCGATATACTGGCATAGTGGTATCCACATTAAATTTCTTACCGTGTATCTTTCAAATGTTTTCGATGCTTGTACCTATCGGTAGTGGTGAACCGGCTATATTATATCACTTCTAGTTTGAGTCTAAAGTGAAATTTTGTACCAACCTCAATTTTTCGTAAATATTTCGAAAATAATATTGAATTTTTTCCACTTGAAAGGCGGTCTTTGACGGTCTATGAATGTACCAAAATATAGTTGATCATGTATTTTCTTCAATTTTTATTTTCATTGATAAGAAATATAAAGCTACTTGAAATATGAATGAAAAATTTGATGAAAGAAGATCAAAAATAATTGAAAACTAAGTATATATATTTTTTGAACATGCCCCTTTTCTTAAAATAAATATAACATGAATACAATGTCTTTCATTCACTTAATAATAAATACGATACTATAATATATTTATATTTATATATATTTATATACTTATTTGTGTGATGAAGAAATAATGAAATACTTATACAAAGATACTGAAGTTTGATTAAATTTGAATGATGGCTCCGAAAAAGAATCGAATAAGATGCATGTAAATAATCACATGAAATAAAAATTATAATAATGTGTGTAACAAAAGTTTTTTAACAAATATATCATCGAAAAGTTTTAATCATGCATAATGGAAGTACGAAATAGAAAGAACTACGAAATAAGCTGATAATCCAATCATCTTAGTCTAAAAAAAAGTGGTGAACCTTGGAATCTAACGGAATAAGCTGAATTTTTGTACAAACCTTTATTTTGATAGTACAAATGTCGTGTCAAAAGTCACATATGGTCAACTATGCGCGTCCTTAGATATTCAAGGTCAAAGATTGTATAAATCAGTTTTTCGAAAATATTTTGTCTTCTTTGCCCAAAATATTTATGAGTATAATGGAAAACATTTTGTATAATGGAAAAATGAGGTTTTAATCGCGGCACGGTTGCGAATTTATGGAAATCGAGTTTTTCAATTTTCGATTATTTTTCTTACTGCGTAATTTTGCACATACGTATTAAATGCGTAATTCGTAAAATATTTCTGGAATCTAGTAACTTTCCAAAGTGTTTTTTTACAAGCTTTTATTTAAATTGAAATGTTTATATTTATGTTTGTTCGGGTTAAATCTTGCTTTTGAATTTTGAAGCAATTATCCTCAACCGATTCACCTGCAATATGCATACGCTTTTGGTTGGGATGACAATGCATAGTTAGCTAGGTTACGTCAATTTAAATCCAATATGGGATATCCCAAGATAGCGGACCAGTTATTTTTTATGTACTCCCATGGTAATGCATTTTAATGGTATGCATGACCTGATTTTCCCATCCCTTCCACCATATTATTGATGCACATACCTTTATTATTATTATTTCATTTTTATTATAAGTACACTTCAATGTTAACATTTTCGTCAGTTGCAAATTTCTGGTCATTTTTTTGGACGTATTTTATTTTGTTGGCTTTCTGTAAATTTTACATTCGTACCACAATTAAAACGTGATTTTACTTTATATCAAACTCACTTTTATCAATTCCCAATAAGGCAGATAGAATTTGATATATCTTAAAAAGTGCTATATTTCAAGAACTTTTATTTTCCATTTTTTTTTATTCATTTAGCCAGAATTGTTGCAAATTAGCTAAAGTATAATCCTTTAGGTGGAAGACCTTGATAGCATTATTTGGTATTTTAAAGCAACTGATTTTAAAATTATCCCATTATTGTATTTGCGAATGTAACAAAAATTGTCAGAGATAGCAAGATAAAATTTTAACCATATTTTTGATCTAGAGCTTAAAAATTAGTTTTATATATTGAGGGGGCAAAATTAGCGCATACGCGCTAACAAACCCTACCTTGCCGGGGTTTTTCTTTAATGTGTTACATCCAAAAAAAAGTGTTTCACGAGATATTTGGCTAATTTCCAAGGAAAAAAATGGTATTTGTAAGTGTGACAATTTTTTGAAGGCAAATGAGATCCAGTAAGCCACAGCTGAATTAATAATAGCCTTGTTATATGTTTTGTTTGCTAACAAGAAGTTAATGACGTTAGTTAAAAAATTTCAAAGAAAAGTGCAGTGATTTTTTTCTAGTCATGATCAATTTATTTATGCATATTAACACTTGATGTCAAAAATGTTTTATGCTTTTTTATCCAAAAGGTGATTGTAAACCTAAAGTATTGTAAAAAAGTTTTGGTTTATTGCACGGTACATACATATAAACCAAATACATGCTTTGTAGTCAAGTAATGAGTCATTTTTAGCTTTACAATACCACGCCACTACAAAAATATATAACATATTGTGTGCAAGTGCTGCTTATACATTTGATAATATAGATATCGCTCTTCGATCATCAATACTCTAACTAAAATTTTGTTTTTATATCATCGACAACCTATTTTTATGGTATTAGTATAAACTACAAGATTGTCTAAATATTTTAGATAGTTTTTTATCACACTCTCTAGATTTTTTTATATAGAAAAATCCAATTGAAAAGGATAACTTTGAACGATACAATAATAATAAAAAACTCGATGACGTAAGAATTTTTTTTAATTTTTGGAAACTTTGTTGATCAGAAATTGTATTTATAAAGTTTTATTGAAATCCCTAGTTTTATTCAATCCTAGCATATCTCCTTAAAAGATCTTAAAAGATTCATCCGAAACTATTCACAGTTGTTTTTAAACACACAGTACAGTATGTGTACAAAACTACAACCACATATAGCCTGCTCATAATAACAATTGTATTACATATACATTCACATACAATATAATACGTATTTATGAAATCAATGGTATTTTATGTACACAACCAATACATTTATACACAATGGTTTACTTACATTACATGTACCGAGTGTATCATGTATCGTGTTACATTTTAAGTTTGATAAATGTTTAATTCATTTGCGTTGCACTAATCTTCTAATGGGGGCCATAAAAAAAAGGAAGATAATAACTCAACATATCACGAAGTCAATTTTCAAATATTTTTAAGGTGAATAGTAATTATATCCAACGTTCCTAAATTAATACAAAGTTTTCAGTGTACGAAATTTTTACGAAAATTTTGTTGGAAACCTCTTATAATTTATTTAATTGAAAGTCTACGCTTTAAAGAAATTTCCTTTAATCACTCTTCCCACCCTTATAAGAAGTTAGAAACAGCTCTACCAGGGCTCATTTTCCGGTTAAAGAAGTTAACTATTTGTGTATTCTGACGCATGACACATATCACGCTCCTTTTATGGTAAACTGTTATACTTTTTACGTTAGAATTTTACGTAGGTAGTCCTATTTTTATACCCTATATATATGAAATATATCAAGGTATACTAAATTTGGTCCCAAGTTGGTAATGCTTAAAAACATTGATGCTACGGACAAAATTTTGGCAAAGGTGTTCATAAAAATCACCTAATTAGTTCATTTATGGTTGTCTGTCCGAGAGATACGAAGTTGAAATTTTTATAGCGTTCTCAGAACGTAAAGTGAGTTTGAGTTCGTAAATGGGCGGTAGGGTTTTTTATTTCTTGCAAATGGTCTTAATTTTCCGATTGCCCTGACAACATTTTGGATCTTACAATATATTATAGAGTATATTGGAGTAAAAATATTTTCAAGTTAACTTCTTTATCCTTAAAACAAACCCTGCAATGGCTTCAAAAATTGATTTTGTTAACGAAACAAACGTATCACGTTATTATTTTGCGAAGAAAGGAAAAAAATCAATACAAGCATACAAATAAATCTGCTCATTGGAATTCTAAATTTATAATTTCAATACTTTTAGTCGAAGTGTATAATATATATACTACTCCTTGTAATTAAAGACTTATTCTATATGTTCTATACTTTTAACTGAAAGTTTTTCCCCTGACAGGTTTTCTTGTAATATTTTCTTGTCCACTAGGGATAGTTGATTCTTTGTTTGGTTCAATAACCCTTGACCACTTTTTCTTAAATGATATGGTGGAAACGCATGGTATTAGTATTAACATATATGTATATTTGTCTGCCCG
Organism: Chrysoperla carnea; assembly: GCF_905475395.1. NCBI lineage: Eukaryota > Metazoa > Arthropoda > Insecta > Neuroptera > Chrysopidae > Chrysoperla > Chrysoperla carnea. The sequence goes on along the minus strand of NC_058341.1, from coordinate 61,239,278 downwards.
CTTAGAATCATTAAGCAACACATCTTTCAAAAGCAGTTTCTTAGATATTCTTTGAACCATTTTGCGTAATACACCCTGTACATTTGTGGATTTAAACAAGGTGGTAGTGTGTATGTGTTTGTGTGTGTGTATGAGTGAGTGAGACTACTACTTGTGGAACTGGAGAGACTTACTTTGCAGCTTAGTAACATTTCACAATATAATCAGTTACATAGGTGCGTTTTAGTAATATACAACGAACAACGCGGAGTTTTAGTTTATATTATTATTTTTTATTTAAAATGGTGCATTTTACACATCAAAACAAAAACATGTTGATTTAATTTAGGAAAAATTTTTATTTATGTTTTGTGTAACATAACTTAGTGCCTTCTTGTTCTGTGAGAAATAAATAAAACACAAGTGGTTTAAGTGTTGTTAAAAGAAAAAGTGTGTTTAAAAAAATAGTTATTTTCTGATGATGTTGTCTTGAAATCATCTCTAAGTCAGTGGTTGTTTTGAGTGAAATTTTTTGTATCAAGAAGTTTTAAATTCAATGTTTTCCGTTTATTGACATAATCTTTAACCTTATATATTTATAGACTTCATTGACGCGATTAATAAATTTATATCTCTTAATAACGTCTATATTAAAATTATGAATCATATTTATTTTATTAATTATTACGGTAACATATTTTTAAAAAAATTTTTCTTTTAAATAATAATTTTTGCAAAATCATTAGTTTTTTTTTTTGTATGTTGTACGGTTGTGCCACGGTGGATGTTTTGTTGGAATTTTTTGATGTTTTTTTAAATTTTGCTGTAGTAATGTGTTTTTTTTATATAAAAAAGTTTTGTTTGTAACCTAACTTTTTTCTTTTGTATAAGAATTGATCATGCGTGAATTGTTGTTAAATGTTTATAATTTTCTGTTATCTAGCAAAAAAATTATTTTTTAACCGTTTTATTTTTTAATTGATAATTTCAGGAGTTTAAATAATTTAGAAAAAAATGGGTTTTAAATTTCAAAAGGTATAAAATAAATTTATAGGCTATTAAAATTCACGCTTCGAATTCAATTTTTAATCTTGTGTAAAACTTTTAAATTTGTTTCATTTGATACACTTTAGTTTCTGAAAGTATGAGTTATGATGAATACATTGAAGATTCTGTATCATTTTGGATTAAATAACAAGTGAAATTTTTAAATTAAAAGAAACAAGCATGTTTGTTTTTGTCCATATCATAAAGAAAATTCTTTTTTACGACTGAGCAGATTTTGTCAAACATAGCTAAAGCTTAATAAATATTTCAATTAGACCTGCTTGCGAATAATAAAATAGCTATAATGTTAAAAACACGCACAACTTAAAAGAAAAATTCATAAAATAATGGTGGAAGCGTCGAGTACATTTACATTTACAACAAATAGATATGGCAAATGCAATGACCTGCGCTTCAATTTATAGAAATTCCAACACTTTTGGCTTTATGTTCATACGTTTGGAGACTGAACTGAAATCCTTGTTTATTATTACTATGGCTTTAGACAAATAAGCCAAAAATTTCGTATTGAATGAAATAATTAACACGCTTAAATTATATATTTTGAGCTAATATATGTGAATCGAAAACTTTAGTTCAAAAGATCGGGAATGGGGATACTTTTTTATTTTTTAAATTAAGTTTAGAGCAAAGTTTGCTACCTTATGGCCACTGGAAAAACAAAGATGAAAAATAAAAAATGTTCGTTTAAAATTCAAATGAATTACCTAAAAAATAATGAAAAATTTAATTTAGAAAGAGATTTTATTCTTGTTAATTTTCATTATTGGCTCCGTGTATAAGTTTTCGATCATGCGTTTTCCATGGTAAAGATATACTACTTTATTAATATAATTGTATGTATGGACATATATCTATGGATTTGCATATATGGGTTACATTAAAAATTTAATATTATTTTCTAACAAATTTAAATAAGTAATTATGCTAATTTACATTTAAAAAATATTATTAATGCAATTTCGTCTCTTATTTTCACAATTTCTAATGCAACAAGTTTAATTAACGGTTATTTTTCAATAATTTTAATTTAACATTATCTATACTATTTACATGAAAGTAATCCATATTTTAAATAAAATGTCAGCGCTTCAGTCGATTTAGCTGTCCCCTCCACCTACTATGCTTCCTGCCAATAGGTAATATTCTCTGAGAAAACCTATAATTGAATCTCGTTTAGAAGTATCAATATATCAAATTTATCGAACATTATACGTTTAAAGTATTTTTAAAGCAAAAGAAAATGGAATTTCATCATTGCATAGAATATCATAAAGAAAGAGAGAACTAATTTTGCATTCTAAATCTCCTGTCCATTGGATTTGTGTGCATTGTACTGGGTAGTTAACTTTTCTTGCCCAATGAATTTAATTGACTTATTTAAAAAAATTATTTAAACTTCAAAATCGATTTTACCAGTTTTTAGTTTTGGTACATATTTCTTAAAAATAATACCAGGTACCATTCAATAATCTTATACTTCCTAGTATAAGAGTCTTGTAATGGGTCCGAAAAACCAAAAAATTTTCTATATGTATCTTTACGCTTTACAACATTTCACTGAATGGATATTGTGGAATTTGGTGGTGGCGCAGTGAAATATGTATAATTGAGATACATATATTAATAGATCAGTCATTTTAAAATCATTTAAAAACAAGTGCAAATAAACAATTGGCATAGGACTAAACGTAATATACCTTTGATATATTTTATACATACCGAGTACAAAAATAAATAATAGAAAAGAGAAGAAAAAAAAAAGTAAATTTTTGTACCCTGCCATGTAAAATATATATGAAGGTATACTAAGTTTAGTTCCAAGTTTGTAACGCTTGATTATAAAATATTGATAGTACGAAGAAAATTTTGACAAAAATCCTTTAATAAGCCCCTTTCCGATTGTCTGTTTATCCGACTGTCTGTGAACATGATAACTCAAAAACGAAAAGAAATATCAAGCTAAAGCTTTATAGCATGCTCAAGACGTAAAATGAGGTTGAGTTCGTAAATGAGCAATATAGATCAATTGGGTCTTTGGTATGTAAGACCCACCACAGTTTAAATGTATAAAATATTCCTTATAAAAAATTAAACAACTTTTTTCATAAACATCACTATTTATGAGGGAGCAAATTAAGGCAAAAGTTTGGTGTCTATTTTCTCCAAAACTATAAAAGATAAGTAATTAAAAGGTCTTGTGAAATATACTCGAAAAACGAAAAAAAATTCTGGAGAATACTATCTAAAATTTTTCTAATCTTTGAAAACAAAATAAATGGCGCCATAATTGTGTTGGTTTTTAACACTCTTCTAATTTATAAAAAATAATGCAAGCATTAACTTACAACACTTTCTATACAGGGTATTTCAACAATTAACTCAATCAATTGTTTCTTGCTTGATATCTCTTTTCGCTTTTAAGTTACCGTGTTTACAGACGAACAGGAAATTGAACTCTTTAGGTGATTTTAAGAACACCTATATTAAAATTTTGTTGGTAGCACCAACATTTTTAAGCGTTACAAACTTGGGACTAAACTTAGTATACCTTGGTATATATTACATATATACATGGTATAATAAGATGCTTTTTACGACATTTACGATGAAATAAAATTAATTTAAACAAAAATAACTAGTGTCAAAAGAATGAAGTTTTTTTTTTTTAAATAAAAACAAATTAATGAATAATTATTTTTTTAAATTAATTAATAATAATAAAACAACAATATTATTTATATTATGTTATATTATATTAAAATGAATATTTATTATTTCCATGTTAAGTATTATAATTATTTACGTGTGAGATTAATGTCATAACGTGGTGTCTTGTCGTTGTTATTCTTATACAGATACACAGTGTACAGTGTACAGTGTACAGAGTACAGTGTGAGTATCTTGCGGCTAGGAAGATCCCATTACACATTTATATTACACATACTTGTGCTATTGTATGTATATGGTATGGTATGGATGAGTATGTGTTGGAAATTGACCTAGCAAGCTACTTTTTCTTACAATATATGTAGAATCGTCACGTAGATATATCATGTGTATTTTTATGTGTGTAATGTGTGTATCAAAAGGACCCCGCACATTTAACATTCAATTTGGCTATTGGTTAAAATGTTTTAAAACTGTTGATACAAGCCAGACGATATAGCCATCAATTATAGCTCTTAAATATCGCGTTTCATATTTCGGCATGAATTAAACATTTGAATAGATTATTATTGTAGTTGAACGTATACAAAGTATACGCTTTTAAACTAATATAGCCAATAGCTCGTGTTGTAGTTATTGCTTAAAGCTGGGTAGGAACTTCCTGCTTAGAATTTAAAATTTTTTGTAAACTGAAAAAAAAATAATGACAACCTCATTCTGACGTTTGCCGTTTCACATTAAAATAAAGTAATAATACTTTCAAACAATTTCCTAATGATTGGAACAAGTACAGCTAAATATTTGTATTTACAATAGAATGAGATTGAATTTAAAATATGAATTCATTGATACAAAATCACAGAAGTTAAATAAGCAAAATCATTACTTACTATGAAAGAGATTGATTTTAGTTTAAAGTCATGAATTTTATTGATGGAAAATAAAATTGTACTTAGTTGGAATGTGTAATATGGTGTAAATAAAGCGAATATACAAATTAAAGTAACATATCTTAACGTTTGCTTTAAATATAGTATTAGGTTACTACGAAAATATATCTATCATGTCTAGTTCATATATGGTTGAGTCAACTACATGAAGATTGTTGTTACCAGTTAACAGAGAGTTTGAAAGGAACATATTGATCATTTTTATAAAATTTACCATATTTTTTTACACAATTTTTAACAATCATCGATAGCGCAGTTGGTTAAACTATAGATTTAGGACATTAAAATCAAAAGTAATCCATATGTCGCTGGTTCAAATCCGACTTGAAAAAATCTAATTTTTTTTAAATAAACCTTTTAACAGGTATAACCCTTTTATTTTTTTTACTTGTTCGTGTAGTTGTGACAATCACATAAGTATTTTCTTATAATATTTATAAGTGGTAGAACCAATCAAAAAAAGATTGTTTGTGTCAACTTCACTTCTCAACCCCGTACGGTAGTTGTATCACATTCGTGGCACCATTCGCCATATATGATCTCGTGATGAGGCTGGGATAACTGTATAAACCTCATATCGGTTGGTATTAAGGTAGTTCCTCCGCGACAGTCCAGTCAAAAAGTTTTGGACTAATACTATCATTCAGCGCATTAACTGTGCTATGACTACTATGACTATACCATATATTATTTTCACAAGACTGTAGTTCCTCACCACTGTATCTCCTATACGTATAAACACACACACTATGATATATACCTTTACCATTAGTCTTTATATCCTCTAAACAAAAAAACATCGCTAAAACGAGTTATTTATTTAAGTTTTTTATCGAAACTATATGGTAAATAATTTTTATTTTTTTTATATATTTTCTAAATATAGTATTCTACATTATATTAGTTTTGGTGAACGTCATTCATTGATAAATAAATATAATATTTGTAAATTTGTGTATTTTTATACGCTTCTCCCATGTACACGTACAAATTGCGTCACTTTTAATTGCTAATATCTCATGTATGACATGGTAAATCATCTTCTAATTTTAACAGCATGTGTATTATGAATTAAATATTTTATATTCTGAGTTTTGAGAAATTCTTGAAATATCACTTTCGTGTAGGTACTACCTTAATAATTTTTTTTCAGTGTTTAGCTCATAATTTTGGTACAGCCGGTATATATTTACACACATACACAAGCATATTACTTTACTTTTTAAGTACAAACATATGTTTTAGTAAATATTATTATTTTATATAAATTACTTATAAAGTAAGAAGTTTTCATTTGAAATAAAAAAAGATTAAAAAAACGGTACTCAAACAACAGGTATATTCATTAAAGTTCTTTATGTTTTCGTGTAATAAGTTAAGATTGGATTTATTCTATTTATCTTATAGTTAAAGAAGATTATTAACTCCTGGTTATACTGGTTTTTTTTTTTGCTTTGGACAAGTTTTTCTTTGTAAACTGTTATGATGATTTGTTATCTAGTATTTGTATACGACAACGCCAGGCTATATATGGTTAATGAAATTTTTTAATTTTTATGTAAATCCTTTAAGGTATCTCTCTTGTTTTTCTCTGAGTTACTCATTTTCGTCTGGGATTCAAACAGATTTTATAAAATTTTAAAATGCAGATATTTGATCCCCAATGAGAAGAAAATTTTCGTTTTGGAAGATATTTCATCCAAATTGAGTAGAAATATTTTTTCCCGATTTTATTAGTTTAAATAAACGAATTTAAACAAGTGAAAACAAACAATTGACTGAGTTAATTGTTGAAATACCATGCATAGTCAGTGTTGATTTCTTTATCACATAACACATACAAAAATGTATAGACAGTGTTGATGCGCAATCGTTTGTTTTTTTGACGTCACGTAAATAACAAAAGATATTCACTTTTGAATAGACACACACAACTGATATTTCTATATTAATACATACTATAAAATTTGCACCTAATTAACGCCCTCGTGGGTAAACAGTGATGTTTACAAAAAAATGTTTCAAACAAAAGTTTTTTATTTTTTTATAAGGAACATTTTACATTTAAACTTTTGTTCTATCTCTAACGGTTTACAAGATGGGTCCTACGGACCCAAGACCCAATTGACCTATGATGCTCATTTACGAACTTGACCTCACTTTTTACGTCCTGAGTACGATGTAAAAATTTCAGCTCGATATCTTTTTTTGTTTTTGAGTTATTGTGTTACAGACGGACGGACAATCGGAAATGGACTAATTAGGTGATTTTATGAACAGCTATGACAAAATTTTTTTCCTAGCATCATTATTTTTAAGCGTTACAAACTTGGGACTAAACTTAATATACTATGTATATTTCATATATGCATGGTATAAAAACATACTAAGTAACCGAGCTAGCAGACAAATTTATTCTCCTCTCATGTATAAAATGATCACTCCCTGTACATCATTCTCAATTTGAACAAAACTAAAATATTATCGAAAATAATATATTTTTATCAGTTTATACTTAAACAATAATTAGTTTTGAAAGGTTCAAGTTTCTAAAGTTGTACAAACTCGTTTTATAGGGAGTCTAAGTATAGAAAATCGGGATTCGTGGAGATTTTTGAGTAGTACAAAGCTACTTTTCGGGACTCTTTCAGTTGGAACTGAAGCTAGCAAACAATTTTAAAAATTCAACTTTGTGAAAAGCCATTTATATATTTCCCTCCCTAAAAATTCTTATTAAAATTGATTAATTATATACTAAAAAAGATTTACTGAATGTTTCAGCTGTCTTAAGTGGTGCAAACCACTTTTATGGGGACCTTTAGTATGGAATATTCGGATCCCTGGAGATAGGGGTGAAAAACTAACCTAATGATTTCCCCCTAACGATTTTGATTATTTGATTTATTATATACTAAGAAAGTTTTCTGGGCATACCATGATTTTAAAATGGGCGTCAGTTCCAAAAGTCCCGAAAAATAGCTTTGCACCACTGTGTAAAATCTTGATATGCTCAGAAAACCTTCTTTATTATATAATTAATGAAATAAAATCAAAATCGTTTGGGAGAAAAATCATTAAGTTGCTTTTCCACCCCTATCTCCATGGATCCCGATAATCCATACTAAGAATTTTGAATTTTGTAGAAATAATTTGGAATTTTGTAGTACAGGAGACGTTATAAGGCCGACTTGACCCATCTGATAATCAGATGAGACATATTTTTTATGAAATTTTATTCATTGATTGAATACTCCCTATCATAGTTTTTTTTTACCGAAAAGTTCATGAACGGTTTTTTGCAAGCAAGCCTACATCATTATTTTCGTAATTAATAAATCTGTTCATATCATATGAAGAAGTAAGTCAATAGAAGTAGCTAAACCAATCTGTTAACCAATTGAAATTGGTATCAGAAGATATATAATTTAATTACGAAAAAAATTGTTTAGGTTTGCCTGAAAAAAACCGTTCACGGGAGTAAGAGAAAATTGATTAAAAATGATTTTATTAAAAATAGCTATGAACACTTTTCGATTAAAAAAAAAAACTATGATAGGGGTGTTTTTTATAAATCAATAAAATTTCATAAAAAATATGTCTTATCTGGTTAGCAACTGGGTGAAGTTCGACCTTAAACCCGTCACTTAGACCCTTATAAATTGCTTAATCTTACGTTACGTCAATAACCTTTAATTAATGTTTCATGAAAATTAATCCAAAGTTTTAGATGCGATTTTGTAATAAACATTTAAGAAGTATACTTATGATCATCCAAACTTGAAATCGCAAATGAACATGATACAGATATTTTTAAAAATGTCTTAGTCATTAGTCAATTTCAATAATAAACATAATACGATTAATTTACATTGTATAAGCCTAGATTAAAAATGTTGATTTGTTCATTTAATAAAAAAAAAACTTTTAACAAAAAGAAAACCGACTTCAAAAGAAAAACTTTTCCAAAATAAATTAATATACACTAAAAAGTAAAAAAATAACGATGATATAATGTAGTTAAAATTATTGTTATTTTTGGAGTCGGTGTAAGCCAAGAACAACTGTGACAGAACAGTTTGCTACATTAGCTGACACCGACTCCAAAAATAACAATAATTTTAACTACATTATATTATCGTTATTTTTTACTTTTTTATTTTTTATTTTGTGATTTTTAGTGAATCTGAAGTACACTAACTAATTTGTCACTAAAAAAAGAATCATCGAAGTCGGTTGGCTTGATATTGAGTTATTCGTCCTGTTGTCGTGCATACTTAATGCAAATTGAAGTCTTTTACGGTTTTCTCATGGATGCCGTCAGAATTGGACCAAAATGAAAAGGGACCACACGGGAAGCGTCAGCTTTCAAACAGATAAAGAATCATCAGAATCGGTTCACTCAGTCAAAAGTTCTGAGGAAATACACATAAAAAAAATATTAAAAAAATACAGTCGAACTGATAACCTCCTCCGTTTTTGTTTGAAGTCGGTTAAAAAAGAGAGGTTATTGCACTAAAGAATTTGGCAATTTTGTATTGTTGTTGTTATTTTATAGTTCAAATGTGATATTTTTAAACTTCAAGATCAATAAATATAAAAAATAGAAAGAAATCATTTTAAAAAATGAAAAAAAAAAATGCTCTCAGACAATGAATTTGTATGTAGTATATGTATTATATACCGAAAATAGAATCTGATATTATATTTTGTTTTTTATTTAACGTATTTGTAAGGATTCCGTTACGTTTAATTAATACGATTTAACTTGTCTAAGATCATCTTTCCAATGTGTTTAGATTGGGTAATATAAAAAAATTATGTAGACAATTTGATGCAAAAATTTTTTTTTAAGGCAAGATAATTAGTAACTATGAAATTTAATGCATACCGTTATTTAAAGCCATTCATAAGAAATTATTTTGTGGTTTAAGCATAGGCACTTGTCCGACAAGACGACCCAACACTTCTTTGGTAAGTGAGGAGTAATATGGAGCCCGACAAATTTAGATTGCTCGGCAATCTTAAAATTGAGAGATATTTTATTAAAAATATTGAAAGAAGAATAAACCCGAAGAAAAAATTTAAAAACTTCAAAGCCTCATACTTTTACAGATATTGGTTACTCGGAATAAAAAATATCTACTATTTAGATACGGGTACGAGTTCCCCGAGAAAGATTTTTGCATTTTTTAAAGTATAAAATTTAAAAAAAAAGAGTTAAAAAATAGTTTTATTTTCGTCGTTGGTTTTTCCAGTATTCAGATTTGAACCGAGCAGGGCTGAAAAGAAAAATGATATAAATTTGAATGTAAAAACAAACAATTGACTGAGTTAATTTTTGAAATACTCTGTGTAGAAAATTTAAAAACGAACATGATTATGGCGTCCATTTTTATTAACGTTTGTTTTGGTTTTCGAAATTTTCGCAAGTATTTTCTAGCACTTTTCTTCGTTTTTCGAGAATGTTTCACAATACCACTTGTTGAAACTATACCTGCAAATTTTATATGAGGAACATTTTTTACATTCAAACTTTTCTTCTATCTCTAATGGTTTACAAGATGGACGCAAACGGACTCAAGGTCCAATTGACCTATGATGCTCATTTACGAACTCAAACTCACTTTTTACGCCCTGAGCACGCTGTAAAAATTTCAGGCATTTTTCGTTTTTTAATTATCGTGTTCACGGGCGGACAAACGGAAGGATTAACGTAAATGAGCTAACTAGGTGATTTTATGAACAAAAATACCAAAATTTTGTTCAAAGCATCAATATTTCTAAGCGTTACAAACTTGGGACTAAAATGAGTATACCTTGATATATATTTCATATTTATAACAGGGTATAATAAAATACAAATATAATGTTAATTTTAATCTTATCCGCGCAATTGAAAATTTTCCGAACTTGAAATTAACAACTTGACAAATCTCAAGTCGCATACGAGGTCTTATTCCTATGACTGTCGGCAGAAATAGTTCAGTATCTTTGATATACCCATTTGATGACAAAGTAAGCCAAGAATTGTGCAATTTTGAAAACGCTGAAATGACGTTCATTCAGGTATATACCCAATTGTCTAGGCGATTAAGTTATACATCACATTCCGCAAAATTTGAACCTCCTATTATCAGTTTCGTTCTTTGAGAGCTTCAACTACATTGGTGGTCGACTATCTTGATACAAGTTCATATCTCCTGATTTCCTATTTTCAGAGACAGTCACAAGAAATAATCGTAAAATAATCAACTATATTTACTTACAATATACAATTTAAAATTTACTTAAAAAACTTTTTTAGAAAAGTTGATGGAGTTTTGTTTTACAGCGTTTTTAAAATCGCACATTTCTTTGACCCACCTTATATCTTTAAAGCCCTACAGATCACAAATGGTGAAGTTATTTTTCACCACTTACCAAATAATATTAGTTCATACAATTTTTTTAATATTCTTCTTAAAAAATAACATAATATATCTTCATCCAATTAAACTGAAACTAATCAGTAATGATCTTCCATCAACATCTTCTAATACCAATTCAACTTAAGTATCAAAATCATAAAGTAATTTGTTACGTTCTATTTCATAAATAATAATTCAAACACAAACAAAAAATTATAAAAAATAATGAAACATATTTCTTAGGAAAGTTTAAAGTTAATCATTCGTCACGCTGGATATGCGTAAATTCAGCGAATTCTTACTAAAAGAATAATTAAAAGTATATAATTTTCACTCATAAATTCCATTTTATAGTTATTATTAACTAAAATTTAAAAAAAGAAAGAGAACAACGAATATTTTGTAAGTTATATAGAAAATAATCATGAAAAAATTTATAAAGAAATTCACGGTATACCTGGGGATCGAACACCAGTTAATTCATTACAGAGGTAATGGCTAAACATTTCGACAGTTCCATCACAGAAAACATACACCGATATGTTTTTTAAATATAGGTTGATCTATTTTAACCGAAACAACATTTTTTTTCAAACAGGAGCCTTTTCTAAAAATAATTAGAAGTGTAAAAATCTTTTTACTATACTAACAAATTTTCACACTCAAAAATTCATAAATTGAAGCCTGGGGAAAATTATTGATCCAAATAAATTATGGCTCATTAAAAACTAAAATTTTGTGTGAATCAATTTTTAATGACCTTTTCAGGCGAAAATACACCCGCTTGAAGATAAATAAACTCCTGGCTTGGATATCATTGTATGTACATTGTTCTACACTAAAGATTTATTTTTATACCATGTATACTGCGTGTTCTATAATTGACTGCAGAACTTTTAGGTTAATTATCTTGTAAATTAAGCCTCAGATCCAAATTTCTAAAGTCAATTATAGAAATCCCTGTATATTTTTAGTTCCAAGTTTGTAACGCTTTAAAAATATTAATGCCACGATCAAAATTTTGGTAGAGGTGTTCATAAGATCACCTAATTAGTCCATTTATGGTTGTCTGTCTGTGAACACGGTAACTGAAAAACGAAAAGAGATAGTAAGCTGAAATTTTTATAGCGTGCTTAGATCGTAAAAAGTGAGTTCAAGTTCCTAAATTAACAACATAGACCAATCTTGTAAACCGTTAGAGATAGAACAAAAGTTTAAATGTAAAAAAGTTCCTTATAAAGAAATGTTTGAAACGATTTTTTTATCCGTGAAGGCGTAAATTAGTTTCGAACATTATATAGTATGTATTATATGGAAATATCAGTTATGTGTGTGACATCACAGTCATGTTATATATACACGATTTTGGCTAGCTAAGAGTGCCTATCTTTCTTTACTAATATGACGTAAAAAACAAATGATTGCGTAATCAATACTGTTTATACATGGTATTTCAACAATAAACTCAGTCATTTATTTGTTTTCACTGGTTTTTAAATTTAAATAAAAATGGTAACATTTTAAATGAGTCGTAAAACGGTCAAATGATTAATGAGTAAAAATAATCCCCAACTCTGATTATCATAAAAAAATTTGATTTTACTTAATATTAAACGAGAAATTAAAAAAAAATTGTTTTTTAACCTTTCTCGGAATCATTTTTTGTATACCCTCCGATTTTTTCCGTTAGCGAATTTTTCCTGTTTTTAAACTAAAAGCAGTTTCATATACTACGTAAGATCCGTGGAAATTTGAATAATTTTGTGCAATATAACAACATCGTCGCAAGCACAAGAGCTTATTTTCTTTGAATAGGAAATTCTCCAAAAAGAAATTATTATTAATAATTAACTATATAATATTTTAATGAAAATAAATTAATAAATAACTAATAAATAATTGTTGTTTTTTTTTTTCGTGTAACTATTTTTATGTATGAATAGTTCTCATAATAATTATTTATAACAATTAATTAATTAATGCTGTTCATAATTACCATGTAAATATTTAATTTGAAAGAAAGTATGACAAGATTATCATATATATCATTTTCTTGTTTGTTCGATGTATAATGCGTTCTCAAGCATACACTCAATGGGATGTAGTTTTGTGTAGAAGAAACTACATGCAAAGAATTATCCTTACGGTGTGTAAGTTAGATCTTTAGGCATTAATATTTCAAAAGCTATGGTATATCGAAAAATTTTACTCTTAATTTTCGTCTAATTTTTAAAGGTTCTACCAGAATTCACCCTCAAAATTTGAAACTTAAGTCTCAAATATTTTGGGTCCTTAAATAATTTACAGTGAATATCAAATAACTTTTAAGCTGTGACTATCAAGCAAATGGAGAAACCTGCAATATTACATAGCTTTTGGAAACAATAAGTGGTAAAAACCATGATAATATTTTAGATACCGCCACAAAATGGTAGCCAAATGAAAAAGCCCCTGAAATTCGGATAAATCCATCAATCTCATTCATGGAAGAGAGACTGAGTATATAATAGATATTTCTGATATAAAAACTTCAATTATTGACAAATATTTTTAATTTAATTGTTCCTCAACAAACGTTAATTTCTTTAAAACATCAGATTGTAAACCAGGATCCATGTTATTATCCGCTGTGAAAATATTCAATTCATTTTTTATTTTAAATTTATGAGAAATACAACAAAACCCATCTTTATTAATTTGTAAATCAAACCAACGAGGATGACATACATTACATATTTCAAAATTCAAATTCTTTTGAGCAATCTCAAAATTTTCTGCGTACATTTTAAAATTAATATCGTCTCGATAAAGATATATAATATTATATATTTCCCCTAGAAGATATTTCTTCTCGATCTTGTTTTCGTCGTTTCCGATCATCACCCATTAATGATCGATTACGATCACGATCTTTACGACCCGTCAACGTACGACGTCGTGGTATTTTTTGTTAAAATTACAATTAATTAATAAATAACTTTAAAATTATAATAAATTAATTAAAATTTTTGCATTACTTGTATTAATATCACTTGTTTATGTTTTGTTATCACGTTTTTTTTATATTCATTATGACGTTTTTTAATACTTGAAAGAATCTACAGATGGCCTACAATAATAAATAAAAATACTGTTGTTTTTTATTATTTATATAATTTTTTCTAAAAATAATGATTGATAACACATCTAGACATAAATATGGAACTACATTTCATGCCTAAATCTTTTGTATTTTGTTTGTAAAGTTTACCACCAAAAAGTTACATTTTAACCTAGTAGAGGCTCGCTTTGCTCGCCTGATAAATTATTTATTTATTAAAGTAGAAGGGCTTACGATAAAATAATAGGGTAAAATGCTATGGAACTTTTTGTAAAGCGATTTCTGGTTGTTAATTATGCGTCGATTGGTACTGTACTATATAGAACAGTTGATTTAAACTGCTAAATTGGCACAAAGTACTCTAATGAACGATAATTAACTAAGGTTTATCTTGTTTATGGCATCGCACCCAAGAACTATAAGGAAAGTTCTTACAATTTATTATATTCTTTATTTCGCTCTGCTCTTCTAATTGGCTGCAGTTAAAGATGCAAAAAATAGAACGTTTGTTCATTTTTCAATGAGTTTTCTTTGGTGTCTCATTGCAGTTGTTTTATTATTTACTGAACAATATCATATAACTGAACTACAACGGTACTGTCAAGTATCCGCTTCAATAGCGATTTATTTTGAAAAAAAAATGAGTGTAATTATATACAGGATATAATATAAATAATGTTTTGTTCTTGTAAAGGATGTTAAATGTCTCTATTTTAAAGTTTATTTTCAATTTTATAATAGATAGTTTGCGGAGATATCTTTTTTCCACAAGCATTTGTCATTTTTATAATGAACTATGGTAAATCTAATCTACGACCGTAACGGAATTACGTATAATATATTTTTACTACATTTTAAGTGCAGGCGCTGAGTTAAGAGGTGCCAAATTGAAGTGGTTGGTTTTTTCCCACCAATTAGGGGGGGGGGGCAAATCAACTGTCATATTTTGGATTTTTATATTTTCTTTTTCTAAGCAATTGCAAAATCATGTACGAAAAAAAAAAATTCAAGATCAAGGATCGCGGAAAAAGGGTTTTTTTCAAATATTGTCTATTAACAAGTTTAATGAATGTACATCCTTAAACCAACCCTGAATCAATCTAACACTCGTGGGCCAATATTAATCAATATACATAAAATTTAAGTTTTATTTCTTAAAAAATGTCACAAGATATTTATGAAGGCTATTTGTTTTTTTAAAACATTTGTACGTCAAAACAGCTAGAAGGTATATAGTCCAGTCTATCTATTTTGAGCACAATGTTAAATTTTAGTAACCGAGATACAGCAAACCAATACATGTAAAAAGTCGTAAATTTTCCGTAGAATTCAATGCACTGTTTTTTTACACTTTTAAATTACGGGATGACATTCAAAATGGCTGCCAAAGTTGCTCGAAAACAGTTTTTTAAGTTTTTTTTTAAAAAAAAGCTTAGTATAAAAAAAAGTTTCGAACAAAAAATGCGTAACTTTTAATTTCGAATCGATCTAGCCCAGTTTGATGTCAAAAAATTATAAAATAAAAAATTTATTGAAAAAAAACTGTTGAAAATTGCATTTTTTTGAAACGCCCATATCTCTTTGAAAAAAATATATTTTTAAACGACCCTTAGTGAAAACTTTGTCCTTAATATGCCCAAGAAGATCGTTTTTGCAAATTTGAAAAATATTGAAAAGTTTGGGCAAAAACCGCTTTTATTGACCAATAGCCACGTTTCTTTAAATTCCAATAGCTCATATACGCGTACTTTTTTATAAACGTTTCTGTGCTTAAAATTTTCTTTAATAGTTGCCCGAATATGTGCGGATATTGCGCGCTTGATTAATTGATCGATAACATGCGAAATATCGGTCGAAAAATCAGTTGTGAAACATTTTGAAACACTATGTTAATTATTTTTTCAATTTTTTATGTAATATAATTGCTTTTAGTTGATATTTTATACTATTAGTGAGGTCTTAGTTATGGATGGAGGTTTTTTTCTTCACAAATTTGTTTGGGTATCTCGTAAAACTGTGCTAGAAGTTTTAAAATTGTTTCTAAACTGCAAGCAAAATCGTTTTTTTTTTACGGTCATCCGGATGATGCTAGAGTACTAAGTCAGTAGAACGTATGCATTGACAATTGAAAAAAACCCGCTCTTAAAACAGAATTTGACTGATAATAATACGCCCAAAAGAAAATTTTTTTGTAATTTATACTAAGCGTATTTTTTAAAGAAACCTAAAAAAACTGTTTTCGAGCAACTTTGGCAGCCATTTTGAATGTCATCCCGTAATTTAAAAGTGTAAAAAAATAGTGCATTGAATTCTACGGAAAATTTACGACTTTTTACATGTATTGGTTTGCTGTACCTTGACTATGGCTCGAAAAATTTAGATTGACCAGTCTAATATAAATTGATGTATATCTTGTTTGCCTCGCATTAGCTACGCTACGCCACATATTTAAAAATATAAAAGAACGACTTTATTAAATAATTATTCTTGTTTTGAAAAGTAAACAAATGCGTGGAATAGAGTGGAGTGGATATTGACTTTGTGTCTCTATTTAAACAGTAATTTAACTTGAGTTCTGTTTTAAAAAATGGGTAATTGTGAAAGTAACTATGTATATATAGACTTAAGTATTAGATGTTGTGCTTAAGCATTTATCGTGGTATTCTTTTCTATTGAATCAATACATCTTGATAACTGATTTTCTATAATCACGAACAAATATTTATTTTAAATTAAAATCAATATTCATATCGCAGATTAAATATATGTACCTACTTATATATGTGAAGATATCGAAAGAAATTCAGGTTATTCGATGATGCATTAAAATTTAACATTAAATCATTTTTGAGGGGTCTCTCTTGTTTTTTAGATAAAAACTCGACTTCACCCATCTGATAGCCAGATGAGACATATTTTTTATGAAATTTTATTAACTTCCCAGTGGGATAGTTATTGTAATGGGTCCGATTTTGAAAATTGAAAATTTAGACATATCTCCACGTTTCAAGGCCCTTAGAGTCGAAAAGTATGGTTTTTAAAAGGATGTCGTCCGTGTGTGCACATGTGTTTATGTTTGTTCGGATTCAAATGTTGATATTGACATGGAACCAGTTTCATTTAACGCATAATTATGTAACTTAGACCTGATTAGGTTTTGAGCAAATTCGGTCAAGCCGTTTTTTGTACCGAATGAAAAATTGTATAATTGTCACTACTATCATTTATCATTTATATAGTTTTAATGTCATGGGGGGTGCAGGAGACGAAGCCCCCGCTGGGTTCGCAAGGGGTCCACGGAAAAATGAAAAAAAAAAATGTTTTCCAAAAAAAATTATAAATATTAAAACATATGATATTTTTTTATCGTTTCCACTGGGAAGTTAGTCGTGTGGACCTTTCGGGTCGCAACTAGACTGCTTTTTGATTGATTGAACACTCGCTATCATAGATTTTTAACTGAAAATTGTTAATTTTTCAGTTTTTTTCAGGTAAGCTTATACAATTATTTTCGTAAATAAATTATCTTTCTTCTGATATCAATTTCGATTGGTTAACAGATAGGTGTAGATCTGTTCATATCATATGAACATCAAAGTAGGCTACTACACGGATCTGTTAGCCAATCAAAGTGGTAAGAATCAGAAGAAAGATAATTTCATTAAATAATTATATAGGCTTGCTATATAAATGAGCTGTATATTGTCAAAGTTGGATCATTTTTCGGTGAGATAGGTATCTGAAATTTTTTCAATCGTCAATTTTTTTGGTAAGTAATTCTGTCTGGACGAAATTCTCTACTGATGTATGGACTATGTGCAAGGGGGAGGGTCTTAGGTTTGGCAATACACGTGGCGCGCCGACGGAAAAATGCCGAACTATTTACACGCCAGCCGCCGACAATGTACATTGAAAATACATTGACAACTACTTTTAGTATAGAGTACAAAATGTAGTATATATTGTATAGTGTATTTATATTATACTAGTATTATACTTTGGTAAATATTTCGAATTCTACCTATTTAATCTCAGTTTAAATATTAAAATTATTAATGTTATTTTCTCAATAAATTTTTATAATCAAAATAAGGACACAAAATATAACGATGTTAATATATGTGTCTTTGTTTAATAATTAACGTTATATGTACTTTATAATATTCAATCGACTTCAATCTTTAAGTGTAAAATAAAGATTTTTAGTGCATTTTGTGTATAATGTTATCTTTATTTAGTTGTTATCTCTCTTTAATATATAGTGTTTAATATTTGTGTATTTGGTATCTTTGTTACACTTCTGTTTAAATATGATACCAACCAATTCCACATGGTGGTTGTAAAATATTGTGTACTCTTTTTAACACACATCTAAATACTATAATGCTATTTCATTTTTCTACATTTAATACACATTTTTATTGAGAACGAGTTGAAATAGCTAGCGAATGTTTATTTAATAATTACAATACCTTTTTTACTACATTTAATACACATTTTTATTGAGAACGAGTTGAAATAGCTAACGAATGTTTATTTAATAATTACAATACCTTTTTTGGCGTTAGTATATAATAATTATAACAAGTATTGCAAAAAACTTTCTGCTCTTTTTACATGCAGTTCAATGTATACAAAGAAAAACAATGGCCGCATGACAGGTGAATAGTTCTACACTTTCCACTAGTTGGCGCCACTTGGCTTCATGCACATAGTCAATATTCGCTCATTGAATTTTTTAATACTATACTACGACTAGAGTCTTCTGTACTGGCCAGGTAGGTAAGTATATTATTGAGAATATAAACACACAACAATTCAACAAATAATAATTTTTATTGTTTTATCAAAATAATTATCTTTATCAAAATTAATAATAAATGTTTTATTTGGAAAGTTCGTGAATTCAGTACTAACTTTGAGTCGAATTGAATTGATTGGAGAATAGATATGAAGCAATTATTGATATAACACATAGTGGAGGACATAAGGGTCGCATATGCTAGGAAAAGTTTTCGAATTCGATTTCTTTTTATATTCTCGTTCAAAGTATGTCCGTTAATAAAGATCAAGAGTTTCTCGTTCGAATTTTTTTTCAATCAATTTTATTTTTGACAACTGGATGATTCCATGAAAAAGTGTACCATGAATGGGAAAAAAATTGCTGTTTTTGATAGTAAAAATACTTGGGTATGGTTCCAACACTGTAGTACTTTTAGCTTTCTATATCTTAAGTACCTTAATAATATTTTTCTTCGTAAATGTTAACTTTTCATTAAATTTTTATAATGTTTATAAAAACGTACTAATTCAAATTATTTTAAATTTTATTGGCGAATAGCATTTTTATATCTTTAAACTCGTTTCGAAATTTCTATCTTGTGTCCTGTAATACTTATTTCTCAGGTTTTTTTCAATTCAGGTAGTGTCAGTCACGTTTTGTTCTGTAGTGTCAGTCACAATTTATTTTTCTAATAAATTTGATTCTAAAATACCCTTTATTTTACCATTTTCCATTAATTTGTTTTTATGTAATTTGGCCTCAGATACAATTTAAAATCATAAATCGTTCGGAACATATTCGAACTTTAAAAATAAATCTCGAACGTGAAATAAATCATACATCATAAAGTTTTTAATAAGCACATTTTCATTAAAGAAGGATAAATGTAAAATCAACTATAAAACTATACTAAAACTAAAACCGTTATAGTAATAGTATTCATTGTATGACGCAAAATAAAACGTATTTTGGATCAATTGTAGTGTCAGTCACGTGTGGAATCACCCAGCTGTCAAATTTTAATTATATGAACCAAGTAAATATATTTTTATGGACATTTTACGTTCAACAAATAAGGGTCGATTATTTTTGGATTTTTTATGGTTTTCTAGTTTTGAAATGATCTTTTTGAAGTTTTTCCAAAGATTAAATTGTTAATATCTTGAATAAACGGTCTATATCTTGAAGAAATCTTTTTGATGTACTTGTTTCCAAAAAACTGATATTCCACAGATTTTAAAACGGTCTTCGAATGGGGTTATGCAAAGAAATCGAATATAGGAATTTTTCCATGACAGATGCGATCACATGAGCTCCACTAATATAACACTTTTACAAATCATTACGTTTATTTTTGTGTTTTTAAATTTTTAAAATCGTGTATAGTAATATTATACGTGCATACTCCATTGTATTTTAAAACTATAGAATGGTGCATTCAAGCAAAATTAAATTATCCAAGATTAGATACACGTGTAAAATAAAATATAGTTTTCAAATTTTTAATAATGATATCTTTATCAAACATTTAGCTCTTCCCGTGACCTAAAATTTCGTATTACTTTTGGGGATTCTCTTATGGTAGAGCAGCACAGCCAAGCAATATGAGAAAATATTCACTTTTTTAGAAATTTAATTTTTTTTATTTTCAATTTGAGATGAGCATAAAACTTTGTTCAGAATCAACCATATAACAAGCAAATGTATGTTAAATCCCGAATTTCAGCCTGAGAACCTGGATTTAGAAAAAAATAAACCGAAAAAAATTTCTGTAATAGTGTCTCATTTTTGAATGCAGGAGCTAAAAATTTGAGAATCCAACCAACTACTCTATAGTCGACAAACTCAGTCCAACCAACTAGTAATTGCAACAAAACTCGGGGCATATAAAATTTTCGGTCTATGTTTTCCGATAAAGAATCAACCCCCGCCCCATATATTTGTGCTTTTTGATAAATAACTAGCAAGCTAATAACCAATAGCTAGCAAGATATAGCACGATTTGCATAAAAAAAAGTGCGAAATGAGTGTTTGGATGCACCCGCCTTCGGGTAGAAATATTGGGCACAAAACTTGCACAAGTATTTTTCATAAAACTCTAACGTGCTAACGTTTTTTATTCCATACATTCAACCGATTCGATACAATTCATACACATATTTGTAAATTTCTTTTATTCTACTTGAATTGCTATCGTTTTCTCGAAAACACTAGTTATATGTGTTATGTATGCACTGAAAAAAAATTAAAATAATGACAATCTTATTCCGAAGTTGGCCGTTTCATATTGCCTAATGATTGGAACAAGAACAGCTAAATATTTGTATTTACAATGGAATGAGATTGAATTTAAAATATGAATTCATTGATACAAAATCACTGAAGTTAAATAAGCAAAATCATTACTTCTATAAAAGAGATTGGTTTTATTTAAAAGTCATGGATTTTATTGATGGAAAATAAAATTGTACTTAGTTTGAATATATAATAAGGTGTAAATAAAGCGAATATACAAATTAAAATAACATATCTTTACATTTGCTTTAAATATAGTATTCGATTAGTACGAAAACATATCTATCATGTCTAGTCCATATGAGATTGAGTCAACTGCATGAAGATTGTTATTACCAGTTAACAGAGAGTTTGAAATAAACATATTGATCATTTTTATAAGATTTGCCCTATATTTGGTACATATGTAACAAGCATCGATAGCGCAGTTAGTTAAGCTGTAGGCTTAGAACATTAAAATCATAATAACTTCCATAAAGACTGGGTAGTTAATAGTATTACTCCAAAGTTTTAATAATAATTTTTAGACAGATTAACATCTGTTTCTCACAATTTTCAAGGTTAGTTTATCTGACCAACTACATTTTTTCACAATAATGGAGGACACTTATAGGGTATAAACAAATTAAATTAATAACACCAACCCAACGAATAATAATAATAATTCCAAATATAGACATTTAATTTAAAATAGACGTAATAAATATTTAATTTTTATATAAATTAAACATATATACTTAAATAATTAACATAAATTTATTCACTCAATATTTAATAACAATTATTGTATAATAATTTTATACTGAGGCTTTGTAAAATGTCGAATGAAAACATGTAGTATGTCGTATGTTATAATTACATCAAATAAATGATATTATAAAAATGGAACTTTAACCTTATTGTGTGTACGGGGTGTTAGAAAAGTACCGGAACAGAACAATAATTTTTGTCCAATCTAATCAGTGAAAGCCTATTCAAAAAAATACATTCTTCTTTTAATACAGAGTAACTTTGTAATTTAAAAATTTACTCTATCTCTGGGAAGTTCAATGAATAAACTTACATCAATACAAGAATAGATAGAAGTTCATTCAATTCTATTACTGGCGAATCTAATATCTTCTCGAAATAATGTTTCGAATAAAAGTTATTGGAACTTTTGTTTAAAGTTTCCCTCCATCTCGTACCAATTAAAAGGTAGAGTTAACTTTTCAGTGACCTTGAAAATCACTTTCAAAGGCAATTTATACAACTCCTACAGCTCTACAATTTTTTTATGAAATTTTTTTTTCTAAAACAATTATTTTTCGAGTTTGATCCAGTCATTTAAGAAAGTTTTTTTTGAGAATTCCACCCCTTAAAAGAATGAAATAGGGAATGAAAGTTTGTATGAAAATATACACAAATCTTCATTTTTGAGTTTTTCTACTCAACCGATTTTGAAAATTCCTTCCCCAATAGAATGCTACATTATTAGCAATAAACATGAGCTATATTTTATTCTCAAAAATATTGGAGTTCCGCACCTAAAGTAAAAGTTCATTAAAAAGTGAAACCGTCATTTTTAGGTTCACTACTTAACCGATTTTAAAAATTCTTTCAACTATAGAATTCTTCATTATCACCAATTAACATGGGTTGTATTTTATTTTCTAAAAAAGTTAGAATTTTTCACCAAAAGTTAAAATCCATTTCTATTTTTATTAAGTTAAAATACATTTTTTGTGAAAAAAGATCACGCAAGAATGATTTTTTATATATAAGTTGCACAAATATTGTTTAAACAATATAAATAACTAGCAGTTATACACGTTACAGACTTCAATTCTCGTAACTTCCCTTATGTTCACTATTTAATAGATTTTAACTTTTAGTGCGGAATCCCTTATTTTGAAAAAAAAAAAAAAAAACCAGCCATGTCACTTGCTGATAATGTAGCATTCTAGTGGAATTTTTAAAATCGATTACGTAGTGAACTCAAAAATGTCGGTTTCACTATTTAATGGATTTTTCTTTTTGGCGCGGAACTTTAATTTTTTTGAAAATAACATATAGCCCATGTTACTTGCTGATAATGTAGCATTCTATCGGGGAAGGTATTTTTAAAATCGTTAAGTAGAGAATTCAAAAATGAAGATTTGTGTATATTTTCATACAAACTTTCATTCCCTATTTTACGCTTTCACATCTACAGCATAAAATTAATATCCTCTCGAAATTTCAAACTTCTATCAATAACGATTTAGGCTGGGCGTCTATACACCAGTCGACATTTCCTATTCCCCCTTCAGATTATTTCCCCGTCTGGAATGTTTCTGATTTTAAATAATATACAAGACTCTTTTTGAAGAAAAAAGTAATCATAATCGGAGTTGTTATTTAGGACTCTCGAGTAAAAACATTCATTGATGCGACTAAATAGGTAGTCTATTTAAATGCTGAATCGATAGAATCATCTATTTATGGCTTAGTTAACATGTCACTCTTTCAGTGTTTAACAAATCTTTTTTTATAACAAAGAATTTCTATATCGAGGAAAGAATTAAGAAACCTAAGTCGTAGGTGTTGTTTGAAAGAATTGTCAGAATCATTATTATATTTTTCCGTAATAATTATTGATTGGCTTTTAGTCTTTATATATAAGAAATTTTTGATTAAAAACAACAATAAAAATATTTATTTATATAATTTTTATGATTTGTAGTATAACGCCTTCTTAATTTTTAATTCAAATTGTATTTTATTGAATGAAGGTTTGTTTCAAATAAAATTCAATTTGCATTGAAACTTTAACGTTTCAACCAACGTGTTCTGTCTATAAAATCTCTTTTAACTTTGATGTTGATGTGTGGATGTATTTAAAGATTTCTAAAATATAAAATTGATCCCCTAATTATTATTGTATTATACACAACCAAAATATTAAAGAAAAATGTTTTTACCAGAAAATTTTACCATTATTTCAAACAGCTGTATCTCTGCGGAAAAATTATCGAAGCGCAATACTTTGTTTGAAAACTTGTACTGTCTAGTTTTGTTATATTTTGCTCAAAAGTCATTTTATCACCATTTGCCGCTTTGAACGAAGGGTTGAAAGGGTAGAAATGTTAAATTTTATAAATTTTATATGAGGATTAGATTTTTTATGTTAAAATTATTTTAGGACAAATTTTTTAAGACCACTACAAAGCTTATTTCGACTACCAAGTACTCATCATCAGTATGAATTAGCTAATGGTAATTACTCTTATTATGTATGTTACTCGTTGCTAATTTGGTGGCGGACATTGATATTTTCGTGTACCTACAATTTATACTGTTAAGTACACGAAAATATCAATGTGCAGTCCGCCACCAAATTAGCAACGATTAACATAAATATAATAAGAGTAATTAAAATTAGCTAATTCATACTGATGATGATACTTGCTAGTCGAAATACGTATTTATAGAATACAAAAAAATTATCTAGGAAATTGGGACAAAAATCGAAATTTATTTCGAAATATCTTAGAGTTCTCATTTATTATCTTCGATAATATTTATACTACAAAGCTTGTTTATTTGTCTTCCAAATGAGGTATATAGAATTTCCGTACGAGCTTTTTGGGCCAAGATATTTGCTTTTTAATCAAAATTGGCATTTCTGGATTTAAAATCTTGTATCTTTTGAAATAATCATCGCACTGAAATTTTGTTTTGTAAATACTTTCTTTAGATTCCAAAACTAGAAAGTACAAGTTTTCAAACGAGCAATTGTTATTCGAAATTCTATGTTTTTTCGCAGAGATACAGCTATTTAAAATTATGGTAAAATTTGGTATTCAGAAATTTTCCTTCAAAACTTTGGTTTTGTATACATAATAAATTTAATTATAAATAATAAAATTCAAATCGGACACTTATTTTTTCTAATCCGTCGAACGCGGGTTAAGAAACATAGTCTCAAAAATTTTGCCTTTACCCAATGTTTATTAAAAATGTTAAATTATACAAATCCAGGCTCATAATAGCTTTTTTATCATAATCATGGGCCACGTGTGTGATTGTGAATACACCCTTCTATAAAAATTTGTAACAAATTCTTTTTTTATTAGTCAAGTTATCATTATCTAATTTTGTACTTAATTTTTTAAATAGCATTTCAAGTAAAAATAATATATAGGCTGTGTTATTAACGTTTATCATACTATACTGTGAATAAAACAAAAATGTTTTACAATAATTAATTAAATTAATAAAGAATAATTTTATTATTAGTGTATGACTACAAGTTTTTTTATTTAATCTCAGAATTTTTCGGACTTGCGTTCATTTTCAAGAGATTCAATTTAATTTATACAAAATTTGTTTATAATAAATATAACAAAATGAATACCATTTATATTAAAATGGAATAGTTTGAGTAACGAGTAATTTACAAATGCTTGTAGAGCTGTTATTATTAAAGCTGCTTCTAGGTGTACATCACGAATATGATGTATAAAGGACAAGCCGCAGCGGTGTTCCCAGACATAACGAAGAGTATTTTAAACATCATATTTGTAATCAGTGATGTTCCTAGGTCTGTTATTTGCCACCAAGTGCATGGAGGAACCTTTTTAACATCATATTCGTGATCAGCGAACCCCCCAAACACTCCTGAGTAACAAATTTGGCCAATTTTGTTAATTGTTTTCCAAATAAATTCTTTTATAATAATTCTTTTAAGATCACTTCACTTATGAAAATGTATCCAAGCGATGCGCGATGCAGAAAAAAGTGCGTGAATTGTATATAATGCAAATAGGTAAAAAATATTAAAAATAAATTCCCAAATCGAATGAAAAAAAAATCTCAACGCATTTTTAGTGCTCTACAGTCTCGTCTAAAACGAAAAATTTACAATAAGAACAAGTCTTTATACATCGTACGGGTTGAGTAAGAAACATGTTCTTCCATCTCTATGAGTTTTAAATCAGATTGAGCTTTTAATTGAACCTGAAAGCCTAGACCGAATTTAACTTGAACGTAACATGTGCGCCGAAATAATTTTTATTGTTAAAATGTTGTGTGAAAAATTTTTGTTCGAAGGATTTTCGCGAAAAGACTTATTTTGCGAGTTTCAAATATGTGTGAATTATGTGTTCTTTCATCTCTATCAGTTTTAAGTCAGATTGAGCTTTTAATTGATCCTGAAAGCCTAGACCTAATTTAATTTGAAAAGACTTATTTTGCGAGTTTTAAATATGTATCAAAAAAAAGTACTGTGTATATGATTACAATACAAACTTTAAAAGTTATACCCCTTTTAAGAAAATACCATGCACTTAATCCGTATACATTTAAGTACCGGGAAGTACCTGGGTGACCGATCTTTACACGGTATTTTTTGAGTTAAAAATATATGAACCATTATCACTTATATAAGAACCATTTAAAATGTCTCCACACAAGTACGAATTTGAATGTCCCGATAATGTACTTTATTTCGTCGCCAATAAATGTCAGGAAGAGTCATATTTTGCAGTTGATTGTTTCAGGTGTTGCTGAAAACACGGATGAAACATGCTGCATACTAATTTTCATGAAAATCGTTGGAGCCGTTCCGAGATTGCTTATATATATATAACGCTTATCTAAAGATCCGTTACACACATGGTATTGTAATATTTGTATACAAGTCTACATACTTGAAGAATTAAATAAACAATACAATAAATACTGTAGTTACTAACTAATGTTATAAAAATGCTATGAATTTTTTGTTTTTGTTTAGAATAAAATAGGACAAATTGTGTAAATTAAAGTTTTAAAAAAAATAAACACAAATAAAGTAGAGTAATTATTTAATAAATATTATTACATCACATTATATAATTAAACTTTTGTGTGTAAGTTGTGTTAAGTAATAGATTATTATTATTATATTATTATTTTATTGTAAATAATTGAGTGTAGTAAATTTTATTTGATGTCAGTTACACTTATTCAAATAATTTATTATTTTGTTGAGTATCCACTGTTGGATACCTACTCGTTTCTGTTCAAATCTTAGTAAGATTTACAAAATTGAAACGTATGACGATCTAAATTGTTTCAAAAAACTCAAATTTTGTCTCTAAGGGACAATTCATTAATTACGAAAGCATCACCCACCTCCCTAACCCATCTTACGTAAGATTTAATCTGGTTTTGCCGAATAATAAATAAATTTCAGAACTAAAACCCTTTACTTCCATTAGTATAGAAATTCGAGTTGTATTATTGAGACCCCGCATATTCTATGCCAATAAATTAAATATTAGTCACGTGTTTGCGAAAAACAGCTTCATTATACCAAATTTTAGCAAAGTTTGTTGAGCTAAGGTTGCCAATTTTGGAGTAAACTTTTGATTGATGGAGCATTACACAAACCTTTCAGATATTACTCTGCAAACTTTCTTGTACAGCTATTCTTTTCTAAATAATAGCAGTGTTCCGAAATAATCCTGATATATGTTTTTTACTTCTTTCTTCTATAAAAAAGCGCCAAAAATCTATAAAAGATTCAATTATTTTTTCAACAGTCTGTAGTCTTACAGCATTTATAATTCCAAGCTTGTAACGCTTAAAATTATTAATTCTTCCAACAAAATTTTGGTATACGTGTTTATAAAATCACCTAATTAGTCCATTTTTACTGGTTACCCTCAAGGGTAAACATCACTGGTTACTCTTGAGGGGGCTATTTAGGTTAGAACAAATAGAGTAACGATACATGTTTTGTTTTATACGATCTACACTGAGAAAGTGGGAAGAAAAATACTCATATTACTTTGTGTGTGAGTGACTATCTTTCTTTACTTACATGACATAAAAAAATTAACGATTGCGTAAACAACACTGTCTATACATAGTATTTCGACAATTACTTCATTCAATTGTTTGTTTTCACTTGTTTATATATGCATTTGGTGTAATATTACGCATTTTTTTGTAATATAAAACAAATAAATTTATATAAAATCATATATTTAAATATAATAATATAATATACTTATGCATATTTTATAAAATACCATCAACAGTGGCGTAACTATATAGACATACCACAATAAATCGAACAACATCTATCAAAAAGAGTCTCGCAGATTGAATTGAAAAGATGAAAAGTACTATATTTTATTTAAAAAAATAATTTTAAAAAACTTATTAAATCGTATATATTTATATATTTTATCATGGCTTTATTATTTCAGAAAGTTTTTACAAATGAAAATTTATTTAGCCGCGTTGAGCGATTTTATTATGATAGTTTTTTAGTAAAGGGTAAAAATTCTAGTTTGATGGTTACCAGGGGTTGGATCATCACCTCGAAAGTAAATCCTACCCAAACCTAAATCCTTAAAAATATCACGGATTGTTCTCATTCCGTGCTATTGCCTTTTTATAATTTAGAATAGTTTATTTATTTAGAATAATATCCATTATCATCTTATCTCAGCCGATGGATTGACATTTTTTATACCCAAGAGAGTTTATACATACCTTATATTCCAAAGTTATCACGGGAACGTATATTTAAAAAAAGGATGATAGTTATATTAATTATTTACTCTACTGATCATAATATCAGACAACAACACTGCGAAACGTGGTCAGGTTTAGCTATATGGTAATAATTTTAATTTTCAAAATTGTGAAATTTTAATTTTTCACACTGTAATTATGGTTGATTAGAATTTTAGTAGGAGTTTCAGTTATATAAGTTCACAAGGGAAAAAGACCTTCTCTTATAAAGCTTCCTGCTTCTCACTTATAGAATATTAAAATAACAATCTGGAAATTAGTCTCACTCGTAATTTTCTTTCTTATCCAGGCATCATTCCCTCAGGTTTGACTGTATTTTAGTACCAAAAATTAATTTATTTTTTAACTTTATGTATGTTTTACCTACGCTTCCACCAAATATCTTATTGCGTACACTTTTTTGATTATGTATTTTCATCGAAATCTGATCTATGTTAGATTTCATCATACTTGTGATTATTAAAGTTTTTAATAATTGAACGCCACTGAAATTTAAACAATAATATCGCGTACCAAATGACACATTAAACTAAAATAAAGATCTGAAAGGAAAAAAAACGCTCTATGCAGCTGGTGGCTGTTGCAACAAATGAACATAATATTATACGATATTAAATACTGTGCTGTGGTTAAAAAATTTTTATTAATGCCTTTTTTAGAACAAAAAAATTAACTATTAAGTATTATACTCGAGCAATGTGTGTTATTAGACACTTGTGTCGCCATATTGCTCATACAGACACTTAGCGCTCATGTGTTTGACTCACCCACCAAATATGACTATGATTGAAATGAAATTTTAACTGGCGTTTCTTGAGTTTGAATCAATTTTCGTCTATTCAAAAATCTTGTACGATCGCAAAATAAACTGATAATTGCAAAGTCGTTAAATTCATATTAATTAATTTTTTCTCGAGGTGAAAAATATCCTTCGAGGGCATTGAAGTTTGGGCATACCGTTTGTGTAGTTATTCAATTAAAATAACTATGTATTTAAAAATTAAATTCGGCGTTCTTGTGCGATTAAGAGCGGAAAGATTAACCTACATTGAAATTGAGAATTTTGTTGGCGAATTCGGATTCTTCTGTAAGCATGTTTAATTCAGCTAAAAAGTAACCATGCTACCACAACAAACATATAAAATTTTTTATTTTACTTATACTTATGCTTGACCGAAGAACGGAAATCAAGCTTGGGCCAATAACGTTGGAACGATGCTGATATGAGACTGGACCAGTCTTAGTTTCCAAGGTTTGCTATCCATGCTTAACAATAGCCTGAAACCAATATTGGCCCGGTTAATATGCACTATATGGGTTTTTCATCTTCATATTTAACAACATTTGGAGAGATTTCTTAAATAAAATTAGATAGTAGTCACTACCAAGCCATTTTAAAGATAGCCTGTAAAAAGGACACATCTTTCTGGTAACTGTTAATTATCCAAGTAGGTGTGTATGGCCTGCCATTTTATGACATGCCATATATTTAAGAAGACTGTACCGTTGGATTTACCATGACACCATAATTTGTTTAAAGCAGGCATGGGCAAACGGGACTCACAGAAGTCTCTCGGACTCCTAACATACGAGTAAGACAGTGATAACCTAAAAAACGAGTACGACAGAGAGACAACATTTTTTTTCTACCTATATCATTACTATTAGAGAAACTAAGATAGGGAGAAGAGTCATATACCCGTCTTGCTTCCTCCTCTATGAGCAATGCGGACGTGGATAAAGAAACACACAATAAAGTTTATGACACACAATAAATTTACAACAATGGTGACTTCGACTTAAAACAACTCGCCCATGCCTGCTTTAAAGACATATTTATTTCGGGATTCTAAGATTCATTCATCATATAGCCTACAGTTATAAGCCTCATTTATTTTACAAGTTAATTTTTAGTTTTTCTCCTTTAATTAAATCTATACTATATTTTCTGTTTCTGTTTTTATTTTTGTACTTCTTTAGCACTTCATATTTTTATTTTATAACATTGTATGAAGTGGTAGTAATTTTATAATAGCAATGCCCTCATATGACATTTAATTTAACCATAAAATAAGTGAATATTTATGCGCTTCAAGCATTCCGTAAACAAAACTCCAACATTTCAAAATCCGACACAGATTTAGTAAAAAAATTATAATAAAAAGCGGCTAAAAAAACAATTAAAAAATAATTTGTTGTGTTTTTACTAAACTATTTTGTGTCAGCCTTTTTCTTCCAAGTTACAGCTTATTGGCCGATTTTCAAACTTTGGGGTTATAGAATCTTTTGATCCAAATAACCTAAACTAACTAAAGTATCTTTAATCGAAGTTTGAACAAATTTTAACAAAATCTTGACGACGTTGACAAAATTAACAAACAATTTCAACAGAAAGTTTTGTGATGTTTCTTCCAACACTAGTTCTTCCAAATGTATTTTGTATAACCTAAAAGATCGAAAAGACGCAAATTCTTTGCATTACGTAGTTGACTCTAGTTTGTATTAACGGAATTCAAACTATAGTCAACTGCAAAGTTGTTATTCAAGTCTTAAAAACTTAAAAATTGTATGTTTCCAATATTTTTTATCGTAAAAAATTCTAGAGATGAAAAATGGGTAATTTTCTCAAAATTATATTGACCAATAGAGAAATTTTTACACCAAGATCATAAAAATTACATCAATTGAATAAATTATGTATTGTAAAACACTCACAGTACACTTTTTGTATACGGGTTGAATAATATTCATGAAAATAGGTTGGCGTCGTTTTGGTTCATGCTTGTCTAGTTTTTATGATAAAATGACTTTTTTTTAAACCGTTTCTTCAGTCATTGAAACACGTTAATGCCGTTATGTTTACATTATCCGTTAATATACATATTACATATGTTGTATTTATTTTTTATGTGGTGAGTGCATCAGGGGTGGAATATGAAAGGGGAAAGAATAATTAATATTTAAAAGGGTTAAAATTAAAGTTTATCGTTTATTTAAAACAAAAAAAATTGTATATTGACATTATTTTTTCTTCTCATGCATCCACTGCCGTAACTTGCTGTTAAGGTAATTAATAGCCCCTGATCCTGGCCTGTCATTGATAATACTAAAGTTCGTTCTTATCCAAGCGATAACTTAAGAACGAAGTAACCGACTCCACCCAAATCATAAAATGAATTGCATATTCGGATGCAGTTATAATAAAGATTAAAAATAATGATGTGGGTCGCCTCTGAGAAATGGAGGCTAAACGCCATTATTACATTATTAATAAGAAAGTTTAATAGCAATATCCGCCCGTAGGTGAAAGTGGCTGTAGCACTACAATATACGAGGGTTAAACCTTTAAATTATTTCCTACAACTCCAATCGATTTGAAAATTTGACGGTAAGTAGATAAACCCCAAGAAACAAGTTATATGATGAGTGGCCGCTTTGGTGCTTTTACCCAAGGGGTGATTATCTTGTGGGTGGAAAAATATATGTTGAAAATAACTGGGAATCGATAGAAGGATGAATTCCAAGCAAAAAAAGTCATTTAAGTATATTTCGAAAAGTCATTACTTTTCCGAATTATTGGCGATTGAAATTCGTTATATTTAACGCCAACTAACTGAAATATTTGACGTTTATTGAAAAAAGTATACCATACACTTTTTAAAGTACTATAAAAACCTTGAAAATGAAAAAAGTTTCAAGTCATTTCCACGAAAATTAACGGGGTTATAATAAAAAGAAAGTTGCTCGTACCTTTATCTTAAGTTTTATTCAGCACAAAAACTGATTAATGACAACATGCTCAAAAAGTTCTACCAATTTCAGATATATATTTATACCATGCATATATGAAATATGCATGGTATACTAAGTTTAGTCCACAAGTTTGTAACGCTTAAAAATATTGATGCTATGAACAAAATTTTGCCATAGGTGTTCATAGAACCACCTAATTAGTCCATTTCCGGTTGTCCGTCCGTCCGTCTGTGGACACGATAACTCAAAAACGAAAAAAGATATCGAGCTGAAAATTTTACAGCGTACTAAGGACGTAAAAAGTGAGATCGAGTTCGTAAATGAGCACATAGGTCAATTGGATCTTGGGTCCGTAGGACCCATCTTGTAAACCGTTAGTGATAGAACAAAAGTTTAAATGTAAAAAATGTTCCTTATAAAAAAATAAACAACATTTGTTTGAAACATTTTTTCGTAAACATCACTGTTTACCCGTGAGGGCGCCAATTAGGCGGAAATTTTATAGTATGTGCTATAATCAGTTATGTATGTGTCACATGTATGTATGTGTTATGTGATAAAGAAATCAACACTGTCTATGCATGGTATTTCAACAATTAACTCAGTCAATTGTTTGTTTTCACTTGTTTTTTGAAATATTGCAATTTAAATGAAAATAAAATTTTCGAAAAAAAAAATGTTTTTTTTAAAGCTACAAAAACAAAGTTTTAAAGATAAATTATCTGTGAAAAAAGAGGTAAATTTTCTCCCTCTAAACTTTGTTTGTATTTTCTGTGATTCTTAAAGCTATCTACACGGTTTTTGCTATACTATAGCAACTGTAGCTTTAAAAAAAGATGAAGAAATCGCTATCTAAACTCGTTAAACCCTTCCATTCCAATGTCAATTTTTTACGAATATTTGAATTTGACATTGATTATTTTTATAATATTGTTTTATATTTCTGTGAGAATTATGAAAGTATGTGAAAGCAAAAAATTTAGTTTAATTTATATTTAAAAACAAGTTTTTGTTGTCATATTTTTAACACTTGTGTGATATTGTTATGTGTATTTTAATTTAAAAAAAAAGAAACTGAACGTTAATTACTCAGGAGAACCTTGAATCAACAAATCATATGGTGGTGTGTTGGTTTTATAAGGTTCCGTAACTGAGACACTTATAGTATAAGGCAGGTTCTTCTTTTAGTTTGATTTATGAAGATAGTAGACTACTATTAAATCTTCGCTATTTCACATTTACAATTTTTGGCATTTTTCGAAAAATTCAAATTTTCTTCTAGTAATTCGATTATTTTGATAAAACGCGAAATAATTTTCTATGAAAGAATTACTTCAAAAGAAAATGAAATTAATAAGCTTAAGAATGTACGAGCGCCATGGCAATTTTGGATAAAAGAGTTGATTTTTTTTTATATGAAGTTGGACTAAGTTTAAATCAATTCTGAAAATTTTAGAGGGGGTGTTCCGATAACTTAAATTAATAATTGACTTCAAAAGTAGACATATTTAACATAAGTCTTATGGGAAAACTTTAGATGAATGATATGTTTTTATAGATTTATCCAAAACTAGTTTATTGAAATTTAAAAAGGTAGCAGGGACACAAATTAAAAAAATTAATATTTTCAATTTTGATGGTGAAGTTATAACTTGACAATATAAGATGAAAAGTAATAATAAAATCGATATTGTATTCTTATTTTTCGTCTACATTCATGAAGTTATAACAAAATTCATCATCCAAAATAACAAAGTTGAAAAGAAGATAAAAATAATTTCAACCCTAAATCTAAAATTGCCTTGGTCCTCATACTACCTTAAATGCTTAAATCAAAATTATGAAATTCGTCATGTATAATTCGAAAACGAATATTCGCACATCTTAAAATAATATTTATTATAAAAATTGAATTGTTCTTAACTTTTAGCCAACTTAAAAAACGAGATGAGGTTAAGTGATCATGTAAAATTTTCCCAAAGGAAACGGAATCATATATTGTCTTATTGTAAATACACGTCTATAAACACTTGAACTTTTTGAAAAAAAATTTTTATTATCTTATATTTATTTACACATTATTTCAATTAGTTAAAATGTGATTAAAAAAAAAAAAAAAAACATTTTTAAATAATTTTTACAACCTAAACTAGAACATTTCATTTTGGACAATTTTAATTGAGTATTTAATCAAAATTAGCTCTCCTTGTAAATTGTGTACGCTGGTGTATCATCCCTTCAGTTAATATTGTTTCCACTAAACGAAACATATAAATTACAGATTGCTTTAATTATATAAGATACTGTTTACATTAAGGCTGTTGTCTTGCCACAATATTGTCAAATGAAATTGGATTATTTACGCGGTAAGATTATATAAGTTTTTAGTGAAATAAGGTACAATTTTGATGTATACTATACCACTTAACCGCTACTCATACAATATACTAGTCAACAAGTTCAAATTGATGAAATAGAGAAATAGTGGGTATAAAAATACGTGTGTCTAGAAAAATGTACTAGAAGCGTTTTTTATCACATAAAAAATTTCAAAAGTTATGAACAATTGAAGATGAAGAAAAAAAAAAGTATTTCTTTTTTGAGGAATATTTCAAAAACTATTAATATTTAAGAAATTTAACAAGACTCTTAAAGAGGAGAAAATTTCCAATAAAAAACTCCCACTCCCGGAAGTCGATCTCTATTATTTATAATTTTAATTTAACGCTGAAAATAGGTCTTTTTACGTCATTTTTAGATTGTTTTATTTGCGACATAAATGAATATATCACACTAAATAATTTTTTTTAAGGTATAAAATATTAATTTAAAAATTTGAAAAAAATATGGTGTATTTTGATTACTTCGAGAAAATTTTGTTAATTAACAATTGCCTAACTTGTCGAAAAATTAACTTGAAGATTTTCCAATGGTAATAAAATTCTTTACAGTATTCAGATTACACTATAATTTTTGAAATTATTAAATTAATATTTAATCCCTTCAAAAAATTATTTAATGTGTCGCAATTAAATAATTAACAATCTAAAAATGATCTAAAAAGATCTATACTTAGCGTTAAATTAAAATTATTAATAATGGAGAAAGAGAATTTCTTCCTCTTTAAGAATCTTTTTTTTAAATTTCTTAAATATTAATATTTTATGAAATATTGGCAAAAAACGAAATACCTTTTATAACTTTTGAAATTTTTTATATGTTGGTTACTATAATTTTGTGTTACGTGTGTTGCAAAATGTAAAACCATGATTTTTACCGTGATTTTAAAGATATAATAATTTTATTTACTTAATAATAGTTAATTATAGTTACATTTTCTTGAAAATAAGAGATCAATTAATTATATGTAAAATATTTTACAAGTGCAAAGCCATGGGCAAAATGTGACTAATAAATAAAATACTCGGACTAAGTCAAGGTGATACACATAAAATTTACAAATTAACCTTTGGGTAATGTTTTCTCAAGGTCTTGCAAAATTATAAGAACGTTGGTTTCATTTCAAATACAATGTGTATAAAAATATCGATCCTTTCTCAAGATTCGTTTTGGAAAAAACGCAAGTTATAAACGATGAATTCTCATAAAAGGCTATTATTTAGTAGCTTTATATTATTTCATCGTATATTTGTTGAGAATATATACAGTGTGTTTCCTAAGTAAGTACCTAAAATTTAAGAGCATATTCTTAAGTTGTTACAACTTAATATTATTGACTGTCTATATTGAAATTAGAATTATAAACAAAGTTAATAAACTAAAATCCCAACGACTACAAAATCACACTCTAAAGAGTGCTAATTACACCCTTTCATTTGATACCTAACACGGTATCATTATTAAAATTTGTTTTTTATTCATAACTTCTTGTATTCAAGAGAGCGCCATATTCAATTTAATATGGCTTTACGTACGTGTCGGTAAACACATAGCCCTCGCCGTCATCGGGGGAAATAATGACAGATGAAAAATTCAGACAATTTAACTGGGATCCGATTCCCATAATGATGGGAGAGCCAGGCCCAAAAAAATTATTTAAATTTACTAAAGCTGATGATTTGAGGATTGGTTGTAGTAGTTGTGTGCACACACGTACTGCGATCAGTCAAGCGAACGATAGAACAAGGGTCAGATATATGCTATCGCAACGGTTATGATTGCCGTGGTATTTAAATGAATTTACTAAGGCTGAAAATTGTTATACAGGTTGTATATTGCATATAAATAACAGTTATGCCAGTCAGTCAGTTAAATGTGAGAACAAAGCTGGTCAGTCGGCCCTAATGTATGAACAACAAATAAACAAGATTCAGTTCTGACTGACCAGCTCTGTTCTAACATTTACTGACTGATTGAATAACTGTTATTTATGTGCAATATACAATATGTATAACAATTTTCAGCTTAAATAAATGCATTTAAATATCACGACAATCATAACTGTCTTGATAGCATATATCTGACTCGCTCTTTGATATACACATTTTACACATCTGTAGGCATATTTTGTATTATTGAATTTTATTTACGAATTTTTAAGCAGCCTACTTTTATTCAATACCCCTCAGACCTAGATATATCGGACACGAATAAAAATTTATTTTGTTCCATCAAAATTTCATAGGAACAGAATAACAATCATTTAAAAAAATATTAGCTTATGTCAAAGAAATTTTTTTATGTTATGCTATTTCGAAATGGTATGTTTTTTATTTTTTTATTTTTTGAGAAATATTTGAAATACACATAGGTACCTTTGGTACATCAATTCCAAAAAGATCCAAAAGGGCGACCATGCTAAGGCCTTATGCACTTTCTCTGTTCAATACATCTAAGATCTTTGCGTTTATTTAGGAGAAAATCATCATTCGTTAAAAGAAATGCATTATTTCGAAAATACTTCAATTTTTGGATTAGAAAATACTTAATAAACCTTACATAAACATATTAAGTATAAATAATTGCTTGTATTTAAAATTAAGTGGAAAAATTGAAACAAAACAACATTTTAGGGTTCACTGATTATTTCTATCCGTTCCGTAACCACAATAATAATCACTTATGTAAAAATTCATTAAATAAAACAATAGAATGGCCTTCGTAAACTTTTTTTTTAACTTATTTAATGATGTCTTTTTGCAATAATATATTTTTTTTAAAGTTTTGTTTGTTTAATCTTATTCGATAACAAATTTCTGTTTTTTGTTAATTGTAAAATAATTATTTTATTGTTGTTTTTTTTTTTTTTTTTTTTTTTTTGTTATGAAATAATTTATGGTTTGACTAGAGTGATACCCACCCGCTTCGCTGGGTTTAAAAGTCGAGATTGATAAAGATTGCTCTCGCTTATCCCCTTTCTATAACACTCAAAATAATGGTAAGGATTGTTTCACACAGGTCAAATATATGTATGGTTTTCTATTTTTTTAAATGTATAAGAGTCTTAATTATTCATTGAGTATATCAGAAAAGATGGCTGTGAAATATTTTATATTGACTATTTTTACAGAAATCTGTAATTTATGGTAATAAATTATATCTCATGTGTTATTCTGAAGTATGAGCTATATTGCTGTACAGTTTCATTAAAAACCATTCGCTAGTTTTAGCGTGAAAGCGTAACAAACAAACAAATAAACATGCTTACTTTCGCATTTATAATATAATAGAGATAGAGATAATATATCTGTCAACAATATGTGTATGCGCTCTCATAAAATTTATGTTTACTTAAATTAATATCTTTCAAAAAAAATTTATGTTTTAATGACGTAATTAGTGCATTTGTTTTAACGATTGATGATGAGATATTAATCAAAATACAGACATATAATTTTGCCTTTTTTGCGTCTGTTTTACAAGGATGCCTACTGCATTGGACGTCGAACAAATTGCAACACAAGTTGATATCCATAGTTTTTTGTCATAGTTCCAAGTTTGTACCGCTTAAAAATATTGATGTTACGAACAAATTTTTTTTATATGTGTTCATAAAATCACCTGATTAGTCCATTTCAGGTTGTTCGTCTGTCTGTTCATCTGCCTGTGGATACTATAACTTGAAAAGAGATACCAAACTGAAATTTTTATAGCGTGCTCAGGTCGTAGAAAGGGAGGCTAAATTTATAAACGAGCAGCATAAGTCCATTTTGCGATGAGTCAACAGGACTCATCTTGTAAATCTCAAGGGATAGAATAAAAGTTAATCAGGACAAAACTTTAGTAACTTCAATTTGTGTCTTGTGAAACATTCTAGAACAACGAAAAAAAGTTCTAGAAAATACTTTCGAAAACCAAGTAAATGGCGGCGGATAATTGTATTGGCTTTTTAAAATCTTCTAATTTATAACTAAATATTGCAAGCACTGATATTCAACACTTTCTATACAGGGTATTTCAACAATTCACTAAGTCAATTGTTTGTTTTCACTTGTTTGTTACTTATTTTAAATGTTGAAATAAATAACAAAAATTTGTCTAAATTAACTGTTCAACGATGTATTCGTTATGAGTTTAAAAAAGAAAAAATTAAGAATGTTTCATTATTGAGATATAAAACGCTAAATTAAGCAATTTTATTGTTAAAAAGAAAAATTTCTATTAGATTATTGTGATTGTAAGAGAAATAATTATAGTAGAAGTTTTTAAACAACACAACTATGATAACTCACTGAGTGTTGTATGTGTGCACAGATATGTGGTACAGTATAGACAAAAATTATACCTCATTTTTCTAGAAATATACTCTTACCGCACATATAATCCCAAACTTTTTAACAATATCTAGCAAAACAACATCGTTAATTGTAATTACCAGAAGACAAAAAAGTAAATTTGGGCCTGCTATGGATATACACATAAGTTAGGAAAAGTGGAATTGTGTCTATGTTATTTGTACCGGCTAAGTGGCCGAGCGAGTAAAGGCGTAATCACATTAAACCGTTTGACTACTTAGGCTGGGAGGTTGCGGATTGGAATCCAAGCTGTGGCAGTGTGATCAAATATAATTAATGGGGCGGTAAATTGATCACACTGTCGTCGCTTGGATAAGAACGAAGTTACCGACTCTACCCACAAAGATTAAAAATAATAATGTGGGTGGCCTTTGTTATAGACCATTTTACTTACAGTAAAAATGGAAATTTAAAAAATCAAATGAATTTGGATATCGAGAAAAAGTAAATTATTTCTAAAATGAATGAAGGTAATTAATTCGATTATTGAGGGCGTAAATGTGGGCTTAAAACTAATTGTGATCTAATTAATGATCTTTTTATTTTTTCCGACTATGCTTCTTTAGAAAAGTGTAGGATCAAAACAAATTCTCATGCAATTACCATTTATATCACATTAATTTAAATTTCATTAAAAATGAACTACTATTTAAATTGAATAATGAATACCTTAGATGGTATCTACATACTTAGTATTGTTTTCTGATTTATAATGATTGATAATGAATAAATAAATAGGTACATGAAACGATTCTTCCATTAGGAAATTTGTACCTATACATAAGAAGTTTGAAATTTTCTGAAATAAATGCGAATAGTAACTTTAATAAACAATTTAAACATGGTCGGTTTGAAGCTTATCGACTTATTATTGATTAAATATCTGAAAGATTTTATGCTATTTCTAGAGAAAAGGTCCCGCATTGATTTATTCACCTGGGACGCTGCGCTCACATATAGCTCTAATAAATACCTATTCACAATACATGAATAATAATAAAGAATACCTCAATGCTATTCAAATACCGGTTCACAATTCTAGATAAATATGGTGGGAGCGCAAATAAATACATAAGTAAATAGTAAGGTAATATAATACATTATTTATATGCGTTTATACCATTTTTTGTATTTAATATTTTTGTCTTAAATTTACTTATGTTCCGCTCAACTTCCTTAACTTTTTCTTTCATAAGGACCTCCTCACAAATAGCCTTGCGTTTGTGGAAAAATGATCGATTTGCTAACAAATAACTAAAGAGTTTATTTTTAAAATTAACATTTCAATCAAATATATTTAAACTTTAGTAACACCTTTCTTCTTAACAGATACACTCCTTCTTTCTCTTGACCAACTTTGATTAAATCTAATAAAGTTTATGTCTTCATTAAGTTTTAAGAGTCCATATTTTAGGAATAATTTAAGCCAAGTGTTAAAATAAATTAAAAAACAAGTTGTTTACATTGAATTTTATGAGTTTATTAATAAAAAAAGAGGAGGATTAAATTTTTATGATCTATAAAATATTAATAATTTGAATCATAAAAATCTAGAAGAGTTTCCTTGAAATTATATACATGACGCATAAAATAATTTTCGTACATAAGTATTTATTTACTAGCTTGATACTCGCCCACTTCGCTGGGTTTAAAAGTAAAGACCACCGTCCAATAGTCTTCATCTTCCTTACTCTCACTTATCCCCCCTCCATAACACTCGAAATAGGGATAGGAATTGTTTTACATAGGTAATATAATTGTACAGTTTTCAATTTTTTTTTATTAGATAATTGTAAAATAGTCATAATTCATTGAGTTTATCAGAACAGGTGGCTATGAATTGTATTTTTATCATTTTTACAAAAATCTTTAATTTATGGTTCAAAATGATGATCATAGACGGCGCAGTGAAATGTCCGACTAAATTTAATTAATTTTTTTTAAATACATTTTTCTAATATATAAAATAGCTCATGTGTTCGCCTGATGCATGGGCTATATTATTGTAGAATTTCAAGCAAACAAAACAAACAACTTTACTTTCACATTTATAATATACTTAACTCTTGCTCTCACTTAGTCCGCTTCCATAACCCTCGAAATAGGGGTAGAGATTGTTTCACACAGGGAAAATATATGTAAATATTTCAATTTTTTTTAAATGTTCATATAGTCTTGCTTTATTGAATGTATCAGAACAGGTGGCCATGAATTGTATCTAGTTCATCATTTTTACAGAAATCTTTAATTTATGGTTCAAAATGATGATAGTAAAATGTAAGAGACTAAATTTAATTTTTTCATTTTTTTTTATTAATATATCTTCATATAAATTGTAGCTCTTGTGTTATTCTGATGTATGAGCTATATTATTGTATAGTTTCATACAAATCCATCCAGTAGTTTTTGCGTGAAAGCGTAACGAACAAAACAACAAACTTGCTTTCACATTTATAATAGGGATCTACTAAGTGCTGATTGATGTCCTCAATTGTTGTATGAGAGCGTATATGATTGATAAAAGAGTGTTAATAAAAATATGCAAATGACTTAATTTTTGAGCAATGTTTCAAATTGTTTTTAATTTAAATTTTTTATTACATGGCTACTTAAGGTTGATCGGTCTGTACACTGCAAACATTTTTTAATGTAAATTAATTATTTAAATTTACAACAACAAGTATTTGCGCTACACTATTTTATATACTTTATGCAAATTTTATGATTTTTGAATTTGTGACGTCACATGAGGGGGGCCTTTGCTGCTGTGACCATTTGTTACAAAGGGGTGGGGTCAAAAACCCCCAAAGGGGGGGGGGGGTCTTTTATAAGGGCTGGCTACTACTCCCTGGGAAAATCACCACTCTGCATGATATAACTTTCTTGGGGTCTTAATTACTTACCGTCTTTTCAAGTCAATCGATCTCTTCTTTTTTTATTATGAATAAAGAGAAAATTTAATGCCCTTTCAAATGAAGTAGTGCAACGTAGGGAGTACTATATAAAATTTCAAAGATGAATTTCATCTTCTGTGTAGCATTAAGAACAAAGAATTGAAGAGAGAATTATATGCCCTTTCAAATTATGTATCACAAAGTAGGGGATGCCACTATAAATTTCAAAGTTTGAGTTGCTAGTGGTGAAGGGATGAAATCTAAAATACTATAGGTATCATTTTGGAACTTCCCCTTCGATATTTAAACCGTTGTGGTTTCACTCAAACCAATAATCACATCATGTCAAAATTTTTAAGGGTGGATACTTTTGAAATGAACACATTGTATAAAAATAATGAAGACTTTTACTGTAAGTTGCTACTCTGGCTCGTACTTCATTAATAATATCTGCCTGCTATTAATATTCAAAAATAATAAATTTTCTCCGGTTGGTCTCATTTATTTTTCGATTTTATTTATTGCACGTAATTTAAATTAAAAAATAGTCATAGTTTTAAAAAAACATCGATTTGAAAAAAAAAATCTTAATTAAGTTATACAAAATAGCGACAAATTAAAAGAACAAAAAAAAACAAGTTTATGTCG
This sequence comes from Chrysoperla carnea, assembly GCF_905475395.1. NCBI lineage: Eukaryota > Metazoa > Arthropoda > Insecta > Neuroptera > Chrysopidae > Chrysoperla > Chrysoperla carnea. The sequence goes on along the minus strand of NC_058341.1, from coordinate 61,196,425 downwards.
TTTGATTGATTTCGTAGACATAATCAAGCAATCAAATACATCCCGTATATAGATTTTAAAAATAAAATATTAATATATGTAAGGTAAAGTGTTAAACCTTGGAGACAGTACCACTTAATTTTTTCACCAAGACCCACGAAGCACAATATAATATACTGTAAAATGAACTGACTCACTCTCGCTTCAGGCTTCGCTTTTATATTAACTACGAAATGTATTTTTACTAACTTCCCAGTATAAAAAGTTACTGTAATGGGTCCCATTTTTGAAATCGAAATTTTCAACATATCTTTACGTTCCATGGTCAGGACAAGGAGTATGTGTATGTGCGTGCTTGTGTGTACCTTCGTGATCATTTTTGATACCAACTTCATTGAGAAGTCGAGCGAAGCGTATTAACGGCTATGATCCGAAAATAATTTCATAACATTCGGTCGAGTTGTTTCGAGTCGGTCCAGTTTTTATTTTATTTATATTTTTATAACTATTTATTATGCTGAGAAGTTATTCGTGTGGACCTCAAGGGTGGCCCCACGGCTTATTTAGAAAAATTTACTTGCTCAAGATGATTGTTCTAGACATATGAACACTCTAGATTGCAGTTTTAACAATTTACTACACCTATATATTAACAATAATATAGCTCATACATTATAATAACACATGAGCTATAATTTATAAAGATATATTTAAAAAAATTAAATTATTTTTTTTTTGACCTTTCTTAAGACGTTGAGCATTTTTTGAGAGAACAAAGAACTCGCGTCATCGGTGTTTTTTATTGAACTCCTATTACATTACATCTTACTATTCAAATGTATTTATTTGCGCTCCTACCATATTTATCTAGAATTGTGAACAACCATTTGAATAGTGCTGAGGTAGGCCAAAGGCCGAAGACCAGCCAAGGCCAGTTATTCCAAAATTTAAGTTTTCACTTTCATCGACAATGAAAGATACAATTTATGACCTTTTCCATTTTATACGTCACCTTTAATCTTCATATATTTGCACCGGATGGAAGAACATCTAATATGGTATACAGAAGCATCCTAGGATATTATTCTATTTTGGGGTAATCTAAGGAGAAATTGCTTAAATAAAAGTTATATATAGATTAAGTAATAAAAAATATGTTCATATTATTTCATTTACTTTTTAATGATCTTAGCCAGTTATTTATAAGGACGAGAACGCGGACAAAGCCGCGGGTAAAAGCTAGTTTATTTATAATTGTAATCAGATTAATTAATGGTACAGAATAATCTAATATGAAAATAATGCTTTATTTATGTTTTTAAAATTTGCATATAAATATTAATGTACTAAATATAAAGAGTGGGAAACAGACTTCTAAAACGAATTAGAGTAAAACTGATCCAAGGTACCAGAGTAACACACTCTTCCATATTGATTTCTAAAAATATCTACATACTATACAATAATAATATTGAAGTTGATTTGAACTACTACAACTTATAATATTATCTTGAATGATATTAAATATAATTTAAGTTAATTATGTCTTTACATAGTTAATTATTTTTTATTCAGGGTTAAACATTAATCATTGTACGAACAGTTGCAGTCAGTATACACAATCAAACAATCAATAACTACACTCTACACACACTCATAGACTCATAGTACAATAATTATGTCATTAATTATTATTATTGTATTATTTTATTATTTTTAAATGAATGAGAATTCAAATTAAATATATTTTCTAATAGTAAATTATAATCTGTTCTACGTTTTTTAAAGTAAATCCACATTGACAATCGTTTTTTGACATTACTTCTCGGTTTGACTACATTTAGACCACGAGACAGCAACAAATTTTCACGACCAAGTTCCTCTTGGGTGATAACTCTTAAAAGTCACAGCTAGGTGTGTCATGAAGCCTCGTGAACGTTAACTGCGATTCTGTGGGTAGGTTAACCAGCGGTAACTTCCCACGCGACCAAGTTATTTGATTAACTATATCTTGATAAATTCCTAATCGGAGGGAATGATTTTTTCTACGTGAATGGGAGCTGCTTAACCCACTCAGTCTTCGGTAAATGTCGTAATTTGTCATGTTGTAAAAGACACTGTCTAAAGTCTGTCTTTCTATGCGTTCTTATGTGTGACATTTTATTGTATTTATATGAACGCACACACATATTACTATGAGTACACACCATAGAATTAATAACATAAAACCGTAATGGGGCCTCCAAACGGTTGATCGTCATAGAGAGAGACCTAAAAACAGTACGCGCACAGCTGTGTTCGTCTGTCTTATATTACCTCTATGAAATACACACACGTAGACGTGTTTATGCAATAATTCGAAATATTAATATAGAGCTTTGATTGGTTGCGAGACAAAGAGGGAAGACGGTCCCTTTTTTCGGTCTCTTTTTAAGCGGTCAATAATTCACTTATTGTGTTTCCTATGCTTTTAAGCTTCTATGTTATACCGTGTGTGTAACTACCATCTTGGGATATACATATGTCTGTAATATGACTGAATAAATACATTCGTTTACTAATGCATCTAAGCGAGAGGTATTATTCATGTATTGTAAGACTACAGATACGATAAACAGATACGATACGACAGGCTGTTGTATGCATGCAGAGAGTGGGAGATTTGTTGCATACAAATATTAACTATGTAACTAAAAAACTCCCACCTCCAAGTGTCTTCCAAATAATTCAATGCATGTATATAATACCGCTCGCTTAGATGCATTACTAAACGGATGTATTATGTATTCAGTCATACTACAGACATATTTATATCCCAAGATGGTAGATACACACATGGTATATAACCTCTTTGGTACACACATATAAATATTTAGGCAAGAATAGTTCGTGTCTTTGCCTGTAATCACTAAGCATCGCTAGTGCAACGCAATGCGTATAGAATTATAGATGATACCCGTTAAGATGTTGTGTTTATTGATAATAATATTAGATATCAGAACAAGATTGTACATATTTGTCTGAATTATGTAGGGTAGACAGTGTCTTTGTGTCTATATGTAATGCACGCCACTGATTATAACAAATGAAATAATAATAAAATATAATCTGCGAAATAGAACAACCCACATTACCTAATACCATAATAATTATTATTTAAGATAACCACAATTTTGTGTTCTTGATAAATTAAAAATAAAACAATTAAAATTTTACGTTGTATATTTTTAACAAAACACATACCTAATGTATCTAACTACTCGTCACATTTTAATAAATAACAGAATAAGTTACACTCTGTGTCACAAGAAATGGACGTGATTTATCATTCTAAGTGATACAGCTATAACATTATATGTGAATTACATTTGCTGTTATAGTAATATCTGTTAAAATAGTTCAACTTTTGCTTTTATTTCGACTTTGAATGTACATTTAATTAACATCTGTGTATACTAAATAGTAACAAGTGAAAACAAACAATTGACTGAGTTAATTGTTGAAATACCATGCATAGTCAGTGATTTCTTTATCACATTACACATACAAAAATGTGACACATACATAACTGATAATCAAGTATAGTACATATTATAAAATTTCCGCTTAATTGGCGCCCCCACGGGTAAACAGTGATATTTACGAAAAAATATTTCAAACAAAAGTTGTTTAATTTTTAATAAGGAACATTTTTTACATTTAAACTTTTGCTCTATCTCTAACGGTTTACAAGATGGGTCCTACGGACCCAAGACCCAATTGGCCTATCATGCTCATTTACGAACTTGACCTCACTTTTTACGTACAACCGGACAGCCGGAAATGCACTAATTAGGTGATTCTATGAACACCTATACCAAAATTTTTTTCGTAGCATGAATATTTTTAGGCGTTACAAACTTTGGACTAAACTTAATATACTATGTATATTTCATTTATACATGGTATAAAAATAGTCTGTAATAGAGGTCGTAGGTTCGGTGTAATTTTTTTGAAAAATTATGATTGCTCACACCATTATGATTGAAATGAGAAAATATAAAAAACTTTTGATAGGTATATAACACGGCCAAAAAAGACAGTTAAATAAATTTAGGGTGGAGGGGGTAGAGCCGAATCTTACTAAATTTCACTTCGTGGAGAGGGGGGTCTTGGAAAATATCACGTAATTTTTTAGCAGAAAATGTTGTAAAGCTGCGTGAAAATTAAGTTAACTTAAAGTTGAATGAAAATAAAAAACGTATTTTGAATCAAATATGGCAAAATCTGACACAATTATATTTATCATATTTGTCCGAACGCCACAGAGCAGCATAGTAGCTCTTCGATTGTTTAACCGCTATTGATAAGCCGTATCTACACGCGCGACTCAAAGATCGTTGCAGCGTAACAACAGAGTAACAGTGACGCGTAGGCAGGTTCTAACCTGCTCTGTTTACACTCGTAAATATTTTTATTTACAACGATTCACCCGAAGTTTTTACTAATTTTAAAGTGAGTTTTCACGATTATTATAATGCTTACGTCAAAAAACACGCCTTAAAGACGGAAAAGTGCTGTCAGAAAGAGGTAATAAAAGTAATTGAGAAATTGTGTGTGTTTTTTTTTTTAAATAAATCCAATACTTTTATATCCAGAGTATAAGTTTTGAAAAATCTCACGTGAGATTGGGGGAGGGGGTAAAAAATCCTTAAAAATACCTCACGTAATTAATGGACGCCACCTTAAGAAAAGGCACAAAACGTCGCTGAAAGATAAAGAAGTAAAGAAATATCTAATCAATATTTCTAAATTTGAAAAATTATTACTTACTTGCTATAAAAATTTATATTAATCAAATAATACGACAAATGAACATAGAATTTATTAATTCTTAAGAAAAAAATTTGCTGGATGATCTGCAGTTTTTGGTATTGGCTTCAGAAAATTATCCTTAAAAAAGTCTGTATGGTTTAAAGCGGACTTTTTAGTTTTAACACCTGCGCCATTGTTGTGAAAGGGGCTTAAATCGTAAAGTAAATGATATAGAATAAATTTTCATCTTCTGCGTAGTCTATCTCATGAAACAATCGATCGATTTCATTTTTTTATCATGGTTGATTAGAGAATCTTATGCTATTTCAAATACGGTATAACAAGGTAGGGGGTGCCATTTGTAGTTTCAAAATTGGGGTAGTTGGAGGTCAAGGGACGTAACATAAAATTTTCTAGGTACCATTTTTGAACTTACCCTCGATGTCTAAATCGACGTTTTTCACACAAAACAATAATCACATCATGACGTAGACGTTAAAAGCGAACTTAAATAAAAAAAAATCACAATAGGTCAAGAGTTATTAAGGGTGGATAATTTTGAAATGATCACACGGTATAATGCAACCATCTGATCTTAGTTTTAAGCATGCTTTGTCTGATCAAAGTATAATCTTATACCATTGCATACTTGGATGGTAATAATAAACAACATTAATATAACCAAAGGTACACTAATTACATGGTGAATTAATGTTCGTTGTACCTAAAAAATCTTTTAACTATTTTATTTTAAGGTTAATGATTTTATTCTTTGTGTCCTATATACTAAAAATACTAAAATCAAATTGAGGTTAAATTTTGTTGAATATAAATTTTTATATCATAAATTTAAATTATTTATACTTCCATAGTTAGTTATTTTCTAATAATATTTGAAATTTCAAATGAAAAAAAAAATTAACAATAAACAATAGAAAATGTTATTCATTGTTTAATAATAATTTTTGACAGTTCAAAATGTCATCTTTTTGATTTTTTTTACAAATTTTTTGAAAATTTTTGTATTTCCTTGGAAACAAAAAAATAACAATTGGAAAATAGATGGAGGGTACAACTAAGTTGTTCGCAGCGCTGTCATCTTATAAAATTTGCTATTAAAATTAATATTACTTTTTTTCAATTGTTTTTCATGCAATTGGTATAGTAAATGTCAAATAGAAATTATTGAAAAATAAGAATTAATTAAACTCGTTGTATTAGAAATTGTAAAAATAAGGGACGAAATTGCATAAATAATATTTTTTAACTGTAAATTAACATAATTATTTATTAACTTATCATAACTTATTATTTGTTTATAAAATAGTATTCAATTTTCAATGTAAACCATCTATACAAACCGTAGACTTATATGTCCATCCATAAAATTATATTAATAAAGTATTCAATCGTTATCATGGAAACGAAATAAAACTCATACACGGTGCGAATAGTGCACAAAAATGACTAAAAAATTACTGATATTACTTTTTATTTTAATTATTTCCTGGTTCTTGTTTTATTCTCACCGCGCATGAGTTTTATTTCAGCCTTTCCCATGATACCGATTGACTATTTTATTAATATAATTTAATGGATGGATATATAAATCTATGGTTTGTATATATTATTTACATTGAAAATTTAGTACTATTTTCTAACAAATTAAAATAAGTAATTATGTTAATTTACATTTAAAAAATATTATTTTCGAAATATCGGTTCTTATTTTGACAATTTCTAATGCCGTTATTTTTCAATAATTATATTTTTACACTTACTATACTATTTACATGTAAACAATTGAAACTTAGTCATAACAGCCTCCTTTAACGTCAAAATTATCCAGTGGGAGCGCGAACGTCTATCTGATGTTCCCTATCATGACTACGCAAAGAGTCAATAGCGTATCTAGGGTGTGTTCCGTAATAGTCACCAGTATACATGCCAGTGCTCATGACGTCAGAAATCGGCGCCATATTGTACTGGTAAAACGGGCATGGCAGTGTACATGTGTTCAACGGGTGTTTGTGCAAGAAATTTATTTATTTATTGTTCATTTAGAAGGAATAATGGCGTCTGAAAAAGACTTACTCGTAATTGACGAATACAATATGAATATATATTTAAGAATACACGCGCTGGCCAGTTTATTTCGGAACAATTCACAAGTATACCGTCGGTTTATGACGTCATCAGCACTGGTCAGTATACTGATGAATATTACGGAACACACCCCTAGAAGGATTGGCCAATACATAACAAATACTTCGTCCCAAAATATATACCAGCGTCGACAAATTAGTTATCAAAACTAAATAAATACGATTATAATAGCGCTTGCGCAATCTAGTTTTATTTATTTTCTAGTAGTATGCTTTTAAACTTAACAATTATTCGTATTGTATATTATGAGAATTCTATATCCTGTAAGTTGTATTTTATATAGAGAATGATCCGTTTATGCATTTTATTTAAAATTCGTTTTTTCAGTGAAAATTTTGACAAACCTCCTTGATTTTGAAATATTATGAAATGATTTTGACGATATTTATTAATTACCTTGACAATCAACAATAAAATTGTATATTAATGACAAAAATATAGTTTCATAATTTTCTAAATAAGTGTCAAAAGGAACTGCAAGTCTAATTAATATAGATTTCTGTTGTAATCTATTCTTATATTGTTTCTGATTATATAATTATTTGTTGAGAGTAGAGAAATTATGAAAAAAATGAAACACTTATTTTAAACAATATTGAATATGGAAGTTTTTATAAAAGAATTTACAGTACGATTTAATAATAATAATACGTTACGAATCAGTAATTATTTTTAAATTTTAACTGCATTCTTTTATACAGTACGTTTTGTGCAACCTACGAAATTAATTTTTTGATTACGCGTATGATGTTTGAGAGTATGAATCTATAAAGAAGCCCAGAAGGCATTAGGTGTATTTGAATACCCAGTCAGAAAATCTATGTTGTCAGATTAAAATGGTCTATTTATACGTTTACACTAACAATTTTTGAAGAGGTGGGGTTTACCCTTATCGAGCTTAATTTTTGTATTCGAAAGCTCCATTACTATAGTCGAAAGGTCTTAGGCAAAATGTTTTTAACGTTTTCGAAACGTATCACCCTAATTTTGGAAAAAATAATTTTTTGCTTGCTAATTCTAAGTAGTCCAAGTAGCTAGTTCTAAGTACTATACAATAATTTTTTGCTTGTTAATTCTGGTATTGGAATAATATGAAAATGAATATGTAGCATAAATAACTAGTCAAGTGCAAATTGATTAAGTCTGAATGATAGAAAGTTTTTATGGTAGAAAATGTAACTCATTTTTACCCCGACAACGGCGAGGTTACAGGATTTTGTCCGGGAGAGGGGGTGTATTTCATCATCTTCGCTTCTAGATTTTTGGCATTTTTAAGCATTTATTTTGTTAAATTATATAAAACGACATATTAATAATTAATTATTAACAGTAAATAAATTAGAAATAAAATACTGTTTAATTTATTTATACGTGTTTTCTTCATGGTACTTTATTTACATAGTCCTATATTATTTGTAATTATAAGACTCAATGTAAATCAAAGTACTATGTGGAAAACACGTATAAAACAGTATTTTATAACCCAGAATAATATATATAAAAAAAACTCAAAGTAAAACCCCGACGACTACTAAATCACGCTCTAAAAAGTATGATACTAGAAAATATTATCTTAAAGTCGCCAGTCCTGTCGGGGACCGTTCTGTGGATAAGTTTTTAATCTTAGATAATTTTCCATTTATCGCAAAGTTTAAGCCTTTGGGTTTTCGTCTAAATTTTCATGTTTGAATAAATAAGGCTCCACATTGCATACTTTCCTTAAATTTCAACCCGGTATTAAATAACTTAAATGCCGCATGATACACTTTGAAAAAGGTTTGTTGACCAATAAATTACCTCGAAAAACTAACCCGCAAAGACAGACTATAGTTTTCTCTTAGGTTTTTCTCTAAACTTTAAGTGAAGCTCCATATCCAGTAATTTCTTCCAAGTTTAAACTCAATAGTTTTCGAGATGAAGGGAAGAATGATGTATTTTTGTACCCGTAATTGGGTAACCAAACTCTTAAATAAATTTTTGTCGAATAGATTTGGAGAAAATAACTTATGGCCATCGGGGACAGACAGACAGACAGTCACAAAAGTGTAACGTATTCTGTAATGGCTTATTTTTTCATCTTTGTTTACGGAAGCCTGAAAATAGGTCCCAAACGAAGATACAGATTCGATTTCTGCTCAGATTTGCATCTCAAATGAGTGGTAATGATTAGGTAAATAAGAGTTTAGCTTTGGAGGAGATTTGTCAAAGTATGAATAAAAATTGGAATATTTTTTGTAATTCTCTCTTTTAAAAAAGCGCAGGTCTAAATTTTGTTGACCAGAAATCCTGATACTATTCTACTGGCATAATGATCAATTTATTTTTCTAATTGTGAATGGATGCGATGTAAAATCACTCTCTTTTTTTCCAATATGTGTAGAGATTTGGCGAATGATAAAATGTGGAACGGTGCAAAGAGTAAAAGATTATTGATATAGGTCGTTCAAACCAAAATGACACCGAACAAGAGAGGCTGTAGATGTATACCGTATGTGCACTCAAATCTACACTCTCTCTTGTTCTTTAGAATTTATTGTTAGTATTTCTCAGCTCTAACAAAATAAAAGCATAATAATTTATAATCACAGATAAAAACCGTTTTACGTTGAGTCTCAAATTTTGCAAATTTTATTATATATGATGTTTCATAAAAAAAATTTGAAAACAAAAATAATAATTTTTACTGAAACATCCTGTACCATATACTAATTTACTATTCTCCAAATAATTTTTAGACGTGTTTTTTGTTAAATAAAAAATAAAATAAGTCAAATCATCGTGATATTGAATGTGAATCGATTTTGTGATAAACTTTTGATTTTATAAAATTTGACAAAGAATGTAAAAACCGAACTGTTATCGATTTTTTTTAAATAAAAAAGAAAAAAAATGACGATCAACTTTAAAAAATTGTGTTTTATAATTCTATAACAAAAAAAAAATTGTTTTTATTTATTAAACATACGCCGACAAAATGATGAAAATAAAGTCCTTATTTCGTAGAGGTGGGCAAGGGCAAACTGCCTCGTCCAAAAATCTTAGTAATACTGGTGTGGGTGGCGGCACAACAACAACTTCACCACCAATTACATCACTTAAAGAAGCAACATCGATATCAAGTTTGGATAGTAAACATAAAATTGCACCGTTACATCCATCCAAATTAACGAAGGCAGCATCTAAAGAGAAATTGGATAAAAATGAGAAAGCAAATAATAAAATAGCAAATAATGAACGTAGCGGCAATAATAAACCAAGCAACGATGTTTTGAAGAATAATAATCGAATTGAAGTCAAAGATTCATCATTACCGCCGACACCAATTATTCCAAATGGAGATACAAAAACAAAAAATATAAACCAGGTTTGTATTATTTAACTTTGCTCTTCGAACTAATTTCTTTTATTATTGCGAAAAATATACAATCTTTCCTCGCCTCATTCACTCAACGAAAAAACTGAATACCAGGGGTAGGGATTGAATCTTCGAGTTAGCTTAACTCTTGCATAACTTATGATCAAGATAGGTATTGATATACATAGGAATTTAAGATAGGAGAGTAAAATGTTTGAAATCTTGAACGATTCAATCGTTTGAGGATTCAATCTTCATTAGAATTATTAGTGTTTCTTCTGCATGTATTGCGTCAACTTACTTACCGCCTACCTGTAATCATGCCCCTGTGTAAATCAGTGGCCAGGGGGGTCCTTATAGAGTTGAAGGTCTCTTGATTTTAATATAACTCCTCACAAATCTAATATTTAATTCTATAAAATTTTGGTAAATAATACTGCGCTGTTCCGTTATTTTTACCATGCAAGGTTTTTATTTTTATTTTTGGCCTCAGCATTACTCAAAATCTTTCAGTAAAAAGTTATATACAGTGTGTTCATTTCAAAAGTATCTAGCCTTAATAACTCTTGACCTGATATGATAATTGTTATGAGTGAAAACACGTCGATTTAGATATCGAGGAGAACGTTCAAAAATGGCATCTAGAGAAAGGGTAAAGGTATGAAACCTAAAATTCTCTAGGTACCATTTTTGAACTTCCTCCTGGATATGTAAATCGACGTGTTTTCACTCAAAACAATAATCACATCATGCCAAGTGTCATTAAGGGTGGATACCTTTCATCTTCTGTGTGGAATAGAGAATTTCATGCCCTTTCAAATGATGTATAATAAGGTAGGGGGTGCCATTTAAAATTTCAAAGTTGGAGTGGCTAGGGGTGAAGAGATGAAACCTTAAATATTATAGATACCATTTTTGAATTTACCTCTCAATATCTAAATCGACGTGTTTTCACTCAAAACAATAATCACATCTTGTCAAGGGTTATTAAGGGTGGATACTTTTGAAATGAACACACTGTATATTACTTTATAGAAAATCTAATGAAAATCTAGATGAGTTAAAAGCGAGTAGATGCTTTTCCTGCGATACTTGGAATTTCGGTTTGCGTAAGACAAACAAATTTGGTGCTTATCTATTTATCGTTGTACGAAAAACGGGGTCTAAAAAAAGAACTTATCCCAAACTTTGTTTAAAAAATAATATGAGCATTTCGTTCGGGTTGCCTATTAACTTTACTTCTTGGGTAATTGATAACTTCCTGCAAACCTGTTGCCTAATATACTTTTAACTAATTCATAATTTTTTTTTGTTTTTTTAGCAACCCGTGTCTTTACCAATCGAGTCTCTGGATTATCACGAAGAAGGAATTATTGCAATGCAGGACTTAGCATCAGTACAAGAACAATTGGAAAGAATGGCAAGAGAAAATGCTGCCTATCAAGACGAAATTCGACATTTGCTTAGTGAGAAGATGAAATTGCAGGTAACTAGATAAAAATTACCGGAAATTACTAAATTACTAGTAGTTGCTCGAGAAGAGCTGCTGCATTATAGTCGTAAAAAATCTACGAATTACTCCACAAATCTAACCGTTTTGACAAATTTTCTCATCCAGTGTTTGTTTTTGTAATTTAGTGATTAATATTATAGCCCAACACTACCTAAAAACAATTTTGAACTCAATATCTTACTCCATTTTAAAAATACATTTATTTGAAATTTGTGATCCGAAAAATACAAACAATCGAAATCGTTTGTGTGATGAATCCTTTTATAAAGCAATTAAAAAGAATACAGTATGTGCTATGACAAAAAAAAAATTGCGGATCATTTCTTGGTTTTGAAAATTTGGAACCAGGTAATTTTTTTGTTGAATCTATGGTTATGGTCACACGATGCGCCAAACGTGCATTTGACGTGCGTGCTAGCAATACATTGCCGATAAAAAGAAATAAAATAAAATTCTAAAAAACATCCGTTGTAAAATCGCGCATTAAGTTCGGCTCTCGTTTCATTTAAACCTAAAGATCTAATAAAAAAATGTGTTATCCCTTTTTCATGTTATTCTTTCCAACACTTAAGAAAAGTTTCTCAACTGGCAAATCTTGTTACAGAATCAAATTCAATTAGATCAAATACATCATGCAACGGAAATTGAACAATTAACAGAAGAAAATTCAACGTTGCGGAATCGATTACGTGATGTGGCACATTCACCACTTTCGGATAATGAAAAACAACAATTACTCTTGGAACCCACCACACATCGTCAACATAATTCAGCGCCAGCATCTTTTGCTGCGTCAAATGAAGCTGTGGAGAGCTCAAATAATGGATTATTAAACTCGGGTACGACATCGCATGATGCACCATCATCATGCCCCACACCTGATTGGGATAAGCATTCCAGTAGTAGTATGAGCGAAGTTTCTGTGGCTTGTTTGCAAGATCGAATTCTACAAATGGAAGAAACTCATTACAGGTAACTAAAAGTTTCAATTAATTTTTTATTGCGTACTAATTTAGAAATAAATTTAAAAAAATTGAGATTAAGAATTAATATTTAGCTGGAAATTCCGAGGAATTTCCTTTTAAACCTTTTAAAATAATTGTTGATGGCGTTTCATTAAAAGTTACATTTTATTAAGCATTTCCAAAATTCCAAGGGCAAAAGGTCCTAAATACATGGATGTTAACATATGGATGGATGGTATTTCAGTCAAATTAAACATGAAAAAGAAAAACATGAAATTTTTATATTTTTGATATATTGTTTGTAATATAAAGGCAATGTTAAATCCAAATTTTCGACATCAACAGACAACCAGGTCTTTCTCAAAAATAAAAAATGGAATAAAATTTTTAACCTTATTTAAACTTTTGACGATTTTGACCCGAAAGGACTGATTTTTTCACAGTATCAAGATAGTATATTAATTTTTAAGTAGGCTAAATTTGCAATCCTTTGAGGTCAAAACAATATGTACGATAACCCATCCACTGATGACATGCCAGATGAAGATGAAGTAAACGAAGAATTGTCGGTGCCCGCCTGAATATTCTTTAAAAAGCTCCTGACATCTTAAAAGGCGATGTCTTGGACCAACCAGATCCATCAAACAGGGCAAAATTAGATTAAAATAAAGTCACTCTCAAAACTGATCAGATTTTCAGATATTTTTTATCGATGTATTTAGCAATTGAACAAAATTTCATCATTTTTCTTGGAAACCCTCTCCCTTCCTCTCGGTTGGCTCTCTTGGGTCTCAGGGGACTCCGAAGTGACCCCCCTCAATCAAGAGAGCCAACTGAGAGGAAGGAAATTATAAAAAGGAAATATATAAATATATATGTGTAAATAAATCGATAAAAAATATCTGAAAATCAGATATTAGATTAGATTTGTGAATGTATTTATTTTATTCAAATTTTTCCGTCTTTGATGGACTTGGTTGGTCCAAGACGTCCAAGAATATCCAGTAGCGACAACATCGGGCACCGGTAATTTTTCGTTAACTTCATCTTCACCGCGCACGTCGTTTTTGGGTGAGTAATCGTGTAACTTGAAAAATTGGCCAAATTTTTAAAAACTTCTCCGAAACTATCGATCCTATAAAAATTGTTTTGGCCTCAAATTGTTGTAAATGTAGCCTACTTTAAATATTAATCTACAATCTTAGATGAAAAACCAATCCTTTCGGCCCAAACTGAAATAAAGAAAAAATTCTTTTATTTTTGAGGATGGTCCGATCGTTTACCGTGGTCGATCTTGGATTTAACATTGCCTTTACATTACAAACGGCATATTCAAAAATCAAAAATACCTGATTTGATGCATCATTCAATGTTTAATTTGTCTGTTTTCTATAAGAGCTCACTGTTACTACACGATAGGTATACGTTCCCAAAAGTATATCATGTTTGAACTTCGACGATGCGTATAACACTCTTTTGTTAAATTTGTTTTTCAGAAATTTTGAGTATAATCCAATTTAAATACAAAAAACTTTAAAGTTAAAAAAATTTTAAACGCTTAGTGTTAGTGTTGAAAATGTTTTGTGATAGTTCCTCATCTGTTTTTTCCTTATGACGAGAAAAAACTTACCATTAATTTCATGGAATAGAAACTGAGAAATATATATTTTCTCAAATATTTCGAAAGCGGTAACCTTGTGCCTATAATCTAATTTCAAAAAATTTTAGCTGATACAATATTCTACAAATAATTTTTCGGTATATCGAAGCCTGAAAATGAAAGCTCAGATCGTCCTTTGAAAAGGAACTTTTAAAAAACATTTTAAACAATAATAATAATCTTAATTTTGATGTTAGATCTTAATTTTTTTCAATCTTTATGTTTTATATTTCTTTGTTTTTACAGTACACATGAAGAATTACAAGCCACATTACAAGAATTAGCTGATTTACAAACACAGTTATCCGAATTACAAAATGAAAATGAACGATTAATTGATGAGAAATCGGTATTGCTCGAATCATTATGTCGTCAAACCGAAAAACTAGAAGATTCCAGAGCCACAGTAGATACGTTACAAGAATTACTTGTACGTGGCGATGGTTTGGAGCAAAAAGATACTGGAAATGAACGTGAACAAAAGTTAGTTGAATTATTAAAAGGAGCCCAAGAAGAACGTGAAGCTTTGCTCCAAAAACAAACTGAAATGACTACAGAATTACATGAATTAAGACAATCGGCGCTCCATCAAAATGAAGAACGCGAACGATTGATAGATCGTGTACGGTTATTAGAATCCACTGTAGACTCAGTTCATGCCGAACGCAAATTAATTGATCAAGAACTAGCCCAAGCCAAAGAACAAGGATCCGCACGCCGAATTGAAATTAGTCGATTGACTACATTGTTAGAAAATGCTCGTGCAAAAATTGATGAATTGGAGAAGGAGCGTGATCAGGAGGGTGCCCGATCTGAAATGGATGCATTATTAGATACAGCACGCAAGGAAAAAGATACGCTTGAATCACAGTGCGCCACTCTTCAAGGCCAGGTGTCACGAGGTCAATGTGAAAAAGAACGACTTCAAGAACAAATATCATTGCTTCAAGAGGAATGCAAAGTATGACTCAATTGATTGCCAGTTAAATTAATTTATTTCATTTGGTTTTGTTTCTTTGTTTATTTAGGTTGCGAAAAATAATGCAAAATCAGTGATATCCGATTTAGAATATCAAACATCCGAATTAAAACGTGAATTAGCAACATTACGTACAGAATTGCAAACTAGTCAAGACGCGGTAATTGAAACACAAGCTCAATCACAACGTCATTTAGAAGATAAACGAAATTTAAAAGCAATTCTGGCTGAGACACAACGTCAACTTACTGAAGTGCAAGAAAGACTGACAGATACTGATGAAAAATTAACAGATGAAAAAAGACTGAGAAAAGAAGAGGTAAGTTAGCAAAATTATTATTGGCTAGCTTCTAGTTACAATAAAATTAAAAATTTATCATTGTAAAAATTGTAAAAAATTTTTAATTTTCGAAAAAAATGTTATTCTAGCTATCGAAATGAATTTTTTTCCTTTTTATTAGAAGATAACGTCATTCACCATGTATCGTAATTTGCTAAATAAGATTTTTAATTGATTTGGAGCATTTTTCCCAATTGTTTGAAAAATTCCTGCTAATTGTTAGCGAGTATTGTCAATAATCAATAAACGTCTGATAGGTGTCTGTGGCATAGCGTAGTTTTTGTGAGTCATTTCAGAAAGTCTGAAAAATTCATTTAAGTAATTCGGCACATGGTTTAGAAAATGTAACCCATTAGGCCGCTCTCCTACACTTTAGTGATTAGATAGATTGGCTGTAGATTCATTATAGAATAATAACAGTTGCTTAGTTGCTTGGGTAAAGCGTTACAATAAAAGTCTACAAACAAAATCAAGTATTGGCTATCATGGGTCTGCGAAAGGCTGAAAATTTTATAGGTGATAGCCAACATCGCGTCCTCAATCTTAAGCCTATGCTGCATTGTCAAAGCGGGGGCCTTTGGCCCCAAAAGAGTACCATAATTGCAGCGTCCGCCTGATTCCAGATAGGGTAGAACCAGTTTTAATCGACAGATATTCTAAAAAACTATAGTCGATATAAGATCGCCCGGTATGATAGTGAGGGAAGGGATGGATTTAGCTAATCTGCAACGCTAAACATGTCGCTTCTGTCTCATCAGGAAACTGATTTCAGAACGGCTGAAAATATTCCATTCATGTTTCAGCCATTCTGAAATCAGTTTTCTGATGAGACATAAACGACATATTAGCCTTGCGGGCTATCTAAACCCTTCATTATCATTGTGGACAATCTCACATTGACTATATTTTTTTTTTTGAATTTCTGACTAAAACCGGTTTTACCTTTCTGAAATCAGTTCAAACTTTCAATGGCTTTCATGGCAAACTTCCAAAGAAAACACACGCTACATATTTGGCACTCTATCGGAGCCAAAACTCCATTTTGAGAACACGATGCTGGAAACTTCATCTGTGAAATTTTCAGCCTTGCGCAGACCTATGATAGCCAATACTTAATTTTGTTTGTAAACTTTTGTTGTAACGATATACCCGAACAACTAAGCAACTTTTATTATTCTGTAATGAATCTACAACCAATCTACCTAATTACTAAAGTATAGGCTAAAGAGAGTGACCTGACGTGTTAAATTTTCTAGGTAATGACAAATTAGCAGACCATACCTAAAATTTGAGTGACGATTTTTGAAGCAGAAATCTTCGAACTATCTAAAATTTGTAACACGAAAAGATACAATGAACCCTCCTTGTATTACTTTTTTTTAAAGTAATTTTCTTAGTCAAGTGAAATTTGACACTACAGTTCGTTCTAAACGATTCTTTCATCGAAGCGAATACACGAACGACTGTGTCAAGCCCATATTTATTCTTTTTAAATTTTGGGGAAAACACGCGATAAAGCGGGCACACAAGCGTTAATTGCAGCAAACGTTGAATTATATCCTCGTGTGACAGCCCTATCTTTAAAAATGAGAGCAAATTTAATGGCACACGAATATTGAAAATAATTGTCGTTATATTCAACGAAGTCGAGCTCCATCCCACATTTAGAAGTTGAACCTCTCTTCCTTACATTCACTCATAATATAATATTTCATAAGGAGGTTTCACGATCTCTAGATGATAGATTGCTTTTAAGGAAAGCGCTAGGGGCTCTGTTTTGCCCAGTCTATACAATCTACTTATATATGATGCCTTTCTAAAATGATTTTTATTTTTGATCATGCTATGCCTTTGCTTTTTTACAGAATGAAGAGTGGGAACAATTCCAACGTGATTTGTTAATGACCGTGCGTGTAGCGAATGACTTCAAAACAGAAGCTCAATCTGAACTTGAAAAACTAGTCCATGAAAATAAAGCATTACGTGATAAAGTGCGAGCATTAGAAGCTCAAGTGGAAAAATTAAAAGGTTTGTAAAATTATTTTTCAATATTTTGCATGATTATTATTGCATGACAGTAAAACAAAATTTCCAAAATTAGAGGTCGTTAGAAAATTAGAATATCTAGATTTTAAGCTCAGTATTATATTTTTTGGTCTAATGTGTTTACAAATTTTTTGAAGAGAAGAAACTCGAAATACTCTTATCTCGTCAGAAACCTGTAAAATTGTATTGCATTAATTAATATATTTAAATTAGGGTTAGAATTTTCCAATATAGAATTTAGAAACAACAATCAATCAGATACAGCTTTCCAAAATCCATCATCAGCAAAACGTTCAACTACACGAATTGTGGCATCGATATTAAAAAATGATAAACTAGAGGATCAAATTGATTCGAAATCACTAAACACAGTGAGTGAGCAAATTAAAAATGAATATATACGAAAAATTGAACAAATTAAATCGAAAAAAAGTTTATTGCATACAAATTTGAAACGTGGTCGAACATTATACAAAGGTGATTATTTATATCGAAATTCGAATTTAATTGTAAATAAAAAAAAATCCAAATCATTGGCTGACTTAACAATCAACAATTTCAACAATAAAAAAAGTTCGTTAAACATATCACATTACAATACACAATCGTTGACTAACATCATAGAATTCGAGGATAGCGCCGAAAATTTATCAGAAATTAATCATCAAAGGCGGCGTACACATTACCCGTTATGTGATAGAGACGAATTTTTAAAAATAACCAAATCGTTATCAAATTTAAGTTTACAAAATTTACAACGTAAATTAAGTTTTAACAAACCAAAAGTGCGATATAGAGTTAAGATTTATCGAAGTGTTAGTCTTCCCGATTTTTCAAAGGAAAATTATTATGGTAATGATTACACTTTAGCAAGTGTGTTTGGAACAAAAACGGTTCAAAGTAAGTAATTTAACTATTTCGGGCTTTTTTATTGCTCTGCCAAAAAGTACCAGGAATTATAATATTATAATAAAGCCTTCGAAGTAGATCCCATTTGACGAAATACACTTAACTTCAACCTTTTTCTCTTTCGTGATTTTACTCAAAGTTAGATTCGAACTGCTCTAGATTTATGCTCGTCCCGCAGTTACGCCGATTGACACTGTCTATATATTGCAAAAGTTTGAGTTTGTTTCTTCGATCAACAATTAAGTTACTAGAGGAGAAATTAAATGGCTTTATGAAAAACAAATTGAAATCTCAAGATCGGAATGGAGCTTCCAAAGAAACGGGACTTTTTTTTAAAAATTCTGTTTTATATTTTCGGTCTTTGAAATCATTTTTGAATTGTTTTTTACAACTAATGATACAAAAAATTTATAATAAATTAAAATAACACAATATAATTAAAAAACTTAAGTATATATATCAGGGCTCCACGAAGCCAAAAAATTTTACGCCAATTATTAAATAAAATTTTTTTTAGATTACAATGAAAACGGAAGTTCCAGAAAATTTTTTGAATAAACGAATTTGTTGAAAAATTGACTTTAATATAAATTTCCAACGATAATTAATTCTTTAGAATGTTCAGAAGATAACTTCAGAATTTTTACAAATTGAATTAATATTTAATACCTTAAAAAAATTATTTAGTGAGATACTCGTTGGGCTATAGCACGCGTTATTTTCGTTGAAAATCCTGCGACATACTAACACTCAGCCTCAACACCATCTTGAGAATGTGACATATTTTTTGGGCTACCCTTGAACGTTTTGTACTCCTAAGCCTAGGTTTTTTGATTTACTATGAATTATTTAAAATATCTGAGCACACGGAATTCGATTCCCAAACAAAACTTAAGACCTCTTACTTAGGTGTAGTAATTTAACCAGTACTTAAAAACCTGATCACGTCTATCTTAGGCAATTAATTTTAATATTACATATTCCTGGTACTTGATTACAGAATAATTTTGGGTTTCTATAATGTGGGATTTCATTTCTGTTTTACGTCAAAATTTTTGTTCTTAAAATAATATTGTGATTTTGATTAAAAAAAAATAATGTTCTAATTTTTGAGAATGTTAATTTTATGTTTTCAAAATTTATTTTTGTTTGTGAAAAACTTCGATAACATATGTGATCGTCGAATTGTTTTTCTAATTTTCCACAATAATAACAGGTAAATACGGAAACACTTTATTTTCAAATTTTAATAATATGTGTACTGAAAAATGGATTGTGTTTAGACCAAAAGTTGTATTATTGAGCCTTTATACTTTCTTAAGCATGCAACTAATTATTTTGTATGTAGCTTAAAATTTTATTGTATTTTGCTTTTTTTGCACGCATTCTAAATATTTTTTCAGCTTTTGAATAATTTTTCTACTATATTTTTCAAATTACTGCCAAATATTTAGAACAAATTTTGAAAATTTATTGTTTTTTCTTTTCAAGAAGCTGTTTCTTAGAAAAAGTCTGTTGTTTAGAATTTCAGATGTTCTGAACAAAATCTTTTATGGAATAGTTGTGATTTTTTAAAAATAAAAATAGACTTGGAAAAATTTAGAATGTATCAAATTTTGATTTTGTTTGGAGTAACTTCAGTCGAAGTTAAATATCAACTTCGCTTGTAGTCATTGGTACAACCATGTTTCCATCTAACTTTTCCATATCCTTTTCTATTAGAGTATCAAATCATCACGTGGCACCTTTTTCAGCTATGATGTCATTCAAATGATGATTAGTACAATATTGTATAGATTAGATGAACAGATCGTGAATCGCTCTTCCGATATCGAAATCTTATTTATGTTTCGAGGTTCCAAAAAGTTTTTTTTTTAACTTAGAGTATGTTGCATTATAAATAATTTCACCACATTTTAAAGAATGATTACTTAATAAACACATATAACAAAGGAAAAATTTTTATGACGTTTGGATATCCCGAAATTGAATGAGAAAATTATAGTTGCGATCTTCTTACTCGGTCGAAATTGCTTTGCTTTTTTCATAAAGAAAAAATTAAAAGTATTTTTCAAAAAACTATCTTATGTAAATAAGAAATTAAAGAATTTTTTTACTTTCAAATTTATAATATAATATAGGGATAAACCACCTCCTTTAAAAGAGCAGGAGTTTGAAGTATTTGAGTTTGCAAAATGCGAGGACCGCCTTTTTATAATCGTTTCTTGTTCAGAAGTGCTAACAGATTAATATTCCGGATGTTACCAGAGTCGTTTTAAGTTCTCTGTAATTGGATAATAACATTGGATAATAATTCACTCACAGATGGCAAGACTATAGTTTGCGATATATCTTAAAGTAAAAACTTTAACTTAAATGAGCGGAAAATGTACCTAATGGCGATTTGACTCCTAAATGTAATAAGTTTGCTTTAACCTTTCAGAATAAATTTTCTCTCTATGGCAGATTTGTTTGTACATCTATTAGTAAATTTTTTAGGATTATAATAAAGTTTTTCAGATGACTCAATGGAATTTATCTTTGAAAAAATTGTATTTTCGTTGTTAAACAAAGATCCATATTATTTTATTTACTTTATAGCAGCAAAACCTCAGACTCCACCTTTATTACGACAATCTTCAGTACCTGTAGAAACACAACAAAGTGTGTTCACATCTGTACAACAAGAAATGGCAGCCAGAAGACAAAAAGCTGCGGCAACTCGACAAGATAGTCGATTATCTGTTAAATCACTTATTGAAAGTATTGAAAATACAACCAAACAAGTCAAAGCAGGTAATTTTTTTTATTAATTTTGATTGTCATGCTTAATTATACGTGAGTATGGCTAAAATATTTTATTTCTCTCACGCGAATGGCACACTTTTTGTTAATTTTGTAATTTTACTATGCTCCCAGTAGAGGGAACTGCTTTCGTTGATTATTTTATTTTTAAAATGCTTTGCTCCATTGTCTTAAAAGAAAATATTGACTCTATTATAAATTAAATCGCATAAATCATAGAAATAGTTTCAATATATCCCAGATGATTTTATGTTTTAATTTTGACAAAAAAAAATGACCAGGTTTGTCGGACAAGCATAAAAGCGTTCCATTACTTTTAATGAAGTATCGCTTTTAGTATATCGTTAAATGGTTTTTTTTTTAATGCAATAAATAGATTCAAATAACTTTTCTTTCCAGGCGAATATTTGACGAGACGAGCTCTCAAAATATTTAACTAGTAGTAAGCCCGACTACATCCCTAATTAATTTTTTTCGAAATATTTTTCTTTGAAAGAGTTTATCGGGTTCTACTATCGACACATTTCAGACTTCTGAAGCACAAGGCTTAAAATTTAGAGTATTTGGTAGCTTATATTTCACACAATATTCATATGACACAAAATTTTTTTGCATTTTTTATTTATCACTCAAAAACCTATCTAGACATAACCTACATGAACAAAAAAAGTAGTAAGTAGAATAAACAAAAAACAAAAATATGGAAGTTCGAAATATTAAATAATGTACACATTCTTAGTTGCCGATATGCAAGAGGTGGTGCATATGTCACAGCCATGAAGACTATAAGAGAAAGAGACAACTTTGGATCTCGGGCAATGAATTCGATGGGTTCATATACGTCCGGCACTTGTAATTTCGCTTATTTGAATTTGGCGGTGCTGATTGTATCTTACAAATTCTGGGCGTATATGGGCCCACTCAAAACCCAGAGCTAAGTTTCTTTCTTTTATAATCTTCATGGTCGCAGCCAACTAGTTTAATTAGCCGTTCAATTAACAGCCTAGCCTTTTTACTAAAAGACATCCTTGAATTAGCGGCCTTAACAATATCAACCATTCAATCAAACAGCTACTACAATGTCTTGGATCGATAACGTTTAACTACTTGCCTAGACTAGTCATTTAAATTTAGTTCCACTTTCTGCCACCGGGTTCCAAATCCACACACTTTCAATGTTGTTATAATTGTTGACGTTTCTGACAGTTTGATTGGGTTACTGCAAAAAAAGTACGAGTGGCGAAATTTCAGAAAGTTCAATTTCCTTTAAGAGAGATTGTGGGGAGTCATTCACCTTTTGGTGGCCAGAAATTCCAAAAATGTAGCTGTAAGCTTCCCTTGTGGGAATAAATCTGTTCTGAAACTCAGAATACTTAGTTTGAAATTCAGAAAATGTTAAATAAATTATTATTAATCAATAATTTAATGACAGAAAATGGTATTAGATTGTGACTCTTTCGAAAGAAATGTTCTGGAAAATTTTTCAGAAAAGTAGTAACTCTATTACCATTTTCTGTCATTAAATGATTGATTAATACTTAATTTAATATTTTCAGACTTTTTCTGAAGTTTTCTGACTTTTTCAGAGATAGTTTCCCTTCACATATTCTTTTTCTGAATTTCAAACTAAGTATTCTTTCAAGCTAAGAATTCCAGAACAGATTTATGTCCACAAGGGCTTCTTTGAACTAGTGTCGCAATAATAGATGTGATTGTTTTAGAAACAAAGTTTGCGAATCCTAATGCCATGGAAATTTAACTTGCTTTTACAAATAATATTTTAATTACTTCCATGTGTACTTTATTATTTAGTTAAGCTATTTGATCTCATGATTACCAAATAACAATATGTTATATTTTAAATTACGTATTCCGCTAGTAGAACGGCGCCGTTTAGTTAAAATGCTAGGATGTTAACTGAAGGGCTAATTAAGCTAGTTGGCTGCGACATACACATCTCGAAAATGTATATTTTTCATTACATGTTATCTTATATATTATTACTCTAGCAAGTTTTTTCTGTCCTACCGTTATCTTCCTTATTCCTTTACGAAATTTCATGATTCACCCCTCATTTTCAAGCTTCTTATGTCTAGGTTTGACGAAAAATATACTCACAGTCTAAAAATGTACTACTTAGGAAAAAACACTCTAGACAAATAATTTGAACGAAAAAATATCATAAATTTAAATAATAAATTTATTAGGCAAACATGTTAGTTTTTAAACCTGTTCTCCTAATACTAATTTAAACAATTAAGTTGTTGCTTTTAGCCACGGGTAACGATAGCACGGGAGCAGAATTCCGCACGAATCGAGCTAGTATTTACTTATTTTAAATGAATGAAATTTAAAATAATATTAAATAAAATTTTTAAAGAGACCCTCGTCATAAAATCAGGTGTGATCGATTCGTTTGTAGCATCGCATCTCCTAAACGGATGAACCAATTCTTATTATTTCCAGTTTGTTTGAAGGCTAACTTGATCAAAAGTGTTTTTAGCTATGTTTACAAGAAAATCTATTCAATCGTTTAAAGATCATCGCCTGTTTTCTAGTTGTTTCGGGTATGCAATCCGAAACTCGCACAACAACAAAAAAAACACGAAATCGGTTCATCCGTTTCCCCCTCCTCCCTCTTTTTAGTCGGGAGTTAAAAAATGATGACAGTCTCAATAACCTTTAACTCCATTTTCAAATTTAATTGAAATAAAAATTTTAATTTTTTCCAAAACAGGACCTGGTGGAGGATCTCGTAGTAGCTCCACATCCAGTTTAAATAGCATTGCATCAGATGCGACACGAGCAGCAAATTTAACATCATCCAATAATCAACAATTGAATAATTTAACGCCGAATTCCGGTGGCGTTAACAATACTGGACAAGATTGGAATGAAGAAGTATTTGTAAAATCTCCACTACGAGAACAACAGCAATTAGTACCAACTCGAAATAATAAAATTTCAAGTCAAACCAATGGGAAGAATATTATATCCGGTATGTTGTTTATTTTAGCAAAACAAAAAAGTCTGTAAGCACATTAGAAAAAGTATTTCGAACGATATTATTAATTTGCACATTTAAAGGAAGTTGTAGTTTTTGTTTTCGTGTTTTATGTTGTTTTTTATTTTTTTTTTTATGTTTCTTTTTGTTTTGGTAGATGTTAATTTTGGTGCCAAATGTGATGTCGGAATTACTGAGGACACTATTAGGGAATCTGTGGCACTTTTAAGTGCAAAAAATATTGATTTCGTCCGAAGGAATAGTTATGGTGATTTAAGTATGTTTTTTGTTTTTTAATTTCAAGTTTCTGTTTTTTAATTAGATTTAGATATTCCTACGAACTCTCCCGATTTGAAGGTCTAGTGATGTAGAGTTGCCACTAAATAAAATTTCAAAATTATTTATCTATTTTAACCAAATATTTAAATTGTTTTGTTGTATAAATTCTCGGGTTAATTTGCTACTTTAAAGCGACTTATAGTTTTAAAGTTTGCGTTTTTGTAGGTAATTTATGTAAAAAAATCATGGGTTTTACAAATTGTACAAAAATACGTGAAATAATCAATTGAAAAATAGGAAGATTGAATAAAATACAATAAAAATCAAATAGATGATTTTATTAACTTGACATATGCTTGAAACTCGAAAAATAATTTTTGTCGTAAATGCTTTAAACAAAAAATGTTGGATTCCACAAAAACTCACATTTAATTTCCCCCGGATTTTAATGTTCTATGAAAGTCTCACTCTGCTCGATAACTGGTAAAAAATAGAAGAAAACTTTAAATTATAAAGTTATTCCTTATTAATAAGTTAACATTTTTTCGAAAACACCATAGTTTAGGCAGCAGTTGAATGCAAAATTTTACCCAAAATTGTTCGTATTTCTTAGATGGAATCTAGTGAAGTAGTTGTGAAATTTTTTTTTTGTAAAACTTTGCTCTGTCTCTTACTTTTTTTAGAATAACGGGAAAAATTCACAAAAAGAATAGATCTTTGCATTCTATTTCTTCCGAAGCTATTTAGTTTTCACAAAAAGTTTCAAACATAAAGTTTTGGCCTTTTTATTAGAGACAACTTTATGTTCTATTTTTTGTTAAGAGGATGGGAGGATATCAACGAATAATGGCATTGTTTGTCAAGGAGCAGGAGGGGCCAGACACTTCGTCACACCATATGCCAAAATCTGAAATGCATGTCGTCGGCAAGTGCATGCTTCGGCAAATGCCATCGCACGCGCCGTTTATGTTAATTTAAAATTGCCTGGGTGCTCGTACATTCTTAATTTAATTATTTCTAAATATAAAACTGAAAGATATGTTATATCTCACCAGGAAGGTTCATAAATGTGACCATCTGTGACAAAATGGGGGCCCCCCTATTTTTTTAGCCACCTCCCCGGTGGTTAAAAAAATATAAAATTTGTGTAATGTAATTTATGAATGGCCTCTTATCCATTAAGAAGTAGAGCTCTTCAATGAACGTGAAAGCTCAGGTGGAATTTAATGTCTGCATAACATGTGCGTCCATGAACCCAACATTTTTTGCAATAAAAAATTATTTTTCGAGCTTTAACCATGTGTCAAATTAAAAAAATCATCTTTATACATTACTAAAAATTGGTCTTTTATTTAACTAACTCATAAGTACTCTTGATCACTGCGACGCACGACTACTTAGTTAATTCCCTAATATCTGGATGACCGAGCTTTGCTCGGTATTCTTAAAAAGACACAAATCACTAATAGAAGACCGTTTTAAATGTCTCCACACAAATACCCGGTAATGAATGTCCCGGTAATGTATTTTATTTCATTAACTACGATATACACCAATAGATGTCAGGAAGAGTTATAATTTAAGGAAGAGTTTAAAAGACGAATAAAACGACGTTTTTTAAAAATGAAACCTTGCTAGATCGACTTTTCGCCCCAAAAAACCCCTGCATACGCATTTTCATAAAAATCGTTGGAGCCATTTCCAAGATCGTTGATATATATATATATATATATATATATATATATATATACAAGAATTGCTCGTTTAAATATATAAGATTAGTGAGCCAAATTTACTTGTCTCACCCAAATTACTATTTGTATGTGGCAAATAAATTTAAAGCACTACTGGATAACTAACTATTGACATGGCATAAAAAATCGTGCACAAAGAGAGAACTAATATTCCCATTCGTAAAAAAAAGTATTAAGATTCGTTGTTGCACAATATACTATTTCATATTTATTCACGCCATCTCGTGATAATTATTAATATTTCTTATTAGAAATTTTTGAACTTGCTTAAAATATTACCCACCAAACGCATTTATTGTTTTTCAAAACGTGTGTAGGTTGAGTGGCAAAGCTTTTAAAATTGCTCTGTGTTAAAATAACGAAACATTGTTTTGCAAAAGTAGAGCAATGCAATTTTGTAAAGGGTTCCGCGTATGTCTCTAAGTGCTACGTCCAGTGATTTTTCTCTTCAAAAAAATATTTTATATAGCTTTAAACTCAGCCTACTGAAAATTGACAAATAGGGTCGATTCTTACGCATGCTGATTTTCATGACAAAATTCGCATTTTTAAATTTTTCTTTATTTTGGTTCACACTTGTAATTATTACAAGTTTCTTGAAATATTTGAATACATAACACTATTAAGTTATCAATTTTTCCAGTTTTTACATTTCACAGCACACTAGTTATAAAATTAAAAAAATAAACTTGTTATTATGAGTGTGGTCTAAAATAATAAAAAAATTAAAAGTGCGAATTTTGTCAAGAAAATTGGTATCGAGTATAAAAAAAATATTCTAAGCAACTTTTTCTAATAATTTTTTTCGCTATCTCTAACCATCTCTGGCGTTAGACAAAATAATAAGAATCGGCCCTATTTGTCAATTTGTAGCAGGCTGAGTTTAAAGTTTTGATTTCGGTTAAGTATCTTAAAAATGTGGCCCATCACCTTGTATGACAAAATTTCAAATCGATATTCCTATAAATAACGAAAATATGGGGGTGTCTTCATCTTAAACGCGACACATGTATATTAGTGCCCATTTATACTTATTATTGTCTATTTATTCTTGAATATTGACTCCTGATTTTTTGTAATGGAATTGAGGATGTGTCGATTATAATCGTGTTCATCGAAAGTCTTTTTCCATAAAGTTTGTGAAGAATTTTTAAAAAAGTATATCTTTTCAACACGCTTATCGTTTTAAAAGCTAAACGATATTAGTAAAGTCGTCAAGGGTTATCACTCCAAACGATATTAGTAAAGTCATCAAGGGATATCACTCCTTAAATATTATTTTTGTCAGATTCTTATCTGAATTATTCAGTGTACAGAAAAACATCAGCGGCAACGCTACAATTATGACTTCCTGTTATAGATACAGTTTATTTTATTTTATTTTATTCATACAAATTACCCCGTTGAATTAGTAATATATTGAGTTTTTTTGGCTATCACTAATAGTCCAGTGCCCTTACGAAATCCCAAAGATTTTGTTATTCATTCATTCAATAGAAGATTGTTTAGAGCCCTTAAATTTGATTTTGCATATTCGGGAAATTATTCTTGGTTTGAAGATAAAACACAGGCAAGTCAAACGACATCAAAATCCTCAAATTTGAATAAATAGAACGCAAGATATGGACCAAAACGTAAAAAAAGTCTTTTTCCAAAATGGCGGCGATAGGGTTAATTTCCCGAGTACGCAAAATCAGATTAAAGGTATCCAAATAACCCCTTATTGAAAACTTTTGGGTCATCCCTCTGCGATTTATGTAAGTGCACTGTACCATAAGCGCTTCAACGAGAAGCGTTAACATTAAAATCAACCAATGCT
Organism: Chrysoperla carnea; assembly: GCF_905475395.1. Taxonomy (NCBI): domain Eukaryota; kingdom Metazoa; phylum Arthropoda; class Insecta; order Neuroptera; family Chrysopidae; genus Chrysoperla; species Chrysoperla carnea. Next base: position 61,168,058 of record NC_058341.1, on the reverse strand, counting down.
TATAACATTATTAGTATCACACAGACATTTCTTAAATTGGTTGATTTTTTTTTTAAATTTGGAAGACAGCAAATGTTGGTGCAATGGGACTAGAATAGAGAATAGGCATGAAGTTTTGTTTCGCATTTCTTAGCAATATATGAAAATGCCTAAAATTATTTGATCCATACGATTGTGTTTGGGGAGAAAAATAAAAATTTTTAGGAAATTTTATTAGCTACAAAATTGGTCTCTGTTATTTATAGGTAATTGTGGGGGCAAATTCATAAAAAATTCGATTGACATTTTACAGTTACATAGACTAAAAAAAAGTTGTATAAAAAGATCCAGTTAGTGTGAAATTTTTCCTAAGTTTATAAGTACTGGATAAAGTGGAAATTTTGTTTTTTTCCTTTTTATTTGTAGGAATTATATTTAGTGAGAGTAAATAGGGTTGCCCGGTTTTTACATATCTGTCAACCATACATTCGGATTATTTTTTGTGAATAAAATAAAATGGTTTACACTGTACGTACATTTTACTGTAATTCACTTCTAAGCACCAAATTTTTCGTCTTCATTTTACAATTATAATTTGGCAAAAATTTTACAATTATTTATTAAATAATTTTTTCTTTTCATAGGTGAACGAAAAGATCCATTATATGGGTTGGTCAAAAATGGTGGATCAAAACGGAATGCATTATTAAAATGGTGTCAACAAAAAACAGTTGGCTATAGAAATATTGATATTACAAATTTTAGTAGCTCGTGGAATGATGGTTTAGCATTATGTGCAATATTGCATACATATTTACCTGATCGTGTACCATATGATACATTAGCCCCAAGTGAAAAACGACGTAATTTTTCACTTGCATTTTCAGCTGCCGAAAGTGTTGGCATACCTACAACATTGGTAAGTTAGATTTTTTCTAGTGGTCTGATTTCTAAGAGGAGAAGAACATAATTACTCGCCACTTTGAAAGAAAGATTGAAATTTGGCTTACTTCAATATAAATACAGGCATCGGTGGTTTATTTGCTTTCAAAATTAATTCTAAATTTATTGAAAATCCTTTCCCAAAAAAAAAAATTACTAAAATCAAGATACACCAGAGTCTATGTTACTGGTGTCTAGTCTACTAAGAGGGGTACTTAGACATACTGTAAACACATCTCTGAATTCGATAATTGTCATGCAGGCTTAAACCCTTTAAAAAATGTCTTTCAATCTCTCTTCACTTGTGAACAGAATACAAGATTTAATAATTTTTTCGGCTCTAATTCTCACGAGAATCCAAAGAAAAATGAAATCATTCTTCGAAAAGCATGGGTACCTTCTTGATTTCTTTGGCGCTCCGTCTAAAACCCAATCTTTTATAATTTTGTCCGGTCTGCTTATTTCTGTTTAAAAAACTTCAAGTCCGCTATCTTCTATTCAATTTTGCAATAGAGTTAAAATTTTGAGCGAGTTTTTGTCTTAGATAAATGTTGCGAAAGATAATAATAATAATAATAATCTTTCTTTGAAATTGCATAGACTCATGCGCGCCTCTCTCTTAAAAGAAAATACACAGAAAAAGATTAAAAACTCATTGTCCTCATCTACTCTTGTCCACATCAATCCCATACGAAAAAATTCATATCTCATCATTAATTAATCGTACCGTAAATACGCTCAATCCGCCAATGAAACCACATATCCGCTGCTTCCAGAAGTTTTTCAGTTCTTTTTACCACAGTCCGTGATTCGCATGCATACATAATAATAATAGAGCAGGCCACACATAACACTTTAGCACTCAAGTATTTGTTCGTTTAGAAATGTTTTTGTTTGCCAGTAACGACCTGAATTTATTAAAAGCTACCTAACGCGAGTATCTCCATGGTATACATATTGGATCACTTCTTCCACCATGGTGTTATGAATTTTTAATTCGTATTTGATTTTTGTTTGATTATCACATTGCACTTTGTCTTATTTGTGTCTATCTAGAAATAGAAAAAGATTTAAGTTTAGTTTGAAAAGCATTTGAAAACTCGAATCTTTTAGAAATATTTCCAAAAATAAATGATTCAAAATCGTATTATCTAAGGTAATTATTAAAAACTTCGAAAATCGGTATGCTTTGAACTTTGGTTACGAATAACTTTTAAAAGCTTGCAGTAAACTAATAAACAAAAGAGATCATTTTTGTAGATCAGTTAATTTTCTTTAAAAATATGTATTGCCCATTTTACGTGTTTCATTGAGCAGCGAGTTATAAAATTTCAAATCTCATGACCACCAATTTTTTTTAACGAATAGATTGATTATATAACGAATGATTATTTGGTGGCCGTGAGACCTTTTGATCAGAACGATCCAAAGAATATTTTGGGGGCGGTTTTTAAAAGCTTCACAGAAAGCCATTTTTCGATGTAATCGTGAAGGGTCCTTTGTTTGCTCAAAATCTGTATATCCTGCACTAAATTTAAATTTTTTTAATTTTTTGTTGTCTTTTTATTTTACAGAATATAAATGATATGTGTCAGCTGGAGCGGCCTGATTGGCAACAAGTAATGGCGTATGTTACAGCTATTTATAAACATTTTGAAACTTAATTATTAAAAAAAAGGTTTTGATAGATATTATTACATTAATTTATTATTTAAAATATTATAAATATTTAAATAAATACTTTACTCATTAAAAATCAGTTTTACTGATAAAGTACACCTCACCGATTTTGTAATCAATCAGGATTTTAATCCAAAATTATAAAATAATGTTAAGTCTTAAATCTTTGATAATTGTATTTATAAATCAAAAAGCTTTAGTGAAAAAATTGTCCTTGTCTAACGAGAGTTGAAGAAATTTCGTACTTTTACAAGCTTTATTTTTTCTAAAATTTCAAACTTTAACATTTTTAAATATTATATTATGATATTTCCAAGATGAGGTAAATTTGAGAAAATTATAAGAAAATATTTACTGTGTCTTTTTTAAATGATTGATAAATATCGGCGAAAGATTATTACGAATGTAGGATTTTTTTAATGTAATTAATAGCGTTATGCAACGGATTTGATAATACACTCCTTCTCTATTTTCTAACATGTATCGTAAACTGTACATGTATTTATTTATTTCCAAATTTAAAAAAATATTTGTATATGCCTTAAATTTCAAAATTTCCTTAACTTTATTAATATTCGATATCTTAATTGTATTTTTAGAAAATCATATTTTATAAAAAATAACAAAATTCGAAGAAAAAAAACCGATTAAAATTAGTTTAGTATAGTTGTTTTTTATATTGATAGTATTCCAATCTGTTCGCATTCATATTTAAAAAATTTAAAAATATTCTAGATATGAGCATTCAAAAAACACGTGTGCCTAATTTTAATGATTTTATAATACTCCCTCTCCCCAGCATAGGTGAAAATTTTCCTTCCCTCAAATGATAAGATGTAATAAAAAAATAAAATTATTGAAAATTAAAATTCACGTTTTAAAAATTGATTATTTAAAAAAAAAATAGATTTAGATTGTGTTCTAATGACATTGAAAAATATAAATAGTAATAATAAATACCACTATATGGAAATCTATTAAAATTAGGACACTATAAATCGTGCCGTTGGGTTGTTGGATCCAACATGCAGATCCGAGACCTGCACCTAAAAACCCTTAATATCGGACTTATCTGGCAGGTAAGCTGGACTAAAACTAATCAAAAAGAATAAGAACCTATTTCTCCACATGCATTTGTTGTATTCGAAAAGTTTTGAAATACAATCAAGATAAGAAAACTATATTTATTATAAGATTTGAGGTAAGATCGAATATTTTATGAGGCTTCTAAAAAACAAAAGATTTAATCGTACTGAAATCTTTGATGTATAAAAAATTAATTAATTAAGAAGTATTAAGACTGCTCTATGTATTTTATATTAATAAAAAAAAAACATTAAGACATTAATAACTTTATTATAAATAATAAATATTATATATTTTGAAAAATATTTAAAGAAAATGTGTGATGTGTAATTTTATAAACGATTTTTATAATACACTCTTCAAAGACATTTTCATATGCGGATAAATTATACCAAATTGTTTTCCTTTTTCTTTATTATTATTATTTCTTTTTAAATAAAAATCTGTTTATTATTATTGATCTGTACTTTATTGTTAAAAATTTAGTTCCTTTGAAAAATTTATGTAAATAAAGTCAATGAAAAATTATTGTTAAATTTGTTAGTTATTATATCCTTTTATCCATAATCCTTAACATTTTAAAACTTGAAAAATTTTACCCTCACAAAATTTCATGCTTTACAGGTTAGTGAATAAGATTATTTTTTTTTATACCATGTATATATGAAATATACATAGTATATTAAGTTTAGTCCAAAGTTTGTACCGTCTAAAAATATTCATGCTACGAAAAAAATTTTGGAATAGGTGTTCATAGAATCACCTAATTAGTCCATTTCCGGCTGTCCGCCCGTCCGTCTGTGGACACGCTAACTCAAAAACGAAAAAATCAAGATGAAATTTTTATAGCGTACTTAGGATCTAAAAACTGAGGTCAAGTTCGTAAATGAGCAATATGGGTCAATTGGGTCTTGGGTCCGTAGGACCCATCTTGTAAACCGTTAGAGATAGAGCAAAAGTTTAAATATAAAAAATGTTTTTTATAAAAAATTAAACAACTTTTGTTTGAAAAATTTTTTTGTAAACATCACTGTTTACCCACGAGGGCGCTTATTAGATGCAAATTTTATAGTATGCATTGATATGGGAATATCAATGTGTGTGTAGCTATTTAAAAGTGGATTTCTTTTTTTATTAACGTGACGTCAAAAAACAAACGATTGCGTCATCAACACTGTCTATACATGGTATTTCAACAATTAACTCAGTCAATTGTTTGTTTTCACTTGTTTTACTCAAAATATAATAGTCTACAGTACAGTGAAGGGGTCAGAGAGGGGGTAAGACGGGAAACATGTCAATTAAACGATATAAGAAGAATCAATCTATTTATATTAGCGCATAAGACGCGAATACAAAAAAAAATTTTTTTTGTAGGTTATGACACACGGCTCAATATATTTGGAGACTATTACATTTTTGTTCATAAAATAGTTAGACTTTCATGCGTTTTTCGTGGCCTACAAGTGTTCATAATTAAACATATAGTCGTTAAATTGACTTGTTTAAGGCGTGGATCTGAAAGCGTTTACTTTTTATTTACTAAACATTTCTGTAAAAATTAGTCGGTTGTTGATAAATTTTCATACCCTCGTTTTTCCGACATGTTGGGGGTGGAGGTCACGCCAAACGGTTTAATATTTTTGTTGGCTAAAATTATTCTTACTTATTATATTCCAATAGCTCATTTAATTGACATGCTTTCCGTTTTCCTCATTGAAAAAATCCCAATTTCCAAAGTTTTCGTAAATGTAAACGTTGTATGTTAGACTGACATGAAGAAACTCACGAAATTTCGTAAGAGTGTTATTAACGAAACCATACCCAGTAGCGGATCCACTCATATGGGTATGATGGGTAAACCTAAACAAAAAAACAAATGAATCGCTTCAAATAGTTAGTTGGTCTATTGTTCCAAATTTTATAAGAAACTCCCATTTGATAATTTTTTAATTTTTGGGGGAAACATTTATTTTATTTAAAAATTATTTTCAAAGCATGTCGATTTCAAAAATCGAAAAAAATCATAACGAAATCGGTAGAAGAGTACGTTCGGAAATCAATTTACATACCTCTATTAAATCCGTTATCAATGATTTGGGACAAAGATTGTCTCCGGAGATACTGGACCAATTTCAGTTGGAAATTTTATTACCTGAACCAAATGTTGGTGTCAAGGACTTCGTTAATGATAGTGAATCAACTATCAGTATATACCGATCTGAAAAATATTAGTATGTATCGATTTTCAGTACAAAATTCGCAATTTTAATTTATTCATTATTTTGGTTTGCACTCAAAATTATTTCAAGTTTATCGAAATATTTGAATATCAATTTTGTACATTCCATAGCACATAGTTATAAAAGTTTATTTTTAATTTTCTAATTAGTGTGCTGTGAATGTAAAAACTGGACAAATTGAAAATTTAATAGTGATAAATATTTCGATAAACTTGTTGTAATGAGTATAGACCAAAATCAGTATATAAGTATAAAAAAAATATTCCAAGCAACTTTTTCTAATAGTTTTTCGATATCTGCAACCATCTCTGATGCTAGACATAATATTAAAAATCGACCCTATTTGTCAATTTGTAGTAGGTTGAGTTTAAAGTTATGATTTTTTAGTTATGTTAAGTATCTTACAATATGTGACCCTTCACCCTGTATGACTGTGCAAAATTTCAAATCCATATTTCTATAAATAACGAAAATATGAGGGTGTCTTCGTCTTCGTGTCGCAATGCAACACACTGTATAGTTTTGCACTGAACTATACGAAAATATTTAAAATAATTTGTTTCTAAAGCATCTCGAAAACAGACGAATGATTTAACAATTTAAAACATTTCAAAATTATTAAAATCTTTATGATTTTCAATTGATTTAAATCGTTTTTCTTAATCTAGACTAGAAAAAATCAAAATTGGTTCATTCGTTTAGCAGCTACACGCTGCCACAGAAAGATATACAGATACATAGATACACAGACACGACTCTCTTCGGGTGCTTTTAAAAATACTGGACAAGATTGGAATGAAGAAGTATTCGTAAAATCTACACTACGAGAACAATAAGAGATACCAAGTCGAAATAATAAAACTTCAAGTCAAACCAATGGGAAAAATATCAATATCCTGACATATGCTTGAAACTCGAAAAAGAAGTTTTGACGAGAAAAATTCTTTAAACAAAAAATATTTGATTCAACGACACACATATATTAAGCAGACATATAATTCCACCTGGACTTTAATGTTCTAGAAAAAGCTTACTCTACAGCTCTTCATAACTGGCAAGAAATAGAAGAAAACTTTAAATTATAAAATTATTATTCCTCATTAAATTTTCGAAAACTGCATATAGTTTAGGCCATAGATAATAAATATTTATATTATACTATAGATACTCATCTCTATCAACACCCCGGAAACTTGCAGATTCAGTTCTCTCTCCAATCACAGCATAGCTCATTAACTCTTAAAATGATCTTTATTTAGACATGCGAGCCAACGAATTAAACTATTATTAACTTGTATATATGCGATAATAACGAACGAAAATTTCATCCCAAACTTCTTGGGTAGTTGATATGGTAAAGAGGTAAACAGTTAGCTAACGTCTTCTGATCTTTTATAAGACGTTGACAATATCAAATAAAAGTATTTTATTCTGTTTTGTGGAGCGTAGTGTACTAATTGAAAATTTAAATGAAAGCGCGTTTAAAATGTTCCTACAGTGCTACTCTCTATAAGCTATGCATCATTACTAACTTATATATATGTGATAGGGACGTCCAAATATTTAATAATTAATTTATAAATAATAAAATATTTTTATTTTGTATTAATCACTGAAAATTACTATAATATAAAAATTATTTTCATGATTACCTTTTAAATTAAATAATTAATCTTCAAAATTGTACTAAGAATTAAGTAAATTGTATAAATTATATTAAAATAATAATTTATAACCCTTGAATTGTGAGGCTAGATGTTTGGCGCATGCTCAGTATAAAACTTTTAAAATATTTTAACTGATTCAAAACGTTATTCATTTGTTTCAAATAGTCAATTGTTTAAGATAGCGTCATATTTTTTTAGAAGAAGAATTGAACTTTGTTAAATAAAATTTTAATAAATTTTAAAAAGAATAATGTAAGCGACGTACACATTTGTAAAACTTGAATGGATAATTAATTTTATTTATATTATTTATAGGGAGGATATAGAAAAGTATTTCGATCACGACAAATGGAATTCGATGGGTTCTTACGAACGTCAAAGATATTCAAATATTTATAAAAATTATCTAGAAATGAGAACTCTTGGTAAAAGTTATTATTAAAACTTTAAACTTCTTTTTTGTAATGTTTTTAATTTTTTTTTTATTTAGACTTGGATATCCCTAAACCAGATTTTCTAGAAGAGTATGAACTTAAACAAACTTCTAAAAATAAGAAGCAAGGTGGAAAGAAAAATTTGAGAAAAGATTCAAAGATAGCCTCGGTAAGTTTTCTTTAATTATACAATAGAGTAAATTTTTCCAGAATGTAGTAGTAATTAATTACTTAAGAGTACGCTCTCCGTCTCCAGTTTCCTTATCTCTGTGTTAACCAACCTTCGAAAAAACCTGTCATTTTATACATAATGCACTAACCATAGTAATACTTGACGGTGCATATACTTTCTGTGTTGAAAAGTTGTACCAATTTAAGAAAGAGACAGCCTCATAAAGCTAGCTTTGTTCCACTGGGTGGTAATTATAGAGGTTTGACAGAAATAACTCTACCGTAACTTCCTTTGCATCTCTTCCTAATTTTGGAACATGAATTACTTCGAATGCACCCTCTATATATATATAATCTCTTTGGCACTAACGGTCACAATTATGGGTGAGAACTTCTGATGACCCACAAGAAATTCGGATGATGTGCCAAAGTAAAACAACTGCAATATCTTTTTCTTGTATATGAGAAAATTTCGGAGAAATTTATTATGAGATCATCCATCAGTGGTGGATACACCCATATATACACTTATGATTTAATAAAATTAAAAAAAAAAAACAAACAAAGAATCGCAATGAAAAAGTCTTATAATCTCTGAATAATTTTTAATAAGACGTAATAAGTCGAAATTATTCCAAGATTTCTGACTCTACCAGAAGAGTTATTCAAAATTAATAAAACTATTAAAAGGTTTATAATACTTTAAAAAAAGTTCTCGGATTCATGATCAGCGACCCCAAAAACACCCGAGAGACGATATTCCTGTTCCACCACTTTTCCACATTTTTCAGCTTACTGAAAAAAGCCTTAGAAGTTTAATTTTTTTGCAGATGTTATTGCCCTTCCTAGATAGGTATTAATTTTTTTTAAACTCGTATGAATATTCTTTCTGCAGAATAATTCTTATTTTTTTTAAATTTTGAAGATGATAATCTTCAGACGATAACAGCTCTATCTTTCTGGGTGTCAGAGCTTCTCTCTCGCCCGTGTTGCGCTACTTTTTTTTGCCAACTCTTCTTTTTTCCATACAGCATGTGTCATTGTGTTTACAAATTTCGATGGCACAACATACTTGAAAAACGTCCTGAAAAGATGTTATAAAAAAACTAATCCTTTAGGGTTAATCGTTAAAATCCGAAATTTACACGGATTTTTCGATTTTTAACAAAGTTGCGTTCTGCGCTCGAAGTCACAAACTTCATTAGACCATTAGACGAACATCATAAACAAGTCTGCGAAAAATCAGAACTACCGGATTTGATGCAGACTGTAATGTATAAAGTTGCTGTAATATAATATTATTGCCATTGTTTTAATAATTACACTTAATAAAGTAGATCGTCGATAGAGTAAAAATTTCTATAAATCAATAAATTTTTTCGAGTTAAACGAATAATTTGGGCATTGGACCTCGATAACTTGTTTTGACAAAGTGATGTCTTTTAAGCAACAAACAAAAGTGAATCACTAAAAACTCGATAACTCAAATTATTTGACATTTTCCTTGGTTTTTCACGTATCGAGGTTCTACTATATATACATTCCAATATCTCTCATATTGTTTTTTTTTACAGGCAGAAGAATATGATAAACTGTTGGATGTTCATAAAGAAATTGGCGACAAAGGTTTTTCCTTGGAGGAAATTAAATTGTATGTTTTTTTTTTTTTTCAATTTGTTTTTATAATACAATGAATAAGCCGGGGAAAAAATGTCGAAAGTGGAAGAGTGGGGGAACACCGATTAAGGAAAATTCAGCCAACTTAACCTAGCCATAAGGGGGTATAGGGATCCAGCGAGTGACATATGAAGTACAAATTTTTTTGAAATGCTTATTTTGGCTAAAAATTGTCACCTTGTAGGTATTTTGGTGCATTCCAATAATCGAGCCATTTTTGTCACAATAACGGAAAGCTAAGTATTTATCGTCCAAACTGTTATCTAGAAGGTATTTTTGGTCGCTTATTACGAATCTGATGTCAGATTAACGGATTCTGTCACGTTTTCCGAAAATCGTGCCGAAAAACTGCAAACTAAGTATTTATTGTCAAAACTTTGCTTTTGTATATATTTTTGGACGCTAATTACGAATCCGATGTCTGAGTATACGGATTCCATCTAAAAATGGCACAAGTTTTAGTTGACGTGTAATCTGAGGTTGGATTTGCATTCAGTGATAAAAAATACCCACAGCACAGTTTGGATGATAAATTCTTAATTCCGTGTTATGGGACAGCAGTAAGAATCCGTGTTATGGGACAGCAAATTTCGAAGAATTTGGATTACATATGCCACCTGCTGGAACCCTATGTTCACTTATGGCTAAGTTAAGTTTGCTGAAAGCTCCTTGGGGTCCTATGAACACGTTAAAAAAATTTTCATTAAAATGGGTGCTATTTCCCAGTATTTCCTATGCATCCCGGCTTATTAATTGTTCTTTTATTAAAAAAAAAACTTTGCATTAACTTTATGGGAAAAAACAATTTCGGTTTCAAAAACCAAGAAATCTAGACTCTCGAACTCTAGAATATTAGAATTAATCGAAACTTGTATGTCAATTGAATCAACTTTTATTTTAAAATTAATAATTTTCTATTTTAGTTCGAAAAAGAAATTTGTAACAATTTCTGATTTGATAAAAGAGCTTCAAATAAATTTTAATAAAATGGTAAAACATTGTGAGAAAACACATCATATCTATATTTTGGAAACATTAAGAGACGTAAAACAAAGTGAAAAATTGGAAACAACTCCTCCAAGCAGAAATAAACGTTACCCAAAAAGAAATATTAAGAAGGTTGATTATACGGAAGAAGATATACCCGACGATTATTATATTTGTAAGTCAAAGCAGACTCAAACTATGCCAGCGCGGATCGAAACAAATTTTGGAAAGGAACAATTCGTCCTTTCCGTGAATGTTTTAATAAATGTTCGTTGTTTTAGTACCTGATTTACTAAATTGCTAGTTAAACTACACGACCATTGGCTTGTGCTTGCGATTTATTTGCAAATTTTTTGGAAAAGTTGATGGTGGATCTCAGGACTTGCAAACCTTTATGATATAAATAGAAAAATCGTGCATAAATTCCGTTGAAATCATTCCATCTCTATCTTTACCTTCTTTTCCTTTTCGACGAAATTTCATTTTTTTAAATTGTAATTTAAAGAAAAAAGAAATGTTTTACAATTCTCAGTATCAGATATCGAAGGCTGGTGTTATTCCGAAGGACTCGATCGTTTAAATTAAGCTGCGTAAGTGTATCATTTTGATTGATACATTAAAAAATATCTTAGAATACACCAACTATAAAAACTTCGAGGTTATTTTTTAAAACTCAAGTTCCTAAACGATAAGAAATAAGAAATACAATTTAAATGAGACAGTTTTGATCTTAACATATATTATTTGAAATATTTCGGAAGAAATGAGATAAATTATTCTTGTCTCAATTTAATCAAAAGAAAATGGCTTAAGATTGATGATTGATCCTAAGCAGCTGACGTGCTTTCGATTAAATTGGATCATGACTGTTTTTTAAGCTTTAGCTCCTCCGAGAGTATTCGAATGTTCAAAAATATTTTAACTAAAAATGTTATTATCTTATTAAGGACATATCTTTTAATTTAACGCGTTCTTCTATCTCTTTTCGGTTCTTCTATCTCTCATTGGTAGTTATTAATTTGACTATTAAATGATATTAAAGACCTAAGTCAAATTATGGGTTATAATAAAATACCGTCCTTCGAACTCAATAATGTTATATTTTTGGATGTATCGATTAAAATGATAAATCCTGCGTTAATCTAGCCTGACTATTTAGAGCGCAATGTTAATTTTGGATAATCAATACACAGGAAATCAAAACATGTAAAAAATCGGAAATTTTCCGTATAATTCAATGCACAATAATGCAATGTATTTTTCGCTTTCCGTTTCCGTTTTCCGTTTCAATGTTTTCCGTTGCAATATTCAGATTGCAATAGAGATTTCGAACTCCGTTATCTTTTCTGCCATAGTTTTCCTTTAATCCTTTTCCAACCATTTGTTTTTGTTCCGTACACAGATTGTGACAGATGCGGACGTGAATGGGAAGGTTGTTTTTGTCCATTTCATGGACCTTTGTTAAATTGCATCGATAGTAAAGTGCCTAAAGATGAAACAAATTCAATGCGTGCTATGCAAACGGTACCCATTGATTATCTGTGTATTCGACAATCAGCAATACCTAATGCTGGTATGGGAGTGTGGACAATTAAATGTATACCAGTTGGTGTTCGATTTGGTCCATATGAGGGTATTGAATCTGATAATGGAAATGATGAAGGATACTGTTGGCAGGTACGTATCATTGTTTTGATTGCAGATGAGAGTGGAAGCGGTTCATCTAGTGTTGAAAAAAAATTCCCATATGGCCGCATTTTAGGTAGTCTAGATTATACCAGTAGGTTTCAGATTATACTCTGAGCGACCAAGACCTGATAATTATACCAGTCTTGTTAAATACGCAGTACACGAATACATTCGTTCTTGGGTAAATACTCATGACTAGGATTATTCTAGGGCATTTATAAAACGTTTTAAAAACAACATTAAGTCTTCCGTACTATATAAAAGCAGAAAATCCGACTGAGGATACTTACGGACCTGATAAATTCAATGAGTCACATTCAATTCAGTAAACTCAATAGATTAAATGGCAGATGGCAGTGCCGACACTCACTTGAAGACTTGAGGCACATTTGAGGTAAAACTTTTAAAGACCTGCACAAAATTCATACCAGAGGTAATGACCTATGTAGATACAGATTTGATTATGAAGGGAGGAAAACGAAATTCAAATTCCAAAAGTTCTATACTTAATTCTAATTCGAAAATAAGCTATTTTAATTATTGGTGGGTTTGTGGTAATTGCGAATTTGGATAAAGTTTATTAATGGTAAGTAATCAGGTAGTCTAAATTGTAACTACTGAAAAAGCGCTCCACTTTTTGTTTAATAGTGCAAAATTTTATCGACAGTTGGCGGGATTTATGTGATTTGATTTGAATATTTGTATTGGCCTTAAAAAAATGATAAGTACAAGTATTGCCATCTGGTAGTCGAAATTCTAACTACCAAATTCGGACCTTCTTCTGATTTTAATTAGTTATCAATATTTAAATAATCCTTCTTTAAGATGTAGGGATGTCGTCTGATTATTAATTCTACAGGATTCGATCAATCCCAAAATGCTCAAAACTTACCTGCTAGGACTTTTCCATGGCGAAGGGCGAAGGCTCCAAAGTTTTTGACCTAAATATTCTGTATTTCACTGCCTCGTAGGCTTTTGCAGATACAAATGATTTGATTGGTAGTTTCATTATCTTCCATAAAATGCCGTTGATCAAAATGTTGATTTTGTCCTATCTACAATCTTTCTAGATTAATTCGAAATTCTACTTCTTTAATACCAATTTTTTTCATCTAGATCCGTAAAGATGGACGTGTTCATCATTTTGTGGATGGAAAAGAACAAGGTGTGTCAAATTGGATGCGTTATGTAAATTGTTCCCGGAATATTGTTGAACAGAATTTAATGGCATTTCAGTATTTGGGTAAAATATATTATCGCACAATACGAAATATTTACCCACACACAGAATTACTTGTTTGGTATGGCGATGAGTATGGCAAACGTCTTGGAATTGATACGAAAGATTATTATAAACCTATTGACAAGAAAGTACTATCAGGTGAGTTTATTTCTCGTTCAAGTTATCGTATCTTTCTCCGAAACATCGAAGTAGAATGTATATCAGAGAAGAATAGAAAAAAAAAGAGGGGTGTAAAAGTTACGCATTTAGAAGGTTTACTCTTCTTGAGAATCCTCTCGATACCAAATACCGTAAATACAGTAATACCTGAAGGATACCATTATCCTTTTAAAAAAGGATCAAAAATCGCTTTGAGGCTAAAGTTCCAAAACGCTAACATTTTAGGATGGCAAATTTTTAATGCTTGAAATAGTAGAAATTCTATTTGAAATTTTAGCTTTTTTCGGTATGTTTTAAGTAGTCCATGGGCTTCAAATGTTCCGATGCTTCCCTTTATAAATTTGACTGGTTTTATAAATATATTAATTTATTTGTTTGTAAATGATTTCAGCAAATAATTTTCCATGTATGGGTTGTCATTTGAATTTTTCAACTCCTGTTTTTATGGAGTTACATAGAAAACGATGTAGCAAATTCCGCACAGCCGTGTATAATCATAGAACGGAATTAGAAGGTAAGATTATAATTTATATATACTAAAAAATAGAGTAAAAGTTTATCCGCTCGGACGGAGATATATCACGGTAAGTTTTAATTTAACTTTACCTTTGAAGGTCAATGCTAAAGTTAATTTAGCGTTAATCGCATGCAGTTTAAACTGGAAGTAAAAAAAATAATTCTGCTTGATTTTGAGGATATTTTCTCCTCAATTTTTATACCATGTATATATGAAATATATCAAGTCCCAAGTTTGTAACGCTAAATATTGATGCTACGAACAAAATTTTGGTACAGGTGTTCATAGAATTACCTTAATCAGTTCATTTTCGATTGCCCATCTGTTTGTCGACACGATAACTCAGAAACGAAAAGAGATATCAAGTTGAAATTTTGATAGCGTGCTTTTAGCACGTAAATAGTGATGTCGAGTTCCATCTTGTAAACCGTTAGAGATAGAACAAAAGTTTAAATATAAAAAATGTTCCTTATAAAAAATAAACAACATTTTTTCGTAAACATCATTGTTTACCCGCGAGGGTGCCAATTAAGTGCAAATTTTATAGTATGTATTATATGGGAATATCATAGTTATGATTGTGTGGCTACACTAAGAGTGGGTATCTTTCGTTACTTACGTGACGTCAAAAAACAAACAATTGCGTCATTAACACTGTCTATACATGGTATTTCAACAATTAACTCAGTCAATTGTTTGTTTTCACTTGTTAAAATGTAAATTTAGGTGGGGGGGAGCAGTTATTCTTTTTATTCCAAATTGCAAATTTTAATTTTCCTCCATATATGTTTGTTGATTTCAACTTTATATGGAAAGATATTTCCCATAAATTCTTAGTTTGGGAGTCACGGAGCTACGGACAATACGGACAAACAACTGAATGACTCAAATATCGTGATTTTTCGGCTTTTGTTAGGTAACTTCCATTCAGAAATTGTTACAAATTTATACCGGATATATCAGAATAACAGGAATGATAAAACATTTTGGTGTAATAAAAATGTATCCGGAAACGCCCCACTTTAGAGTAGCAAGCCTTAGAACTTTCAGAATTTTCGATGACTTGTAACAAATCTGTTTAGCTTTCGAAAAAATATTTCGAAAGTTGTTGAAAACATTCTTTAAAAAAGCCAATGGATTGAACACCAACACGAAACAAAGTTTCTGATGCATGTGGCTTCGAATCAGTGCATTTACGAACCCACGTTTTTCATACCTAAATGTTGTTTTGGCTCACATTATTATCTTCAAACGTCGATTAAATACATTAATTAGTTTAGATTTTTGAATCTAAAAACATCTAATAAATTAAATATTGTTAATATAATAAAATAAAGTTCAGATAAACGCAAATAGAAAGTTTGTTCAATATACAAATGAAGCAGAAAACTAAATGTTCGATTTATAGTAAAATTTGTTTATCTTTAACTAACAGTTAGAGAAAGAGCAAATTCTAAATTACAAAAATGTAGAAATCCAAAGTTCTGAGGTCTGTAGCTTCTAGGTATCAGCATGACTGATCTTGCTGGTTGACGACTACTGTAGTCCGGTATCATAGGAAAATTTTGTCCGTAAAGTTGGAAATAATTCTATTTTATGAAAAAATTTTCTCAGGAATTCGGGAAAAAAAGTTTTGTTTCGATCAGACAACATCTGCTTCATTTGTTTATTTAATATTTTATAAATAAAAAATGAACATTTTAATTAAGATTTTCGCTTATAGCTCCTTTTCTAGAGATTATAGGAGTACTGAAATAAAGCTCAAATTGTTGTTATGAAATAAGCTTAAATATATAATTTTTATTATATGCTAAAATGTATAATTTTTTTAATAAACGAAATTTAATTGTTAGTAATAAAATGTAAAAAACTTAAAAACTTCTTTTACTCCAAATTTCAAAGTACTGTACAATAAAATGTAATTTATCAATACATTCATAAAATCACCTAAAAAGTTCATTTTCGGTTGTCCGTCTGTCTGTCCGTCTGTGGGCTCGATAACTCAAAAACGAAAAGAAATATCAAGCTGAAATTTTTTTAGCGTAGCCATAACGTAAAAAATTAGGTTGAGTTCGTAAATAAACAACATTGGTCAATAGGAAATATTCATGAAATTTTAATTTGGTTCAAATATTTTTTTTCCGTAACTTTATTGGCTGGATATTTCAACTAAACCATTTTTAGTAATTAATTAATTTGTAATTTCTTAAAATTAATTAATAAAAGTACAAATTCAGTGACAAAATTTCTAAAACGGGAAATTCAAATTTTTAAACGGACGTGACATCATAGTATACTCGTTTGTCAAATTTGTTGACAAGCGAGTATATGTATGGTATTAATTACTTACATTTTATATGTTATTACATTGATTTCTATTATTCTACGTCTTTTTATTAGAAAACTTAATGATAACGAGTGTAAATTCTTTGTTGAAAATTCATTTTTATAAAGTGTAAATTATACATTGAACTGTCACCAATTGATAGATCACGTACTTATACGTCATCAACAGAGAGCGCAAAAATCTGCGTTTAAATATCTCAAAATTATAATGTATTTTAAATATTTGTTTACACTTAAATACAGCATTTTTAAGCTGTATTTATATTTCTTACTTTGTTATAACGGTGTAAACATGAATATTCCCTATTGGTGAAGAATGTTGTTCCTTATACAAAAATTAACAACTTTTGTTTGTTATACTTATCGTAAATGTCACTGTTAACCCATGAGGGCGCAAATTAGGACAAAACTTTGTAGTCCATTTTCTCTAAGACTAAAAAAAGGGATTTGAAAATTCACAAGTAGCTTCAACTATAGTGGTTTTGTATATGTTTAAAGTATCTACAACAGATACTATTTTATCGCTACTAATATCAAGAGTCATGGTGACGCAGTCGGTAGATCATCTGACTGACAACCAAAAGGTCCCCGGTTCAAATCTCACTGGATGCAAAATTGTAATATCTTCTTTTTTTTCTTTCTTCTCACTTTATATGCTCATTTCAATCGACTCCAAATTCGGTGGTTTGTTGAATTGAGCATTCCTCCCATCATGGCTGCCAGCCAATCAGCGGGACCTTCATCAATGGGTGTTGGTGATCAGTGAGCATCGACCGCCATCAGAATCAATCTAGTTAACAACAGCGTTAAAAGTGCACGTGGCTATAATCAACTTGGATTATCCAAGCAATCATCGAATAAATCAATTATATTTTTGTGTTTATTAGTGTAGTTTATCGTTTTGTATTTGTTAATGTATATCGTTTGAGTTTATTTCAACGGATTTAATAAAATTGTAGAATTATTTTAATTACCATTTTGTGTCAATAAATTCGTAAACAAAAGTTTTGTGTATCACTCAAAACCACCTCGAAGCCTATCCTCAAATCGAAAGCAATCAAACATTGGTCCTTCGAGCCGGATAAATAGGATTAGGGCGTTGGTTTCATTTCCGGAAAATAATAGAAACTTTTGTTTGTGAAAAACATTGAAGTGAAGTGATCACGTGGTGAAACTTGGACAAATTGTAGTTTGTTTCATTTCGTAACAAACAATTTGTTATCAGTGAACCCATTTATTAGTGAACTTTTGTGCTTAATTCGGACAAAATCAAAGTTTTTTTTTTTTCTTGAAACTATACAATTTTAAAATCGTGTGAAAACTAGCTTATGTGTTCACGTGTGTGTACCGTCGCATCAAATTGATTTTCTAAATATTTATTTTCATATTTGACTTCAATTAATAACCAATCAATTTCAACAATTCAATTTTATCATGACGTCTCTTGAATCTCGCATAAGCTTGCAAGAATCGCGTATCAATTTATTGAAAACTGCCATCGACCCTATTAAAGACATCGACATAGCCTTGTTAACAAAACAAAACGTACAAACAAGGCTTGAGGTTTTGGAAGCTAACTGGTTAAAATTCGATAAAGATCACGATCGAATTTGTGAGGCTAAGGTGGATACTACGAAGGATCTACCTTACATGAAACTGAACTTTTACGCTATCGGCCAGGAGGCCTACATGACGAATAAGGCAACAATGTTGGAACTGTTAGCTAAAATTACTGCAGCTAATCCATTGGATGGAACCACGTTAGCGGATACTTCCATGGGATCTACTTCCAATACATCGCGACACATGTTGCCTAAAATTCAGTTAGTCAAATTCGCTGGAGATTATCATTCATGGCGTTCATTTAGCGACATGTTTACGTCACTCATCGGAACTAATCAAGATCTATCGAACGTCATGAAGATGCACTATCTGAAGGCTAGTGTGATTGGAGAAGCCGCGAATCTCATCTCAAATTTTCAAGTTAGTGGAGATAATTTTACCCCTGCTTGGGATAAACTTGTCAACCGATATGAAAATAAGCGGGTATTAATAAATAATCATTTGGATGCTATCTTTAAATTGAAACCTTTGCAACGTAAATCATCGAAGGAGCTATGCAATTTACTAGCAACAGTCAACGAAGCTCTTGGAGCACTTAAAGCTTTGGGATCACCAACTCATAAGTGGGATCAGATCATTGTCTATACCCTAGTAAACCGATTAGATCCGGAAACGCATGAAGCCTGGGAGATCAAAGCAGGGCCATCCGTTACTCCATCTACATATGCAGAGCTAGAAGATTTCATTTATGGCAGAGCTCGAGCATTAGAATCAATTGAAGGTCGTAAGACTACTCCATCCATATCTTCCACAAAACCATTCAGCATCTCTAAGTCAGCCAACACACACGTCACAGCTCTCGAAAAACCCACGAAAGGACAGTGTTCTCTGTGCAATTCCAATCATTACATCTCAAGTTGTAAGAAGTTCGCTCAAAAGTCTCCTGCTCAACGTCGAGAGTATGTTTCTTCGAAAGCGTTGTGTTACAATTGTCTTGGTCCTCATCAAGTGATAGATTGCCGATCGGGGAAAACATGTTTAAAGTGCAAGAAACGTCATCACACCTTGATTCATGATACGTGGAATTCTACTGTACCTACAAGTATGACATCACCTTCAACATCAAGGCCTCCCACTGAATCAGCTGCAGCTTCTGAAGCGACAGTCAATCATGCACTTTCACAAAATATGAGTAACCTTCCCTCAACAGTTTTACTTGCAACCGCTCAAGTTAAAGTAACTAGTCCCGATGGAAACATTACTACAACTAGAGCACTCATAGACCAAGGATCTGAAATCTCATTCATAAGTGAACGACTGGTTCAACAACTACATTTACAACGGACACACGCATCAGTTTCTCTTATCGGAGTCGGTGCTGTGCAATGCTCAACTACTCGAGGAGTGGTCTCTATCAACCTGGCACCAGTATTTGAATCGGAATTATGTTTGGGGGCAACTACTTACGTTCTTCCTAAGCTCACATCAATTCTACCATCAATGAAACCATCCAAATCCAGCTGGGCTCATATCAGTGGTCTTAGACTCGCAGATCCATTATTTATGAAACCGGGATCTATCGACTTGATTCTTGGGGCTGAAATCTATGGCAGCATTATTCTTGCTGAAACTATCAAAGGACCTCCTCTCACCCCTATTGCTCAATCAACTATATTCGGATGGATCTTGTCAGGTCCAGTGGCTCAAGATTCACCAGTTTCAATCGCCAAAATTCATCATTGTTCATTGGACTTCCACCTCGATAAACAACTGGAACAGTTTTGGATTCAAGAATCCATTACTGAGAATCAAGGATCAGAATTATCACTCGAGGAGGAAGATTGTGAACAGCAATATGTGTCTACCGTTTCTCGAAATGAAACCGGTCGGTATATCGTTCGGTTACCTCTCAAAGGCTCACCAAAGAAACTTGGTAATACTCGATCTTCGGCTATCAAGATGATTCAATCACTACAACATAAGTTGAACTCTAATCCTGAATATCGTCACTTATACTCAGAATTTCTACGCGAGTACGAAGCACTTATTCACATGTCCAAAGCATCACCGACATTAGTGGAAGGTAAACCAATATTTTATCTTCCACACCATGGAGTGTTTAGAGAAGTCAGTTCTACAACTAAATTAAGAGTTGTCTTTAATGGCTCTTATCGCAGTAGTACTGGAGTGTCATTAAATGATATTCTTCATACTGGGGCAAAGTTACAAACAAATATCTCCGATGTGCTTCTCTGGTTTCGCCAGTATCGATATGTGTTTGCTGCAGATATCGAAAAGATGTTTCGACAAATACTCATTCATCAAGAGGATTGGGATCTGCAAAGAATCTGGTGGTTTTCGGATAATAATTTGCAAGAGTTTCATCTACGAACTGTTACTTATGGCTTAGCATGCGCTCCATTTTTGGCATTACGAACAATTAATCAACTTATAATCGACCATGGACATCAATTTCCATTAGCAATTGGACCACTTACTAAAGGACGATACGTGGATGATATCTTTGGTGGAGCAGATTCTCTATCAGAATGCCTTCGAATTATTAAAGAGGTAGATAGTCTCTGTAATGCAGGCTGCTTTCCACTTCAAAAATGGATAAGTAATGTTCCAAGTGTATTATCCAACATTCTCCATGAACGTCATGCTAAGGAACCAACAATCATCATCGATGAATCATCAGCAGTTCGGACGCTAGGTTTATTATGGAAACCGTCGAGCGATCAGTTTCAATTTTCTGTAACATCTAACACTGTTCAACAGGTCACAAAGAGAAATGTTCTTTCCAGAATTTCTCAAGTCTTTGACCCTCTTGGATTCATTTCGCCAGTCATCATCCAAGCAAAAATTTTCATGCAGCAGTTGTGGTTAATTAAGTCAAATTGGGATGATCCGCTACCAACTCAATTGGAAAACCAATGGCGTGCAATTGAAATCCAATTTCAAGAGTTGTCAAATGTCTCAATTCCGAGATTTCTGGGAATAATCAAATCATCATCAATTCAGCTGCACGGATTTTCTGATGCATCGCAGTTTGCTATGAGTGCGGTCATTTATATTCGGGTTGAAACCGCAAATTGTACCGATGTCAATTTCGTGTGTGCTAAAACCAAAGTAGCACCCCTGAAGAAAATGACTATCCCTCGCTTGGACCTCACCGCCGCTACTCTTCTCGTCAAGTTAGCTCAGTATGTTCAAAAGATTTTGGTCATTGAGAATGTACCAATATGGCTGTGGATAGATTCGTCTGTGGCTTTGACTTGGATTACATCCCATTGTTCTAAGTGGAAGGAATTCGTTCGAAATCGAGTCAGTTTTATTCAAGAGAATCTACCATCTGCTCGATGGAGATTTATTTCTGGAAAGGAAAATCCAGCTGATTGTGCCTCACGAGGAATTTCACCGGCGGTTTTAAATAATCATCCACTTTGGTGGAGGGGTCCTGATTGGCTCTCACTACCGGCAGATCAATGGCCTGATGGAATTTGCTCGTCTTCATCAGCCGCAATTTCAGAGATGAAGTCTCAAAAGGAAAGCTACATATCACAGATCATTCCGGAACCGGACCTCCTGCAGCGTTACTCTAAATTAAATCGTCTTTTGCGCATCACAGCTTGGATAAAAAGGTATCTTAATCAGCTTCGCTCTATCAAACCTACTCCAAATTCAAACAATCTTTCTCCACTCGAGCTTCACGAAGCTTTGTTGCTGTGGGTTGGCATTGTTCAACGCATTTCATTTTCGAATGAGATTAATCAACTTACTAGAAAGCTATCCATCACAAATTCTAGTACTCTACGAAATTTAAATCCTTTTCTGGATCAAGATGGCTTACTTCGAGTAGGTGGTCGACTGGATCAGTCATCACTAGAATATGATATGAAGCATCCGTACATCTTACCCAAGGATTCAACTTTATCACGACTAGTTATTTGGGATGTTCATCTACGGTTATTGCATAGTGGTACACGCAACACATTGGCCACTATACGACAACGCTTTTGGATCCTTGGAGGCCGAGTTTCTGTGAGAAAGGAAATTTTACGGTGCGTTATCTGCTCTCGTTATCGCGGTAAGAGAGCTCAACAACTAATGGGTCAACTTCCGCCTCGCCGAGTTACACCAACGCGTCCTTTTACAAATTCTGGGGTGGATTATGCTGGACCATTCATTATCAAAACTTGGCGTGGAAGGAATGCAAAGAGTTACAAAGGCTATGTTTGTTTATTTATCTGCTCTGCAACATCTGCAATTCATTTGGAATTAGTATCAGACTACTCAGCTGATGCTTTCATAGCTGCCTACAAACGATTCACTGGACGTCGAGGTCTTTGCTCAACACTCACCAGTGATTGTGGTACTACGTTCGTGGGAGCTGATGCGGAACTCAAACGTCTTTTTACTGCATCATCTTCAGAATCAGAAAACCTCCGCAGATTGTTAGCAAACGATGGGACAGATTGGCATTTTAATCCCCCTTCTGCATCTCATTTTGGAGGTCATTTCGAAGCCGGTGTCAAATCGGTTAAGGATCATTTAAAGCGAGTGGTTGGGAATTTATCACTGACTTACGAAGAATTTACTACCGTCCTCTCTCAAATAGAAGCTGTTTTAAATTCAAGACCCCTTTGTCAACTAACAGAAGATCCTGAGGACTTATCAGTTCTAACACCAGGTCACTTTCTTATCGGGGGTCCTTTATCTTCTATTCCTGAACCGAATCTGGAAAACGTTTCTATGCCTAGATTAAGTCGTTGGCAACTTACTCGACAAATTATCGATAGTTTCTGGGTCAAGTGGTCTAGAGAATATCTCCAGCAACAAGAAGCGATATATAAGTGGCGATTCCCGTCATTAAATATTGAAATTGGCTCTATAGTTCTCGTGGTTGATGAGAGATATCCACCGTCAAAATGGCCTTTAGGACGAGTAATTCAACTACACACCGGCAGTTGTTACCTTGAAGACCGCTACTACGATCCTCAAACGGCCCATCGTCAAGCTCTGTCCACTTCCAATTCTGAACTCCACATCCCAGGAAGAAACTGAATAGTGCCCTGGTTGGAACATTATATCTTGCTCCAAATATTTTGGCGCAAGGGGGGGAGTATGTTTAAAGTATCTACAACAGATACTATTTTATCGCTACTAATATCAAGAGTCATGGTGACGCAGTCGGTAGATCATCTGACTGACAACCAAAAGGTCCCCGGTTCAAATCTCACTGGATGCAAAATTGTAATATCTTCTTTTTTTTCTTTCTTCTCACTTTATATGCTCATTTCAATCGACTCCAAATTCGGTGGTTTGTTGAATTGAGCATTCCTCCCATCATGGCTGCCAGCCAATCAGCGGGACCTTCATCAATGGGTGTTGGTGATCAGTGAGCATCGACCGCCATCAGAATCAATCTAGTTAACAACAGCGTTAAAAGTGCACGTGGCTATAATCAACTTGGATTATCCAAGCAATCATCGAATAAATCAATTATATTTTTGTGTTTATTAGTGTAGTTTATCGTTTTGTATTTGTTAATGTATATCGTTTGAGTTTATTTCAACGGATTTAATAAAATTGTAGAATTATTTTAATTACCATTTTGTGTCAATAAATTCGTAAACAAAAGTTTTGTGTATCACTCAAAACCACCTCGAAGCCTATCCTCAAATCGAAAGCAATCAAACAGTATAGATTTTATAATTTTATTAAAAAATAATAATGCAAGCACAGATATTCAACATTTTGTATACAGGATATTTCAACAATTATATTGATGCTACCAACAAAATTTTGGTATATGTGTTCATAAAATCACCTAATTAGTCCATTTCCGGTTGTCTGTTCGTTTTTGAGTTATCGTGTCCGTCCGTCTGTGGATATGATAACTCCAAAAACAAAAAGAGATATCAAGCTGAAATTTTTATAGCGTGCTCAGGACGTAAAAAGTAAGGTCTATTTCGTAAAAAAAGCAACAGGGGACAATTGGATATTATCTTGCAAACCGTACTAGAGATAGAATAAAAGTTTAAATCCAAAAAATTGTTCCTTATAAAAAAATAAACAACTTTTGTTTGAAACATTTTTTCTGAAACATCACTGTTTACTCGGGAGGGCGCAAATTAGCTTAGAAATATTATATGGTATGTATTATATACAGGTACCTATTGTTTATATTTTATAATTTTACGTTATATATATTATGTATGTGTTTGTTTGTTTATCGTTCTTTACTTACATGGCGTAAAAAAGACAAACGAATGCGTAATCAACACTGTCTATACATGGTATTTCAACAATTGACTCAGTCAATTGTTTGTTTTCACTTGTTTTTATTTATATATTTTACAGGTCAAACAAAAAAACAAGAGGAGGCGGTTGACAACATCAAAACAAAAACAAAGCAAAAAAATAAGTGTGATAAATATGGAAAAATTATGAGTTTAGAAAATCATAATAATTTAAGTGATGTAAGTGACATAAATAAAAAACTTTTTAAATGTGACAAATGTGACTATACAACCAAATTGAAAGCAAATTTAAAAATACATATAAATGGAGTACATTTAAATGTAAAACAATTTAAATGTATGGAATGTAATGCTTCGTTTACACAGAGTGGCAGTTTAAAAACACATATTAATGCAATACATTTAAATTTAAAACCTTTTAAATGTACTGAATGTGATGCTATGTTTGCACAAAATATCCATTTAAAAAGTCATATAAATGCATTACATTTAAATTTAAAACCTTTTAAATGCACTGAATGTAGTGCTACGTTTACACATAGTGGCAGTTTAAAAATACATATAAATGCATTACATTTAAATTTAAAACAATTTAAATGTATGGAATGTAATGCATCGTTTACACATAGTGGCAGTTTAAAAAGACATATAAATGCAGTACATTTAAAATTGAAACAATTTAAATGTACTGAATGTAATGCTACGTTTACACAGAATGGCGATTTAAAAAGACATATAAATGCAGTACATTTAAATTTAAAACAATTTAAATGTACTGAATGTAGTGCTACGTTTACACAGAATGGCGATTTAAAAAGACATATAAATGCAGTACATTTAAATTTAAAACAATTTAAATGTACTGAATGTAGTGCTACGTTTACACAGAATGGCGATTTAAAAAGACATATAAATGCAGTACATTTAAATTTAAAACAATTTAAATGTACTGAATGTAATGCTACGTTTACACAGAGTGGCAGTTTAAAAACACATATAAATAATATTCACAACAAAAAATAATAGCCACTGTTTATAAGTGTTTACTTAAGTTGGCTACATATGAAAAACTTTTTTATTATAAGGTTTACGAAAAAAACTTATTTTATATAAAAATCTCTGCTTTCGAAAATATTATCATTCAGTTATTCACTTTTGACATCGAATGTACAGAGTGTCCATAAATTGAGAAAGTTATATAGGAATGTTAATGGTCGTTTGAAAATGTATACCATTTTGAATAAAGGAAATGGTTCAAGAAATCACTCTCGAGATATGTAGGAGTGTATTTAAAGAATTTTGTAAAAGAACAATTACATGAGTGGAACGTGAAGGTGGATATGTTGAGGCAAAAACGAACTGAATATTACTGTTTAGGGATTAATTGTTTATGATGGGAATGTTTTGAACACTTTAATTGTAACGTAATGTATGAAAAATAAATGATCTGTATTTAGTGGAGAGCCTTAAGATTTATACCTCGGAATTCAAGAACAGTCAATGAATCTTTATGAAAACTGTGCGACCGCATTGTTTAAAGCTTACTTAAAGAAGTAAAAAACAAAACTTTGTGCGACCTTGCCCAGGGAGTGGAGGCCACCTATTCTTGGTGGTGAAAAAATTTATGCTGAAAATGATGGAAATCGATATAGGAATGAATTCTAAGCAAAAAGTGTCATTAAAACATATTTCGAAAAGTCAATACTTTCCGATTTATTGGCGTTTGAAATTCGGAGTATTTATAAATACTCCGTTATAACGTCAATAATAGAAAAATTTGTTGTCAGTACCTAAATAAAGTTAATAGGAAAGCGACAAGCATTAATTTTAGTTTCCGTGGTAAATTCATCAGTTTTTGTACTGAATAAAACATAAACGAAAAGGTCCGATATACTTTGTTTTCATCATAACTCCGTCAATTTTTATGCAAATGGCTTAAAACATTTTTCATTTTTAAGAACTTTTATAGTACTTTAAAAAATGTTCGATACACTTTTTCAAAACGTCAAATTTTTCTATTATTTGACGTTAAATACTCCGAGTTTCAATCGCCAATAATTCGGAAAATATTGACTTTTCGAAATATGTTTCAATTGTACTTTTTGCTTAGAATTTATTCCCATATCGATTCCCGTTACCATTTTCAGAATAAAGGGGTGGCTCACACCTCCTGGACAAGATTGCACAAATTTTTGTTTTTAACTTCTTTATGTAGGCTTTAAACAATGCAGTCACTCAGTTTTTTATATTGACTTTCCCTGGATTCCGAAATTTTAAGGTATTTATACCTTACGCTTCTCTGTTAATTAATTATTTTGCTATAAATCTTTCAAATTAAACATTAATTAGGATAACAGATTACGTGTTTCCAAGTAGGATTTGCAAATTTTAATTTAAAATTGAAGAGGTCAAAGCATACCCATTGTTAACAATTCATCCATAAATAGTTATCATCAGTTCATTTTTGCCTCAACGTATCCACCTTCGAGTTCCATACATGTAATTCTTCTTTTACAAAATTCTTTAAATACTCTCCTACAATCTCGAGAGTGATTTCTTGAACAGTTTCCCTTATTATTTGTTCAAAATGGTATACATTTATTTCTAAACGATCATTAACATTCCTATCGAGCTTTCTCAATTTGTGGAACCCTGTACATTCGATGTCAAAAGTGAATATCTGAATGCTTATATTTTTGAAAGCAGAGATTTTTTTAAAGAACATGTTTTTTTCGTAAACCTTTTAAAAAATTAGTTTTCCGTGTGTAGTCAACTTAAGTAGACATTTTGTATCTTATTGTATAAAATAGCGTTCTATTATTTCTTTATAATTTTTTCAGAAAATTTTTTTTGAAAATCGAATAATTATGGCAGAAATTAAATGATAAACTCTACCTATAAAATAATGGAATGTCTAAATCTTCTGATTTACATTTTAGGCTATGAGCTAGAGTCTTGGTGTAAATCGGAAGATAGGATGATATCTTTGATTGCATCTCTCGAGTCTTAATCTTATAGTAGAAAATTGTTTTGAAATGAAGCTGATTTTTTGAAATAAGACTTACTAACCTTTCAAAAATATATTCATCTCGTTATTTTATAGGTAGAATTTTTCATTTAATTTCTGTCATAACTATCTACTTATCTTAAAAATTTTCGAAAAAGTAGTTTTTATTTTGAAATTGACTTTCCGTAGTCATTTCTAGATTGTACAAATATTCCCACTAAATTGATTTTTTTGACAATTGAACTTTTTGTTACAAAAAATTTTCAGAAAAATGATATTTAATACATTTTTGAAGCGTTCCATTACATTTTGTGACATCTGACCTTTTTTCAATTTAAATTTAATTATTATTATTATTATATTTTCCATTTTCTTATAATTATTAACTATCGTAATTTCATAATCACAAAATCGCATAATTATCATTTTATGTTCCATAAAATTAGTCATTTCTATGTGTTTTTCTTTATAAAAATTTTAATGTTAGGTAATTTTAGAGAACTTTATTGTAAGCCCCGATAAAGATGCTTTTACATCGCGGACCACCGTATTTAATTGGAATTCATTTAACGTTTTTCAATCTTTTAAACAATAAATCGGGCGATTTTAACATAAAATATCTAATGCCAGAAGTCAGAATACAGTCTGCCCTTTTGAATACTGAAAATAGACATAGTTCGTAATATAGAATAAAAAATTTAACCCGATTGCTCATATTCGTGACTGTTAAAAGTTAGAGGAAATTTATATAAAAACATTGTTCTATATAAAAGATCAAACAACTTTTCAGCTATTCAACGATTTTCGTTGAAGCTAGTAAGTTTATCAAAAAATATTTCTAACAAAAGAAGTAACTTTTACCGGAAACAAAAATGAGCAATTTCGTAGCATTCTGCGATATGTAATATCTATAACTGTTTTACTTCATTAGCTCTATTTTCAATATTCAATAGAGTAAACTGTATTCTGCCACTTCAATTTTTCTGTTAAAATGAATCGATCTATAATTTAGTGATTGTAATTTTATAAGATAGTTGAATAAATCTACCGGATTTTGATAAAGAATTCAAAAAATTTTGGCAATTGCCTTTTTTTTTTTAATAGACTTTTTTGATGTAAAAAATTACAGAAAAGGAGTTTTTTGGTTCCGGAACGATCCGTGCGAACTTCTTGCGGTTTTATCTTCCCATTGCTTTCTTTGGTGACGTTTTCTTGAATTTCTCTGCTTTTCTAATGATCGAATTTAGATTTTAGAAGAATAAAAAAAGAATTGTTTATCAAGAATTTCTGCGTCGACCTTGCCTGCTATCGAACCCTGAACATAGTAAAATAATCTCAAAGTCTCAGGGAAGTCCGCTGTAACCTAATATTTTCAACTTTCTCATATAACTTTTCGGAAAATGAAGGAAATGAGTTGAAATTCTGGAAAAAAATGTAATTTATGTAAAAAAGGGTGATAATTTTAGCCCCATACATAATCTCAATTTTGAGAGACACGAATTTTTTCTGAAATATTTCAACAGCTAGAAAGTTTAGGCAAATCATTGGATTTTTAAATCGCAAGTTTTTTATGTACTTTCGGATAGTGCGGACGATTCTTTTTAAAAATTGATTATGTGCTGAAACATTACAAAACAAAAATGCAAAAATTCGGAAAAACTCGGAAAAAAGCCAGATTTGCATCATTAAAAGGTAATAACAACTGAAAATTTCCAATTTTTTCATGTTTTAATTACGGTTTTTTTAAAATTAAAAAAAAAAAAACCTGAAAAAAATTGGAAATTTTCATTTGCAATGATGTAAATCTGGATTTTTTCGAATTTTTTTGCATGTTTGTTTTGCAATATTTCGACTCACAGCAGGGTTAGAAAACAAATCGTTCGCGCAATATAAAAATACATAACAATATAAAAAAAAGTTTAAGTCCGATGATTTGCTTGAACTGTACGAGCTGTTGAAATTTTTCAGAAAAATTCTCAAAATTGAGATTATGTATCGGACCAAAATTGAACACTCTTTTTTTATGTCCATAAGTTACATCATTTTCCAGAATTTAAACGCAATTCCTTCATTTTTCGAAAAGTTATGAGAGAAAGTTGAATATATGAGGTTACAGCGGTTTTCTTGAGTTTTTGAGGTTATTTTACTATGTTCAGGGTTCGATAACAAACAAGATCGATGCAGTAATTCTAAAAAAACAATTCTTTTGTTTTTATTCGTCTCAATCCGATCAATAGAAAAGCAGAGATTTTCAAGAAAACGTCACCAAAGAAAACAATGTGGAGGCAAAACCCCGTGAAAAAGTTCGCACGGATCGTTCATGAACCTGAAAACTTCTTTACTGTATTTTTTTCAACAAAAGATATCTATTAAAAAAAATTAACCATTTGCAAAAATTTATCGAATTCTTTATCAAAATTCGGTGGATTTATTCAACTAAAAAATCATTTTGCGACTAATTTTTTAATACTTAAAATTTAATTTTTGTTGTAATTTTTTTCTTAATTGAAGAAATTAAAAAAAGAAATTTTTTTGAATATGCTCCATCAAATGGGTGTCATCTTGCATTTAATTAATTAATTTAGAAACATAAGTTTTATATATTGTATGAAAGAAAACTGAAAAAATTCTCAACGATTTCGTGTTTAAATAAAAAAATTTCTTCACATATTCATTTGGAGTTATTAAATATTTATCTGTTGAATAAAATTCTATTTGTTAAGCAAAATTGTATTTTAATAAATTGTATTTTATAATAGGAATATTTTAATTCATTTATTAATTTAGTTTTCTTGGCCTACCCCTCTATCCATAGATCTAGGTCTTTAATTACCAGGAAATCTTGAAATTTGTGCAAACTCCGGAAACTTGTAGTAAATTTTCAACTACTCCTTCATCTGCAACTCTCAAGAAGACCTCTCTCGTTTTTTAGGATTTATTAGTTGCGTGTAGAACCAAATTTAGAGCCGCTAGCGGAAACATTTTTAACAGAATAAAGAAAAATGAAATAAATCGCTCATTTTTTTATGGAATATAATTCTTAAAGGTGTCAAATATCATTTAGTAAGTCATGAGTTAGTTGCGCAAATGTTTCTGTTTGTTGAGACAGCCCATGTATCAAAGAAATAAATTTGCTTAAAAAATGAATAGGCAACTTGATTTATGTATATTCTATACATGTATAAGATCTTATATATTATTAGTCTAGCAATTTTTTTTTGTCCTGCCGGATGCCCTTATCTCCCTTATTTCTTTATCAAACTCCATGATTCACTCCTCATTTTCAAGCTTTTATTATGTCTAGGTTTGACGAAATACTTACGGACTAAAAATGTACCGCATAGGAAAAAACGCGTTAGCCAAATAATTTGAACGAAAAAATATCATAAATGAAAATAATAATAAGTTTATTAGGTAAACATGTTAGTTTTTACAGATTTTGTCCTAATATTCTAGATATATCACTACATAGTATAAAACAAAGTCGCTTTCTCTGTCCCTATGTCCCTGTGTATGCTTAAATCTTTGAAACTACGTAACGGATTTTGATGCAGTTTTTTTTAATAGATAGAGTGATTCAAGAGGAAGGTTTATATGTATAATAACATCCATTAAATAGTGGAGAAGTACTGCTATTTTTGAGGTTAATAGTTAAAAATGTAAAAAGTAAAAATGTAGTGTATGAATTTAGATATTCCAAAGATAGCAGGAAATCTTCATGGTATAGGGAAAGGGGGATTGTTTTACTCCAAATTTAACGCGCGCGGGCCACGGGCAGTAATGAATAAATCAAAACTACTGGATCGATTTTAATCACATAGGCTATATATTTTATACCCGTACGAAGCCAGAGCGGGCCGCTATGTTTTTATATACAACGTTCACAGTTTTTCTGTAGTGTATTTAGTATCAGCATTGCACCCATGCGAAGCGGGGGCGGGTCGCTAGTAATTAATATTTGTAATACATGCATTGTGAGTCCTTCGATAAGGTACTGTGTTAAAAATCACAATTTAAAAAGTTTTGAAAATTTTGCCCTGCAAGAGGCCCCAAAACTGTGTTTATTGTGATCAAGGGACTTTGAGCTATCATTTACCGCAAAAAAAATGAACATTCACCGTACTTGATCAAACAGACGAACTACTTTTTAAATAGCTATTGATAAATTCAAGAAATTTTAGCTTTGTTTTTAACAGTAGTTTTTGCTTCTTATGTGAAACAAAACAGAGAAATTCGATTTGTGAATTGATAATGAAATATTTTATTCGAGACAATCAATGCTCACATAATGTTAGAAGTTAGGGCAAAAGTATTAAATGTTTGGTTCTCCAATGTTTATTGTTTTTGTATTTCGTCATAAGTCATTTTTTGTATATTTTCCAATATTTGTGTCTTTTACATTTTCTTGATCCAATATACTCTTTCAAAAAAACATTTTACAATATAAAATACATTAATGTAAAGATCAGAATCAAATCTGTGCTGAGAAATAAACCAAGTATTGCATACTGTAGTTTACACAGCGATTCAAAGATGTAGATAGCATTACTGTTCTTTATATACTGTACACTAACTATTCGATTATCCAAAACACATGCCATTTATAGAATGTAAATTTCTTTTCTTTCATTAAAATATTAAAAATAATCTAAAATATTTCTTCTTTTAGGAGTCGAAGTCGAAGCAAAAAGTTTCAATGTTATAAAGAAATAAAAAAATGTGTTTCTCTGTTTTTCATTTGCTACAACAAAATCATAAAAATTTATTTACCATTTTTTACCGGTCAAAATCAGAACCCTAAAAAAATTATAATTGTAAAATTTTTAGCAGAAAAGTTTAGTAGACAATTCTCACACGATTGTGTAGACGGTCCTTACAATCTTCATTCAATTATTTGAAGAAAGTAATAAACTATAAACGGATACGGCGAAGAAATTTTTTGGGGTATAAGGTTCTCTTAAAGTTGAGGGAAATTAATTCCAGATGATCGTTAGTCCAATCCCAATCTAATATCAGTGGAGTATTTTTCAATAAATCCAATATTCCAGAGCAGATATATAAAAGCGGGAAAGCTAGAAGATCATACCGGCCATTTAACCTGTAAAAACCGCCAATCTATCATTAAAAGAGTCGCCTTTAATGCTTGGACGTCTTTACGAGAGACTGTCGGGATTACGAGAGATTTTCACTATTGGGGAATTTTTATTAGGATAATATGGCCGACTGTAGCGAGTCTTTTATCTTGATAATTAAAGAGGACATTCGCAGATTTACCGAAAGGTGAAAGAAATTATGATTCCATTCCTCTACAAAATTTTGACAATATATAATTTTCCACTCATTACAAGAAAATGACGAAATATAAAATAATTTATTGACTAAAAATTATACTTTCTTAATGAAAACATTGTAGGAAAACTTGAGCTTTGGAAGATCCGTGCTTGATATTGTTTATCAAAAATTTTTCAAGATTTATTACATGTACTAAGATTACCTTAACTAAAAGAAAATTCCAATAAATAAGCATTATGAAAATTTAAGAACATGTTTGCAGCGCATGCCACCCCTACGCCATGGTGTTACTGGCGAAGGCCATTTTCCGCGTCTGTGGACGCCAAAAAAAAAGTAAAATATCTAGTAATTGAAATAAATACCACGATACTCGAAATAAAATTGTATATAAAGAAATTTTATTTAAAAAATATAATTAAAAAACATACAACAGGCTTACATTTCGCTAAATATCGATATTTCAATAGCAACGCAACCATCGTCAGAAGCTAAATTTATACATATAACAAATTGCAAATATTTTTAAGTTAAAAATAAATATGTAAATAAAGCATTAAAAAATTATCACTAAGTTGAAAAAATAAAGTTCTTAAAATTATATTTTTTTAATAACGTTTTTTAATTTTATTTTTTTCAAAAGTTACTAAAAATTACTAAGAAATAAAAAAAATTTGATTTTGAATTTCATTTTACCATTGAAAATAGTATTTCTAAACTGTAAATTCAAACGGCAGAAGAGAAATGCATAAAATAACATGAATAGTGATAAATGATTTGTCTCCCAACTGGCCTTCACTATATTATAACGTAATTTTGCATAAAAAAAAACCAAAAAATGTGAATTTTCGAATTTTCAATTTAGCATGATTCCGATTGGCTCACAGCTTCAAGGGTTATAAATACATTATTACCTTTTTTTATTAAAAATATAACTTTTTTTTGTTAAAAATTAATAAAAAAATGGAATTATTATTTAAAAAAAAATTTCTTAAATATATTTTAGATGCATTATTATTAATTCATTTATGTATGAATTTGTGGCAAAAAATTAATGCAGCCTCTGAGTTCAGTCACTTTTTTATTTAAAGACTAGAATAGCTTAATTATTTCATAAATAAAATTTTTTTTATTGAACCTTGATTTAAATCATACATTTTGTGCGCAACAATATCGAAAATTTTAAATACCGAAAAAAGACTGCTTAATGCGTTCATATTTCTGATGTTTTAAAAATCCAGAAAAGAAATTCTTTAAGAAATTCTAATTCTTCTATTATGACTTCTTAAAAATCGGTAGCAGGACACTGTAGCCTATTGTTATAACTGAAGGGATATGTTATAATCAAATTGGGGTATCCGGATACATGTGATGGAATTATTAAGTATGAAAATAACTGAGACTTCCGTTTCAAACTTTCAGGGTGGACTCTGTTAGAACTTTCGAAAACTTGTAGAGGTGTTTGTTTCCATAATGCCACAAGTCACACTTTCATAAGTGGTCTTTCATATACAAGATTTAAAGATTGTCCTAAGAAAACGATTTTTTGGTCTTTACCGAGGCACGTCCTTAAACAGAAAAACTATACAGTTGTGTGTGTGTGCGTTTATTGAGTATATGTAAAGATACAATGTCTTAGTATTATGTAAACTATTGTCACAAACATAAGAGTATGTTTTTATGGACTTCACTATAACGAGTGAACTGCCTTAAGTTCGACTCGATATGATTTTTTGATGGTTTAACAAACAGGGATCGAGAAAAATGATTTGTTTAAACAATTTTGGTTTCAACTATCAATCATATCTTGATTTTTAGGTGGAAGAAACATTTAATTGGAAGCAGATTTATGAGCAGGTATTTTATTTATATTCAGTTATAAATACCTAATTAAAAATTCTTTTAATAAAAAATACCTAATGTATTCGCCACGTGACTTCCTTGGATGCTCACGAACTTGTCAAAATGGGTTTAGGGCAACTAAGAAAATATTTTAATTAGTAAAAAGAGGCGTATATGTCAGAGAAACGGAGGTTAAACCCAATTATTATTATTATTATTATTAGTAAAAAGAGAGGCCCAAAACTAGATATTAACTTTTTTATCATAATAAATTGTACAATTGTACAATAGTCCAAATATTCAACGTTTCAACATTATACGACTAATAACTTTTGATTTATGCGGGATAATGGAAATTGTCGATATCGCTATAAAGAAAGAAGTAGATTAGTAAAAACTACATGACTAAAGTAAAATATTCAATATTCTACGATTATACAGGAAATGGATTCTGACTTATGCGTGAGGCACGTATTTACGTAGGTATATACTAGTCGTGGGACGAATGTTACATTTTGTACATTCGCGAATGCGATTGTTTATTTCCCATTTTCGCGAATGCCAATGCGCATGCGAATGTTAACTTCTAAATGAAGCGCTCACAAATTATAATCTATTCACTAAATTAATCCTTATATATTATTTCTCCAGCATGTTTTTTTCTGCCCATACCTTATCGTCCTTATTCCTTTTTTAAATTCCACGATTCATCCCTAATTTTCAAGCTTATCCTGTTGGTTTCAGACGAAAAATATACTCACGGACTAAAACTATAGTAATCGCTTAGGAAAAAACGGGCTGGGTAATATAAATAATTTTAACGAAAAAATAATTTTAAATGATACGAATGTTACTTTTTTATAGATGTTTTCCTAATACTCAACCCATCATTAAGAAGTTAATCAGCAACTGTAAAAATATTTTAAATGGCACTGCTTTTAAAACATGTTCTCCTAATATTAATTTAATACATTTTGATTTTTTGCACTACTTTTCTACGAAATTTGTGTGTACACATAAATAATATTTACTTTCATATAATCTACATATTGATAACTGATCTGAAGGCGTTGCTAAAAAAATGGCTTCGTAAAGTGTGTAAGAAAGCTTTTGACAGTATTTTTACATTTAAAAAAAAATAAATTTAAATGCAATTTTTAACTGGTTCCTTCCGATCTCTTTTCGTTTTTGAGTTATCGTGTTTCCAGACAGACGGACAGACAAGGAAGGCGAGACTAAATAGGTGATTTTATGAACGTCTATCTATAGGTATTTCAATTTTTCAAATATATTAGGCTTAAATTATTGATCTTCTAGAATGTTTCACCACTAGTTGAAGCCATGTGCAAATTTTCAACTCCTTATCTTTTATAGTTTTGGAGAAAATCGACACCTAAGGTTTTATCAAAGTTGCTCCCTCACGGTTAAACAATAATGTTTTTGAAAGAATGTTTCAATCAAAAGTTGTTAAATTTTATAAGAAATATAGCTTTTACATTTAAACTTTTGTTCTATCTCTAACGGTTTACGAGATGGATCATTTCTCATTTGATTGAATGGGCATAAAAATTCAATTTTAAAATTGGCATATCTCGGTCAATTTTGAAAATAAAAAGTTGAAAAAAAAAATGTCTACAATTACATCAGCTGGAATTTTTATTTGAACTTTTTTATTTATTTGATGCATACTTTTTTGTAATTTGCATTTTTTTAAATTTCGCCCCTGCTCATAAACCCTTTGGAGGGGGGAGGTCGCCTAAATTTTGGTAGAACTCGGCAGATTTTCATTTCTAATACCAAGATAAAGTTAATTAACAACGTTTCATTGTGGTACATATTTTGCCGCCAAATTTTTAATTTAATCTTACTTTACCTGTACTATACTGTTAAAAAGCTAGCCGTTTTCGTGAAAGTTGCCCTCTAAAACCCAGTTTCAGCTGCTTATCGTCATGTTGTGTAAACAGATTGGAGTATAAATTTCAGCTAGATATCTTTTTTAACTTCCTAGAGGAAGTTAATGTAATGGGGCCGGTTTTGAAAATCTCCAGTTTGACATATTTCCGCGGTTTCAAGGCCGCAATATCCGAATCAAACCTTCTCAATGTGATTTCTGTGTGTGTGTGTGTGTGTGTGTGCGAATCAGTTATGACATTAACACCTGACTGGGCTTATTTGACGCGTAATCGCGTATTTAAGAACTGGAAGAGTTTTCAGCAGAATTAGTTGAGCCGTTTTTTAATGATATTAAAAAGACTTTATAAAACTGAATAAACACAATCTGAAATGTAGATAAAACACATTATTTATCTATGGAGATAATGATCGTTTCAGCATAAGCTGCAGTACATGTTCGAAGAATAATCTATGAAGGCTAACAATACCTTTTTTTAATGTTTTTTCCCCCTCTGGGAAGTTAGTCGTGTGGACTACAGGGGTCGCAATCACACGACTTCAGTACGAACACCTATTTCTAAGCGTTACGAACTTGGGGCTGAAATTAGTATACTTAGAAATATATTTCATATATACAGGGTATAAAAATAGTTTTTTACGCTTTGCATTTTTGTTTTATAGTTTGAAGTCACATATCAAAATAGATTCAGGGATCTTCAAAATCGTTTTTTTTTTTATTTGGACAATCCTACTAAGGAAGACTCTATCTACCGATTTTAATTGGAAAATTTTATAAGGCACTTTATAGAATATTATATAGATGTACGGCTTGGCTAAAATTATGATTGTTAATTATATGCGATTTATAGTGATTATCTACGATTAAATAATTTAGGTTGCCCATATTTGGATATATTATTTTTGGTTTGTTTTGAAAAACGAAAATTTTTTTGAAAATCAAATAAAATTCCTTTAAATAGACATTGCTGTGTAGCTGAATGTAATTCATTGAATAATATTTTACATGAATTTCCTAAAGCTGAATAACATTTAAAAACGTATCGATAATTAATAAGTCGAAAGGAAATTTGGATAGCTAAACTGGGAATTTCGGCAACAACATCCAGAAAAGTTTGAAAGTTTGTTATTATTCTTAGATAAATTTATTTTATATCAAATTAACTTATAAGTTTATACGAAAAACACTAAGTTTATGAACGAAAAATATACTAAGTTTATAAATGAATAATACACTATAAGTTAATAAACGACAAACACGCAAGTTTATACGTAAGAAGTGAAAACAAACAATTGGCTGAGTTAATTGTTGAAATACCATGCATAGACAGGTTTGATTACTCTATCACATTATATATATACCTATACATGTCACAGATACATAACTAATATAAGTGATATTCCCATATAATACATACTATACAATTTACGCCTAATTTGCGCCCTCACGGGTAAACAGTGATGTTTACGAAAAAATGTATCAAACAAAAGTTGTTTTGTTTTTTATAAGGAACATTTTTTACATTTAAACCTTTGTTCTATCTCTAACGGTTAATGGGTCCTACGAACCCAAGATCCAATTGACCTATGTTGCTCATTTACGAACTCGACCTCACTTTTTACGTTCTGAGTACGTTGTAAAAATTGAGCTTTATATCTTTTTTCGTTTTTGAGTTATCGAGTTGACAGACGGACGGACGGACTAGGTGATTTTATGAAAACCTGTACCAAAATTTTGTGCGTAGCATCAATATTTTTAAGCTTTACAAACTTGGGACTAAACTTAGTATACCTTGCATATTTCATATATGCATGGTATAAAAACTACTAACTACTTTCTATCCTAATTTATACGAAAAAGGTACTAAGTATTAAGTCTATTACTTTTTAAACACAATAATTTCTACAAAATAAATAAATAAAAATTCTATGGTCGTTCAACAATCTTTTTATTCAATGAAAATGATCAGCTGGGTGACTAATAAAATATCTCTTTTACTTGGTACATGGAAGTAAAAGAAATCAATGACAATTGAAGCCTTGAGCGACTTAGATATTTATCTATTTGTAACAAAAGTATGGCATGTATTTTTGTAATTGACGTCTAATAACAATGTTAGTTTCTAAATGACTGATGTGAGTGATAATTTTTTTTGAAACATTTGAAGAAGTTTAATGGTTGATTACTTATTATTTATGTAGGCGATAGGTTTATTACAAGGAATTTTTCCTACAGAATATAACGATATTCATAAACTTTTTTTTAAAAGTTTTAATTTTATTCTTTTAGTGCCAAAATTATGACCTGCATGACAAATTGTAGTCATTGTACTAATTAGATAGGGTGTAACAACACTTTTGATGATATTCATTTAAAACGCACTTGGTCTTATTTTGTTCGTCTTAAATTTCTTCAAGTACTGGCTGGTCAAAATTTTATTGTTTTGTTTTTTATTTTATAGAATTTAAAAATAAAATTTTCGAAAAAAACCGGCTACCATTTTTTCTTGGCGACCTTATCAGGGAAAATACGACGACAAAATTTATCCTTATCCTTATCCTAATATTCTTATATAGGGGAAACCGGGTACGAAAGTAACACTTTGTACTTTCACTTTGGTTGCTAGATAGGTGTTACTATTTTAATGAAATTATTATATCCATATATAAATTCCGTGCATTCTCTTTGCATTAGTATTTTCATTTTCCTTATAATTGTATATTTTGTATGAATCACATAGAAAAAAAAATTCGTAAGTTGTTACTTTCGACCATACTAGCGGGTCGAAAGTAACACGAAAATAACAGGAAAAACTGTCATCATAACATATTTATTTCAAAGGGGTTTGAAATAAATATGTTGTTTGTAGAAAATGAAAACCAAAGTTTTGTCTTAATTTGCTCCTTCACGGGTAAACAGTGGTGTTTATGAAAAAATGTTTCAAACAAAAGTTGTTTATTTTTTTGTAAGAAATATTATTTATGTTTAAATTTTTGTTCTATCTCTAACGGTTTAAAAGATACTCAATTGAACTTTACGAACGCAAACTCACTTTGTACGTCGTGAGCACGCTATAAAATCTTCTGCTTGTTATATTTTTTTTACCTTGCTATATACTTCATATATAATGGATATACATACTATTTAAAATATAATTATTTGCTCAAACAATAAATTTTTCCGAAAATCGAAAAATAATGATCGAAAAATAAAGAGCACAAAAAAAAAGTGGTAAACTTTTCAATTTATGCTATAAAAAAGACAATTCCACTTCGACCTTACAAATTCATTCACCATTACGGAAATCCTATGTCAAAACTCCCAGGAGGAACTGGGCTGATATTATAAATGTGAAAGTAAGGATGTTTGTTTGTTTGTTTGTTACGCTTTCACGCAAAAATTAATTATTAAACCAATTAATAATTAGATGCTCTTACAAAATTAGATACATTATAAGTTTAACAAACCATGGGGTGGGTCTGGTACGACCTTTGAGTTCCACACGAATAACTTTCCAGTATATTAAAGAGTTATAAAAAAAAAATTAAAAACTCAACCGACTCAACTGAATGTTATGAAATTCTTTTCGGATTATATTGCCGTTAATACGCCGTTAATCGATACCTCAAAGAACACGATATAATTTTTTTGTTCGCGCGATATCGATGACAAAAAAATGACTACACATACTTCTTCTCTAAATTGGTGTTAATGCCTCGTCCTGACCATGAAAAGTAAAAATATGCTGAAAATAATTTCCTATTCGTTGTGTGCGTAGTCATGGTAGGGCTAGTAAAATCGATGCCAGCGCTTCCAGTGAAAAATTTTGGCGATAAAGGAGGTTATTATGACTAATTTGAAATTCTTTACATCTTAATGTTATAGAAAATGTCAAATTAAAATTATTAAAAAACACTAATTAATTAAACTTAATGTATTAAAAATTGTGAAAATAAGAAATCAATCGCACAATATTATTTTTTAAATGTAAATTATCACAATTACTTATTTAAATTTGTGAGACAATAATATTTAATTTTCAATGTAAGTCATAAATGCAATCCATATAATTATATATATATATATCCATACAATTATATAATTAAAGTAGTGTATCGTTACCATGGAAACGCCTCCAATAAAACTCGCGCACGGTGCGAATACTGCGAAGTTAACAATAGACAATTACCCTCATAGATAATAAAAATTTATATAATCATTAGTTGTCTATGATTACCCTAATCTGTAGCTGGAAATGTAAAGGACATCCTATATAATGAGTAGATTTGCGTGATTTAGTTAAAATAACTTCATAACATTATTCGTTAGTAGATATAAATGAATATAATTTTATTTAAATATATTATATTGTATTAATATAATAATTATTTAATCATAAATATAATTATATAGTAGGTAATTTTAATAGGTTGTTGTATACATCTTTTAAGTATTGAATATTATAATATAATTAAATTTTAATCATATACCTTAGGTTACACATATGGGTGGGTATTATTTAGCTTTTGTAAAAGATATTTTTAATTCTAAAATAAAATAACGTTTACTGGGGGTATACATAACTGTCATATATATAATATTATTATCATAATATAATCATTATTATTATTATTATTATTATTATAACAAAAAATAAAACAAAACATAAAAATATTATTCATATCATTTTGAGATTATGTGATTATAAAAATTGTATGATGATGCAGCGTTATGCTGTAAGGTATATGAATTATTTAAAATATAAAGTTTAACTCGTACAAATGTTTTCAAAACTGTTAAAAAAATTTTTAATAAAAAATAATTTTTAAGGGGCAAGCTTTTATTGTACTAAAAAGTAGAAAATAATTTTATCTATGTAACTCGACTATTTGTAAAAGCTTGGGACGCTCAATTTAAAATATCAAAAATGAATCGGAACGCCTCATCTACTCCACAAGCGCCTCAAGCTTTTACAATTAGTAGGGTATGAGTGAGTCATAGATTAAATTATTTTCTACTTTTTAGTACAATAAAAATTTGTACCTTAAAGAGTATTTTTTATTCAAATTTTTAATTTAAGACTAAAAAAAATGTATATATATGTATATATCAAATATGGTGGAAGCGATGGGAAAATCCGGGCGCCACAACCCTACCATGCATTGTCGTACAAATTAAATGTGCATGCAAAATTTCAGTTCGCTTTTGAAAAAAAAGGGAAAAACCCTGTAGTATAGTGATTTTGTGTGTCAGACCTCGTACAAAGCAATTTATAACAAATGCCTCATTTCTTAATTATAATAATCTGAAATAATCCTTATCCTACCTTAAAAATATCGAAACTTTTAACTCAAAAATAAAAAGTAAACTTTTATACCCCGTATATGAAATATATCAAGAAATATATGTTATATTTAGTCCCAAGTTTGTAATGATTAGAAATATTGATGTTACGAACAAAATTTTGGTATAGGTGTTCATAAAATTACCTAATTAGTACATTTTCGTTAGTCTGCCCGTCCGCTAGCACAATAACTCATAAACGAAGAAGATATCGAGCTGAAATTTTTATAAAGTGTTCAGGACGTAAAGAGTAGTTTAAAGTTAGAGAAAAACTTAATTCTGCATGTTGGAAAATGGTGTTCGGACAGCGCCACAAACCTCTCTGAAAAGGTTCTATACATCACCTCAATCAATCGTTTGCTATAATAGATGTTTGATGAATAGTTTTCAAAGTTTCTTTTTCTAACCAATACAGGACACACTTTTTAATTAACAGTAACAGTCACGGAGGTTAAATATCTAACTTCCAAGAGTGACAAACGTGCTACATAAGACGGCGATTAGTAACTTTCATTGAATTACAACCATTTGTTTGTCTTTGATTGTACTTTTATAATGGTATAATAATATTATTAAGATAATAGAGGTACATATAACATTTTTAAAATAATAAAAAAGTATTTAGCAGTTATTTTTCATGTGCGGATTAAAATAATTTAATTTTTCATTGATAAGTTTTAAGAATATAAAATTAAATTTTGGAATAATTTTTGTTCCATTAAAATAGAATAATTTTTATTTCATTAATCTCAATTCTTATGTTTTTTATTTGTAAATTATAATTCTTGTAGAAAGTAATTTTTTACCAACAATAACAAAGTAGGATTATACTTCAGACTACATGGAATTTTTTCCTGCATTAAATTACAGGAGTTATTTTTTTATTTAAAAAGATTTAGTATCACATACTGAATGTAAATGCACAAAATCCTTATAAAAGTAGGCGAGGGAAGTGCTTCCATTTAAAGGATAGCCTTTATTGTAGATAATTAAATTTCCTGTCTTTTTTGTAAAATATTTTTATGACTTATATACGACTATGATGATTAATTACTTATTGATTATTTGACCGATATCTCTTTTAATATTTGTTTAAACAATAAAAAACTTTTAACTAATAACTAATAACTTAACTTTTAAATCTATTTTCTAAAACTTTTACTTGGAACTTTTTTTTTTTTCTAAAATGAATATTGTTGAAGATATTACGCGTTCAATATTGTATTACAGCTACAGGTAATTGAGAATTTTTTCTTGCACTTAGTAGTTATTTTTTCTAAAAATAAGTTTTTTTTATCACGTACTGAATGTAAATACACGAAATCCTACCAAATTTGGTGGAGGAAGGGCAGCCATTTTGAGAAAAACCGTTTCGACCTATAACTCCGTAACCGTGATTTTTATCATTACATCATATGTATTTCTATCTTATTAAGTTAAAGTTTTAGGAAATTTGTAGATTTAAAAGTTAAGTTATTATCATTTTCTTGTTTAAACAAATATTAGAAGAGATATCGATCAAATAGTCAATAAGTAAATCGCCATAGTCGTATAAGTCATCATCAGGCCACCATTTTCGCTACAGAGTGTGCATTCTAAAGCTTTAAATTTTAATTATTAATAATTAAAATGGTACTATGATACCCATTAATAACGTTTTTAAGAATTCAAAGATTATTTTTGAATTTTGGAAAGCTCAAAAACTTAACACTCAACGATGCATCAATAAAATAACAAAAGAACTTGGAAGACAAACAAAAGAATAAAACCTAAAAATAGCTCCCGTCAGTAGAACTAAATTAAAACAATAGAGAAGTTACATGTTTTTTAATAATATTTTTTTTGAAAGTTTACTAAAAAGTTCTGAAAAAAATTTTTTAATTGATTTTTGTTTTAATTTTACAATTGAAAATGGTTTTTCTATACAATAAATTCAAACTCCAGTGACGTCAACATATCGCTTTAGCAACGCCACCGCACGAAGAAATAATAAAATAGCATGCAAAATGATAAATATGGTTTATCTAATTAAACGTAATTTTCCATAGAAACAAAATAACAAATGTAAATTTAGTGTGATTCCGTTTGGCTCACAGCCTTCACGGGTAAACGAGCAACCCAGGTCCGTAGGACCCATCTTGTAAGCCGTTTGAGATAGAATAATAGTTAAAATGTAAATAATATTACTTATAAACAAATTAACAATTTATGTTTTAAGCATTTTTTCGTAAACATCACTGTTTACATTTATTGTATATATTTATGTTTTTGTTTATCAATATGTCCACTGAGGAAGTGAGAAAAAAGATACTCTTATTACTTTGTGTGTAAGAGTGACTATCTTTCTTTACTTACGAAGAAAGTAAACGATTGCGTAATCAACACTGTCTATACATGGCATTTCAACAATTAATTTAGCCAATTGTTTCTTTTCACTTGTTTAATACCTGTGTTTAGATTAGCTCAATTCTAGGACTACTTCAAGGACAATGAAAATCGAGGAAAATGTTTATGGAAAGTAAATCTATTTTTTAAGTGGAAGCGAAAATATAGCCGTAGGCAGAGGGTGTGTAGCTCACACCAAACCTTTTTATAACTTTGAATAGTTTAAAAGCGAATATCTTTACGATTTTCTTACGTAATTTTTGATTTAGTATAGTAAGCATTTGTGCTGTAAACGATTTAAATAACAAAAAAAGTATGTTTACTAAAATGTAAATAATAATACTTTAATATCATCTGTTAAATTGAATGTAAAAAGCGCATTTAGCAATAGTTATAACAAGATAGTGATTTTATTATTTTTAGTGAAATTCCTTTTTTATAAAGCTCAGTTTACAGTTATGGTTTATGAAAATCCTTGTTTATGCTATTAAACTGGTATATCTCCATTTTTTAGGTCAAAGCCAAGATACAGTAAACCATTACATGTAAAAAGTCGGTAAT
The DNA here is from genome assembly GCF_905475395.1 of Chrysoperla carnea. Taxonomy (NCBI): domain Eukaryota; kingdom Metazoa; phylum Arthropoda; class Insecta; order Neuroptera; family Chrysopidae; genus Chrysoperla; species Chrysoperla carnea. The sequence continues at coordinate 61,123,070 of NC_058341.1, read as the reverse complement.
TTTCCGTAGAATTCAATGCACTATTTTTTTTACACTTTTAACGTAGAGGATCACATTGAAAATGGGTTGATTTTTTGTAAAAACTCGCTTTATCTCAAGCTTGGTACAAAAAATATGTAACTTTTTATTTTGGATCGATTTAGACCAGTTCGATGTCAATACCTGCACATATTCAGGCAACTATTGAATAGAATTTGAAGCATAGAAACGTTTATAAAAAAGTACGCGTATATGAGCTATTGGAATTAAAAAAAAAAACATTTATCGTCGATAAACACGGTTTTGCCAAAACTTTTCAATATATTTCAAATTTGTAAAAACGTTCTTCTTGGGTATGTTAAGGGCTAAATTTTCACTAAGTAACGTAAATCATCACCATGTAAGACTGTACAAAATTTCAAATCGATATCCCCATAACTAACGAAAAAATGAGGGTATCTTCATCATAAATGCGACACACGATGAACACATTTAATTCTATAAATTTCGCTTAAAACATTCAATAATTAGTATAAAATCTGCTTCCGGAAAATTTTCATATCTCGAGCTCTCTCGATAATCTTCGGTTCACTTGTGTGGTACAAGAGAATAATCCAAGTATCTCATACTTTTGCCATTTACTATCCTTTTTTGCCCGTATCCCATAGAAGTGTATGGGGACTTCCCCTGCACGTATGCTTAGCCCACCCCCTTATAAACGCGGCGAGTATATTTTATTTTACCAGAAAGTTATTAGTTCTGATCGCTAAAGGTTATATAAAAGTTAAAATTTATAAGGTACTGACTTGCAGGCAAATATGCTTAACGTGTGAGCCTACCAGGTCTTCACGCCTATTGCAGTAGACTCACAGGACAACACGATGAGGAATTGAATTAACCGATCTCTATTATTTTGAATCTGTTCTTGAAAAAGCCTTTTAAATATTTTGGAATTGCTGTAAATAATTGCTCAGGTAGAATTAGCCCTTTTTTGTATCATGAGTCACCTTTCATCGTGAACTTGTATCAACTCAGGACCGCCGCTTAGACCTAGGATGAAGATATCGTGCACGATACTATCATTGTAAATACGACCTTCTAAAAATGATATAAAAATCGATCGGGTGCTACAAAAGTTTGTTTACCAGTAACTTCATTCTTGTCACACCATTTCTCATACTTATATTATTACTCCTTTATTCTTCCTATTACCATGAAAAATATTGTGGAAAGTATTTTTATATTATATGCCTGAACATTAGAAAAGAACTAAGAACCCATTTTTTTAACATAGTATTAAGTCTAGTATTTTTTCTGTAAAATTGTTAGAAATATGCCTTCGTTAAGAAGTTATTTTTATTAATTTATTATAAAAAGTTGGAACTTTTTCTACCTACATACTTCAATTGAAGGCTCATTATACAGTCTTTTTTTCTCATATGGTATACAGTCGGAAAAAACAGCTCTTTGAAAAATTTCAAAACATCTTTTCAGAATTAATCAAGATTTTAAAATCTATAATACCTTCTTAAGAAATCAGAAAGATGTTATATTGATTAATTAAGAAAGACATCTCGAGGAGCTTTTAAAAAAAATTATTTAAAGTACCATACGTACTGTATTCATAAGTAACAAGTGAAAACAAACAATGGAGTTAATGGCCTCTACAGAAAGTGTTGAAAAATCACTAGTTGAAGCTACCTGCAAATTTTCAACAGCCTATCTTTTATAGTTTTCGAGAAAATTGCCACTCAAGTTTTGTTCTAATTGGCGCCCTAACGGGTAAACAGTGATGTTTACGAAAAAAATGTTTCAAACAAAAGTTGTTTATTTTTTTCATTTAAACTTTTGTTCTATCTCTAACGTAAACGTTGATTAATAAACAAAAATAAAAATTCGATGAATTAAAAAAATTACACTTGATGTCTAGAGTTCGTATAGCCTAATTGGCTAAAGCGCTTGGTATAAATCCAAGAAGTATGTGTTCCAGTTGTACTCCTGGTGCGAGTGTCTTTTTTTTAAATTCTCGTTAAATACAGTATTCGTTTTAGAGAAATTAAAGAACAGGAAATCTTAAATAAGAGTTGTTGGAACCGAATGAGAAGTTATTCTTCTTTTTCGAATGCTTATCAATTCTCTATGTATATCTACAAGGAGTAATTTTTGGAATACCCAATATATAAATAACGTATAAAATGCCCTTTTGAATATATACCAACTGTTCTCGGTAGTTATTATTTAAATAAGGATTTATATTTATAATTTAGTTTGGTTTCCTCCCATTTGCATACGAGTATAACATATTTGATAGTCAAACAAGGTCTTTTTGAAAAATTATTTTTTTATTTTTTTTGATTAATTCTTATTGTAGAACATTGAAAAAATTTAGTATCTTTTATTAAATTGAGTTTGAAATATACAGTCTCTCTTTTGAAAGTCTTTACAACGTTAGTTTAGCCAAATGAACTAACTTCGTTTTAAAGTCAGTCTGTTTGGGCGCTAGACGACTCTAAGGTTGAAATATGCATTTCATATTTTCAAAATCATTGAAAACTGCACGATTTTGCTCCCATTTGGTATGAAGTGCGTTGTTTTTACATTGTGTGCCCGGAAAATATTAAATATTCCCTTCCCGTCGTCAAATAAATTCATCTCTGTTTTTTCCTTATTGTTATAAAGTAAACGATTCTCTGAAATTGTCGACATTTGCCGGACATTCAACAAAACAACGAGTTCGTAGTTCGGTAATTTGAAAATCTACTCATGATATGTAATATGTCCGCACTTTGTCCCATATAATTTTAGTCACCTAAGTAGTGAAAATTGAAGTGGCCGGATGACCAGGTCTTGTCTAAGGTGTGAAAAAAAAGAAATAAAAAACCATAATTTTTTTTTTGACATTTCTTAAATTTGGGTGAAGGAGATACAATTTATGGACATCTGTTAATAATGATATAAGTAATGTTAAGCTTGGAGTTTATATTAAATAATGTAATTGCCTATAGGTACATTTAGCAATATATTATGTAATAAACAACTCCTTACTAGTCCTTACTAACATTATAAATGCGAAAATAACTCTAATCTGTCATTCTGCGTGTTCGCTGTAAGGGGTTGAAATATAAGACGCAAGTTTGTATGGAAATAACGTAATTTTTAAAGCTAGAAGCATGAGTATTTTTTTGGCTTTAGCTGAGATATAAATAAATGCAACATTCAAAGTTTCTATTCGACTCCTTGGGGGTGAAAATGGGGACAAAGTTTGTTATTTTCATAAAAACTTGCGTCCCCTATTTCAAGTCTATGTACCAATATAATTTAAATCGGGTCATTTGTTTAGGCGTGATTGAGAAACACACAGACAAAGAAACAGACAGAATTATTTTCGCATTTATATCACTACATAGTATAAAACAAAGTCGCTTTCTCTGTCCCTATGTCCCTATGTCCCTTTGTATGCTAAAATCTTTGAAACTACGAAACGGATTTTGATGCGGTTTTTTTTAATAGATAGAGTGATCAAGAGGAAGGTTTATATGTATATTAACATCCATTAAATAGTGGAGAAGTACTGCTATTTTTGAGGTTAATAGTTAAAAATGTAAAAAGTAAATAAGTAAAAATGTAGTGTATGAATTTAGATATTCCAAAGATAGCAGGAAATCTTCATGGTATAGGGAAAGGGGGATTGTTTTACTCCAAATTTAACGTGTGCGGGCCACGGGCAGTAATGAATAAATCAAAACTACTGGATCGATTTTAATCACATAGGCTATATATTTTATACCCGTGCGAAGCCAGAGCGGGCCGCTATGTTTTTATATACAACGTTCACAGTTTTTCTGTAGTGTATTTAGTATCAGCATTGCACCCGTGCGAAGCAGGGGCGGGTCGCTAGTAATATTAATAAGGACTAATAATAATCTGTTCATTACATAATATATTACTTAATGTATAGGCAATTACGTTATTTAATAAAAACTCCAAGCTTAACATTACTTACATTATTATTAACAGATGTCCATAAATTATATCTCCTTCACCCTAATTTAAGAAATGTCAAAACAAAAATTATGATTTTTTTAATTTCCTTTTTTCACTTCTTAGACAAGACCATAGTCATCCGCCCACTTCAATTTTTCCGCCATTACCGAAGAAGGTTGCATATCACGAGTAGAACACGTCTCTATCTCCTAGTCCATTACTTGATTTACCTTAACTAACAAAACAACCCAAGTGAAGCTAAATAAAAGTTTATGAAAAACCATTTTCTGTTTACTTTCTGACGAGAAAGGGGGAAATAAAGATTTTCCAGAGAACAAAAACATAAAAAAACTGTGATCTTAATAAAGTTACAGAATTTATTTCCACAAAAAAAGAAGAAAACACAGGAGTGAAGAACAGAAAATTCGATTAACTTTCTTACAAACTCATTATAACACTTGGTGATAATACAAACATAAATATATCTATATATAAACATTAAAATCTAAGTAATGCTGCTTTTATACTATAATGCATGTACAAACGTTTAAAATAAGATTAATTCTATTCAGTTTGCTGTTTTGTTGGGAATCGAACGAAAAACCGGAAACTGTATTGAAGAGATTTCATCTTATTCATTGTAGTAGTTATTATTTCAAAGAAAGTAGCAAAACACTTAAGATATTATATTTTAGGTATAATAATATTTAATGTTAATATGTGTACGTTGCGTTGAGAAAAAAAAAGATGATAATGGATATTGAATTGATTTAATTCTTAACTGGTATCGTAGTTCCCAATGCATGACGTATTCTTGATTTTCTAATAAACTAAGCATCGTGAGCATCAGCCATTCTAAGTAATCTCATTACGTCGCTATTCGCAGCGGATGCCGGACGTTCGGCGCTGTATCTTTTACTGCGACCCAGATATGCATATGTTGTAGTCCGCCAGGCCCCCACGATACCAGATTTATTTCATGTTGATTTTTGTGAAATTTTGATTAGAGATTATAAAACGTTATTTGTTTTTTAATTTACGTCTTATAGATTAAGTAAAATCATGTTATTTTTGATTTTAACTTTTCAAACTATAATTTTCATTGATATTTGTAACGGAAAAAAATATTACCAAAATGTTGATACTATTTTGTGATCTCTTCTACTATTGAAGGAAGCAGATTTGTGTTAATAAAAACTATTTGATTACGTAAAACAAGCCTATTATTTATTATTTTTGACCATTTATTCAAGTACATAGTTAAAACTTACATGCTAGAAGAAAACATACTATATGGGGGCCGCATTGCTGCCACGATACCAGTTACGTATGTCAAATTTACGATACCAGTTAAGGGTTAAAAAACAAATGAAATCAAACACTTAGTTAGTCGTCTTAGAGTTAGTCGTTGAAATATCATGTAAGACAGTCTTGATTACGGAATCGTTTGTTTTTTTACGTCATGTAAGTAGATAGCCACACAGAACTGATATTCCCGTATAATATATGCTATATAATTTGCGCCCTCAAGGGTAAACAATGATGTTTATGAAAAAATGTTTCAAACAAAAGTTGTTTATTTTTTATAAGGAACATTACATTTAAATTTTTTGTTCTATATCTAACGGTTTATTAGATGGGTTCTACGGACCCAAGACCCAGTTGACCTGTGATGCTCATTTACGAACTCGATCTCACTTTTTACGTTCTGAGCTATAAATATGCCAGCTTGATATCTTTTTTCGTGTTGACAGAAAGACGGGTAGGCGGACAGACAAACGTAAATGGATTAGTTAGGTGATTTTATGAATACTAATATCAAAATTTTGTTCGAAGCATTAATATTTTTAGGCGTTAAAAACTTAGGACTAAACTTAGTATACCTTGATATATTTCATAAAGCTTCTTTAGGCATATAAGTACTCTTGCAAACTATCTACAGGTGTATTAGAATCATATGTGTTGTACAATATTTACCCCCGAATTAAAAAAAGGGGGTGTTATAAGTTTGAGCGCTGTCTGTGTGTCTGTCTGTCTGTGGCATTGTAGCGCCAAAACGAATGAAGCTATTTCGATTTTTTTGGTTTCGTTTGAAAGGATTTTTAACGGAGAGTGTTCTTAGCTACGTTTCAAAAACGAGTTTAGGGTTCCGTATCCGAAAAACCTAAAAAATTGGCGATGATTTTCAAAATCGACTCAATTTGGAAAAAGCTTTAAGAAAAAAGGTAAGTTAATAGAGAGTGTTGTTAGATGTGTTTCAAATGCGAGTTTAGGGTTCCGTACTCGAAAAATTTGTCGGGGGTTTCTTTAAATTTTGTAAATTTGGCTTGTACTGTGAAGGTAACTTCAAAGTCAACTTTTTAAAAAAATTGCAATTCTAAAATGATTTAATGATTTAATTAATTCACTATAATAGTCTAGTCAATAAGTTCAAGTTGGTAGGTATAAAATAGAAATAATGGTCTTAAAATAAGTGTGATAGCTCGTTGGATTCAGAATTATGTCGTTTCGTTTTTCGCCAATATTTCATAAAATATTAATATTTAAGAAATTAAAAAAAAAGATCCTTAAAGAGAAGGAAATTTCCAATAAAATATTCCCACTTTTTATAAAAAATATTCCCACTTATTATTAAAATTATAAAAATAATTTTTTTAAGGTATTAAATATTAATTTAAGAATTTAATTATGGTTTATTCTGAACACTCTAATTTATTTTCGTTGGAAATTTGTTATAGATAATTGTTTCTTCAGAAAATTTTCTGCAATTTTCGTTTTGTCATTGGAAATTTCCTCCTCTTTAAAAATCTTTTTTTAAGTAGGTATCTTAAATATTAATATTTTCCGAAATATAGGCGAAAAACGAAATATCTTTTTTCTTCATCTTTAATTGTATATAACTTTTGCAATTTTTTTTTCTTAAAAACCGCTTTTGGCACATTTTTCTAGACATCATTGCGAGTATTTCTATATTACACCAATTACACTTATTGACTTGACTAATAGATTGGTAGATGAAATTTGAATTTGGTGGCTTTTTATTAGAAAAATGAAAAAAAACCGAACAATTTTATATTAGTGCAACCAAATCAGTCTTAAATTTAAAATAATTATCCCGTCCAGTTTTTCAACGGCATAATTATGATAAAAAAAGTAGTTTTCAAACAAAACATACTTGGGAAAAAATCGGAGTGTAGGAAATTGTTTAAAAACCATCGAAATGATCGGATCTAGGAAATCGGATTTTCCTAGATTAACATAATTCAAAAAAGGGCTGTAAAGGGTTGAAATAGGGGTGGAAAGGGGTGTGCTTCAAAAACATAAAAAGTTGTGAATCGATTAAGCTCTGCAAATTTGGACAAAATATACACCCAGCTTCAAGGATTGTTTTATCTATTTTTAGGCTTCGGAGGTCTGAAAGGTGGAGCGAAAAAGTGGGGCTGAATAATCGAATATTTTCAAATAAACCCAAGTGGGGTATCAAATAAAAGAGCATAGCGTGATAAGTGTTTTCTCGTAAAGTTTCGATCGGGTTTAACTTTAGGTAGTCTCATTTTTTTTCTTTGTTAGCTCTAGAACGCTCTATTCTATTTTTTATTTTTATTTTATTTTTATTTTTTTTTATTTTTATTATTTTTTTAAAACCTTATTTTATCAACTTTTTGATGGTGTTTGAACAAGTTCCTACACTTCGATTTTTGCCAAAGTATGTTTCATATATCATAATTATCCCGTTAAAAAATCGGACGGGAGAATTATTTTAAAATCTAAGGTATTTTTCTACGTATTTACTTCACTATATGAAAAACTTTGTCGCTAAGAATTCTACTAGAATGTCTAATGCTCTATAAAAGTGATGTTTTCCTTCCCGTCCATTGTTTTAGTTGTTTATAAGCAATTCAAGTAGTACGTACGCGTGGTTGCTAAATGCTTTTCACAACAATTGTATATAATGGCGGATAAAAAGCAAGACAAGGCAATTTTCAAAGTCAATTGCCGTACTGTGCACATAGTGTTAAAATAAATAATTCATATGAATTTAGGTGTTGTAATGAAAACTGCTATAGTTGATTGAAAAAAGAACAATATTCTAAATGTTCATGAATTAAACATTAATGAAAATCAATTTTCTATTGCTTGTGATTATTAAATCGGGCTGTATCCCGTGAATATAATGCTTACACATGAGTTTATAAAATTAAAAGATGTATTACATGATACTACTACATGTAATTTATGTTTGAAGGATCGTTTTTATGAAACGAACAAAAAAGAGTAATGTTATTTTTGGTACAAAAAGGTTAATGCATTTTACCACATACACAAAAAAGAACACGAGAAGAAAATTCATGAAAAAATAATGCTAGTCTAAACAGTGGTAGCACAAAATTTATGAACTAGATTTAGTTGAATGTGTTTTGGGGTGTAAAAAATACGTGTGAACAATGCTGTGTATAATATAAGAATACAGTTAGAATATAAATATACAGTTTGGTTGTTTACATTTGACCATTGTCAGGTGAACCAATGTTCAATATTATTAGTATTAAGGAGATATGCAAGGATATTGAATAATAGTAGGAATTAAAATTCATAAAACAATTTTTAATACATTTTTTGATTAACAAAGTTTTCAAAAATCATAAAAAATTGCTGGGTCATCGGGTTTTTTATTAATATTTTATCGTTCAAAGTTGGCTGAAAAAAGGATGAATCATATGAGTTATCCTTTTCAATTGGATATTTCTATATCAAAAAATCTAGAAAGTGTGATAAAAAAATATCTAAAATATTTAGACAATCTTGTAGTTTATAATAATGCCACAAAAATATAAGGTTGTCGATGATATAAAAAGACGCCTATAGTTACAGTATAGTTAGAGCATTAATCATTAAGAGCGATATTTTTATTATCAAATTTATAAGCCTCACTTGCACACAATATATTATATATTTTTGTAGTTGTGTGGTATTGTCAAGATAAAAATAACTCATTATTTGACTACAAAGCATGTATTTGGTTTATATGTATGTACCGTGCAATAAAGCAAAACTTTTTTACAATACTGTAGGTTCAATGGGGTATTATCGTTAGTCAAAAATAAATCATGAAATTTGAAAAAAGTTAAAATTTATGTAAAAATATACTTAAATATTCTGATTTCGAGTCATAAAAGCACTTTTTTCTTTTTGAATATTAAAATTAAAAATCGCAAAACGCGGCTAAGCCGTGCTGTGATGTCATAGTGGTATGAGTCATAGACCATCAATTAGTTTAGTGTAGACAGCTGGGTATAATGTATACATAGATAATAAGTATTTATATTTATTATAATTAGATGTCTATGAATATATCTGTCAAAGTTATTTGTGTTATTTCATATAGTGATACCCATATTACGTCATCAAATTGGATACCCGCGTTTTTGACAGTTTAAAAAAGGTTTAAAATTTAATTTAAGGTTTTGGCAAGAAAGCGTGTGTATTTTTCCGAAATAAATTTTTGGTGGCTTTTTATTAGCAAAATCAACATTTTGAAAAAATGTGAAATACTTTTTCAAAAATAGTGGAATACAATATTTACAATCAGCTTAAGGATGTATTAACATTTATAGGTAGACTTTTACTCAAAGAATATGTGGTTAAAATTTTAGGTACACATGCAAATTATTAAGAAATAAAAGTAATTGAAAATCAATATAAAACACATTGCGCTTATGGAGAAATCTCAAGAAACAACATATTTTGAAAGTTTTTAATAATTTTCACTTTGAAGGAATGAAAAAAAAATTAAAAAAAACTTTTCAATGGAAAGTAATCATATTAGTAATGGGATGTATCAGTAGGGATGTAGATTTAGGGTTGAAATTATTTTTGATGATTGTCTATTTTCAAATGCCTATCTTTGAACATTTGTGATTGCCTACAATTAAATGCCACAATCAATAAATTAATACTTTCCTGTGCCGAAGGTTCTTCTAAATTAAATTAAATAATTTACACTTTTTTTACAGTCAAATATGCTATCATTGAAATACTATTAAAATAAAATACAATTAAATATTTTCAATGCATTCAACAGGAGCCGTTTAGTTTGAAAGTGGCCTTATCTGAAAGTCCATTTATCTTAAAATCGAGATATTTAAGGGTTTGCGTTTCAATGAATTTAAAAATATAAGTATAGGACATTAATGAGTCGTACTGCTTAAGATATTTTATTAAGGGTGTTAAATTTAAATTTCCTATTAAAATAGTGGCAATTATTAAGCGAATGTATGCGTTTTCTTAACAAAAATGGAGTTAGGCCACTTTCAAAATTAACAACCAGATTCATCATAAAATTTGAAGGTACCCAAGTCCATTTAACACTCCAGGAACATAATTTATGCGATTCAATTAACTACATAACGTGCAAAATTACAAACATAAATTTATTACAAAACAATTTACTACTGATCTACATTTTGTGCTTGTAAAAGGGATTTGAAGTAATCATGATGTTCCGGTGGTATATATCGTAATAGGTCCATTATATCTTTGAATTTTGCTGTTGTAATTTGTCTGATATTTTTATACAGTGGTGTCAATACAATATTTTCGAACTTTTTTGGTCAACCCTGACGTGGTTATAAATTCAGGACTATAAAATTTTCATTCTTATTTATTGATGTCTTATAGAAAATTCAAAACGCATCTAACATTCTTTTAGCCAGTTTATTGATTCTCCATTAGAATCTATTACTAGTTTTCGACATTATCAATAGTAAATATAAATATTATCTTGATTATTCAAGTGAAATGGAGTTAGACCACTTTCAAACTACACGGTACGATTATTAAACTAACTCTGAAATTAGCTAAAAATATATACGTGTTGTTATTGTATACAATGGGAAAATTGAAGCGTACTTTTAAATGACAAATTATTAACTTAGCTAGCTTAAGTAAGAACAGTGAAGCAACGTCAATATATGTGTGGTATCAAAGATTTTGATTTTATATCTGTTTTAATACTAATAACAAGTGAAAACAAACAATTAACTGAGTTAATTGTTGAAATACCATGTATAGACAGTGTTGATTACTCTGTCACATTACACATACATACATGTCAAACATATATAACTGATATATCCATAACATAGATACAATACAATTTGCGCATAACATGCGCTCTCACGGGTAAACAGTGATGTTTACGAAAAAATGTTTCAAACAAAAATTGTTTATTTTTTTATAAGAAACATTTTTTATATTAAAACTTTTGTTCTATCTCTAACGGTTTACAAGATGGTTCCTACGGACCCAAGACTCAATTGACCTATATCTAGCTCATTTTATGACGAACACAACATCACTTTTTACGTCCTGAGTATGCTGTAAAAATTTCAGCTTGATATCTCTTTTCCTTTTTGAGTTATCGTGATGACGGATAGACGTCAGGCATACGACAGACAGACGGACAGACAACCGAAAATGGACTAATTAAGTGATTTTATGAACATCTATTCGCTCCGTGCGTGAGTTTCGTTTCCATGGTTGAACGATACACTACTTTAATTATAGAATTGTATGGATGCATATATAATTGTATGGATTGCATTTAAGACTTACATTGACAATTTAATATTATTGTCTCACAAATTTAAATAAATAATTATGATAATTTACATTTGAAAAATAATATTTGTGCAATTTGATTTCTTATTTTCACAATTTTTAATGCATTAAGTTTAATTAATTCGTGTTTTACAATAATTTTAATTTGACATTTTTATAACATTAACGTGTAAAGAATTGCAAATTAGTAATAACAGCCCCCTTTACCTCAAAATTTTCCTCTGGAAGCGCTGGCATCGATTTTATTGTCCCTACCATGACTACGCACACAACGAATACCAAAATTTTGTTCATAGCATCAATGTTTTTAAGCGTTACAAACTTGGGACTAAACTTAGTATACCTTGTGATATTTCATGGTATAATAATATTATTTGAACATTGATTCTCAAAATGGGCATATAAAAAAAAAACAAACTGTATACTATTTCACTAGCTACAATAATCTAAAGCTATTATCTATGTTAACATATATAATGCTTTCAATTATAAACGAGCTAACGTTACTTATTCTATATACTTCCATGTGCGTGCATCTTAAGGACTTTTTACGAAGTAACAATTGCTTTGCGAATGAAGTTTAACTTTATATTAAACAAGTGAAAATAAACAATTGGCTGAATTAATTGAAGAAATACGCTGTATGAACAATGTTGAATATCAGTATTATTATACCATGTTTGTAAGAAATATTTCAAGGTGCACTAAGATTATTATACCATGTCTATATGAAATACTAGATTGATACCCGCCCGCTTCACTGAGCTTAAAAGTAAAAACCACCGCTTTATAGCCTCCGCCTTCTCTTGATATACACAGTTTTCAATTTTGTTAAATATAAAATAGTCATAATTCATTGAGTATATCAGAAAAGTTGGCCATGATTTGTTTGACACTTATAGGTACCATTTTAAATTTTTATATAATTCTTTAATTTATGGTTCAAAATGATGATCATAGATCTGCTCCACCGACAAGAGAAGGCGGAGACTATAAAGCGGTGGTTTTTACTTTTAAGCCTAGTTAAATTACATTTTTTTAATATATCTTTATAAATTATAGTTCATGTGTTATTCTGATATATCAGCTATATTGCTGTACAGTTTCATTAAAAACCATTCGCTAGTTTTAGAGTGAAAGCGTAACAAACAAACAAACAAACAAACAAACATGCTTACTTCCACAATTATAATATACAAGGATAGGGATAGGGTTATCAAGGTATAGTAAGTCTAGTCCTTAGTTTGTTATGTTTAAAAATATTGATGCTACGAACAAAATTTTGCAGGTATTCTTATAATCACGTAATTAGTTCGATTGTAAACCGATAGAGATCGAGTTTAAATGTAAAAAATGTTCCTTATAAAAAAATAAACAAATTTTGTTTGAAACGTTTTTTCGTAAACATCACTGTTTACCAAGTGAAACTTACAAAATTTAAAAAATCCCCGACAAATATTTCGGGTACGGAACCGAAAATTTGCACTTGAAACATATCTAAGAGCACTCTCCATTAATTTACCTTTTTCCTTAAAGTCGATTTTGAAGATCATCGCCATTTTTTATTTTTCCGGATACGGAACCCTAAACTCGCACTTGAAACATAGCTAAAAACACTTTCCATTAAATTACCTTTCAAACGAAAAAACAAATCAAAATAGTTTCCTCCGTTGCAGCGCTACGATGCCACAGATAAGCAGACAGACACATACTTTTTTTAGTTTGGGGGTTAAAAAAATCAATTTCCAATATGGATGCTACATGACAGTCACTTGAGCTTTGATAAAGAACCACACTTCTCTCTAAGGTAGTCAACCATTATTATCTTTTGCTCCTTCTGTTGTTTTTTTTTTTTTTTTGTTTAAAAACTATATTTTTCACATCACATAAAACTAAACTTAAAGAAAATGTCATCATCATATTTATGTCACAAAAGAAGAAAAAACATAACAATAATACGTAGAGAGTTTGTGTTTTATCACAATTGTTTGAATGAAAATGGAATTGAAAAATTTATTTTATACAATTTCCTTTTATAATAACAAAACCTTACTAGTTATTTTGTACTTTTTAGTTCTTTGTAGTGTTGTAGTACCTACTATACTTTGTAATTTTTATTTAGATTAATTTTAAATGTTGAAAAATCATTTTAAATTTAAAATAAAATGCTGTCGTTTGGAATAATTGTGAAATATTTTATCTGTTATGACACATCTTTCAGAAAAAACTATGTAGGAAAAGTTACATGTAGAACAAGTAACAGAAAGGGGATGCTTCGAGTCTAAATATTATTTAATTTACCGTGTTGTTTACGAAAAAACAATAAACAACTATTAATTTTTGAAGAATATTTATTCGCTCCGTGTGTGAGTTTCGTTTTCATGGTAACGATACAATACTTTAATGATAAAATTGTATGGATGCATATATAATTGTATAGATTGCATTTCTGACTTACATTGAAAATTTAATATTATTGTCTCACAAATTTAAATAAATAATTATGATAATTTACATTTGAAAAATAATATTTGTGCAATTTGATTTCTTATTTTCACAATTTTTAATGCATTAAGTTTAATTAATTAGTGTTTTTCAATAATTTTAATTTGATATTTCTATAACATTAACATGTAAAGAACTGCAAATTAGTCATAATAGCCTCCTTTAACGCCAAAATTTTTCACTGGAAGCGCTGGCATCGATTTTATTGTCCCTACCATGACTACAACTACAACGAATAGTCCAGTTAAATTGGTGAAATATAGAAACACTGGTCGTAAATAGTTAGCTTGTTGGATTCGGAATGGTGTCTAAAAAATGTGCTAGAAGCGTTTTTCAGCACATAAAAAGTTTCAGTAGTGATAAACAATTAAAGATGAAAAATTAGTTTTTTTTTCGCCTATATTTTATAAAATATTAATATTTAAAAAGACTCTTAAAGACGAGGAAATTTCCAATAAAAAACTCCCACACCCGGAAGTGTATCCCCATTATTAACAATTTAATTTAACGCTGAAAATAGAATTTTGTCGTCATTTTTAGATTGTTGTAATATTGTCAAAAACGAGTATTAGTATAGTCATCTGATAGTTTTACCTGAAATGTTTTCCGAGAGTTTTGCATATGGGTGATTTTATAGATTTTGAGGTGCCCTTTTTGAATTTCCACTTTGCTACCTCGTCGAAAAGCAGTTTTTTGATAATATCTCCTCTTCGAGTCATTTTACGAGGAAAATATCTTCCTACTAAAAGAAACTACAAAAAATTTCCTATAATTTATTTCTTAACAATTTTTCTGTAAACTCAATAGTTTTGGCGTCGCAAATAAATAAGATTAAGTGAAAGATTAGTCTAGGTTAGGTTAGGTTATATTGGCTGTCCACGAAGACTATAGAGCCCATTGTGATAACATATATGTGTTTTACCACCTTTCCGTTGATAATTTCATTTATCAGCTGCCCAATTTCAGAGGCTGAGTGCATCTCCTTCATGCATATACCATGCACGACACCAGCCCATCACAACTATTAATTAAGTTAATTTTGTTGCGACGGCGGGAATCGAATCCGTTACCCTAAGCATACCGCGGAAGGAATTGGTTACGCTTTTTTTTATCATAAGTTAGTAGATTCTCGTAAACAAAACAATTTCCTTTATTATAAGCCATGGTTCTATGAACGCAAACGACGCTGTAAAAGGTTAAACGTATACTGATGACTTAGATTATATATATTAACATATTGAGTTCTGCCGGCAGATGTGTCGTACAATGACAATTCGCGGCGCTCGTACGCCGAAACTATTGAATTTATGAAAAAAGTGATTAGGTCATAAATTGTAGGAAATTGTTTCTAGTTTAATTTTGTATAGATGTTTTCCCCGTAAAATGACTCAGAAAGGAGATATCGTTAAAAAACTGCTTTTTTACACCATTTATACGATATGGCAACGCGAGCGGCAAAGTTTAGAGGTGGAAATTGGTAAAAAACCCATTTTCAAACAACTCCAAATAATTTGTAGGTATTAAATATTAATTTAAAAATTTAAAAAAAAAATTATGATGTATTCCAAACACTTCAAAGAATTAATTATCGTTGGAAATTTATCTTAAAGTTAATCTTTCAACAAGTTAGATTGATTTAGAGTTTTGGAAAAAATGGATGCCCAACGTTTTTTCTAATTTGCGCTCTCACGCGTAAACAGTTATGTTACGAAAAAATGTTTCAAACAAAAGTTGTTTATTTTTTTATGAGAAACATTTTTTATATTTAAACTTGACCCATGTTGCTTATTTACGAATTCAAATTCACTTTTTATGTCCTGAGCACGCTCTAAATATTTCAGCTTGCTATCTCTTCTCGTTTTGGAGCTATTGTGTTTACAGACGGACAGACGGTCAGCCGGAAAATGATCAATTTAGTGATTTTATGAACACCCATACCAAAATTATGTTCGTATCATCAATATTTCTAAGCGTTCAAACTTGGGACTAAAATCAGTATAACTTGATATACAAATATGTGGTATTCGCAACATGTAAATGTGAATATGAATATCGCCCCAAAACTAGTACAAACATCAAGTCAAAACTAGTTAAAATGAATTGAGTTGTGCTCAAAATGTATATTTTTGTTGAAACGTCACCGTAGAAAGACAAATTGGAAAGAATTTAATAAAGTAAACTCGGGTAAAAGAAAAGTAAAATAAAGATTTTTTGCAATTATAAAATCAAAGAAAAGAAATCTTATGTAAAGTTTACTTTTATATAATTATAAAATAAACTTTATTTACTATACCATTTTTTTAGAGTTTGAATATAAATATTAACTTTTTTTTCTAATGTTGGCACAAATAAAAGTTTTTTCTAGAAGGATACATAGAATCTGACGAATATATTCTCGTAGTTTTACTTACCATTGAAAGAAATAAAATATTTTGAAAAAATCAAGATTCATACATTAATAAAAAAAACTTTTAACAAAAAGAAAACCGACTTCAAAAGAAAAATTTTTCCAAAACAAATTCATATGCACTAAAAAGTAAAAAAATAACGATAATATAATGTAGTAAAATTATTGTTATTTTTGGAGTCGGTGTCAGCCAAGAAAACAACTCTGACAGAACAGTTTGCTACATTAGCTTGGCTGACTCCGACTCCAAAAATAACATTAATTTTAACTACATTATATTATCGTTATTTTTTTTACATTTATTGCATATTAATTTGTTTTGGAAAAGTTTTTCTTTTGAAGTCGATTTTCTTTTTGTTAAAAGTTGTTTTTATTTTGTGATTTTTAGTGAATCTGAAGTACACTAAATAATTTGTCACTAAAAAAAGAATCATCGAAATTGGTTGGCGTGATATTGAGTTATACTTCCTCGTGTCGTGCATACTTAGACCACACGGGAAGCACCAGCTTTCAAATAGATAAATAATCATCAAAATCGGTTCACCCAGTCGAAAGTTCTTAGGTAAAACACATTAAAAAAAAGTACAGCCGAATTGATAACTTTCTTTTTTGTTTGAAGTCGATTAAAAATTAGTTTATTATTCTTATTTTTTGAGAGAACCTACTTAAGTAAACTTTTGGAATCTGAAATTGAGAGTAACTACTAAATGCTAAATATGAATGTCTAATTGATTCTAATTTAATGCAGCGCCAAGTGGAAAAGTGAAGCATCAAAAAAGCTTACACTTGCCAAATCTGCACTCGATGAATTCATCTTGATAAAATTTGTTCCAAATCTGATAATCGTCTTGACTTTAACATTAAAGCCAATCAAAATGAACCAACTCTTTCTCAAAGTTGTCGGTGCATTTAAATATATTTATAAAAAAAAAAACGGTTTTTCAAACAGAAAGGTTTTTAATTCTTGAAGTATCTCTATAAAATTTGTTTCCTAATCTTTAAATACCTTTGTGATTTAATTTCCCAGTTTCAAAGCAGCATGTGTAAAATTGAGTTGTACTGTGGAAAATAGGTGAAAACAAACTCTTTTAACCTTCAAGCATGTACAAAAATACCTATTGTTCATTTTATATGCAAACGACCTTCTTCTAAGAACTTCAATCAAAATGATCCTTTTCGCTGATGATACGACTGTTCTTTTTTGCGGGAAAAGCGGAACAGACGTTAAATCAAACATAAATAAAATATCGAATATCTTATGTATAAGAAATTATATTGAATCTATCTATCAAAGAAACTGCCGAAGCTAATAGACTTCAAGTCCATGCAATTTTTCGGGTGAAATGACCCACCAGGAATCATGCTGAAAAACATGCTCCTGTACTTATAAGTAAGTCTAAGCACAATGCACCACACTCCTTGTCGTATCACAATTGTCGTATAACTAACAAATTTGTACGGCGATCCAGGATACTTACCCTGCATAAGTATGCGATGCGAATTACATTAATGTCGTACAGAAATAAATCCGGAAACTTCAGTACCGGAAGAAAAAAAATTTTTGATCTCCCGTCAATTTCCGAAGCTCTACGTGATTACCGAAAAAAATGAGGCTGAGACAAAAAATGTGGGCTGACAAATCCTTAAAATATGATATACAGTAATATCGATAATCGGGACTCAATAAAACCCATTAGAATCTATGTATTTAAGCGAAACTGTACATATTTTACGAATATCCTGTATAAGTTGACTTTTGCTTGAAACTCGAAAAATAACTTTTATTGATAAAAATGGTTGAAGCTAAAAATGTTGAGTGTGAAAGCGTACTTCTTACGCAGGCATTAAACGTGACCTAGATTTTCAAGTTCACTCTACTTCATAGCTGTTAATCGATAGATGAATACTCTAAATTGGAAAGTTGTATCAAAATGTTTATTTCGCTTAATTGTTTCTGCGAAATCTAGTCACTCTTCGAAAAAATTTTCCATTAAATCCAATAAAAGTGGTTCGTTTTTCTATAAAAAACGAACCATTTGGTTCATATTGAATGAACAAACCCACAAAAAGCTAGAGCTTTGCTAACTATTCGGTTTACGAAAAAATGTTTTAAGCAAAAAATCTTTGTGTATTTATAAAGAACAACTTTATAATTTAAAGCGTTCATCTAATGTTTGCCAGATATGAATCAGAGTGAGGTTTTAATTGAATCTTAAATGTCGCTGGACAAACGTGGACAAATCGTTGACAAACGAAATTCCAACCAGCATTTTATGAAAATTCGCATTTGGGGTTGCTTTCTGTACGTAGCTAAGAAAAGGGTCATTTTTCTTTAAAATCAGGTTCACATTTCACCTCTACTGCATCGTGTAACCCTTTATTAATTTTAATCGTTTCCGATGCTCGGAATTGCATATCCTATCTAATCTTCTGTGTGAACATTTCAAACAAAATCGTAGCTGTTGCAAAAAATGAATCAAAATTTTTTTCTATTCTAGTCAAAATTGAAATGGAACTCCCTGACTATCTACTTAATCTTGCGGTATAAAATAGTAGACTTTTGTGTAAACATTTGCCAATTTTTTGTTTAATAGCATTTGACATTATATATGAAAAAACTTTTTCTTACTTAAAGTTTTTCTGTCCCACAACGGGTTCCGTATAATAAAAACATGAACCTTTTCTCTAATATGAAAAATGTGGTTTCACTAGGAAAAAATATGTAAAGTGTGTAAAGAATATCCATTTGTTGTAATGTATAAAATATATGTGTTTTTCGTGCGAAACATAGCGAAAATATATACTTTCTAGTGGAAATATATATCATATGTGTATGAATGTGAATATGAGATATATAATATCTGTAGCGTTATCTATCTCTATGGGATTTTCTTTATGGATACAAATTGTGTATTTCGAAATAATTTTACCATACTGTAAGGAATGGAGTGGGGATAAAAACCAGTTCTTATAAAAATAATAATTATAAACATATCAAAGTTAATTTGTGGGCACTGATAAAATCTGCAAAGCAACTATCCGAAAAATAAATTACCAGACCCCAACCAAGAACGAAATGCGAATGTTGGCGATAGAAACAAGGCAATAAGCTTTGATATTTGTATACTGACTTCAGCCAATCTTAAAAATTCACCAAGCAACAACCGGACCTATTAAACGAAGTCTTGCAAGTTTTTGCCCAAATCTCGACAAGGTCTAATGTAAAAGGTCTTAGTCATTCCTATCCCAAGTTTCAACCAAATCCTATGACTCAAACTTTGGTTTGGCAGTTTGGCCCTGCTAACTCTCCAAGCTTTGCGCTTGTTGAATAGTTTAACTTCTTGGTTTTAACCCTTTCCCAAGTTGCAATTATTTCACTAAATCAAGTCTTGGTTTGTTAGCCCTTTCTCAAAGTGGAATTATTTCAATAAATCAAGTCTCGGTTTGCTAGTCCTTCCTCAAAAAAATTCTATCGATTTACTGATTTTCATCCATACTTCCAGGTCCTCATTTTTAAGAAAACATAAACTCTTAAGAAATTAATTTTTAAGATTGTGATTTTGTAAGAAATCTTAAATATGAGCTCCTTCAAGCGTGTTTTTTCTAACCCCAAAATTCCTCAAAATTCTATCATCAGTACAACAGCAATAGCTATTTCCTTCGGAAATGCGCTAATGAAAGAAATTTTTGCAAATTATTCAAATAGATTCCATGAGTGAGATATCAAGGCAATGACTTGTGGTAGGTATTGGAATGCTATGTGGTAGGTATTGGAATCGAAGTTAATATAATGAAACCTTCTTAAATGTTTTCTAAAATATTTTTTATTCTTTCTGTAAATGTGAGCTTATAATGATTCTATTCTTTACTATCAAGTCAGCAAATAGTTTTCTAACTGGCCACACACCGGCGTTATATTGTTTGGTGGATATTATTTGTTTGACAGTCTTTTCCCAAACCTCAATCATTGTAATTAACTAAAATGGAGTTTGCTAGTTTTTACCTAAGCATTGGCAAGAAGAGTCTAATGCTCTTCTGTATGTTTTTCTTACATATACGAACGAGCAACATGTAATCATTTAATGGCAAAGATAAAAATCTGGGTATTGACGTACATGTTTATTAAAATAAGAGTATAGATAAGAGCAATAAAATTGTTAATCCGATAATAGATAGTTTAAAAAAAAAACTATTTTCACACTGTAGTTATCGTCAATATGAATTAGCGAAACGAAATTACTTAAAATAAGTCTCCAGAGATATTATATTACTTATCGCCAAAATGTTCACAGAACTAAATCGCCCGTGAAACTGTCACCAAATTATCGGAAAATATCGGTGATAACGTTTTCACTGTTGAAACAAGAAACCAATGAGCAAATAACATATCTTGTATCATTTACTGCTTCTACTCGTAAGTCAACCGGTAGAAATTCACTTTCACTTTACATTTTGTTTTATCTTCTAAGATCATGTTTACACTCAACTGTCGGACTCATACCCAAATCAGTTGAGCTCAGTATTACAGGGTTTCATTGAAACATAAATTAATGAATGATACATGCAATTTTACTTAACCATGCAAAGTTCGTAAACCAACTGGATTTACGAGCAACCGCAAGTACATTCCACCCTTAGGTTGTGATAGCCTTGTTATATTCGAATAAAAAATTTTTTCTTTATTTATAAAAGGTTAAAGTTTGTAGTAAGTTTTTTAAGTCAAATACACGATTTGTATTACAAGTGTGAAAACTATGTTCTACCATGAAAATAATCCCTGAGGTAATGATTATCTCATCGTAATATTATTACATGTAATGCACTATAGTCGGAGTGCTGGTCGCCACCTTGACTAAGGTACTCGCCACAAAGCTATAATTTTTTCTATGATTGATTTAATTATAGTTAAGTATTAAAACGTACTGGCCCAGTTGCAAGAGTTACCCCCTCTATTTTTATAATTATAAATTTAAAAAAAAATTGTTTCACACGTATGTGTAATAATAATATTGTTTTCACTGCCGTTTACAAATGTTTTAATTTATATTACCTGGAATTAATAAAATAATTGGCGGAAGATTCTCGCGGTTGCAAGTACCTGTCAGGTGTGTTTAAAATTGTGACAAATGGACGTATTTTATAATATACTTTAACAAGTCTGCCGTTTACGTATGTTTTAATTCATGCTATTTGAAGCATGTAAAAAAATTGGCAGAAGATTTCCCTAATCTGAAGAGGATGCATTCGTGTTCGAACTCGACATTTTATAAGTATTTACAACCGAGAAAATCTTCTGCCAATTTTTTTACATGATAAAAATAGCATGAATTAAAACAAACGTAAACGGCAGACTTGTTAAAGTATATTATAAAATACGTCAGTTTGTCACAATTTTAAACACACCTGACAGGTACTTGCAATCGCGAGAATATTCTGCCAATTTTTTTATGAATTCCAGATAATATCAATTAAAACATATGTAAACGGCAGACGTGTGAAACAACATCTTTTTTTTTTATTTACAATTATAAAAATTGAGGGGGTAATCTTGCAACCGCGCCACTCCAGGCAGGAGTAGGCTGTGATACTTAACTATAATAAATCAATCATAAAAAAAATTGTAGCTTTGTGACGAGTACCTTAGTCAAGGTGGCGACCAGCTCTTGGTCTACTAGAAGTAAGTACATTTAGTACATAAACCAAACATCAAATTCATTCTAAACAGATAAAATCTGTTCTACATTTAGAAAGATATGAATGGATAGTCATAGACGAATTTATGGAAGCCTCAGGTCTCTGTATGCACCTTAGACATAACCCTTTATTTTACGTTTCAGAGTGCTTAGATTTCATAAATGCAAAACAACGTACACAAAATAATCTTTTTTTTTCGAAGCTATAAAATATTAAAGTTGATTATTGGTTCGTAGCTGACTTGTTCGTATATAGTGCCTAATTGCATACCAATCTCATTTAATAATACTAAGGAGATAAAAGGTGTAAAATTCCTTTATAATACGAGAACGGATTGGTATGAAATTAAGCGTTATATTCGTACTAGGTACTGCAATTTTCTGGAAAAATTAAATTAAAATCTAATAGAAATGTAAACTATCACTTGTTGCAGCACGGTAAAGATTTGTGGCATTTTGAGTAGCAAAGTACATCTTTCTTCTGACACATGCACCTCAATGACGACTCACTTTTTGCAATGCTTTTGAGTTGCAAGAACATTTGAAAAATCCTTGCTCACTTCCAAGTTACTGTGAAGAAGCAACATTCTTCACTGTGATTATTTTATCCACACTGACTTTATTTTCGTGGAGCATTTACTGAATTGAGGAATATTATACTTAAATTTAATTAATTTACCTGTAAATTTTTTAAACTATTTCACTTCAATAATCAAACAAAATAATTATTGAAATATAACTGAATAGTTTGTGACTAATATACAACAACCGACAAATAAGATCTGGAGTAGGTACAAACAACAGGTGTTCATACATTCATGATGTGAATACATTCGATAGAAACACAATTGCAATGTCGTTACAAAATCTACAATTAAAACAAGCTCACAATCAACACAAAATATCAGTGAATCAACTTTTACACTGAAAAAAAAAAATTAAAATAACGACAATCTCATCCCGAAGTTGGCCGTTTCATATTGAAATAAAGTATAAATAACGATTGAAACAAGTAAAGCTAAATATTTGTATTTTACAATAGAATGGGATTAAACTTAAAATATGAATGCATTGATACAAAATCAGTGAAGTTAAATAAACAAAATCATTACTTCTATGAAAGAGATTGATTTTAGTTTAAAGTCATGCATTTTATTCATGGAAAATAAAATTGCACTTAGTTGGAAAATATAATTGTGCAAATAAAGCGAACCGATGAATTAAAAGAAAATTTCTTTGCGCTTGATTTAAATAGAGAATTTGGCTATGATGATCGCATATTTATCATATCTAGTCCATATGTGATTGAAACAACTACATGAAGATTGTTGTTTCTAGTCTACAGAAAGTTTGAAATAAACTTATTGATCATTTTTATGATATATACCATTTTTTGGTATATATGTAAGAAACATCGATAGCGTAGTTGGGTAAGCTGTAGACATAGGACACTAAAATCAATAGTAATCTTTAATCGCTCGCGCTGGTTTAAATCCGACTCGAAGAAATCTGTTTTTTTTTTTTTTTTTTTTTTTTTTTTTTTTTTTTTTTTTTAAATAAACCTATTTGTAGATATAAACCTTTTATTTTTATACTTACTCATGTGGTTGTGACAATCATAACACTATTTTGTTATAACATTTATAAGTGATAGAACCAATCAAAAAAAGATTGTTTAAAACTATGTTGCATTTCAAAACAATAATATTTTGAATTTTTTAGAACTTCACCACTCAATCCTCTACGGTAGTTGTATCACATTCGTGGCACCATTCGCCATTTTTGATCTGGTTATGAGGTTAAGACAACTTCATATCGGTTGGTATTAAGATTTTTTTTTTGTGTACTAATCTACAGCAAGCATAGTCAACTCTTCCCAGGAAAAGTATGTTTACTTATTTTAAATCAACGGTTACTGATGATTTTAGTAAGAGTTGACTCTGCCTAGAAAGAGTAAACTGTTACTAACAATCGATAGATATAACTGAACTCGTGTATGCGGTGAAGAACATATGTGTTATATGATATAATTTAGGTAACAAGAATTTGTACAGTAAACCTGTTGGATAGAAATTTACCTAAATCAATGTCTTATTTGATTTACAAGGGATCGTTTTCAAATATAACTAAGATGGAAAATGAAATATTCCAGAAATCACATATTTATATAATAAGAAGGTATCTTCTGTATTAGGTTTACCTGTCCTATATAATTCTAATTTTCAAATTTTTAATAAAAGAATATCAAATCTTACAAAAACTTTTTACTATTTTTCTTTAACAGTCGATTTTAGTTTCAAATATTTCAAATTGTTATTACTTAAGACTTATTTTGAATATTTCCTTCTACTGTATTCGGCAGGGAAAGATGTGCCTAAATCCAAATTTACATAAATAGGTTGTTTAAAGGCTTGCATTAAAATATCACAATGAACATCGTATGAAAAAACTCTATGATAATTTTGCACCATCAGGTTTATCTTTTTTAAATCAGAGGCCAAAATAGCGTTTTTAAAACTATAAAAAAATCATTGGCTGCTTTAATTTGGAGAATCAATTGCAACATTTTGCAAGTCTAAGCTTTTTTATTAAACTACAAAAATATTCTGCCTACTAATTAATTAAATATCCCTGTCCCTATATATTATAAATGTGAAAGTAAGGATGCTTGTTTGTTTGTTACGCTTTTACACCAAAACTAGCTAATTGTTTTTAATGAAACTGTACAGCAATATAGCCCGTACACCATAATACCACATGCGCTATTAATTATAAAGATATAGAATATAGATATTTAATTAAAAAAATTAAATTTAATCTGACATTTACTATTTTAAATTTTTACAGAAATCTTTAATTTATGGTTCAAAATAATGATCACAGATGGTGCAGAATGATAATCATTTTGAAGCATAAGTTAAAGATTTCTGTAAACATTTAAAACAGTAAATGTCAAACGATTCATGGCCACCTTTTCTGATACACTCAATGAATTATGACTACTTTACAATTTAAAAAATTGAAAACTGCGCATAGCTTTTAGCTGCGTAAAACAAACTCTTCAAGTGTTATGGAAGGGGGATAAGTGAGATCAAGAGAGGTGGAGGCTATGAAGCGGTGGTTTACACTTTTAAGCCCAGTGAAGCGGGTGGGTATCAAGCTAGTATGTTATAGAAATGAGTTCCGGCTACTAAAATCACTTTATTTTTATCATTAGTGTGTTTATAAAAATAAAAAACAAAAACAAAAATACAAGTCATATTAATGTAAGAAATAAATCTCGTATGTTGTAAAAATGTCTCATCAATTTTTATTACATAGACTTAAAAGAACGATTAACTATCAATAAAATTTATATAAATAAAAAAACTTCATTCCATTTATTAATTACACAAGAATTTTACTTTCTTCTTATGAATTCGCTGCTTGAAAAAAATCAAACTTCTAATGGTCTGAGATCTGTTGGTAAATTAGTAAACAATTAAATCGTGTTAGTATTTTTGGAAATAATTAATACATCGTGAGCCCAAAATGATACGAAATTTCCATGATTCGTTGTGTTTGGCTTTACGTAGATTCATAAAGATAAATTTGATAATACAAAAATTGAGATTTTACCCGTTAGCAAGAGTGTCAAGCTTATGGAAATCGTCTATTTCGATTTACGCATTTTATTACAATTTTTGTTAGTTTGTCGTATACTGTTAAAATATGGGTATTGGCTACACAATACTTTAAAAAAAATGGCTACAGTCGAAAAGGACGAAAAATGAATTTGTTCTTTACAATTGCACAATTGCCATTGGTTACAATCTGCCTACCAATATTAAAATTATTAAAACCTCAGTTTCAACCTCATCGTAAGATCAAATACGACGAATAGGGACGATTATGATACAACTACCGTACGGGGTTGAGTGGTAAAGTTGACACCAACGATTAGCTGTTTGTATGAAAGTAATATACTGTCTAAAAAATTCCAAATATTGTTGTTTTGAAATACAACATAGTTTTAAACAATCTTTTTTTGATTGGTTCTACCTCTTATAAATATTATAACAAATTACTGATGTGATTGTCACAACCACATGAGTAGGTTGATTAGGTTTATTTAAAAATTAGATTTGTTCGAGGCGGATTTAAATCAGCCACCAGGCCCGTGCGCAGGAATTATCCAAGGGAGGGGTTCAAACTTTTGTTCGCTATGTTAGGTCAATTAAAACAAGAAATTCTTATTTCGAATTAGAGAACATTTAATTAGGCCAAAATGTGACATTCAGTCACTGTTTTTTAATAAGTTAATTTTCCGAGATACAGAAAATAACTTTTCCAAAACTCTGTGTACAATGACCTCTATATCGCAATGTGACGACTAAACCGTGTAGCCGATCTTCACATATTGTCGATCTAAAATATGTTTTGAGACAACGGATTGTTGAAAAGAAGCGTTCATTCGTCGCCGTTGTTATAGGTAAAACTGCCAGAAGGCCAGTAGGCATTCGGAAACTCATCTTTATTGCAAATATCGAGTACTTCAAGTGGTTTTTTGGCACCCCGCCCGGCAATGCGTTTTCGCCAAAGTTGAACTTCTATTTCAAAAAGTCGAGCAAGAGTTTTAATCAAAATTTTCCATTTTATTGAGACAAGATAAATTTGATAAAATATTGCCATGATTCAAAATTCGATCCATAATCTTCGACTGAATCAGTCTGTATATTCTAGCGTTGAGTTTGTTATGACGCGAACCTTGGTTCTGCACTTTTACGTCGTATTTATCGCAGATATCACTCATGATTTTGAAAATTTTTCCCAACGTTTTCTCTCCTTTCAATCAAAATATGTTTTGCAGCATCAGCTGTTTCGATAACCCCGTCAAGATGCAGGTTTTCTACTTGAAGTACTCGACTCAAAGACAATGTAAAATAATGTATCGAGCTCAAAAAATTCGCGTGGATATTGATTCATCAGTAGAAATCCGTCTCATAAATGAGTGCACTTACAAGACTATATTGTTAGTTCAAATTTTATATGTACAGATTTTCAGTGGAGCCCCTCCTTTGCCGGCAGGGTGACCCTTCTTCTATCAAGTAGGAGATTATTTATCATGCCAATATTTTAATTATTCATGTCATGTCAAGTACCTTTGCTTGTTCTAAAAAAGCAAGATTAAACCCAAATTGGTCGCTTATCAGACCTACTTTTTAAACTTACCTTTATCATCTTCCAATTTAATCAAAGAAAGTATAAGATACGTGACTGAAGTATGATTTACATGCAAATGAATATATCTTTAATATTAAATTATTTTAAACACTGTGTTACAAAATTAACGGATCTTACGAAAATCTACTTAGTGAGCATATAAGTGTATTCTGGAAATGATCATGGTGTCTTCCTTTATACTTTATTATATTATAAATATAATAAAGTATTGCGATCTAAAAAAAAAGTTAGCCTTAGAACGTTATACTATTTAGAATTAGGTTGCGGGTTCGAATCCAGGCAGCGGCAGTGCGAACAATTTATAATTAATGGAACTGCAGAATTGATCACATTGTCGTCGCTTGGATAAAAATGAAGTAACCGACTCCACAAACATCAAAAATGTAATTGTAAATATGTTTGTAATTGAATAAATAAAGATTAACAAATAATGATGTGGGTGGCCTCTGTGATAAGGCGTATGTCATAAATACGGAGGTTAAACCCCCATTATTATTATTGTTATAATTATAAAATATTGATGCTATGAACAAAATATTTCTGTCTGTCGTCTGTCCGTCTGTCATTTCGATTACTCAAAAACGAAAAGTGATATCAAGCTGAAATTTTTATAGGGTGCTGAGGATGTAAAAAGTGATATCGAGATCGTAAATGGTCAATTGGGTCTTGGGTCCGTAGTATCTTGTAAACTGTTAGAGAAAGAACAAAAGTTTAAAGGTAAAATATGTTTCTTATAAAAAAATAAATAACTTTTGTTTGAAACATTTTTTCGTAAACAGCACTGTTTACCCGTGAGAGCGCATATTATGCGCAAATTGTAGTATTATATGGGTATATCAGTTATATGTGTGTGACATGGCTGTATGTGTAATGTGATAGAGTAATCAACACTGTCTATACTTGGTATTTCAACAATTAACTCAGTCAATTGTTTGTTTTCACTTATTTAAAAATATACTTGCTTGGCAAGTTTTTGGATCGCCCCGTTACTTTTTTAACACTCGATACAGTTAATTAAATTTAAAAAAAAAAAGTTAAAATTGAATACAATAAAAATGTGTTGTTACCTTCATTCGACATTATAAAATAGTTAAATAAATATAATTAAAATAAAGTAATTATTTTTGTTTGTGTACACATACTAGTGATACGACGTATCAGTAAAAACGAAGATTTTTTCCTGTGCGTGGATCAAAACCATTTTTTGAACTGGCTTATCGCTAATAATATACCTAGATATCTAATTATTTAGATTTTCTTTTTTGGTTGATTTTATGCGAATTTCAAGTAAATTATACAAGAAATATACAATAATTAATTAGTCTAAGAGACGGAGTAAGATAGATCTTCACCCATCTGATAATCAGATAAAATATATTTTTTATGAAATTTTATTGATTGGTAAGCACGCCTTTGATAGCTTTTCTAGCAGAAAGTGTTCCTGCCTATTTTTCATTAAATTAATTTTAATAAATTTTTTTTTCATTACGGATTTTTTTTTGCAGGCAATTCTTTACCTCATTATTATTTTTCTAAGTAAATTTTCTTTCTTCTGATACCAATGTCGATTGGTTAACAGATCGGTGTTGTTTACCTAAGGTAGGAACTGGTAAGTCAATATAGGTAACTAAAACAATCTGTTAACCAATCGAAATTAGTATCAGAAGAAAGAAATAATGGTATAGACCTGTCTGCAAAAAATCCGTAAATAAAAAATAAAGGTACTCAGTAATGGGGACTGTCGACGGAAATGAAAGCCGAAAACTTTGGAAAAATTGTGTTTTTTTAAATATTTTTTAAATTATTAACGTGTGTATAAAAAAACAGGTGCAGGGTCTTACACTTGTTCTCCGTACAATATTGTAAAAATGTGTCTACATTCAACTGCAATAGTATATATATATATATATATATATATATATATACATGCTTAGTACACATACATAATTAAATATAGTATTATTTTTAACTCTAATGTACATACATCAGGTATTCTGTATGATAATAGACATCTGTGATTCTGTATATAGACATGTATATTACACTATTTATACTCTAAATATAATTGTTTCTCTTATAAAACAAAATTTAAATAACTTAACTAGTTAAATTATATCTCGAGAATGATGCGGTCAATAATTTTATTAGTTTTTTTAGTAACTCAGAACAAATACATGAATTAGTACAGTTAAAGATGTTACAAGTAAAGGAAAATGACAGAAGTGGTTCGCATTTTGTTAAAACCTCATGGAATGTGTTTCTTAGGTGTCAAATATCAAAAGTAGCACATGAGTTAGAGGCGTTAAATGTTTCTATTTGTTAATAAACAATAAATTGTTAATTCAATGGAATTGTTAATATTATAGTTGACTTACAAAATTAATAAATAGGCAACTTGAATTACGTATACGTTTTACATGTATAATAATTTTCGATTATTTGACGGGTATACTTATCTATTTTCGTTTATTTAAGTAATTATTGGTTTTTAAAATCTGGTAGTATTATTCACTTAAAGAAGATTTCGATAAAAATTTATAGTCTTATAAAAAGAAAACTAATACCAGATCAAATTCCCATTAGTGTTTTAATGATAAAATATTGATGAACTTTAGTTAAAATACAGCTATTAAATAACATAGCTACAAAAAATGTATACAAGATACCTAAATAAATAAAATAATTGTAAGTAGTTGTATCAGTGTTAAATCTACAGAGAATTATGAAGTTTTTATGAAGTTCATACATAAATTTTTAGTGTCTTATGGGAAATCTACAACGTGCAACTATTTTATTGAAAGTAACAATAAATATTGTTGTGTGCTTCTCTAACTTTCTTTAACACTTCCATAATAATTGTAATATTTTAAATTAATATTTTTATTATCAAATCAAATTTTTATATTTGTTTCAAATTTTTGTATACTTTATTAACCGATTTCAAACAAAAAAGGAGGAAGTTATCAATTTGACTGTAGTTTTTTTTATGTGTGTTACCTCAGAACTTTCGACTGAATGAACTGATTTTGATGAATCTTTATCTATTTGAAAGCTGGTGCTTCCCGTGTGGTCCCATTTCATTTTGGTCCAGTTCCGACAACGGCATCCAT
This sequence comes from Chrysoperla carnea, assembly GCF_905475395.1. NCBI lineage: Eukaryota > Metazoa > Arthropoda > Insecta > Neuroptera > Chrysopidae > Chrysoperla > Chrysoperla carnea. The sequence goes on along the minus strand of NC_058341.1, from coordinate 61,092,549 downwards.
GAGAAAACCATAAAAGTCTTAAATTTGTATTAAGTATGCATGACAAGAGGATGGATAACTCAATATCACGCCAACCGATTTTCATGATTCTTTTTTTAGCTACAAACTCTTTATAGTACTTCAGATTCACTAAAAATCACAAAATAAAAAAAAAACTTTTAACAAAAAGAAAATTGACTTCAAAAGAAAAACTTTAAAAAAAAAAAAATTAATATGCATTAAAAAGTAAAAAAATAATGATAATATAATTTTAGTTAAAGAGAATTGAAAAAAATACACTCGAACCAGTACTTCTTGGATTCATGTCAAGCGCCCTACCAATTAGGCTATTCGAGTTCTAGACACGAATGCAATTTTTTCAACTCAATAAATTTTTTTAATTCGTTTATCCACTTGTTTATTATTATTACTTACTTATTGTCGTGTAAATATCGTGTACATGATTAAATGTAAACAACAATAAGTAATAATAATAAATAAGTGGATAAACAAATTAAAAAAATTTATTGAGTTGAAAAAATTGCATTCGTATCTAGAACTCGAATAGCCTAATTGGTAGGGCGCTTGACATCCAAGAAGTACGAGTTCGAGTCCTGGTTCGAGTGTATTTTTTTCAATTCTCTTTAATTAAGATTAATAGACAATATATTAGTCAATATTTAGTTTACGCCTGTATATAACATGTTATATCAAAATATAGTCGAATAGACCATGATGTAAATATCGTGTGCATGATTAAATGTAAACAACAACAATAAGAATCTTTTGAAGGCGGTTTTATTTTTGTTAAAAATTTTTTTTATATAAGTCTTTATATAAGCCGATCAAAAAAGTTATAACCGAGAGATAATTTCCGAGATAATTAACCAAGTCAATTAATAAATTTACCCAATGACAGAGCTCTTAAAAATATACAGATGTTTTTATCGCACTTAATTATCACATTATCTATCTTACTTTTTAAAATTTTAATTAATTCCAATCTAGTAACCTATGTTTGCTATTACATTCCATATAATTACTGGGAGGGGTTTAATAAATATTAGACTAAGGTTCCAGAGCGATTAGACTTAATTTTATAAGACAAAAAGTTTCAGACAATATTTCTAGAAAATTAATACGATTGAAGGCAGAAGAAACGAGATATTCACAAAAAATTGATTGACGCGAGACCACATGTCACTTTTTGACAACATTTTTACTATCAAAATAATGGTTTGTACAAAAATTCAGCTTTTTGCGTTAGATTCCGAGGTTGTTTTTGACTATGATGATCGGGTTATGTATGTAGTATTGTATGATAATTTTCCCAATATTAAGTAGGTATATTGAGCTGCTGAGCGAAGCTGGGACTGCTAATTACCAAACAAATTGCCTAAGTAGAGCAATACCTAGATTCACCTTAAACAGTTCGCTAAAGCTAACTTTAGCAACTAACTCTGTCGCTGCAGCAAGAGCAAATCTCGTGTTTCTGCACAAATACATGGAAGTATTTTGTTAATACTTATGGAAATTCAAAATATACTAGTCTAAGACGCAGTGTAAAATCGAATTCCACTCATCTAATAATGAGTGATAACTGAGACATATTATTTATGAAATTTTATTGATTGATAAATAAATTTGTCTATCGAAAAGTGTTCATGGCTATTTTTATACCATGTATATATGTAATATATATCAAGGTATACTAAGTTTAGTCTCTTAAGTTGGTAACACTAAAAAATACTGAAGCTATCAAAAAAAAATTTATTATAGGTGTTCATAAAATCAACCGTCCGTCCGTCCACCCACCCATCTGGGAATGACGTCCTGAGTATATTTTTACAGCATACTCAGGACGCAAAAAGTGAGATCCAGTTTATAAATGGGCAACATAGGTCAACTGGGTGTTGGGTCCGTAGGATCCGTCTTGTAAACCGTTAAAGAGAGAACAAAAGCTTAAATGTAAGAAATGTTCCTTATAAAAAAAAAAAACTTTTGTGTGAAACATTTTTTCGTAAACTGTCACTGTTTACCTATGAGAGCGCAAATTGTATAATATGTATTATAGATATGGGAATATCAGTTATATATATATCACATGCATGCATGTGTAATGTGACAGTGTAATCAACACTGTCTGTACATGGTATTTCAACAATTAACTCAGTCAATTGTTTGTTGTCACTTGTTAAATAAATTTATTTTAATCTCATTTTTTTAAATTAATTTTTTTTGCAGGCAAAATTATATTCTCATAACACTAATGTCGCATATCGGTGTAGATACCTGTATTAACTTACCTATTTATTCCGAAGTGACCGATCTATTAACCAATCGAAATAGGTATCAGGAGAAAGATAATTCAGTTATGAAAATAATGGTATAAATTTGCCTACAAAAAACGTTTTGAAAAAAAATCTATTAAAATTAATTTAATTATTAATCAGTGATTTAATTCTTGTAAACCGATTTTTGGAAACTTAGCTATAAAATGTTCTCAATCAAGTCGGTTCGACCGTTTAGGGGCTACGATGCCATTGAAAAATACATAGACGCACAAACACTTTAAACTTATAACACTCCTTCTTAAATCAATATCAAAGTGATGGGCAAGGATATCAGATGAGATGAAAAGGATACTTAGAGAGCTATCATTTTTTGGGACGAATTTTTGGAAATATTTTAACTAAAATTGAAATATTTTAGTTGACTTTGTTCTATTGAATTATTGTTTTGAATTACCTAATTATTAATTATTTTACCATTTCACTTTTCGAAATGAATGGAGCCATGTTTATTTGACCATTCATTTCCATAGTTATTATATATATGTTAAAATTATATGCCATGCTATTCAAAACTGAATTTATTTTGAAGGTCATCATAATTTTTAGTTTTTTCGGACATGTAACCTTAAGCTCGCACTTGAACACTCTCCATTAACTTACATAGCTAAGAAAACTCTCCGTTAATTTTCATTTCAAATGAAAACAAAAAAATTAAAATCGGTTCATCCATTTAGGCGCTACGATGCCACAGACAGACAAACACACAGGCACACACACAAAGCGGTTAAACTCTGACATAAAATCCCCTTTTTTAGTTCGGTGGTTAAAAATAAGCTAACACTTTTCGATATGTAATCTAGTTATTAGATGGGTGAAGGTCTATTTTACACCTTCTCCTATACTACGTCACTATAAGTTTATTTAAATTCATTTTTTCAGGCAGTAAATTCATAGTAGGATACAAAATTTTAACAATTTTTACGGTATTTTATTTAAATTAAGGAATTCCCAAAAGAGAAATATAAAAGAAAATTAGTTCAATGATTCTAATTCTTTTCACGAAATATGAGATAATATGACTTAGAAGAAGCGTAAAGCTTGGAAGAAGCTTTCGGACAATTGGGAAAACTTTCGCCCAATAATATTACATTGTTCCGATTTCAATTGCCCATAGCTCGGAAAGTATTGACTTTTCGAAATTTAATTAAATGATTTTTTTTGCTTAGAATTCATCCTTCTATCAATTCCTGTTATCATTTTTAACATAAACTTTTCGAGCAGTCGAACAGTTTTTATAAAGATTCTACTTCTACTATACACTTTTTCCACTTTATAATAATAATAATTTTTTTGGTAGGTTTATTAAGTTCTAAGCTGTACTTCAATTATGTAATATTAATAAATACACCAATCGTGATATTGAATCACTGAAATTTATTTTTATTAATTTTATTTAATAAAACAATAGTCAAATAAAAACTGTAAATAAAATGCCCTCAAACACTAAAATTTAAATATAATAAAGTAAGAAATAAAAGTGTATTTATCGAGTTACCATAAAATATACCTAAAAAAATATTTTTTTATCGCCACACGAATTTTATATATCGATAACGATACGCTTCCATTTATGTAGATACTACATATAGAGGATTTTAGAAAGATACCGGAATATCAGAAAAACTAGAACTTTTAAACTTTATATTTCATTTCAAAGGCAATAAAAAAAATTCGTAACGCAGGAGCTGCGTTAGCTAAGCGAATTCCTTAAGAGATTGAAAAAATAACACATTTTAAGAAGAGTACTTTTTTACTTAAAACTGAACAAAAAATATTTACAAGAGTACTTTTTTACTTAAAACTGAACAAAAAATTCAAAAATATTTTTTTTTTAATTCAAACTTTTGTACTTTGTTTACCTCTTCACCCCTTGTTTATTTAACGATTTTTCTTATTAACTTAACTTATGACCTTTCTAAATACCAAAATCTCTCTTGATACCAAATTTTATTCAAATCGGACTTAAATTGCGACCATTAGAGAGTTTACAGACACACAAAGTTTAAAATTGAGACAATTTTGTTTGGAAGATTAAAAAAACAAAGTCTTCATAGAATTTTGTGTTTTCTTTATTTAATTTTTATTATTGTTGTTATTTTTATTTAATTTTTTCTCTTGATTTATTTTGGTTGTTGCTAAGTGTTGAACATCCATACAATTCCTTTTGTATGGGTGTATGTAACGGAAGCAAAATAAAGTATATTTATTTATTTATTATTTTATTTATACCTTTCAAATACCACAATTTTATACCAAATTTTATTCAAATCGGACTTAAAGTACGAGCGCTAGAGAGGGTGCAGGCACATAAAAGCCTGTTCTATAATTGACTGCAGACCTCTTCACTTCCTGTATAAGCTAAAAAAAATAAAGAAAAAAATATTTGACAATTTATATTATTTGCTGTCTTTATCGTTCCACACATTAAATAGAATCTAATTATCTCACTTTCTTTCACTCTGTTTATTAAATAAGCCCTTGTTTTTAATGAAGGACCTGAAGATATTTAAATTTTCAAAATGTGAAAACAGCATTTTTCAATTGATTCTTGTTGAGATAATCCTGATAAAAAACTCTGATTGCATTAGTTCTATGAGATTGAATCGGAATTCAATCGGAATGAACTTGAAATTTTTTTCCAATTAAACTCAAATTATTTCAGTTAAATTTCGATTCAATTTTAATTGGTTTCAATTGTAATGAATCGGAATGAATCGAAACTTTTTTACAATTGAATCCTATTCATTTCGATTGGTTGAATTTGAAATTTCTCATTCATCAACCGTATTTTTTATCTAGGAAGCTTATTGATTAACATTCCGGATGCTGCTAGACCTTATTGCTGAAATTTTTTTATGCCCCCCCCGCCTTTAATAGAGACAGTCGAATGTCAATTTTTTGCAGGAAAGCTACCGTAGATTTTTTGGATCATTTATCGTAAAAAGGCCTCTTATGATTTTTCCTTAAATTCACCGCTTTCGATTCCAAAAACGGCCATTAATGGCTAAAATGATAATTATCAGAGCTGTAAAATTAAATTTTTGAGCTTATCCAAAGAGATATAAGAAAATGTTTGTATTTAACACTTTTGATGGAATCTATTATCTCATTTAGGGGAAGGTGTTCCTAATGATCCCCTAAGAAAAAATGTATTATACAGCCACTACTCGAGATATGTATAATGTCAAAATAGTGACAATTTCTTTTGATTTGTAAAAATTTGTAAACCTTGTAAGAATAGGTTTATAAAATTTGCGTTTACTAAACAGTTCACATAAAATATTAATTGTTCTATTACGTTGCATCAATGATTAGTATGAACGCAAAAATCACTGGTAAAATCATCCTAATCAACATATTCAAGACCCGCCACATGATGGGAAATATGGGGTATCATTAAATGGGCCATTTTTGCTATTTAACCCGGCATATTGTAATTTCCTCATAAATGCTGGCCTTAAAATTCATTATTCGTATTCCAAAATGATTTTAAATTTTTAACAGTGGATTGAATAACCAGTACGCCAAAATTAACACACAAAAAGAAATGTTACCTTGAAATTTGTCTTGCCAAAATAAAATCAAATTGTGTTTTTGAAACAATCAAATAATATTTTTGCTACGGAACATCAAAATTATTAGAGATAAATTTTTTAGTGTACCTATTTATTAAATTTACGGTAAAACTCTTTAAGGTTTGTGAAGATGGCACCCCCATGACCGAATTTTACGTTCTTTGTGAGCTTAATCGTTTGACCATCGTAGGACCACTTTTGACCACCCTCAATTTTCGTTTGACCACCCTCCGTTCGGAAAATATTCACGATTCAAAATTTTATTTCTCGTAGCCTCCACCATAACCAGCATAGGGAAAATAACATGGTAGCACCCCCATGAACGAAATTTAATTTAATTGTGAGCTCAATCGATTCTAAATCGTAGGACCACTTTTGACCACTCACAATTTTCGTTTGACCACCCTTCGTTCGAAAAATATTTAGAAAAAACAATTTTTTTTTTAACGAAAAACAAAAAAGGCTGGATTCTAATGAATTACTACAAATTCTGGGGTGTTTTTGTGCTCAATCGTTGGAGAATCGTAGGACCACCTGGGAATATTAACAAAAAACGTTAGACCACCCTCCGTTCGAAAAATATTTAGAAAAAACAAATTTTTTTTTAACGAAAAAACGTTCCCTCCACCATCCAAAGATTGTAATAACGACAAAAACAAAAAAATCGATTTTCTATTAAAGGAGTAAAAAATTTAAAGATTTTTTCATCCAAATCCATTCAAAATCGTAGGACCACTTTTGACCACCCACAATTTTCGTTTGACCACCCTCAGTTCGAAAAATATTTACAAAAAACGAATTTTTTTTTAACGAAAAAAAATGAAAAATGAATTTTTATATAAGCAGCAGGAATTCTGGGGTGTTTTTGATGTCAATTGTTAGCGAATCGTAGGACCACCCCAAAATATTCACAATTTTCGTTTGACCACCCTTCGTTCGAAAAATATTTAGAAAAAACAATTTTTTTTTTAACGAAAAACAAAAAAGGCTGGATTCTAATGAATTACTACAAATTCTGGGGTGTTTTTGTGCTCAATCGTTGGAGAATCGTAGGACCACCTGGGAATATTAACAAAAAACGTTAGACCACCCTCCGTTCGAAAAATATTTAGAAAAAACAAATTTTTTTTTAACGAAAAAACGTTCCCTCCACCATCCAAAGATTGTAATAACGACAAAAACAAAAAAATCGATTTTCTACTAAAGGAGTAAAAAATTTAAAGATTTTTTCATCCAAATCCATTCAAAATCGTAGGACCACTTTTGACCACCCACAATTTTCGTTTGACCACCCTCAGTTCGAAAAATATTTACAAAAAACGAATTTTTTTTTAACGAAAAAAAATGAAAAATGAATTTTTATATAAGCAGCAGGAATTCTGGGGTGTTTTTGATGTCAATTGTTAGCGAATCGTAGGACCACCCCAAAATATTCACAATTTTCGTTTGACCACCCTTCGTTCGAAAAATATTTAGAAAAAACAATTTTTTTTTTAACGAAAAACAAAAAAGGCTGGATTCTAATGAATTACTACAAATTCTGGGGTGTTTTTGTGCTCAATCGTTGGAGAATCGTAGGACCACCTGGGAATATTAACAAAAAACGTTAGACCACCCTCCGTTCGAAAAATATTTAGAAAAAACAAATTTTTTTTTAACGAAAAAACGTTCCCTCCACCATCCAAAGATTGTAATAACGACAAAAACAAAAAAATCGATTTTCTACTAAAGGAGTAAAAAATTTAAAGATTTTTTCATCCAAATCCATTCAAAATCGTAGGACCACTTTTGACCACCCACAATTTTCGTTTGACCACCCTCAGTTCGAAAAATATTTACAAAAAACGAATTTTTTTTTAACGAAAAAAAATGAAAAATGAATTTTTATATAAGCAGCAGGAATTCTGGGGTGTTTTTGATGTCAATTGTTAGCGAATCGTAGGACCACCCCAAAATATTCACAATTTTCGTTTGACCACCCTTCGTTCGAAAAATATTTAGAAAAAACAATTTTTTTTTTAACGAAAAACAAAAAAGGCTGGATTCTAATGAATTACTACAAATTCTGGGGTGTTTTTGTGCTCAATCGTTGGAGAATCGTAGGACCACCTGGGAATATTAACAAAAAACGTTAGACCACCCTCCGTTCGAAAAATATTTAGAAAAAACAAATTTTTTTTAACGAAAAAACGTTCCCTCCACCATCCAAAGATTGTAATAACGACAAAAACAAAAAAATCGATTTTCTACTAAAGGAGTGAAAAATTTAAAGATTTTTTCATCCAAATCCATTCAAAATCGTAGGACCACTTTTGACCACCCACAATTTTCGTTTGACCACCCTCAGTTCGAAAAATATTTACAAAAAACGAATTTTTTTTTAACGAAAAAAAATGAAAAATGAATTTTTATATAAGCAGCAGGAATTCTGGGGTGTTTTTGATGTCAATTGTTAGCGAATCGTAGGACCACCCCAAAATATTCACAATTTTCGTTTGACCACCCTTCGTTCGAAAAATATTTAGAAAAAACAATTTTTTTTTTTAACGAAAAACAAAAAAGGCTGGATTCTAATGAATTACTACAAATTCTGGGGTGTTTTTGTGCTCAATCGTTGGAGAATCGTAGGACCACCTGGGAATATTAACAAAAAACGTTAGACCACCCTTCGTCCGAAAAATATTTAGAAAAAACAAATTTTTTTTTAACGAAAAAACGTTCCCTCCACCATCCAAAGATTGTAATAACGACAAAAACAAAAAAATCGATTTTCTACTAAAGGAGTGAAAAATTTAAAGATTTTTTCATCCAAATCCATTCAAAATCGTAGGACCACTTTTGACCACCCACAATTTTCGTTTGACCACCCTCAGTTCGAAAAATATTTACAAAAAACGAATTTTTTTTTAACGAAAAAAAATGAAAAATGAATTTTTATATAAGCAGCAGGAATTCTGGGGTGTTTTTGATGTCAATTGTTAGCGAATCGTAGGACCACCCCAAAATATTCACAATTTTCGTTTGACCACCCTTCGTTCGAAAAATATTTAGAAAAAACAATTTTTTTTTTAACGAAAAACAAAAAAGGCTGGATTCTAATGAATTACTACAAATTCTGGGGTGTTTTTGTGCTCAATCGTTGGAGAATCGTAGGACCACCTGGGAATATTAACAAAAAACGTTAGACCACCCTCCGTTCGAAAAATATTTAGAAAAAACAAATTTTTTTTTAACGAAAAAACGTTCCCTCCACCATCCAAAGATTGTAATAACGACAAAAACAAAAAAATCGATTTTCTACTAAAGGAGTGAAAAATTTAAAGATTTTTTCATCCAAATCCATTCAAAATCGTAGGACCACTTTTGACCACCCACAATTTTCGTTTGACCACCCTCAGTTCGAAAAATATTTACAAAAAACGAATTTTTTTTTAACGAAAAAAAATGAAAAATGAATTTTTATATAAGCAGCAGGAATTCTGGGGTGTTTTTGATGTCAATTGTTAGCGAATCGTAGGACCACCCCAAAATATTCACAATTTTCGTTTGACCACCCTTCGTTCGAAAAATATTTAGAAAAAACAATTTTTTTTTTAACGAAAAACAAAAAAGGCTGGATTCTAATGAATTACTACAAATTCTGGGGTGTTTTTGTGCTCAATCGTTGGAGAATCGTAGGACCACCTGGGAATATTAACAAAAAACGTTAGACCACCCTCCGTTCGAAAAATATTTAGAAAAAACAAATTTTTTTTTAACGAAAAAACGTTCCCTCCACCATCCAAAGATTGTAATAACGACAAAAACAAAAAAATCGATTTTCTACTAAAGGAGTAAAAAATTTAAAGATTTTTTCATCCAAATCCATTCAAAATCGTAGGACCACTTTTGACCACCCACAATTTTCGTTTGACCACCCTCAGTTCGAAAAATATTTACAAAAAACGAATTTTTTTTTAACGAAAAAAAATGAAAAATGAATTTTTATATAAGCAGCAGGAATTCTGGGGTGTTTTTGATGTCAATTGTTAGCGAATCGTAGGACCACCCCAAAATATTCACAATTTTCGTTTGACCACCCTTCGTTCGAAAAATATTTAGAAAAAACAATTTTTTTTTTAACGAAAAACAAAAAAGGCTGGATTCTAATGAATTACTACAAATTCTGGGGTGTTTTTGTGCTCAATCGTTGGAGAATCGTAGGACCACCTGGGAATATTAACAAAAAACGTTAGACCACCCTCCGTTCGAAAAATATTTAGAAAAAACAAATTTTTTTTTAACGAAAAAACGTTCCCTCCACCATCCAAAGATTGTAATAACGACAAAAACAAAAAAATCGATTTTCTACTAAAGGAGTGAAAAATTTAAAGATTTTTTCATCCAAATCCATTCAAAATCGTAGGACCACTTTTGACCACCCACAATTTTCGTTTGACCACCCTCAGTTCGAAAAATATTTACAAAAAACGAATTTTTTTTTAACGAAAAAAAATGAAAAATGAATTTTTATATAAGCAGCAGGAATTCTGGGGTGTTTTTGATGTCAATTGTTAGCGAATCGTAGGACCACCCCAAAATATTCACAATTTTCGTTTGACCACCCTTCGTTCGAAAAATATTTAGAAAAAACAATTTTTTTTTTAACGAAAAACAAAAAAGGCTGGATTCTAATGAATTACTACAAATTCTGGGGTGTTTTTGTGCTCAATCGTTGGAGAATCGTAGGACCACCTGGGAATATTAACAAAAAACGTTAGACCACCCTTCGTCCGAAAAATATTTAGAAAAAACAAATTTTTTTTTAACGAAAAAACGTTCCCTCCACCATCCAAAGATTGTAATAACGACAAAAACAAAAAAATCGATTTTCTACTAAAGGAGTGAAAAATTTAAAGATTTTTTCATCCAAATCCATTCAAAATCGTAGGACCACTTTTGACCACCCACAATTTTCGTTTGACCACCCTCAGTTCGAAAAATATTTACAAAAAACGAATTTTTTTTTAACGAAAAAAAATGAAAAATGAATTTTTATATAAGCAGCAGGAATTCTGGGGTGTTTTTGATGTCAATTGTTAGCGAATCGTAGGACCACCCCAAAATATTCACAATTTTCGTTTGACCACCCTTCGTTCGAAAAATATTTAGAAAAAACAATTTTTTTTTTAACGAAAAACAAAAAAGGCTGGATTCTAATGAATTACTACAAATTCTGGGGTGTTTTTGTGCTCAATCGTTGGAGAATCGTAGGACCACCTGGGAATATTAACAAAAAACGTTAGACCACCCTCCGTTCGAAAAATATTTAGAAAAAACAAATTTTTTTTTAACGAAAAAACGTTCCCTCCACCATCCAAAGATTGTAATAACGACAAAAACAAAAAAATCGATTTTCTACTAAAGGAGTGAAAAATTTAAAGATTTTTTCATCCAAATCCATTCAAAATCGTAGGACCACTTTTGACCACCCACAATTTTCGTTTGACCACCCTCAGTTCGAAAAATATTTACAAAAAACGAATTTTTTTTTAACGAAAAAAAATGAAAAATGAATTTTTATATAAGCAGCAGGAATTCTGGGGTGTTTTTGATGTCAATTGTTAGCGAATCGTAGGACCACCCCAAAATATTCACAATTTTCGTTTGACCACCCTTCGTTCGAAAAATATTTAGAAAAAACAATTTTTTTTTTAACGAAAAACAAAAAAGGCTGGATTCTAATGAATTACTACAAATTCTGGGGTGTTTTTGTGCTCAATCGTTGGAGAATCGTAGGACCACCTGGGAATATTAACAAAAAACGTTAGACCACCCTCCGTTCGAAAAATATTTAGAAAAAACAAATTTTTTTTTAACGAAAAAACGTTCCCTCCACCATCCAAAGATTGTAATAACGACAAAAACAAAAAAATCGATTTTCTACTAAAGGAGTGAAAAATTTAAAGATTTTTTCATCCAAATCCATTCAAAATCGTAGGACCACTTTTGACCACCCACAATTTTCGTTTGACCACCCTCAGTTCGAAAAATATTTACAAAAAACGAATTTTTTTTTAACGAAAAAAAATGAAAAATGAATTTTTATATAAGCAGCAGGAATTCTGGGGTGTTTTTGATGTCAATTGTTAGCGAATCGTAGGACCACCCCAAAATATTCACAATTTTCGTTTGACCACCCTTCGTTCGAAAAATATTTAGAAAAAATAATTTTTTTTTTAACGAAAAACAAAAAAGGCTGGATTCTAATGAATTACTACAAATTCTGGGGTGTTTTTGTGCTCAATCGTTGGAGAATCGTAGGACCACCTGGGAATATTAACAAAAAACGTTAGACCACCCTCCGTTCGAAAAATATTTAGAAAAAACAAATTTTTTTTTAACGAAAAAACGTTCCCTCCACCATCCAAAGATTGTAATAACGACAAAAACAAAAAAATCGATTTTCTACTAAAGGAGTGAAAAATTTAAAGATTTTTTCATCCAAATCCATTCAAAATCGTAGGACCACTTTTGACCACCCACAATTTTCGTTTGACCACCCTCAGTTCGAAAAATATTTACAAAAAACGAATTTTTTTTTAACGAAAAAAAATGAAAAATGAATTTTTATATAAGCAGCAGGAATTCTGGGGTGTTTTTGATGTCAATTGTTAGCGAATCGTAGGACCACCCCAAAATATTCACAATTTTCGTTTGACCACCCTTCGTTCGAAAAATATTTAGAAAAAACAATTTTTTTTTTAACGAAAAACAAAAAAGGCTGGATTCTAATGAATTACTACAAATTCTGGGGTGTTTTTGTGCTCAATCGTTGGAGAATCGTAGGACCACCTGGGAATATTAACAAAAAACGTTAGACCACCCTCCGTTCGAAAAATATTTAGAAAAAACAAATTTTTTTTTAACGAAAAAACGTTCCCTCCACCATCCAAAGATTGTAATAACGACAAAAACAAAAAAATCGATTTTCTACTAAAGGAGTGAAAAATTTATAGATTTTTTCATCTAAATCCATTCAAAATCGTAGGACCACTTTTGACCACTCAGTTCGAAAGATATATAAATATTAAATTCATAATCGTCTAATCGTTTGACCATCGTTGGACCAGTGTTGAAAAACCTGAAAATTCGTTACCACAAACCACAAACTTTATTGGACCACTCTTAGTTTGAAGAATTCTGGTGGTGAAAATTGATACTTTATATTCTTATATTTTATTTATATCATACGCAAGGATGTTAATGAATACAGTTTAGATTCATTAATTAGTGAAAAAATAATGTTCGGAAAAACTAGTTATACTATTTTACACTTATTATCTATATTACGATAAAAGTTAAGCAACAGCGATAATTAGTATTAAAAATTTGGTTTTATGGTGGTTTTTTTTATTACTTTTTACAATTAAATCAACCAATGTATTTCATAAACGAAAGACTATAAGTTACTTTTTATAAAATCCATTAAATTAACAGGAAAAAGATAAGCTTTTGCAATTAAATTATCAAAAATGCTTTATAAACGCAAGAATTTATGAATGTTTTCTTTAAAAAAATTTTAAAAAGAAGGTTCCAGTTTGTTAGTCATTTCCACACCACCTTCGAGGTTGACTTTTTTTTAATGTGGTATCCCCAATAGGCCTATTCCAAATGAATCTAAGATTATGAGTTTTTAAGACTAATGTTGCCATAACAACGTTTTTTTTTTCTGAAATGTTATTCTGTTAGTTAGCGTTCTTATTTAAAATTTTAAATAAATGTCTAAATCTTATTTTAAAAGCGGATTTTGAGAATGTGTTTTAGATTTGTCATTATCTGATTTCAAATTTTGTTTTGATGTCTATGATTAAATAAAAATTTCTTTGTTGAACAAATTTTCATTTTTTGGCCTATTATTGCACACATGTTAAAAAACTTAATAAAATTTTAATTTATTGTGCGTACACTTAACATAGTGGTGTACGGTTTTCTAGCAAATACTATAAAGTTTTTAAATTTTTTAATACTGGAACTTGATAAATGTGTTCCATTTTTTAAACTTCTCTAATTTATTAGAAATAGTGCAACACTGATATTCGTTTTTCGTTAAAAAAAAATTGTTTTTTCTAAATATTTTTCGAATAAAAGGTGGTAAAACGATTTTTGTGAATATTTTGGGGTGGTCCTGCGATTCGCGAACAATTGACATCAAAAACACCCCAGAATTCCTGCTGCTTATACAAAAATTCATTTTTCATTTTTTTTCGTTAAAAAAAAATTCGTTTTTTGTAAATATTTTTCGAACTGAGGGTGGTCAAACGAAAATTGTGGGTGGTCAAAAGTGGTCCTACGATTTTGAATGGATTTGGATGAAAAAATCTTTAAATTTTTCACTCCTTTAGTAGAAAATCGATTTTTTTGTTTTTGTCGTTATTACAATCTTTGGATGGTGGAGGGAACGTTTTTTCGTTAAAAAAAAATTTGTTTTTTCTAAATATTTTTCGAACGGAGGGTGGTCTAACGTTTTTTGTTAATATTTCCAGGTGGTCCTACGATTCTCCAACGATTGAGCACAAAAACACCCCAGAATTTGTAGTAATTCATTAGAATCCAGCCTTTTTTGTTTTTCGTTAAAAAAAAAATTGTTTTTTCTAAATATTTTTCGAACGAAGGGTGGTCAAACGAAAATTGTGAATATTTTGGGGTGGTCCTACGATTCGCTAACAATTGACATCAAAAACACCCCAGAATTCCTGCTGCTTATATAAAAATTCATTTTTCATTTTTTTTCGTTAAAAAAAAATTCGTTTTTTGTAAATATTTTTCGAACTGAGGGTGGTCAAACGAAAATTGTGGGTGGTCAAAAGTGGTCCTACGATTTTGAATGGATTTGGATGAAAAAATCTTTAAATTTTTCACTCCTTTAGTAGAAAATCGATTTTTTTGTTTTTGTCGTTATTACAATCTTTGGATGGTGGAGGGAACGTTTTTTCGTTAAAAAAAAATTTGTTTTTTCTAAATATTTTTCGAACGGAGGGTGGTCTAACGTTTTTTGTTAATATTTCCAGGTGGTCCTACGATTCTCCAACGATTGAGCACAAAAACACCCCAGAATTTGTAGTAATTCATTAGAATCCAGCCTTTTTTGTTTTTCGTTAAAAAAAAAATTGTTTTTTCTAAATATTTTTCGAACGAAGGGTGGTCAAACGAAAATTGTGAATATTTTGGGGTGGTCCTACGATTCGCTAACAATTGACATCAAAAACACCCCAGAATTCCTGCTGCTTATATAAAAATTCATTTTTCATTTTTTTTCGTTAAAAAAAAATTCGTTTTTTGTAAATATTTTTCGAACTGAGGGTGGTCAAACGAAAATTGTGGGTGGTCAAAAGTGGTCCTACGATTTTGAATGGATTTGGATGAAAAAATCTTTAAATTTTTCACTCCTTTAGTAGAAAATCGATTTTTTTGTTTTTGTCGTTATTACAATCTTTGGATGGTGGAGGGAACGTTTTTTCGTTAAAAAAAAATTTGTTTTTTCTAAATATTTTTCGGACGAAGGGTGGTCTAACGTTTTTTGTTAATATTCCCAGGTGGTCCTACGATTCTCCAACGATTGAGCACAAAAACACCCCAGAATTTGTAGTAATTCATTAGAATCCAGCCTTTTTTGTTTTTCGTTAAAAAAAAATTGTTTTTTCTAAATATTTTTCGAACGAAGGGTGGTCAAACGAAAATTGTGAATATTTTGGGGTGGTCCTACGATTCGCTAACAATTGACATCAAAAACACCCCAGAATTCCTGCTGCTTATATAAAAATTCATTTTTCATTTTTTTTCGTTAAAAAAAAATTCGTTTTTTGTAAATATTTTTCGAACTGAGGGTGGTCAAACGAAAATTGTGGGTGGTCAAAAGTGGTCCTACGATTTTGAATGGATTTGGATGAAAAAATCTTTAAATTTTTCACTTCTTTAGTAGAAAATCGATTTTTTTGTTTTTGTCGTTATTACAATCTTTGGATGGTGGAGGGAACGTTTTTTCGTTAAAAAAAAATTTGTTTTTTCTAAATATTTTTCGAACGGAGGGTGGTCTAACGTTTTTTGTTAATATTCCCAGGTGGTCCTACGATTCTCCAACGATTGAGCACAAAAACACCCCAGAATTTGTAGTAATTCATTAGAATCCAGCCTTTTTTGTTTTTCGTTAAAAAAAAAATTGTTTTTTCTAAATATTTTTCGAACGAAGGGTGGTCAAACGAAAATTGTGAATATTTTGGGGTGGTCCTACGATTCGCTAACAATTGACATCAAAAACACCCCAGAATTCCTGCTGCTTATATAAAAATTCATTTTTCATTTTTTTTCGTTAAAAAAAAATTCGTTTTTTGTAAATATTTTTCGAACTGAGGGTGGTCAAACGAAAATTGTGGGTGGTCAAAAGTGGTCCTACGATTTTGAATGGATTTGGATGAAAAAATCTTTAAATTTTTCACTCCTTTAGTAGAAAATCGATTTTTTTGTTTTTGTCGTTATTACAATCTTTGGATGGTGGAGGGAACGTTTTTTCGTTAAAAAAAAATTTGTTTTTTCTAAATATTTTTCGAACGGAGGGTGGTCTAACGTTTTTTGTTAATATTCCCAGGTGGTCCTACGATTCTCCAACGATTGAGCACAAAAACACCCCAGAATTTGTAGTAATTCATTAGAATCCAGCCTTTTTTGTTTTTCGTTAAAAAAAAAATTGTTTTTTCTAAATATTTTTCGAACGAAGGGTGGTCAAACGAAAATTGTGAATATTTTGGGGTGGTCCTACGATTCGCTAACAATTGACATCAAAAACACCCCAGAATTCCTGCTGCTTATATAAAAATTCATTTTTCATTTTTTTTCGTTAAAAAAAAATTCGTTTTTTGTAAATATTTTTCGAACTGAGGGTGGTCAAACGAAAATTGTGGGTGGTCAAAAGTGGTCCTACGATTTTGAATGGATTTGGATGAAAAAATCTTTAAATTTTTCACTCCTTTAGTAGAAAATCGATTTTTTTGTTTTTGTCGTTATTACAATCTTTGGATGGTGGAGGGAACGTTTTTTCGTTAAAAAAAAATTTGTTTTTTCTAAATATTTTTCGAACGGAGGGTGGTCTAACGTTTTTTGTTAATATTCCCAGGTGGTCCTACGATTCTCCAACGATTGAGCACAAAAACACCCCAGAATTTGTAGTAATTCATTAGAACCCAGCCTTTTTTGTTTTTCGTTAAAAAAAAAATTGTTTTTTCTAAATATTTTTCGAAAGAAGGGTGGTCAAACGAAAATTGTGAGTGGTCAAAAGTGGTCCTACGATTTAGAATCGATTGAGCTCACAATTAAATTAAATTTCGTTCATGGGGGTGCTACCATGTTATTTTCCCTATGCTGGTTATGGTGGAGGCTACGAGAAATAAAATTTTGAATCGTGAATATTTTCCGAACGGAGGGTGGTCAAACGAAAATTGAGGGTGGTCAAAAGTGGTCCTACGATGGTCAAACGATTAAGCTCACAAAGAACGTAAAATTCGGTCATGGGGGTGCCATCTTCACAAACCTAACTCTTTAGGCATGCTCTATTGTTTTATAAATAACTGTAATTGACTGAGTACATTCATGTTTTTAGTTTTTGATTTTATGGATTTTGTTTTATTATGAGACCTATAATTATTGAATACTAGAGTGATACCCACCCGCTTCGCTGGGTTTAATAGTAAAGATTGATAAAGATTGCTCTCGCTTACCCCCTATACCAATATTTCAATTACAATATTTCTGAAAAAACTAATTGTGTATTTAGTATAACCTGCGGCCACATATTGGAGAATATGCAAATCTGCATATAAAACACTTTTTTATTTATCAGAAAAAATAATACAAAACTGTATATAACCTCTTTGTATAAAACAAATATAATAGCATGGACACAGGGGAACTCACTGGCAGTCTTCCCTCTTTCATTATATCGCACCCACTTAAAGGCTAGCAAATTTCTCGCGTTCATTATGTACATAAACTCTTTGGATTCAAAACCATTCATAAAAGATGTTTTATATTACCTTGCAAAAATTTGAACTTTAACATTAAATGTTTTGTTAAATAAACGATTAAAAAAACGGTTTCGATAGCTTAGGTGGCATTTATTGGACTTTTTTTCGAAGCGTCTTTTACCTGAAATGTTGACACACCTCTCACTGTCCAGAAAAATAGACGATACTCAGTTTATGAACTTGCGAAATTATGAAGAGAGCAATGCGAAGATACTTAAAATTCAATGTATGATGTATAGAATTATAGATGATACCCATTAAGATTTTGTATTTATTGATAATACTCGTCGATAAATAATATTAGATATCAGAACAAGATTATACATTACTTTTTGTTATTGTTTACTTTAATCATGTATACTATATTTATTTACATCATGGTATCTCGATTATAATTGATGTTTTTTAATATGATACATACAGCGTAAACTAAATTGACAAATATCTTGTCTAGTTATCTTAATTAAAGAGAATTGAAATAAAATACACTCGAACCAGGACTCGAACCCGGACTTCTTGGATTCATGTCAAGCGCCCTACCAATTAGGCTATTCGAGTTGCAATTTTTTATTCAGAGTGCAATTTTTTCAATTCAATTAATTTTTATTTTTACTTTGTTACTTTATTTATTCACTTATTTATTATTATTACTTTTTGTTATTGTTTACTTTAATCATGTATATTGACATGCATCCAAGAAGTCCGGGTTCGAGTCCTGGTTCGATTGTATTTTTTTCAATTCTCTTTAATTAAGATTATACATATTTGTCTGAATTTTGTAGGGCAGACAGAGTCTTCCTGTCTATATTTAATGCACGCCACTGGGTCCTATGGCCTAAGTATATCCCAATTTGGTACTAAAGGAAAATTCGTTTAGCAGCAAAGAAATTGTTCAGGATTTTGAAAGTTTATCTCGGAAACCAAATAAAAATTAAGAAACTTATCTTCAATGCTTTATTTTTTATATAGTTTTTTAAATACATTTTATTTTCTACAATTGCGGTTCCTGGTTCACTATTTTGTTAATTGATGCCATTGATGACATTTCTTATCCAACTGCCATAATAGGATGTGCTCGTGTAATATTGCTCTGATTATACCTATTAATTTGCCATTTTCTTGCAGTATCAAGGGTCCACCTATATCTCCCAACCATGGATTTGTATTAGTTATTCTTGGATCGGAACATACTGGATTTCTTGGACATTGATCACGGCTTTGTAATACAACATCTGCTGTTTTTAATTTAGGTGATACATCTGAATCAAGCTCGGTTCAGTATAGCCCCATCTTTCGGTATTAGTTTCGTTAAAACCAGTCAAATATTTTTCAAGTTAGAAACAAATGAACTGTTTTACTGAATGTATGTATAGCTTGAGGGAGGAGATGAAACCACTCCCCCAAATATGAGGTGTAGTTTCTAACATTGACTAAAAATCTACCAAATTTGGATTTGCACTGATGTCTCCCCTTGCGAATATAAAATAAAAATGACAAAATTTCTGAAAAAAATGCTGCCATTTTTGACGTCGTTTTGTTGGTTAGACATGTTGAACCCCTCCGGGAAAGCAAAAAATTTCAAAAAATCATTATTTTAATGTGAAAAGAAAAACTCTAAGGTATCGCTTCCCGAACTTTGAATACATATACAAGTCGTAAATTTATCCAACTACTAGAGTGATACCCACCCGCTTCGCTGAGTTTAAAAGTAAAGATTGATAAAGATTGCTTTCGCTTATCCCCTTTCTATAACAGTTGAAATAATGGTAAGGATTGTTTTACACAGGTAAAATATATGTATGGTATTCTATTTTTTTTAAATGTATATTAGTCGTAATTATTCATTGAGTATACCAGAAAAGATGGCCGTAAAATATTTAATATTGACAATTTTTACAGAAATCTGTAATTTATGGTAAAGTCAAATTAAATTAATTTTTTTTTATTTTTTTATTAATATATCTTTATAAATTATATCTCATGTGTTATTCTGATGTATCAGCTATATTGCTGTACAGTTTCATTTAAAACCATTCGCTAGTTATAGCGTGAAAGTGTAACAAACAAACATGCTTACTTTCGCATTTATAATATATAGAGATAGAGATATTTAAACTTGCATATTACATGATCATTACCTTCCATTTAAAAAAATAACATTACAATACGTCGTATTTGCATGTATGTTTATGTTTTTGTGCTTGTAATAAAAATGAACAAAAAAAAAAAAGTAAATAAACAAACAAACAAAACGAAAATCTCATAAATAAAGAGGCAAAATGCAACCATTTTCTAATTAAAAATTCTTTGAACAGAATATTATGTTTATGGTAAAATACTACTTAAAGCATATGTTGTTATTTGTTAGCATATACTGAACAAGTATAGTGGGTAGCTATAGTAGAGTCGAATAGGAAATAGTTAACATAATATTATTATTTTAGGTTGTGTAGAAAATTAGAAGTGGGCGATATGAATCGTTGATCTAAAATCGATTCAAAATTTACTTTTGATCTTCAAGCGAGTTTATCAAAGTTTTTACACACAAATTATTTAAAGCATATAGATTGAGTTGATAGTGATGCGTAAATATTTGTACATTGAGAGGCAGAAACCAAACGGATCCGTTACATTATTTTAAAGTAGCCAAAGCAAAAACGTTCTTGCAAATAAGTCAAGATTAAAAGAGCAGATTAAAATTGCAAATACAGTCGCATATAACTTCTATAAAGAGATTCTTGGAGTATCGCGCTCCACTCCTAATTCCGCCATAAATATTGAGCTGGGCGTAAAATCTGTAGAACTTATATGTTGGCAAAGGGCTCTATGTTATTACATGCGCGTCGTTAACAGCAATAAGTCTTTACAAAAACTTTGTATGAATAGAAGCTGGGGTGCGCAATATGTCTCTAGAATGACTGAGCTTGTTATTGGGGATCCTTATGCGAACAATAAAAATATGATAAAAAATAAAATCACGGAGAAATCTATTAAGGAATCACTAAATGACATCAATACCAAAGTCAGCCTTAGTCTTTTTAATTGACTGAGCCATTACCAAAATGGCGCTACGTATCTATCGGTCGCCGGTAAAAATGATAGGCATCTCATAGCTAGCCTTCGCACATATGGCTTTAGATGGAACACTTTGAAAATAAATGGTGAAAGAATTTGCGTGTTATGTGGTGGATGTGAAAGTGTTGAACATCTTCTAGAAGACTGCGAAGGTACAACTGGAGAGCTGGGAACCCAACTAATCAATTTAGGACTTACTACCGCTACCGGCATTTTAAATGTCCCTGACTGCAAAACACTCTCCACCGTTACACAATACTTAATGTACATCCGGTCCAGGCGAAGTGAATACCTGTCTTGATTGCTATGTCTCCACATGTTTGACCTGATATTAATTTAATAGTTTGACCTGGAATTGGTTGATTTTTTTTAAATTATATTTTTTCTTTTTTATTTGTTAACTTTTACTTGTTATTGAATTGTTCTTTCTTTTCGAATTTTATTGTTTATACTATTTATTCTGTTTTGTGATTCGATTTTTGATTGTTTGTTTTGTTTTTGTGATTTACTCATGTATTGTATTGATTTATATATCAAATATACTGAAATTAAAATTGAAATAAGTGAAGGCCGGAATTTATCTTTCTTCCTAACACTATAAGCTAAGAATTCGATAATGAACTAATAGGATTCAAGAGAGGGATATTTGGTAAACTTAATTCAAAATGATCTTGCTTCATACACCTTAGTTTGAAATTTCATGAAGATATTGATTAAAACACTATAAGTGTCAGATAAGGAAGGATTATTCGAAATTTATCTCCTAATAGGGTGAAATAGGAGAAGAAAGTTTTGTATGAAAATATATATAAATCAATCAATTTTAAGTTTACTACTTAACCTATTTTAAAAATTCTTTCACCTATAGAATGCTACTTCATCAGCAAGTGACATGGCCATATTTTTCAAAATTATTAGGGATTCGCACTAAAAATTACAACCCATTAAATATTGAACAAAAGGAAAGTTAAGAAAATTGAAGGCTTTATCGTGGAAAACTGCAAGTTATTTATATTGTTCAAACAATATTTGTTCAACTTAATATAAAAATTTAATCTAGCGTGATTTTTTTCCACGAAAAAATTTATTTTAACTGAAAAACTTAACGTTTGCTTTTGATGTGGAACAATAAATTTATTGAATATTAAATAAGATCCAAATTAATTGGTGATAATGTAGCATTCTATAGGTGAAAGAATTTTTTAAATAGGTTAAGTAGTGAACTCCTTGGTTTATATATATTTTCATACAAACTTTCATCCAATATTTCACCCTTTTAAGGGATGAATTTCGAAAAATCCTTTCTTAAGTGACACAGTATAAAATCAATATCTTATCGAAATTCCAACCTTCTATTATTAACGATTTAAGCTGGGCGACGATATATCAGTCTCGTCATTGCCTATTCCTCCTACAGATTATTTCCCTCCTCTGAAATGTTCCTGATTTTAAATAATATACAAAAACAATCATTTTGAAAAAAAAATCAAAATCTGAGCTGTTATTGAGGAAAGAATGGTTATTTTATGTATTCCTTTATCCGACTATAAAGTGACTTGTAAAAAGGTTCCAATTAAAATCGGTAGATAGAATCTTAATTAGCAGGATTGTCCAATTTTAAAATTATCCACGCCATAATATAGACAAGTGAAATTAAAAATTTAAAAACCCCCGACAAATGTGATTTATTCCTTGTAAACCGATTTTGGGAAATTTAGCTATAAAATGTTCCCAATCAAGGCGGTTTGACCCTTTAAGGGCTACGATGCCACTGAGAAACACACAAACGCACAGATATACACTTTAAACTTATAACACTATTTCTTAAATCGCTTTATCAAAGTGATGGTCAAAGACATCAGATGAGATGAAAAGGATACTTAAGGAGCTATCATTTTCGGCAGAAATTTTTGGAAATATTTTAATTGAAATTGAAATATTAGGGTTGAGTTTTTTCTTTTGAATTATTGTTTTGAATTTCCTTATTATTTTACCATTTCACTTTTCAAAATGAAATGAGCCAGGTTCTTTTGACCATTCATTTCCATAGTAATTATTTATATGTTAAAATTATTCGTCATGCCTTTTTCAAACTGAATCGATTTTGAAGATCATCGCCAATTTTTTTAGTTTTTTTCGGGAACGGGACTCTAAGCTCGCACTTGAAACATAGCTAAGAACACTTTTAAATCTTTCAGATGAACCCAAAAAAAAAAAAAATTAAAATCGGTTCATCCGTTTAGGCGCTACAATGCCACAGATAGACAAACACACAGACACACACACATAGCGGTCAAACTTATAACACCCCTTTTTTAACTCGGGGGTTAAAAATAGTAATGGAAGCTTAAAGTTTCCATTACATATGAATTGAATAAGCCCATCTTGAGTAATTTCCGTGCAACATACATGCATATATGTTGTGTTGTACCAGTCATAAGTAGTAACTTAGTACCGACAAATAACAACTATATGTATGGTACACATATAACAGACTTCCGTAAGGTATAAATATGTTAAAAGGTCGGAATCCAAGAATAGTCAATGAATCTTGATAGAAACTCTTCGAATACATTGTTTAAAGCTAACTTAAAGAAGCTAAAAACAAAAATTTATGCGATCTTACCCAGGGTGTGGGGAGACCCCTTCTTGGAGGTGGAAAGTTTATGATAAAAATGACAACGGGAATCGATAAGAAGGGTAAATTCTAAGCAAAAAAAGTTCATTTTATTATATTTCGAAAAGTTAATACTTTCTGAGTTGTGGGGAGACCCCTTCTTGGAGGTGGAAAAATTTATGTTAAAAATGTCAACGGGAATCGATATTAGGATGAATTCTAAGCAAAAAAAGTCATTTTAGTATATTTCGAAAAATCAATACTTTCCGAGTTGTTGGCGATTGAAATTCGGAGTATTTAACGTCAAATAACTGACAAATTTTAAAGTTTTTTGAAAAAAGTGTATCATACTGCACTCTTTAAAATACTATAAAAAATCATGAAAATGGAAAAAATTCAAGTCATTTGCATGAAAATTGGCGGAGTTATAATGTAAACAAAGTTTCTCAGACATGTCGTTTTATGTTTTATTAAGTACAAAAACTAATGAACTTACCACTGGAACTAAAATTAATGCTTGCCGCATTATAATTAACTTTATTTAGGTACTGGAAACATTCTCAAATAGTTCTAGCAGTTATGGGTATATATTTTTTGAAATATTACTATTAAAATTCAACAAAAATTTTCAAAATTTAACAAAAAATGTCTTTTTTGTTAGATAACTCGATAAATAATAAAGTTACAGAAAAAAGTTTTGCGGGAAAAATTGAGCTTTTTTTCAGCAAAATATTTAACTTCCTAAACTTTTTTCTTTATATTTTTTTTTTCGAGTTATATAACGATAAAAATATTTTTTTGTATTTTCCGAAATTTTTTTTAAAATTTAAATTGCAATATTTCAAAAATTATATAACCGAAACTGTTAGAACTTTTTAAGAATGTTGCCACTACCTAAATTAAGGAAATTGAAAAGGGGAAAGCAATAATTTTAGTTCCCGTGGTAAATTCATCAGTTTTTGTGGTGAATATAACATTAAAAGAAAGGTATAAAAAAATTTATTTTCATATTAACTCCGTCAATTTTCATTCAAATGATTTGAAACTTTTCCTTCATAGTACTTTAAAAAGTTTACCATCTACTTCAAAAAACTTCAAATTTGTCAGTTATTTGACGTTAAATACTCCGAATTTCAATCGCCAACAACTCGAAAAGTATTGACTTTTCAACATATACTTAAATGACCTTTTTTTGCTTAAAATTCATCTTTCTATCAATTACCGTTATCATTTTTAACATTAACTTTTCCACCCCCAAGAAGGGATTTTTGTTTTTAACTTTTTTACGTAAGCTTTAAACAATACAGTCGAACAGTTTTTATAAAGATTCATTGACTATCCTTGGATTCCGAGGTAAAAATCTAACGGGCCTCCAGTAATACAAATACTTATTATTACTATTTACTAACGACATGTGGAGTTTTAAAATATATATTGCCGACGAAGTGGAAAAAGTTATATTTGAAAATGACTTCATTAAGATTATGTATGAGTGTTAATATGTGTATGAGAAAAACGAAGGAATGTTAAAACACTCATTTAACTTCCATATATTGAACTGGTAACGTTTTTGACGTTTTATTTCAAGTCGGTTGAAATTCGACTCTTTTCTCATTCAAATTTTAGGTGGGGAAGAAGTATTTGCGTTTGCATTAATTAACGCCGGATGCCTGGCTGTCACATGCACTCTTTGCAATTTAAATGTTCATGAAACTTTACATCATCTGTTGTTTGTTTGTCCTGTTTACAACTCTGAGCGTGACGGTTTTTTCAAGAAACTCAATTCTACGACTTGGGACTTGGAAGGTTTGTTATACGGTGAAACTATTTCACATATAAAAACTTTTTTATTTTCTACAAACAATTCTCATGATAAGGTCTTTTCTTTTGAATGAATAAAGAAATTTGCTATTTTAGTTTTAGAATTTATATATTTTTTCTATTATAAATTAATATGATTGTTTACTTTTATTGCTAAATTTTTTTTTCCAATCATTTCCAGAATTTTTATTTATTTTGTTCTTTTGAGTTTCATTTTTCTTGTTTTTCTTACATATATTTTTGTGTTTTGTTTTTTTGTTGTTTAATGTCAAGGAATTCTTTGTAAAAGGTTGTAAAATCTTTAGACAAATAAATTTATTATTATTATTATCATATAAACAAGCCGTGAGTAGGGTCTGGTGCATTTCTTAAGGTCCACACGAGTAACTTCCCAACATAATATATAGTTAAAAAAATATTTAAAAAATAAAAACTCAACCGAATCGAAACACTCGATCGAATGTACTTTTTTTCGTATCATATGGTCGTTAATACTCTTAGATCGACACCTCAACGAGGTCGATATCATTTTTTGTTCGCACGATATCAACGACGAAAAAAATGTCTGCGGACGTACTCACACACAAACTTCTTCTCAAAATTGGTGTTAAAGCGTTGTCCTACCCACAAAACGTAAAGATATGTTGAAATTTGCGATTTCGAAAATCGGACCCTTTACAATAACTTCCTATATTGGGTTGTTAATGAATGCTGCCAATATATCTAAGATGAGACCATCTCACCATCTGTTTCAATACAATATATTTCGAGGTTTTGGTAAATTCTGTGTCTACACTAAGTTTAAGATTAAATGTTCGCCTCGCATGGGTCTCGACCCAGGTAGAATCTTCACGACCCTCGCCTCGCCGCGAACTCGGCCGCGAAAGAAGGTTGACTAGCCTTGCCTCGGCCGTGGTAAAATTTTTACCATGCTTAGAAAAAAATTTGTCAGAAAATAAATGTCTTTAAAACACGGAATATAAGTTTCTTATTGTCTAAATTTTTATGACTCCTGGAATGAGTAAATTCAAAAAACAAATTGAAACAAAATAAAATATATAGTACAGTCGTGTATACGACTGTGCTATTTAGATCAAGCTCTCTCTTTCTATCTAATTGTTTCTCTGTCTCTTTTTATTGAAAAATCTCAGTACGAAAATGCTATTTTCTTTTGAATCAGATATTGAAATTATGAGAATAAAAGACAATTCTAATTTGTATTTCCGTAAATATTATTAATTATATTATTATTAATTATATTATTATATTATGATATGATAATATTAAAAAATAATTACATTATATTATATTTTATTTTAAAATTATAAAACAAAAAATAATTAAAAAAAATTTCTGGATTATTTATTAATTTTATTTTAATCATTTATAATTATTCATTCAGTATCTTCTATATAACTTTTAATAAATAAATATTTTTCCTAAAATATTAAACAAAATTTAGGCGAAGGACTCGCCTTGACTCGCGAGGTTTTTCGGACAAATTGCATCGCCTTGACTCGCCTCGGTTTTTGGAACAATATAACTAGCTTCCGACCGAAGAACCGAAGCGAGGCTCCTTCGTAGCCTCGGTGAAACACTACATACGTTAAATATCCACGGAATGATATACAGGTTGACTGCTTCTATCAAGTTTGATTATAATAGACGGTTTTATGATAGCTATAAATGTATTAAAAACTTCCCGGCTAACGAATATTTGTCTATAATAGTAACAAGAAATGTATAAGACCACAAATGATTCCACAACAGCAGTAATTCTCATTTTGCATGAGTTTTACTTTTTTTTTTTCGATTTTTTGTTAGCTTAAAATTTTAAGACTAAATACATATTGCCTTTTTCAAGGAATTTTTTCAACACTCCTGGAAAATTTTCCAGGTTAAACTAGCTGATGACTGTATGATAACTAAACCGCCACTTTTTTTTCGGGGCATTAATATACAAATTTAGGAGATTATTGTGACTTTTCTTTTCATACCCAACACCAAACTTATCTCCACTTTATATATTTTTCCAACAATATATTATTTATCCTATTACACTCCTGGTGAATCCAATGGCGCACATTTGTTTAATATCAGTCCCTGATGTATGTGGTCTGCTTAAAAATAATCCATCCTATATCGTTCCAAAACATGAAAAGTTAAAAAAACATATCCCCCAAAAACAAACAAATAGTCACACCGACTCCGGTTTTAGAGTAAAAATTGTGTACATAAAATTTCCCTTGGCAACAAGGTTCCAAAAATCAAATAAAAAATTGAGAGTTTTTTTATATTATTTATAACACTTGAACCCCCGATTTCAGTCCCTTGATATTTATTATGAGATAGAGTTGATATAAAATTAAGTCCAATAACCCAACAGCTCCAAGCTTTTCGAATTCCACATGCTTTGAAACGCAAAATTGTAATTTTTTTAAGGTGATACATTTTTTTTTCTGCTTCGATTACAAATGTTTCTATTCTCAAAGTTTGTTTGCAAAGACGAGAATAAAAGCTAAAACTATAATTACTGTCGATGTTTCAAGTACTAATTAAATAATTATTTGAATATTTCGTAAATGTAATTGTAATTATATTTAAAAAAAGACTGCATACTTATGTAATTAAACTGTAATAATATATTTAAACATTTGATTTTTAAATATGCATTTTTTTTTTTTAATAAATTTCTGATAGAAAGATATTGTATTCTTATCAGAAATCGAAATAAAAAATTTTACTGCTCTCATAAGACAAGAATTGCCAAAGCTATCACGTAAGTAAAATAACGTAGCTGCGCGTAAAATTTTTAAGTATTTAAAAGTGGTTTTAATGTCAAAAACTTTGTATTAATATTAATAAGTATAAGAAACCTGAGGTAAATACATGGAAGTTATAACATAGAACCGTAATGTGGCCATCAAAACGGTTGATTGTTATAAAGAGAGTCCTAAGAAGTACGCGTTTAGCTGACTTCGTCTGCCTTATATTACTTCTATGAAATACACAGACATGCACGTGTTTATACAATAATTCAAAATATTTATGTAGCGCTTTGTCAGGCTGAGCTAGCAAACACGTCCGGTCAAACTCAAAGACAAAATGGATACCATCTCGAGTCTTATCGGTGTTTATTAATAGATTATTCTTGATTGCGCCGAGAATAATCTATTAATAAATACCCATAAGACTTAATGTTTCATAAATTACAATTCGTTTTTACGGAAACTTCAAGTGTAAAGGTCACAAAAATGAAAAGGTTAAAAAATACGAGTATCTTGGAATAACGTTCAGCTCATCAGGTCTATTTTAAAAGACAATCGAAAATTTATGTACCAAGGGTAGAATTGCCACTGGAAATTTGATAAGCATACTCTCGAAAACTGGATATAGAAATGAGATTTCACGATACATCCTTTTCTTAATTACGGTAACTATCACTATTCTTTATTGCTCAGAAGTTTGTTATCTAGATCAAATAGAAAGAGTCCAATGTCAATTCCTCAAAAATCTATCCTGATTTTCAAAATACACGCATGTGTATTTAGATATGAAACCCAACATATGCACCTATCTAGGTATATATTCAGAGGCACAATTCGTTGATGGAATAAGCTCATGATGATGTCCGAGTACAGATATGCTAAAGGTATATTCCGATGGCAACTCGAACTCAATCAACTACCTGACAACATCGTAAAATACAACTGAGCATTTCATCTACGAATTATGCTAGAGGATTGTGATTTGAGTGATATTTGGAATACCCAAGAACAAAAACATCTGCGAAATGCCTCAGCTATTGGAAGATTACACCGAAGCTTTGGTACAACGAGTTTTACACAAAATATACAATCTCCATAAATGCCTGCTGTACAAACTAATAATTGAAGACAACATATCTGAAATAGTATCCAATAGCAACACAGCCATTGACAGGCAAAGGGTAATATTTTAATTAAGGGCTCCGTCTGTATCCTAATCGACAATTTATAGCAACAAATTAAAGATAACTATAAATCCAGTCAGCATCGTTATATTTCTGATTATATTAATGGACAGAATCACACTAATTTCTTCTTCCTGTTCATTATCAAAAGTAAAGATCAACTGAATTATTCTTTAGTCGAGAAGCCTCAAAAATTAATTATTATTTTTATTATTATTATATTATCGCCCTAAGAAACGGTAAATTTTTTGTTTTATTCATACAATAACGTACAGCTCTGTTTTGTTTTCGGATAATATGTCGTGTACAATAAATACAATGAATGGGTTATTTTTACCTTTATAATAAATTTCTTTATTATTATTATTTTATTAGGGATTTTCTATCCCACCGCGATAATATAATGGCCCACGGACGGCTTTTCAAAAAGACAAATAGTTTTAACTTTAGTAGCCTTTTATTTTCTTTGCGCCCCAAGAAAATGTACAATGTATACAGGACAGGATATTTTGTCTCCCTAATTCAAATTATATGCTTTTTATAGCATTTTTGATGTAAGTGGGCCTTAAATGCAAGAACTTAGTGAACTTTTAACGTTTTTCCTCCTACCAAAATTATAAGACCAAAGTCCAATCTAATCGTATGAGATGATCCCTTTCAATACGAACAATTTCTGCTTCAAATATTTTTCTGTATCTGATTTCCTTGAAGAAAGAAATTACTAAAACTGGAACAAGTTTATTTCTTTCTACTTCAATCAATAAAACAAGAAGTTTTTCATTTCGTTTCATTTTAATTTTTTGTAGCGATATGATGAATAAAACAATACCTATAACACACATTATCACTATTATATGAAAAACAATGATAGCTTATATAATAATCTCTATCTCTATATATTATAAATGCGAAAGTAAGCATGTTTGTTTGTTTGTTTGTTACCCTTTCACGCTAAAACTAGCGAATGGTTTTTAATGAAACTGTACAGCCATATAGCTGATATATCAGAATAACACATGAACTATAATTTATAAATATATTTATAAAAAAAAATTGAAAAAATTTAAAAATTAATTTAATTTGACATTACCATAAATTACAGATTTCTGTAAAAGTAGTCATTTGACATTACCATAAATTACAGATTTCTGTACAAATAGTCAATATAAAATATTTCACAGCCATCTTCTCTGATATACTGAATAAATAATTACTACCTTTTATACATTTAACAAAAAAATAGAAAACCATACATATATTTTACCTGTGTAAAACAATCCTTACCATTATTTCGAGTGTTATAGAAAGGGGATAAGCGAGAGCAATCTTTATCAATCTTTACTTTTAAATCCAGCGAATCGGGTGGGTATCACTCTAGTATTGCATCAACAGTGATCATATCAAACAAACCGTAAAGGGTATGACCCTAAAAGTACACACATCTTACATGTTAAAAAAAAAAAAATGAAATGCCTACCCTTAAAGTAATTACATGACCGCTGGCTTAGAGTTGTACTACAGGTTATATAGAAGCTAGTTTCTCTTGTCCATAATGCATTAAATTACAAGAGTTATTTTATTATTTAAACAGGTTCAGTATCACGTACTGAATGTAAATGCACAAAATTCTTACAAAAATAGGCGGGGAAAAGTGCCTCCATTTTAAGAAAACCGTTTTAGGCAAAATCTCCATTACCGTGTCCTTAAAAGCAAAAATTGGTTATAACCTTTATTGTAGGTAATAAAATTTCCTACCTTTTTTTAACTAATTTTTTTTGTATCACTAACCGTTTATGACTTATACGACTATGACGATTTACTTATTGACTATTTGACCGATTTCTCTTCCAATATTTGATTAAACGAGAAGAAAAGAAGTATACATAGCGTAATGATAAAAATTCAATAAATATATATGAAAAATGTTTACGTAAGTGGCATAATTAGCAATAAATAATTTGCCTACTTTCATGCAAAAGCAGCGAGTGTCGAGTTCGTAAATGAGCAACATAGGTCAATTGGGTCTTAGGTCATCTTGGAAACCGTTAGAGATAGAAAAAAAGGTTAAATGTACAATGAACATTTTGTTTGAAATATTTTTTCGTAAACATCACTGTGAGGGCACAAATAAGGCGTAAATTTTATAGTATTTATTATATGGGAATATCAGTTATGTATGTGTGACATGTATGTATGAGTAATGTGATAGAGTAATCAACGATTTCTATGCATGGTATTTCAACAATTAACTCAGTCAATCGTTTGTTTTCACTTGTTTTTTTTTTCTATTTTATTTTTTTAAATAAGTTTTAATATAATAACACGGTAATTAAGCCAAAATAAGTTGTAAAAGTTCTTAATTTTAAGCAAAAATTGCATTGTTATTGGAAATCACCATGCAAAACTTACAAAATTTAACCGGGTGATGGAAAACTCTCAAAAACCCCCCTAAAAATTAAAAATCTAAATTTGTCAACAGGAAAGCATTAAATGAAATATTTTTTCAAAGATGAAATGAGAAATTATGGGATAAACAACTCAAACAATAGGAAAATTCGTCATCGTTTACAGGAAAATAGAAAAATCCATGTCCATACATAAATTGGCTCTTTTTCGCAGTTTTTTAATACTAAAATAAAAATAAAAGGTATCAATTTTCCATAAGAATGCATATTTTTCCCAAGCTTTTGTGGATATCATTATGTCACTATCGGTAAATGCGCAAAAAGTAAAAAATTGATTATTTTTCATAGGTCCATTCTATTTTTTCCTAAATTTTTTATAAGTTTATTAAAAGATTGTAAATACTTTAAAGCATAAAGATAAGAAATATTTTTTTATTTCGGTTTGGTAACCCGTATCTTTTTATCTACAGAGAGTTAATAATATTATTATAATATTTTACCCCAACAATGGTATGAAATAAATGTGATCCATTCATTCTTATTGCATTTGTTTGTTGTGAATGTAATAAGCAACGCCATTTATAAGTATAATGAAGTTTGAACATTTTAGCACTTTTCTTTTCAAGTAAAATGAGCTATTGGTATTGTAAAAATGGTCTAATTTTTGAAAAAATTTTTTCAAATGCCCAACGTTCTAATTTTAAAGAAACGTTTAGACAACGTCGTTTGAATGTTCCATAATGAAAATGAACGTTACAATCATAACTCAAATAAAATAAAAGTATCTGGATGACCGAGCTTTACTCGGTATTTTTTTAATTAAAAATGCACAAATTTTATTACTACTATGAATGTCCCGGTAATGTACTTTATTTCGTCGCCAATAGATATCAGGCAGAGTCATATTTTGCAGTCAATCGGTCAAAAACCCCTTTCATACTAATGTTTATGAAAATCGTTGAAGCCAAGATTGCTGATATATGTGACATGGGTATATATTATACTATGTGTGTTTGTACCATCTAGGCATATGCATATCTGTAGTATGACAGAATACATCCGTTTAGTAATGCATCTAATAATGAGAGGTATTATATGTATGTGTTGTAAGACTACAGATACGATACGACAGATCTTCTGTTGTATGCATGTAGAGAGTGGGAGTTTTGATGAACTTACTAGTTATCTGAAACTAAAAAACTCCTACTCTCCAAGCGTCGTCCAACTAATGTTCAATACATGTATATAATACCTCTCGTTTAGATGCATTATTCAACGGATGTATTCTGTCATAAACACACATGGTATATTGGCACATATTAAAAGAATTTTTCGTTTAAAATAGTAATTAAAAAAATTTAAAAATCCCAATTCGTTAAATAAAGTCTGGAAAGATAGAAACAAGTCCAGTAGCTTCCATTGCGACTTTTACAGGTGAGGCCCATTATTGAAATTTAATTTCCATTAAGTAAGGGCCCATTAAGGTCTACACTTTAATGGGTCCCGTCTTTAAGTCGCTTTGGAAGCTACCTCTTTTTTAAACATATTAAGACTTTAAGATATTTTTTTTACCAATTTATTATTCCTAAATAAATTAAATATATAATTTATATATATTTTTGATATTTCCTTAATTTAGATACCCTATTCGATATTTTTTCGTTAATTTTGTCTCTTTTTCAAACACCTATCTTGGGACATTTGGGTTCTTAAGACGAATTAAACGATATCTTAGTTGTCGAAACCATCGGGCCGTTTGGAAGATACAAGGTAAGAAAGAAATTTACAAACAAATATACATACACACAAGATACGTGCGAAAAACCACTCCTTAACAGTTGGGTAATATGAAAACCAATTCAAATATTCCTACCTAACTCAACCTACTCAACATTAAAACAAATTCCGAATCTCAATAAATTAACTCTCTTATTTGAGAAATGCCGATACAAGATAATAGATGGCAAAAATCAACATTCTGTTTGGAAAGCCCAACTCATTTGGTACAAACACGAAACGATGCTTAAATTTTCTTATTCAAGTAGCTCCGAATAGGAACGTTTCGGAATACATTCGATTCGAACGAAAATAATTATTTATTCATTCTATTACCTCGTTTTATTAAGAGTTTCTCTACGAGTACTCCTCTGAGAATAGCCCTCAAAAAGAAGTCTTTTTCGAAAACACGAGTTTAAAGAAAATTTGATAGGTCATTTAAAAAAAAAAAGAGTTAGACCGAATTTGTCTATCGATACGCCTGAATCAGTTAATATAAACTAGCTGACCCGAACTTCGTATCGCCTAGCCGCCAATGAATATCGTGTTCGCTGGGAAATTTCAACTTTAACAACAAATACTGCCGCGCTATTTCCTTCACTTCCCCTGCCCTTATGTGTCTTTCCTTTTGTTTACAATTTCATGGGTTTCAATGTCTCCCCTTTTGTTCACAATTTCATGGTTCGAAATCGTAATTTTTTTGAATAAAAAATATAGTCTATTTGATTTTCTGGAAATGCAGCATTCCATAAGCAAACGAAATTTTAAAATCGTTAAGTTGTGGATTTAAAAATGACTGATTTTTACACTACCCCGTTCCTAGTCGAGGTGGGGATAGAAGGTTGAAAATAAATATTCATTTAAGTCGATCCAGCCGTTTCGGAGAGGTGCAATCACAAACACCGTGACACGAGATTTTTATATATAGATTTTAGATTCTAATAAAAATAATTTTTGTATTTAAAGAAGGTTTTAGTTCAGCATTCAGATGTGAGAAAATATATTCTGAATCGTTACTTTTCGAACCTACTTGAATGGGAAAATTTGCAAACGTTTCGTGTTTGAGAACAATCCGTTGAGTTTCCGTAAAAATATTTCGAACAAAATATGTTGGCGTATTGACGAGAAACATTATTTCTATTTAAAGTTTTTCTCCATCTCTAGTTATTTTAAATCTGTTATCCATAATTTGCCTCACCTAATTTTTTTCGCTTCTTTTGAACACGTCCAGGATTTCAAATGAGTCGAAATTCGGTACACATAGTCCTTTATTAGTCAGAACAATGGTCTAAAAGAACCGTTAACCGGTTGAATTTTTAATATGGAGTGGACTCCCGGGGAAAATGGAAATTCGATTAGTTTTCGCAGCTTCTGTCTGATAAATTTTTAAAATTTAAAACAAATAAATTGTTGACTTTAAGAAAAGTTTTTAGCAGAAAAACAAACGTTTCATATAAAGTTTTGAAGACAGTTGTAGACGATTTGGTTCAAAAAGTTGTATATGTCATTTAAATGACGACTTCATATCACAAAAGTTGTATAATATTATGTATGTTATAAGACTTTGTTTTATATATACTTAATTTTTTTTATAGTTAATATATTCACCAAATATTCGTTTTTTAAATCTGCCAAAATAGTTATCTTCGTCTCATACCTAGCCAGGTGAGCACGGTAAAAATAATATGCTTTCACTACGATCAACTAGTAACAAGCTTTATTTTCTTCCACCGCAAACTAATTTTATCCCGTAAATCAGTATTATTTTTATTTTTGTATAAAAAACTTTATTTCCCTCTCACAAAACTTTTCTCTCTCCCGGGAGGTAATGCAACGATATTGCAATTGTGTTTCTATCGAATTATTATTCCTTCGATAAATTCGATTTTGAGAAAATAGTTTTTTGGCTTTTATTTCATATTTTCCCTTGCAGAATTTTTATATGTAGGAACAAAATCCTACATTTCAATTACTGCTCGATACCCTAAAAGGGGTGCTGAAGCTCTAGTAATAACTTGGTACTTAGTCAATGATAACTACCACTTAACATATTGAATTTCTGGCAATTAAAATGATGTAGCAAATCAACAGTAAATAGTCAATAAATTTATTTTTCAAATTAAAATTCACAATATTATTGATTTATTTTTATTTATTCATTTGGGTAAAAAATTCTAAGGAAGTGCATTTGCACCTGTGCTTAGAATCAGTACATAGTAGTATTTAGAGCGACGAAATTATTAAAATTTAAGAGCCAACTGAATTTACTCATCATCAAAACTTACCTGCTTGTCAAACGATTATTTTACATTGTTTTAATCCAAAAATTCTAAAAAATATTTTTTCTCACCTCTGTGCAGAAAGTGTCAACTTTCTGCCCACTGTGCAAAACGAAGTTGCCGGTTTCCGCCTCCGTCGGGGAGGAAAATAGTATACACATCACGAGAGCAAGTAAAGAATGTCTCAGGCCGCATGTTCTTCTTTACTTTTAAACATTCTTTACTTTTGCTCCCTAGGTGTGTAATTTACTATTTTTACTTTTGATCATTAAAATCAACAAACAGCTCTTGTAGTTTACTGGGTCACTACTAGTCCTTCAATGTTGGTGTGATGAACGAAGTCCACCAGAACCTCTCTTTTGTCTATTTGATGTACCTAATTTCGTACGATGCGTAGTTTCGGTTATATTTCAATCATAGAATATTATACATAGAGAACCCGAGGGATATGCTAGCTCGTAAGTGGATGTGCTATGATGAATGAGAGAGAAGACTGTCAGTTAGTTCCTATGTGTTCTTGTCACAATCATATGTCATAATCATATGATGCATAGAGCTTTTGTGTCTGCTATCATATTTGTTTTGTACAAAGAGGTTATATACAGTTTTGTATTATTTTTTCTGAAAAATGAAAAAGTGTTTAGTATGCAGATTTGAATATTATCCAATATGTGGCCGCAGTTTTCACAAGTAAGTAATAAAATAATACCTGTCGACACATTTGACAATTTTTTTATAAACAATACATAAAACAGTCAATAACATAAAAAAATTTTTCTTTCTTAAATGAAATAAAATCATGTCATCAATGCATGAAACAACTCAGTCATCAATGCATGAAACAACTTTGTTAGATCAGCACATAGCATTTTTAAATAACTCTTAATTTATGAAATAACATTCCATAAATCGTTTTTGAACTATCTATTTATTTGATATAAATCATGTTAACAATATCTAGCCAATGACATATAGATTAGACAAAGACCAGTAGAAACTAACTGGTAGTTTTCTATCTCATTCATCATATCGAAAATTTTGGACCATGGCGTTCTCTATGTATAATATTCTATGATTTCAATTTAACAACTTGCCTCATTAGACAACTAGCCTCGATCAACTCTACTTACGAAAATTAATCATTTCGAATTTGCGCCAAGCTCCTTCAGTTTCCGAAAAAAATATGTCGAACAAAATAAATTCAACGGATTTCGTAATGTTTTCATATCAAGAAGTAATGCCTATAGTTTTGATACATTGTTTTTACATTAAATTTATTTTTAGTTAGTGCATAATGATAAAAACTGATAAAAATGCTTAAAATTAAGTTAAATACAAACAAGTTTAGAAGAAAAAGTTAACGAAGTTGAAGATTACGTGGTCGGGTAACAATATATGCACATAATCTTTTCATAACCGCAACTTTGAAAAAATTCAAGTGATATTTATTATTATTTTCAAAATTGTATAAAAAAAGAAACATGGATATTTTTAAATCTAATCGAGCTCAGTCAAATTTATTCTATTTTATCCCCTTTAATACATTCTTAATCTTGATAAATGATTTTATTGCATAATTTTATTATAACCATTTTCATTTAACACTAAATTTTCAATTTTGGCAGCCCATGGGAGGGGCCACCCATCCGTTACCGACAGACAAATTTATAAACATCCCAATCAACCAGGGTCGGATAAAACATTTGAGGGGCCGCGGACCGAAAACATGGGAAGCCCCCATTTAAGAAGGCACATTTTGATTTATATTGAAATAATTTAAACGTAAGTTTCATTGTATGTTAAAATATCTTTATTTGTTTAGACTATCTGATTTTTACAGTAAATTTTACTTTGTGTTTATTACAAGGACTTTGAGTTATGTAGCTTTGGAGATCTACGATTGAAGATCACATGCTCGCTTATTCCATCAGCCATTTGCTGATTGTTTTTTTTACAATTTTTTTATTTGATTGTTGGGATTTCCCAGACACTCGGGGACAATGAGCTTGTGCCCAGTCGTGTCCATGCAATAATCCAGCCCTGCAAACAATACATTCTATCCGATTTCATTAAAACTCGAATATGATTTTTTCAGAAATTTAAATTTAAAAAACAACCGAGTAATTTTAAAATTTGTTTGTATATATCGATTTTGAACAGAGTAATAAAAATTTAGATACATGCTTTTTCATATAATTATTTTCGATTAACGAGTAACAAATTTATTTACTTAAAAATTTATATTGTTCCACATATAAAAATTTGTTCATAATCGTTCAGTAGATCCATATCAATTGGAGTAATATTTTCTATACCATCCATACCCAAACCGTACGGTTCACTTTTACTTGTTTTAAAGTAAAATGTTCCCGGTGCTCTAAAACAAAAACAATGTTGACATACCTTGTGTGAAAATAGTTATATAAAACATGGCATCGACGGAAAAATTTGAGAAAGGAAGTGTTTTTCATGTTTGATTTTTATTATCACAAGATAGCTTATTGGCAAATCGGATAACTTTTTATATCCTGTTATATATAATATATTTAAATATACAGGGTGTCCAGCTAAGTTGGTAACATATGGAAAACTTTTTTATTATAAAGTTTACGAAAAAAATTTATTTTTTATAAAAAGCTTTGTTTTCAAAAATATAAACATTCAGCTATTCACTTTTGACATCGAATACATATATCTGATCCCTGTTCTATCGTTTGCTTGACTGAGCGCAGGATGTGTGTGTACACAACTACTTTAACCAATCCTCAAATGATTAGCTTTAGTAAATTCAACGAATTAGTCTTGGCCTGGCTCTTAATCCACCATCTCATACACAAGTTCTATCATTTAAGTTTAAAGATCATCATTTTAAATTAAAATCCCTGCTTACTTAAATTAGGGCTAATTTAACATAACTCACCTTAAATTAGGACCAAGTTGTTGTATATTATTATAATTGCAGTCAGTTTGATTACATTCCACACCATAAAATAAATCTGGATTCGCTATCATACTTAACCAGTAAAAGAAAGATGCTCTATGGGAACACGAAGCTATTTTTTCCACCTCTGCAAAAATAAATAATTAATTTTGTAGTGATAAAAAGTAGGTTTTATATTTTAAAAGTGCTTTGTCCCCGGCTAGAATATTATCTTGACTTTCCTGAAGTGTTATAAGAACCTTATCAGGTTTAAATAAGATTTCCTCAAATTTTTATTTCACATTTTAATCACAATTAAATTTGTTTGTTGGAAAAATGTAATTAAAGCAAAATAACCTCAAATAGAAAAAAAACTGAAATTTGTCTTTCTAGTCGTAGTGAAAAGGCAGTGTCCAGTGTCCCGACTGATATATCAACGCCCAACCTAAATCGCTAATGATAACAGTTTGATATTTCGAGAGGAAATTGATTTTAAACTGTAGGTGTCATTTAAGAAAGGATTTTTTGAAATTCATCCTCTAAAATGATGAAATAGGAGATAAAAATTTGTACGAAAATATCTAAAAACCATCATTTTTGAGTTCATTACTCAACCGTTGATAAAAATTCTTTCTTTAGCTATAGAATGCTACTTTTTCGGGCTAGGCCATCATACCAAAATTAAGCAGAATAGCGTACTCCGTTTTTAATTTAATAAGAAAAAAACACAAATAAAAACAAAACAAGCCTTGGGTATTATCTGGTACAACCCTTTGGGTAAACATGAATAACATCCCAGCATAAAAAATAAAAATAAAAAAACTCGACCTACTCAAAACGGCTCTACCGAATGTTATGAAATTCTTTTCATATCATACTACCCTTAACACGTTTTGATCGACACTTCCACGAAGTCGATATCATTTTTTGTTCACGCGAAATCGATTAGGAAAAAATGACAATGAACGCATAGTGGAGTATTTATATCCTTC
The DNA here is from genome assembly GCF_905475395.1 of Chrysoperla carnea. Classification (NCBI taxonomy): domain Eukaryota; kingdom Metazoa; phylum Arthropoda; class Insecta; order Neuroptera; family Chrysopidae; genus Chrysoperla; species Chrysoperla carnea. The sequence continues at coordinate 61,052,748 of NC_058341.1, read as the reverse complement.
TAGACAAAATATAATGAAGGGATTTTTATGCTCAAAAGTGATTCAAAAGACTCTTTAGAGACAAAAGTATCTCTTATTTGGCAATAATAAAAAAAATTTTTTTGGTCATATTCGTCTTCAAACCCAATTGCTTTATTTTTTACTTCAATTTGTTTAACTTTTACTGCTACTGAGCCATTTTTTGTCTTATCAATGCTTGCTTTATATGTAACAAAATTTCACTGGAAAACTGCTTCCTTCTTTTTTTGACTTTTGCCTTATGCTATCTTAATCTCTATCCTTATCCTTGTCTTAAAAGAAAAGGTACAAAATCGCGCAAATTTTTTGTTCATAAACACATTAAAAAATAGTTAAACTTGCCTTAAAAAAAAAAATTTTGCCCGACAAAACCTCAACACCTAAACAAAAAGCTTTGAGTATGATAAATTTAATAATAAAATTACCTGTCTTATCCGCAAACATGAACTACAAATATTAAATTATATTAATAGAAACATTAACACTAAATACTAATAATTAAATAACAAAATCCATACTTAATGCACTAACAAACACAGTAAACGTAAATTGAATGACACAGTGAATCGAGAATGGCAATAATAATAAGATGCATCCGTGAGAGCAGGTAGATTGCGGCTTACAAAACAGACAGGAGCGAGATTGAGGTAAATCGAGTGATGTGTTTGAGGGAGTCTTTATCTAACTACACCAAAAAACAATTTTCAATGTAAAACAATAGAGTTGGGTTTTCTGACTTTTGTCCAGAAATTTGATATAAATACTCCACTGTGGAATGTACATACGCACACACACACGTACTTCTTTTCCAAATTGGTTTTAATGCCTTGTTTTGACCGTAAAGATATGTTGTAAATTTCGATTTCGAAAATCGGTCCCATTACTTCCTATACTGGGAAGTTAAAAAGGGACGTTTTGAAAATTTTGGCCCAAACGGAACGACTTTGTCATGACTGCAACTGTATGTTTGATTAAATCGGCATATTTATTCTATGGTAAACCGATGTAAAGGCCTTTTGGGACAACCAGTATAGAGGAGTTGCGGCGTTCCAAGAACCAGATTTACAAAAATTTTAATCGTAAGTTTACAAACCTTCATTAGACATGTTAAATACATTACGATCAGTACATTTCGGTTGAATTGTTCCATCATTTGCTATTAGGTCGGAATCAGCATAATTTATATACTGTTGACCATATTGTCCAATATTTGAATGCATAACAATTGTATAATCAGCAATTCCTTTATGAAATGGAAGAGAGTTTTTAACTGGATCTAAACCAACCAATAGTGGTAATTTCTTAATTGTATTATTCGCTGCCAGAAATGCAACACCAGCACCCCATGAATGTCCAACGAGCTCAATACTTTCTACCGGTAATCCCAACTCAATTAATTTAGAAATCACGGAACCATAAAGTTTACCAAACCACTGCCAAAATATAATTTAAATAGTTATTATCTTTATAGTATGATGGAGTCAATTACAAATTTTTGTTGCAAAAATCAATTTTATTTAACTATCGTATTTTTTGGCAATTTGCGCTAGGAAATTTTGTTGGAAAGTCCCAAATGAAGATTTGACACTACAGTACGATAATAAAATCGATAGCTGAATTTTTTGCAGGATCGGATGATCAGGAGGTTTATAAAAATTGAATGATCAAGAGGTTTATAAAAATAAAACTTAATATTATTTTAAGTAATAACTAATAAAATTATCACAGATTATTCTGCTTCTTATAGTTATATTTAATTTACTTTAATTATTTATTTATTTTAAATTTGATATTTATTTATAATGAATTTTAAACGAATTTAATACAATTAATTGACAGGTACAAAAATACACGCCTTATAATCACAGATGTCAAGCTGCCAACCCGGTAGTTTTACTTTTTTATTACTTCAAATTAAATTATATGTAAATAAAAGTATAAATTAGCTTAAATAGCCGGTTAATTAACAGTCTATACTTGAGTTGTTTTATCGAGACAAAGATTAAAAAAACAAAGTACATTTTGAAAGCACACAGTTTAATTTAAGTAGTTCGATCTTTTAAATCTAGTTTGAAATAACTTATAAATTCGAAATATAAATATAAAAAATATAAATTCGAACCAATTAAATTGTACTATAAGGCTCGGACACACACTTCAAAGTTCAAAAAGTTGACCTCGATAAAAAAAAGGCTTTTTACTAAAACGCACTGTTCAACTAGCGGCCTGAATGATATTCAGTTGCAGTTTTTAACACAACTTTGAATGAATTGACTGGCTGAAGTTTAGGTCATTCATGGGTGACCATTTGACCATAAACATGAAATATCTGAAATTAGGAATTGTTTATTTACGAAATTTAAAATATAACGTATTATTATTTGGTAATCATGAGATCAAACAGCTTACTAACAAAATACACATGGAATTTTGATCCGCAAAGAACTTTCTTTTTAAAACATGAACACTATTAGTGGGAAATTGATTCACAGCAGGCTCACAAGAGGTAACTGACTTGTCACAGACTCTTTCAAAGAAATTTGACTATCTTAAATTTCGTCACCAATGTTTGTATCTGAACAAACTGACAGTGTGTGGGTTTCAGCGTCAGGTGGTAGAACGGGGAACTAAATTTAAATCATTAGACTAATAATAATAATAAAAATTTTTATTTCCAAATAAAAACTAGTAATAAAAAAAGTAGGTACATAGCTTTGGCAAAGGTTGTACCTAGCCCACCTGTTTGATTGAATGGCTTAAGTTCAGACCGATAGTTGAACGGCGCCGTTTATCGAGAAAACTAGGTTTGTTAATTGAACGGCTAATTAAGCTAGTTGGCTGCGACATATATATAATGAATAGAAGTACATACCTGCATGACTTCATCAAAAAGACCTGGCATTTGGTAATCACAGTTATGCTCCTCGCATGTATAGTAGCAGCTATCGAAATAAACAACATTGTAGCGTTTTGTTTTAACGTAGGACGCTTCAATGTTCGGGAGCATTTTTTGAGTTTGTGTAGGAGACCCAGGACTTATAAATACAGTTGGTAATAGTGGATTAAATGTAGGTTGTTTTAAAATTAGTTCAGGTTCTGACGCTTTTATAAATACATATTCTGTGGATGATCTATAATGATTTCAAAATATTAATGCAGATTTTTATTATATATTTATAGAATTCAGGTTATACAGCCAATGAGTCAATTTATTGGTAAAAATTAATAGGGGATAATAGGGGTTAATCCTGATGTCAAATACGCCATATTACCCATAAAAATGTAAAACTAGATTTGATACCATGCCAAAATTTGAAAGCGAAATTAAAATTGATTTAAAAACGAAGAAGTTATAAGCAATCAAAGATTGCATTCAAAGATTGTCCATGTCTTTTTAGCAAAATAAATTTTCATATGTAATCTCCATGGTAATAGGCACATATTACGTCACAAGTGGGTATCTTCCTTTTTGTTTAATTAGGTATTTTAAACGTTCATATCTTGTGCATACTTGTAAAGATTTTTGAAAATTAACTTCACTTTTCTATCCGTGAAGTGAGAATTCTTCATCTAAAGTCATAAAAAATTTTAATCTGATGCCCTATTACATCAAGACTTATAAAACACATAATTTAATTTTCGAGCGTAGCTAATAAACTTTAATGAAGCTTCGACTGACTTTAAGAAAAACGTAATGACCATAAAACACTAAAAATAATTAGTAGTAATGAGTGACCCTGAATAGTGTGTTGGTGTACAACCCTCTACCACGTAATTTAGCTAAACTTCACATATTTATAACCGTTAAAAACTTGGGTCTAAATTTAATATTATACTCCGATATATTTTTTATATGCAGAGTATAAAAATATACTTGGTAGGAAACATGACAAATTTTTTTACTCTTTTGCAAATCTAAAATTTCGTTAATAAAGAGTAGATATTTTGAAATTAGAGTTAATAGAATAGATTCTTACCCAAGGATTATCAAGAGAAAGGTATTTAAACTGCTTAATGAACACAGTATGTTTCCTAAGGTTAATTCCAATGGTTAAAATTGCTAGTTTCAAGTAAGCCATGAGAGTAAATTGACTTCTAAAGTATGTTTTTTAGTGAACAATTCACTAAATCTACAATTCTTTATGTTGTCGTAGCAATTTGGGAGGTTTAAGTTATAAAAATCCTACTTTTTCATTTGGGTTTTTTGTGTTTATAGCTTATGGTAAATAATAAAAAGGTACACTGTTTTTGAAACAAATGCTAATAGAAAAAAATTAACGGAAACTGTCTATTTTGGCATCTTTAAAAACATATTTCAATGTTCAGATTTTTAACGCATGGTTTACAAAACGGCGGACCGAAAACGAACGTTTTTCGGTCTTTCATATTTATAACTTTCCAATAATTTTAACCCGTTTTTCAGTTTTTCTATTTCTCTCGAAAACTAAAAGTTCTATGAAAAAAGTATCATTCAAAAGTTGTAGTTTTTAGAATCATTGCTAATTTATGCCTCACATTTACCTAAATAGTCATCAATCACACCGTCCTTGCCAGCATGTATGAAGATGGTTATCGGTAATTATTGTATCTAGTGTATATACTTGCCGTAAACCTACATTTGATTTTTGGCACTTGCAATCTGTAGCTAAATGTTCTTTGCCCAACCATTGCTACACTTGCAGATAAACTGGAAAGATGTGTTCTTGCGCGGCGTCAATGGTAGGGGACAAAGATTTTAATTTGAAAGGCGATGACTATATATTATATATAATTATTTTTATATATTAAACAACGCAGTTTATTCAAACTAATGCTGCTTGACCTACCACCGTACATCGCGTTTATTATTGTACATCAGATGCTATGACTGCACCTTGCACGATCAATGCGTCGACATCTTCGACAGTTTGAGACGTCCCAGGTCCATGAGCTTGAAATTTTCGGATCAGTATTTCGATTAATTGTTTTTTATTTTTATCGTTAGTTAGAAAACAATCTTGTTTCAGCGGCATTCTCAAATTTCGCAGTCTAAAATTAAATTAAAGGATGTATCTAAATCAAAAATTTTATCTACTTTGTCATTCTGACTAAACACTACTCGATTTTCGGGTTTAAACTTTTGCATGCTCGTGTAAATCTGAAAAACCGAAAAACGTGATCTTTTCGGCCAGCCATTTTATAAGCCATGCATTAAAAATCTTAACATTAAAATATGTTTTTTAGGTTGTCAAAACAGACAGTTTCCATTCATTTTTTTATTATTAGCATTTTTTTCAAAAAGTCTAATTTCCATAGGTTATTATTAATAAAACACTGACTTTGGTTTCAAATTTATCAACGACGATGAGCTTTAGTTTTCAATACAACAACAACAAAAATTTTCAAAATTTGAACTTTTAAGTTTCTCGCCTCCATATGCTCAGTGGCGGATTTAGGCTTGATGCCGCCCTAGGCCCGGTTTGATATACCGCCCTCTTGGCCGCTCTCTCTGAAGGTAGATTCTAGAATTTTTTTTCATTTTCCGAAAATTTCTCACAAGACGACTATTTGAAGCTACTTACAAATTTTGAACTGCCTATCTTTTATAGTTTTGGAGAAACTGAACATCCAATTTTTGTCCTAATTTGCGTCCTCATGGGTAAACAATGATGTTTACAACAGCTGCTTATTTTTTAACATTTAAGCTTTTGTTCCATCTCTAACAGATTACAAGACCCCCATTGATCTATTTTGCTCATTTACGAACTAAAACTCACTTTTTACGTCCTGAGCACGCTATAAAAATTGCAGCTTGATATCTCTTTTTGTTTTTGAGTGATCGCGTTGACATACGTACAGACAAACAACCGGAAGTGGACTAACTAGGTAAATTTATGAACACCTATACCAAATAAAATTGTTTCAGGGTGTTCAATGATTAGATTATTCAATACATTTTATTGAAAAAATCTGAATTGCCCTTGAAATGGTTCTCTTTTAAAATTTTGACTTTCCAAAAATTTTGCCGCCCTAGGCCCGGGCCTCACGGGCCTAAGCCTAAATCCAGCACTGCATATGCTATGTGGTGTGATTGTTAATATGGCCAAAGCAATAAGCAATTTCAAATAAGAGGGGTTTTGGCTTTTAATAGTACCTACACATGAATTTTAAACAAATACATTTATATTAAACAAGTATTTTTGATTTCATAATAAAAAAATGAATTTTGTATGATTTATAAGTATGAGCAGTGAGAACATGTTCGGGCATAATACAGGGCGCCCATGGTGACCGCCCATTAGAAATTTCTGAAGAACCAGACATAATAGAAATCTGGATATTGGTATTGCACCATAACTTGGGATATATTTGCCTAGAATATTTTCTGATTTGTGACACTTCCGGTTATACTGGAATTTGATCCTAACTTGGAATGCTTTATTTATTTTTACATAACTCGCTTAAGTGAATAATTCTGAGGACTTTTGTGATCAAGTGAATCCCTTAATCGTTTCGAGATAAACGATATCTATTAGAAATTTTGCAGAAAATAGACGTGTTATAATAAGGCTGTAACTTCCATACTACACTAGGTAGAACCAACCAGGTTTATTTAAGAGCTAAAATATTCAGCCACACCTGAGATCTTAAAAACAATCAATTTCCTCATAATAAAAATTTAAAGTTTCACTAAATCAGCTTATTTTGAGGTGTACCATATGCGGTAGAGCGTTGAGAGACTATTGAGACTGTTAAGACACTATCCAGAGACACTCTATATATATTAAACATAATATAATAAATAATATTTTGTTATAACTTACTTCAACAAAACACAATATACATTATCAGCTGAAAAGTTTAAACAATTTGTTAAACGCAAAAATATCATCAAAAAAATTGCAGAAATTTTCATTTTTCCATTTGAATTCATTGTTACATTAATCTAATTTTGTCCGGCGATTTTATTTAGATAAATTTTTGAACTTAAAAACACTTTTTGCTTTTGTAAAAGACCATAAACTTTTATTGTGCGGGATTTTATTTTATATTGTATTAAAAGATTAACAAATTCAAATTGAAGATAGGCGGCTTTATTGCATTGTATTTTTCCCAAAAATAGAAGTAGACGTAGACAACTGCTATAGTTTTGTTTACGTGCCATTTTTTACAAACTATATGCTCGAAATTTCAGTTTTCTGAACTGTCTGGGGTGTGAGGGGATCTGCAAAATTACGAACAAAAAACCACACCTTTCATTTAATGTAATTGTGCTGGGAATTTAATTAACCGTTTTGAAGAGCATATTTGAATTATAGGAGTATTACTTAAAAAAAAAACAAAAGAGCGGCCTTGTTACGCTCCCGTAAAAAAAGATCAAACCAAAATTTTATATGATATGTTTCCGTGTATAGCAGCATTCAATTGAAGGTTTTAAGGAATATCTTCCAATAATATATAATATGTTATTTACAAAAATGCAAAACCCCGCGTACGTTACACATTCAAAGTTAAGGGAAATCAAAATTTAAAAAAATCCGCAAAACAAAATACGATACAACCACGGAATATTTATTTTATTTTATTTTTTTATTTTTTAATCGTCGTAAATTTACTTGATGCCCTTTTATGGTATGTGGGCCATAAAATAATAAAAGCTTAATGCTTAAAGTCGAGAGTCGTTAGATTTTTACCTCGGAATCCAAGGATAGTCAATGAATCTTTATAAAAACTGTTCGACTGCATTGTTTAAAGCTTACTTAAAAACCCCTTCTTGGGGGTGGAAAAGTTTATGTTTAAAATGATAACGGTAATCGATAGAAAGATGAATTCTAAGCAAAAAAAAATCATTTAAGATTATTTCGAAAAATGAATACTTTTCGAGTTGTTGGGGATTGAAATTCGGAGTATTTAACGTCAAATTTAACTGAAAAATTTGATGTAATATGAAAAATTATTAAAATTATATTGAATTAATTTACACGTAAGTTTTATTGTATGCTCCAATTTTTTAAATTATTTTGACTATCTCTGCTATAAGCACTCTGAGTTATGTAGTTTTAGAGATCTACGATTGAAGATTGCATGCTCGCTTATTTCATCAGCAATTTGCTGATTGATTTTTTTTACACATTCTTTTTCATTGCATTGTTGGGGTCCTCTAGGAACTCGGGGACCCATGCAATAATCCAGCCTTGAACTCAACACATTCTATCCGGTTCCATTAAAACTCTGATATGATTTTTTCATTACAACAAATCCTAGGGTTTTTCTTTTCAAATCTTAGGGTCTTTTTCGTGCTTCATTAGTTATTAGTTTGTATATTATTATAGCTTAACTTATTTAAAGAAATTAAAAATTAAAAGACAGGCGAGTAATTTTAAAATTTGTTTGCCGATATTGAACAGAGTAATAAAACTTTGGACACATGTAGTTTCATATAATTATTTTCGATTAACGAGTAACAAAATAATTTACTTAAAAATCTACTGTTCCACACTGAAAAATCTGCTGATAATCGTTCAATAGATCCATATCAATTGGAGTAATATTTTTTATACTATCCGTACCCAAACCATACGGTTCACTTTTACTTGTTTTAAAATAAAATGTTCCGGGTGATCTAAAATAAAAACAATGATGAAATAACTTAAGAAGTAAACTAGAAGAAAATAGTTTAATAGTACATGGCAACGACGGAAAAATTTGAGAAAGGCCGGACAACCGGAAATGGACTAATTAGGTGATTTTATGAACACCTATGACAAAAATTTTTTCCTAGCATCATTATTTTTAAGCGTTACAAACTTGGGACTAAACTTAATATACTATGTATATTTCATATATACTGATAATAAAAAAAATTCTTAGATAGATTAAATTATTGATAATTTAAATATTATCAATACATGGTATAAATATATTTTAAGGGACAAGCTTCTATCGAACTATAAAGAAGAAAATAATTTTTTTATAAGTCACTCAAACACGACTATGCGTAAAAGCTTGAGGCGCTCAATTTAAAACATCAATATACCCACCTTATTTTCCGATTCATTCTTGATATTGAGCGAATCAAGCTTTATTTAAATTATTTATTTATATATATATTTTAAGCTTGTCCCTCAAAATATATATCTTTTATTAAATTTTTTTAAATAATAAAATTTAATTGTTTATCGACTATGCTATATCCGGTAAGATATAGCATTTCTTTATAGTTCAATAGAAGCTTGCCCCTTAAAATATATTTTTTATTAAATTTTTTTAAATAATACAGTTTAATTGTTTATTGGTTTCCAAAATTTAACTAAACATGCCTTATTTGCTACGTTTTGTATTAAATTGTTTCAGAAACTCTTTAAATCTATATTTCTAAACGTTTCGAACTTGGGGCTAAAAATAGTACTTATACCTTGATATATATTTAATTATTAAATTTATAACAGGGTATAAAAAGTTATCCGATGGGAAAATTAACACGGCTAGATACTGCATCTTATCCTAATGCACAAGTTCTATCGTTCATTATACCATGTATATATGAAATATACATAGTATATAAAGTTTAGTCCCAAGTTTGCAACGCTTACAAATAATGATGCTAGGAAAAAAATTTTGTCATAGGTGTACACTAAATCACCTAATTAGTCCATTTCCGGCTGTCCGTCCGTCCGTCCGTCTGTGGACACGATAACTCAAAAACGAAAAAAGATATCGAGCTGAAATTTTTACAGCGTACTCAGGACGAAAAAGTGAGGTCAAGTTTGTAAATGAGCATCATAGGTCCATTGGGTCTTGGGTCCGTAGGACCCATCTTGTAAACCGTTAGAGATAGAACAAAAGTTTAAATGTAAAAAATAAAAATTAAACAACTTTTATTTGAAATATTTTTTCGTAAACATCACTGTTTACCCGTGAGGGCGGCAATTAAGCGGAAATTTTATAATATGTACTATACTTGATTATCAGTTATGTATGTGTCACATGTTTGCATGTGTAATGTGATAAAGAATTCAACACGGGCTATGCATGGTATTTCAACAATTAACTCAGTCAATTGTTTGTTTTCACTTGTTTTAAATTAAAAACAGTACTAATTTTAAATAATTAAAAACAACTCACCGTAAATTAGGACCAAGTTGTTGTATATTATCATAATTGCAGCCAGTTTTATTACATTCCACACCATAAAATAAACCTGGATTCGCTATCATACTACACCAATAATTGAGAGCTATTCTATGGGAACACATAGCTATTTTTTCCACCTCTACGAAAAATAAATAACGAATTTTGAAGTGATACATTTTATAACGCATATCATACATAAATTATAAAATTATATAACCGAAAGGCTTTGACGTTTAATAAACTGTATACAAACTAGTTAACAAAACGTATATAATAAAGTTTATAGCAGGCTTTATATTTTAAAATTTTTTATCGAACTTGCTTTGTCCCTGACTGGAATATTTTCTTGATTTTCCTGAAGTGTCATAAAAACCTTATCTGATTAAAATAACGTTTTTCTCAATACGGCAAGCATGGTGAATTTCACGTGGCATCGGTTTTTGTTTTATAATTCTCTTTTCTCGAGAATTCTCTTATCTGTAACCGAGACGGAAGAAAACTGAACGTCTTGAGAATACAAGAAATCATTGAAACCTGTGAACGTCTTAGTTCCTTTTATAATGGCATAGTCAATAGACTATTATGTCAATACAAAACCGAAAGTGGTTGATAAATCTTATAAGGGTTAGTTATTATTTAAAACCGATTTAAAAGGGGCGAGAATTTGATATACAAAGATTCTTACTTAATAATCTGCCTAGTTTTAAAATATGCTTAAATCCAAACAGCGTCAATAATCGCTAACTCGTTGTCATTGATGTGATTGACATCCAGATTAAAGTAAAAAAATCAGAAATACAAACGACTTCGTCATGACTGTAGCTGTAAGTTTGATTAAATCAGCTTATTTTAGGTTGAAGTTTCCCTGCTAAAACGACGTAAGACCTTTTGGAACAACCAGTAAAGGGGAGGTGTGGCATTCCCAGAACCAGATTATAAAAAAATTTTTATCGTAAGTTTACAAACCTTCATTAGATACGTTAAATACATTACGATCAGTACAGCTCGCTTGAATTGTTCCATCATTTGCTATTAGGTCGGAATCAGCATAATTTATATACTGCTGACCATATTGTCCAATATTTGAATGCAAAACAATTGTATAATCAGCAATTCCTTTATGAAATGGAAGAGAGTTTTTAACTGGATCTAAACCAACCAATAATGGTAATTTCTTAATTGTATTATTCGCTGCCAGAAATGCAACACCAGCACCCCATGAATGTCCAACGAGCTCAATACTTTCTACCGGTAATCCCAATTCAATTAACTTGGAAATTACTGAACCATAAAGTTTACCAAACCACTGCAAAAATATAATTTAAATAGTTAATGTCTTTATAGTATGATGGAGTCAATTACAAATTTTTGTTGAAAAAATCAATTTTATTTTATTATCGTATTTTTTGGGTAATTGTACTAAAAAATTCTGTTGGATAGTTCCAGATTTATATTAAGGACTTCAAAAGATATACAGAACGATAATAAAACCGATAGCTGGATTTTTTGTAGGATAGAATGATTAAGAGGTTATAACAATAAAACTTATATATTAATATAAATATTAAAATTATTTTCAACAAGTGAAAACAAACAATTGATTGAGTGAATTAATGAAATACCATGCATAGACAGTGTTGATTACACTGTCACATTACACATACATACATGTCACACATATATAACTGATATTCCCATATAATACATACTATACAAATTCCGATCTCACGGGTAAACAGTGATGTTTACGCAAAAAAGTTTCAAACAAAAATTGTTTATTTTTTTTATAAGGAACAGTTTTTACATTTAAACTTTTGTTTATCTGTAACAGTTTACAAGATGGGTCTTATGGACCCAAGACTAAATTGACCTATGTGGCTCATTTACGAACTCAATCAACTTGATATCTTTCTTCGTTTTTGAGTAATCGTGATTACAGACGGATAACAGACAACAGACAGATAGGCAGACAAGCGAAAATGGACCTATTAGGTGATTTTAGGCTGGGCTTGTAAATTGAACGGCTTATTAAGCTAGTTGGCTGCGACATATATAATGAATAGAAGAACATACCTGCATGACTTCATCAAAAAGACCTGGCATTTGGTAATCACAGTTATGCTCCTCGCATGTATAGTAGCAGCTATCGAAGTAAACAACATTGTAGCGTTTTGTTTTAACGTAGGATGTTTCAATGAACGGGAGCATACCTTGAATATGTGCAGGAGACCCAGGACTTATAAATACAGTTGGTAATAGTGGATTAAATATAGGTTGTGTTAAAATTTGTTCTGGTTCTGACGCTTTTATAACTCGATAGTTTGTGGATGTTCTATAAAATAATAATGTAGATTTTTAATATTTATCAAATTCAGGAGGTTGTACGGCCAACTGCAACGGTTTAATTTATTGGTAGTGTTAATTGTTAAAGAAATCGCTCGAAAACTCACCCAAAAGTAATGATTTTCTGTTTCATTCAAGGCATAAAGATTGGATTTTCACCGATCTACTCGATATAAAGTAAGATTAACAGAAAAGATTGGAAATTAACATTTTCAACAATCCTCCGGGAATTTTCCGAGGAGTAGCGTTATGAAAATTGAAATTTTTCGAACTTTTCTGTTAATTTGACTTTATAAAAAGTCTATTGGTGAAAATCCGATTTTCATAGCATGTATAAAATAGAAAATCGTTATGTTTGGGTTAAGAAAGTAAGTAAGTAAGTTTTACACTACCAATAAAAATTTTATACAAAAATCTAATTTTTTCATAGACTTTTTGATTGATGAAAATAGTAAAAATCCCGTTTTGTCAAATTTGACGAATTTTTTATTCGAAATCTTGAGAGTTTAGACAAAACAGTCTAAAAACATTTCTTGTTAATTTTGACCACAATTATATGCTAAAAATTTTTCCGAAGTGATTCGGTCAATATTCAAAATTTGTTAAAAAAATTAATTTAAACAATATCCTACCGGGTTACCCACCGGAAACCTGCACTATTACATTCAGGAGAATGTTTTAAACGTGATCCTGCAAAAATTTTTCATCCGATAATTAATCATGCTCAATGACGAATTTGCCGGCCTGGTAAGTTTAGCTAAATCGACTTATTTTGAGGTGTACTATTTGTGGCCGAGCGTTGAGAGACTACTGAGACTGTTAAGACACTATTCAGAGACACTCTATATAAATTAAACATAACATAATAAATAACATTTTGTTATAACTTACTTCAACAAAACACAATATACATGATCAGCTGAAAAGTTTAAACAATTTGTTAAACGCAAAAATATCATCAAAAAAATTGCAGAAATTTTCATTTTGCCATTTAAATTCATTGTTACATTAATCTAATTTTGTCCGGCGACTTTATTTAGATAAATTTTTGAACTTAAAAATACTTTTTTCTTTTGTAAAAGACCATAAACTTTTATTGTGCGGGATTTTATTTTATATTGTATTAAAAGATTAACAAATTCAAATTCATTCAAGATAGGCGGCTTTATTGCAGTGTATTTTTCCCAAAAATAGAAGTAGACGTAAACAACTGCTATAGTATTGTTTACGTGCCATTTTTTTTATATATGAGAATCTTTATTGACATGCTCGTAGAGCTAATCAAATTACATTACAGTGTGTAACAATAACAAACTAAACATAAAAAAAAAAAAAAATAATAATAATAATAATAAAAATAAAAAAAAACCAAAAAAAACAATGTACAAAATAAAGAAATAGCACTCTAAACAATAATAAACATAATATTAAATAATAACCAGAAAGGTAAAGAAAAAAGAGGAAAAAAAAATTCGTAATAAGATAAATAGAAAAAAAATATCAAACACTTATACCAGTCGGTCTTTTCTTCTTTTTAATATGTCATTGATATATCGTCCTACCATTATCACATCCTCCTGTTTCCTCACATTTAGTATTTGATCCGGATTCTTCAACCCAGAATCAAATATGCTTACCCTCATGTTCTCATCTGTGCCCTGGCAATCCATTAATAAATGATGCCCCGATTCGATGCCATGACACAGCACACACACTCTTTCACCATTCACTCTGATTTTATTCTCCCAAATATACCTTCCAAGTCGAAAATTTGCAAATACTCTCCTCACCTCTCTACCAGCAACTGTTAAATAAGGTGCTCCGTATTCAAAATGCCCAATACAGTTGAATAATTCCAGAGAGGGCTTTAACTTAACAGACTCCAGAATTTGTTTTCGAAATGAGTTTAGGAGGCATGCTTTAATGTGATTTTTTTTCGTGTTATATGTGACGATTTCACTATTAATCAATGACATATCAATATCGTACATTCGTACCCACTCATTCAATTTCTCGTCAATCATAACTTTCATACATTCCTTTTGCAAATGTTTCCCTTCTGCTTCCTTTAATCGAACATAGTACATTATGCATTGCTGCATAATATATGCGTCAATAGGCATTTCACCAAGCTCGATTAAAGTTGCGTCATTAGGGGCCGATTTACCAATACCTAGCAGTTCTTTAAAAATACCACACACAAACACACGTACACTGTTTTCAATTTTGCCTGTTCCCCACACTTGTGCTCCAAATGAAACAATTGAATAAATCATAGATTTAATCATCTTCATGACTACATCTAACGGAAAATTCCCATGTGCATATAATCGCTTCCTTATACACGCCCATGCATTCTTTGCTGACAAAACCATCTTTTCTTGATGAAATTTCCACTCACCATTGCACGAATGCCATTCGCCATTTTTTACAAACCATATGCTCGAAATTTCAGATTTCTGAACTGTCTGGGGTGTGAGGGGATCTGCAAAATTACGAACAAAAAACCAAACCTTTCATTTAATGTAATTGTGCTGGGATTTTAATTAACCGTTTTGAAGAGCATATTGGAATTATAGAAGTATTACTTAAAAAAAAAAAACAAAAGAGCGGCCTTGTTACGCTCCCGTAAAAAAAGACCAATCCAAAATTTTATATGATATGTTTCCGTGTATAGCAGCATTCAATTGAAGGTTTTAAGGAATATATCCCAATAATATATAATATGTTATTTACAAAAATGCAAAACTCCGCGTGCGTTACACATTCAAATTTAAGGTCTGCGAAATAAAAAATTTAAAAAAATCCGCATAACAAATTACGATACAACCAGGGAATATTTTTTATTTTTATTTTTTAATCGTCGTAAATTTACTTGATGCCCTTTTACGATATGTGGGCCATAAAATAATAAAAGCTTATTGCTTAAAGTCGAGAGTCGTCAGATTTTTACCTCGGAATCCAAGGATAGTCAATGAATCTTTATAAAAACTGTTCGACTGCATTGTTTAAAGCTTACTTAAAAAAGTTAAAAACAAAAGCTTGTACGATTTTGCTCAGGGGGTGGGGTAGATCAATCCTTGGGGGTGGAAAAGTTTATGTTTAAAATGAAAGATGAATTCTAAGCAAAAAAAGTCATTTAAGAATATTTCGAAAAATCAATACTTTTCGAGTTGTTGGCGATTGAAATTCGGAGTATTTAACGTCAAATAACTGAAAAATTTGAAGTTTTTTTAAGAAAGTAGATGGTACACTTTTTAAAGTACTATGAAAAAACATTAAACAATTTCAAGTCATTTGAATGAAAATTGACGGAGTATATATTTCCGATATATATTTTTTTAAATATTACAATTTAAATGCAAAAATTTTTTTCGAAAAATACAACAAAATGTTTTTATTGTTACATAAAATTATTACTCAAAAAAAAAATCAGAAAAAATTTTAGGAGGTTAAATATTTTGCAGAAAAAAAGCTAAATTGTTCCTTCAATACTTTCTTCTATAAACTTAACAAAAAAGACATTTATTTTTAAATTTTGAAAAATTTTTGTGCATTTAAATTGCAACATTTCAAAAAATATATATCCATAACTGCTAGAACTTGTTGAGCATGTTGCCAGTATCTAAATAAAGTTATTTGGAATGCGGCAAGCATTATTTTAGTTCCAGTGGTAAGTTCATCAGTTTTTGTACTAAATAAACCATGTCTGAGAAACTTTGTTTACATTATAACTCCGCCATTTTTCATGCTAATGTATTTTAAAAAGTGTATGATATACTTTTTTCAAAAAACTTCAAATTTGTCAGTTATTTGACGTTAAATATTTCGAATTTCAATCGCCAACAACTCGGAAAGTATTGACTCTTCGAAATATACTTTAAAGACTTTTTTTGCTTAGAATTTATCCTTCTATCGATTCCCGTTGTCATTTTTCATAAAATTTTCCACTCCCAAGAAGGGGTCTATCTCACTCACTGGGCAAGATCGCACAAATTTTTGTTTTTACTTAAGTAAGCTTTAAACAAGGTATTCGAACAGTTTTATAATGATTCATTGACTTTCCTTGGATTCGGAGCTTTTAACATATTTATACCTTACGAGTCTCTGTTAATATTCATTAGCTAATTAATTTATTTATTTTTATTAGGTTCTTGAAAAATTATTAATACGACTTGAAAATATCAATAACTCTAGTTTTTTAGTTTTTATAAAATCATACTTTAGGACTGTATATAAAATAGAAAAAACATTTTATTTAAACAAAGAACGTATTTTTATGAATATCTCTTAGGCTCAAAAATGGCTATTAATCCAATCTGATGCCACAACAGAATGTCCCCCTTCAAACTCTCAAACTTTTGTTTAAGTTTATTTTTTTGATTGGTTAACTACAAAAATAGTTATTTAGGTGTATGCATATTAAATTGGTCCACCTTGTAATCAGTAACCACCATTAGTAATCGTTAAACTAATATTTATTCGAGGTTTGTTTTAGAAGGTTTGAAGGTTTGGGTATACATTTAAAATGATTTAAAAACCTTTTCGTTACATTTTCCAATTAATATTACCCTAAATACGTGTAGTATACCTTTGTTTTATCCAATTGACATATTTATTTGGTTTAATGGGTTAACCTATTCAACTGTTTTGATACCCATATTCAATACCATCGGCTTATTTATATTTTTAAAGAATGATTTTAAATAATTGATGTTTATAAAACATATTCTATACAAAATTATTACGTTAATGAAACTCGTACACTTTTATTTAAATTCACCATTTTATTTTTCAATTCCACACTAGTGAGTAAGTGAGTGTAGTGGGTAAGTGCGGCGGGTTTCATTTGAGTGAAGCAAAAACGCTGAAGTGGTGAATAGTTTTGACATGATACTGCGTTGTTTGACATTTCTTCACATTTTATTCGCAATAAATTAAATTTAGTAATTTCACTGGAGAAGTTTGGCCTTTTTGGCCTACGTTTCGGATTCGATACAGACAAATCGTGCTCTCTTTGATTATGATATTGAATCGTGCTGTCTTTGATTATGATTTGATTTCACATATTTTTGTAGATATGTGAAATATAATAAAGAGGCTATGTTCGTTGCCTGAACTAGTATCAACATTAATTTGCATTTTGGTTCCACGGGCTCAGTTTGCGCGGGTAATTGGGTAATTCTGCGCATGCGTACACTTAACATCATGAACAATATTTCCCTAAAAAGTGAACATTGGCTTCGTTGATAGCATCCTGAGGGATGCAAATTAGGATTTACACTAACAATAAAGGTCCAAAAATCAGTAATACTCCATTTAATGTAGATTCATGTCTTTTTATGTACCAACGTTTCGCTTTCGATATAACATATGGCGTTAATTACAATCATTTTTTCTTAATCTCTTTGTAAATCAACAATTAGTGAGTATTTCTACAGAAAGAGAAAGCTTTAAGCTATGCGTTCCACAGATTCGAATTACAATTGACTTTTGCAAAACGTACTTTTTTAGCAAAAATATTGTACATGTATGCGTATTTACATTATTTGTGTAAAATGTGGTTTTATACAAAATCTTTCATTTATCTTCATGATATGCAAATTAATATAAACAATTGAAGTGTGTATAATTCACTTATAATTAAATATCTATAATGAGCTTGACCAGAAATTTTTATACTATATATATGAAATATACCAAGGTAAACTAAGTTTAGTTCCAAGTTAGTAACGCTTAAAAATATTGATGCTATGAACAAAATTATGGTATAGGTGTTCTTAAAATCACCTAATTAGTCCATTTCCGGTTGTCTGTCTGTCTGTCGCTTGTCTGTCCGCCTGTCACGATTACTCAAAAACGAAAAGAGATACCAAGCTGAAATTTTTATAGCGTGCTTAGAATGTAAAAAGTGAGGTCAAGTTCGTATTTGAGGAACATAGGTCAATTGGTCATCTTGTAAACCACTAGAAATAGAACAAAAGTTTAAATATAAAAAAATGTTCCTTATAAAAAAATAAACAACTTTTGTTTGAAACATTTCGTAAACATCACTGTTTACCCGTGAGACTGTTTATGCGCAAATTGTATAGTATGTATTATATGGGTATGTATATCAGTTGATTCTTATGATCAATATTACAAATATACTAATAACAACACAAAATTATTTAAAAAAATGTAAGAGGTATAACCTCATATAGTTTTAGAGAATGTCTTAAAGAGTGTTTTTATAATTTTCCACCTATTTCTACTATTACTTAATAATGATAGTGGAAATTTTTGAAAACATATGATTGATCAAAAAGTTTACAGCTCCATCTTTGACACTATTTCAACTTATATACCGAATTTCAATCCTGTAGCTCAATTTGGAGAGGCTGCACAGATATTTAAAGCGACAAATACTGCGAAAATATAATACTTCAACACAAAAAATGATGGCAAGGTTCTGGATAGTTGAAAAATTGCAAATAGTTAGATCCACAATACATAACTTACTCATTTCATTGTTTTTAGTTGAAAATACAATTCACAATTTATGCAAATTTATTAAATGTTTTTTTTCTTATAAATATTAAGATGGTAAAAAATTCTTTTGAAAAAACAATGAATTTTTTTGAAAAATCAATTAGATGGCATTCCGCTGCGAACCTTCAAATAATTTTAATTTTTCGGTGTGGAACCCTTAGTTTTTTACAATAAGGCCCATGTTATTAAAAACTACCGCGCTACAGTCTTCAATAAATTATTAATTTTGTTTATTAATATATTATACACATGAAACCTTAGTAACATTTCCATATACAAACTATCATCCTCTTGTTTTACCATCTTAGAATGAGGATAGAAAGATGAAAAATATTATTCTCATACCTACCGGTTGTATGCAAAAATTTCATTAAAATCGGTCCTGCCGTTTCGTAGCAGTTTAAACACAAACACGGTCACACGAGATTTTTGTATATTATAAATAATAAAATGTTTGCAAATGATAAAAAATGAAATCAATAAAGGACCTTGCACAAATTATATGTTACCTGCATTTCGGTCAAACTTTTTAAATTTTGGGTAATGATAGTTTAAGTCATTCTGAATAAAAGTTCCCATGGTCACAAGTCATGAAAATGACCGGATTTCAAGTTATCGCTAAGTTAAAATTGGCAAATGTACTCATTTATATAAAAAAAATTATTTTAATTTAATTGTCAAAAATCATGTACGTATGTATATACATATATGTAGCTGAAAACATTGATCTTAACACTTCATATTATTGATCCACTGATTTAACACTGCTTCTTCTTTGAATTTCGTAACATATTCTTCAAAAAAACAAGAATTAAAAAACAAATCCCTTACATTAAAAAACACACGTATGCATGTAGTTATACATATCTGTATATGTATTTGCCTTAAAAAAAGTTTGACCGTAATGCAGATTACATATAATTTGTGCGAGGTCTTTTAATTAATTATAAATATTAACCTAGAGGCATTATTTAAATGCTTATATAAACATTTTCATATTTATATCGTTATAATTATAATTATATACGCATCTATAGTCATCGAAACAATTATTAAAATTTTCTGGTTAAATATTTGAAGATTACAAAATTATACAGAACTAGCTTGATACTCGTCCGTTTCACTGGGATTATAAGTAAAAATCACCGCTTAATGGCCTCCACCTCTCTTAATCTCAACTACCCCCTTCTCGAAATAAAATCAAAGTAAAAGAAAATTTCTAAAAATTTCATTTTACACACCTCCCGCATAGTTTTTCAGGATTTTCCTATTTTCCGGGGGGTTGTGTTGTGTAAAAAGAAATCACATTTCTCTGTTTTGTCAATGATTTCCGGATTTATTTTGCAAGCAAAAAAAAGTTGTGCTAGTTGCAAATTAACTGCAAAATTTTCAAACTTTTTCCAGTTTTTATAGTTTAATTCAAAAACTATGGGCTTCTGCCATTAGTTGCTATACTATCATTGATGATTTCAACCCTTTATCGAAACTGCTCGTACTTCCTTAAATCCTGCACAAACATTTCTGGAATCATTGTGTACTTATCATTTACCAATTTATTTAAAATATTAGAGAATATTATAAAAGGAATGAATCTCTTCATTTTTAGCCCCCGACTAAAAAGATGGGGTTATAAATTTAACATAGCTGTTGTTTGTACTATCCGATTCTTAAATGGATGAACCAATTTTAATTTTCTTTTTGCTTGAAAGGCAATTTGATTGAGAGTATAGCTATGTTTCAATCGGCGAGTTTAGGATTCCGTACCCGATAACAAAAGAGGCAATGATATCTAATGCATGAGCAGATTTTCTTGAAACAAACACTCTCGATTAAATTACTTTTAAAACAAACAAAAAAATAATAAAAATCGCCTTATACTTTTTTCTGATTTTGTAGCATCGTTAGCTGAGTCGATTTTCATTTTTTTCTGTTTGAAAGTAAATTTAATGGAGAGTGTTCTAAGCTATGTTCTAAATGCGAGTTTAGTGTTCTGATTCGATAACAACTAGAAAAGAGGTAATGATCTTCTAACGGATGAGCAGAATTTTGTTGAAAGCTAAGAACACACTCAATCAAATTGCCTTTCAAAAAAAAATTTTTTTAATCGGTTCCCCCGTTTAGGACACACAACGCCATAATCGATCAAACTTGCTTTTATGTCGGGGGTTTTTGAAATTCTTAATATATTATTAAACTTTAATACACCCACAAACGCATTCATCGATCCCCAGCACATTGACACACACACACACAAAGAACAATATTCATTATAGAGCAGGCGCGCGTTAGATAGAGTTGAGTGTGCAAAACTCGAGAATCGCATTTTGTCAATTGATTCTTGTTTAGAAAAGCTTATAGATTAATATTCCGGATGCCGCAGAAACCATATTGGCCCAATTGTTGTATATCCCTCCCCTTCCAAAGACACAGTTAAATGTCAATTTTTTTATTTAAATACAGCAATTCAAGATTATGCATTAATTTTTAACTTTGAAAGTAACCTTTCTGGAGTTTTTCCAAACATTAAACTGTTAATAACTCAAAAACTGTGAACTTTAGGAAAAAATCACAAGGCGATTTTCTGATTTAAAATTATCCAAAAAAATGAGGGTGGCATTATTTGGTTAAATACTGTAACTGTTTCTGGGGAGGGGGAGAGATATAAAAAGATTGGACCAAAAGGGTTTCTGGTAACATTTGGAAAATTAATCTATCAGCTTTTCAGAATTAATAGTGAATATTCATGAAACTTAAATTTGGTCCAAATATTATTTTCCTTTTTTGGCTGGACATTTGAACTAAACCATTATTTTAGTAATTAACATCTTTTTAATTACTCAAAATTAATTATTAAAGAGTACAAATTCAGTGAGAGAAATTCAAATATCTAAAACGGAAATTCAAATTTTAAAACGCACGTGACATCATAGTATGAGGCTTGTCAGATTTGTTGACATGCTGTATGGTATTAATAATTTATATTTTGTATGGTATTACCATAGATATATACTATAATTACCACATCCGTGGGTATTACACCTGTAGTAAACAGTACATTAATAAATATCAAAATAATTCTGTATTTTAAATATTTGTTTACATTTAATGACAGCATTTTTAAACAGTATTTATATTTTTTAATATGTTATAACGGTGTAAACAATGAATTAAAAATATTAAAAAACAAGTGAAAACAAACAATTGACTGAGTTAATTGTTGAAATACCATGCATAGAGTGTGTTGATGAAGCAATCGTTTGATTTTTGACGTCACGTAAATATAAAAAGATATCCACTTTTAAATAGCTACACACACACTGATATTCCTATATTAATGCATACTATAAAATTTGCACCTAATAAGCGCCCTCGTGGGTAAACAGTGATGTTTACAAAAAACTTATTCAACCAGTTGATTATTTTTTGATAAGGAACATTTTTTACATTTAAACTTTTGTTCTATCTCTAACGGTTTACAAGATGGGTCCTACAGACCCATAGGTCAGGACAAAATTGACCTATGTTGCTCATTTTCGAACTCGACCTTAATATTTACGTCCTGAGTACGCTAAAAAATTTCATCTTGATATCTCTTTTCGTTTTTGAGTTATCGTGTTGGCAGACAGACGGACAGACGGACAGACAACCGGAAATGGGCTAATTACGTGATTCTATGAACACCTATGCCATAATTTTTTTCATAGCATCAATATTTTTATGCGTTACAAACTTTGAACTAAACTTAATATATTGTGTATATTTCATATACACATGGTATAAAAATACATGAATATTCCTTAATAACAAAATGCAGTCTTCGGATTTTGCACACTTAACTCTATCTATCGCCTGCTCTATTATGAGAAATGGTTGATTTAATTATTATATTGTTTTCTGCAATGAAGTATAACAATATAATTTTCTTTGTATGTATGTAGTTTATAAGTATAGTATTATCGTTACACATTAAGGAATCAAAACTTCTTATCTTTGTATTATTATTATATACCACTAATTACTACGTTATTATTATGTTAGTAGAGATTAGGTTATATTATTCATGTGTAGCAATTATATTATATACTACTGATAGATGACGTGTGCGTAGCGCAATCAACAAAGACGAGAGAGCTTTTAATTGTTCCATTTGTGTAATGTTCCATTTCATTTCATTTCACATATAATGTGACATTATCTTAACAACAACAACAACAACAATATATAATTACTATCAATAAAGGATAATGTGTAAAACGTGTTAATCGGACAAGCGCGGATCCAGCCCTCAAAAAGGGTGATGGGCACGGCACAGCACCCGAAAATCGGCCAAATGCGAATCGAAGTATGAACTCGCTCATGATGATGATATAGGACATTCCTACAAAAGAGATATTTCCAAATATATGACCCCCTGACCAAGATTTTGTTTGATACCATATTTCAACTCGTAAACATAACGTTAAATTTTGAGATGCTAAAATTTCAAATACGCAAAGTAATGTCCCTTGAATCTAAACACATAATGTATCTAGGACACTTGGTAATTAAGATGTACTAAATAACAGGTGCGCCATTTAAAAAAAAACTGATTTCTATATGAGATATTTTTATTGAATTTAGTCGTTTGCAATTTATTAAGAGTAGTTTTTGAATACAGCATCAATCACGTGGCCGCCTCTATTGGCCAAAACAAAATGTGCCTTTATTGCTACATGGGCCCAAACAGTCACCTTTTGTGCATGCAATGGCGTATCATGCATCTATTGTATGGATTCTCCGTTCCCTAAATTTGGCAACAGATCAAACAGGGATCAAATATGAATTTTGAAATTAAAACTACGTTAGCGTTTTTGATCTGATGCACCGCACTAATTTTTTAATTTTCACTTCGCGTATAGTACACGTAGAAACATGGTGCAAACTTTGTTCTTTTTATACCATGTATGTATGAAATATATCAAGGTATATTAATTTTAGTTCCAAGTTCGTAACGCTTAAAAATATTCACACTACGAACAAAATTTTTTTGTAAGTGTTCATAAAATCACTCAGTTTTCAAGTTCATTTCCGGCTGGACCGTCTTTACGTCCATCTGTCCGCATGTCCCTCTATGATTACGATAACTCAAAAACTTTAAAGAAATCAAAATGAAATATGTATAGCGTGCTCAGAGCGAAAAAATGAGTTGAGTTCGTAAACGAGCAGCATAGGTCAATGGGGTCTTGGGTCAGTAGGACCCATCTTGTAAACCGTTAGAGATAGAATAAATGATTAAATTAAAAAAATGTTTGAACTATTTTTTCGTAACCATAACTATTTGTTATAACATTCTGTATATAGTATGTATTCCTGGGGAATATCAGTTATTCGTTGTGTGCGTAGTCATGGTAGGGGACAATAAAATCGATGCCAGCGCTTTAAGTGAAAAATTTTGGAGTTAAAGGGGGCTGTTATGACTAATTTGCAATTCTTTACATGTTAATGTAATAGAAATGTCAAATTAAAATTATTGAAAAACACGAATTAATTAAACTTAATGCATTAAAAATTGTGAAAATAAGAAATCAAATTGAACAAATATTATTTTTCAAATGTAAATTATCATAATTATTTATTTAAATTTGTGAGACAAGAATATTAAATTTTAAATGTAAGTCTTAAATGCAATCCATACAATTATATATGCATCCATACAATTCTATAATTAAAGTAGTGTATCGTTACCATGGAAACGAAACTCACGCACGGAGCGAATATGTGTGTGAAACCACGATCGTGTTATATATACACGACTGTAGTTACCCAAGAGTAGCTGTCTTTCTTTACTTACATGACGTAAAAAACAGACATTTGCGTAATCAACACTGTGTACACGTGGTATTTCAAAAAATAAGTCAGTCAGTTGTTTGTTTTCACTTGTTTACACACAATTTAATAGATTAAAAACCTTTTTTTCCGATTTAATTATACTCTCAAGCCGAAGTAATATCGACTTTAGAAGCAATTATTTATTTTCCTTCATTGAAGCAGGCAAAACAAAGCTAACCGTACCTATCGATTCTACCCTCAGGATCAGCATTTCTTGCGTGAAAATAGAAACGACTAAAACCAATAACTTCGAATTTTAGGCCCTAGTTTTGATTATCACTGATTGCCTATGAAAATCAACTAAAAAATTTTGAACCACCGTGTACATATTCTTTTTTCAGTTATATAGTAATTTTGTATTTTGATTGTTATTATGAAAAATAAAATAAAACAAATGAAAACAAACAATTGACTGACTTAACTGTTGAAATACCCTGTACAAAAAGTAATGAATAAAAGTGTTTGAATTATTTTTTATAAATTATAAGAGTTTAAAAAACACAATTATGGCGCCCATTCGGCCGCCATTTATTTTCAAAATTTTTTGAGAGTAATTACTAGAATTTTTGTTCACGATTGTTTCACAAACCACTAATTAAAGATACCTGCAAATTTTCAACTCTCTATCTTTTATAGTTTTGGAGAAAATGGACTCAAAAATGTTGCCCTAATTTGCGCTTACAGGGGTGAACAGTGATGTTTACGAAAAAATGGTTTATATAATAAAACGGTTTAACTGTTGTTCTATCTCAAACGGTTTACAAGATGGGTACTACTGACCGAAGATCCAACTGATCTATGTTGCTTATTTACGAACTCAACCTCACCTTTACGTCCTTAGCACACTATACAAATTTCAATTCGAAATCTTTTTTCGTTTTTGAGTTATCTTAATTACAGACGAACAATCGGACAGACGGAAATCTTAACTGGACTAATTAAGTGGTTTTATGAACACCTAGAGCAAAATTTTATTTGTAGAATCAATATTTTCAAGCGTTAAAAACTTGGGACTAATCTTAGTATACATTGATATATATTTCATATCTACAGGGTATAAAAACACGAGAGAAGCAGAGCTTCGTCTCAAAGGCCATATTTTCCATTTATTAGATGCTTCTTATTATTTTAATGTTTTCTATGGAAATGAGATTTTTAGCTTTTCATTCTTTTGAACATATGAAAACCAAAAGGCACTTCCCTTACTTTAATTGGATCTTCAGATAAATTTTCAATCCATTTAGATATTATAGGAACCCTAAAGTCCTAAAAACGACGAAAACTGGACTTTTCGACATAAAAATTGAAAATAATGGGCAGAGAAGTGGACATCCTACAAAAATCATTTCCATGACACGAGTTTAATCGAAGAAACAGATTTTCATACCTAAACTTAAATTTGGAGGGGCCGTAGACATAAGCAAAACTTTAAAACTGGTGAAAAAACGATTTTTATTCAGGATTATTCTCCAAATTGCTACCACAGATCCGACTTTAAACATTTCACAGAAATTTCCGAAACTTTTTAAATTACTAGGCGAATAACAACGGATTTATAACACACAATCATCCCTCGCTGTTGACCTTCGAAAAAAATGCATAAGTCTATATTTTCGTGGTAAATGTGACTAAAACTTCCACTCATTTCACGTTTTACCCATCATCATCATAAAGTTATCATCCACCAAATGTGGAAAATATAAAGATTGTCTCAATTTATTTATAACCTAACTGGGTTTTTGTGCAGATATAGGAAAAAATTTTTTTTTTATAACAATAAAATAAAAATATACCCGTTTTATATTTCACTTAGGGTATGCAGATATATTTTTTATCTCATTAATAGATACTATATTTTAAGTATAGAGAGCTAAGTGAAAAAATCTCTGATGGCTGAAAACGAAAGTGGGAAGATGAAACAAATAATGAAATTTTAAATTTTATTAAAAATTGAAATTTTATTTCTGCAGCAAAAAAGGTTAACAAATAGTATAGTCATCTGGTAATTTTACCTGGAAAATTTTCCAGGAGTTTTGAAAATGGGTGATTTAATAGATTTTGAAGTGCTCTTTTCGAATTTCTACTTTGCTACCTTGTATCTTTACTGGCAAGCAGTACTGTATTTTTTCACCATATTAGAAAGCAGTTTTCACCCATGGCGTCGAAAAGCAGTTTTTTGACAGTCTCCTCTTTCTGAGGCATTTTACGAGGAACATTTCCTACAATTTATGTCTTCAACTTTTTTCATAAATTCAATCGTTTCACGCAGTTCCCTTCTTAGAATTTGTCCCTCGAATTTTATAGCCAATGTAAAACAAGCGAATATTCAATGTCCTCTAAACTTTGAGTTTACAACATCCCGAGTTAATAAAAATTATAATACCTGCGACAAAATAAACAAAGGATTCAGAAAAAAAATTATCAGAGGTCAAATATAAAAATTGAATCTGCGAAGCATAGAATATTATATAGAGAACGCGAGGGATTTGCTAGCCTGTAAGTGGATGCGATATGATTAATGAGGGAGAAGACTGCCAGTGAGTTCCACTGTGCTCTGGTTATAATCATATGTACATATATTTTTATTATATTATGTATTATTAGTAAGAACAAGTATATGTAATAGACAAGGACACAGGAGAACTTACTGGCAGTCTTCTCCCGCGCTTCTAATATCGCATCCTCTTACACGCTAGCGTTCTCTATCTTCATATATCTATGCTGCGAAGTCGAATATAAACATGAAATATTTATTGACAAAATTTTTAAGAAATGGTAAATCTGTGGGCACGATATTTTAAACTAAAAGGTAGTTTGTCACCTAAAAAATTCCTTAAATTCATCGAAAAATAACAAATATTTTCATACCAGGTGCCCCGTATGAAAATATATGAAAAGTAAAATTTAGTAACGAATGGCCTTGTTACCTACCGATACAGAATGATTACATAGCTACTCAACCAAAGCTTTTTCGGATTACTACTGTTTGTAAACCAGTTCGTTAGCCATTGATATTATATGAAGTAAGAAGAGTTCTTACGACCGTTCTTATGTACAAAAAAAGAGGGATTGTACATTAAAGTTTTACACTTACAATATCAATCGCACACAGTAACACATAACTATAACACACCATAACACACAGTACATATTCTCTCTTTGTTTTATACATAAGAACGTCCATAAAAACACTTCTTGCTTCATATATTTTACATGGCTAACGAGATAGCTTACAATTGGTATAAATTATACTACATAGTATAACTTATACACTTGCGTGCTGTCGACAAAGCATCTATTGTCTGAAACAACTATACAACATTTTAATAGTAAAGAGTAAACTCTAGTCGTGCGTCGGAGCTGACACACACAATTTTATTTTTTTGTGAAACTATGTATATTAATTTTTTATACTCTTTGATACAACGATGCTATGTTTAAAATGAACATTGTAGTCCAGTGCAGTTTCGTAAATCGAAGAAGGGTGAACCAAAAGTTTGTGATACTAGATTTTTTTAGTCATTGTTGTGACTAAACATTGTTCCTATCATTGTGTTGTTTAGAGACAACACAATGATAGGAACTACAAGATAGGTGTTGTTTAGAGATCTAAAAGCTGATTTTGTATATATGGGATGTTAATCCTGTCTTCTCCATCTTGAAAAATGACTTTTGCGTTTTGACCTGCATATCAATCTGAAATTTTTAAAGCGTGCTTAGGACGTAAAAAGTGAGGTCAGGTTTCTAAATGAGCAATACGGATCAATTGTGTCTTTGGTCCGCAGGATTCATCTTTAAAACTGCTAGAGATAGAACACAAGTTTAAATGTAAAAAATAAACAACTTTAACATCTTACCCGTGTTACCCGTGGGCGTAAGTTAAGTTAAAAACACAAACCGTTACAAAAAAAAAACTCACTCAAAATTTTTTCACTTTGAACACGAATAAATTTTTTTCAATCAATCAATCAATTGTTTTTTGAAGATAAAACTTAGAATTCCAACGACACCAAAATCATCAAATTTTAATGAAGAACGCAAAATTCTCGAAAGGGTTAATTTCCCGAATACGCAAAATCTTATTTAAGGTCTCCAAACAATCGCTCTATCGAATGAATGAATAAAAAAATCTAGCGTCACAAACTTTTGGGTCAGTCCGTAGCTGCACTGGACTATTGAAGTTGATATACATTTAGCATCAAGTATATAAAGTAAAAATATAAAATAGAATATTATATAAAATAAATATAATCTTGTATACTATTGAGTCTGTTTTTTTATTCATGACGATACGATGGTATATAACAACAAGTCCTTCGTCAAGTTTGCATACACTCCACTCATTCACTAAGATGACTGACTTTTGGTTGATTACATTCGTTCTACGAATTTTAAATAAATGTATAACAACATAAGAATAAGACATTAACGACAATATCTTGTAGGTACATTGTCGTTAGAATATGAATAGCTTTCCATGGTAAGCCAACAAGAAACGGTCGACTAAAATCAAGCCAGGGGACTCCTTTATGATATTAAAGAGGATCAACGAGCGGGAACAAATTTCGAATTAGATTTATTTGTATATTTCCGTTTTTTTAAACGTCTTTTAATAATAATCAAAAGCTTGTAAGAAGAAAATTCGATCCAATTGTATTTTATATCAATTTGTTTCTTGAGAACTCTCAAACGTAATATGGAACAAGTGAAAACAAATATTGAATAACCAAAAATTATGGTTTATTGTATCAAATAATCGTTAAATCTAAAAGTAATGTTATTAGAACAGGACCGTGCGCACGAATTATCCAAGGGTTCAAACTTCTTCTTACCATGTTAGGTCATAAAGTCAATAAAAACAAGAAATTTTTTTTTTCGAGTAAGAGAAGATTTAATTAGGTCAAAATGTGATATTCAGTCACTGTTTTTCAATACGTAATTCTGCGAGGTACAGAAAAATAATTTTCTAAAACTCTGTGTGCAATGACACTTCTACATCGCGTTGTATATTGAACGAGCAAAAATATGTATTGACACGACGCAAGTTTGAAAAGGAGCGTTCATTCGTCGCTGTTGTTCAAAGGTAAAACTGCCAGAACGCGAAGCATTTAAACGCATCTTTATTGAAAATATCGAGTGATTCGAACTTTTAATTTTTGACTCCGCCCGGCAATGCATTTTTGCCAAAGTTGAACTTCGTCGATTCGTCACGAGAATCATCGTGCAAAATTGAAGTTTCTATTTCAAAAAGTCGAGCAAGAGTTTTCTAGTTTTCTAATTTATTCAGAAGGACAAACTTTTGTAAACAAAATTTGCATTGTCTACAAAGACAATTCTAGCCTCATATTGTAGCAAATTTTGTCTACTTGAAAAACACCCTGAAAAAGTACTATCAAAAACAAGTTCTTTAGGTTTATAATCGTCAAAATTTGAAGAAAAAAAAGCCGAAATTTACACGGTTTTTTCGTTTTTGGACAAATTGATGTTTAACGCAGGAGGTCACAAACTTGGATTATTCAGTGAACCAACATCATGAAATACTCTACAAAAATACAAAACTACCCGATTTGACGCCGAGTGTAATGAATGAAGTTACTGGACTCTTTAAATAACATTTAAGAATGACGTTTTAAATGAAAGTATACTTACACTTACTCACAGTTGTCTCATTTTTGTCTCATAAACTATTATATTGGAAAAGCGCCTTTTAGATAACTAAAAATCGAGACTTTAGACAAATGGGTAGAATGGCACACAAATAGCTAGAATGGTACAAAGCTACCGGACTTAAGCATTACTAAATATCCAGCAGTATCATTTGCGAACTAAAAGCTACCCTTGTACGAAACCATCCCGCGTAAAATACCTGAATCAGAATCGGAAGCATCCTGTCAGGATGCAAGATATCCTGTTCATTCTACGGACTTCTAGATTTTGAACCTTATCGTTTAGTCCTAGCAGTATACCACTATTGTTATACAAACTATCATAGTGTGGGAGGGGAAGACACGATGAATCATCTTCCCTGCCAGTCAGCCAGGGTCAGAAATTCTTTGAGAAAAGGTGGTCCTGGAAGGCGACCCTTTTAAACAAACTACAAGGGACCCGTAGCCCAAAGTGTTTCTCACGGACAGACATTATAATCTAACATAACTTAACGTTCAGGTAGTTTAGTACTACGCTTATTTACTCCTATCTTGGCCGACACTCGCACCGTTTTATATTTTAGCATGTTTATAGGTACTTTATTCATATTATGAATTTTACGTATAATATTTATGTCGTTATAATAAACTTTTTATTATTATTTTTTTAAGGGGTAAAATATACTACCTTTCTTCTGTGATAGGGAGGCTATTTTTCATTTATCTTCCTCTTTCAAGTGTTTTTGTTTGTATTTATTTTTATATTAACAACTTTTTTTATAAAAATTTTTTGTATGTTAATTTGATTAATATTTTTTGGAATTTACTGTTGTTGGATGTATAGTTTCTGGATCAATTTCTTTGATATCCTCTTAAGATGTGATAAGACCATTATATTATAAGACTGAAAATTAAAAAAAAAAAGCTTCGTTTAAATTCCAGGGAACATTACCGAATCAGCAAGCGTTGCGTTGGCTTAAATATAAAGAAATTGACAATTATGATATCTGCCCTGGTTTAAGGACTGACTTCACCAAATAAATGCTAAGTAAAAAAAATAGGGAATTTTTTTTCAAATAATCGGACCACCCAAGAAGGTCATTAATAATTGAGAATGAGAAATTTTTTCAAAAAATTCATCTTTAAGTGTTTGCTCAGGTCGCTGATTTCAAATATGTGCTTCAATTTTTCGTAAAATGGTGCTAACAAAAGTTATTAATAATTTAATTTTTTAAATCTCTGTAACTCGGAAGACTATTTTATACTGAGAGCCTATTTTATAAAGAAAAGGTATGAATTAAAATATATCGATCAAACGAACCTACCTGTACGTGAAGTTCGATTGTTATTATATAAGAATGTCGTTCGAGATGATTACAAAAAGCAGATCCATCTGTAGTCAATATAATCCACACAGTTTAGAGTAAAAATTTCAAAACAGGGTTGACTGTGCTCTTCTTTATGTCTGTTTGCTACGTTGCCATCCAAGATCATTTTTTTAGAGGATGTTTTTTTTTTTTTTGGGCTGTAAAGTAAATGGCTTAAGAAAAAAGAGGTGGGATGTAATCATCTCTAGCGACATTTTCATATAATAACGATCGAACTTCACGTACAGGTAAGTTCGTTTGATCGATGTATTATCGGTCGATTATAAAACTTGGAAAACATTAATGATTTCGCTGACCAGCCTACTGTACGCTTGATAATTTCAATATCCACTACGTTTACGAGTGCAGCCGATACTTTTGTAAAAAGGTTTTCTTATTGCTATAAATAATTTTTCTTCTTGTCCTCTCAATTTTCCCGTCTTCTTAATATATGTCATCAAAGAGGATGCTACACATAACGATGATTTATCTCTTAGAAATGGTTAAGTCAGCAGAAGCTGAGCAGCATTGGGGCGACTAGTTTTTAGTCGAGCGGGGACTTTAACCTGTATTTCTTCTTTCGATTTTTTAATGTCATTTATGTTGATATTAGCTATAGTCTGAAGCCTTTGTCCGGTAGCTATAGAAAGTAATAAAACTAATTTCTTGCTCAAAACTGTCAAAGATAAGTCTCTGGTAGAGCCTAAATCTTCAATAAAGTCCAAGATCTTATCAACATCCACGGTTTCATTATATCTTGGTTTTGGTGGTTTAAGATTAAAAATTCCTTTAAAGAATCTGCCTTTCAATTTGTTTTGGCTTCTTCTTTATATAACATATTGATTGCTGATCTAGCGCAGTTTAGTGTACTATACGAAGCTATATTAGTAAACTTCTTCGTAAGAAAAAGTAAAATTTTTTCCTCCGAAGCAGAAAAGACGTCGAGATTATTTTCTTGAAAAAACTCCCACCATTCCTTGAGATGAACATTGTATTGTTGCAAGGTAGAGTTAGTAATTGATGAGAGGATAATTTTTGCCGTATCTTCTGGAATGTTTTGTCTCATATAACTTGTCATGATACACGAGCTGTTACTAGGGTTAGGTTGTTGGCAAGAGAATGTTGTAGTGTTCCACAAGGAGATCGCAAAGATTTTTTGAAGGTTTAAATTCAATTATTTCGTCTTTTATCATTGATTTAAAAAGGGGATAAGCTTGGTCTGAGGTGGGAATGCATAGAAATTCCAAGAAGAATCCAAAGTGAAAGCATTAACAACGTAGGCGTCCAGATCCCGGTGCCACGTACAATATTTTTTGTATTTTGTATTTATTCTCGATGCAAATAGATCTATCAAAGGGTACCCAAAAGTTTTAGTAATTTGGCGAAAAGCTCTATCTGACAACTCCCACTCAGTATCTATGTTGTTGATTCTAGATTCAAGATCAGCTTCGTTGTTATTATCGGATGTTATATACGACGCAAAAAACCCATAGCCGTCTTGATTCGTACCATTGCCAATATTGTTTTGCAATTTTATGTAATTTTATATTGAATGAGTTCCTCCGTACTTGTTTATGTAAGAAATAGCCGTGGTGTTATCGATTCGTAATAAAATTTCTACGTTTGTTAAATTGCTAGAAAACGTTCTGAGCCCTAAAAAAGTAGCAGCTAGTTAGTTTTAAAATTTCTCGAGATAAGCGAAATATCTTTTTCGAAAAGATCGTGCCTCAAAAGTTCGAGAAACCAGAAAACCTAATTGATAATGCAATTTTGCGTGTCAGTAATAGTCTTTTGTCCTAAATTTGAAAAATTGGTTTATATATTACCTTAACATCTGAAAAAAACACAAACTATGTATTTTGCATTTAAAATACATTTTGCATTAAAAAAACCAATTCAAATGGACTTCTGAAACACTCAACACTGTCATGGTGTGTGGAATGATGAAATTGGCAGAATCAGAATTTATCAAGTATATTGATAAAATATGCATGCATGGAACCGCTAAACGTCTTTCAGAAAAATCTATCTGCGACATAAACAAAAATACACAAATTGCGGTTGGAACGAAAATCACTCCAACCGCAATTTGTGTTGAAATTCATTGAATATTTGAATAACTGAGTCAATTTTTTTGTTGACAGGTATACTTCCATCAATAATTTTTTGTCTCAATGACGTCAATACGAATAAAATGATATTCAAAAAATCATAAATTTTATCGTCATAAAATATATACATATCTAATTTATTCACAAGTTTTACAGTTTTAAAATTACTTTCAATGTCATAAAAAATGTAACTACAGAAACAATAAAAATATTTTTAATATTCTCATAAGAGTTAGTAAGTAACGTATATCCTTAGTAGTATAAAGTTAGCTGTTGCTTTTTTTCTTTTAAATAAATCGTCTGATATCGTGTCCACAAAGTCTGGAAATGGTTGAATTACTAGAGAAAAAAAATTCTGAAAAAGAAAATTCCATGTTCAATATTTTATTTTACGCGATTCTAACGAATGAAATTAAAATCGGTTCTTTATTTTCACACATTGAGAACGAAATTAAATGGCAATACGATGCTTAAAAAATATTCAAGTCAAAAAAGACGTCTTTTTTCTGACTTCATTATGATTTTTTCCAATATGACATCCTTAGGACCTCATTTTTAACCGACTTCAAACAAAACAAGGAGGTTCTCAATCGACTGTATTTTTTTATGTTTGTTACCATAAAAGTCTTAAATTTGCATAAAGTATGCACGACGAATTTTGTGACAAATTAGTTAGCGTTCTTCAAATTCACAAAAATCACAAAATAAAAAAAAACTTTTAACAAAAAGAAAACCGACTTCAAAAGAAAAACTTTTTCAAAACAAATTAATATGCACTAAAAACCAAAAAAATACCTATAATATAGTAAATATTATATGTAGTAAAAATTATTGTTATTTTTGGAGAAAGGTATTAACTTTCCAGCACCGTTACCTCTTTTTTCTGTCGAAATATTATGTTTTTTCACAGTTTTTAAGAATTTACACACCTCTACAGCTCCATCAAATTGAGTAAGAAACATTGGAAATTTGTTTGGAAATTGATTTAATGTTAAGAAAGTGCCTTCTGACAATTTCGATTTTTCGGCTCCTTTTTTTTTGATAACTACACGTGAAAAACATGAAAAGACAAAGACCCCGTCAATAAAAAGCATATAAACGGGGAGAAATATAATCTTAGTGATGGAGCTTTGTTATTCACCAATTTTTTATCACTGATACACTACATCTACCAGTGGCGTGCATTACATATACGACAGAAAGACACTGCCCACCTTACAAAATTTAGATAAATATGT
This sequence comes from Chrysoperla carnea, assembly GCF_905475395.1. Taxonomy (NCBI): domain Eukaryota; kingdom Metazoa; phylum Arthropoda; class Insecta; order Neuroptera; family Chrysopidae; genus Chrysoperla; species Chrysoperla carnea. Next base: position 61,017,514 of record NC_058341.1, on the reverse strand, counting down.
TTAATCTTGTTCTGATATCTAATATTATTTATCTATCTACGAGTACTATGATTAAACACAAAATCTTAACGGGTATCATCTATAATTCTATACGGCATACATTGAATTTTAAGTGATTTCGCATTACACTATACTAGCGCTGCTGAGTGCCCCCAGCCAAAGACACGAACTATTCTTGCGTAAATGTTTATATGTGTGCACTCATAGTCGAACATGTGTGCGTTCGTATAAATACAATAAAATGCCATACATAAGAAAGCATAAAAAGACAGACTTAAGACTGTGTCTTTTACAACACGACAAATTACGAAATTCTCCGAAGTACCTTCATTTCTTATTCATTTAAATACACATAAATCAGTTGTGAGTTGATCTCCAAAATTTATAGCGATTAGTGATCTACGCACATTTTCGTCTTATTGCTTTTATACTGAGTCGAGTTGAATATTGCTTGTTTTGGTTTGTTTGTGGTTATATTATCAGGTGTTAAAGATTATACGTTGATTATAGAGAAAAATGGATAATATTCACTGCCAAATTTGTTCAGATGGTGTGTGTATAGAAAAATTATTATTAATAACACACAACTTTCTGATCATATTATTGGCTAACAGGTTACAAACTTCTATTTTGTTTTGCATGTCTACTAGTTGCTAACAACAAAACCATCTGGAAAGATACCGGTTACAACAATGTTCATAATTTGCTGCGACCGCAAAGAAACACGATCAATATGAAAAACACTTAGAAGCTTCCCTTAAGTATCACACGTTTGGAAAAAATCCGTTTACTCATACCACCATCTTTTCACTTCTATTATTTAATTCTAATCTTTAATCAGCCAATCTATGTATATTTGTGGTTACAAATACTTACATAATTATTTACTTACCATGACGATGAATCAAAAACCAACATGCATTATTTTTGATTATACTGTAGCTTTTAAAGATTTCTGCCTACCCTGACTAAAAACTCTATGCACGCTACTGACATCTATAAAGTGTTTTATCGCTGAAGTTGAAATATAAAAACAAACATATTTATATAAGAAACAAAAATTTTTAGAATTAAAAAATATAATATTAAAAACATAAAAAATAATCTTAAACAGGAATTTCCTGAAGAAAAAAAAAATTATGTATATAACATTACCTTGGCATAACCTTGCCAAGGTAATATTAATCCTCAGATATTAACCCTTAATAAAACAACCTCTTTTCATATTGACCCATCTATTTCATCTACATAATTATTTCAAATTTAAGTGGTAAAGTTAACATGAGGGCGAATAACCTGTTGAAAATTTTATCATAATTTTTCTAATTAAACTTACCTTGCACAATTGAGTTATTTGTTGAAACACCATATATACACAATGTAGATTACACTGTCACATTACACATACATACTTGTTACGCATTATATCTGATATTCTCATATAAAACATACTATACAAATTGAGCCTAATTTGCGCGAATAAACAGTGAAAAAATGTTTCAAACCAAAGTTGTTTATTTCGTTATAAGGAACATTTTATACATTTAAATTTAGTTCTGTCTCGAATGGTTTACAAATCCTTGACCTATGTTGCTCATTTACGAACTCGACTCCACTTGTTACGCCCTTAGCACGCTGTAAAAATTTCAGCTTGATTTCTCACTTCGTTTTTGAGTTATCGTGTTGTCAGACGGACAGACAGCAGCCAGAAATGGAGTAATTAAGTGATTTAATGAACAATTATCCTTAGTAATTGATTAATTATTCATCTCACATAAGATCAAAGTACAAAGCACTTACCTAATAACAGTAAAATTTAGTTTCTATTTTTTATACCATGTGTATGAAATATATGAAATCAAATTAATTATTTTTTAAATGCCTTTTACATTAATAATTGAATATCTCGAAAACTATTATTTAGTCAACATATAGTTTTCTACTACTTTCTTAAGCGTCTCTACCCGCATCTTTTCAGAAATGCTACTTAACTATTGCAAAAGTGATTGCAAATTGAAAAACATGTTTTATACCGTGTTTCGTAGTTTTTACAATCAACTAAAAATCATTTTGTAGATTTTTAATAATTCGACAACTTTCATTGTGGACTCAAGTCAATTGGCGGCCTGGTTCCGCTGATAATTGGAAAAAAACCGAAATAAAGTTTTTACCGCCTTATCCCAAATTTGATATTTTTGCAAGAAAAATCTTCGATTTCAGTCTAATGTATACTTTCGACCTACTGAACTTGAATCTGCAAACCGTTTGTAGTTATGAATTAATACTTGGAAATGGGCTTTTTTACCCCGACTATACAATGGCGAGGGCTATGTGTTTAACTAGTATGTATGTATGTTCATCTGTTCGCACTAATCTAGCTTCTAAAATACTTCATAATTTGACAAATGAATGGTATTGCTAAAAGCGTCTTGATCATCCTCTGGTTGTAGGCTTTGTTGGTTATGCCTCATTAAAGTGCATATAGCGCCTTCTAGAGAACATAAAGTTATGATCGAAAAACAAATTTCGATTTAATGATAGCGTGTTTGGTATCAAATTAGAGGACTTAATTAGCACTTTTCAAAAATATATATTGTTATGCTTAATAACGAAATTATAACCGCAAAATATAATGTATGTATTTTCTTCTGTTACCTTTATAAGTTGACAAATGAGGTTTCGTTAAAAGCGACTTGATCGTTCGCTGGTTAAAGGCTATGTGAAGTCACATTAAATTGAAAATGGCGCCCTCTAGAGGCCATAAAATCACGAACAAAAATCAATTCATAATTTAACGATACCGTGTTAGGTACAAACGAAAAGGTGTAGTTAGCACTTCGAATATACATATATTGTAATACTTTATCACAAAATTATCACTCCAAAATAGTCTAAATAAAGTTCGAAAACTAAAACTCCGACTTACTTATAAAATCTTGATCTTAAAAGTAAACAAGAAAATATTTTCATCTGTACTTGTTATGTCCAGTAAAATTCTTTATTACAGCCGGGGAACCTATTTTCCGTCCTGTGGAAAACTGTTTAATCTTAGAGGTCCCCCCGACTTTAATGACGATTTACTGATCATAACAATTTCAGATGAAAATATTTTCTTGTTTTCATACTTTTAAGAGCAAGATTTTGTAAGAGAGTCGGGGCTTTATTTTTCGAGCTTTGTTTTATTTATAAATAGGCTGGTCCAATAGTCACAATCTTACTGTCAAACTTACCATGTAAACATTACAGTAAAAGTTCATCCTCCAGTGAGAGTTGACTGTCCGCAGGTGAATGCGACTATTTCTGGTCTTTCCTGGATATTTTCCTTACCTGAATATTTTGTTATTTGCTTGGTCCATATCTGAATATTACCAGTGCTAGATTTAGGCTTAGGCCCGTAAATTTCAAATGTGAACAAATTTAGGAGTACTCCGATTTTTTTCAATAAAATGTATTGAATAATTTAATGATGAAATTTACTTTTAAATTTGCCACAATGTTAATTTTGTAATAGATCAATTGGCTGTTTTCAATATTAGTCTTTTTCGAAAAATAATGTGGATTATTAAAAAAAAAGAGATGAATTGAATAATTTTGAGAACACATTTACGTTCTTCAATGTTTTTCAATTTTTAAACAAAAGTATAAATTTAAAAAAAAAATTAAAAATAAACAATTTTTTTTTTGGAACATTTTTTTGTATTTATCATTGTTTACCCGTTAAGGAGCAAACTAGGACAAAACTTTGGGGTCCATTTTCTAAAACTATGATAGATATGAAGTTAAAAATTTGCGAGTAGCTCCAACTAGTTGTCTTTTGAAAAATTATCGAAAAATGACAGTAAATTCTACTTTCGAAAATTTAAGAAAACCGAATAAATGGCGGCCGAAAGGGCGGTATATCAAACCGAGCCTAGGGCGGCATCAAATCTAAATCCGCCCCTGAATATTACTCATCGTACAATTAACATAATTATATAAATGATCAGTTAGTATATTAACATACTTTAATTATATACGATATATCTGTTTATATGCGTGAAATGTTTAGATGAAGAAAATAGAAGGCATTATATGTAATGAACAGTATACTAACTTAAGGATGTATGAGCATGACAATAATGTTTGATTTAAAGGCTCAAAATTTGTTTGTAGGTAGTCTTTTACTCAAAGAGTATGTGGTTAAAATTTCAGCTTAGGTATCCGTGCAAATTTTTAAGAAAAAAGTCATTACAAATCGATATAAAATACAATGGCTCTTATGGAGGAATCTCAAAAAACGACATATTTTGGAAGTTTTTGATAATTTTCATTTGGAATGAATGAAAACAAATTTAAAAAAAAACTTTTTAATAGAAAGTGAACATATTAGCAATGAATTAGAAAAGAAAAAAACTAAGTGTCACCGTCCATATAAGGGGTGTAAGAGCAGGGTAGATTAAGGGTTCAAATTATTTTTATCTTATTTTCAACTTTGATGATGAATTTTGTTATAACTTCATGAATGTAGACGAAAAATAAGAATAAAATTTTTCGATATGTGTCTTGGTTTTCGAAATATCGAAAGCTAAATAATTAAACAAAATTTTCAATTTTCGATATTTTGAAAATTAAGCCAGATATCGAAAAATTTTATTCTTACTTTTCGTCTTATATCATCAAGTAATAATATAAATTTATCATCAAAATTGAAAATATCTATTTTTAAATTTGTGCCCCCACTACCATGCTCATACATCCTTAAATCTAAGTAGAAATTTACCTTATATAATATGGAAGTACTTTCGTAACCGCACGCCAGCATAAATATTTTTTTGAATTATTGCTGGCGCTGACTACTTTATTAGTTTCTAGTAAGGGAGAGTGGCCTAAAATGATACTCCTAAGAAAAATAAAACCAAACTATACGAGATATGTAGAACGTGAAAATATTTTTGGTTTCTTTATTCAAGTGTTGCAATATTGGCATGCCAATTTTTTGGATAAAATTTATAGAACGATGCAGTATATCTGAAAAGGTGTTGTTTTATCGATCCAGTAAATAATAGGTGATCCCATTTCGTGTTTTATTCAACAAGTCACATAAAATATTAATTGTTCATTTACATTGCACCAACGATTAGAATAAATACAAAAATGACCGGTAAAATCACTTTGAGCATCACATTCAAGATCCGACACATAATGGGGGATCATCTTACCTATTATTTTACAAACAAAATAGGGATCATTTTAACCAATATAAAGGCGATCATTTTTTTAACCCGTAACGACATATTAGAATATCGTCATAAAAACTAACCTAAAAATTCATTATGAGCGTTATCCCTATCCCTATTATATTATAAATGTGAAAGTAAGGATGTTTGTTTGTTTGTTTATATATTTGTTTGTTTGTTTGTTACGCTTTCACGAAAAAACTAGCGAATGGATTTGAATGAAACTGTACAACAATATAGCTCATACATCAGAATAACACACACATGTGCTATAATATATAAAAAAATTTTTTTCCATCTATGATCATCATTTTAAACCATAAATTAAAGATTTCTTTAAAAATTTATAATAGTGTCATATAATACATATAATACGTCAAACAATTCATGGCCTTCTTTTCTGATGTACTCAATGAAATATGACTATTTTACACTTGAAAATTATATAAATATTTTAGCTGAGTTAAACAATTCCTTCGAGTGTTATGGAAAGGGAATAAGTGAGATCAAGAGAGATAGAGGCTATCAAGCTAGTATTATTATAAAGTTACATACACAAAAGTCAACAAAAGTCACGAGGAAAACAACCATCGGTGAAAACTAACACAAAAAAAGAAATTTTTTGATGAAATTTGTCTTACCATAGATCAAAGGCAGTAGCAAAATAGCTTTTACTTCGCCCTAAGTCTTTAAGCAACCATTTATTTGATTACGTTAAAGCCATCTATCGATAAATATAATTCAAAACTTTAATAGTTCACTTAAAATAAAGAAGGATCATTTTATCTTGAGGGGTTAGTTTGTAACATCTTCCCCTCAAATAAACCTTCAGAACAGGAGACCACTGACGAAAAAACTATCAAGTTACTTTCACCGACGCCGACTCTAATACTTTAGAATATTTATAGCTGGTTACGAAGGCATTTCCTAATATACTATACCCAGAAGTAAGTACATCCATATCAGTGATGTTGGTTGATAGATTACAAACATAAGATTAGATGAAGGTGAACAGTTTATTCAATTTATAATACAACTAATCGTAAGTTTTATTAGATTGAAATAATAGATTGATTACCTACATTATTTATCATTCCATTTAATTGAACTAATTTGGCGTAGAGATTTGAGTTAAAAAAACTGCAAAGAATAAACTCTATATCTGAAAGAAACGGCATAGTTTGAGATTCTTTTTATATTTTTCACTTGGAACAAATAACAAAAAAAAACTTTTTAATAGGAAGTAAACATATTTTCTATGACATGACATAGAAAAGAAAAATACCAAGTGTCTACATCCCTGTAAGTGATATACGAGAAGGGTAAATTTAGGATTGAACTTGTTTTTACCTCATTTTTGATTTTCAACTCAAATGATGAATTTTATAATAACTTCATGAATGTAGACGGAAAATAAGAAGAGAAATTTTCGATATCTGCCTTGGTTTTCGAAAATCGCTAGTTGAATAATATAAGAAAATTTTCAATATTTTCGAAATTATAACATATATGGAAAAAATTCGTTTTTACTTTTCAAGTAATACGAGTAATTCACTCTCAAAAATGAAAATATTTATTTTTTTATATGTTTACCTGAATTGCTTGATCATACACGCTCATACATCCCTAATACTGGTAATATTTAAGGAAATTTGCATGGATTGAATAATACTAGGGATTTCAATAAAACTTTATAAATACATTTTTGGATCAACAAAGTTTCCAAAAATCACAAAAAATTCCTAGCTCATTGGGCATTTTATTGTTTTTTTATTGCTCAAAGTTGGCTGAAAAAATGATGAATCAAATAATTTATCCTTCTCAATTGGATCTAGGGAGTGTGATAAACTATTTAAAATATTTTGACAATCTTGTAGTTTATAATAATACCATAATAATATAAGGTTGCCGATGATATAAAAACAAATTTCATGAACAGAGACGACTAGTTAGAATATTGATGATTGAAGAGAGATATCTATGTTATCAAATTTATAAGCATCACTTGCCCCTAATATATTATATATTTTTTTAGTTGCGTGGAATTGTATTCGGTTTATATGTATGTATCGTACAATAAACCAACAACTTTATTACAATACTGTAGGTTTACAATCACCTTAACGTTAATACTTTTAATGAGCATTTATTAAAACAAACAGCGTAAAGATTTGTGTAATCTACTTTGAAATATTCTGTTTGAATATATCTATTCATTTTAGAGAGTCAAATTATTATCTACATGAATTTTAAACAAGCCATGGTGTATATGAATTTTTGATCCACAATTATGCGTATGAAATATTTTTCTATTAATAACTGAGAAGTTCTTCATTTTATCCTTCACGCAAGTTTGAATATCCTCATTCACATTAAAATTGAAGAATAGGCATAAAATTTTCCTGATTAAATTGTAGGAAAAATTTTATCAATTTTAAACCGACTTCAAACAAAAAAAAGAAAGAGGTTCTCAATTCGACTGTATTTTTTTTTTAATGTTTGTTACCTCAGAACTTTTGACTGGATGAAACGATTTTGATGATTCTTTATTTATTCGAAAGCTCGTGCTTCCCGTGTAGTCCCATTTCAATTTGGTCCAGTTCTGACAATGAAAACCATATAAGTTTTAAATTAGCATTAAGTATGTGCGCGACAAATGGACGAATAACTCGGTATCACGCCAACCGATAATGATTCTTTTTTTAGAGATAAATTTGTTAGTGTACTTCACTAAAAATCATAACATAAAAAAACCTTTAATAACAAAAAACCGACTTCAAAAATAAAGGTATTCCAAAACAAATTAATATGCACTAAAAACTAAAAAATAACGAAGATATAAAGTAGTTTCAATTATTGTTATTTTTGGAGTCGGTTATTTTCATTGCTGTTATGAAATCCAGTAAAATTTAAAAATGCTGGGTTTTTTTACGGGCGAATATTTTCCACATGAAAAACACAGAAACAGTTTTTTTTTTTTAATGTTATTTTTGTGTATTCTTGTACATACTTTCAGCGTCATGATCTATGTTATAACAACATAGAATAGCTGAACAAGGCTTAAAGTTTACTTAGAGCTAAACAAGACTTAAAGTTGGCTTAGAGATGAATTCTTCGCCTGCAGAACCCAATGAAATGCTGCGCGAGAAAATATATATAACATCTTTTTCCTTTCATTTAATTATTATTAATATGAGTTTCCAAAAAATATTTAATCATTTATGTAATATTATTGCCTATGTTTTTATAAAACAATATCCTTATATACAGGGCGTTCTGTTATTGATAGCAGAAAATGGTACCAGTAAGTTAAGCTTATCGAGACAAATGGCAAAGCTCTTTGGATCTGAGGTCTGATTCGAAGAAAAAAAATACAAACCTATTTTTTAAATTAGTTGACCAATACAGTGACACTTAGATGTGGAAGGTGTCAAATTATATTTTAACATAGGTACGGGGGGGACTAAATTGTGTAATACGTAACACGTAACGTCTTAGGATGTTGTGTTTTGCTATACCAATATGAGTTATGTATTGTACAATTTAATCCACCCGTACCTACGTTAATATATAATTTGATAGCTCCCACATCTTAGTGTCACTGTATTGATCAATTAATTTAAAAAATAGGTTTGTATTTTTTTTTCTTTAAAATAAAGACAAAAAAATATTATTTTTAGTATTCGCTACCAAATTAAATCACTTTACAATCAATTATTGTTTCATGATAGTCCCCTCTATATTCTAAAGTGACACCTACTAATTTAATGAATTCGATAGGTTTGTGAATTCATAAATGTTTCTATTTTCCCATAGCCACAACTCTCGAATCCCGCCTCAGATCGGAATTTGGTAAAGAGCTTTTCCATTTGTCTTAATAAGCTTAATTTACTGGTACCATTTTCTGCTATCAATAACAGAACGCCCTGTATATTATTTCTTCAGCATGTGTATTGTTAAACACATTACAGTATGTGTATTGTTAAACACATTACATATTGCATTAAATTACAGTAGCTCTTTACTGGCTTTTTGGCTACGAGTCTGGTTAGAATACATTATTATGTTAACAGAAACGAAACATTTCAAGCAGACTAAGACAAATTAAAGCAACGTATATCTATGAAAATTTTATTGTATCATCAAATTCATCATTTTAAACATATGGAAACAAACTGATGATTTTGTTTAATATTTAAAAGGTAAAATTTCAGATAAGTACGTACAATGTACATGCATGTCGACGCTTTTATTTGTGTTGTGTTTAACTTTTTGAAACTATATTCATTTCACCATAAATATTTTCTATATATTAGAGATTATTTTATACAACTTTTATTTCAAAAACTCTTTACAGTGTGTATAGACATTTCTTGCCTCTTAGAATGTCGTGATTATTTTGCTTTCAATTGGGTGATCAACTTTTCTAGAGAAACCTAACCAACTGAACTTTTTTGTTGTTGCTTGAATCACCCTGAGGACAATTAGAAGAACGAAGAAAAACTTTTTTAGGTTGTTTGATTATTCTATAAAAACTAGCGACAAATCAGCGAAATTTTACGTTTTTTAAGCAAATAAGTTTATATATATAATTAAGCAAATATGAGTTGCAAAATCATACTTCCAATTAATTCATACTATCTTTACACACCGATAAAGTGCACGACCGAGTAAGAACGGAATCACCTTCATCCGTTTGACTTCTTAAAACAGTTTTTTATCCTACAATATCTATGAATGAAAAACTGACTGACTGACTGACTAATCAAGGCACAGCTGAAAACGCCGGATCTACAGAAAGAAGCATGAATTTTACATAAACGATTCTTAAAAGACGTAAGTGTGTGGCGTTCAAAGTAAGGTTGAAAGTTTGCATGAAACATTATCAATTTTGGAGTTAGAAATGCAAAAAATGATATATGAGCTCATGGTTCAAAACTAAAGTTTACTGTATTGTACTTAATAATTAATTAAATTAATTAAACTATTAAAATAGGGGGTGAAAGTTTATATGCTCATGGTTTGAGACTGAAGTATACTTTATCACTCTTTTATTTCATTCTTTAAAGTAGCACAGCGAACTCAATCACCTAATGCCGCGTTATTATTTAAGGGGATAAAAGTGCAATAAGATATATATCTCGTGATAATGATTCATTTCAATGTATTCCAATTAATGTCTTTACATTTCTCACAAAATCTATATTTTTCTATTGGTAAGTGATGGTAGTTGGCTTAGTCCGGATTAATATACTAATAATAATTAGAAGCATTAAACGAAACCCTGTGAAATTTTGGACTGTTGTCTTGCGATGGACGTATTGTCAGATAATTCTAAATTTTTGTGTACTTTTAAAGGATATTGCAATACAATTACCATCAAAATTTGAAGTCAATTAGTCGTCGTTCGGATCATAATACGGAGAGACATTGAGACGATTAACCGTTTCATTGTTGAGATATAATAACGCAAAATTAAACAATTTTACAGTTGAACAGAAACAACTATGGAAGAGTATTGTGGTTGTAAGAGAAATAGCTATAGTAGAAGTGGTACAGTATAGATAAATAATAAATGGTGTTTCACAACAAGCTTAAATGCTCTTACAGTGTATATAATCCAAACCTTTTTTACAATATTGTATCAAAACAAAATCCCTAAAACGCCTAACTCAATTAATATAGATTACTCTTTATAGTGTGCTCAGTTTATCAGATGGTCTTAAAACTTAAGCTTTGTACAACTTAACTATGTACAGGCTGTTTTTATCGAATATGAGTGCAAAGCGAAGTAACACAGTTTATTAGTAATTCTCACAATAGAAAATTCATATACAGCGGTTTCTTTACGAATTCTCGAAATTTAAAGGCTGCTGGATAATAAATTATTCATAATTTGAGAATTCCCTATGTGACCCCTTAAACAATGTATACTTAAGCATATAAGCAGATAATTTAAGGTCAGTTTGCAATACTTACCAACTATAGTCATTTCCACAATCAATTCTTAAAAAACCTTAAAGAATAAGTTAACAGTTTATACTATTAGTTTTCGAAATAAAAAGCATCTAATAATAAGAGAAACAAAGTGTAAGGGAAATATAACTTCAGTGATGGTGCTCAGATCCTCGGAAATTATTTTTATTTAAAATATATGTAAATAGTTAAACTTTCAGTGAAAATTTTCTGATTAAGAGTCAATATCAAAACAATTGTCGGTACCACGCTGTCTTTATGTTCGCTGTTTCCACCGTGTGTGAGTTTTATTGGAGGTGTTTCCATGGTAACGATACACTACTTTAATAGGCCTTTTCATCATGTCATAAGCGCAAGTGCAGAGTTTATTTTTTCGTACTGACAGCAATAAGTAGGACTAAGATAGAAGATATTTGTTATTCATTTTATCACATTGGTTATAAATCATTTAGTACGAAACAAATGTGAATCGTGATTTTAAAATGAAAAGCCCTATTATAGAATTGTATGGATGCATATATAATTGTATGGATTGCATTTATGACTTACATTGTAAATATAATATTATTGTCTCACAAATTTAAATAAATAATTATGATAATTTACATTAAAAGAATATTATTATGCATTAAGTTTAATTAATTAGTGTTTTTCAATAATTTTAATTTGACATTTTCTATAAGATTAACATGTAAGGAACTGCAAATAAGTCATAACAGACTCCTTTATCGCCAAAATTTTTCACCACTACCATGACTACGCACACAACGAATAAGTATTGCTATTTAATTTTCTTTATATAGTGATAAAGATGGCCCAATTTTTAGCAGAAATAAATAGGTAAATCTATACATATATTACAATATTGATATTAAAATGTGTATTATTTCAAAAAGAAGATTATTTGTAGCTAACAATAAGCACTTAGGTATTATATTACAGGGCAAAGTGTTTTACCTAGGTTATAATGTATTTGATATCAAAGAGATTGCGACTGTGTATAGATTCTTTAATTTCTTGAAAGATTTTGATATCTATGTAGCATAAACTGTATGAAAAAGATATGTACATATCAGAGAGTAAGCAACCCTCAAGCAGAGGGAATGATAAAAAATATTAATATTAATAAAAAATATTCAAATTAAATAAAACATTGCATCGTCAAAGTTTATTATTATTCCAACACTGTGTACCAGAATTTTCATCATAAATTTTTCAACAGCACAAAATTGTAGTAGGTAGGTATATAGGCAGCTTACTTTACAGTTTTTAGAACAAAACTCAGCTGACGAGATTATTGACCTGTGTTAAAATGCTTATCTGTCTAGGGAGTGGGCGGCCATCTCAGGTCTGCCTGGTTGGAGGCCAATGACCTCTCCTAGAACAAGCACACCTACCTGGGGGAGGTGTGCGTCTCAAGGACTTTTGTCCTAGAATACGCACAGCTTGTTGGCTTGTCGATGACCAGTCTATCCTAAAATACGCACAGCTGTCGAACTTATTGCCCCGCCTGGTTCAAAGCCCGCAATTCTGACCTGCTGATATGTTAAAATACATACAAATAAGCAGCGATCAACTTTTAAATAAATATACAGCAATTGCAAACGATTTATATATATTGTGATCTGAGGTACAACGATCATCTGCACATATATAATATAAATGAAAGTATAATATTTGTAAAATATGATTACATATAACCTATTCATATTCGTACTAAAGTATTACATATTAAATATTCAAGACCAGACATTTCTGACATTTTAACTGTGAAAGTATATTGCTAAGAGTAGTTTGAGACTTTTGAGAGAAACTGATACGTATGGTTTTAGAAAATTGTTTTATACATATGGATTTATACCACCAATCTTCGAACAAAAACAACACAGTATTATAACACGTGTAGAATAATATTAATGTAGTAGAGATGCTAACAAAGTGAGTTATTTGTATGTATATCCGGTAATACTTGATTACAAATAAATTTCGATTTTTGCCCTAATTTCCTAGATCAATTTTTGTATTATATGAATACGTATTTCGACTACCAAGTATTCATCAGTACGAATTAGCTAATCGTAATTACTCTTATAGTGTACGATATTGGATTTGCTGTGAACTGACATGCTTTTAAAAAAGTTGCATAACCTAATGTTCTGCAAGTTAACTTCAGGTTTTTGCCAGCTGGAAGAAATACCCGATATGGAAGTGACAAAAAGGCATATGATTTTTTCTTTTTTATGTGGTGAAAAATACTACTGGCAAATTTTTTTAAGCATCATTCCGAATTCAACGAGATATCACTCACATTTTTACGACCAGTATTTCTATATTTCACCAATTTGAACTTGTTAACCAGACTACTTAAGAAAATGATTAATTTTAGTTAAATTATAGATATTTATTATATATTCATCAATTTTACCGTAAATATTTATTGAATTATGAAATCATTAAATTGAATGAATATATTAAGTTAACAATAACGATAATATTAGTAGTCGGTGTCAGCCAAGGAAACAACTTTGACAGAACAGTTTGCTACATTAACTTGGCTGACTCCGACTCCAAAAATAACAATAATTATGCCTAAATACATTATATTATCGTAATTTTTTACTTTTTAGTGCATATTAATTTGTTTTGGAACAGTTTTTTTTAAGTCGGTTTTCTTTCTGCTAAAAGTTTTCTTATTTTTTTTATTTGAAGTACACTAACTTATTTATCACTAAAAAAGAATCATCGATTGCAGTTGGCGTGATATTAAGTTGTTCGTTCTTATGTCGCGCATTATCTTAATGCAAAATTAAGACTTCTATGGTTTTCTCATGGATCCCATTGTCAGAACCAACTTGAATCAAATATACCAAATTGAAATGGGACCACACGGGAAGCACCAGCTTTCAAATAGAAAAAGATTCGTCAAAATCGTATCACTCAGTCGAAAGTTCAGAGATAACATAAAAAAATATACAGTCGAATTGAGAACCTCCTCCTTTTTGGTGTGAAGTCGGTCAAAAAAAAAGTTATTTATTTTTTTAATCCAGAGTGAGCCAAATGCTCATAATGTAAATGTGGGCGGGTTATGAATATGCGAGAGAATAAAAATTCAAATTAAAAAAAATTTTTTTCTTTCGCTTACATAAATAACTTAAGGATATGCACGGTTTTTATACCATGCATATATGTAATATGCAAGGTATACTAAGTTTAGTCTCAAGTTTCTAACTCGTAAAAATATTGATGCTAAGCAAAAAATTTTGGTATAGGTGTTCATAAAATCACCTAATTAGTCCATTTCCGGTTGTCTGTCTGTCTGTCTGTCGTCTGTCCGTCTGTCATCACGATTACTCAAAAACGAAAAGAGATATCAAGCTGAAATTTTTATTGCGTGCTTAGGACGTAAAAAGTGAGGTCAAGTTCGTAAATGAGCAACATAGGTCAATTAGGTCTTGGGTCCATAGGGCCCATCTTGTAAACCGTTAGAGATAGAACAAAAGTTAAAATGTAAAAAATATTCCTTATAAAAAATTAATCAACTTTTGTTTGAAACATTTTTTCGTAAATATCACTGTTTACCTGTGAGGGCGCAAATTAGGCGTAAATAGTATGTAATTATGGGAATATCATGTGTGACGTCAATGTATGTGTAATGTGATGGAGTCATCAACACTGTCTATGCATGGTATTTCAACAATTAACTCCGTCAATTATTTGTTTTCACTTGTTTTTTAATTGACTTATTCGGATGATATCTTCACTTGCTTGTAAAATATTCTGGTTTGTTTTTCGATGATGACTGATAAAAAATTAAGATGATGACTGAAGAGAAAATTAAGAAAAAGAATTAAGATGGCTGATCCTAAAAGTTATGCCACTAGAAGTGCTGCAAAAAAAGATGATTTTTGTGAAACAAAAAAAGTCGAAAATGATGAAAAAGTTACGTTAAGTGAAAATGTGTTAAGTGCTTTACGTGATGTTATGCGTGAAATAGTGAGAGATGCAATAGAGCCTTTAAAATCGGAAATTGACGAGCTACGAAAAACTAACCTCAATCTCCTAGCTGAAATTAAAAAATTCCAACTTGGCACCACGATAGCGACAACTTCAAATACAAGTCAACAGGTGGAGTTGAATACAAACAATAAACAAAGTCAAGCAACAAACCAAAATTTTGAAAGACTTAGTTCTAAAAATGTTCATTTTGATGGCGCTGATAATATTATTTTAAAAAAACAAAAAACAAACGATCCTCGAAAAACTAAGCAATACACATATGCACAAACGCTTATAAATGATTTATCGTTTGCCAGAGTAATGCCTGTTCCTGAAATTGAATTGATAGAACAGAGTGTTGGTGTTGGCGGTAGCCAAGCGGACGAAGACGGCTATACTGAAGTAAGAAGAAAAAGAAGAAAAACGAAGAATATCGTTATTGGGAAGTCAGAGGAAGAAAACAATCTTTCGGCAGCAGAAAGAAACATTTGGATCTTTTTGGGTCGAATGGAGAGCAGTACAACTGAAGAGCAAGTGAAAAATTTTCTTCACCGTAAATTGCCTGATTTTACTTTTGAGGTAACTCAATTGGAAACTAAAGGCATTAATGCATGTTTCAAAATAAAGGCAAATATAAGCTTACAAGAACAACTTTATGATGGTAGCTTTTGGCCAAAAGGGGCAGTGATTAAACGATACTTTTTTCGACGACCCCTTGGAGGAATCTAAATCAGACCTAGAATTGCATAATAAAGGAGAATACCTTTTTGAAATTCTTCATTTAAATATCCAAGGCTTAAGAGGGAAGGACAATCTACTTGAAATATATCTGGAAGAAATGTACAATCAGAAATTATTTTCAAATGTTCAAATCATATGTCTTACTGAACACTGGTTTAATGAAGATGAAATTACAATTCTGAATATATCAGGATATACAGTTTCATCAAAATTTTCACGATCCTCAAAGTACCGCGGGGGATGTTGCATACTGACTAAAGTAAACATTGAAGTTAAAGAGTTAATTGACATTCAAAACTTATCAAAAGAATGTGATTTTGAGTGTTCAGCAATTGAACTAGTTAAAAGTGATCTTATAGTTATGTGTATTTATAGGTCACCAGCGGGGAATATCGATGAGTTCTTTAATCTGTTCGAGAATTGTTTAAATTTAATCTTCAATAAAAAAAAATGATAAGAAACAATTAATAATTTGTGGAGATTTTAACATAGATATTTTACAATGTAATAGATCTGTTCGCTGCCTGCAGCAAATTCTTCTATCGTATAATTTACAAATAGTAGTGAAGCAACCGACGCGTATAACAAACACATCGGCAACTTGTATTGATAATTTTTTTACAAACATAAATCCCGTAAAAGTAAATGTTTTCTCAAACACAATATCGGATCATACTTGTCAAATACTAGGATTCCAAATGAGTCGAAACTAGTTAACAAAATAGTTAACAAAAGAGTTTTTTCAAAGGAAAACATTAATAGCTTTTTATGTCTGTTACATAATGTATCGTGGGATTATATTATGGAAAATTACGATGCAAACGAAGCATTTGAACTCTTCCTTGAACAATTCAAATACTTTTTTGATATAGCTTTTCCGGTAATTAAGATTAAACAAAATAACAACAACGTTGATAATAAAGAATGGATTTCTCACGAAATAAAACAGCTGTCACTTGAGAAAAGACAAGTCTGGAATGAAATCAAAAATTGTAACTTAAATAATTGCAACTCTGCAAATTTAAAAAATGTGTATAAAAATTTATGCAATACAATGAAAACATTAATCAAAAAAACAAAACAAGAATTTTATAATAATATCATAAATACTGCTGACAATAAAACAAAAGTCACTTGGAATATTATTAATAAATCTCTGAACCGCACTAATACTAACAGTTCTAAAATTGATGAATTAGATTATAATGGTCAAAAAATTACTAATGTTGTTGATTTAGCAAATTGCTTCAACAACTTCTTTTTAAATACGGCGGTAAACTTAAATTTAAGTAAACCAAATTACGAAGATATAAAAATATCTACTACAAGCTCCACACTCTTTTTATACCCCTGTGATGAAATGGAGATATTTCGCACATGTATGAAATTAAAAAATAAAACCTCATTTGGGTGGGATGGTATACCATCGATTGTCATAAAGAGCTCTACTCATTACATAACTCCAGTATTGACACATTTGATCAACTTATCGTTAAGCCAAGGAATTTTTCCTTGTAGTTTAAAAAAGGCTGTTGTTCGACCAATTTATAAAAAAGGCGACAAATCAATTCCGTCTAATTACCGGCCAGTCTCCCTACTGCCAATATTCTCAAAAATCTATGAACATATAATATACGAAAGGTTAATGTTATTCTTTTCCAGTCAAAACGTCTTTGCTTCAGAGCAACATGGCTTTATAAGAGGTAGGTCAATCGATCAGGCCATATTTAAAGCATTTACAAATGTGTTAGATGCGCTAAATAATAATGAGATAGCCATAGCTATTTTTCTCGATTTAACAAAAGCTTTTGATAGCATTGAAACAGAGCTATTAACGCATAAACTATATTATTGCGGAATACGAGGAATTCCCTTACAGTTATTAGAATCTTACATGACAAATAGATTACAATGTGTAAAAGTAACAACTTGTGTAGAAGATACCATTATTGACAGCTTATCAGATTGGCACGCCACCTCACGAGGCGTTCCCCAGGGCTCAATTCTTGGGCCTCTCCTGTTCTTACTTTATATAAATGATTTACCGTATAGGTCAAATGAAAATATGATATTGTACGCCGACGATACTTCTATTTTTTATCGCGGCAAAAATCTAAATAGTCTAGAACAAGATATAAGGAAATCTGTCATAACTCTACAAACATGGTTTGAAAACAACAGCCTACAACTCAATTTTGCAAAAACTAGTGCTATTTGTTTTAGGAGTTCTCAAATAAACTCTATTTCTTTGCCAAATATCAATCAAAATATTACGATAACTGATGGAACTAAATTCTTAGGGCTAATATTAGACAATAAATTAAATGGGAATAAACACATCGAACAGTTAAATAAAAAAATAGCTAAACAGACTTATTCTCTTAGAAAGCTACAGAATATGCTTTCCATTGAAAAACTGAAACAAGTTTATTTTGCGAACATTCATTCTATTGTGAAATACGGTATTCTTTTTTGGGGACACTCACCGATGATCGGCAGTGTTTTAAAGCTCCAAAAGAAATGTATACGAATTATGTCAAATGCAGGTTATCTAGACCATTGTAAGCCACTGTTTAAAGAATTACAAATTTTAACAGTGGTGGACGTTTACATTCTTGAATGTGCAATTTTTGTAAAAAAGAATCCAACACTCTTTGAGGAATATCAACGTGAACACTATTATTTGACAAGAAATAAAGATAAAATGACAATCACTCAAACACGTAAAAAATTTATACTAAATAATACGATCAATAATTGTATAAAAATTTACAATAAAATACCTGATGATTACAAATGTTTACCATTAAATCATTTTAAACGTAAAATTAAAAAAATGCTGTTGCAAAAAAATTATTATAGTTTAGAGGAATTTGCTATTTGATGCATGATGACTCAATAATTGTGACTTATTCTATGTACTATGTACTTTTTTGAATAAATTTATTATTATTATTATAAATAAACAACTAAAAGTTTGTATAATTAGGTATAAATAATAATACAATATTAATGAAAATGAAACAATGTTTTTCTTTGAATTTTTGACAGTATAAGATTTATATTCACAGTATTTCAAAGTTTTAAACTCAAAACTATTAAAGGTTTAGGGACTTAAAGGTTTAGTTCGTTAAATTTGATTTTTTAAATTTGTAAAGACGCAAAATAGTATGAAAATAAAATTGTGACAAAAATTTTTTTGAGATGTCATTGAATGACAATAATTTACTTGCAATATATATATATATATATATATATATATATATATATATATATATATATATATATATATATATATATATATATATATATATATATATATATAACGTTCTTCTATAAATCGAAATACACGTTTATTTTTTACGTATTTCCATAATTAGTCTAGCTAACGAAGTAAAACCCCTACGATTTACGATTACGATTAATTAGTGAGGGCGCAAATTAGAACAACACTTTCGTATCCATTTTCTCAAAAGCCATAAAAGATAGAGAGTTGAAAATTTGCAGGTAGCTTCAACTAGCGCTTTTGTCTAATATTCTCGAAACGAAAACGAAACAAAATTCTAGAAAATACTTTCGACCACGCAATAAATGGCGACCGAAAGGACGCCATAATTGTGTTGGATTTTTAAACTCTTGTAATTTATTTAAAAAAATAAAAAAAAATGCAAACACTGATATTCGCAAAATGCAAACACAGTTTCTATGCAAGGTATTTAAACTGTTAACTAATCACTTGTCTGTTTTCAATTGTTAATATTATTGGAACGCTTCAAACACAGAAATATGTTTTATTATCAACAATATCGAATGTAAATCATGTAACTTAATAATTCATACAAAAAATCTTATACAATATTATATTATTAAAACGTACTATTACGATGGAAATATTTAATAATAATATGAATGGCTGAGTGAATGAAAGAGAAGTGTAGACATCAAATTAATTCATAAAAGCGTAAATATTTAATTGCAATCTCAATATATACATTAAAGTCTCTTTACTACAATATTATAGTGCGAATCTTTTATATATTATGTGTACATATAAAGCAAATATACAATTATTTTATTTTACAGGATGTGCACCAAAAATTTTTGTTTGATAAACTAACAAGTGAAAACAAACAATTGACTGAGTTAATTGTTGAAATACCATGCATAGTCAGTGTTGATTTCTTTATCACATTACACATACAAACATGTGACACATACATAACTGATAATCAAGTATAGTACAAATTATAAAATTTCCGCCTAATTGGCGCCCTCACGGGTAAACAGTGATGTTTACGAACAAATGTTTCAAACAAAAGTTGTTTAATTTTTGATAAGGAACATTTTTTACATTCACACTTTTGTTCTATCTCTAACGGTTTACAAGATGGGTCCTACGAACCCAAGACCCAATTGACCTATGATGCTCATTTACGAACTTGACCTCACTTTTTACGTCCTGAGTACGCTGTAAAAATTTCAGCTCGATATCTTTTTTCGTTTTTGAGTTATCGTGTCCACAGACGGGCGGACGGACGGACAACCGGAAATGAACTAATTAGGTGAATTTATGAACACCAATGACAAAATTTTTTTCCTAGCATCATTATTTTTAAGCGTTACAAACTTGGGACTAAACTTAATATACTATGTATATTTCATATGTACATGTTATAAAAATAGACTTTAAATGGTGTATACATACTTGAAACTTTGTGAGTGGCATCCTTTTGATGAACATACTAAACTTTCCTCTTATATTTTTTTGAACGTGCAGCGATTTCAAACTGCATCTGCACATTTGTGGTCTTACATTACAACTGTCTAGTGGCTACCACGAAAATATTCAAAAATTTCAGCCTCGAATACAGAAAAGTGCATCTTTCTTGCATGCAAAGAACTAAGTGGGCACTAATTGAAGTTTTTCCCATTTTCGGGGTAAGAGTGATGAAAATTTTAATATTTTCGAATTATCCTCTTTATATGCACCGAATGCAAACAAAAGCATCTTTTTAGCATGTATGGAAGAAAACTGATAACTTGTGGAATTTCTGCGACGGCCCATTTCGTGTTACGTACTCGTTGTGCAAATTTAAACGTTGTCACATGTAAACGCTAATAATGCTGTTATTCAACGAGTATTATAAATAGCTATGATTCTTATGAGAGTATAGTTTATCAACTTCTATATATTGACTTCAAAAAGTCAACTCGTTATAACTCATCCAGCGTATTTTTTAAGTAATTTTTAGAAATACACAAATTGGTAGAATAGTGTGCAGTTATCTATACAGAAAATTTGAAAAATGAGATAAAATTATTTTTAAGGGAACACAAAATTTAAAAAAACATTAAATTATTGAATAAAAAAATAAATAATAGTAAAAAAAAACTTAAAAACACGATTTTGTAACTAGCTGAACTATAAGGTAGAAAATAATTTCTTTAAATTCAAAAAAATCATCTTATCGTAAGAAAGCGTTTGATGCTAAATTTCAATGATTGTAAATATTGTATAGACAGATATTGGTAAAAGTAAAGCCTTTATTAATATCTTAAAAAGTATCCCAAGCTCTTTGACGATAAAATAATTTTTTGAATTTAAAGAAACTTTTAGTTCAGCTAGTTATAAAAGCGTGTTTTTTAACTTTTTTAAACTATTATTTATTTTGTGTTTTTTAGTTTCTTAGACTATTATTTATCTATAAAAAATTCAGTAAAAATATGGTGGGAGCGTAAAAAAATTTATATATTTTCAGATATGGAAATCGTTTATCCTCAAAATCCTGATCAGGATACTGCTATTATAGTCTTATCTACTCTCTCTCTAGTCTTACCTTTTTCATCTACTTACAGTATTTACAATGAGAGTACCAACAAGTTCATTTCACAATTACAGTTTCAGCGTTTTTAATTTTTTAAAGTTTATTCAGAATAGCACAAATAAGAAGTTGAACTGTGGGTTAAAAAAAGCTGAACCAACCCAGCAGAGATTATAATTGATTTTATTAGAATTATATCTAAACAATAACTCATAATGATTAAATTTTTCTATTTCATAATGATGGACACTTTTAATTCCCTTTTGGACAAAATAAACCAAATCAGATAAGTCACATGTTAAATACTTTCAATTTGCAAAATTCTAGCAAGAACATTTGTATTCGATTTCCGCAAAATTTAAGGTTTAAGAAAAAATGTTTCGTACAAATGTTTTTTGTTCTTTATAATAAATATCTGGATGACCGAGCTTTGCTCGGTATTCTTAAAAAGACACAAATTTTATCACTAATAGAAGACCGTTTTAAATGTCTCCACACAAATACCAATTTGAATCATTAACTACGATATACACCAATAGATGTCAGGAAGAGTTATAATTTGCATTGTATTTCATTAACTACGATATGCACCAATAGATGTCAGGAAGAGTCATATTTTGCGATGTATGTTTCAGTTTTTCATGAAAAAACGAATAAAACGACGTTTTTTTAAAATGAAACCTTGTTAGATCGACTTATCGCCCCAAAAAACCTCTACATACTCATTTTCATGAAAATCGTTGGAGCCATTTCCAAGATCGTTGATATATATATATATACAAGAATTGCTCGTTTAAATATATAAGATAATACAATTTTATAAAAATATAAAAAAAGACAGAAAACTTATGGCAATGAATCGTCAGAAGCATACGAGGGTTAACACGATTTTGTTAACTTCCCAGTGGGATAGTTACTGTCATGGGTCCGATTTTGCAAATTGAAAATTTAGACATATCTCCACGTTTCAAGGCCTTTAGAGTCGAATAGTATGGTTTTTGAAAGGATGTGCGTGTGCGAACATGTATGCATGTATGTGTCTATGTATGAAAAATTGTATAATTGTCACTATTATCTCTTATCAAACAACAAAAAACGTAGGGGCTTGATTCCTCAGTTACCTGGCTTTCACCCAGGAGGCTCGGGTTCGATTCCCGTTATGGGAACCAAAAATATGATGTCTTCATATTTAAACAAACACATTAATAAAGATTATGACTTTTATTAAAATATAAATCTGAATTGTATAAAGTTCATGTTATTACATGAGTGCATAAAATTGAATTAATTGACAGATAATATTTTCTTATAAAGTAACTCAGGTTTTGTTTAAATATATTTATTAGATTCCAATAAATACCATTACAATTTCTTCAAAACTTATTCAGAAAACAGCGTATTTTTCTTTTATAGTAGCCAAGTACTTTCCGATTAAAAAACACGTATTTTTTATAGCTCACCACGTATAGGTAATCTGTATTTATAATGTCCTAGTTTGGTATGAGTAGATACAATGAATATGTTTGTAATGATGGCTTCCAAGGGATAAACAATTTATTCTCGTACCCGAGTCGTTATAGCCAACAGAAATTTTATTTTTATAATTATTATTTTTTTAATATAAAGTCATTACTTTTACTACGAAAATCGATAACGAAATTTTTCTTATATCATTATGTTTTGGCTGTACCGATATTGTGAAAAGTACTAGTTTCAAGGAACGTTCTGGGTTCAAGTAAGTTAAAGGAAGTTAAATTCCAGTTTACACGAGTTTAAATTCGACTCGAGTATTTATGATTTAAGGTAAATGAACATTAGCACGGGGTAGTACGTTATTCGGTTATAGTTTTTTCTTTTGATAAAAAAATAAGAAACAGAAAATGACCTGAAAAAATCAACTTTTGAACAAACCTCATCAATTAAATACTCGCACCGATCTCAAAAACTGAGCGATCAGTTAACATCTATCTTTATTACAAATATGTTGTCTATTTACGTAAGGTGATAGTGCTGCATTGCTAAGGTTTTTTTAGTTTACTGGTAAGTTTATCATATTTTAATTTGTAAAAATATTGATTTTAATGCATAAATAAATCTTACAATTAATAAATGTTATTTTAATTAATAATTTTCTTTAAATTATGATTCCCGCAATTATGTTCTTAAATCAATGATAGTGAACCATATTACGGGAGTCTAGCGTGATTAAGTAAAATAAGAAGTAATTATTTTTAACTCTCATTATACCATGCATATATGTAATATGAAAGGTATACTAAGTTTAGTCCCAAGTTTGTAACGCTTAAAAATATTCATGCTACGCTCAAAATTTTAATATATGTGTTCATAAAATCACCTAATTAGTCCATTTCTGGTCTGTCAACTCGATAACTCAAAAACGAAAAGATATCAAGCTGAAATTTTTACAGCGTACTCAGGACGTAAAAAGTTAGGTCGAGTTCGTAAATGAGCAACATAGGTCAATTGGGCCTTGGGTCCGTAGGATACATCTTGTAAACCGTTAGAGATAGAACAAAAGTTTAAATGTAAAAAATATTCCTATAAAAAAATAACCAACTTTATGTATTTCAACAACTAACTCAGTCAATTGTTTTTTTCACTTGTTTTAAATTGGTGTTTTCAAATATTCAATAGAACAAATATTCAAATATTTTATACCAATAGAAGCAGTAGATACCGTAGATTTTTGTGAGGTAATTACGGGATGTTTTTTTTTTTTTTTTTTTTCTAATTTGTGTAATTAATAAAATATTTTAATAATTATTAATAATTTTAATAAAATATTTTAATAATGAGCAAACTTTTTACTTATGTATGCAATTCCGGGAGTATCACATTGTAAAAGAGAAAATTGATTTATATTTTGTTTTTTAAATTAGATTTCAATAATTAATTATGTTAAAATAACTTTTACTGTTATTAAAAGAATCAGAAAATAATAGTTTCTATTAACTTAATTAATTTAAAAACGATAATATTTATAATACCTGTGATTTATTACCATTCAGCAATATAAAATTTAATGTTTTTTTCTATTAATAATTTAAGTTTTTTGTTTTTCAATCAAATTTTATATAAAAATGCTCAATAAACTTAATGACATTAAACAAACAATTACTTTTAATTTACCTTTGTTAAGTGTGTATCGCGGAATTATGTTCTTCAAATTTTATCGCGGAATTAGAGGCAAACTCGAAGTTCAGAAAATTAAAGTTAATACTGTAAATTAAAGACTTAGGTGTGATAAAATGATCAAAACTAATTTTCAATAAATCATTTCAATAATCAGCATCATACATTATGACTACACATCCCGTAATATGGTACATTTACCTTTTTAAGAATTTAAATGTTTTATGATTTATTAAGAATTCAAATCAATACTGAGTGTAAGTTTAAGTACAAAACCCTATCTATTGTAATAAAAATAAGACCAATAATACTGTAAATTTATCATGTTGACAGAGCACTAATTAAAGTGATCCTACATAACTTGTTACATGTGCATAATTAATTTTATACACATTTATACTTACCTACTGTACTATTATATGGGAGACTTGTACCATGTTTCACAATTTACATATACATATCAATGACCAAACTTTCACTATTCATTTAATAACCGGATACCCGGGTACCCATCGACTGCGCGACAAGTTGAAACGTTATTTCTCAGCCGACTTCGCGGAATATGAACTAATATTAATTTTATTAATTAATTAATTAAAAGGACAACACAAGGGATATGTGGCAGTTGTACTCATGTCCATTGTATCGTGCAGCAATGAGCATCACTCGCTTCTAGAACATTATTCGTTTTATTCGATTTGATAACGACAATACTCATGCTGAGCCTATAAAGCTGCTCCAATACGAGAAATTTGGACAACCCTCAAGAATTATTTAGCAAAACAGAGCACCTGACAATCGGCCAGCAACTTTACCCATACCAGGGTCGAACTAAATTCACTCGGTATATTCCATCAAAGCCAGCCAAGTATGGAATCTAATTATAGTAGATATGTTATGCTGGAAATGCGTATCCACTCGCTGGGAAACTTACATTGGAAAATCGGTTGCTGGTTGCGGGAAAAACGGTGGTGATCGAGTTGTCTAAGGTTTGGTGGCAACATACAAAGAATCTGGTAGATACATTACAATGGATAATTACTTCACTACTCTGTGATTATCAAAAGTGTTACTATCCTGGGATTTAACAATTGTTGGTACTTTGAAGAGAAATAAGTCGTGCATTCCTTTAGTAATAGCTGCATCGAAAACACGAGAAGAATTGTCCACTATGTTTGGCTTTCATGAAAATGTAACTATATGCAGTTATGTGTCAAAAGAAAAAAAGGTAGTGATCATGCTATCATCAATGCATCACGATTCTTAGGATTGGTGATAGTTTTATAACTGGTCAAAACGGATGGATACGCTACAAAAAGATCAACTCAACGGTGGCCTTTAGTCTTTTTCTACAATATTCTCGATGTTGCCTTGCAGCATATACTCTTTATTATGAGAATAATAAAGTACTTTTAAAAAAAATCTTATAAACGACGGTTATTTTATCGGGAACTGGTCAGAAATTATTCCATTGCTCGAAAAGCGATCCCGTAATGCACAAATCACGAGACATTTTAGTACGAAAGTTTTTTAGGTCGAAACCCAAATAAAATTCGATTCAACCGAGAGGAAAAATATTAATGGGGTGTGCTACGCTTATCTCCAAAGCGAATTTAAAGAACGCTGCAAAACTCGAAAATCATGTTCAGGATGCGAGTTTCCTACCTATTTGTGATGAACATTGTATCACAACCTCGTTATGTGAAAATTTTTATGCTGAAATAAAAAAAAAAAAAAAAAAAAAAAAAAAAGAATGGTGAAATGAAAGAAAACTTCTAATGGATGGTGTTTTTAGGTTATAATGACCTAAATCTACAAGACCTTATTTGATTTTTTTTTTAATAACTGCATTTTTTGGACTAAAAACTCAATTTTACGATTTTCCGAAAGTGGATAATTTTGGTATTAAAATAACCAAAAACGAGGCAAAACAGCATAAAAACCACTATCTTTCTCGGCATACATTTTATTTTTAGTGTCAACCTCCTCTCGAAAAAAATTATTCAAAAAAAAAGGTAAAAATGGCCATATTTTTTTCCCTCACCTCGAGGAGCAAAATGACCAAAAAATTCGTGATCAGTGCACAAAAGTACCCCTTAGAAAAATTTCTTCAGCCATTCCCATTTATTTTTTCGAATAAGTTACACAAAAGACAAAATTAAACTGTTATATATTTAATATAACAAAAACAGTGACTGATGCATAACAACAATGGATGCCACCAATTGTATTTTAATTGGCATGGCGGCATAAAGAGAAGGTTAGAGATACACCAGTATACGCTTCAAAAGTGATTTTCAACTGAGCACTGTACTACCGGTCATTCAACCCACCTAGTTGAATGACCTTTAGTGCCTCTATAGTGAAAAATACAAGTCACTACGTTGCCACATGGTTTTGCACTAACACACTTTTTGCACTAAAAACAATTTCTATTTTATTCCAAAATAAAATCACGTGGACAACTGCTTTCGCGTTTGATTTTCTCTCAACTCTAAGTAAACAAAGAACAACATTTTTTATTATCTGTCTTAGTTATGGGACGAATATTCGCATATTTTTTAAAATTCGCATTCGCAAAAATCGATGCGAATCATGTTTACCTGATACACTTATTATTTAACTCATTTTTTTTCGTTAAAATTATTTATTTAGCCTGTTTTTTCCTAAGCGGTACAATTTTAGTCCGTAAGTATATTTTTCGTCAGAAGAAAACATGATAAGCTTCAAAATAAGAGGTGAATCATGGAATTTGATAATGGAATAAAGAAGATAAGGTATGGGAGAAAAAATGCTGTTTAGTTAATATATTAGAATAAGTTAATATATTAGAATTTGAAAGTCAACATTCGTATTCGCGAATATTGGAAATAAACAATTCCCATTTGCATTCGCGAATGTACAAATTTCAGCATTCGTCCCATCACTAATCTGACTATATAATGACAAGAAACTGAATACTATAATCAAGAAACAGCAGTCTACCTTACACTTTCGTAGAGATATGACACTTAATGGAATTCATACGCTACAAGGAGTACATCAATCAATAATATGCCTATAATTGTAACCACAGTGAACACTTTGACATTTTGGTTACTTTACTACACAAACAAACACAAAAGTATGAATACAGCTAAACAGTTCTTCAGGATATCAAATAATCATCCTTATAAAAGATTCATTAGGAATATTATCAATCACAGCAGTAAGAACCAGCTTTGACTTTATTGCTCATTTTCGAGGTGAAACGAAATTCATCTTAAATTTTAAAGGGATTCATAGAAACTCTTCATTTTTTAGAGCAGCTTCGTTTTCTTTGGTAAAAATTATTATAGTCTAGTCACTCTAATAGTCACTCTAATATTTCTAGTTTTTTTTTTTTATTAATTAAAATTGGCTTCAGCAAATTAGTTATACAGATATATACCGCTTTTCATGTACTCGCGCACTTAAACAATTGTAACTCCGTCAATTTTTAACCGATTTTCGATTGCTTTTGGTAACTAAAACATTGAGCTTTTGGAATATATATATTTATCTATACACTTACAAAAAAATTAGGACTTCTTATAACCGTTATCTAACATTTTTTTAAATTTTTTTTACAGTTTGACGTCTTTTTTATGTAACAAATCCTCAAGAACATACACTTTCTCATAGTTCATATCAAAGTACTTCTATCTCGAGTAAAAAATGCTACGGATTATTGAAATCGGTTGGAAAATGTTATGTTACAACGCTTTTTTAAACGAGAAAATTTGATTCTTATCATGATATCGATATCGTGCTATGTCGTTTTTTCGATTTTCCGTGGGGATACGTTGTGGAAAATGAAATTTTTCTAACTTTTCTGTAAATTTGACTTTTTTTTTGGGTTGATCTATAAAACAGAAAACCTGCTTTTTTACGTTCAGGAACATGTTTTAAACTGGATCCTACAAGTAAATTAATCATGCTCAATTGGATTTTCTGGGTCTATATGCACAATGCTGACATATCACGACATCGATACCATGACGAAAATCAAATTTTCTTGTTAAAAAAAAAACGTTGAAACTTGAACATTTTGCAACCGATTTTGATAACTCGTAGCATTTTATACTCGAGATAGAAGTAAGTACTTTGATATGAACTATAAGAAAGTAATTTTTCTTGAGGGTTTGTTACATAAATAAGACGTCAAACTGTAAAAAACATGAAAAAAATGTATAAATCTTAGATAACTTTTTTAAAATTTCCAAATTTTTTGTAGGAATTATAGATAAATATGTATAATCCGAAAGCTCTGAAAGAAAGAAATCGAAAATTGGTTTAAAACTGACGGGGTTACAATTGTTGAATGCGCTGAATACACGAAAAATGGTTTTTCTACCGTAAATTTGAGAGTGTTAGAAAATTTTAAAATTCATTTTCATGATGAACTCTCCAAGACCTACAACGTATGCCAGGTCGCTCAAACCGTGCTTTTAATTTTTTTTTCGAACTCTGTGAAATTTGTATTGACGTTTTTTTTATTTGCAACCAATTTTGCTTTCTTTAGATGAACTATATTTTTTGGATTTTTCAAAAAAGTTTGATTTGTGTGTGATATATTAATGTCTGATACAACCTCTTCAAATGTACGCGAGGATGAATTTGTTTTTAAACTTATTTAAGTAAATAATATTACATCTTTCGAGTTTCTAAGTACTTGAATATTTCTACTTGAATAGAATTTTACATTTTAGTTCTATATTTATTAGCACTTCATCTAAGTTTTTGATCATAAAATAATCTTTAAAATATAAAATACATCTGCAATGAAAATACGAAATACTTCAAACAGAAAAAATCTTGTGTGCACACGGCACCTCCGTATATGTGTAATGTATATACGCTCCGACTTAACATTTAAAAATTTTTCGAGGGACTCAATCGTTAATGTATACGATTAATCGAGAAAATAAAACCGAAAAAACATTTGAAATCGAGGAAATAAAACCCAGAAATCGACTCGTCGTCCGTTGATTTATATGGGAGCCAGTGGAAAATGTTTGCCTGAATGTACTCAACACAATCATATTCATGCAAACTTGTTCTTATTTGATTTACGCTCATACGGTTAGACAGAAGTACCCTACTTCTGGACAAAAGACATTATTTAAAATTATTTATTTCTCTTCATTTAAAATTAACAAAACTAATGGATTATATTGGTAGATTATATTTTTTGAACAATTTTTAGTAGTTTTTGTTCCTTGACATTTTTGCTTAAGCTTACCGTGCTCGATATATAAAAAAATTAGGTTTTATGCCAAAAATTTGTTATTGGCGAAAGCTAACTTTAGTCCCAAGTTTGTAGCGCTTAAAAATATTGATGCTACGAACCAAATTTTAGTATACGTTATCATAAAATCACCTAATTATTCCATTTCTGGGCCCGTCTGTTCATCTGCTATCACGATAACTCAAAAACGACATGAGATACCACCAAGCTGACATTTTTAAAGCGTGCTCAAGATATAAAAAGTGAGTTTGAGTTCGTATAAATGAGCAACATAGGTAAATTGAGTCTTGAATCCGTAGTAACAAAAGTTTAAATGTAAAAAATGTTCCTCATAAAAGAATAAACAATTTTTGTTTGACATATTTTTTCGTAAACATCATTATAGGATTTATGGATTATCGTTCGTTAATTTCGTTACATAATTCTACCCAAAAATATATATTTATCCACAAACTATTGCTGTATATGTAAAAACCAAATAAATGGCGGCAAAAAGGCTGCAATAATTGTGTTGATTTCTTATATTATTCAAATTTATAAAAAACTCAGTCAGTCGTTTTTTTTACTCTTTGATTATTTTATTTTATTTTTTCCTACGCTTAAATACCGAAAACAATGAGGTTAGCTAAAAAAAATGACAAAAAGTATTTATAAAGATTCGAAATATAATATTATATGGTTTTTAAATAAAATTTATTACCAGAACCCCAGAATAATCTTTATTTTCATGACAAATTTTCGCCAAAAATTCTATTTATGCCGCATTTTTTTCCCAACGCTTATTTATCGGAAACGGCGAGGTCGGGTAAAAAATGCAAAGATATACAAAATTTTGCGAATTGTACAAAACATAATTTCATATGGCTATCATATTAAATTTTTGACGAAAATAATCTTTGTTTGCGTCAACATTGAATTTTCGGCAAAAATCCGTACTTTTTTTAAACATATCGAAAACGGTAAGGTTTGTTGAAAATTATCAAGATTTAAAAAATCCTTAGAATCGTCCAAGGTTTATATATATATATATATATATAAAATATCTAATGGTTTTTAAATTAAGATATTGACCGAACTGCTTATATCTCAAAAATGGTAAGATTAAGTAAAAAATGTCATGGGTTAAAAATTTCGATAATTGTCCAAAATATAGCTACAATTGGCGAGGAATTGGTCTGGGTCAAATGCCTTATTTCCTAAACCAAACGAACTTATTTATGGAGATTCGTTTTAATTAACAAAAATATTTATTTGATTTTTTCATGCTGTATAATTACAGTCTTTATAATTAGTTTTCCATTAAGAGTGCTGCCAATTAATAGATTAGAAAGGCAAATTAAACAATTTGTCTACGATAAATTTGTCGTGCAAAATATTTGTCTAGACGATGGTTCTTTGTATTATTAGGACATTCCTTTGAGAACTCATTTTAACATTTTCCAGTCGAAAACATTACTTTAATATGTATATATATTACGTACCTATTCGCACCGTGTGTGAGTAATATTGGAGGCGTTTCCATGGTAACGATACACTACTTTAATTATAGAATTGTATGGATGCATATATAATTGTATGGATTGCATTTATGACTTACATTGAAAATTTAATATTATTGTCTCACAAATTTAAATAAATAATTATGATAATTTACATTAAAAGAATATTATTTATGCAATTTGATTTCTTATTTTTACAATTTTTTATGCATTAAGTTTAATTAATTAGTTTTTATACCATGTATATATGAAATATACATGGTATAATAAGTTTAGTCTCAAGTTTGTAACTCTTAAAAATAATGATGCCTAATTAGTCCATTTCCGTCCGTCCGTCCGTCCGTCCGTCTGTCCGTCTGTGGACACGATAACTCAAAAACGAAAAAAGATATCGAGCTGAAATTTTTACAGCGTACTCAGGACGTAAAAAGTGAGGTCAAGTTCGTAAATGAGCATCATAGGTCAATTGGGTCTTGGGTCCGTAGAACCCATCTTGTAAACCGTTAGAGATAGAACAAAAGTTTAAATATAAAAAATGTTTCTTATCAAAAATTAAACAACTTTTCTTTGAAACATTTTTTCGTAAACATCACTGTTTACCCGTGAGGGCGCCAATTAGGCGGAAATTTTATAATATGTACTATACTTGATTATCAGTTATGTATGTGTCACATGTTTGCATGTGTAATGTGATAAAGAAGTCAACACTGACTATGCATGGCATTTCAACAATTAACTCAGTCAATTATTTGTTTTCACTTGTTTTAAATAATTTTAATTTGACATTTTCTATAACATTATAAAGAATTGCAAATTAGTCATAACAGCGACTAATTTGCAATTCTTTAACGAAAAAATTTTCACTGGATTCGCTGGCATCGAATTTCTTGTCCCTACCATTACTACGCCCACAACGAATATATACATATAGAGGTAAAAAATATCACAACACAGAGAAAATGTAAATTTTAAAGTTTTTAGACTACCTCAGACAGACATACAGATATATAGAACACTACAGTATTTGTTCAATGATAAAAAGTTTGTTAGTTTGATAAACACGATGTTAATTTTATATTATTGTTCTTGATGTATCAAACGGACTTCACCCACACCTCTGAATAGATCTATCTACTCGACATTATCATCATCACCAAAAACCACATTTTCTATACATAAAATTATTACTGTATATAATAGGAGGAGGAATTGTATACAGAGAAAATAATGAATTATTCAGAAACTGTTGTGTTGCTTCGATGATTTAATTTGTAATCTTTACAATTTTATTCAAATTTACTGAGTGTGTTCTGCAATATAAACCACCCCAAATATTATCAGTAAATAGGGAATATTCATGTATTTTTTTATATATTTTTAATTCATTGTTTACACCGTTATCACATAGTAAAAAATATAAATACCGTTTAAAAATGCTGTAATTTAGTGTAAAAACTCTCAAGATTTCTGAAGTCTTCTAATTTCTGAAGTCTTTCAAAGTCTTATAAATCAAAGGTTTACCGTTCGTTATTCAAGCCTTAACTAACTCATATAAACCAAGTTTTATTTGTCAGCTTTTAATCAAACCTCGATCAAGTCTGAAACATTAACCAGTTGAATGAAGCAATCTGGTTTTCCGGATTTTAATCAAACCTTGGCCAAGTCTAAGAAAGTTTTGGTAGGCCAGCTCTTGCAAAAACCTCATTGAATTATGCAATTCAATTCATTTGCGAATTCTTTGACAGTGTTTTCGGAAACAAAAAACTATATAGCATATAATCCATTCTGCATCATTCACAATTCCAGTTCATAAGATAGAAATTCACTTTTACTCCACTCATTTTATTATACAGTAAGACATTTTAAAAAGTGGTCACAAAAGTGATTTCCTAGTATTTCGATTGAAAAATCAAAAAACACTTAAACATTCATCGACCTCGTTAGTAGAAAAAATGAAAATACACCATTCAGTTTTTTACACGTTTTTTTAAAAATGGTTGGAGCACGGTTCATTTACGGTTTGCGTATCTGTAAATGTAGTCGCCCTAAATTGACCGTCATATGTGTTGGAAGGAATAGTATTCGTGCCAGTAGTACGTCTTCACCTTTATGGAGCTAATCATGATTGTTGCTTCAGTTATATTTTTCACTAGCTTGATATCCGCCCGCTTTGCTTTGGGCTAAAAGTAAAGATCACCACATTATAGCCTCCAGCTCTCTTGTTTTCACTTATTTCCCTTCCATAAGCTTCAAAATACGGTTAGAGAATGTATCTGTACATATTTCAATTTTTTATAGTTTGTTATATAGTTTTGATTCATTGAGTGTATCAGACTAGGTGGCCATGAATTGGATCAAAATGTTGCTGATAGATGGCGTAGTAAAATGTCATAAACTAAATTTAACTTTTTTTTAAATATATCGTCATAAATTATAGCTCATGTGAATTTCTTATGTATGGGCTATATAATCCTTTACTTTTTTAGTGAGAGCGTAACAAACAAACAAATAAACAACCTTTATTTCATATTTATAATATAGTGGGATGAACTATTATGCATGTACCATTACATAACTAAGGTTGACTGAGAACGACATCTATGAATATTTAACGAAACTATTATCAACATTATGATCCATTTCATGCCACCTATGAATACTAAACGAAACTAATTGACAATTATATTTCTTTCATTCGTTTAAGTACCAAGTATGTATAAATTATTTCTGTATAAATGAAATGACCAGCTAAATGAATTCTGTGGCCACAAACGGCCACATACGGAAGTAAATAATAGAATTTTAATATATAAAGTTTATAGATGGTAGTCATATATTTATAAACACAAAGTATCTACTGCTTCTTTCCCTATCTAAAGTTGTAAAATTATTTCAACCACTGTTTAAAATATGTAACTTTATTTGTCTATAAAATTTAGGTAAAATTATTCAATTAAATTCAATTATAACGTGCTCCCCATATATTAAACTGAATAAATTCAGTTATATACAGTTACTACCGCCATATACACACTTGTTATTAGAAAGTAGGTACGTCGCTGACATAGTTTCAAAGATACAAAGTGTAAATGCATGAGGCCACATCGTCAGATTATCTATAGATAAAGTATCTAAAATTTTCTTTAGATATCTATAGAAAATATATAGGCATGCGGCGCACCCCCAAACCTTCGAAATTGCGGCAACCATACAAAATCAATTTCACTTTATAATATATGTTGTTTTAGACCTTCCTACAAAATTGACACAACTTTGACCATTCGAAACTCCCTCGAAAAATCGGAAAAACCGCCCATAAGTTACGTTTTTCAGTTACTATATGGGTTCGTTACTATACATACTAGAAAGATGGGATTCTCAATAATCTACTCAAATCAGAGTCAAGTTAACAGAAGGGCTTCCCAAAATTACGTTTTTCAGTTCTATACATGCTAGAAAGAAGTTTTTTCAATTTTATTAATCTGTTAATTTGATTTTATTTCGGGGGGTTTGTTAAAAATCCCATCTTTCTAGCAGAACTGGAAAAACGTAATTTGGAGAAGGGGGCTTAGAGTTTCCGAGGGGTGTGATGTGGGTAGTTAAATTCATCAAACTATTATGTTAATTTGATTTTATTTCGGGCCGATTGTTAAGAATTTCATCTTTCTCGCATGTTTAGAACTGAAAAACGTAATTGGGGGAAGGGGGTTCTGAATATTCGGGGGATTCTGAATGGATGTTTCAAGTTAGGCATTCACATTATATTACTAAGAAAAATCTAATTTTTACAATAAAACCGTCATTTTGTTATGAAACATTTTATTTTTAATTCTTCGATGATTATATCGGCCAAAACATCACCCTAATTCATGTGTGGCATGACGGAATGCGATTGTCACAATTTGACATTTCTCAATTTGACAAGATGACATTTCTGTAATGCACTGATTCGATGTCCGTTATTTCGATGCTCGTTATTTGAGTATTTCCTGCAATCGTATTTGGTATCTCCCCCCCCCTACTTTTTTTATCATTGAGAAAAAAATGCAATTTTTGAAATTATTAACAAGTTTAATAATTAACTGGTGGAAAGAAACAATTAACTGAGTTAATTGTTGAAATACCATATATAGACAGTGTTGATTACGCAATTGTGTTTTTTTACGCCATGTAAGCAAAGATAGATATGTAATTTGCGCCTAATCTGTGTGCTCACGAGTAAACACTGATGTTTACAAAAAAATGTTTCATACAAAAGTTATTAATTTTTTTAACATAAGGAACAATTTTTATATTTGTAACTATTTTTCTATCTCTAACGGTTTACAAGATGGGTCCTATAGACCAAGACTCAATTGACCTATGATGCTCATTTAAATGCTATACAAATTTCAGCTTGAAAAAATGGATTAATTACCAGATTTAAGATCACGTACACCAAAATTTTTTTCGTTGCATCAATATTTTTAAACGTTTCAAACTTTGGACTAAACTTAGTACACCTTGATATATTTCATTAAACATGATTAAAAACTAAGTATCTATACCTTGATATATTTCATATATACGTGGTATAATAACTTTTCCATAGTGAAAATTTATAATAGACAAAATTTTAAATATCGAAATGATTGCTCTTACTGAGTACTAATAAGAAGCAGAACTTTACGTTTAATTAATTACCCAACACCTTTGCTGTCTCTTTGAAAGTAGTACAGGAATATATTTTTCTTTTCATTAACCGTTATTTACACAACAAGCCATATTTCATCTTGTTGCATATCTATCTCTGGGCGACAGTCAGAAATTGGCAGGGATTAGGTAGGTTTATTCAAATACTGGTATGGCATAGAGACAGATACTCAAAAAGTATCTGATAATACTCTATATAATATTGCTGTAAGATCCATAACTATGGCGTTATTTACTTAGTACTGTAATTTAGTACCAGACTACATGGCAGATGTCGCAATGCTACTTGTTTTTCCTGCTATGATTTTTGGCGCTTTTATCAATAAACATTATTGAACTACGATCCTATTCAGTATAGACGTAAATGCTATTTTTGTTGTGACACTGCTCGTTACTGTACCTATTATTCTTGACCTATTTTGTCATTTCAATAAATATATCTGGTATGCCATTAGTAGCATCAGTGACATGACAGAGTTAAATAGTACTATTTTCCCGAGCTATTGTGGATATCACCGGTCAGTATTTTCCTACATACTGATATCGGCTCCTGAGCCCTAACTGTTGCTCGTGTTCCGATACACTTAATGGTAAAATCATCTATGTTTATTTTATAGCAAATCAAAATCATCGAAACCATACAGCATTGCGTTCACGCCTATACTTTACATACATCTCATGCATAGTGATATCGGCAAAAAATTTCGTTCCATATATGGCTGTTGGAATAATAATTCAATATCATTAGAAACTTAACTTAAGATATTTATATTTCAATTCCACTTATGTGTAAGAGGATTTATGTGAAATTTATTGAATCCAACTTGAATGCAGACGTTATGTGAGAATTTTACTTCAAGTTATTAGATTCCGTATTGTATAAAGTCTACCCTTAAAATAAATAGTAACTAAGTATTTACAGGTTGTCCAAGAAGTAACGCACGGTTTTTTTTGCATGAGATAGAAAATAAAATTCTAAGACGAAAAGTTCTCTTCCATTTTTTAGTCCAATGCACGGATAGTTGGCTATTTATTAAAATAGACAGCCAATCAGAAGCTATAGCGGCTTATTGATCATGGCCTGTTGATAAAAATAAAAAATTAAAAAAGTTAGTCTAGCATCTTGTTATTAGTTTACACTTTGATTGTAATTTTAGAAAAATAGTTCATTACCGCCCTAGTATGGTAATGAATTAATTTCAACACTCCAAATTACTGTCAAAATTTAAACTAATAACAACTTACTACAGGAACTATTTTAATTTTCTCAGTGAGCCATGACAAATAAGCCGCTATAGCGCGATTCAGATTGGCTGCCTATTTTAATTAATAGTTAACTATCCGTGGCTTGGATAAAAAAAAGGAAGATAACTTTTCGTCATTTTATTTTCTACCTGATGCACCAAAAGCGTGTGTTACTCCTGGGATACCTTGTATATTTTGCCACTTATTAATG
The DNA here is from genome assembly GCF_905475395.1 of Chrysoperla carnea. Classification (NCBI taxonomy): domain Eukaryota; kingdom Metazoa; phylum Arthropoda; class Insecta; order Neuroptera; family Chrysopidae; genus Chrysoperla; species Chrysoperla carnea. Next base: position 60,979,694 of record NC_058341.1, on the reverse strand, counting down.
TTGTAACAAACCAACAAACCATTTGAAATTAGTTGGGGATTGGTTCGTTGTATCTATTGTAGTCAATGTTCGATTTTAATAAAATAATATTCCATGAAAACATTCAATTTTCAAATTCGGTATATTTGTATAAATTGGTATATCTCTATATATTATAAATGCGAAAGTAAGGATGTTTGTTTGTTTGTTACGCTTTCACGCTAAAACTAGCGAATGATTTTTAATGAAACTGTGCAGCAATATAGCTGATATATCAGAATAACACATGAACTATAATTTATAAAGATATACTAATTTAAAAAAAATTAATTTAATTTGATATTACCATAAATTACAGATTTCTGTAAAAATAGTCAATATAAAATATTTCACGGCCATCTTTTCTGATATACTCAATGAATAAATACGACTATTATACATTTAAAAAAATAGAAAACCATACATATATTTTTCCTTTGTAAAACAATTCTTACCATTATTTCGAGTGTTATAGAAAGAGATTAGCGAGGGCAATTTTTATAAATCTTTACTTTTAAACCCAGCGAAGCGGGTGGGTATCACTCTAGTAATATATATTACATTTATATATAGGGTAGACTGTGATACCTTTGTACCTGTTGTACCAAAGTATACTTAACCCTTCACCTCTCGCGTCAACCGCATTTTAATGCACTAACTAATTAAAAATAGTGTGATTACGTTATTACTGAATATCAATATTATTAATGAACACAATAAGTAGAATCATGTAGTTGTTTACATTTTCCCACACATATTCAAAACTTTTCGAGTTTTTTGAATGTATTATGTTTTAAATAAATAAAAACATTCCGAAATCATAAAACAAAATTATTTTGAATGAAAATAAATAATAATGAAAATATGGAAACTGCAAATCACAACAATAATCTTTGAGCGGCTTTGTCTAACTTTGAGCGGCTGTATCTAGGGTATTATTAAGTTTAGAAATATGTTTTACATACCAAATTTTAGCAAATTTAGTGTTCTAAAACTTTGTAACAACTATGGAACATAAAATGGGTACTATCTCGTTAGATATAAGCGAAAAACTGAAAGTGCGAAAATTTTGGAGTTTATGGAAACACTCTCCACTCCCGATCAGCACAGGGTCCTCGAGGTCAAAAAAAAAGTACATATCTACTTGATTGTTAAGCATATGGAAACTTAAAAAAAAACAGTCATCTTGTATATGTACCTACAAGATTTTTACGAATTTTATGGAATGAAATGTACAAGTTTATTTTTATTAGCCTTTTTCCTCTAAAGATTAAAAAAAGATCCTCTAGATGGCAGGATATATTTGTACCCACCAGGTGTTGCCATCTTGCGGATCTTTTTTTAATCTTCTGAGTAAAAAGGCTAATTAAAGCATTATATTTTTTAAATAATACTAATGAAAATTTTTAACTAGCTACATAAGACAAATTATAAACATTATCATATAATCATTAAATCGGGGCATACAATAATTAATAATTCCAGGCCTTTTCCTCTGAAGACTAAAAAAAGGACCGCTAGATGGCAACACTAGGGGGAGGGGACTCTTGCCATCTAGAGGATTTTTTTAATCTTCAGAGGAAGAAGGCTTATTCAGAAAAATATATCTCAATAATCAACAAAATATGAGATTGGATTATTGTTCTAATTTCCCAAACTGGTAATGTTGTTTGAACTACGAGGATTGTTAAATTGAACTACAACAGACTGTGGTAAAATTAATAAAACAAGTAAATTGGGTTGCAAGTTTTACCTAAGCTCCAATTCGTTGTGTGCGTAGTCATGGTAGGGGACAATAAAATCGATGCCAGCGCTTTAAGTGAAAAATTTTGGAGTTAAAGGGGGCTGTTATGACTAATTTGCAATTCTTTACATGTTAATTAATATAATAGAAATTTCAAATTAAAATTATTGAAAAACATTAATTAATTAAACTTAATGCATTAAAAATTGTGAAAATAAGAAATCAAATTGAACAAATATTATTTTTCAAATGTAAATTATCATAATTATTTATTTAAATTTGTGAGACAAGAATATTAAATTTTAAATGTAAGTATTTAATGCAATCCATACAATTATATATGCATCCATACAATTCTATAATTAAAGTAGTGTATCGTTACCATGGAAACGAAACTCACGCACGGAGCGAATAGTAGACCACGGGACACCACAGTTTTTTTAAACGATGAAGACATACTTGAAACTTTATGAGAAACATTCCTCTACGATTTTTTTTTGAAAAGGCTGCGTTTTCAAATGAGCATGATTGCGTCATGTTTCAGTTATCGTTTTGAAAAAACGCAGCAGGAAATTTTTCGGACATTATGACCACTGGATAACATTTAATAATTATTAAACAATTCAGCAAAAGTGAACGAACCATGCACGAATTCAAAAACAAAAATACTAAAGTACGGCATGTTCGAGGTGATAAACAACTTCATCGGTGCATTATTTTTGTGGAACAAAATATTTTATTGCTTTATAATTATTAATTTTATCATGTGGTAATAGTATCCGACAAATTTCCTGCTGCGTTTTTTATATGATAACTAGATTATGACGCCAAGATGCTCAAAACGCAGCCTTTTCGGCAAAAATTGAGAGAAATGTTTGTTAGACTCAAAAAGTTTCAAAAAAAGCCACTCACAAAGTTTCAAGTATGTATTTAATATTTTAAAAATACCCGTGGTGTCCCACGGTCTATTTGCTACACTTTCCCCTATATATAAACCTTATATTTTCAGTATCAGTAGATATCTATAATTACACGTAATCATTAACATATTATAGTTGGAAGATTTGTATGTTTATTCTGATAATGGATTTTGGATATTCACTAAAGCTTCAATTGATGTAGCCTTCACTAAACATTTGGTAATGGATATCATTCGATCGAATCAATTTATGTTCAACTGTGTGGCAATAGTAATTATGTTATTAAATACACCTAGATCTACCTATACGTACGTATCTCTTTCAAATAGCCAAACAGATATTAATATTTCTCTATTACGGAAACCAATTTAAAATTAATGTTAAATCATTTTATGTTATTTGTTTTATTTAATGGCAATCTAAATTGTTCCTTTTTTATTTTAGAGAATTTATCAATTATACCTGGACAAGTATGAATTAATTTTCTGTTGTAGGTATAATTTAGCCTGGTCTAAAAGGTCTTTTAAATATCTACTTGACTACGCAAAATAAGATTGGAAATAAATTGGTTAGCCAAATTTATTTTCTTACTAGTAAGTATTAAATATTTTTCAGAGAGGTTTTTCGAAACTATAAAAGATTGAAGGTTGTCTAGAAGAATGTAGAATCCGTATAAAAAATTGTTTTTGTCTAAACTAGCTGAAAAATTTGATAGAAGATAATTCTTAACTAGCTGATAGTATTGTAAAGTTATACTTCTGGTAGATTCCATATAATAAAAACACCGCTAGGGAGAATTCTTTGTAAACTTTGGTTTACTTTAATGGCTATTACAAAGGTGTATCAATTAAAATAATATATTTAATAATAATCCCATAACAACTCTTAGTAGGTTCTGCGCTGTAGCATCAAACGACCTCTTTGACTGTCGTTAAAAAGGTGAACTATTATTTCCTCAGTACATTTAATACGCATTTTCATTCGTGTCGTTTCCAAGAAAACCAAACTTGGATGTCAGGCTTAATATCATTCTTTCTAGAAACGATTTTCACAGCAACCCACAATACCCAGTTTGATACAATTTAAATTGACCAAAAGTAAAAAACAAAAGCGTCTGAAATCATATCAGATTTTTTAAATACAAATATAAATAAATTAATTACTAATGTGCTTAGTAATTACATTTAGTATGTACATACATTACTTTTCAGTTCCATTTTACTCGATTTCTGCCAAAAATAAAACATAATTTTTTTAATAAAATTTTACGATCTTTAAATTAGCCATCTATAATTTTTATTATTTTGTATATTTTGAAACTAAAAACCTGGTAGAACTTAAAAGAGGATCAAGGATCACAAATTAACATGCCTTTAAATATTGTGAATTTTAAGGTGTTTGGTCCCTACAGCAGGCATGGGCGAGTTATTTTAAGTTAAATTCACCATTGCTATAACTTTATTGCGTGGCATAAACTTTTTTGTGTGTCCCTTTGTCCAAGTTCGCATTGCTCATAGAGGGGGAAGCGTAACGGGTATAACACTCTTCTGCCTATCTCAGTTTCTCTTATAGTGATGAGATAGGTAGAAAATAATGTTGTCTCTCTGCCTTACTCGTATTATTGGTGGATACTAGATAGGTTGTCGCTGTCTTGCTCAATATTTAATTACAGAAGTTTGAGCGACTTCTCTGAGTCACCTTTGCCCATGCCTGCTCTACAATATTGTAAAAAAATTTTGGTTTATTGCACGGTACATACATATATACCAAATAAAGGCTGTGTAGTCAAATAATGTGTTATTTTTAGCTTTACAATACCACGCAACTGCAAAAATATATAATATAATAATAATAATAATAATATAGATATCTCTCTCCAATCGTCAATATTCTAACTATAGTAGTCTCTCTCTGTTCATTAAATGATGGAACTTCGATGAACTCATAATTAAATTAAAATTTTGTTTTATATCATCGGCAACCTTATATTTTTATGGTATTATTATAAACTACAAGATTGTCTAAATATTTTAGATAGTTTTTTATCACACTCTCTAGACTTTTGATATAGAAATATTCAATTGAAAAGGATAACCTATATGATTCATCAGTTTTTCAGCCAAATTTGAAAGATATAATAATAATAAAAAGCACGATGACCTAGGAATTTTTTATGATTTTTGGTAACTTTGTTAATCAAAAAATGTATTTATAAAGTTTTATTGAAAACCCTAGTATTATACAATCCTTGCGTATCTCCTTAAACAAAACAAAGAGTGGCGGGTGTTATACTAGTAAGTCATTTGTTTGAAAAAATGAATTTAAATTAATAAAATTTCCGTATGTGAAATGCAAAAACACCAATGTAATATTTTTTTCTTCCGAATATTTTTATATACTTGAATATTGAAATGCTCTTCAAAGATAATTGAATGGAACTCTCTGTAAAAATGCTCTTGTTTATTATTAAAAATCACAATGAGTAAATAAATAAATATTAATAACAATAAATAAAAGGGAATCAAATTATTTTTCGCAATAGGTATATTCTGCCTTTATAAAATATTAATAAAAATATGTAAATAACACAAATATTCAAGCCAACGCTTTTTTGTAATAAGAGTATTTTAACAATATTTGTTTTGTTGTTACTTCCTTGTACAAAGTAAAGGGAGAAGACCATAATCTGTTTTTCTAGTTTCGGCTGGAATAAGCTAATATTGGCTCGGCGAGAATAAACAAGTATTTATACTCTGTGTCAAAACAATAAAAAAAGTAAGTAATAAAAAAAATAGATTTACAAAAAATATAACCTATGAAAAAATTTTAAAGTAGCCAGGTTATGAATGCTTATCCAATTTTATATTTTGGACGATTTTAAGAATTCTTTAACTTTCAACCATTTTCAGTTAACCCCACCGTTTTCCATACATAACCGTGTTTGAACAAATGCTAGTTAATATAGCTGAAATTTATGTATATCCGAAATTTTTTATTTTCTAAATTGGTATATGGGGTAATATACGTTTATTTCAATTGTGTTTTTGGAAGCTAGCTGGTATGCCCGTTAATGAACTTATAGAGATTGCCAAATCGGAAATTAAAGTTCTGCATTACGTCCCTAATTAGGAGACCTAGACGCCTTAGTTGTGCCCCAAGTAGGTTCACAACAAAATTTCTAGTCAAAACTTTTATTACAGTAACTTTATACATTATAGACTGCATCAAATCCGGTAGTTCTGATTTTTCGCAGACTTGTTTATTATGTTATTCCATTGACTAATCCAAGTTTGTGACCTCGAGCGCCTAACGCAACTTTGGCAAAAATCGCAAAATACGTAAACATTTTGGTTTTTTTGCGATTATAACCCTTAAGGACTAGTTTTTTGGTGAAATCTTTCCAGAACGAACGTTCCAGAACTTTAAAGTGAACTAAATTTGCTACAATATGAGGTGAGAGTGGACTCATAGACCCAATACTTTCCGAGAAAAAAGTCTTTCAAAATTTATCAAAGTAACTTTAAACATCAGAGGTAGCGTCAAATCCGGTAGTTCTGATTTTTAGCAGACTTGTTTATAATGCTGTCCCAATGAATAATCCAAGTTTATGACCTCGAGCGACGAACGCAACTTTGTCAAAAATCGAAAAAACCCGTAAAAATTTCAGCTTTTCGGTCGCCATGTATTCAATTTTCGAAAATTTTTGAAAGCATTTTCTAGAATTTTAGTCGGCTTCGGAGAATTGTTCAGTCCACTAGTTAAAGCTAACTGCAAATTTTCAACTACCGGTCTTTTACAGTTTTGGAGAAAATGGACACTTAAGTTTAGTGCAAAGTTCCCTTACGGGAAAACCGTGATATTTATGAAAAATGTTTCAAACAAAAGTTAGGACCTAATTTACCAATGTTGCTCATTTACGACTCAAGCTAACTTTTTACGTCCTAAGCACGCTATGGTTAAATTAAAAATAGTAAGAAATTGTTCAAGACGGTCGACCTTTTTTCGGTCTCTTTTTAACGGTTAATAATTTACTTATTGCGTTTCCTATGCTTTTAAGCCTCTGTAGTGTGGATTGAGCCTCATAGCGGCTTGTGAACTACAGAGGATTTGTTTGGAAATTTTAATAGATGTTGTATAGTTCAATAACAACAAGTTGATTGTTATGTCAAACACATTTTTTTTATTTATTTTAAAATTCAGTAAGTGAACCAGAAACCAGCTTTGTGGAGATGGTAATGTACATGTAATTTTTTAGGTATCTACTAGCTAGCTACTAGCATGTGGCTAGGTTAGCTGTAGCAAGGCAGCAAGCACTCTCAACGATACGGTACAATAATATTAATACGACAAACAACATCAACAACAAAACACGATTATATTTTGTTTGTGTGTTCTGGATACTGATGCTGCTGTTACTGATGATGATGATGATGATGATGATGGCGATGTGATGTTTCACAAGGAAAACCATTTCATCAAATTTGCTGAGATAACAACCCTATTTGATTTTATGTTTATATACTTCTATCTTCATACTGTGCTATTACTTATAGTATACCTCTATTCTTGTAGAGGGATGTGTATGTATTGAGGGTATCAAAAATGCGTGTCAAATTCTAATATCAACAAATCAGAAATGTGAAACTTTCCATGAGAAACGAGCCGTGTGAAAACTCAGGTATTTTAATAATGAAACCAACAACTGAAAGAGATTTGCGTGTGTTATACAGAGTGATTCAAGAAAAATTATTGCAAGCATATATTTTGAAAACGAAATGGAAAATAAAAAAAACGTTAATACGTAAAAACAATCATATATGTATGACGTCGACATGATTCAAGAAGCTTTAATTTTTTGTAGCAGATTGTTCTTTGAAACAAAAAAGCAACTTAAATTTGAAAATTTTTTTTCTTAAAAATAAAAATTGTATCGCCTAATTATTACAAGCTGTTATTTTAATTTACAATATATCCGTCTTTATGTTGGCTTATTCCGTAAGCCAACGATCTGCAGTCAATAACAGAACGCCCTTTTTATAATTGTATGTTTGTCAACTGACTGAGCTTAAATTTTCCATAAACGTTTAGTTTGGATGACAATGCATGGTAAAGCTAGTAGGGTCCTGGTTTTTCCATCGCTTCCGCCATATTTGATATATTTGCTGTTTTTAGTAAAAATTTAAATAAAAAATACTTTTAAGAGTACAAGCTTTTACTGTAATAAAAAGTAGCAAAATTTGTTGTTCTATGATTCCCTCACACATGACTATTTTTTAAAGCTGGAAGCGCTCAATATAAGTCCAAGTTGCAAGATTCCACCCGAACAAACATACATAAATTGAGGTGCTCCCAATCATTATTGATATTTTATATTGAGCGCCTAGATCTTTTACGAATAGTTATGTATGAGTGACTCATAAAAAAAATTATTTTTTACTTTTTAGTACAATAAAAGCTTCTGTTCAAAAAAGTATTTTTTATTTAAATTTTTTAAAGATATTTTCAGGCTAAAAGGTTTCCATTATTATTATTATTATACTCTGTATATATGAAATATTTATTAACAACAAAGGTATACTAAGTTTAGTCTCAAGTTTGGAACTTAGACTAAAAGTTTGTAACTTAAAAATATTGCTGAAACGAACAAAATTTTGGTACCGGGTGTTCATAATATCAATTAATTAGTCCACTTCCATTAGTCCGTCCATATGTCCGTTGACACGATAACTGAAAAACAAAAAGAGAAATGAAGCTGAAATTTTTGACGCCTGCTTAAGAAATAAAAAAAACTGAGTTCGTAAATGAGCAACATTTTTCAATTAGATTCTACGGACCCATCTTGTAAACCGTTTGAGATCAATAGACCAATAGTTTAAAGATAAAAAATATTTTTAAATTAAAAATAAACAATCTTTGTTTGAAAACTTTTTTTTACAAACATCAAATTTTAAAATTTTACAGTTTAAAAATTTTTAAAAAAATTTCCATTCTACATAATTAATACTTGTTGCAACATCTTATTATTTCCTTCAACTTTCATTGCTATACCTTTTATATATAAGTCAGGTCATCTTGACGGAATTTATGAAACTAAAATTTTTCATTTTTTGAATTTTGGAAATCAGCAACGTTTAAAGAGTAACTGGCGAAAATCTGAGAAGAGTGCAACAAAATCGCAGTTTTTCGGCCACCATTTTGTTAACATAGTATCCTGCGGGCTGCAACTCAGGATTTAGTCTCACTCTCAGTGATGGTTTTTCTCACTCTCTGTGAAAATTTTAGGACACCCGGTACAGAGGTTATGTTTGTTACTCACATACAATACAATCACATTTTATTATGTAAAGGTTGAGGAAAATTTTATTATCCGTAGTATATATTCATATATAGTTTTGACTGAGTGTTTTAAAATTAGGTTATTTAATAGTTTGAGAACAAAAACTTTATTTAAAGTAGATATGAAAACGATCTCAACTAACCAAATTTAAAAGTTTTTTAACATGTGCTTATTATTAATATTCGTACATGCACATAGCCTAACATACCTTTTATAACATAAATCTATTTAAACATTAACCTAAGTTTTTATACCTAATAAAATATATTAAGCATATTTTAAAATAAATACTTCTATTTATAATTTCCTTGTGAGCAATTACGTTTTGAATCTGATGCTCTTCAATATATTTCTACCTACCTAACGATATAGTAGGTTTGAGATTCAAAACATAATTGTCCACAAATTTCCGAAGTGAATATTTTTTACTTACACCTTTACACTCGCGATGAGAAAAATTCTAACAATTTTTATGAAAGATTTGAAAGCAATATTTAATTTTAAATAGTAGGTAGGTTGAAAAAATCTAAAAAATTCATAATGCGATAAAATTATATGAAGATAGAAAAAGTTTCAACCACATATGCCATTTGAAAAATAACAAGTGAAAACAAACAATTGACTGAGTTATTTGTTGAAATGCCATGTATAGACAGTGTTGATGACTCTACCACAACACATATACCTGATATACATACATATCTGATATAGCCATAACATACTTCCTATACAACTTGCGCATAATTTGCGCTCTCACGGGTAAACAGTGATGTTTACGAAAAAATGTTTCAAACAAAAGTTGTTTATTTTTTTATAAGGAACATTTTTTACATTTAAACTTTTGTTCTATCTTTAACGCTTTACAAGATGGGTCCCACGGACCAAAAACCCAATTGATCTATGTTGCTCATTTACAAACTTGACCTCAATTTTTACGTCCTCAGCACGCTATAAAATTTCAGCCTGATATCTTTTTTCGTTTTTGAGTAACCGTCATGACAGACGGACAGACAGACGACAGACAGAAGAAATCGGAAATTGACTAATTAGGTGATTTTATGGTTTTATAACACCTATACAAAAATTTTGTTCCAAGTATCAATATTTTTAAGCGTTACATACTTGGGACTAAACTTAGTATACCTTGGTATATTTCATATACATGGTATAACAATTATTTATGTTTTAAATCGAGCGTGAACAAATGCTGACGTGTTATAAAAAAAAATTCACTACAGTCCTTAGTCGTAAAACTTAGCAATTAAGTTCGAAAAATTTGAATAGTAAATCGGATTTAAACGCGGTTTTCGGCATTCAATTCGGTAGAGGGTTAGAAAATTTTGTGACCTTAATTGATTTATAAGAAATTCAAAATATGCAATTTGCTTAAATAAGATGCATTTTATAATTGCATTTTAAATTAACCAAAAATATACTAAGTTCACAATGCGGTTAATAGTGATGAAAATCATTCCAAACTTACTCGGATGTTTTTGGAACATGAATATCGTGTTAGAATTGGTTTCCGAGGTACCTGGTGCCCAGGGTTAAATTTATCCCCGGCGCAGGGAGTTTTCGGGAAATTCGTTATATAATCGGTCCACCCTCGTTACCCGAAAGTTTTTGGGGTCACTGAACACGAATATCGCGATAGAATCGGGCACCAAGTACCTCGGAGATCAATTCTGCCGTGACATTCGTTCTCAGAAACCTCAAAAACTCCAGAGTAACGAGTTTGGACCGATTATATAACGAATTTCCAGAAAAGTATATTAGACGACGGGGACAGCGTATACCCTAGGCACCAAGTACCTCGTAGATAAATCTGACACGATATTCGTGTTCCAAAAACTCCTGAGTAACAAGTTAACTATTAATCGAATTGTGAATTTAGTATATTTATATTATTCAGAAATTTTCTCAATTATTTGAAAAATGAAAATTGACATTGAAAAATGACAATTTAACATCTCTTTCTCATTTTAAACAATAGTTTAATTGTCTTTTTTTTTTTGTCCGAATTCCCATGAACATGCAAAATTTATTGTATGTTGGACGTAAACACGATGCCAAATTAATTATTTTTGTTTGTGTAGTAAAATTTCAGCACATACGTGGAGTTGGTTTGTGGGCATGAATCCAAGAGAACCGGAATCGATTCCTGGTATAATTGTCTTTAATTAAAATTTATTCCACACGTATCGCTTGTCTTTGTAGTGTACGCCATTGAGTCAGAAGCATTACCAATAGCCGAAAGACTTTGAAGCTTATTGTATACAGAATTTAGTACAGCCAAAATAATAAGTTAAATACTTGGTTAATGTTGACAAATAAATTAAATTTGTCATTGACATGAAACTAAGAGATCAGGGTTCGATTCTCGATCCAAGTGATTATGATCTAACTGCCAGGTAATTTTTTTAACACGCATTTATTTGCTTCAAACGTATGGTAGGATGTATCTTTGAACATGATTTTGATCCCTTCAAAACGTCATATCAACTTAAAATTTGGTATTATTGTTAAGGAACGATAACACTTTCCATATCTATACATTAATTGCCCTCCCACTATATTTATACTAAACTTTTGTACTGACATTTTCCATTAAGATAGCAATTGTAATTATTTGATTATTAATTCAGTAATATTTATTTTCCGTATAATTTATACTAGTAATAAGTACAAAAATTTATTATTTCGGATAAAAATTAACATTCCGAGAAAAAATCAATAGTTGATTAAGCTTATCAATACCACGATACTGGCAAGAAAATTTATGACATATACCTTTTTAAAATTGAATTCTGAAATTATTTAATCTGTTTGTACTATTTCATTCATCAAGATGTTCGTTAACACTATACAGGTGGCGTACTTTCCACTTGGCTTACTAGTCGCTCCATCAATCTCAAGGATTATGATTGAATCATAAAAATTTAAATTCAATAATTTCGTTTAAATTTAATGACAAGAGTTATTGAACTGGAATTCATTGTTAACTTAATACATTGACAAAAAAAATTATGTAAATTTTTTAAGTTTGATTATTACTTCAGACTACAGAGAAATTTTATTACTTAAACAGGTTCAATATCACGTACTGAATGTAAATGCACAAAATCCTTACAAAAATAGGCGGGGGAAGTGGCTCCATTTTAAAGAAAACCGTTTTAGGTTATATCTCTATAACCGTGTATTCTCTGAATGCGAAGTTATATTACACAAAAGAGGGATTAAATATTTTCGTGAACTTCTAATTCACACAAAAATGTAACTAATAGATTCTTAATTAATGACCAGTGAGACCAAACAACACAAGACATAAAAAATCACAGGTAACATGGAATCATCCACATTCGTAACAATAGTCAAAATCGAATTACGGAAAAGGACCTCGTCTAAGACCACAAGTTAATACATTATTTCACTTAATAAATTTTTTTTTAATTTTTAGGTAAGTACTTGATTTCAAAAAGTGGACCATGTTGATGCCGTATTTAATTTTGAACAAATTCGTTTGGTGCAGAACAGAGACGACACCAGGGAGCCAACTTAGTAACTTAACCCAATAATTTATAAAATATATTTTCATAAATGGTTAAACATTTGCCGTTCAGTTTTAATTAATTTCATAATTTGTAAAATGTACGAAAGTTAAACCTACCAAAAAATGTGAATTTGTCCGTATGGCCTTATCTATAGCAAAATTATACTGAAAAATAATGCTTTTAAAGTTTAAAATTGAAACTAATGGCAACACACCAAATCTTAGTCCTTAATCCATAATGTGCTTTAATTTTGATGTATTTGGTAAAATCCTTGAATTGATATTTAATATTAATTTGAAAATAAAATACATAGATAACTCAACATTAACAAAAAAATAATAATTTTATCTGTATCTGAAGTTCATTTAAAGATACAAGATACATTTAAAATATATTTAGATACAGATACAGATACAGATACAGATACTTAAAAAATGATAGTATCTAGATATAGATAGAAGATACAAAAAATACATCTAGGTACTATATCTAGATACTTGTGTCTAGATTTCGTAGCAGCACTGCATATGACGCACTATTCCTCACAGAACATGAAGATGGATTGAATGATCCATTGTCGATAATAGTTTTTTTGTTTAAAGATGTTGCACTAATCTTATCTTGAAACTATATCGCTGAGAATTTATACATGATAGACATAATATGATATGATCATCACTCATACGCTTAATTAATTATAATAATAACATGCTATTAGCATAATTTAGTACGAATAAAGTTATATCAGTTACCAAACTAGAAAAGTTTCGAACATTTGTAATATTTTTAAATAAATAAACTTTAGATGAGTTTTTGAAAATTACATTTAGCACTGATTCTAAGGAATTTACAGGATATTAAAATAAAATAAAGTTCAAAAACTAAAACCCGATTACATTACATAATCACTCTCTTAAAATTATAGTCAATTAAGTCAGTTAGAATATATTTTCATCTTATCTTTTTTGATACAGTTTTGAGTAAATATTTATTGTTTTCATTTGCTGTTCTATACTCTAACTTAGGTTTTGAATTTCCAGTAAGAACTTGACAATTATTTAATGGAAACTTACGATAAAATGGAAAAAATCGTTATATATTTATTTTTCAAATTAAAATATACACTATATATAATAATATTTTTTTGTATCATTATATAAATACAACCAAAACTAATTTTTTCTCGTTAAAAATTTTTGCGGCCATGAGAGTTTTTGATTAGGATGTTTCGAAGAACATTTTGGGGGCGGTTTGAAAAAGTTTCACAGATAGCCCTTTTCCTAGTCAAATATATGTTTAGCTTTGATCATCTTCAGCTCGAAAACTACTAGTTTAAAAATTGTGTAACAGCGAGAAAATTGATAAATAAAATCGTCATTACAGTCGGGGGATTTCGGGATTTCTAAGATTAAACAGTTTTCCACAGAACGGAACAGAGTTCGCGGCATAACCTTTAACCAGCGGACAATCGAGACACTTTCATCGATACCTCATTTGCCAACTTGTAATAAGTAGCTTAGAAGTTAAGAGAGAACAGGCGAAAGTACATACATATAAACCTATTTTGCAGTTATGATTTCATGATGAAGTATAACAAACTATGTATTTTTGAAAAGTGCTAACTACGCCCTTTCATGTAATACCACAGACTATCATTAAATCGAAATTTGTTTTTTGATCATAACTTTATATCCTCTAGCGAGCGTCATATTAAATTTAATGTGACGTCACGCGTATAACCAGCGGACGATCAAGACGCTTTTAACGAAACCTCATTTTTCAAATTATAATAAGTAGTTTAGCAGCTAGGTGGGAACAAATGAACATACATACATACATACCGGTCAAACACATAACCCTCGGCATAGTATAGTCGGGATAATGAAGATATTATAAGAAATTAAATTACGTATAAGAAAATACTATTACAGTAGAAATTTAATATTGAAATTCGATTACCTTGTGTACAGATAAACCTTTTGAAACACTTTGAATTTTGTATAAGCTTTTACCTATGTCGTTATAGTGCGTTTAACTTTCATATAATTACATGCATGAAGTTGTAAATACACTCTAGAAATAACTGTGTACCCTGCCGTATATTAAAGTAAAATCCTTTGTAGAGATACGAACCTTTTATAAAATAAAGTAGCACAAATTTTACCAGGCATGAGTTTTTTTGGTGGCGTTTTCCATACTAACGATGTACTACTTTAGTAATATAATTGTATGGATGGACATATAATTCTATGGATTGCATATATGGTATACATTGAAAATGCAATACTATTTCCTAACAAACTTTAAAAAAAATTATTTATGCAATTGCTTTTATATTCAAAATTTCTAATGCAAGTTTAATTAATGGTTACTGATAGGAAAATGGCTTTCTGCTTTTGCCCCCAAAATGTTCTTCGAAACTACCTAATCAAAAGCTCTCATGGCCGCAAAAATTTTTAACGTTAAGGAATTAGTTTTGGTTGTGTTTATATAATTATACCAATAAATAGGATATTCATAAATATTATTATATATAGTGAATATTTTAATTTGAAAAATTGATTTTTTTCCCTTTAAACGCTAGTTTCCATAAAATAATTATAGAGTTCTTACTAGATCTTCAAAACATTTAGCGTATAGAACAGTAATTGAAAACAATAAATGTCTACTCAAAATGTTTGTAGAGTTAAAAAAAATTGGTGAACTTATTCCGTTATATAAACAATCAAGTTTACAAAAAAAAAAAATCCAAAATAGAAAGATTATAGTAAAAAAAAATGGAATAAAAAAATTTAATTGTATAATTTGCTATGCCAAAAAAGTTTCCACCGCCTGTAAATGCTACAAGCACATGTTCTTTTCAACTGGTATACCCCGAGCCATGAGAATCAACGTCATGACCACGCCAGCTTATGAGAGTGAATTTTCGATCGCCCATTTCGCTATTGCAATCTTTATGTAGTCAGATAGCACCCCATTTTGTCCAGAGCCGCAAAAAATGATTTTCGATATTCAAGTATTTGCTTATTAAAAAGTGTACCAGAATGGGGTGTCTTCTCATGCATTATGTATTACATGTTCGGTCTTCTATAATAATCCATAACTTTATGTATCAGAGCTTGCACCAAATACGATAGTCGTGATTTTTGCAGAATTGTGTATGATATAGGCCCAATAAATAAGTTTGTATACTCGATTGCCGAACGCATCTTTGTCAGAAATTTAACTCTAAAGGATTAGTTTTTGATAATTTTTTCAGAGCGTTTTTAAGAGTAGACTCTGATTTTTTGCAGACTTGTTTATGATTTGAACTGTGTCACAAATCGAAAAAACCTTGAAAATTTTTCTCAGATTTAGGCGATTATAACCCTAAAGGACTAGTTTTGGATAGAACCTTTTCTGGATGTTTTTGAAACAGACTAAATTAGCTACAATATGAGACTAGAATTATCTCTGTAGACCCGATTGTAGATAAAACTTTTCCATTGACAAAGTTTCGTTCGGCGCTCGAGGCCACAAACTTGAATTATTCATTGGACCAACATCCTAAACAAGTCTGCAAAAAATCAGAACTAGCGGATTTGACTCAAACTACTTCGTGCTTCTAGGCAGAAAGGTTACGGGACTATAATGACTTAGGAAATATGAGATTTCGTGTATACTTGTTCATGAAAGTCGTTCGATGGTTTTACACTATTTTTTTTTTTCATACATTAGTAAACTTGATATACAGCATATAACATAGAATTTGACATTAAAATTTTATTGAATTTCAGAGGTTTATTAGTTCCTTCGTTGTTATCCCTTGAATATTGGTATATGTGGTAAATACGGTACACTAGTATATATACATTGTGTTACTATCGAAGTTAGAAAGTGACACATCATTAGCGAAAGTTGACGTATAGGTTTTTTGTAATAGGCAAAATAATGTTAGAAACTTTTCTTTAAAACTCGTTTATTTCACTGCTTCTGAAAATTACCTCAATATAACTGTCTTGTTGGATTTACAAAAATAAAGATAATTAAAACGCTAGGGTGAAGTGTAAATTTAGTGTCAATCATGAAGCATATATTTTTTATTACGACTTTATATAATTTGAATCTTAATTTTCTCTTTAACCTAGACTATTTAACCGAAACCTTGACTATCCAGAGTTTCTCTTCCCATGGAAAATTTTTATATGAGATATCTACCAGCGGATATTTTAGGATTTTCACTTGTTATTTAACCTATGCTCAGACGCCTCGCAAAGCTTATAGGTAATCACGATGATATTGTCTCATTTTTAGTGATTACCTGTTTATTTTCTTTATTAAACAGAATTAAAAAAATATACTCGTATTAAGAATCGAATCAGTACCTCTAAGATTCAAGCTAAGCGCCTTAGCCAATTCAACCATACTGGACCTAGAGTGTAATTTTTTCAACTCATCCTTTTTTTTTTATACAGGGTGACCATTTTAATCTATTATGGCTAATAGCTCGTTTTGTAGCGAATCAAACAAAAAATAACTTTCGCAAAAGTGGCAGAGTTTGATGGGAGACCATGTTCTCATGTTCTGATATCAGATTGAGTCTAGTTGTTTGGGTTGCTTTAGTTATCAATGTAGATTCTAAACGGAAAGAGATAGCATAACATTTTAGAATAGAAACCTGTTCCTCATAAAAAAAAAATATTTTTTATTTAAAGAATTTTTTCGAAAATCGTTAGCTTTCGGAGGAAATGCTACTTAAAAATATGTCATCATTATATTTAATCGAAAGAAAATACGCTTGCTTCAGAAAAATACGAAGCGTCGATACGGCATCGCTTGATATTTTGGATTTTATCATTCGTTCTAATTAAGGTAGTTCCTCCGCGACCGTCCAGTCAAAAAGTTTTGGACTAATACTATCATTCAGTGCATTAACTGTGCTATGACTATTATACATATACCATATATTATTTTCACAAGACTGTAGTTCCTCACTACTGTTTCTAGTATACATATAAACACACACACTATGACATATGCCTTTAACATTAGTCTTCATATCTTTTCCACAAAAATCATCGCTAAAACGAGTTATTTATTTAAGTTTTTTATCGAAACTATATGGTAAATAATTTTTATTTTTATTTATATATTTTCTAAATATAGTATTCTACATTATATTAGTTTTTCATAGAGATGGTGGACGTCATTCATTGGTAAATAAATATAATATTTGTAAATTTGTGTATTTTTATACATTTCTCCCATGTACACGTACAAATTGCGTCACTTTTAATTGCTAATATCTCATGTATGGCATGGTAAATCATCTTCTAATTTTAACAGCAAGTGTATTATGAATTAAATATTTTATATTCTGAGTTTTGAGAAATTCTTGGAATATCACTTTCGTGTAAGTACTACCGTAACTTATTTAATTATTATCTGAACATTCTGAACTTATACCTAATGAATCTCTTCTAAGAAATATTAGTATCTTTTTTTCACGAATTTCTACATAAAGTTTTAAATAACATCTTTATACCTTATAAAAACTAGTTGGGTGTATGTTATTAAAAAAAAAAGTGAAAACAAACAATTGACTGAGTTAATTGTTGAAATGCTCTGTATAGAAAGTTAAATGTCAGTTCTTGACTTATTTTTAATTAGAGAATTTAAAGAACCAACACAATTATGGCGGTCTTTCGGCCACCATTTGTTTTGGTTTTTGAAAACTTCGCAAATTTTCTAGAATTACTCCTGTGAAAGATTTTTTGAAAATCTTAAAGACCGTTAGATGATGCTACCTGCAAATTTAAACTCCCTATTTTTTTATAGTTTTGGAGAAAATTGGCACCATATCTAGTTTTGCCCTAATTTCCATCCTCACGGGTAAGCAATAATATGAATAAAATTGATTTTTTTGTATGAAGGTGGACTAAGTTCCGATTATTTAAATGAATAAATGAAATTTCTCCAAAACGAGTTGGTGGAAATTTTAAAAAATCTATTTAAATTAAAGTTAAAACCTTAATAAATTATGGAAAACAAAAACAAAACCGTTGTGCTCGGCTAATTAAAGATGTATGATCACGGTAGAGGGTCACAAATTAAAAAAATATATTTTTTTCCAATTTTTATGGTGAATTGTGTTATAACTTGACAATATAAGACGATAGGTAAGAATAAAAATTTTCGATATCTGGAGTTATTTTAAAAATATCGAAAATTGAAAATTTGTATTTTGCTTTTAACATTTCGAAAACCAAGGTAGATATCGAAAAATTTTATGATTGTCTAGTTTATGAAGTTATAACTAAATTAATTATCAAAGTTGGATATCAGGTACAAATAATTTGAGTCTAAACTTGCATTGGAGCTCGTACTACCTTAAGAAACAGTTTTTATATCAAAGTATATTATGAAATATATTAAGGTATATTAAGTTTAGTCCCAAGTTTGTAACGCCTAAAAAGTAACGCCGAAAAAAATTGATGCTACGAACAAAATTTTGGTACAGATGTTCATAAAATCACCTAATTAGTCCGTTTTCGGATTACCCTGCGGGAGGGCGCAAATTAGGTGCAAATTTTTTAGTTTGTTTTATATGGGATCATCAGTTAGGTACATGTGTCTATCTGGATATCTTTCTTTATTTGCATGACGTAAAAAAAACAAACGATTGGGTTATTAACATTATCTATACATGGTATTTCAACAATTAACTCAGGCATTTGTTTGTTTTCACTTGTTGCTCTTAAACTTTTGTTCTATCTCTAACGGTTTACAAGACCCAATTGACCTATGTTGCTCATTTACGAATTCAACATTACTTTTTACGTCCTAAACAAGATATAAAAATTTCAACTTGATATCTCTTTTCGTTTTTGAGTTACCACGTTGACAGACAGGCGGATAGACAACCGAAACTGACTAATTAAATGATTTTATGAACACCTGTACAAATATTTTATTGGTAGCATCAATATTTTAAAGCATTACAAACTTGGAACTAAATCTAATATACTATGATATTTCATATACATGGTATAACAATTCAATAGTATAGAAGCATTAGTATTAAATACAGACGAATAACTTTAAAACAAAAACTCTTTTTGTAAAAATTCTTTTTACAATAAGTTCAAAAACAGCTTTCAAACAGAAAAAAAATTTCCATTTTTTCTCTTTTATGTTAAATGTATGTCATAATACCTTTGTACAATAACTTCTACCTACAAATAATCATAATAGTAATATTTGGAATACCTTATTTTAAGGTTCAATGCGTATAAAATTTTTCTTTTCACAAAAAATGAAAAAAAAATAAAAATAAAAGTATTAATACTTGAATGAATCTTTCTGAAATTTAATGTCTACAATTGAATATTCTTCTTATGTGTTGTGTTCCCTTAGTATAAAAAAGATGAATACTGAGAATACATAAGAGGCATCCATTGAAAATATAATTCAATTCAATTGTTATATTCAAGGTATTGTTAATTTTGGTAAACCTTTTATACCTTCTTTTTAACGAATTTCCTCTTCAAGTGGACTATCTATAAACATGTTACAGTCAATCTGGCATTTTGACTGGAAAAAATTTCAATGGTAGATCTGAGGTTATAGATCGTTAGGGGAGCATGTAAATAACTTAAAAAAAAATTAAGAGAATTTTTCTTTCCGCTGTTTTTGAGAAAATCCACAAAAATTTTGAAATGTGTTTTCCTCGGAATCTATTGGTTTAAGAGAAAAGTTTTTCAAATAAAAAGTGTA
Organism: Chrysoperla carnea; assembly: GCF_905475395.1. Taxonomy (NCBI): domain Eukaryota; kingdom Metazoa; phylum Arthropoda; class Insecta; order Neuroptera; family Chrysopidae; genus Chrysoperla; species Chrysoperla carnea. The sequence continues at coordinate 60,959,369 of NC_058341.1, read as the reverse complement.
GAGGACATTGTCAGCTACATTTTATGTCATTAGAGCAACGTCATACGAGTTAAATTACAAAAAGTAAGTGGCGCTAAAGTAGAACGTAGTAACATTAATTTTAAAATAAATTAAAAAAATGTAGTGAATACATGTATCTTGCCGATCTTGAATATCGAAAGTTACGAACATGTCAGCGTGCAATGGAAAGATCAATGCTAAACATACTTCTATCACAAAAAATAAAATGCACCGAGGCATGAAATAAAACAAAAATTAAAGATGTCACTGTTAGCATTAAACGTTTGAAATGGATGTGGGCCCGCGGACACGTTGCCAGGTTCAAAGACGATCGATGGGCGCTAAAAAGGTTTATATGGAAACCATATAGCAATACAAGGGATCGAGGGAGACCGCTCAAACGGTGGCGGGACTAGTTTGTCACGTTTACGGGTAAAGCATGGATGAGAAAGGCTCAGGATCGCAATCTGTGGAAATGTTTAGGAGGGGCCTTTGTCCAACAATTGGGATGATAGGGTTTATGATTATTATATCCTCTTCAAGTAAAATGAGCTCTTACTGTTACCGATGTACCCATAGATAATAAATATTTATATTATACTAGATGTACCTACCGATAATGGGATCTTGTTGGACAAGCCCCTCGTAAAAACTTAAATATCTGCAGTGTTTCCCCAATTCCTTTCGAAATTCTAAGGAGTAGAGAACCCTTGCATTATTTCGATCTTATAATTGAAATAGTTAAAAAAATAAAAACCCGACTGCGTTTAATAAAATCTGAAAAAAAGATACAAGTCCAGTAGTTTACGTAGCGACTTTAACAGTCGGGCGGGGCTCTTAATTGAAGACTTGAGTGATATTGGAAAATTTGAGCCAATCTAGATTTTAATGGGCCCCGAATGTTAACGTCACTATGTAAACTACTGAACTTGTTTCTTTCTTTTCAGATTTTATTAAACGCATCAGGTTTTTTATTTTATTATTATTTCATTTTTTAGTAACAGTTTTTATTAGTTGTAGTAAAAATTATTTTATTGCTTAGTCTTTCATGTTTATCAATCAATTTTTATCTTAATTTCAGATCGAGTCATCTATTCACACAACTTTTCAAATTTTAACGAAAGTTACATTGATATCGACATCAGGACAAAAGCCTATTAAATAAATTATAATTAAAAATAAAATTCGTTGATTTAGGCCACGACATTTTTATGTTCCTACACTGACTTTCCCCAAACTCAGGTAACTGTTTTGAATAATTATTTTCATTTTGACTCAAATTATAGGTTTTACTGAGAGTTTGCATGTACTTTTCTGACATTTCATTTCACTTTGTAATATATCATCTCTAATCTTTTTAACGATAATGATTTAATTTTGTTAAAATGGTTACGTAAAACAGATGATATGATCATCTCCTTATATAACATACTATGAGGTTTTTGAGAACTCGTAAAGACGTTTGTTTGCTGAGTTACATCGTCAAATTATAAGACCACAGATCAAGTAACAAATGTAACATCTGACATATGCCATATTTTTGGCAGTGGCTATTTGTTACGGACTCTTTAGTCACTTGATAATTCATAAGAGAGAATTCGCTTGGATTACTCTGCGCGTACGTAACGTGATTTTTTTTTTATGTAACCTGCCATACAATTTCTTTTTCTATGTTCTTCCTATAAATTAAATTGCATGATACAAAAAAAGTTACAAATCAAAAAACAAAAATTATCGAGATAGTATAATTATGAAAGTCTTAAGTAAAAGTTTTTCTGAGAATTTCTCTTCAATCTTTTTAGATAAAATCTAATAAATCTAATGGCACATTACCTACTGTTAATAAAAATTACAGAGGAATTCAATTTGTATCGTAAACCTATTATTAAGTCTACAGATTTCAATTTACTGTTTATTATACCATGCATATATGTAATATGTAAAGTATACTAAGTTTAGTCCCAAGTTTGTAACGCTTAAAAATATTGATGCCACGCACAAAATTGCTATAGGTGTTCATAGAATCACCTAATTAGTCCATTTCCGGTTGTCCGTCCATCCGTCCGTCTGTGGACACGATAACTCAAAAACGAAAAAATATATCGAGCTGAAAATTTTACAGCGTACTCAGGACGTAAAAAGTGAGGTCGAGTTCGTAAATCAGCATCATAGGTCAAAAATTAAAATAAAAAAAATGTTCCTTATCAAAAAATAAACAACTTTTGCTTGAAACATTTTTTGTTAACATCACTGTTTACCCGTGAGTGCGCCAATTAGGCGGAAATTTTATAGTATGTGCCATACTTGAATATCAGTTATGTATGTGTCACATGTATGTATGTGTTATGTGATAAAGAAATCAAAACTGACTATGCATGGTATTTCAACAATTAATTCAGTCAATTGTTTGTTTTTACTTGTTTTATATAATATTTCATAAAACGATTTATATACATTTAGTAAATTTAATAGTAATATGGTTTATTTGGTTTATGATAAAAATTACTAAAATTACCAATTATTCAAATTAAGATGAGCATTTCTGTGGGCTGTATTATGCATTTTGTTAAAATATATCCCCTCCAGGACCCACAATAAAAATATTTAGCTTGATTATAAAATTGTTATTAATTAGCTAGACCGGTTTCGATTGCTTTGGCAATCCTCTTCAGTAGAGGATTAGTAGAGGAGGCTACTGAAGAGGATTGCCAATCAATTGAAACCGGTCTACCTAATTAATAATAATTTTATAATCTAGCTAAATATTTGTATTGTGGGTCCTGAAGGGGATATTTTAACAAAATGCAAAATTACCAATGTGAATTTGACATTTAACATTTTAGTAATATAATATTAAATTAATGTAAAAGTCGAGTCCTAAAAACTTACGTAATCATACAAATGCATGGAAGCCAGGTTGGTTAGCCGTGAATCTGTATGAAAATTATCTTCTCCGCCACTTTCTTATTGTAGAAAAATGTATAAGTTCACTTGTTAGTCCAGTAACCTTGTTGTCTGAAAGTACGGGCTACTGTGCGTTAAATCCGCTAGTTCTGATCTATCGTAGACTTGTTTATTATGTTGGCTCAAAGAAAAATCCAAGTTTGTGACTTCGAACGCCGAACGCAACTTTGTAAAAATCGAATAAGCCGCGAAATTTTCAGATTTGTGGGATTATAACCCTGGAGTACTAGTTTTGGATAGTAGTTTCTCAGGTAGGTTTTAAAAAAGACTAAATTTGCTACAATATGAAACTAGAATAGTCTCTGTAAACTCAATAGGTTCCAAGACAAAGCTTTTCATAATGCATCATTTTTCGATCAAATTTTGAGCAATTTTTCAGAAAAACACAAAAAAATCTGAGCTTCTTCGAATAGCGAAGAAACAACCATCGCCAGAGATAATCTTTCATAAGAAAACCATGGTGGAAATGCACCCAATGGCAAAGCACCTTAACGCAAAAATGGCACAGGTTACTCAACGGAAATTCTTGTCAAATGTCAAAAACAAGATTAGTTTTGTAAACCTGCTGACAAATAAAATGGGAAATCATTACATTCTAGTATTCCAAGCAGAGGAAGATGCTGATCATCACTACTACTTTTCATCATCATTACAACTCAAACTGTTATCTCGACTTACGATGTAGTGATAGCGATGTAGTGCGATCTCAAATAAACGTGAAATATTTTACAACAAATGTGGAATAGGATACGCCTACAACCATTGTCCTAATATTGTGGGCAAAATTTCATCATATTTTGGGATTTTATTCCACAACTGCCCAAAAAGGAGTGTAGTATTTTTAGAGTTCATATATCTGAATTTCTTTATTGCACCATTACTTCTAAATACATTTGCATACATACCACCGTTAAAATCCTTTCATTAACCCAAAGACCAAATAAATTTCTTGTAAATCCATATGGAAGGCTGTATGGTGTCCTTCTCAAATGTGTTTAGTTCACTTTTAGGCAGGGCTGTATTTTTATTATTATTATTTTTTTTTTTTAATTATTCGCTTGTTTGTATCACAATTTATCATCATATGCAAGGTTAGTGTTTATAATCCAATATTGATGCGTTTGTTATTTCCTCAAATGGTAAGTTCGTTCACATTCGTACTGGATATTTTAAGCTATTCAAATTTTTTGTATGTACAAACTTTTTCCAAAAGTTTGTGGCAAATTTGAAACGAGAACGAATTTTTCAGTTTTCATTTAAATAATTTTATTTATAATGGTGCTTTTATTATTAAAAAACTATAATTTTTTTTATGACTATAAATAAAATTATAAAATAAAAGCCTATAAAAAGCTCATATTATCACTAAATTTAGATAACGATTGCAGGATATGTGTAAGGATTTAAGTTGACAGAAAGTAGTGCATATGTTATATACTATATATGGGTGTATACTGTATATTGAGTGTCTCAAAAGCAATAGCTAAGAGCCATCAATTATTTTCATCATTTTACGTCTATTTGTTACACTTGTTACATTTGTTACACTGGGTAATCTTGTAAACTGTTTGAGATAGAACATAAATTTACATATAAAGAATGTTTTTTATAAATATAAACAACTTTTGTTTGAAACATTTTTTCGTATACGTGAGGGTGCAAAACTTTGGTGTCCATTTTCTCCAAACACATAAAAGATAGAGAGTTACAAATTTGCAGGTAGCTTCAACTGGTGGGCTTGTGAAATATTATCGAAAAACGAAAAAATACTTTCGAAAGTTTTCGAAAACCAGATAAAAATAACACTAATAATTGTGTTGGTTTTTTAAAGTCTTCTAATCTATAAGAAAACAATTGAAAACAAACAATTGACTGAGTTAATTGTTGAAATACCATGCATAGTCAGTGTTGATTTCTTTATCACATAACACATACATACATGTGACACATACATAACTGATATTCAAGTGTAGTGCATACTATAAAATTTCCGCCTGATTGGCGCCCTCACGGGTAAACAGTGATGTTTACGAAAAAATATTTCAAGCAAAAGTTGTTTATTTTTTGATAAGGAACATTTTTTTACATTTAAACTTTTGTTCTATCTCTAACGCTTTACAAGATGGGTCCTACGGACCCAAGACCCAATTGACCTATGTTGCGTATTTACGAACTCGACCTCACTTTTTACGTCCTGAGTACGCTGTAAAAATTTCAGCTCGATATCTTTTTTCGTTATTGAGTTATCGTATCCACAGACGGACGGACGGACGGACAACCGGAAATGGACTAATTAGGTGATTTTATGAACACCTATACCAAAATTTTTTTCGTAGCATCAATATTTTTAAGCGTTACAGACTTGGGACTAAACTTAATATACTATGTATATTTCATACATGGTATAATAACACAAGCACTGATATTTAACACTTTCTATACAGGGTATTTCAACATACAACTTGAGAACAAAATATCTTAGAGTTGTACAGTACATTTCAAATTAGGAATAAAGAGAGGCAAATAATATACAGTTTCCAAAACATGGACATTTCTTTAATGGTTATTAACTAGTGTTGGCGTCGGTTACATTAAAAGTTAAACGATTATGTTTCCAACTTCTTGGAATTCACTTTTTAACCTCTTAAATAACCTTTGGTGAAGGTTAAAATTATAGTTCTGTGTATAGAAATAATTTTTTTTTTAACGAAGGAAAAGTGATAGTTTTTCTGGTACTTATAATTTCTTAAGCACTCAATATGCTAACATATAAAATCAGTAGTAATATATATATGTATGCATGTATTATGTGGTAGGTGGAAGCTGTGAATGATCTACAAAAACACAAACGATTTATTTAAAAATTAATGAACTGAACATAACATTTTCACTCTTAAAATAGCTATTACTAATTATCTGCATACTTTAAACATTTTAATATGTGGCGATACCGTGTGTTCACACAGTTCAAATTGACAAGGAGAAGACTTTTAAAAATGAGGTTCTAAAGACGATATACTAAAGGGTGGTTCCATGAATGGAAAAAAAAATTTATTGTTTTTGAATTTAAAAATACTTTAGCTTTTAGTATCTTAAGCACCTAAATAACATTTTTTCTTCGCAAATGTTAAGTTTTCATTAAAATTTCATTATTTTTATTTATAAGTAATATTTATAATAATAATAATAATGGGGTTTAACCTCCGTTTCTCTGGCATATGTCTATAACAGAGGCCACCCACATCATTATTTGTTAATCTTTATTTATTTAACTACATCCGTATACATACAATTACATTTAATATTTTTAATTCATGATGTGGGTGAAGTCAAATTCAATTCAAAATAAACTTTCTTAAAATATATCAATTACAATTAAATAAATTGGCCTTGGCCGCATGATTCTGTAAATTTTTTACAATACTTATACAGTAAAGATTACTAGCACTTATTAGTATGTGGGTGGAATCGGTTACTGTCAGTGTTCCCAACTTAGTGGTTTTACTACTAAAACTAGCAGTTTTTATATTTTGTTAGTGGGATTATTTACTTTTTAGTGGTTAGTGGTTTTTTTTAGTGTTTTTATTCATAGATGAATCTTAAGAATAGAAATTATATAGGTAAAAATTTTCTTATCTATTTTTATAGATGAGAATTTCAGAAATATAAGTTTTAAATTTTCAATTATTTGCTTCATAATAAATTAAAAGTTTTGAATTTTTATTATGGCAGAAGTCTTAGTGGTTTTCTATCGTCTGTTTCGTGGGTTTGAGAATTGAAAGTTGGCAACACTAGTTACTGTTCCTATCCAAGCGACGACAATGTGATCAATTCTACCGCCCCCATTAATTATACTTTGTTCACACTGCCGCTGTCTGGATTCGAACCCGGAACTACCCAGTCACTAGTCAAACGATCAAAGACTAACGCCGGTTTAGAAGTAATATTTATATTAACACGGTTATATTAGCTTCACCTGTATGTATGTATGTATGTATGTATGTATGTTTACATGTCTTAATATAACTCTTTAATATCATACCCATGCATAGGAAATCATCAGTTATATACATTTATTATACTACCGATAACCATACTATACCTAGAACAAACAACAAGCGTGTTTTTTAGTTTTTTAAACTATATTCTTATTTTAATGATAACTTTTTTATTCTCATTAATTGTACTCAAAAATTGCATTTTAGTACATTTTTATTAGTGTCCGACTGAAACTGAAGTTTCTACCGAAACCGAAACCGAATCTTTGGTATCTGTCTCAGTTTCGGCCAAAACCGAAACTGAAACTTTTTTAGACATGTTAAAAAATGATTGTTTACTGAAATTTGGCTTATTTTTTACCCTTATACAGACAGTTAACACAGCAAGATCACACACAATTAAATCATAGCGATAGCAGGCAGTTGTTTCAATGTTTGGGTGGTTAAAATTAATAAAACCAAATCCAAGAACGCAAAATACCTAAGTCACAACAAAATAACACCGGACTGGCCGGCAAGCTCAGCAGACACGAACTCACTCAAAGTTAGCCGAACGACGCGCGAAAATTCACGAGCGTAGAGTTTCGATGTGGCCGAAAATTCGGCAGATTTTCTGCCGAAACTGAAACTAGATTTTTGGGCCGAGACCGAACCTGCGATCGGACTGTCTGTAATATAAATTTCTAAAGTTTCTTTCAAAATACAACTATTTTGCAATCCAAAGTGACGGTAGTGACAGTAACGTTTTGTTCTGTAGTATCAGTCACGTTTTATTTTTCTAATAAATTTGATTAAAAAATACTAAGGTTCTTTATTTTACCACTTTCCAATAATTTGTTTTATGAAGTTTGGCTCCAGATACACTTTAAATTTTAAATCCTCCATAGAGGGAATTATGTCTTTCCTATCTCCATCATATTATATAAAGGTAAAGGCCTTTTTATCTTTGATGATTATGCCTTCGATTAACATTGAGAGCACTTGTAATTAAATCAGCGCCAAATGTTTAAACTACGAGCCAGAATCGTGTAAAAAAACTCTGGAACGCTACTTCTTTTTGCATGTAAAGTCAGTCACATTATCATTTTGCTTAAAGAATTATATATCATTAAGTTTTATGTGTACATTTTTTACTGCACAGGAATAAATTTATAATCAATCACAAAACTGTAGGTACTAAAACCAAAATCGTTAATATAGTAGTAGGTATTCTTAATATGACGAAAAATAAAACGAATTTGGGTCAAATATTTGTGTCATTCACATATGAAATCACCTTGAGTATATAAAACAATGCAGGAGAGATATGTGAACATTATTGCGTGGAAAACCATGTCGTTTCTGGAGGCTTTTTCCGAAAATCGATTTTGGTACCTATTTCTGCGTTTTTCCGCAAGTGGTCCATATTTTGTAATTCTTTTTAAACACAAATAAACACTCTATAATTTTGATTTGACATTATTAATCAAAACCGCAGGCGTCATCTTAAATTAATTAAAGACGGCAGCTTAAAAGACCAGAATCATTTAAAAATAAACGTCGATTCGAAATATAGCAGACAACTATAAACTTGGAAGTTGTTACAAAAACAAAAAATCTTTTTTGAATAATTTTTTTGGAATATATAGATTCGGAATATGCATAAATTCGGAAAATTTGAATCCATAATCTGATTTATTGTTTTCTTTTTATACTTGGAACCTACAAACAAAATTTTATAATGAATATCAATGAAGTTATTCGAAATTTCTTCTATCTCTTACCATTATCGGAATTGAGTGTTAAAAAATAATTATTTTTTTACATTCAATTTGTTCTGGATCTATTTGTTTTATGGAAAAATGTTGGTTTTGTTCGTACAACTTTTTCATATTTTGTAATATTGTACTTGTTATCTTATTCAAAGTGGTAGGTATTATAATTACTATGTCCACCCGGTTACATAAATTAATAGTTAACCCTTTCTATTAAAAATAATAATATTATTAATTTTATTTAAAAATAACCGACGAAAAAGGAGAAAGGTTATGAATTCAATCCGTATACAGGGTGTTTTTAAACTGGAAATTTGCACTAGTAAAAAAATTAATGGGAGAAATTAGAAAAAATTCTCTATGATTGTGTTTAAAAAGAAAACACTTCTTACATTCTAATAATTTTCTTAAAAAACAATAGCTCTCGCATAAGAAATCAATGGAAATATCTGTTATTCTTATGCTTTGATCACAATAAATATGCATTGAAAAAATTTAAAAACAATAAAAAAAAAACTTTTCCAAAACAAATTAAAATGCACTAAAAAGTAAAAAAATAACGATAATATAATGTAGTTAAAATTATTGTTATTTTTGGAGTCGGTGTCAGCCAAGGAAACAACTCTGACAAAACACTTTGCTACATTAGCTTGGCTGACACCGACTCCAAAAATGACAATAATTTTAACTACATTATATTATCGTTATTTGTTTACTTTTTAGTACATTTTAATTTGTTTTGGAAAAGTTTTTCTTTTGAAGTAGGTTTCCTTTTTGTTAAAAGTTTTTTTTATTTTGTGATTTTTAGTGAACCTGACTAATTTATCACTTAAAAACAATCATCGGTTGGCGTGATTTTGAATTATTCGTCCTCTTATGTCGTACATAATGAATGCAAATTTAAGACTTTTATGATTTTCTCATGGATGTCGTTATCAGAACTCGATCAAAATGAAATGGTACCACACGGGAACCAACACGGGTTCTGAGGTAACAAACATAATAAAAAAAAAAAAAAAATACAGTCGAATTGATAACCTCCTCCTTTTTTGTTTGAAGCTTTGAAGCTTTTTCATCTCATAAAATACGAATCACAAAAAATATAGGGTTCCATTTGAAAAAAAGCAGCTGACCATCATTTAACTTATTATAAGAACCTATCCACTAAAAATAAAAATGCATTTGGAATTAATCGTGACTTTCAAACACTTTTTGTACTTACTTGATTGATTTTTTTTTGCAAATGTCAAGTTAAAAAAAATAGCCTACGTATATTTGCTTTTGTATGTATGACCACGCCTAACCATTCTAGTATTTCGATTTCGATGATTCGTTTCTATTGTATAGTGTATATTTCACAGTTGGTACGAAATAATTATGTATACAAAATTTTCACTCGAAGACTGGAAAAGTAGAAAATGATTCATTCTTTACTCACTAACATTAAAAATTTTTCAAAATTGGTTCACAATTGTCGTAGAAACCGATGAACATGCATATGAATCGGTTTACATGTGCAAATACAATAATCAATCATTCCTTATTTTCTAATCTTGGATGCGAAATTTTTTTTTTCAAATTTAAATGGGACCAACTTCAAAGTACACAGTAGGAAATGTATGGCGTTTATTACAATACTGGGATGATATAGGGACAGATGATACTCAAAAAAAGTTTCTGATAAGTTATTTACAATACTGTACGGTATAAAAACTTTGACGCCACTTACATTAGTAAATAGTAAGTTTAACATGACAGAATGGTCTTGAGTCCCATACTACATTGCAAATGTAGTAAGGCTACTTGTTTTCTCGCTATGATTTTTGTCGCGTTTATCAATACAAATTATTAAACTATGATACTATTCAGTAAAGGTGTAAACGCTATGTTTGTTGTCACACTACTCGTCACTCTATTATTGTTAATCTATTTTGTCATTTTAATAAATATTGCTGGTATGTCATTAGTAACATCAGTGACATTACTTGCTGAATTAAATAGTACTATTCCATAGAAATATTGTGAATATCACCAGTCAGTATGAGCCTTACACCCATACTGACATCGGCAAAAAAATTCTTAGATACCCTATTCAATAAAAAAAGAATTATAAAAACGGAATGTTTCCTATATTGTAAATGTGAAAGTAAGGATGTTTGTTTGCTTGTTTTTTTGTTTGCTTGTTTGTTTGTTACGCTTTCACGCAAAAACTAACGAACGGATTTGAATGAAACTGAACAACAATATAGCCCATACATCAGAACGCTTTCACGCAAAAACTTACGAACGGATTTGAATGAAACTGAACAACAATATAGCTCATACATCAGAATAGCACATGAGCCATAATTCATAAAGATATTTAAAAAAAAATTAATTTATTCTGACATTTTACTGCTCCATCTATGATCATCATTTTAAACCATAAATAAAAAAATTCTGTACAGATTTATAGTAGTATAAATGTCAGACAATTCATGACCTTCTTTTCTGATGAACACAATGAGTTATGACTGTTTTACACTTTAAAAAAATTGAAAATTGTGATGGCTTCGATTGTTAGAGAAAGGAAATAAGTGATATCAAGAGAGATGGAGGCTAGAAAGCGTTGGTTTTTACTTTTAAGTCCAGTGAAGCGAACGGGTATCCAGCTAGTAATATATTTATATATATGGGTTTAATTTAGAACCACCATCCTACTTTTTCGGTTAATCAATGCTTTATATTAAAATTTATAACTATCACTATGTTATCAAATAAAATGACACTTTAATATTTTATGTCGTAACAAAATCCATATATGTATTTAATATTTATACATATAGGTTATGTTGAATTTCACTTTCGTCGTAGCCCAAATTATCCAAGTTAGTGCAGTAATAATATCACGCATGACCTTAGCATTAATTATATATTTATTTCTTTTTTCACTCTGTATAAATAAAACATGTATCAAGGTATATTAATTTCAGTCCCAAGTTTGTAACATTTAGAAATATTCATGATACGAACAAAATTTTAGTTAATGTGTTCATAAAATCACCAATACACATTTCCGTTTGTCTTTCCGTTCGTCCGTCAATATGATAACTCAAAAACGAAAATAGATATCAAGCTGAAATTTTTAAAGTATGCTCAGAATTTGAAACGTGAGTTTGAGTCCGTAGATGTTCAACATAGGTCAAGTGGGTCTCCTACGATCCTACGTATGAGAAAAAATATCAGTTCAGTTAAAAATTTGTTGGAAGCGCAGTGAAAAATAATAATTCACTATTATTTTTAGATGGAAGTGCAGTTATAGTGGAAATTCAGAAGTTGTAGTGAAAATTATAGTGGCCATAACAAAATTTCCTATTTGCACCGGGCATGAGTTTTATTGGAGGCGTTTCCATGGTAAGGATACACTACTTTATAAATATAATTGGATTGCATTCATGGCTTACATTGAAAATCTAATATTATTGTCTAACAAATTTATATAAGTAATTATGATAATTTACATTTAAAAAATAATATATGTATGTGCAATTTGGTCTCATATGGTCTCTTAAATAATTAAATAACGTTTTTCAATAATTTTAATTTGACGTTTACTATTACATTTCGTTTAAAGAATTGTAAATTAGTCATAAGAGCTCCCTTGAACGCCAAAATTATTTGGAAGCGCTGTTGTCGATTTTATTGTCCCTACCATGACTGCGCACACAACGAATAAAATGAAGTGAATTGTTAATTTAAAACTTTAATGGTCAATTTGTCGAGACTTTTCATAAAGTTCAAACAAACATGGCCAATCATTATACCTTTCAAAAGCTTTCTTTGTCTTATTATTTTGTCACTTGAAACAACATCACCGTTATATATAATATTGTTGTCAAAATTATATAGGTTAAAATATGTTTTTATACCATGTATATATGAAATATACATAGTATATTAAGTTTAGTCCCAAGTTTGTAACGCTTAAAAATAATGATGCTACGAAAAAAATTTTGTCATAGGTGTTCATAAAATCACCTAATTAGTCCATTTCCGGTTGTCCGTCCGTCCGTCCGTCTGTGGACACGATAACTCAAAAACGAAAAAAGATATCGAACTGAAATTTTTACAGCGTACTCAGGACGTAAAAAGTGAGGTCTAGTTCGTAAATGAGCATCATAGATCAATTGGGTCTTGGGTATCCCATCTTGTAAACCGTTAGAGATAGAACAAAAGTTTAAATGTAAAAAATGTTCCTTATTAAAAATTAAACAACTTTTGGTTGAAACATTTTTTCGTAAACATCACTGTTTACCCGTGAGGGCGCCAATTAGGCGGAAAGTTTATAATATGTAGGTACTATACTTGATTATCAGTTAGGTATGTGTCACATGTTTGTATGTGTAATGGTGATAAAGAAATCAACACTGACTATGCACTGTATTTCAACAATTAACTCAGTCAATTGTTTGTTTTCACTTGTTTTTTTATTGCTTGAAAGCGGTTGCGTTTACAGAGTTAAATGGTGAAACTTATTGACTTTATTAATTTTAAAACATTTTTTTAAATTATTTCCATTTCGTCTTTTTAGGAATAAAAATGTATAATTGGCAGACAGTTTTGCTGATGCAAAACACGCAACATATACTTTTCTAAAAATTAAAAAGGCAAGCAAATGAAAATAAACAACTGATTGAGCTAATTGTTGATATACTCTGTGAATGTTGAATATCAGTACTACAATATTGCATTATTTTGAATAAATGGGAAAAATGAAAAACCAATAAATTTATTCTTATTTTCCCAATTTTGGAAATTTTGCGAAATATTTTAATGAAAACTTTTTCTTTGGCTTTTTTCAAAAACATTTCATATGGCTCACTAGTTGAAGCTACCTACATATTTGCATATGTATATCTTTTACAGTTTTGGAGAAAATGAACACGAAAGTTTTGCCCTCATTTGCCTATTTGCAGGAAAACATGTTTACGTTTATTTTTTTATAAAGATCATTTTTTACATGTAAACTTTTATTCTATGCCTAACGGTTTACAAGATGCGTCCTACGGGCCCAAGATCCCATTGATCTATGTTGCTCATTTACGAGCTCAAACTCACTTTTTACGTCCTGTGTGTGCTATATAAAGTTCCGCTTGAAACCTATTTTCGTTTTTGAATTATCGTGATGACAGACGGACGGACAACGGGAAATGGATAAATTTGGTGATTTTATGAACACTTATACCAAAATTTTGTTCATTAATATTTTTAAGCTTTACACACTTCGGATTAAATAATTGATAAATAATTCCTATGTACCGGGTATACAAATTTTTTTTAAATTATTTTAATGATTTAAAATGGCTTAAGTTTTAATAAATTATAGAGTTATATAATCAAAGAATGTAGTAGTTTTATTGGCAGAAATTCGGTTATTTTATCCCACGTACTTCATCCCTACCTAATTTTAATATTCAAAATTACTTTGGAATATAAAAAAACGACAAATTGATAATTTAATAGTGTTATGTATTCAAATATTTCAATAAACTTGTAATAATTCTATTATTTAAAATTTTATCATGAAAATCGGTGTATGAGTATAAAAAAATCTAAGTAACTTTATCTTATAGTTTTTTTTTTTCAATATCAATTATCACTGACGCTAGGTAAAATATTAAGAATAGTCTCTTTGTCAATTTGTAATTGGCTGAGTTTAAAGTTCTCATTTCGGTAAAGAATCTTAAAAAATGTGACCTGCCACCCTGTACGACTATGCAAATTTTCAAATCGATATTCCTATAAATAACGAAAATATGAGGGTGTCATCTTAAATGAGTCACACTGTAGATACAATGCCTTTTATTTCCTTGTTGCACTTCGTATGATATGGTGTATAAATGCAACGATTTAGAAAAATGTACGCCGTATTTACTAAGAACTCACAGACAAGAAACATTAATAGTAAACTTTATTCAAAAATCATCTATCAAATCAGGTTTACTCAATGAATTAATGGAAATACCACTTAGTTAAAAATTTGGTGTAAGCGCAGTGAAAAATAATAATTCACCTATATGTGGAAACGCTATGAAATAAACCTAATAAAAAAATTATAATTACAACTAAATTGAAAATAGTTTTTGTGCTTTTTCTAGTCTGGGCTTAAAGCTTCTAGGTTTATAGGTCCAAGTATTTGTTTTTATAAAATTCTTGAAATTATGTTTTTACCTTTATGAACGCATGAACGAAGTCGTAAGAAAATAGACAAGCGAATAGTAAATAAAAGTATCGCGTACACTAAAGTCATAGTAGTAGAATACACAATATTTTATACATATATAAAGCTTTTCATTGACTCGATACACTTCGTATAAGATCGTATATATCCGGTATAGAACTGGTAGATATTTTTGGGTAAGTTTTTGAGGCATTATGAAAATTCACCAGGCACGTCTCCCATATATTATCAAACATATAAACATTTTTTGTTGCAAAACAAATCTTTGAAGCAACTTGTATTTTTGATTAAGTAAACTTAAATATTGAAAAATGAAGAAAATAAACAAACTAGGCTATTTGCAAAGGATTTAGTCCTTGCATGATGCTTGCAAAATTACTTTTCTTGTAATTTTCTTAATCACTTAGCAGGTAGAAAATTCTGCCAAATTGACCTGGCTCTTTTAGAATATTTATTTTAATACTAAACACCGGCCTATAAAAATTTCAACTGGTCTCAAATCTTGCAGATGTACAATCCCAACAAAAATTATTATGTTTGATAATAAAGGGGTTCAAAAGATACCGCTATCGTCCAGCCAGGTCTGCTTTTTTGTATTAGGATATTATGGGAGAGGTATCTGACGAATTTTCGGAATGTCTAAAATACCAACCTAAAAATGTCTACCAGTTCTCATAACTGTTTCTGCTAAACCACTGTTTACAATGAATTAATAGAAATATCACTAACTTAAAAATCTGGTGGAAGCGCAGTGAAAAATAATTCACTTTTATGTGGAAGCGCTATGAAATAAACTTAATAAAAAAATTACAAATTCAACTTAATTGAAAATAGTTTTTGTGCTAAATTGAAATGGTTTTTGAGTTAAACTACTAGGTTTATAGGTCAAAGTATTTGTTTTTTATAAAATTCTTGAAATTATGTTTTTACCTTTATTAACGCATGAACGAAGTCGTAAGAAAAATAGACAAGCGAATAGTAAATAAAAGTATCGCGTACACTAAAGTCATAGTAATAGAATACACAATATTTTATACATATATAAAGCTTTTCATTGACTCGGTACATTTCGTATATAATCGTGTATATCCGGTATATAATACAGATATACGTATAATAATGTTCACAAAACAGAACATGTACAACGATGATGCACACATATATAAGATATGATGATGGTTCATAACATATTCTGATATTCACCACTGACAGTACGATGATCATTGTACGACGCGTTTCATGTCACATGAACGCCCGCTGTTCAGTATCAGTTTAGTATCGTACGTAGTAGTCGCGATCGAATTATAAATCGTATTACTACGCGTGATTATCTGTATATCTATTTAAATATAATATATCACAATATATATATACACATTATAAGCTTTTTTTGACTCCCTGATTTAAAAAAAAATATGTAAATCTGTGTATACAAAATAAATTTTATTTTTGACAGTTTTTGGTGAAATTTATTTATTTATCTATTTTGAAAATATTTAGTGAAACAACATAGTTCTAAATTAATAAATAATTACAAAACATAAAAATAATATAAATTATCTGTAACGGTTAATCTTGCTTTTTTTTTTTTTAGTTTTAGTTGTTTGGGGTGAATTTTATTATTCATTTTTTGTTTTGAAAATATTTTGTGAATAATCTCTCTAAATTATTTTATTATAATTAAATAAATTTTAAAAGGGAAATTAAAAATTATTTCTGGATATTTAAATTGTAGTTTAATTTTTGTGTCTGAATTAATAAATAATTTAATATAAAAGATAATGTAAAAAGTTTAATAAGTATAAGAAAAATATATAAATTTTGTTCTATTTTTTTTGGTGAATTTCTTTTGTTGTTTTCTTGAAAATATTTTGTGAAAAAGCGTAATATAGGTCTAAATTAATAAATAATTGCAAAAATAAAATATATATATAGATATAAATTAATAAAAGAAAAATAATAAATGTAAAAATAATATATGAATGTAAATGTGTTGTAAGTAAAATATATATAAAAATATAATAATTTATTAACGTTAATTAAAATTGAATTTTAAAACAATTAAGAAAAAAAGGGTGATTTCATTTTAATGGTGTATAAATTGTTTGATGATTTTTTTTGTTATTTATTAAGGGTTTTAATTTTTGTTTTTAATGTGATGTTTTTGGAAGTTTTTTCAATGTGGATTTACTAAAAACTATTATTGATTATATATTGAAAGGTAATTTTTTTATATTATTATTACATATATTTTATTTGTTAAGATTGTATAACTTTAAGATATATGGTCAAAATTGTTTATAAACGGTATTAATTGAAAGGTCTCGATTGAATCGCAAACTAAACACATATATAAATGTTTCGTCTATAACAACATTGCTTATAACGACATATCGATTAAAACGACCTATTTTCATTGGAATTACAAACGTTATAGTTGGAGTATGCGTACACAGTTTTGAATCATAAGTCATATTTCTAGTCTTAATATAATGACTTTATTTTGGAACTTAAAAACTATCAACGTATGTACATTATGCAGTGGTGGATTTACACTAGGGGCAGTCGGGGCTAGTACCCAGGCCGGCAAATTTTCTAGGGCGGCAAAATTTGGAATGTGATATTTTCTATACAATATATAATTAACTAATTCTTTTAAATAAACATTTTATTTTTCAAGAAATATAATTTATGCATTATGTATCAAATCAAAATTTTGTTTATTATAATATAGGAAATTTAAGTGAAAACTATTAAAATAGTTTAATTAATTTATTTCCATAAAGGTTTGCAAAAATAAAATTTGATATTTTCTGGAATTGATAAATTAATATAGTTTTTTTGAAGAATTAAAAATATTTTCAAATTATGTATGTCTTTTTGATAACAAAAACTTTAATTGATCAATGAATTTTTCTAAAATTGGAGAGTTATCAAATAAAACTAATTAATTTTAATTTAAAAGAACAGTAATAATAATATGTAATACATAATAAATTTTCTGCAATTAATTAGTTATTCTAATTTTTTTAAAATAAGATATCAAAACTATTAAAATAAAATTTCAGTCATAGGGCGGCATTTTCTTAAGTGCCCCAGGGCGGCAGAAATTTAAATCCGGCCCTGACATTATGTATATACTTTCACTTTTATATAAAAATGTACTTATCGTTTATAACGACTATCGATTATCACGACCAATATTGTTGATCGCTTTATAAAAGCGATTTTAGTGCCTTCGTTTCTGCCCACAAAATAAGTTATTGTAAATTAATCAAATTTTTTATGTTATTTAACTTTATTGAATTTCAATATATTAATTACTCGTTTTAATATTTGTGATAACAATTATTTTTTAAATCAAAAATTATTTTAAAGCTTGCAGTGTATTATTTGGCTGTGTAAATTTTTTTTTAAGAAATTTATTTCTCTGTTTAATATATCCAAAGTACTAAACTTGGATATGCTTATTCGCTCGTATTTATGAATTTCTTTTTAAAATAATTTCTAGATAAAAACTGTTACGAAATAAATCTTTTACCATTCATATTTTTCTTTAAAGATGTACGACCGCCAGGGAAATTTTGGATAAAAGGCTTGATTTTTTTTGTTGTGAAGTTGGACTAAGTCTAAGACAATTCTGAAAATTTTAGAGGAGGTTGTCCGATTATTTAAATAAATATATGATTTCAAAAAAGTAGGCATATTTAACATTGGTTTTATGGGAAAACGGAAGATGGATGATATGTTTTCATAGATTTCTCCTAAACTACTCCGTGGAAGCTAAAAAAAACTATTTAAAGTTAAAACCTTAATAAATTATTGAAAAAAAAATCCGATAGTGAATTATGTTGTAGCTTGACAATATAGAAGTAAGAATAAAATTTTTCGATATCTGAAGTAATTTTCGAAAAATTGAAAATTTTGTTTAGCTATTTAGCTTCCGGTATTTCTAGAAATTCAATGCAGATATCGAAAAATTTTATTTTATTTTTTTTCGTCTGCATTCATAGTTATAACAAAATTTATCAGCAACGTTGAAAATAAGGTACAAATATTTCAACCTCAAGTCAAAACTTGCCGGCGCTCGTGCTTCCTTAAATAGATTTTATTCCATTTTTTTTTTTTAATATTAGTGAGTGCAACGAGCTTATAATCAATTTTTTTGTTTTGTTTTATTAATTCCATAATATCAAAATTTCTTTAGATAAATTGGATTTAAACTACTTTTAAATCACCGATTTAAATTATTTAATGAGGATTTATTCAAATAACAGATAGTAAAATTTATGATTTATGTTATAAAAATTTTGTTAAATAATGCAATTTATATTTATTTTCTTTTTGAAATTTCGTTATAGTTTTTCTATAATTAACGTGTTGAAAAACTTTTCATTGGCTTTTAATAAATCGTAAACTAAGCGTCAAAATTTGGTGTTCTTTTGATATTTTTTTATGTATTAACTAAACACTAATGAATAGTATATTTATAGAATTCTCCTGATCAATGTGAACATTTATTGTTCAAGGTGTTCAACATTAAATCAATTTAAACATTCATAGACGATTTTTGGCTATTTTTTTACAATTCATGTAAAACTATTTAAATTACTTCATTCGTAAAAACAAATAATTATCTAGACAATTTTGAAACAGAATATTTTTTTATAAAGATAGGAAAAGGCAAAACATTTAACCCCTCATTTTTAGAATTGCAATTCCGGAAGTGGATCGCATGAAAATATCTTATATAGCGAAAATTATCAAAGAAAGAAAGAAGTTTTATTATTTATATATAATAAATTCTCATTTTTCTTAAGTTTTTTGATTTTATTATTCAATTTTTATACCATGTATATATGAAATATACATAGTATTATAAGTTTAGTCCCAAGTTTGTATCGCCTAAAAATATTGATGCTACAAAAAAAAAATTGGTATAGGTGTTCATAAAATCACCTAATTAATCCATTTCCGGTTGTCCGTCCGTCCGGCCGTCCGTCCGTCCGTCTGTGGTCACGATTACTCAAAAACGAAAAGAGATATCAAGTTGAAATTTTTACAGCGTGCTTAAGACGTAAAAAGTGAGGTCAAGTTCGTAAATGAGCAACATGGGTCAATTGGGTCATGGGTCCGTAGTACCCATCTTGTAAACCGTTAGAGATAGAATAAAAGTTTAAATGTAAAAAATGTTCCTTACAAAAAAATGAACAACTTTTGTTTGAAACATTCTTTTGTAAAGATTATTGTTTACCCGTGATTATCAGTTATGTATGTGTCACATGTTGGTATATGTAATGTGATAAAGAAATCAACACTGATTATACATGGTATTTCAACAATTAACTCAGTCAATTGTTTGTTTTCACTTGTTTATACTACTTTTAATTTACACGGCTAGTTTCAATAATAACAAAACTTTAAAAAAAAAACCGACTTAAAAAATAAATTATTCTAAAACAAATCAATATACACTAAAAATTAAAAAATAACTCCAAAAATAACAATAATTGTAACTACATTATATTATCGTTATTTTTTTACTTTTTAGTGCATATTAATTTGTTTTGGAATACCTTTTTTTTTGAGGTCGATTTTTTTATTTTGTGATTTTTATTGAATCTGAAGTACTCTAACTAATTTGTCACTCAAAAAATAATCATCGAAATCGGTTGGCGTGGTATTGATTTATTCGTCCATTTGTCGAGCACATACTTAATGCAAATTTAAGACTTTTATGGTTTTCTCATAGATGCCATTGTCAGAACTGGATCAAATTGAAATGGGACCACACAGAAAGCACCAGCTTTCAAATAAAAAAAATATCAAAACATCAAAAACTGTTCATGTGTTTTTCAAAATGTTACCATTTACATAAAAAACTTTTATCAATATTCCTCAAGTTTTTAGCTTTAAAATCATTTGATAAAAACGCTGACTTTGAAAGTTAATTTCTCCTAAACCGTACAGATAATCGATATGAATTTTAATTTTAATCGTATAATAGAATGATTAATTGATAAATAAAATTTCGAATTTTTGGTATCATTTTAATTTTTACAGTATCGATATACCTTAAACAATTTTAAAACTTATATATAATGTACCTTATAAGTAATTTACCATTTTGTGGGGGCTATTTTATATACTTATCGAAAAAAAAAAAAAAAATAAATAAAAACAAAAAATGTCTTTATGAATGAATTTTAACTTTACCTTCTTGTGTGACTTTAATAGAATCTATCAACGTATTTCCATTAGAATTTGTAGAAAAAGAGAATATTTTATGTTATATACACGAAGAATTTATTTTAAATTGTAAGAAATGCCTCAGAGAAATAAAAAAATAAAAAAGTGACCTATATTATATACATTTTATTTTAAGTAGGATTAATTTCAAAATGTGAAGTATTCAGAAGAGTGATATCAATTACATTAAATTCAATTGTATTTACTTGAACAATTACGAATTATAATGGTAAAATAGGTCATTCGATAAGATAGGTAACATAAGATTTATGGGCAGGTGCGGTAAAAAAAGAAAAATTATAAAATGTGTAATAACTCAAATTTAGAAAAAAAAAATGAAAATTTAAAATAAATATAAATTAATAGAAAATTGAATTTTTTTTAGAAATTCTGTTAAAAAGTTTAAATAATTATTAATCGGTAAAATTATAAATTTATTGATATTATACTTTTGAGAAATATCGATTTATATTTTCCATTTAGTACCATGTTAAACTTTTTTACCCGACTTTCAAGGAGTGGTTATGTTTTTCACACGTATTTTGTATGTATGTATGTTTGTATATTTGTTTGTAAATTTCTTTATTACCTCGTATCTTCCAAATGGCTCAATGGATTTCAGTTTTTAACATATCAGTCATTATATTTGTCTCAAAAACCCAAGTGTTCTTAGATAGCTTTTTGAAAAAACAAAACAAAATGGCGGATTTTTGAAACGAAATAATAATACGTTAATAAAAAAAGTTAACAAAAACTATCGAGTAGGGTCAAAATAATAGAAATCAAAATGGAAGGTATTTTAAATGTTTAAATGTAATTAGGAAGAATAAATGAGTTTAAAAGTTTTAATATAGTTAGAATAAGAGGGTTTTTTAGTGTTGTCAAAAAAAAAAATAAATAAAAAAAAAATAAATAATGAAATCTGAAAAGAAAGAAACAAGTCCAGTAGTTAGCGACTTTAACAGTCGGGACCCATTATGATCTACACCGACTTAAATCTTCCCAATAATGGAACCCGACTGTTAAATTCGCTATGTAAACTACTGAACTTGTTTCTTGCTTTTTATATTACGCAGTCGGGTTTTTTTTTCATTATTTATTTTATTTTGTTACTTTTTAAACTTAAAATTCAACAAAATTAATTCGATAACCATATTTTATCTCAAGTCTCATGAATGCACGTCCTTAAGAAACATGAATATTATTTCTTTTAAAGTTAAAAAAAAATTTCGTCTTAACGTAACATATAAAGAAAGTTTTCCATTAAGAATGATCAAACTTTAAAGTGAATTAAATAACTTGTAATAAAATATCATAATTTTTTCTTAAAATTCATTTGGAGGAGTTGCAGCTTAGTATAAAATCACTGTTATTAAAGGTGTTCCATTAAGAATGTTTGAACTTTTTTTAACTTAATTCCTTGTATATGATATATCACAATTTTTATGTCCTGTATAAATGTAACATATATTAAGCTATACCCTCAGTCCCAAGTTTGTAACGCCTAGAAATATTGTTGCAATAAAAAAATTTTTGGTACAGGTGTTCTTAAAAAATCCTAGTTAGTCCCTTTCCGGTTGTCTATCTATCAGTTTAATTTCTTTCTATATATCTTTTAATTCTTTTGTAAAACGTAGAATAAAAATTTAAATGTAAAAAATATTTCTTATAAAAAAATAAACAATTTTTGTTTGAGTTTTGAATTTTATTTTACATTAAAATTAAGATTATTATGCCCTTTTCAGTGCAATAAAGCCTTTTTTTTAAACCATGATTTATTTTGTTTCAAATTAAAAGCGTAAAATTTCAAATTTACCACTCTACGCCCTAATAACATATTTCACATATAATCAACACTTACGTTCATAAAATATAGATTTATTTTGAAATCTTCGTATTTAATCATTTTCTGTTATAAAGACTTTACGAAAATTGCTTTTCTAAAAGCTTTGTCGTCACATTCAATTTAAAAAATAACAAAATACAAACTGATATAAAATCTTATGAAAAGTAAATTAAATGAAGAAAATCTAATATTTAATAAATGATGAAAAAAATTTCATCTGATTAAAAGTTAACACGCCATGCACATTATTGGTTTTTTGTGCTGCTTCCTGTTTATAACGAATATTCTGGAAGAAGATGTAACTATTGTAGTTATACGAATAATATTTTCTCTCCTATGATCCTGCAATTTTCCCCAGTAAATATCAGCATTTTATTAATTATTTTGATATAATCTATGTACTTTCTAGAAATAATGTAGCTTTCCAGAAATGATGATCTCTAACAAAATTTTGAAAGATCAACTTAAAAACGACCTTGATCTTGAAAATGGCCTTAAAGTCCATTTTAAGGTTATTTGAAACTTTGAAATGAGAACCCATTTTCTGGACCGTGGAACCCAAGTGAGCATGACTTGTAAGGGTAATTTTAGACGTTTAGAGACTTTTATTTATTTTAGACTTTTATTATCTCTATTCCTATATATTAAATGTGAAAGTAAGCATGTTTGTTTGTTTGTTTGTTTGTTACGCTTTCACACTAAAACTAGCGAATGGTTTTAAATGAAACTGTACAGCAATATAGCTGATATATCAGAATAGCACATGAACTATAATTTATAAAGATGCATTTAAAAAAAATTAATAAATAAAATTTAATTTGACATATACCATTTTTAAATTTTTACAGAAATCTTTAATTTATATATATACATATCTGCTCCATCTATAATCATCATTTTGAACCATAAATTAAAGAATTATGTAAAAATTTAAAATAGTAAATATCAAACAAATCATAACCAACTATTCTGATATACTCAATGAAATATGACTATTTTACATTTAACAAAATTGAAAACTGTGTATATCAAGAGAGGGTGGAGGCTATAAAGCAGTGGTTTACTTTTAAAACCCAGTGAAGCGGGCGGGTATCAATCTAGTGTATAATATATTTTAATATTTTTGTCATATCCCAACTAAATCGTTCTAAAATTACAAGAAGGTAGAGCATGTGTAGATAAATCCAAACTTGCATTATAAATCGTTTAAATTCATTCCTAAACCGCTATTTTCAGTTCGTTTTTTTCCCAAAGTATCCCTTTTCGCGTTCCATATATGTAATTGATAACATATCTCAGGTTTGATGTCTGGAACCGTTTCCCTGTTTATCGGTTCGAAATGGTCTACATTTCAAAACGACCATTAACATTCCAATCGAACTTTTTCAATTTGTTGAGACCTTGTACATTCGATGTCAAAAGTGAATAGTTGAATGATAATATTTTCGAAAGTAGAAATTTTTATAAAGAATAACTTTTTTTTCGTAAACCTATAATAAAAAAAGTTTTCCATATGGAGCCAACTTAAGTAGACATGCTGTATATACAAATAAGCAAAATTAATATGAGGGAATTCAAATTCTACTTTCTATTTTATTTCAGAAAATTCACTTAGACTAGGCCGGTCCTGCGTATCGATTTTTTTCAGTACACATAGATAAATTAATAAATGTTGAACATGATTGTTGGGCGAATCAATCAAACAAGTGATGGGCATTATTGATTAATAGGGATATTATTTTATCGGAATATAATAATATAACTTGATATATCCTGTTGCCATCATATACAGGCTGATTTTTTAAAAAGTTTAAAGCTAATTTTTTCAAAAACGAATTGGAATATAAAAAAAAAAACGGAAAATTTAAAATGTAGACCTTTTTATTTTCGAGGGGAACAATAGAACGACTTTCCGATCAAGCAATGGTAAACTTTTTTTTAATGGAATAACCTAGTTTTTTAGCAGACTCTAATGATATCCTGAGTTGTTCACGCTGCACGACAAGGAAGATTATGGCTAAACAGCTTGATTTTAACAAAAATTTTTTTCAGGAATCGATGGAGGTTTATTGACTGTACATTTTAAAATTATTTTCGTACTATACAGGGTGACCGGAAACGCGGAATGTATGAAAGTTGTATTTTTTTAAATGGAATGTTATATTTTCAGAATCTGCAATCAAAATAAGGATGTTTTTCAACGAGGATTTTCTCACTTCAACACCGTTTTCGAAATATTCTGTATTTTCTGAAATTATAGTAGCAATTTTAACGTATAATTTCTCAAAGCTTATATTAGTTTTTCAAACCAAATTTAACTTAGAGTCTACTGTTTGATTGATTTTCTTGTTGCAACTGTGAATAATTTAATTGCGTATACAGGCTGACCCAAAATTATGACCAAAGATTTCCAAGTTTTAAACGATAATTAGTTATTTAATGTAAATATAACACAGGGTTTATGTCAACAGCAAATGTAAATTGTAATTGTTGACTGTCAAATACCATCAACTTTCCTATAGCTAACTGCGTACCTACGTTTTCATGAAAAAGCACAGGTAGCTTCAACTAATGGTCTTGTAAAGCATTCATGAAAAACAAAACAATAAATTATAGAACATACTTTCGAAAATTGTCGAAAAGCAAATAAATAGCAGCCGAAAGGTCTCTGATATTCGAGCACTGATATTTAACAAGCACTGGTATTCAACAATTTTTATACAGTTAAGTATTTCAACAGTTAACTCAGTCAATTGTTTGTTATCACTAGTTTTTTCTTTGACTGAAAAATTTTGCCTAAATGTCAGGTACCAAAATTGACTTTTTTGAGGCAAAGAATCAGAATCTACTACAAAATGAAGGTAAATACAATTAAAAAGACTAATTTGACCATAAGTTACCCTGAAAAATTAAAACTTGACACAGTTGATTCATTTCCCCGGAAAATATAAACATTTGTATTTTACCGTTTAGAAGTCCACTAGTTCACATAGCGACTCGGAAAGGAATTCAATTTAATTTTTTATTTAACGAAGTCAGGTTTTTTGATTTTTTTAAATGTATTTTTTTATTTATTTTACACTCTTTAGTTAGTATTTTCAAATATCTATTCAATGACATCTCATTTTTGGTACTTTTTGGTATTCTAGAGACTAAATAAATGGGCCTTAATGATTCTTACGTCAATCGATTTGTTTAATTTATACTTACATGAATTTTGAGGAAATAAAAGACATTTAATATGGAGCCAAAAATCGGTCCTTTTAATTTCATAATTTTCATATAACCAGAGTCACTATTGCAATTAAGACGAATCGAATCATACTTCTCAAGTTAAGATGTATCAAATCATGAAAAGCATGCCAGAGCATGTCAGAGAAATTAATACATAGGCACGCACAGACATTCGAAAAACATAGCCTTCCTTCTGATGCAGTCGGGTAAAAACTAACTGGAAACTTTTTAAAAGTCATCTTGTATACTGGATTGCGTGGGATTGGTAGCTCGTGGGTAGCAAGAAGCTTTTATTAATGTATAGTATAGTGCAGTGGTGTATGTTGTTTTATTAAAAGTGTGTTTGCTTTATGCAGTACTAACCAGGATATTCTATTTCTCAATCGACGACATCGTTCACAATATGATTTTATCATGTATCGATAGTAATTTAGCTGTTCATGTTTCAAATCTAAAGGTAGTATCATACTACACATTATCTTGACAATCTGTCAAGATAAGTTAACAGATTGTATTGTTTTCAATTCATTTTGTTACTCCCTTGTACAAACTATACAAGGAAATGTATCAAAAATAATTTTTATGAGATAATTCTTTTCGTATTTGAAATAAGATTCGCTCCAATGCTTAGACCAACTTTTATTAGTATTATAAACTCGTATTTCGACTACAATAAAGTCATCGTCAGTATGCATTAGGTAATTGTAAAGATTCTTCTGGGAGATGTTATTCGTCGCTAATTTCATTTTACAAACTTTTATAACGTTTCACCTGCTGGGATGTCTGTGTTTTGTAATTTGAATAGGGCGAAATTCCACGTGTCATCGGTGAGGCTCTGCCACATCTTTCAAAATGTAATCGAAAATTTTAATGTGAACATGTCTCTTTTAAAATGCAGTAAAAGTACCACAACTCACTCATTAAGTACGTGTTACTATTTCTAAATGAAATAGTGCGCTATTGAGACACTCTTTATGAATAGTGGAATGAAAGTAAGAATATAAAAACAAGAATATCACTTTTGATGGCAAATTAATTTGTAACAAGTTGCTACAAACAAATAACCACGGAAACCGAACTAGTTTCCAACACGTTTGCAACCTAAATCTCATTCAATCTTACAGTTTATTTATCTAACTTTACAAGTGCATTGAATCCATAAAAAAGCTTTTGTTATACTAATAAAACTTTGGGTTAAACAAGTGAAAACAAACAATTGACTGAGAAAAAAAATTGTTGAAATACTATGTCTAGATCATAGAGATAATACAAATAGAGAACGCCAGGGGTTTGCTAGCCTGTAAGTGGATGCGATATGCGTAACGAGAGTGAAGACAGTCAGTGAGTTTCCCTGTGTCTTTGTAATAAACAAATGCATTTATACTAGTGATATGCCGACTATGACTGGTCGACTAGCCGATTAATCGGTTGTGGCGCATACAGGTTATCGCAAGCATGTCGCATGTTTTGTTTACTTCACATTGTCTCTTGATTATTAGTTTTGTATGGGTCAGATTAGTGTCTTGTGTAAAATGATTAAGACATTAGTACAATAATGTCATTGTTCATTATGGTTTTTAGGGCACTACAGAATAATTATCTTAAAATTTTTGAAAAATTATTCTTAATCATTTTAAGAAGTCACAATTAAATTTTTTAAAGATAGAATATTTTGCAAATTTTTCAGAAAATAAGTAACCGTAAATTAACATTAGTTCTTATGGGAATTAATAAAATTATTAATAAATTATTTAAAAAATTACTTTTAAACAAAAAAATTTAAGTTTTACTTAAATATTTTGTAATTTTCAGTAAAGATTCTTTTTTTTGTATAATTAATGTTAATTTATGGTAACTGATCCTCTGAATAACTTCTGAGCATCTTTTTCCGACAATTTTTAATTTTTTCTTTCAATTAAATGTATTTTCTGCGAAAAATGGCGATTTTCAAAAATATGGTTTAGCTGAAAAATTTTAGTTTGTTTATTAGGATCAACTCTCTATTTCAAAGTGTCATTCTATCTCTTACCGTTTATAATTTAAATAGGCTATTAAAGCAACCCGGAGAACTAGGTCCAATTTGATGCCAGAATCTGATGTCCCCCATCAAAATCTGTAACTTTTGTTTTAGGTATTTTTTGATTGGTTAACTACAAAATAATAATAATAATAATAATGGGGTTTAACCCCCGTTTCTTTGACATATACGCCTATAAGGCCACCCACATCATTATTTGTTAATCTTTATTTTCTTAACTTACATACATTTTTATTTACAATTACATTTTAATGTGGAGTCGGTTACTTCGTTCTTATCCAAGCGACGACAATGTGATAAAATCTACCGCCACCATTAATTATGTTTGTTCACACTGCCGCTGCCTGGATTAGAACCCGCAACCTAAGTCTAATTAGACAAACAGTCAAAGACTAACGCCTTAGACCGCTTGGCCATTTAGGCTCTAACTACAAAATATTAGCCATTAGAGATTAAAATGGCACATGTTATAAAATTTTTTTACGTTATTATTTCATTTTTGCTCATGATATGTACCCACCAACGTAAAATGCATTGTTTTTTTATTTGGAAAGTTGCAAGCTATTTTCTCATAACGACGTTAAAAATCATATAAAAAAATCCAAGAAGTTATATTATTTTAAAAAGATATTAATTGGAAAAAAACACACAAAAAATAATTAATTTTGCATTGATTTTGGATTTTTGGATTGTACGTTAAGTGAATGGTTTGTTGAGTGAATGGATTTAATTCCAAGATTAATTTTGTCTTCCAAAATTTCAACTTTCAAGCACAATTATTTTGTTCCACAAACACGTTTATGCACAATGTTAATACAAAATTAATAAACTCGATGCAAAAGCCACAGGTGTAAAATAGCAAGCACCTAGCGTTTTTAGAAA
The DNA here is from genome assembly GCF_905475395.1 of Chrysoperla carnea. Classification (NCBI taxonomy): domain Eukaryota; kingdom Metazoa; phylum Arthropoda; class Insecta; order Neuroptera; family Chrysopidae; genus Chrysoperla; species Chrysoperla carnea. The sequence continues at coordinate 60,930,184 of NC_058341.1, read as the reverse complement.
AATACTTCTATATTAACCAATTAATTTCATATTTGATCTTGTAAAGAAATTTACCGATTAAAACCTCCGATTTGATCAATAAAATAATACCTTTGAGCTCCAATTTAGTACCTAATCGTACTTGCAGATGGAACTGTGGTCGTGCGATCTAAATCGTCTAAAGAACATTCGGCTACTAACAGAGAGGTTGCGGGTTTGAATCCAGGCAGTGACAGAGTGAGTGTGAGCAATTATAATTTATGAGGCGGTAAAATTGATCACACTGTCGTAGCTTGGATAAGAACGAACTAACTTCCTCCACTCATATCATTAAAATAAAACAAATAAAGAGTAAAAGCATAATGATGTAGGTGGCCTCTGTTATAGATAGATATCACTATTGTTATTACTCGCTGATGATACTATTCTGCTTCGATAAAAATATAAAATTTTACATTTTAAAACTCCAATCAAAGCTTTTCTGCCTTAGAAATAAAGTTATCCAATTAAATTTACAAATGTGAAAGTTTGTATGTTTAGATGTTTGTTACTTTATTACGCAAAACGGCTGAACGCTTATTACCTTAATTTATCACATTTAATATCCCCTTTCTATCCCCGAAACGTTAGGTTCCTTTGGGATTATTAAAAACCTAACTATAGGACGTATGCTCTTGAAATTTGGTATGGATATGGGTATGTTATTATTTAACATTATTGCGGAAAAGTAATGAAAATTAATTAGGCTATTGTTATTTTAGAAAAACGTTCGAATTCCCCACCAAAAATTTAAAACCCATCAGGCAAAGGGGTGGTAAAACCCATCAGGCTGAAATTGAATATTTTTCAGCGAAGCAGGTCGGTTACTGCTAGAATTCATATATTATAAAAACAATTCTGAGTAACATAAAATATTTATGTAAAACGTATAGTAAACATAAATGTATTATTCAGTTTTCTTAATAAATATAGAAAAGCATCATAAAATTGTTATTTGTATAAAAAAAATCCAAAAATTATTTCGTATACAGCATAGCGGAGAGATCGTTCCGCAAGATATCGTATTTTCTTTCGATAAAATTTGGGTCTGATATATTTTAAGGTCACATTTAATCTGAAATAAGAAATCAAGTTGCACGAATATTGTTTTTCAAATGTAAATTATCATAATTATTTATTTAAATTTGTGAGACAATAATATTAAATTTTCAATGTAAGTCGTAAATACAATATATACAATTATATATGCATCCATACAATTCTATAATTACTAAAAAACTAAACTCACGCACGGTGCGAATAAGTTCCACATTTAATAGAAGGATATACATATGACATAGTAAGTATCGATTAGAAAATAAATTTGTTCTTTGAAATCAGAATGAAGTTCTGCTCTTTGAAATCATAATTGTCAGATCCCAGATCCTCAGGTACTCCGAAGAATTTTTTGACATTGAATTCGTGTTCAGCGGCCCCCTCAACCTCACGAAAACACCACGAAAATGCTCAACTCAAGCCTTATAAATCAATGATATATTTTAAGGTCACATTTAATCTGAATGTATTCGATTTTCGAAAAAATCCTCTAAATAAACATCATTTTTACTTGAAACAACTTTCTTATTTTGAGTATTTTTGTCGTTTATGCATTTGAGTTAACTTTTGATTTACTCTAGGACCTAGTTCTAAATTTTAAATTGTAATTTTAGTCGAAAAAAGAACTTTAACTGTAAACATTTTATTAATTAGGAGGACAAAGTAAGTTGAAATTTGACTGATATTGAACAAGAATTTTTCAAAATTAAAAACAACAATTAGTGAAGCCCTACCTTGTTAATGGTACATCGGATCCAAAAATTGAAAAATAACTTTCGTTCGAGAATTTTATCCTGTATAGCCGATATCGCTCTTTGTTCTTTTCTGATGAGATAATTTTGAAACATGTTGTATAAATTAACTGGCTACATATTGACTTTGTCCGGCTTATAGAATTATAACAAATCTAAAATTAATTAATTTTTTCTTTCAAAGCCACAAAAGAACATGTCTCAGACATCTTATAAAAACGCACAAAATAGAACATCCTTTTAAAGATTGATTTAGACATGTCAGAAGTACGATTTAGTTGATTTGTAGTATATAATCTTTGTTTATACAGGCTGATTTTTTTTAACGTTTCCACTCTTATATTTTGAAAACGAAATAGAAACTTAAAACACGTATCTACTCAATTTCACCTATCCTCGTGTTGGTAATCAAATATAAAGTTAAATTTGATCCATTTCTCGGTTTTCGATTTGACGAAATTTGGCATACATATATCAATCATTGCATTTTTATGATAAGCATGACCCTTTGTCATGCTTATCCATCGTTTCCACCATATTAGATATGCATACGTTTTATAGTTTTTAATTTAATTAAAATTTTTAATTCAATATAGTCTCAAATTTTTTAATATTTTTTAAAAGACAAGCTTTTATTGTACAAAAAGTAGAAAATCATTTTTAACTCCCGAACTAAAAAATAGGGTTGTTATCAGTTTGACCGCTGTGTGTGTGTGTGTCTGCCTGTCTGTGGCATCGTAGCGTCTAAACGAACGAACCTATTTTAATTTTTTTTGGATTCGTTTGAAAGGTAATTTAACGGAGAGTGTAGTTCTATTCCAAAAGCACAGTTGACGACAGCTTGACCATGAAAACATCCCCAGTTAAAAAAAATTGAATGTTGTTATTTCATTCTCTTTAAAATTTAGCCGATACGTATTATCGCGACTTTTTTATTACCTTAGTGAAATATATGAGTCGAAACTTTTTTTAAAAAATCAGCCTGTAGGTATAGTTTTCTATTATATTCTAGAACCTACAATATATGATATAATATGTGAAATGTAATCGAAGTTAAGAATACCAAAACACTATTAGAACATAGAATCTAGTAGATAAATTTATTATATATCCATGGGATAGCGTCGTACCTTGGAAACAATCTACACTTTTGTTTGTTTTTAAAAATGTAACATGCAGAAAACATTAAGTTGGCGATGGCCCTCTTTAGAATCAAAACTGTATGAATATCGTGAATATACGCTTAACAAAAATACAATAAAAGCTGATAAAATTTGTGGTCGTTTACATAAAAATTGCAAATTTAAAATTCCGAGACGGAAATTGTTTTATCACAGGGTGGACCATTTTAATCTATTATACCTAACAGTTCGTATTTTAGCTAACCAACCAAAAAATAACTTGATAATATTATTAAATAACACCAGATTGGACCTAGTTCTTCGAGTTGCGTGCATGATCAATTTAGATTCTAAGATAAAAGAGAGAATATTACTTTAAACTAGAAAGTTGATCTTCATAAAATAACAAACATTTTTTATTTATAACATTATTTCCAAAATCGTTAGTTTTGGAAGGAAATGCCACTTAAAAATATGCCATTATTGTATTTAATCGAAAGATAACACGCTAAATTCAAAATAATTTTTTAGTCGAGCACATTCGTCTGTGTCCATGACTTTGTTTTGAAATTTTAGCTTCAAGGTCATTTGATTTTGACCTTCAAATGTCCTGGAAAACTTTCCTGAACTTAAAAGTTATAAACACAGACGAATGGTCTTTATTGTCCTTGATAACTTTTGTCAAAATAATTGTGCTGTATCTATCGTAGTTTCTTTTGATTAAACGTAATATGACATTATTATAGGTCACATTTTCTCCGAAAGCTATGGATTTTCGAAATATTGTTTTAAATAAAAAATATTCGTTTTTTTTATGGGAATTAACTTTCTAGTTTATCAAGTATTGTTCTATCTCTTATCTTTTAGGATCTTAGGATGTCTTTTAAAAAATATCGAATTTGACCCAAGGTACATTTTCCTCAAGATACAATACTTTGCCCTATAGATAGCTTGATGAGATCGACCGATATTCAACAAAATGAGGTTTAATATGTCACCCACACACATATATTACTATCACCATATCACATCATCAGAGCCACCAGGAGTAACTAGTAGTTTATGGGTGTCCCTGAATCAAACTTTACACAGTATGGTACAAAACTTATTTGTCAAACTTGTCATTTGTATAGTAAAACCATTATGATGGAAGAACAGGTGCAGTCCAGCTGCGTCATTTTTAACCACGAAATTTGCCGTTATTAATTATCTGCGGTACTTTTCAACTTCTTTTCCATATTTATTTGTCTTGAATTTTTTTCCCTACCTGTTCCACAAGTTCCATGTCATTGACATATCAAAAAATGAATCGAAACTTTCTATAGATGAGAAAATTTAACACAAAAAACGTCGAAATCCCGAAAGTTTCTGAAATAAGATTGATAGAGATGCGGTATTTTTTCATTAGGTTCTAGAAGGTGTTGCGGGAATTAATGTTTTGGTGAGGAAATTAAAAAAAAAGAAACGAATTTTTTCTCTTCCCTAAATTTAAATACTTAATTGTTTCTCGACTTGCGTCGAAAACAAGAAGTAAGCCTCAGCCAAAATTCCTCGCAACCCCCAGAACACTCAGATTAATATTTACCAAATCAAAAAAAGAAATATTAAACAGTGTCACTAAAGGGAAACATCCCGGTCTGAAAATAAAACCGAAACAGATCAAACTGCGTGCTAGGCCCAAAGATAACGCCGAAGGCGATTACCCCCCAGAAAGTATTAACAATACAAATAAAAAAGTCTACGTTTAAAATAAAAAAAATATAAAGTTTGTTTATTTCATTAATTCAAAAAAAAATATAAAATGTTTTACATAACGTAATTGAACTTGAAACTTACATGAAATTTCACATGTTGAATTTAAAGCCAAAATACAAAGTTTTTGAAAAAAATCTTTCGATATAAATTTAGAACAAAAATTAACATATCTAAATATATAATAAAATGTTACCTGTATGTAGTTTGTGATCACAGTGAATACAATTCCATAAAATTACATTTTATAAGGAATTGTGCTCACAAAAAAAAATTCTAAACGCCACAAAAAACATACAAAGGAAAATAATATAAAGTTACACAATTTTTAAATAATTACAGAATGTCTCTTTTACATTCTGTATAATTGCGTGTTTTCAATAAACGACATTTAACAAAAATATATGTATAAACTGTCGTATTCAAAAAATATAAATTCTTGAAAGAATTAAATAAATAAATTATAAAAAATTAGATAATTCAATTATTGCCACACACTAAAGGTGTGTTAAAAAAAAAGAGTATCCATCTTGGAATAAATAATTTAAATTAATTATTCCAAGATGTTTTCCTTATGACGCTTAAAATTTAAAGAGGTTTATTTTAAATCAAATTGCACTGAGCTCTGTTCGGGTGACTGGTGACAATTTTTAGAACTAACAGTTGCAAAAAAAAATAAATAACAAAGTTGAAAAAAATAAAGTACAGTCACCGACAGAGTAAACTTTTTAATACAATATGTACCGTCACAGACAGATTTAAAGTTTGATATTTTACATTATTGTTGCATAATTTATTACTAATTAATTAATTATAATTAGTTTGCCAACAATTTGTAACACTCCCCCGCCCTAAAAAAATTCGAAGAATAAAGAAAAAGAGAATAAAGCGGAGAGAGGAGAGAAAAAAAAAAAATTAATTTTGCACTATTTGTGGTTGATAGGGCTTCAGGTGACTAACATGCACACGAGATAAAGTATTATCATTCTCGTCAAAAAGCTCGACCGACACTGGTCCAGTAAAACGTAAAATTCTTTTTGGACCTGAATATCTAGGTTGAAATTTACTGTCAGTATCAAAGGTCGCACGATACTTAGGAAGCTTCACACAGACTATCTGATCCACCCTGTATTTAACATCTACAGTATTACCTTTACGTTTATTTATAATTTGATTCATTTTAACTAATGCTTGTTTAACCTCTTCATGTGTTGGTGGTTTATCTGCCGTAAAATAATTATAAGTTTCTAGCCCTAAATCCAAGGTGTTATTTAAACGTCGTTTAAAAAAAATTTCGACTGGAGAAATTCCAATAGAAGTATGATAAGTATTGTTATATTGAAAAGTAAAATATGGTAAAACTTTAGTCCAAGCTTTATGCTCCAAGGCATATTGTTTTATAATACACGCCATATTAATTTTTAAATTTCTATTTAATCTCTCTGACATATTAGCACATGCGTGATAGCTTGAAATATAAGCTGCTCTAACACCATGATTGAATAAAAAATTTTTGTATTTTTGAGCCACAAAACATTTGGCATTATCACTAACAACACATGCAGGGTAACCAAATTGCATAAAAGTTTTATGAAGAAATTTAATAACCACTTCCGCTGTTGCCCTACGTGTAGAGTATGTAATAGCAAATTTACTAAATGAATCAAGAATAACTAAAATATATTTCATTCCACCATCCAAAGATGGAATTAAAGGACCGATAAAGTCTATGTAAAGTTTATCCCAAATACCAGTGGGAACCGTTGACTTTGTGTGCACATTTGTATTTTTATTATAAGGTTTAAATTGTTGACAAACTGTACAATTTTTAATAAATTCTACAACTTTTTTATATAATAAATTATGATAAAATCTTTTGGCAATTTCTCTATAAGTTTTAGTTACAGCACCATGCTGACCATATAAAGAATTATGATAATATTTAATGACATATTCAAGCATTGAATCTGGTAGAACTATTCGTTTCAATTTATTTCGTCCAACTTCGCGCAGCAAAAGACCGTCTTTAAGTGAAAAGTTATTAACATTATGGCCATTTTTTAATTGATCCATTATGAATTTACACTGATTACAATTCTCTTGTGCAAGCTTAATTGAAAGAAAACCCTGAGGTTCAGTAACTAAAGTATTTAATAGAAAAACCGGGTCGTTTTGTAAAGATTCATCCTTGACCAAATTATTATTGTCAACTAAAGATGGATCTTCACCCGAATAATTACTACCATTATCATTTTTTAATAAAAAATTATTTGTAGAGAAATTACCATTCGAAAACAATCTAGATAAACAATCTGCTGCAGTATTATCTATGCCCTTAATATGTTTCGGTGTAAAATTGAATTTTGACAGTGTCAAAATCCATCTCGAAAGTTTGTTAAATTTTTGTGGTGAATTAAAAAGATACACTAAAGCATTGTTATCGGTTTCTAAGAAAAAATGTCTATCGACAAGGTAGTCACTAAAAGTATTTAATGAAAAAATTACAGCTAAAAGCTCTAACTCATAAGCGGAATATCTCATTTCAGCGGGATTTAATTTTCTAGAACAATATTCAATTGGGTGTAAATTCCCATTAATATTTTGTAATAAAACGGCTCCTAGGCCAACAGATGACGCATCCGTTCTCACAACAAAGGGATATTTATCGTCAAAAATAGGAAATTTCAAAATTGGTGCAGATGTTAAAGCTCTTTTTAATTTAGAAATAGCTTCGACATGTACATCAGTTATTTTAAATTGAACATTTTTCTTTTTTAATTCATTCAACGGTGCAACAATAGAACTAAAATGCTCAATATAGCGAGCAAAAAACGCTGCCATTCCGATAAATTTTTGCAATTCCTTTATATTTTTTGGAATTGGCATGTCACAAATAGCACTAATTTTGTCAGGATTAGGACGTCTACCTTCTGATGATATAATATGGCCAAGAATTTTTAGACGTGCCATAAAAAATTTATTTTTATTTGGATTTAAAGTTAAATTAAGTTTTTTAAATCTACTTAATACCTGGTTTAAATGAATTTTATGATCATCAATCGAGCTTGAAAAAACTATAATATCATCGTAATAAATTAAGATACACACATTCAACAAATCGTTAAATTCTTTAATTAGAAAACGATATAAGCATTGAGAACTAATATTAAGTCCAAACGGACAACAAACAAAAGAAAATTGTCCCCATTGCGTATTAATAGCAGTAATATCTCTGCTCTCTTTACTCAAGCTACACTGGTAGTAGCTCTTTGACATATCCAAGGTAGAAAACACTTTTGCGCCTCCTAGACTAGAAAATACGTGATTGATCGATACATTTGAAATCGGATCAAACACAATTTTTTTATTAACGAACCTATAGTCAGCTACCATGCGAAAACCATCCTGTTTTTTAACAAAAAACACAGGAGATGCATAACTAGACTGGCTAGGAACTATAATATTTAATTTCAAAAGCTCATCCAAATGTTGCTTTAAGAGTAAAGATTTATCTTTTGGTAAAAAATATGCAGTTTTATAAACTGGTGTATCATCTTTAAGTTTAATATGATATTCATAATTTTTTGCTCTCCCAGGAATTTCAGAAAATACTGGCTTATACTTTTTATATAATGAATCCATAAATTCTTTATCCTTTTCTGACAAATTTAGTGGTAATTCACAAATAATATTAACGAAAAATTGTGTGCAATTTTTTTCAAAAGGAATTTCAATATTTCTGAATGAATTAAAAAATACTTTGTTATTACTAAGGTCTAATATCATACCACATTTGTTGAGAGACGGTGCTCCAATAATCATATCAAAAATGGATTTTTCCATTAAGTAAAATTCTATATTCCAGCTGAAATTACTAATCTTGACGTGTAACGTAACCTTCTTCTTCATAGTTACATAATTTGATCCCGGTAATGTAACAGTAATTTTTTCATCTTCATAAATAACTTTCTTAATTTTTAATTTACTAAACATTTTTCTAGAAATCACATTTATAGTTGATCCCGAATCTAAAAGAGATAGTATTTTAATATTGTTCACAGAAACATAAATTAAGGGCATCGAAGATGCATTTATTGAAGAATTTAATGTGTGGCATGGTTCAAGTTTTTTGAACTTGTTGTGTCTCTATTGGCTAATTTAACACATTGTTGAATTTTGTGTCCTGTTCGTTTGCAATAAACACAAAATATAGATTTACTTTTATTTAAATTTGATTTTGCTATCTGAACAGAAGCTTTTTTATCATTTTGACCTGTAGTTTCAGGCTTAAGATCCTTAACATTTTGAACATTTTGAACATTTGGTTCAATATTAACCAAACTAGAATTTTGATCATTAACACTATTTTGTCTTCTATTTTGATACAAGTTAAATTTATTAAATGAATTTTCTCTTGTTATAATTTCTTGTAAATTTCTTACAAAAGAATTTAAAGAAACTAAAGTTTCAGGAATTGGAAGCAATTTAATCAAATTAAAGGTTTTCTGATTAACATGGGCAAATATAATTTGTATAACTATTTTAATGTCCTCTTTAGGCATTAGTATTTGCGAGTATTTCAAAATATCAGTTACGAAATCAGAAAACTTTTCATTTGGAAGTTGTCTTCTTCTAATGTATCTATCAATTGCAATTTGCAATTGTGCAGGAGATATATACTCAGATAATAAAATATTTGAAATATAAGTCCAAGTTTTATTATTTGAAATTTGCTTTGACCAAAAGTGTTTTGTATTTGAATTACATTTTGTAATTAAAAATTTAATAAGAGAATTTTCATCAACTAAACTTAATGAAACAACACTATTGGTTTCAATAATAAAATTAATAATTGAACTTGTATCAAATAAATCTAAAATTTTAATGTTATTTGTAAGAGATTCAAATCTAAATTTAAAATCTTGAGATTTCTCTTTACTTATCTTGGTATTTAGTGATGAAATAATGTGTGTTAAATGATCCACATGAATATATTTTGTTGCTTGCGTATCATACGACGTTGATGGTACCGGATCAATTAAACATTGTATTGTCTCATCCTTTTGTTGAACTGATACTTGAACATCTTTGTCGAGCATATTAGCATCCGTTTGTATTCTTTTGTTGTTGTATTTTTCGTCTTTAACAGGCTTTGGAAAACCACGAAAATCTTCGTCGTCAGACGACATTTTTCCCTTTTATTTGATTTCCTCAAAAAAAAAATTAACGAAACGAAAACAAAAAAAGAAATTAGTAAAGTTCAACAAAGTAAAAATTACAAACGTTTGAATTAATTTTGATGAAATATGAACTTGTTTCAAAATAAATATTCATGTAAATAAAAAAAAGTTTTTTTTTTAAAAATAGCCAATAAAGAAACATACAAAAAAAAAAACTATGAAATAAAATTTGGATTTACAACTTAAATAGTAGACCAATAAAAGTAATCAAAATAGAAATATATTTTAAGATTACATAAAATGTGTAAAAAGACAAAAACAAAATCTAATTAATTCAAACTAGTCAATGTTATATAATTGGATTTATAATGTCAATTCCTTGAACAAATACCAAAAAAAAAAATATTAGATATTATTTTAATTAATATCCAATATTACGTATAAAATTTTTTAATTTTCAAAATTTAATGTATATACGAAAATATTCAACTTACGTGATTCCACAAACTACACACAAGAAACTTTACTAGTCAAAAAAAATTTAGAGAAAATTAAACGTAGATTTTTTAAAGTAATGTAACCAGATATAACGCAAAAACTAAAAGGTGTTACGCTCACTACCAAGTGTACGAAAATCGTAGATCTCGAAGCTCTGATAACAAAGTGATACGCTCGCTACCAAGTGTAAACGAAATTGGTAGTTAACGCTCTCGCTACCAAGTGTTGCGGGAATTAATGTTTTGGTGAGGAAATTAAAAAAAAAGAAACGAATTTTTTCTCTTCCCTAAATTTAAATACTTAATTGTTTCTCGACTTGCGTCGAAAACAAGAAGTAAGCCTCAGCCAAAATTCCTCGCAACCCCCAGAACACTCAGATTAATATTTACCAAATCAAAAAAAGAAATATTAAACAGTGTCACTAAAGGGAAACATCCCGGTCTGAAAATAAAACCGAAACAGATCAAACTGCGTGCTAGGCCCAAAGATAACGCCGAAGGCGATTACCCCCCAGAAAGTATTAACAATACAAATAAAAAAGTCTACGTTTAAAATAAAAAAAATATAAAGTTTGTTTATTTCATTAATTCAAAAAAAAATATAAAATGTTTTACATAACGTAATTGAACTTGAAACTTACATGAAATTTCACATGTTGAATTTAAAGCCAAAATACAAAGTTTTTGAAAAAAATCTTTCGATATAAATTTAGAACAAAAATTAACATATCTAAATATATAATAAAATGTTACCTGTATGTAGTTTGTGATCACAGTGAATACAATTCCATAAAATTACATTTTATAAGGAATTGTGCTCACAAAAAAAAATTCTAAACGCCACAAAAAACATACAAAGGAAAATAATATAAAGTTACACAATTTTTAAATAATTACAGAATGTCTCTTTTACATTCTGTATAATTGCGTGTTTTCAATAAACGACATTTAACAAAAATATATGTATAAACTGTCGTATTCAAAAAATATAAATTCTTGAAAGAATTAAATAAATAAATTATAAAAAATTAGATAATTCAATTATTGCCACACACTAAAGGTGTGTTAAAAAAAAAGAGTATCCATCTTGGAATAAATAATTTAAATTAATTATTCCAAGATGTTTTCCTTATGACGCTTAAAATTTAAAGAGGTTTATTTTAAATCAAATTGCACTGAGCTCTGTTCGGGTGACTGGTGACAATTTTTAGAACTAACAGTTGCAAAAAAAAATAAATAACAAAGTTGAAAAAAATAAAGTACAGTCACCGACAGAGTAAACTTTTTAATACAATATGTACCGTCACAGACAGATTTAAAGTTTGATATTTTACATTATTGTTGCATAATTTATTACTAATTAATTAATTATAATTAGTTTGCCAACAATTTGTAACAAAGGTATTTACAAACTTTGATTGAGAAATAATTTCCCTCGTTCCCAAGTATTCGTTTTGTGCGTAATCATGGTAGGGGCAATAAAATCGATGCCAGCGCTTCCAGTGAAAAATTTTGGCGTTAAAGGAGGCTGTTATGACTAATTTGCAATTCTTTACATATTAATGTTAGAGAAAATGTCAAATTAAAATTATTGTAAAACACGAATTAATTAAACTTAATGCATTAAAAATTGTGAAAATAAGAAATCAAGTTACACAAATATTATTTTTCAAATGTAAACTATCAAAAATAATTTATTTAAATTTGTGAGACAATAATATTAAATTTTCAATGTAAGTTATAAATACAATCTATACAATTATATATGCATCCATACAATTCTATAATTAAAGGAAACGCCTCCAAAAAAAACTCACGCACGGTGCGAATAAGTCCCACTTTTAATTGAAGGATATACATATAACATAGTGAGTATCGATTAGAAAATAAATTTGTTCTTTGAAATCAGAATGAAGTTCTGCTCTTTGAAATCATAACTGCCAGATTCCAGATCCTCAGATATTCCGAGGAATTTTTTGACATTGAATTCGTGTTCAGCGACCCCCTCACCCTCACGAAAACACCACGAAAATGCTCAACTCAAACCTTATAAATCAAATATAACCAAATATGTATGATTTATTAGTTTACTGTATAAATGGCATTCATTGTCTGCTAGATATACCGGGTATAGGTATATTATTATTTATATTAATTCAAATATATTTTGACAGCTCATGTAAATAAAGTGTTGCTATGTTACGTAAGTACTTTTGGTTAGGGGATACACAAAAATAATTGTACTAGCTATACTGTTCCATTTCGATGTCAGCCATAGCAATGAGATTTTTGCGAACTAAGGCGAGAGTGTGGCAATGGGACTTTGGCGAGTGTATTCCGCGAGATTGTGAATGAGGGGCCATTATCGTGATACTTCTATAATTCTTAGGGGCCATAATTCTTTTCAGATTAACTTTCATCAAGAAGTCGCAAGTTGTTAGATCCCACTAGTCTATAAATTACTTTCTTTACTTAAAAATGTAATTGTTTTAAATGCTTTTTAGTGTATTTTAAAAAGATAAATATATGAATAAATACGGATTTTGATAGAGATTTCGATAAATTTTTGCAAATGATTAATTTTTAACTTCCCGCTAAGAAAATAGGGAAGTTATTGTTTTCACCCCGTTTTGCCAAAATCGAGTTTTCATGAGATCTCGACGTTTTAAGGTGTCGATCAATTCCAAAAACTAATCAGATCTCAACATCAAAAAACCACGTCGATCATCACCAGTCCGGTCAAAATCGGTTGATTCGTTCGTGGGTTATCGTTGACGAAAGAAAACCCAAAAAAGCGTTTTTTCGGAATAACCTCAAAATTTTTTGTTCTATCAATTGAAACTTAAAGATTCTTCATGAAGCTTCAAAAACTGCGTCGAATGTCACCAACATCAGAATAGATAAAATTTTTTACACGTTATGAGTCAATACTTAGCGGGAAGTTACAGGGATGACCTGCAGGGTCAACCGTTTTCCAAATTTTTTTTTAATAGGTTCTTTTGTTGTTAAAATTGAGACAAATAAAAGTTACATCTTTTTGCAGAATTCAAACTCAATGCCTTCATTTTTCGTAAAGCAGGCAAGGTCGATGCGGAAATTCTTATTTTTTATTCGTCTAAATCCAATCAATAGAAGCAGAGATATTCCAAAAAAACAAATCACAATAGAAAACAATGTTGAGATAAAACCGCTAGCAGAAGTTCCCGCGGATCGTTCCGGAACCGGAAAACTCTTTTCTGTAGTTTTTACAAAAAAATAAACCTATTTCAAAAAAATTAGCCATTTGCAATAGTTTATCGTCATATCTCTGCCCCACATTGTTCACATACCGAGTTTCGTACACTCTTTGGTGTTATCAATAGATAGGCGCTAACATCTAATAGTCTCACTTAAATATATTTATTGTCACACGCCGTATTTCTTGAAAATTGATCTCGATGATAATGTGATATGAAACGGGTGACCTGTTTGCTGTCTCAACTATTAAATTCCTGTTACAACAACACATTCTTTTGTAAAATATCACAAACTACTAGTAGAGCTGCTTTCATCATACATACATACTATGATGGTGAAATGATTTGAAAACATCATTTTTTCTACAATTTTTTTCTTTTTGATTGGATATTTTCTTCCGTTGTCGATTATACGTGTCGTGTCGTTCTACAAAAAAAATATGTTTTTCACTTATAATGATCGTTAAATTTTTGGATTACAATTTTTATAGTTTTCGATCTGAAAATTAGATAAAAATTTATCGGATGAATATATACAGAGTGTTCTATAATTGTCTGCAGAACTTTCGCTTCCTGAATGAGCTAAGAAAAAAAATGAATCTGAGGCCTTATTTACAAGATACTTATCCTCCTCTTAATAAAAAACATAATCAAAACAAAATTCATCGAATAAAACACTACTTAAGGTGTTTGTTTCCTTGCGCGATACATACATATAAACCAAATACATGCTTTGTATTCAAATAATGTGCTATTTTTAGCTTTAAAATACCACGCAACTACCAAAATATATAATATATTGTGTGCAAGTGATGCTTATAAATTTGATAATCTAAATATTCCTCTTCAATCATCAATACTCTAACTATAGTCGTCTGTGTTCATCAAATAATGGATCTTCGATGAACTCAATTAAATTAAAATTTTGTTTTTATATCATCGACAACCTTATATTTTTATTGTATTATTATAAACTACAAGATTGCCTTAATATTTTAGATAGTTTTTTATCACACTCTCTAGATTTTTTGATATAGAAATATCCAATTGAAAAGGATAACCTATATGATTCATCATTTTTTCAGCCAACTTTGAACGATAAAATAACAATAAAAAGCTCCATGACCTAGGAATTTGTAGTGATCTTTGAAAACTTTGTTAAACAAAAAATGTATTTATGAAGTTTTATTGAAATCCCTTGTATTATTCTATCCTTGCAAATCTTCTTAAACAGAGGATGTGTTTTATCATACTGTGAAGGAATGACCTACATGAAAAATTACTACAGAAAAAACTCTATTTGGCTACTTATATTATCATAAAATTAATCCATAAAAAAAAGTTTTATTTGTGTAAATTAAGTTTTGTAGACAATCTATCGGGCTCATAACATATACCTACCTTAAGCATGTGGTGGTGGAAACGGTCCGTGTACTCACGGACAAATCACACCATGTATATTGTGTTGAAGTTGTAAGTTGATGCGATGTAAAAAATATTGTTTTAAAGTTTTTTTTTGTTTGTAATAATTTCGCATTTAGGTCACTCCTTCACACTATGATAAAACACATCCTCTGTTTAAGTAGTGTTTTATTGGATGAATTTTATTTTGATGAATGTATTTTTTATTTATTGATTTATGTAAGGAGTAGGTTAATTATCTCGTAAATTAGGCCTTAAATCCAAATTTGTTTAAAAATATTTTCTTTTTTTTCGCAGCTTATCCAGGAAGCGAAAGCTCTGCAGACAATTATAGAACTTTCTGTACCTAGAGAAAAAAATATGTTATTTACTTAAATTCTATTAGACAGTCCATTTTTTCTCTGTTTTTATTTGATATCATGACATTGAGGAAACGATCATTTATCAAAAATTGTGACACATTTTCTTGTTGATTTTAAATTCTTTGGGTGAATTTTGTTTGTTTTAAATTTAATGTCTTTGAAAATCTATATTTTCAAACAGATTGATGATTTATTGACTAGGTGGTATGAGTAATCACATATTGTGAATTCGAATTAAATACAAACAGACTTAACTCATGTATCATTGAAAGACAATATTTTTGTTTGTGAAGGCCATTTTGATTGCTAATAGAATAATATTAAAAAACAAAATTGTACGATATCCTCGTATTGATGTATCTACGTTGCGAAAATAAGACTTAAAACACAGTCAGGGTGTGCATTTGATTTATCACCTACATTATTTTGTCACAAAGTTTCTCCTTGGCTGGATTTTGTAAAAAAATTAGAAAATTTTTATATTCGATGAGACCTTTTTGGCTTAGCATTTCGTGCCAAGTAACTCATCAGCACACGCGTCAACCGTTCGGTAATATTTAGCCTGTGTTTCCGTTTCCGATATTTCTGTGTTTTTGTTTAACGAGTAACCAGTATGGCTGACTAAAAAGGAACGGCTTCGCAGTATACTGAATAAATGTAATATCTTATAGGGGTCTCAGTGTCGGAATATAGCCTAAGTCGCTTGGTGAGAGATTTGCTCACGCGTCCAATATTTCGTGCGTTAAATATTCTTCAACCTTGTAAATCATTACTTCTTCATAATTTTATATATCAATTTACTTTTTCATGCACTAGTTAATCAAAAATAGTTTGATTACGTGATTATTGATGTTTGAGAGTGAAAATATTAGAGCAGAGATTTAATCTAAATATTTAAATTCATTTTAATTAATTTCACCCTATTTCTATCACAAGTTTTTTAATTTACTGAGTACGGCGTATATTAAACTTACGAAAGTACAATAAAACGTCTAAATAAAGTAGATAAAGTAGATAGAACGTCTTCCAATGTATATTTATTTTTTGAAGTTATTGGTCTTGCCTCTAAAGAGTTTTTCAAGTGTAAACTTATTGGATAAACTAAATTACTATGAAAATCACAATTTCAAATCGAATTTAAAAAAAAAGTTCACAAGACATTATAATGTGTAGAATTTATAATATTTTATTAAAAAAAACTACATATTTCTAAAAAATCTATGAATACAAAGTGTCCTAAAAAATAAGTACTTAAGAGTTTTGGGTCGTAGCAGCTAGACTCGAGAAAGAGTAAACTGAAGTAGGCATGTTTCCTTACAACATTATAGGCGTCATAAATTTGTAAATATGGCCAATACCGTAACACTTGTAATAAATTTTATTCACATTTTTATAATTTAAAACTAAAAACATGTATGCATATCAAATGTGGTGGAAGCGAATGGAAGTAGTATAAAATAAAAATTAGTTCTAATTAAGCTTGCAAGATATTTGATTGAAAAAAGCAAACTTACTTTTGATGTGACAAAATAAAAGTTGAAAAAAATTAAAATGTACGAATCAAAATTATTTATAACGATAAATTAATTTCTAAAACTTAAGTACCTCTTCCTTTTTCCTAAAAATTTACAACTTTTTTGTTTTCAGTTTTATTTACAACCTTTATTTTCAGATCAGTCATGTTTTTAACTCGAATATTCGAGACAATAATGAACATATGTAGAATGCACCATTCACGCCCTTCCTTTCTAAACAATAAACCATTCCATTTCGAATTCCAAATTATAAAATGTATTCCATAAAAAAATTAGCATAACAAGTAGCAAATATTTGTTTAATGTGAGCAAATATTTTGTTAAATATTTGATGCTTTGAAATATATTTGCTCATGTTAAACAAATATTTGCTTTTAATGGAGTTGATTGATATGTATGCAGCCAATAAAGAGCAAGTATTTGTTGTAATTTTTATATAAATGAGTTTTGATATAAATGTGTAAAGAAAATTTTTATATACAAGTGGCATCGCGTTTTCGAGTTCTTTCATGAGTTTGGCGTGGCATCCCTATCCATCACTCCGCCTCACCCAGTCGCATATCCAAATACTTCTACGATGCCTTTTTCATTCATTTCGCCTAGATTCTTTATAAATACAAATTTAACCAGCACCATAAATGATATATGCCGGTTCATTTTCTTCTTTTGATTCAGACATCTTTTATATTGAGTTTAATATAATGTTTAAATTAAAGTCACATCATTTTAAGCGAAACGCAAAAAAACAGGCCTGTTTCTGTAGAAATTGCACAATGAAAGCAAATAATATTAGCCTGTGTGTGCTTCAAATATTATTTACAAAGTCTATTTGCTGACTTCAAATAGTCTTTTCTGACATCAAATAGACAGACTTTGCTGACTTTTGGGAAAATATATTTTCTATCTCATTACACGGAGCGCACTATTATGTCGTTAATTGAGAATTGACAGCTAACTTTTTATTAAAGTTAGTCCAGGATGTAGCAATAAGAGCTTAGATAATCAACAGACTTTTTGATTTCTTAAAAACATTATCCTTTATAATAATAATAATTAATAATGAAGTCGGTCATCTCAATTGTTTGGCAAAAGCCCCCACAAAGATTTCCACAGATCGCGATCGGAAACCTTCCTCATCGATGTTTTACCCTTAAACATGACAAGCTCGTCACGCCATCGCATGAGCGGTCTCCCTCGATTCCTCGTATTGCCCATACAGAACTTTTTATCGTTCATCGATCATCTTTGAATCTGGCAACGTGTCTTGCACACATCCATTTCAAGCGTTTAATACTTACAGTGGCATCTTTAATTTTTGTTTTGTTTCTTAGTGCAGTGCATTTTATTTTTGGTGATAAATGTACGTCAAGTTCGGCAAGATTAATGTATTCAACAACATCGCTTTTAGCGTTTCAAGGCACTAGCTATTCTTGTTCGTACTTTCAAGGTTCTTCGATCCTTAAACGAATTAATTGTTTCCAGATACACGAATGAACTAACAGTTTTGATTTGTTTTCCATCCAACTTTAATTCAACATTATTTTTGGTATTGACACAGCCTTGGTTTTTTCCGTATTTATTGATAGTCCAACTTTTTTGCTGTAATAATGTATATCGTTAAGCAATATTTGTAGTTGGGTTTCACTAGAGGCAAACAAGAATATGTCATCTGCAAATCGTAAATTAGGTAGTAGGGTTCCGTTTATTTTAATTCGAAGATCATCCCATGCCAACTGACCAAATATGATTTGTAATACTGCATTGAAGAGGAGTTCCTTGCCTAAGCCCTTTATTTATTTCAAATGATTGACCGAGGCATTTCAACCTTACTCATGGCGTACTTTTGTCATCTCTTTTCTATGGCTTGGTTAATTGTTTGCAGATGGTCAAGCGTTGAGAATCTTCGCCATAATCCAGCTTATTCATAGGGTTGTTTTACTTCTAAGCTAGTTTCTATTCGATTTACAATGATTTTTGAAAAAAGTTTATATATATAAGAGCCGAAGATTATGGGTCTGTAATTATCAATTTTGGGCGTTTCTCCTTTTTATGGATGAGGCATTATTATCCTTTATCATACTGCAGTAAAAAGTTTAAGTTAAATTCATGGAGACTGTTTTTTATAAAGTTTTTTCTTAAGATCATTTAACTAAAAGTTTTATTGTTCCCTCAATATACATTTGAAATTTAATTTTGTATTCAAAATGTAACTTATTTAACACGATCGTCCATTCAACGTGTTAATAGCTCTGTATGTATTAACTAGGTAGCTATTATGACAATATGCCATAGACTGCATGCACATACCTAATATAAGTAAGTATGTAAACATGTAAACATGATAATAGAAAGAATGTCTATAAGTATATTCTTCCTTATTTCATTTTCAATATTAGATCTTTACATCGCCCATAACATTATAAAACGAACATTGTGAATAATTTTAGATTAAAAAACAAGAACAAATTAATTTGTTCACTTTACACAGAGAATATTATAATATGAAAAAGATCTTAGATAAAACATTAGAATAATAT
Organism: Chrysoperla carnea; assembly: GCF_905475395.1. NCBI lineage: Eukaryota > Metazoa > Arthropoda > Insecta > Neuroptera > Chrysopidae > Chrysoperla > Chrysoperla carnea. The sequence goes on along the minus strand of NC_058341.1, from coordinate 60,910,716 downwards.
AGACCGTGAGCCTATAACAAGCGAAATTTCTCTGGTTATTTTTATTTGCTAATTGGAGGATTGAGTAAAGATCAAAGACTATAAGGAAGAGCAGAAGCAGAAATATAATTGTAAGTGATATCTGGAGTCTGTGGCGATCTACTATTGAGTTTGTCGGCCTGAGAGAAGGGGGGTCGACTATTAAGTTTGACTACTTTGCGGGGGCAACTATTTACTATTAAATTTGAAAGTTTTTCTCGGTAAAGGCGCTCACACTTTGACGCCCACAGATTGATGCCCGCTCGGCGAAATAGGAAGTCTGAATAATGTAAACAAAATAGTATACACATTATTCAGTCTTCGCAGCTCTGAATTGACATCAGCAATGCATGTGTAGCGAACGAACTGACTTAAAATACGCAATTATCACTAAAGTTATGGTTTAGGTTGTATGTATACATTATTTTGGGCTCTTAAAAATGCCAACACTATTAAATATAATATACATAGATGAAGAAACGAAGGAATGAAGTTCGAAAAATTTGAGCAGTAAGTCGGATTTGAATGCAGTAATCGGCATTCGATTCGTTAGAGCGTCGGGAACTTTTGTGACTTAGTCTGATTTATAAGAAATTAAAAATATGCAATTAGCATAATTAATATGCATTTTATAATTGCATTTTAAATTGACCGTTAATATTAAATTCACAATTCGGCTAATAGTGATAAAAATGATTTCAAACTTGTAACACGGGGGGTTTTGAAGTCGCTGAACACGAATATCGTGTCGGAATTGGCCTCAGAGGCACATGGCACTCAGGGTAAACGGTTTTTTGTTGCCTAGGGTAGTTTTCGGGATATTTGTTATACAATCGGTAGAAATTCGTTACACGAAGGTTTTGGGGGCCGCTGAACACGAATATCGTGACAGAATAGGTCACAGAGCTACCTAGTTCAACGGTATCCCCGTCGAGTCTTGAATTTTTTGAGAAATTCGTCATATAATCAATCTAAACTCGTTACTAGGGCAAAAACCCCTTAAAAACTAGGGCAAAAAAACAACGTATTTCGAAAATTAAGCCAGATATTAAAAAATTTGATTCTTTATTTTCGTCCAAATTTATAAAGTTATAACAAAATTCATCATGAAAATACTAAATTTGCTGCTTTTACGTCTTAATAATGGCTTAAGAGTCTAATTTTCATATGTCGAATTTTGAAGAAATAAAGGGCGTTGTTGAAGAAACAAAGAGAAGGATGCTTGCAATCCTTTTGATAGGTGCAAATATCATGGCCTTTATTTTTACATATTATGCTGTAAATGATAATATTTGATATGAACAGCACGCAAAAAATATCGTCGCAAACTCGTTTCGACAAAAAGAATAGAAATTTAAATTCATTATGGGCTCAAGGACTATTATTGAAAACTTCATGTATAAGTGGAATTCATTAAATATTGAAAGTGGAGTTATCAATATAGGCTTCGTACAAACTTACACATACCCACTGCACTTAATAGCAATTTAAATTTTTTTTTGTCGAATCGGTGCGATTAGCTTTTCAACAACCAATATTATTTAAATTGATCCATTTGATTTTTTTTTATACAGGCTGATCTAAAACTACTCTATTAGAGCATAAGAATGATATAGATCCAAATTGTCATTTATTATACGGTTTCATTAATTATCTTTTTTATAATTTTGGATTTATTTCGATTAATATTAATTTTACTTAAATTTGTATAATGAACAAACTTTTAGAAGAGACAATTCACAATCTGGGAACCTTAGTTTTGGAGGATTTATCAAACAGTAACGGGAAAAAGTTCGGTAACCCTCAAATTACTGAAAAATGGTTCACGATAAGGGAACAAAATTTTTAATAGCGAGAATATCGCTTACGCAATCCCCCGAGGGGAGGTAGGGGTATGGAAGTAAGTACCTAGATTTTGATTTTGGACTATTCAAAGCACTTTTTCTACCTAGTTTCTTTTCCCATTAACTCATCGAGTTCGAAATTTAAGCCTTTAAAAATAAGTACTAACAAAAACGTGTTTTATATACACGTACATGTATTTACTGAAAAAATAAAATAAAATAATGACAACCTCATCCCAAAGTTGTCCGTTTCATATTGAAATAAAGTAAAAATACTTTCAAACAATTTTCTAATGATTGGAATAAGTACAGCTTAATATTTGTATTAACAATAGAATGGGATTGAAATTAAAATATGAATTCATTGATACAAAATCACTGATGTTAAATAAACAAAATCATTACTTCTATGAAAGAGATTGATTTTAGTTTAAAGTCATCCATTTTATTCATGGTAAATAAAATTGTACTTAGTTGGAATATATACTCGTGTAAATAAAGCGAACATTCAAATTAAAATAACATGTCTTTTCGTTTGCTTTAAATAAAAGATTTGGTTAATACGAACACATACCTGTCACGTCTAGCCAATGTGTGGTTGATTCAACCAAATGAAGATTGTTGTTACTAATAGACAGAGAGTTTGAAATAAACTTACTGATAATTTTTATAATATATACGATATTTTTGTACATATATAACAACCATCGGTAGCGCATTTGGTACAGCGGTAGACTTAAGACACTAAAATCTATAGTAATACATATGTCGCTGGTTCAAATCCGAAGAATAATTCACTTTTTTTTTTAAATAAACTTAATAAATCTGCTCATGTGGTTGTGACAATCACATCAGTGTTTTGTTATAATATTTATAATTGGTAGAACCAATCAAAAAAAGATTGTTATAAACTATGTTGCATTTCAAAACGACAATTTTTGAAATTTGTTAGACAATATATTACTTTCATAAACACAACTCATGCGCTTGTGTCTTCATTTCACCACTCAACCCCATACGTTAGTTGAATCACATTCGTATCCCCATTTGCCATATTAATCTCGCGATACAATATGACAAGACCATAATTGCAACAACTTTTTTGGCCTTTATTCGGCTTCATTCCTTAATTTAATAAAAATGTGTTTATCACAAGATTGCATATTTGAAATGAGAAAAGTAATTATACCTTTGTTCCTTCAATATTTTATAATGTACTCTTTGGAACAGTTTTTGAAAAGATAAATATCTATTGGAATTTTCAATTTTCCATTAAAATTTTGTCCTTTATGTTGATAGAGATGTAGGATAATTTTATGAAATATCAAGCACTTAATTTTTATTAAAAGAAAATTAATTAAAAATTTTATGTCTTCATAAAAAGTGGAATGAAATTTTCTTATGTTAAGTGTTACAAACAATGCAAAATAGATTGGAGGTTCAGTAAGACGGCTTTCTATCGTCGTACTTTTGTTTGTATAAATAATATGTTATACCATTTTCTCTCGAATAAGAATGTAAGAACCGGAAGTAAAATGTTCAGCCTCAGCTGTTTCTAATCAAAACAGAATCTCTGCAATACTATCTGTCAGTAAAGTTAAGGCAATTAAAGTGTAGGAACCTATATTTTCAATTTCTTACCTTTTATTTAATGTATTTTTACAAAAATTACTGCAAAAATTGACTGTCATTATAGCGTTTTAACTAACGCCATTCGAAAAAATTGTTTCTAGAAAAACTATTCTTAACTTGGAGTATCAAAATATGTAATAAAAAATGGAAGTTTCCATTTAAGATTTTAAAGTTGACCACTGCAAGAGCCCACGGGATAAATGTGGGAATTCGATTTACATTTTATTCCATAAATTTGTTAAATATATTAGACTCGTTTTAATTCGTCTTTCAAAATAATCTGCATTTCTCCAGCTCTTCGACTGTTCCCATACTTTTTGAAAACTCTGTTTAAGTAATACACCTAAATATCTCGTTTTAAAGTTAGGCAATCAAAATATAACTAGGAAAAAAATTGCAGAGTTTGATAGGGAACATCATATAGGACATCAGATTGGACCTTATTCTTCAGGTATCTTTAATAATAAACTTTGATCCTAAACGGTAAGAGATAGATATTATAAATTAGAAAGATGATTCTCATAAAAAAACTAATAATTTTTGTTTAAAACTTTTTTTTTTCGAAAAACATTAGCTTTCGAAGGAAATTTGACTTAAAAATATGTCACTATTGTAGTTAATCAAAGTAAGAAATCGCGCTAACTACGGAAAAATGCTTAAGCCAATAGTTGTCAAAGGCAATAGAGGACATTTGTGTCCAAGGCTATGACCTACAATTATCGATAAACTTTAAGAGTATTTTCTTTCAATTAGATGCAATAATAGCATATTTTTAAGTCGCATTTCCTCTGAAAGCTAACGTTTTTCAAAAAACAGTTTTTATCGAAATTTGTTAGTTTTATATGAGGATCAACTTTCTAATTTAAATCGTTATTGTATCTTTTACCGTTTAAGATCTAAATTGGCTATCAAAGAAACCCGAAGAACTAGTTCCAATCTGATGTCAGAACATCAAACCGTGCAACTTTTGTTGAAGATATTTTGTGATTGGATAGCTAAAAAACGAGATATTTAATTGTATAGATTAAAATGTCCCACCCTGTATATTAAAAAGGATAGTAAAAAAACTACTAAAAAAACTACTAAATTTGAATATAAGTGTTGTATGCATTAGTTCATTTCTACTCGTCTGTTTGTTTATTACTTATGAAGGAAGGTTCAATAGAAATGCAAGAGCGACCATGAATGAAATAGCAAGAAATTTTAACAGTGTATTTTCTATACCCAATAAGTGATTTCAGAAAATTTGCAAAACTATAAGCATATAATTTAAACTAATTTTGTTTCTATATACTCGTAAACATGCCAGAATAGAAGCGTAATGATGATGATTATCAGATACGGACATGTGTATTGAATATTCCTGGGGACATCAAAAGTTAAATAACTATTGTATACTCAACATTCATCGTTGGATAAAATAACCTATGAATTATACCGAATGTCGCTAAAATAGGTCTTTACAACACTCTAACACATATAGCTTAGCTCAAAATTAGTCGATTAAGCTAAACATGGCCTAGTAAAAGTTACTTTCTTTTGTGCTATACCCTCTTGAAGTTTTGTAGAATACTTGTAGAAAATTTTATCCTCTACAACTTTTATAATAATTGTTAATACGATTGGTCTCGTAAAAAAAACGAGATATTCACAAAAAACTGATTTTCGCTATCTTTGACCTTGAATATCTAAGGACGCGTACGCGTGACCATTTGTGGCTTTTGATACAATATTTGTATTATCAAAATAAAGGTTTGAAAAACAAATTCAGTTTATTCCGTGAAACCCTGATATGATTGGAGTATTTAAAATTTACCCGTAAATAAAATTATAGATAATTACCTTGATAATGTAACTTCAAAGTAGATTTATAATGATATTTTATAACAAAAATAAAAAACAGAATAATTTATAAATCCTAATAAAACATGTGCCTATGGTTAGCTTGAGTTAAGTCCCAGGACATTTAAAATCAGATATTTAACCTCGAGATATAATAATTGGAATGAAATTTGTTTTAATGAAGACTAGAATATTTCAAGTATATATTAGACTTATTGTGAGCTTCTGACATTCAAAGCTATTTCATAATTTTATAACAACTTTGAAATGGGGTGACGCGCTTATCACGCGATGGACGAATGGCCAATAAAGTAGTGTGTCATAATCATGCAAATCTCTAAAATAAAACTCAAAATATAACATCGCACGGTGTGTATAAGATAGTTATGGGCAAAATCAGCCATGGTCTTTATTATTTGCATAAATTTCAATATATACATCAACAGTAAGCAAAACCAAGACAAAACCGCCTAAAGAAAGCCGATTTCATGAGTTTCGTGCTAGAAAAATTATACATCTCCATCTTATCGAAAACTTTAAAATCTTAATCTTGATCTTCGTGAAAAACTATAAATTATATGCTATATGTATACTCTAAGTTTCAGAAACAATATTTCAATTTTCTGGGTGTTTATAAACTTAAAAACGGTATCATTTCATTATAAGAAAAAATTTTCCAATATTACTGACTTTAATTAATTAATAATTCAACTTTATTAATTACATGTTGAATATATTGTACTTTTTTCTTGAGGTAATATTTTGCTTTAATATTATATATTAAATTAATTAATAAGGAATCATTAAATAAATCTCGTCTATTAAATTTCTTTTAAGTATATATTCTAGAAAATATTTTAAAAAGAAATTTTTTTTAATCATAATTTTACTGGCTAAAAGTTTATTTCAAGAAAATTTCTAACAATACTTGAGTTGTTGTAAGTAATTATATACCGACTGTTCACTTACTGATAAGTTTTAAGGTCCTGCAAAACATTGCGTACGCCATCGTGAAGACTTGTTCATATTGATAAGTTAAAACAGGAATTCAATGGTATAAAACGCACTGCGATATTGCGAGATACTGCAAGTACGTTCTCCATCCATTTGATTTCTGTTTTGACTAAAAAAAAATGGTTGTATCTTACAATATCGCAAGCACCGTTGCACCGTTTAGTTTCCCTAGAATATTAAAATAAATATTGCAGTTCGAGTATTACTAATGAATTGCCATAAGAAATGGAGCTATTGCTTTTGTACTGATAATGGAATTTTGGAAAAATTTCTTTAAATTTACATCAATTCCTACTTAATAGATGTCAAAAATGACCATCGTTAAAATTTATATCTATATATGTGTTTATGTGTCTGTAAACTCTCTAGTGGTCGTATTTTAAGTCCGATTTGAGTAAAATTTGGTATCAAGAAGGGTTTTGGTATTTGAAAGGTCAAGTTCTTTAATGAGAAAAATCAACCGATAAAAAAGGGGTGGGGGGTCTATATTGTACAAAATTTTGAATTTTTTCAAAATAAATTAGTTCAGTTTTAAGCAAAAACGTACGCTTCTGAATTTTTCTCTAGATGCTTAGTTTTCGAAATAAATATACTGGAGACATGCAAAATGCAATATTCGATTTTAAGAAAAAAGTTTAATTTTTCAATCTCTGAGGGAATTTTCTTAACTAACGCAGGTCCTGCGCTACGAGTATTTTTGAATGGAGGAGTGTATGTGTTAATACAATAATTTTATACTGGATTGTAGAGAAAGAACTATCTTAATATTTTAGCTCCACGAAAATAGTAAAAACATCTCTAAAACTATCCTTTTCTCTTCTATTCACGCTAGCATGATTTGTTTTTTTCCCATTATGTGCGCAATAAAGTGAAATTAACAGAAAAATTTTAATATATACATCACAACTCTTCAAAAATGGGAAAAACACCCCCAAAGCTATCTTGTTTTTTCTATACATGCTAGAAAGGTGTCGTTTTTTGCTTTTGACTAAAAATTCCATGAAACATTATGGTGAAATTAGAAAATTTTGAAACTTTATTTTATTGAATGTTTTTATTAGGTAGATTTTTTAAAATAAAGAAATGAATCGTTATCACCAGAGCGAAGTCGCGGAAAAGAGTTAATATTAAATAATTCTAAATTTTTGGGGGAAACACTATTAGCGAATTAACAGTAAATAATCTTATTAGTAATGCATTGATTCTTCGATTGGAGTAAAGTCTAAGTATCTCCTACTAAAATGTCTAACGGTAAAATTAAGGCACGTTTATAAAAAATCAAGTGAAAACAAACAATTGACTGAGTTAATTGCTGAAATACCATGCATAGACAGTGTTGATTACTCTATCACATTACACATACACACATGTCACACATATATAACGGATATCCCCATATAATACCTACTATATATTTACGCCTAATTTGCGCCCTCACGGGTAAACAATGATGTTTACAAAAAAATATTTCAAACAAAAGTTGGTTATTTTTTTATGAGAAATATTTTTTACCTTGTTCTCAAACGGTTTACAAGATGGGTCCTACGGACCCATGACCCAATTGACCTATGTTGCACATTTACGGACTGGATCTCACTTTTTACGTCCTGAGTACGCTGTAAAAGTTTCAGCTTGATATCTTTCTTCTTTTTTGAGGTATCGTGTTGATAGACGGACGGATAGACAACCGAAAATGGACTAATTAGGTGATTTTATAAACACCTATATCAAAATTTTGTGCGTAGCATCAATATTTTTAAGCGTTACAAACTTGGGACTAAACTTAGTATACCTTGCATAATACATATATACATGGTATAAAAATATGAAATTTTTTTATTTCAAGAGAACAAGTTGATTTTTATAAATACATGCTATACACAAAATGCACACTCTAAAATCATTTGCGAAAAAATTGTAAATTAAATTTAGGATTTTTTTTAAAAAGAAAAACTTACACATAAAAGAAAAGTTATGAAAAAAAATATCTTGTTTACACTCTATTAGCTCTCTTCATGCTTTTATATACACAAAAGCTTTCGTGTACTTATTTAATATTATCATAAGTAGGTATGTTAAAGTTTCTTTCTTTTTTAATATATTCTGCGTATACGGAGAATACATGTTTACATATAATCGTAGAAACAAAATTTAGTTTAAGGGAGTTGTGATGGTGTTCCTGTTCATTTAATGAGGCTTTAAAAAACACATCCAAATAAATCTTGGGATTAAAAAAATATGGGCTTTCACCTCCGTTTCTCCGACCACGTCTATAACCTCCGTGGCTGGGAGGTTGCGGGTTCGAATCCAGGCAACGGGAGTTAACAACAACAAAATGTTAATTGGTCGGTAAATTGATCACACTGTCGTCGCTTGGATAAAAACGAAGTAATCTACCCCCCCCCCACATCATCATTTTTAATATTTATATTTCTTGAACTACATCTGAATACGCAATTAATTTTATGATGTGGGTGGAGTCGGTTACTTCGTTCTTCTCTAAGCGACGACAGTGTGATCAATTTAACGCTACATTAACTTTTTTGTTCACACTATCGGTGCCTGGATTCGAGCCCACAACCTCTCAGCCAGTTTTTTTCCAAACATTTTCAATTTTCAAAAATTTTGTGTCAAGCTCTGTGTTTTAAGCGGGTTGGAAAGTTTTTGACCGTGTGGATCAATTTGACGGATTTTTAATCCTGTTAGGAAACTAATTCAATTACAAATGCAAAACTATAGCGGACCGCCGCTACACAATATAAGTTTTCAAATTTCAAAAACAAACAGGTATAGGCCCGTTTTATTATTAATACAAATTCGAAAAAAATATCCTAAAAAGTATATAAAAAGTGCTACCTTTTCATACAATTAAAAACCGCCCCCCCCCCCTTTGCCGTTTCTGCAACAAAAATTTGTCATTTTTTAAACTTCAATTGCTTATATCTATAGAACGGATACAGAGATACAGAGCCAAGTCTAGTTCAAACTACGTATTTTTGATTTATCTTCAACTTTCCTATTTGATATTATCACCAAAAATCAAAAGTTTTCCCCAAAAACGTCCATTTTTCAAAAAAACCAACAACAAAGATCGTTCCGGGACAAATTTTTGTGCAACTTATTTGTTTTTGATAACATTTCGAACCCCTTCCCCCCTGGTCACTAAGTGTGTACCTCATTTTTTCCCTATTGGGGGCTTCAACTATAAGGAGATGAATTTCAGAACAAAGAGTTATATTAAGTTATCTATCTCTCGATATTATAAATGCGAAAGTAAGCATGTTTGTTTGTTTCTTTGTTTGTTACGCTTTCACGCTAAAACTAGCGAATGGTTTTTAATGAAACTGTACAGCAATATAGCTGATATATCAGAATAACACATGAGGTATAATTTATAAAGATATATTAGTAAAAAATTTTAAAAAAATTAAAAATTAATTTAATTAGACAATACCATAAATTGCAGATTTCTGTAAAAGTAGTCATTTGACATTACAATAAAATATTTCACGGCCCTCTTATCTGATATAATTACTATTATACACTGAATAATTACTATTATACATTTAAAAAAATAGAAAACCATACATATATTTTACCTGTGTAAAACAATCCTTACCATTATTTCGAGTGTTATAGAAAGGGGGTAAGCGAAAGCAATCCTTATCAATCTTTACTTTAAAACCCAGCGAAGCTGGTGGGTATCACTCTAGTACTTATAAATTTGGATAACTTGTTCTGAAACTTTCTTGGAATAAGGTCCAAATATTACGACTGTTCCATTGTGCCCCGTGTTTCACTATGCCTTATCTTCTCCCATACGCTTTTACCAACTAAATCAAATCATTAAAAATATTTTCTTGTATAAAGCGCATAGACCTAGCTTCTCAAAAACAAGTAGTCTATACGAGTAGACGAACAATTTCTTGTTATGAATATTAGAACTAAAAATTTTGTACACAAAATATAAAAAAATTTATGCAATCCTACAGGATGACAGCCTTGCTACTTATCTATAAAATATATAACATCCTTAAAAATTCATATCAAATAAACTCAACATGTTCATTTACCTTTTGCAATACACACAGTACAGAATTCATTTTGCAACAGAAAAAAAGTTTGTAAAATGTAATATTAAAACAAAAGGCATTAATTATGTATGAATATCATTATAATATTTATATATTTATATAGCTATCATACGTAAATATATGTACAAGGAGCTACAAAATTTTTCAAAATCTTCATATCTCTGGAAATAACTGTCAACGAATTTTTGTTTTACGTTCTAGTGTGGAAGTGCGAGCGGGGTTAATTACAGTAAAAGGATTGGTTTTTTTATATGTAGAGGAAACTGTTAAAAAATGATCCCTCAAGATAAAATGATCCCTCTTTTTTTTTAAGTGAACCATTAAAGCCATCTCTTATATTTATCGATCCACGTGATCAAATTAATAGTTGAACAAAGACTTATGGCGATTTGGTGTTTCGTAGAAAAAATATTAATTTTACTGCCATGATCTATGGTAAGACAAATTTCAACAAAAAATTTCTTTTTTTGTGTTTCGCTGGTTCATGATATTATAACACATTTTGATATGCGTATAATGAATTGTAAGGTAAGTTTGAATGACGATATTCCAATTATGTCGTTACGGGTAAATGATCCCCTTATATTGCTTAAAATGATCCCTATTTTGTATGTAAAATTGGGATTATTTTACCCACCTTTTCTTACAAGGTCGGTAAAACGGTCCCTTTTGACAAATATTGAATTGTTCTAAAAATTTGAGCAAAGAAATGGGCATGGAAATATTGCAACTTTTGAATAAAGAAACCAAAAATATTTCAACGTAAGATATATCTCGAATCGTTCGGCTGTAAATTTCATTTTGGGACCATTTGGAGATACCTTTTCCTAGTTGAAAGACGTTTAAATGAATTGAAAATTTGAAGAAGGGAGGAGGAGGAGTTATACAATTATTTCAATGAAAAATTGACTTCAAAAGTAGATATGTTTTAACATTGGTCTTTTGGCAAAGCGGATGATAAATTTAACATAGAAAATGGTAAAAACAACTATTTAATTAAAAGTCCAAGCCATATGAATAAAGAACTTTAAAAAATAAAGATGTCTTCATTGAGAATTAACGATGAGTATTATAGTAATTTCTGTATGTATGGAAAATATATCAAAGTGTATTAAATTTAGTCCCAAGTTTGTAACGCTTAAACGTATGGATGGTATGGGCAAAATTTTGGTTGTAAGGGTGTTTATAAAAGCACCTTATTAGTCCATTTCTGTTGGCCCGTCTATCTATCTGTGACCATGAGAGTTCAAAAAAGAAAAGATATATGAAGCTAAAATTTTTAAAGCGTTCTCAGGACGTCAAAAAGTGAGTTTGAGTTCTTGAATCCGTAGAACTTGTAAACTCCAGGAAATAGAACAAAAATTCATGTGTAAAAAATGAAAAATAAAGAACAATTTTTAAATATTGGTGCTAAGATATACTATACTACTATGGAAAGAGAGTTCAAAATTTGTAGGTAGCTTCAAATCATGAGTTTATTGATTTAAATTTCATATTAAATTCATCCGATAATATTAAAGGGGACAAAGGGTAAATTTTTGGAGGTAAATTTTGTTTGTAAATTTGTTTTCAAGCATATATTATATATAAAAGAAAAAAAGATTTTTTAAATTTTCTACACATTTTTCTATAACTTATTTACATAAAAGCAAGTGAAAACAAAAATTGATTTAGTAAATTGTTGAAATACTCTGTATAGAAAGGATTGAATATCAGCACTGGCATATTTTGTTTATAACTTTAAGAAGAATTTAAAAAGCAACACAATTATGCCGATTTATTTGGTAAGGACTTTCTAGAATTTTTTCGTTTTCAAACAATGTTTCACAAGACCATTACTTGCAAAATTGTCTACTACCTTTCTTTTATAGCTTTAGAGAAAATGAACATCAAAGTTTTCTTTCTAATTTGTGTCCTCACAAGTAAACAGTGATGTTTACGAAAAAATGTTCCAAACGAAAGTTGTTGTTTCATAGGGAACACCACTCACAGATCTTTTTATACCATGTATATATGAAATATACATAGTATATTAGGTTTAGTCCAAAGTTTGTAACGCTTAAAAATAATGATGCTAGGAAAAAAATTTTGTCATAGGTGTTCATAAAATCACCTAATTAGTCCATTTCCGGTTGTCCGTCCGTCCGTCCGTCCGCCCGTCTGTGGACACGATAACTCAAAAACGAAAAAAGATATTGAGCTGAAATTTTTACAGTGTACTCAGGACGTAAAAAGTGAGGTAAAGTTCGTAAATGAGCATCATAGGTCAATTGGGTCTTGGGTCCGTATGACCCATCTTATAAACCGTTAGAGATAGAACAAAAGTTTAAATGTAAAAAATGTTCCTTATCAAAAATTAAACATTTTTTTGTAAACATCACTGTTTACCCACGAGGGCGTTAATTAGATGCAAATTTTATAGTATGTATTAATATAGGAATATCAAAGTGAATATCTTTTGTTATTTACGTGACGTCAAAAAAACAAACGACTGATTATATGAGAATATCAGTTAAATATGTCAGATATGTATGTATGTGAAATGTGACAGAGTTATCAACACTGCCTATACATGGTATTTCAACAATTTACTCAGTCAATTGTTTGTTTTCACTTGTTAATTAACAATTTAATAAGAAGTTCTTTTTAATCATTGAAAAACAATGGACTGTATCTATTCTAGACTTTGTTTTTTTTTCTTCTCTAATTATGAATTGATTTTAATGGTTCATTATACCATGTATATATGAAATATACAAAGTATATTAAGTTTAGTCCCAAGTTTGTAACGCTTAAAAATAATGATGCTAGGAAAAAAATTTTGTCATAGGTGTTCATAAAATCACCTAATTAGTCCATTTCCGGCTGTCCGTCCTTTAGTCCATCTGTGGACACGATAACCCAAAAACGAAAAAAGATATCGAGCTGAAATTTTTACAGCGTTCTCAGGACGTAAAAAGTGAGGTCAAGTTCGTAAATGAGTATCATAGGTCAATTGGGTCTTGGGTCCGTAGGACCCATCTTGTAAACCGTTAGAGACAGAACAAAAGTTTAAATATAAAAAATGTTCCTTATAAAAAATTAAACAACTTTTGTTTGAAACATTTTTTCGGAAACATCACTGTTTACCCGTGAGGGCGCCAATTAGGCGGAAATTTTATAATATGCACTATACTTGATTATCAGTTATTTATGTGTCACATGTTTATATGTGTTATGTGATAAAGAAAGCAACACTGAGTATGCACGGTATTTCAATAATTAACTCAGTCAAGTGTTTGTTTTCACTTGTTTTATATTAAAAATGGTTTGCTTTTGAAGTGGCTCATATAAATTTCGGCAAGAAATCCTTAAATCAGTAGATAGTAGAAACAAACATTTTTTTTTTTTTTTTTTTATAGTAGATTTTAAAAAGATGTAAAAAATGGTACAAAGTTATTTTCTTTAAAATTATTTTTTACTTGTATTTTTTTTAACTCGATTCAATTTTTTCCAAAACTTTTTTTTAAACGTAGAAAGATTGTTTTTGTAGTAACTTGTAAATTCAAATAAAGTAAACTAGAGTATCTACTATATATATGAAGTGCGGTTCCTTGGTTCAAACAAACTTGAATTAGACAAGAATGATTTCGAAACGAAATCGTGAAACTTTTGATATTCAGGATAAAATAATTTACGTTACCTTAATCAAAAATCCTGTTGGATTAATTTTAGCAAATTTTGTTTTCTGCAAATTAATTATAAACATTTCAAACGGACGAAAACGGACTAATATTAACGGGTAAATTTTCAAATATACAAATGATAGTAACGAAGTTTTGTTTTGTATGACGGAGCAGTGGGCTCCTACCAAAAATTGGTCCCTAGCTAGTACTTGACAAAAAATTGGTGCTCCAGTGTCTCTATATCTTGATGGAAATATTTGAAAAGTTATTAAGTTTTAATTCAAGATTTTTCTCCGAGCTTAAAATATCTGCAAAAATGCCATCGTGAAAAAAGTTTTAATTTTGTGGTTCTGGTCAAAAATTTGTTTTTAAAACTATATGATATTATAGTTCGGACGGTTATAAGTCATATGATATTATATTTCAAAAGTAATTTTTGACCAGAACCACAAAATAAAACCTATAATTTTTTAAGTATAGAAATGTCAAGAAACAAAGTGTTTTAAATGGCCCAAAATATAATATCATATGGTTTTGAAACAAATTTTTGACCTGAACTACAGAATAATCTTTATTTACGTCAATAATGATTTGTCTTCAAAAACTCGTTGATGATATATTTTGTTATAACTTCATGAATGTAGACGAAAAATATGAATTTAATTTTTCGATATCTGCCTTGGTTTTCGAAATATCGAAAGCTGAATAATTAAACAAAATTTTCAATTTTCGATATTTTGAAAATTACGCCAGATATCGAAATATTTTACTCTTACTTTTAGTCTTAAATCGTCAAGTTATAATATCGTTTATCATAAAAATTGAAAATATATTTTTTTTAAATTTGTGCCCCCACTACCCTGCTCATACATCCGTAAAAGACATAACTATTGTAAACCTTTCCATAGGATATTATTTCTCTAGCTAAAGAACCGTACTAATAAATAAGTTTAACTTCTTTCATGTACATAATAATTTCCTTACCTATTTATTATATTATAATTAATATACCTATTTTTAATAGGCTTATAAATGTAAATTAATTGCTATAATTATATGTAAAGTAATAAAATATATGTAGGTATAATATTTAAAATAACAAAAAATTATTGTAGGTATATAATTGTAATTGTAGGGTAAGATGTAGTGCCTAAAACCCAATGTATTTTGAACTTTGAAAATTCACTACTGAAATTGTCAACAGAGTGAGAACCACGTCTCAAATTAGATTGACAAGGATAATAAATGCCGAGGCCTAGTCATAATACGCATGTTTTAATATACAAAATAATATCCTGGCGCATATTTAAAATAAGATTATACCACTTTTAAATAAAGTTAGAACAGTATATTTTGAACAAATTACAATTTTACCATAAAAAAATTTTTTTCATAGAATTTAAACAAAATTATTTAACAATATTACTCGTTTGAACGTTAAAACAAAATAAATTTTATTTATTTATTTTAAGCACATGTGAATGTGAAATATAAACACATCATTGAAGCAGTTGATTCCGGTCATACGATCATGCGCATTGAATACTAGGCCTCCAAAATGGTGTTTTCTCTGTCTGCTGTTTGAATATTGTATTTTCATCCTTGTTAATCTACTTTGTGACGCCAAAATATACATACTTGGTATACACTGGGCTTATCTATTTAAAATATATCATCTAAGATTTTGAATCATTCTGTAGTTTCTTGGCAGATATTGAAGGTATTTACTACATAGTATTTGTAAAAAAAAAATAGGGGTATGCTCTATGAGAATGTAGGTAGTCTGCAAGACAGATTTCTATTGTTTTGTTTTCGAATAAACTAAATATTCTAAGTGAAAACAAACAATTGATTGAGTTAATTGTTAAAATACCATGTATAGACAGCGTTGATTACGCAATCGTTTATTATACCATGTATATATCAAATATACATAGTATATTAAGTTTAGTCTCAAGTTTGTAACGCTTAAAAATATTGTGGAAAAAATTTTGATATAGGCGTTCATAGAATCATCTAATTAGTCCATTCACGTAAGTAAAGAAAGATAAACAAACAAACCCATATATAATATATGTAACGTATAAATTTTAAATATAAACAATAGATACCTGTATATACATACCATATAGTGTTTCTAAGCAAATTTGCCTCTCACGAGTGAACAGTGATGTTTATGGAAAAATGTTTCAAACATAAGTTGTTTATTTTTTTAGTTTTGTTCTATCTCTAACGGTTTACAAGATGGGTTCTACGGACCAAAAAGCTTAACCAATGTTGCTCATTTACGAGCTCGACCTCATTTTTTACGTCCTGAGCAAGCTATTTAGCTTTTGATATCTGTTTTCGATTTTGAGTTATCGTGTCGACAGACAGACAGACAACCGAAAATGGACTAATTTGGTGTTTTTATGGACACATATACCAAAATTTTGTTCGTAACATCAATACTTTTAATCGTTTCAAACTTGGGACTGAACTTAATACACCTTGATATATTTCACACATACATGGTATAATAACTTTTCGCGAAAAACAGCGATCTCTTTTTTTTGACTATCTATTTACGAACTGAATTGAATGTTGTTTTACAAGTAAATAACTGTAACCAGTAACAGTACCAACAAGTGAAAACAAACAATTGACTGAGTTAATTGTTGAAATACCATGCATAGTCAGTGTTGATTTCTTTATCACATTACACATACAAACATGTGACACATACATAACTGATAATCAAGTATAGTACATATTATAAAATTTCCGCCTAATTGGCGCCCTCACGGGTAAACAGTGATGTTTACGAAAAAATGTTTCAAACATAAGTTGTTTAATTTTTGATATACGGAACATTTTTTACATTTAAACTTTTGTTCTATCTCTAACAGTTTACAAGATGGGTCCTACGTACCCAAGACCCAATTGACCTATGATGCTCATTTACGAACTTGACCTCACTTTTTACGTCCTGAGTACGCTTTCGAATTTCTGCTCGATATCTCTTTTCGTTTTTGAGTTATCGTGTCCACAGACGGACGGACGGACGGAGGGACGGACAACCGGAGATGGACTAATTAGGTGATTTTATGAACACCTATGACAAAATTTTTTCCTAGCATCATTAGTTTTAAGCGTTACAAACTTGGGACTAAACTTAATATACTATGTATATTTCATATATACATGGTATAATAAGTAAGTTGTTTTATAAGTAACCACAAACACTTCATATCGCTGTGGCATATTATGAAAAATAAGCATAGGTACAAGCATTATTTTTTTGTTTTCCCATTGTCTGCGTAAATATAAAGCTGGTGTGCTGACACGGAAACACGCAACATACAAATTTCAATGTGTGAAGCAATTCACATCTAAATTTACACCAAACAATTCTTAAAATTAAACTTGAGCTTTGTCGATAATGAATTAAAATCGAATTAAGAGTTGCAATCTTTTATATTGAAATGATGTATCGGTCGGGATCATGGATTTCGAGGAATGGGGCATCGTTCCTTTTGAAAGGACCCGTTAAAATCGTTAGTTCCACTTTAATGCACAACTTTTAAATGGCTGAACCGATTTTCATGCAATTAACCTTTTTGTAATGTATACTTGTGGACAAAAACATGCGACACATTGCTGTCATCAGATATATTTGATGCCAAAAACACATATTAATAAATGTGTATTTTTCAACCACCAAATACATCTGACGTACAGCAAAGTGCCGCCCTCCCCGTACGCCTTGTGTCAGGGGTAAAAACAGATAAAAAATACCTTTGAAGCGGATTAAAATTTGAGCTCAACCTATGTAGGACATTTTTAGTTTTTGAAGAGTACACAAATTAAATTAACGAAGCGTAAACTAAAGCGTACTCAGCGTAAATTCCAGTTTAAAAGATAATGTTAAATTTTGTGCAGGTAAAGTTTCAAATATCTATCTAGCAACATAATATAACTCGGGTATATGGGTAATATTTATGCAGTAAATTTTACAATTTTGTTCTTTTTTTTTAATGGGCTATCAGTTTTATTCATCTAGAGGCTCTCACACTTATTTTCTCTACCGCCCACTTCGAGAATCAATTATTTTTCAACCCCCACGCCCCTTATATATAATTTTTACCCTATATTATATGTTTTAATGTTTATGTTAATAATAAATTACAAATAATCCTTATCGCCCCCTTCTTGTAAGGCTCTAGTGCCCACAAGGGGTTTGAGAAACACTGATCTACAGTCATTGAAAATATCGGTTTAAGGTCAGGTGGACGGTTTAAACTCAGAGCAGTGAAAGTCTATAAGAGAAACGTCTAGAATTCAATGTTTCAATCACAAACATTCTATGATGCTGTTCCCCAAAGCGAACTGTAAGGAGTGCATGTTGAAAGAGCGTTCAAATAAAATAGGAGGGGGGGGGGTAATCAGGGTAGATTAGGGTGTATTCCATGGGGCATAATGAAATTGTACATGAATCACACTTAATGTACCGTGATTACACGCTTTTATCGATAGTTGTTTAATATTTTAACTGTTTTAAAAAATACATAGTGCTAAGGAATAACAACGCTTTATTCAAAGACAATTCACACTGTGTTACTTTAAAAAATCGCTCTGAAAAATACTTAAATGTAAATGTTAATTCTTAGAGCAGGCGCCAAATAGAGTTAAGTATGCAAAATTCGGGGACCGCATTTTATCAATCCGTTTAAGAGCTTTGATGTCACAGGCAAATAGATCAAACTTGATTCTGTGTCGGGGTTTTCTTAAATTTAAGTGTTATTCACATTACATCTGTCAGTTTTCACATTAGTCCGCTCAATGTAATGTTTTAACGTGAACTAATTCAAAGGTTTCGGCATCTAATTTAAAGCGCTACTAACGCGCAGTCTCAAAAGTGCTAGAGTTGCGTTGATGAACGCTATGTAAACATAAAAAATGATTTTTGGCCAAAATCTTGGAGATCATCAACTTTATTAAAAAAAAGTTAAAAAAAAATTTCTGAAATTGTTTTCCGTAAAAAAAATGTAGAATCAAAAATCGGGAAAAACAGCCAAATATATATTTATATGCTTGTTAACACTATCTTGAAACTAATTGAATTTATAAAAAAACTTTCAAGCAAAAGTTGTCTTCCTAAAAAAAAATGTAGAGATTCATATATATTTTTCGTTAATTATTCAATCATTAAGAGAAATATATGTACAAAATTGATCGTTTTGAAAACAGCTAAAGATATCGTTCACTCTACGTACTTGTTCACTCTACTTTTTTTTTAGGAAAACAATTTTCCAACAACTTTCGTTTGAAAAATTTTATAAAATCAATTAGTTTCAAGATATTGTTAATTAGCAAATAAAGATATATATTTGGTCGTTTTTTCAGATTGTCGGGAAAATGACTGAAGATATCAAAAATTGGATTCAATATTTTTTAAAGAAAAAAAATTTCCGACAATTTTTGTTTGAAACTATTTTTCATAAAGTTGATGGTTTTCGAGATATTGGCCAAAAATCGCTTTTTTATGTATACACAGCTTTAATTAACGCAACCTTAGCAATTCTGACATTGCGCGTTAGAAAAGTCTATAACTAAATGCCAAAACCTTCCTTTTTTGTAGTTTTTTTTTTGTTGTTTTTTTTTTTTTAATTTTTTTTTTGTCTTTGAATAAATTTATAGATTCGCTTACTTTCAGTTATACTTTGAACGGCCCACATGTTATTTTCTGTTTAAATAACTACAAACAATTAATTAAGAAATTAAATATTTTTCATGTAATTATTGTCATAATTATTATATCATACGTTGTTTATTTTTAAATTAATTAGTAATATTTGTTTATATAAATTATATTTGTATTGAATAACAAATTAATAAAATTAAAATAATAAATACAACAATATTAATTAACTAATGAAAACTGGATGGTCCGCCAGAAGCCATTAGCTAATAAAAAAAGTTTAAAATAATTCAATCGTTTTTATTTAACACGTCAGCACTCGTGTTATGAGCATTTTGCTCACGCTCGATTTAAAACATAAAAAACTTTTATTTTTCGAATGGTATATGTAACTATTTTCTAAGTATTAATTTTTCAGATTTTTTTAACCTATCAACAGTTTTTTTAAATATATTTTTTCAAGTCCTTCAGAGATTGTCAGAGCTTTTTTCAGAGTAGTCCTTCAGAAATTTCTCATCACAAGAGTAAAGATATAACCAAAAAAAAAAAAAAATAATAATAATAATAATAACTTCGAAAATTTTTGGGCGTCTTCGTACACTTTCGTTGGTTTAATATGAGCCGTACTTGCGATAGAATTTTGGCAAAATTTGTTAAAATGATTATAATTATTTAGATTAGTTCTCTGCTTTAATATTTTCACTCTCAAATATCGTTCAATAATTACCTAATGAAACTATTTTTAATTAGCTTATGCAAAAACAAAAATAAATATTTATATAAAATTATGTAGAGGTAATGATTTGTAAAGTTAAAAAATATTCACCTCGCGAAATATATAGCGCCTGTGCAGAATCCGTGAGCAACTATCTCATCACGAGCCTAATCATTACCGAACGCCTGATACGAGTGCTGACGAGTTAACCTGGCAGTGGAAACAAGATAAATATAAATGTGAATTGAAATTAT
This sequence comes from Chrysoperla carnea, assembly GCF_905475395.1. Classification (NCBI taxonomy): domain Eukaryota; kingdom Metazoa; phylum Arthropoda; class Insecta; order Neuroptera; family Chrysopidae; genus Chrysoperla; species Chrysoperla carnea. The sequence continues at coordinate 60,889,958 of NC_058341.1, read as the reverse complement.
AAGTAGAACAATCCATTTGTCTTTAGGTACCAAAAATTCAATTTAAGGTGATTGTTTCCCTACATTATAGTAAAAAAGTTTTGGTTTATTGTACGGTATATATAAGTATACAAACCAAATACATGCTTTGTAATATATTGTGTGCAAGTAATGCTTATAAATTTGATAATATAGATATCGTTCTTCAATCATCAATACTCAAACTATAGTCTCCTCTGTTCAGCAAATGATAGATCTCCGATGAACTCATAATTCAATTAAAATTTTCTTTTATATCATCGGCAACCTTACATTTTTATGGAAGGCATTATAAACTACAAAATTGTCTAAATATTTAGGGTAGTATTTTATAACACTTTCTAGATTTTTTGATATAGAAATATCCAATTGAAAAGGATAACCTATATTTGATTTTTCATTTTTTCAGCCAACTTTGAACGATCAAATAATCATAATAAAGTAAAAAGCCCCATGACCTGCGAATTTTTTGTGATTTTTGGATACTTTGTTAATCAAAAAATGTATTTATAAAGTTTTATTAAAATCCCTAGTATTATTCAATCCTAGCATATCTCCTTAATCAGAAAATTATATAGCTAACACTTTAATTGAATTTTGATCGTTTTTAATTGAATTTTGAAACAGCGTCATAGCTGACAGGTTTGGGATACTAAAAATGAATAACTAACAACGAAATATTTGTGAAAAACGCAGCCTTTTCGAACAAAAATCGTAGAGAAAAGTTTGGTAGACTCGTCAGAAGGATGGCACACACGATGTTTCAATTATGTATTTAACATTTATAATAACACGTGTGTCCCACGGTATGTCTATTCGTTGTGTGCGTAGTCATGGTAGGGACAATAAAATGCCAGCGCTTTCAGTGAAAAATTTTGGCGTCAAAGAAGGCTGTTATGACTAATTTGCAATTCTTTAAATGTTAATGTTATAGTAAATGTCAAATTAAAATTATTGAAAAACACTAATTAATTAAACTTAATTCATTAAAAATTGTGAAAATAAGAAATAAAATTGCACAAATATTATTTTTTAAATGTAAATTATCATAATTTATTTATTTAAATTTGTGAGACAATAATATTAAATTTTCAATGTAAGTCATAAATGCAATCCATACAATTATATATGCATCCATACAATTCTATAATTAAAGTAGTGTATCGTCACCATGGAAACGCCTCCAATAAAACTCATACACGGTGCGAATAGAGTATCATCATAATTCATAGATGAGGGTATTTGAAATTAAGTTTGGCCTCATAAACGTTAAGAGCGTTCCGTGTCCGAAAAATTTTAATGCCATTTGCGTCACCAGCGTGTTCAATTTTATTGAAAATACCTATTTGAATCACGGGTTCTTAAAAAAATTCTAATCTAAGGTATTGTGTTATTAATCATATTGCAAAAGCCTTATTTTAACACAAGAAAAAAAAAAGATAAACTTGAAACTGAAAAAAATAGAGAAAACTTTTTTTTGTTAACAAAATGATTTTCACTTGTCTGAATAATGATATTTAAAAGCATCCAAAAGCTTTATTACATAGTTAAACTTTTTTAATATAAACAAACAACTTTAATACAAAAAAAGTAACGAATGTTATTCAACGAATATTAATTTCATCCTTCTAAAGCCTCAATACTTTTCAAAAACAATTCAGGTACCTATATAGAAAACATAAACATTGAAATTAAATTTATATATTGCCTACGCTACCACACTCAATAATAATTGACTAAAAAAACTTTGATTGATTTATTGGACATTATTATTCTCTTTCAATGTTAAATTAAGAACTTTACAGCAATAACGAGAATAGAAACTCGTTGAAAAATCAACTATATATGCATTCTATCTATCTTTTTTTTAAACTCCTGGCTATAAAGCCGGGAGGGTATTAGTTTAACGTGTCCCTGTATTGTTAACGTGTCCGTGTTCTGTCTGTGGCATCGTAGCTCCTAAGCGGATCAACCTTTTTTGAATTTTTATTTATTTTTTCGAAAGGTAATTTCGTTGAGAGTATTCTTAACAACTAGAAAAGAGGTGATGATCTTTAAACGACAGAGCAGCTTTTCTTGAAACGTAGCTAAGAAAACTGACGATCAAATTACCTTTCAAACAAACGAATCGATTATACGATTCCGTCTCTTACCCTCTAGCTTAGACTGTCAGCTCGTAACAGAAAAACATAATCAATTTTTTACAGCCTGCCAATGAAAGAGGCAGTAAAGCAATAGAGGCTGTACCAAAAAATGATTCTTATAATAAAATATTTGCATTTAAAAGTGTTTTGCAATAATTATATTCCCTTAAAAAAATTGTGACATTAAAACACCCCAGAATCGTGCTCCATGAATCATGACGTCATCTCTTAAGACAATTCATTGTATACCAAAGAGTTTATAAAACTAGAGAGCGCCAGGGCTCAAAACTTGCGATATGATGAATCAGTGAGAAATCTGCCAGTGCGTTCCCCTGCAACCTTATCTAATCTATATATCATTGGCTACATTTTGTTTACATTATTGTTATTAAGTAAATAGTTAAAAAACGATTTATGGAATATTATTTAATTCATTAACAGTTATTCAAGTAGAAGCGTCAAAAGGAACTTTATTTACATAACAAACTTTTTTTGAGTTTAGTTATTATTTAAATTTAAGTGCACTTTCATCTACCAATATTTCAATTACAATATTTCTGAAAAAACAAATTCAGTACTTGTGTATTTAGTTTAAACTGCGACCACATATTGGAGAATATGCAAATCTGCATATTAAACACTTTTTCATTTTTCAGAAAAAACAATACAAGACTGTATATAACGTTTTTTAACAAAACAATGTAATAGCAGACACAAAATCTCTATGCAACATATGATTATGACATATGACTATGACAGAGACACAAGGGAACTCACTGACAGTCTTCTCTCTCATTCATCATATCACATCCACTCATAGGCTAGCAGATCACTCCCATTCTCTATGTATAGAAACTCTTTGGATTCAAAACTACTCATAAAAGATATTTATATTACCTTGAAATTAAAACTTTAACATTAAATTTGTAATTAAACGAACGATTCAAAAACGGTTTCGATAGCTTAGATGACATTTTTTGGACTTTAATTAACTTTCAAGACAAAAAAGGGAAAATTTTTGGAAGTGCCTATTACAGTGATGATATATGATATTGCAGTTTGGGAATCGAACATTCCCGAAAATTATGTATAGGAATTAAGGATACCAACCATAAAAGGACATCAATGAAATATCTATTAGTTGATGTAATAATAGTATACAAGTTTCGATGGAGAACTTTTTTACAATTCATATCATGACTACAAGTTTACAAGTTTTTTTTATTACACTTTTCATTAAAGCCAATAAAAGTTTTTTATTGATTTGTTAAGAAATAAATTATCTTCTGGCATGTGAACATTTCTAGAAAAGTACAATTTTTAGAAAAATATAAATTTGATAATTTTTTTTACATGAAAATGTGGGATTTGGAAATAAGTGGAAGTCGATGAAATGGAACAAATTATTTTTGTTATCAATATTTCCTGTAAATGGCGATTCTTCGAAAAAATTATGCTCGGAGAAAAAAATAATAATAATTTTTCGTTGAAATTGATTTAAATAAAAATTTTTCCTTTTGTTGAAATATTGTAAACTACGTATGCTTTGAACGTTTCTCGAAAACATTTTACTGGGAAAAAGTCACAATTATAATTTTATGTAATATCTTTTATAGTCAGCCCAACAATTACAGAGTTGGTGGAATAGAAATTTCTGTCATTATAATTTCATATTTACTTAAAACGCATAGAAGCCCTTGCACTTTGATAGAATAACAAATATTTTCGATACAATCTTGAATCACGGGAAAACTTTGAGGCAACGACTGGTTCTATTAGTTTTGACATGTGGCAGAAAGAAAATGACTTCTGTACATTTTTGGACTATTAAAAAGTTTGATTGTGCAACGGCTTAATTTTATGTAGGATATCCACACATACTATTTTATGCAGTTTTTTAGCGAAAAATCAAAGTGAACTAATATATTTGGTCTTAACAAATTTCGTTAACGAGATATGATTTACTTTTCTTCTTAAAGATTAAATTAGATCAAGAGATTTTAACAAACATTTTTCTGAATTAATTGTTAAAATATCCTGTATAGAAAGAGTTGAATGGCAGTGCTTGCACTATTTTTTTTATAAATTATAAGAGTTTAAAAGACCAACACAATTATGACGGCCATTCGGTCGCCATTTATTTGATTTTCGAAGATTTTAAAGATTTTTTAATGTATTTTCTAGATTTCTTTTTTTTCGTTTTAAAGTTATCGCTATCACAGGAAGACAGACAACCGGAAGCGGGCTCTTTAGGAGATTTTATGAACACCTATACCAAATTTTTTTTCGTAGCATTAATAGTTTTAAGCGTTATAAACTTGAGACTAAACTTAGTATACCTTAATACAGGATATAAAAAGGGTGTGAGGTATCCTCGGTCACCCGGAGGCAAGCCCTGGTAGGATCTATGTACTCTACGTTAAAAAAAATTAATTGACGTGGATGGGTTTCGACCTGGCTACCTTCCGCATCAGATCGGGAACTGTAATCACAAAACTACGGCCTCATTGACATACAATTAATATTTCAAGATAATATACTATAAAAAAGTGTCTGTGTCGGACAGTTTGTCTAGCCCCAATCCGCCGTTTTTCTAGCCTCCATACGAAGAAAACAGTAAAACTGGATTCAAGAAAACAAAATTGACTTGGTTGTTTGTTTTAAGCCGGCACAAAAAAATCAGGTGATTTGTTTTTTAAAGCTACTGGCTTAAGGTGATTGTAAACCTATAGTATTGTAAAAAAGTTTTGTTTTATTGCACGGAACATACATATAAACCAAATACATGCTTTGTAGTCAAATAATGTGTTATTTTTAGCATTACAATACCACGCAAAGTACAAAAATATATAATATATTGTGTGCAAGTGATGATTTTAAATTTGATAAAATAGATATCTCTCTTCAATCATCCAAACTCTAACTATAGTCGTCAATTAAAATAAAATTTTGTTTTTGTACCATCGACAATATTTTTATGGTATTATTATAAACTACAAGATTGTCTAAATATTTTAGATTTTTTTATCACACTCTCTAGATTTTTTGATATAGAAATGTTCAATTGAAAAGGATAACCTATATGATTCATTATTTTTTCAGCCAACTTTGAACTATAAAAGAATAATAGAAAGTCCGATGACCTAGGAATTTTTTTGTGATTTTTGGAAACTTTGTTAATCAAAAAATAGTATTTAGAAAGTTTTATTAAAATCCCTAGTATTATTCAATCCTTGCATATCTCCTTAAGTGCTCTCCCTACCAAATTTTAATTGCTTAATATATACATGTAGTGCTTAAACTGACGATTTTTAGTGATTAAAACAACCAAGCCAGTGCGATGAAGTATACTGACTATGTAAAGACTTCAAATACATGCCTCATGTTTCCTGTGGGCTGATCATCATATCTCTTGAATAATCGTACGCAAATAATTTTTTTCATTGCTAAAAATAAACTATTGTTTATAGATTACGCACCAAACATAATTATTATTCAATACAAATAATAATAGTCATAATAATAATTTTATAACTCAAACAAAAAGTAAATAAACAAAAAAAACCAATTAAAAAATACGCTTTTTGATTACAAAAAAATATGTTTTTACTCCAGTGAATGTTATTGTAAATAAAATCGATACAAATATATTTGCATGACTTGATATTTGAAACACAAACAAATATATTTGTATTTATATTTTGTACTGTGTGTCAACTGATGAAGATTTCAAGAAATTAATTGTGCAATAGTACCTATCAATCGCGGATCCAGCCCTCAAAAAAGGTGACGGACACGGATCAGCACCCGAAAATCGGCCAAATGCGAATCAGAGTATGAACTCGCTCATGATCGACACAGTGCATTACTACAAAGGAGATGTTTACATAATATATGACGCCCTGGCCAAGGTTTTAAACAGTGTATTTGTGAAGTAATAAACCTGTAAAATGTAAGTTTGTTCAATCACAAAAATTACAAAAGTAAATGTGCGTTTGTTAACACATCACAGAGTTACATTTAGACTCTAAACTACTGAACCTATTTTGATGAAATTTTCACACACATAAATTAAATCAAACGCCAATATATATTTTACATTAAATAATTTTATTTAGGTTCTTTACTTAAATATTAAATTCAAGCTTTCGTTTTTTTTTTTCGCGAGATTTTATGAACACCTTAACCAAAATTTTTATTACGTAATAGTTTATCCGTGAGAGCGCAAATTAAGATAAAACTTTGGTGTGCATTTTCACCAAAGCTGTGAAATTGAGAATTGAAAATTATACAATTACATGTATAAGATAGGGTGTTGAAAATTTGCAGGTAGCCTCATCAGTAGTCTTTCTTGGAAATATTCTCGAAAAACAAAAAAAAAAAAAACCAAATTTACGAAATTTTTAAAAACCAAAACAAATTGTGTTGTTTTTTTAAAGTTTTCTAGTTTATATAAAAATAATACAAGCACTGATATTCAACACTTTCTATTAAAAGTATTTAAACAATTAAGTCAATTGTTAAGCCATCTCTTAAAAAAACCAAATTCTATTGGTAGAAAAAATTCCTTGGCGGTTGTTTGTGTGGGAATTTAAAAACAAATATGGACGTCTATCGGACCAAAGGTGGTGCAATTTTTTTGCTTCGATATATATTTTTTCGGAGTAATAATTACAGATACTGTAATTCGATATCAAAAATTTGAAAAAAATTAAAAGCTGCCATAATGTGTTTAAATTGAAAAAAAAAACTCACATTCAAGTGACAACTTCTTTTTGGATAATTTGCTTGTTAACATCTTACTCAACAACCCTGTTTAAGATCTAAGGACACACTGTATGTAGAAATATTCAATTTTGATTCTATGATATAAAAAAACAAAAAACTTGAATATTATATTGGTTATTGGCACCCCTACACCTGTATGTACTTGAAATTTTCAATTGGTTTTTCATAAAAAAGAAAAATCATTACATCATAATAGAGTTGAATAACGTGTGATGTTAAATGTCAATACACATAAATATTAAATATAATGCTTGATAGCATCATTCTACGATGTGTTTCAAAATTGATATTGATCGCATGTAGGCGTATTCAATCAGGAAAAGGAGTTAGTGCCAATGTAATTACAGCCAGCAATAACCAGCGATAATAGCTAGGGTCACACTTTAGATGATACCGCATAGGACTAAAGAAGTACAGCCAAAAGAAAACTAACAAAAGGTTAGGTGCACTGAAAAAAACAAAAAAATAATGACAGGTTCATCCCGAAGTTAGCCGTTACATATTGAAATAAAGTAAAAATACTTTCAAAAAATTTCCTAATGATTGGAACAAGTACAGCTTGATATTTGTATTTACAATAGAATGAGATTGAATTTAAGATCCCCCTCCGTTCGAAAAAAATTTTTTTTATGTGAATATTTTTCGAACTGACGGTTTTGAAACGAATTTTGTGGTTATTCTAGCCTGGTTCTACGATGCTGAAAGGATTCAGATGAAAAAATCTAACAATTTTCTACTCCTTTAGTAAACAAATGACTTTTATGTTTTGTCGTTCCTCTTTGGATGGTGAAAGGATCATTTTTTCGTTACAAAAAAAATTTGTTTTTTGTTAATATTTTTCGAACGGAGGGTGGTCTAACGATTTTTTGTGAATATTTCTGCCTGGTCCTACGATGGCCCAATAAAGGCAGAAAACTCGCACTTTCGCACTTTAAAATAGTAGATATGGTTTTTTTTTCTTTGATTCGTCACTTCGAAAATCTTGAATCCTTAAAAATTATTTCACGAATCGTGATAGGAGGAAGCTGGAAGGGAGGCAAAGAGTGATCCTTTGAATTTATTAAGCGTTTTCAATGGATAAGTATGAAATTTCATGAAAATTCATTATCATTTTCATGATGAAAATCTACAATTTTATTTTATAGTGGAGGCTGTGGGAAATTATTTCAATCGTGAGTATTTATCGAACGGTGGGTGGTAAAACGAAAATTGCTATTGATGAAAAGTGGTCCTACGATTTTTAATCGATTGAGCTCACAATAAAATTAAATTTCGTTCATGGGGATGCTACTGTGTAAAACAATCCCTAATTATTTCGAGTGTTATAGAAAGGGGATAAGTGAGAGTAAGAGAGGTGGTGGTTATAACACGGTGGTCTTTATCAATCTTTACTTTTATGCACAGCGAAGTGGGTGGGTATCACGCTAGTTTAAAATAATTATAAGTTTTATAAAGAACATATCAATAAATTTATGTTATTTTAGAACGTATTGTAAATCAGATTGGAACGTGCGATATTTACCACAATATTTTTGGCTGAAAAAAATTTCTATGTAATCCAATATATATACCTCATATGTGTATTTTACATAGAATATATGTACAAAAAAATGTATTGGAACGAAGTCATTCATCCCTCCATTTTAACCCTGCATACATCGTACATATAACGGGTGTCTTTGTGATGATTTTAGAAAGCTTAATTTTGGAACCAGTGTTCGGACAAGTCTGTGTTAACAAGTCTGTATTCTCTTTACTTGAAACTAAAAATATAAAAAAATCTTAGAAGTCAATTTTAACTCAATTATGATTATCCGTTTAACATCAAAATTTACAAACGCATCAAGATCCGATGACAATAAAAAATAAATAAATAATTTAATCCCAGTATCTTGATCTTGATCAGCAGAAATAATCGTATGTTTTTTATTCATGATATTGTCAAGAGCATGGTTGTGTGGTTAGGGTACTCTCTCCTCGTGTGAAAGGTCACCAGGTTTTGTATGTTACAAACAGTGCATAATTTTAAGCTTAAAAATGAAACTAAACTTCGCTAATCTAAAAAATAAATAATAGTTTAAAAAACCTAAAAAACATGCTTTAATACACTAAAACGTGGATAATAATTATACCATGCATATATGTAATATGGAAGGTGTATTAAGTTTAGTCCCAAGTTTGTAACGCTTAAAAATATTGATGCTAAGCAAAAAATTTTCATAAAATGACCTAATTAGTCCACTTGCGGTTGTCTGTCTGTCCGTCTGTCATCACGATTACTCAAAAACGAAAAAAGATATTAAGCTGAAATATACTTTTATAGCGTACTGAGGACGTAAAAAGTGAGGTCAAATTCGTAAATGAGCCACACAGGTCAATTGGATCTTGGGTTCGTGGGACCCATTTTGTAAACCGTTATAGAACAAAATTTTAAATGTAAAAAATATTCCTTATAAAAAAATAACCAACTTTTGTTTGAAACATTTTTTTGTAAATATCACTGTTTACTCGCAACGTACGGGCGCAAATTAGGCGTAAATTGTATAGTATGTAATTATGAGAATATCAGTTATGTATCTGTGCCATGTATGTATGAGTCATCAACACTGTCTATGCATGGTATTTCAACAGTTATCTCAGTCAATTGTTTGTTTTCACTTGTTTTAATTGTAATATTAGATTCAAATCGCGGGGTAGTCGATGTTTGATTTTAAAAAAATCAATGTTAAGACCACTACACGCTTTGAATTTTACATTACAATTAAAATTAATATATTAAGTATGTGCAATAAAGCGTATTTTTTAAGCTTTTTAAACTATAATTTACTTTATTTGTGCCTTACTAATAATGACCATTTTCATCAAAATCTTTATAAAAAAAAATCAAATAAACACCTGATGAGGTTGAAGGTACAACTGAAATGATTTTTATCTTTGGCTGTTGGTTTTGGTACGATACTGATCCTGGTTTTCAGATTTTCCATTTAAGATGTTGATGAAAACAGGCGTTATTATCAATACACTATAAATTAAAAAGTGTACAATCCCTAAAAAATTTACTTAGCCTTGGTTTCTTTGCAGCTAAGTTTAACACGTCTTGCGTCAAATATTTCATGCCTTATTTATTATTCTAGAAAATAAATTGTATTAATTGAAATAATTCTTTGCATATTAAAAATGTCGATTTTATATAGAAAACAAGTGAAAACAAACAATTGGCTGAGTTAATTGTTGAAATACCATGTGTAGACAGTGTTGATTACTCTGTCACATTACACAAACATGTCACACATAACTGATATTCCCATATAATACATACTATACAATTTGCACCCTCGCGGGTAAACAATGATGTTTACGAAAAAATGTTTCAAACAAAAGTAGTTAATTTTTTTATAAGGAACATTTTTTACATTTAAACTTTTGTTCTATCTATAACAATGGACCTATGTTGTTTATTTAAGAACTTGACTTTTTACGTCCTAAGTACGCTGTAAAAATTTCAGCTTGATACTTTTTTTCGTTTTTGAGTTTTCGTGTTCACAGACGGACTGACGGACGGACGGACAACCGGAAATGGACTAATAGGTGACTTTATGAACACCTATACCAAAATATTTTTTGTAGCTTCAATATTTTTAAGCGTTACAAACTTGGGACTTAACTTAGTATACCTTGATATATTTCATATACATGGTATAATAAATTAGGTTATGTATCAGAATGCTTTCAATAAAAATTATAATATCAATAAATTATAAAAAAAGTTACCACAACGTTGTCTGCATTTTTTTTTATTATTAAAATTAATTTATTATTATTATCATCACCAAAGTTACACCAATAAATATTAAATAAATATTATGACATTGCAACAATATTTTTGACAAACAAGAGACCGAATACTGTAAACTAACGAAAGTACACAAACAAGCCCGAAAATTTCCGAAAGTAATATTTTTTTCTTAGATCTTTAACCTCGTGATGAGAGAAAATCTCATAAATTCTGAAAAGCTTGTAAAAACTATTCGTTTTAAAATCTGTAGATAGGTTGAAAAAAATCTGAAAAATTCATAATTCGTAAATAGATAAAATTATTTGAAGATAGACAAAATTTCAACCATATATCATTTGACAAATAAAGTATATGACTATTGATGAAACAAAACCAAGGCTATTGATATTCAGAGTTCATGTAAGTTAAAGGCTTTCCTTTTGGTTTCAACAACCGGTAGGCTTCCATTTGAAAGAACATAGTGTTAGACTCATTTTCCGTTTCAAACTATAATGAATATTCCATTGTATTTTATGGTAAAAATTGTGATTTAATTTTTGGCTAAAGCTCCAAATACACCAAAGTGAAATTTTTTCATTTTATATAACCAAATAAATTATTACAAACACCCGGTATATGTTCTGCAAGGGATGTATGTCGATGAACGAGTAGATATTTGACGATGGGGTATAAAATAAACATGATGCTTTTTTTTATTCTCATGTTTTTATTTAAAAAACATTCATATTTGTTTGGTACAACATCCGATTACTTACCATAAATATTTACCATAAACATGTTGCGATATCCTGGACATATACACATCCTTTTTGAGAAGAAACAGGCACAACATGAAAGTAAAATAGACGATTTACATATTTAATTATTTTCGTAAACTAATATCTAGCAATCAATTGTTTGTAAAATAAAGTACAAGGCTCTGCCTAACGAATGGGGTTCGAAAAGTGTTTGATATTTAATTAATGTTGAATAATGATTTGTCATATAACAATTTCTACATAAATATTGCTAATACGATAAAATTAATTTAGGTAAGGAAAGATTTGATATTGAATTGAAATTATACTTTCTGTAAATTAAAAAATTCATTTACAATTAGTGAGTAGTGATCTCAATCATTCATTACAATGCGATAATGATATTTCTACTACACAATAAAAGCGTATTTCTTTAAAAAATTGTACCTCTTAAAAGAGGATATAAATAAAATGGAGATCGGTAATTTAGAAATACCAACGTGACACCACTTAGACAAAAGGATCCTTAGCCAAAGGGCGCGGTATTGTATACTGACGGATCTAAGCTAGACGGGAAAGTAAGTTGTGAGGTTTACTCTGAAAGTCCAGATTTAAAGCTATCATTGATGCTGCAGGAACACTTTAGTATATGTCAAGCGGAAGTGATGGCTATTAACGAGGTGTGCAAATAGATAAGGCTGAATATGTTAATGTGTAACGACAATTTTATCCTCGTGGCATCCAAACAGCGCTAAAATCCTTAATCTTGGTTAAGTTACTTTACCTCAACGGTAGGGCAGAGTCGCCAGGAATGTCCTTCAATGAGCTGGAACAAATTAATTCAAGTATAATATAAACCAAACATTAACAGGCTTTCACGATTTCCCTTTGTCAACTGCAAGCTCCTTCTTATTGAGGAAATCTTAAAAACGGCTAATTTTTACGAGAAGAAGGGATTCACTTGTGATACTACCAGACAGATATGGTTAGAGTGCAGTCGTAGGTGTTCCAAAGATTATATATCGCTTCAACGGACCTTTATAAGCAAAATATTTACGGGAATTACAGGATACTGGTTAGACGGCCGGTACGCCGAACGACTGAACCCACAAGTGCATCAAAATTATTGCAGGAGCTGTTACTACTGTGTATAACAGAAGAAAACAGGAGTGAACGATGCCTCTGTTCTCTGTCACCGTACAGCTCCATGCGGGGAATTGACTCTTTGAAGTCCATTGACGCCAAAGCACTCTTGCTGCTATTGGTTGCATTTTAGATAAACAGCTCCAAATGGCTCATGGAGTGGTCGGGGATGGAGCAACCCTCATTTCGGTAGCACAATAAACGCTTTGGTCTAAGTTTGTCCCATACCGAACAGCTCTTCTAACCTAACTTAAAGTCATCATTTTCCGTGTGTACCGACAGCTTCTCTATTCATGCTAATACAAGAAATTCAGCTCACAACGGCATTTTGTTAGATCCTGGCTCTGAATATAATATTTATTTTCGAAATTAATAATTTATATATTAATTATTGTTAAAATGTTTTTTTTATCGATATGAAATTAAAGCATCCAAACCATGCATACGGAATACTTATCACGAATTACCAATAAACAAGAAAATATGTATTCCATTTATTTATACCAAACCGAACTCGAATAGTAGGTATGCGATATACGGTTTTACATTAATACACTTTTAATACGTATTATGGTATGATATATTTGTTTTTCGATGTAAATTCGAGGTAAATTTCGTAGTATATATCCATGTATTTATATACGTTGCTAACATATCCTCTGCCCGATATTCGATTGGTTCTTATATTATATAGGTTAAATTTCTTTGTAGGAAGTTTAATTTAAGACCTACGTATCTAACAAAAGAAAAAAACCTAACGATGGCCTTGAGGCTGGGTCGGTTTGGGCTGCCAACTGTTAGTTTGCAAGTGCCTTGTTTGATTTTTGAGCCTAAGTCTTTGCGGAAACTAATAAATCCAACGTTGATTTGCCAACCCTCCTATAAAACACCGTTAATAGGATATTACGAGGCCGTACGAACCGTTCACCCATTACCTCAAAATACGTCTATCTATTCGTTGAATTGCTTAAAAATCAAATGACATAAATTTAAGAAATGATTGTGTGGGTATTCGCCATGGGAACTGATTCTAGCGCTGTCTAGTGGTAGAAAATAGAAGCTGTCTATGACAAGTCAAATTTATGCATAGCTATGATTGAATTGTTTATTTATATTTTGATAAAGAGTGAAATAAAAAAAATAAATTATTTGAACTTTTGACACGTTCGTACTCTTATTTCTGTTGAAATTTGACTTGTCCTAGACAGCTTCTATTTTCTACCACTAGACAGCGCTAGAACCAGTTACCATGGCAAATAGTAGTCCACCACTATTAATCATATTTTGATATATGAAGAATATCTGGAACAAGTGATCGAGATTTTTGAAATTCGAATATTTTTGTTGATGCTATTGTTACTTGATCCAAACCAACTTTCCTGGAACTCAACTTAGCGTCGGATAATGTTCACAAGTAGTCTTTATTAGAAATTCAAAGTTATAATGAAATAGCTACTTATACATGACCTATTAAATAATGATTACAATTACATTTGATTAAATTTTCATGTGATTAAAAATTCGAGCACTTATTTTGAAATTAAATTATTTAATTATAAAACAATACACTCAACAATAGTTGAAAAAAAGAATTGAATAAATAAATAATAATTATACCAAATTGTTAATTATTAAATTTTCTTAAAAATTCAATTTTCTTAATTGAATTTTCATCGATGTAGTTTGTGTTAATATTAAACGTCTCGAAGCAGTGTTTTACAGTAGACATTTTGACAAACACATAAATTACCATTAAAATTTTGAAATAAAGATTAATTTTTTTTTTTTAGAAATTAATAAATTACGATTTCGTATCTTAAAAAGGTGTAATTTGGAATAGAGTTCAATTGACATATTAATCAAAGTCAATTGAGTACAAGACTGGAGCGGGCATAAAAACATAAATAATCAAAAGTTTTGTAAAAAGAATAGCCCCAATAACCTTGAAAAAAATTAATGTATTTGGATTTCATTAAAAGAGAAATTTCAATTCGGACATAAAGAAATTGTTAACAAAAGACAGGTTTTCGTAATTTAACATAAATTAAATGATGTTTTCTGGTTTATGTAATTTTAAATTGCATTACTACAAGTCGAGAATAAAAAAGAAATAATATCGAATAGATTTTAACATTCCACGGTCTTAATTCGGATTTGAAACTGATAATAAACCTTAGATAGAAATGAAAGAATACAGAATTGAATTTTTGTGAGTTAAATTTCGATAATTTTACAAATATTATGAATACCTATCAAAAAATCGTAGATTTAGAGACATCAAATTATAAGCTTAATAGTTCTTCAGTGAGGAGGTGATTTTCTCACTTTTCGGATACCTTGCCCAAAAAATCGTATAGATTTCAATTTCTTTCGATTTGCAAGAAATTTTTTTAAAAATCAGGAGGAAAAATCATTGTATTCCGTTTAACCTTGAAAATTTTTGGAGACAAAACAAGTTTTTCCCTTCGAGTAAAGATTTGAAATGTCCACCCGTCTGGTGGGTGATGCCAACAATCAAATGAAAAAAATTTGGAAAAAAATTTAAAAAAATCAATCAGCAAATGGCTGATAGAATAAGGGAGCATGCGATCTTCAATCGTAGATCTCCAAAACAACATAACTCAGGGTGATTATAATAAATACAAAGTGAAATTTACTATAAAAATCAGATAGTCTAAATAATTAAAGAAATTATTGGCAAAACATGGGGCCCCTATGATTTGCGCTCCTCAAATGTTTAATAACGCCCTGCACATATTCAAAATATTTTTTGAATTAAGCCCTCTGGAAATGTAAGGAACAACTCGGTGCATTGATGTGTTATTTGTCCGAATAGAGAAGTAGATACTGCTTCTATGTATTGAAACAAGAGGTCACATATAATTTGAGTCACTCACTTAGAGCGGGAATGGCGGAGCTGGCGACGTCCGGCTTCTGTGTAACACTTGAATAAAAATATGTTATTTACACTAAAATTTCTACGGTTTTTGATAAACGTCTTTTAAAATAGTTTGGTATGCTGTTTAGTCCTGTTTTCGACTCTGTGAAGCGTTCGTCCAATCGCCATCAATTCTTCACACAGAAATTATACAAATTTTTAAAGAGGGATCAATCAAGCGAAAACGGCAGGTTTAATAAAAATATACCGTTTATTTTTCAATAAGATTTCCGTTTGTAATATTATTTTTTATGTATAGATAGCTTATTGTATGAGTATTTTAAAACCCTTGCCAATATCATCATCCACTTAGAAATATCTCCTGTATCAATGTTTTGCCTGCCAACAAATATTTTATTCAAATGATGCCAAATATACATTTATGTAGAAAAAAAGAGCATTATTAGTTTTTAAAGGGATATAATTTGATGAAAACTCAATTATTGGAATATTTTGCAAATGTAGCAATACAATTATTTACCATAAAGTTTCCAATGATTATAAAACTTGGACGAAGCTTGAGAACATATATTTATATGCACATCAAAATTTACTCAATTAATAAATTTGAATTAAATCTTGAGTTCACGAATGTTACAAAAATCTTTTCACTGGAAGTTTGAGTTCTGGCAACAGCTTAAAATTTGTCGAAGAATTTTTATGTGAGTGAAAAAAATTTAAAAATATGAATTACAAGAGACGATTGGCAGACGATTGATTTCGGAGATTATGTGTAAAACCTTTTTTTTTTTTGTCCTAAATAATCCTCCGGGGAACAACCAGTGTATATTATTAAGAATTTGTTTCTGGCAACAGCTTAAAATTTGTCGAAGAATTTTTATGTGAGTGAAAAAAATTTAAAAATATGAATTACAAGAGACGATTGGCAGACGATTGATTTCGGAGACTATGTGTAAAACCTTTTTTTTTTTGTCCTAAATAATCCTCCGGGGAACAATCAGTGTATATTATAAAGAATTTGTTTTTGTTATTTTCTACTAGATTTCTAATTTATTACTTCTATTTTGGCTTACCAAACCAAACCGTAAATCGAGACAAAAATTGGCCTATAATTACAGGTTATTACTAATTTTCGGCGACTCAGCTAAAATAGCACGAAAAATGGGTTATTTGTATAAACGTAATGTTGTTTTCACCACTATTTTATTTATCACGGGGTTCTGTTATCGACTGCAGATCGTCGGCCTACAGAATAAGCTCATAAAGACGAAGGAAAAAGTCATTTACCAATTTTGAATTGGAGCCCTATTTTGGGCGCTACAGATTTGGCAAAAATTGATAAATTTGATCATTCACTGACTATGATTCGATAACCAGCAGCCAATGATAATCAGTAGATATTATTAAATTTCATTTAATAATATTCAACTAAAGAAGGGATACGAACTGATTTCAATTGGATTATATTATTTTGAAAAAACATTTTAAAAAAGTATTTGATTGGTTTGGTCAAATCCTACTTTTTTTTTTTAATTATATTTTTGCAAGAAAACATTAGATAAGTAGTAAAAAACAAATTACGTCATAAAAGGCGTTTTTTTAATTAACGTAAACAAACCATATACATATATTATATACCAACTGTTTGGAAATAGTCGGTTCTCAGGCTAAATAATAAAATAAATAGTAATAAATTTTCTTTAACGATGAAAACTTATGAACCAATTAAATTAAAGTTCTGCTATTCAATTTTAAATATCAACCAGTTAGTTAGTCGGCGCTCTTCGTTCGATGTTTAGTTGAACTAATGAAGAAGAATGTATTTTATAAAATGATAAACCATACTTTCCAGGATTAGATTCAAATTATTAAAGACTTGTTTGCAATGTTAGAAAGAGATCTGTCATATCTTTTTAAAAGAGAAAGTAACGTTTATTATTTTTGTTTTAACTCTAAACGTAAATTATTCTAAAATATGTATTTAGAATAATTTTGGAAAGATCAACGCGAATATTGTCAGCTTGCAAAATATGCCCCTTTTCGAGGCTATGAAGCATCATTTAAAGATAGCTAAGAAATTAATATCGTTCAACTACCATAATTTCATCAGGAAAGACGGTCTCATCTACGAATTGAAATCACTACGAAGATCATGTATGCAAAACTTGGTCAGGAACAATACCCTTGAAAGACACGTTATTCGTTAGAAGATTAGGACATAAAGTTAAGATCGAAAGACAAATTTCGATTTAATTATAGCGTGTTTGGTTCCAAATTAAAGGGCGTAATTAGCACTTTTCAAAAATATATACATATATTGTAATACTTAATCACAAAATTATAACCGCAAAATAGCTTTTAATGTAAGTATCTTCGTCTGTTCCCTCCGAGCTTCTACGAAGTGTCTTGATCGTCAGCTGGTTATAGGCTATATAGACCCTCACATTAAATTAAATACGGCGCTCTCTAGAGGACATTAAGCTATGATAGCACTTTTCAAATATATATATGTTGTTATACTTCTCACGAAATTATAGTCCCAAAACGGTTTAAATAAAATAAAGTTCGAAAACTAAAACCCCGACAATTACAGAAACGCGCTATTAAAAGTATGAAAACAAGAAAATATTTTTATCTGAAATTGTCATGATAAGTAACAGTAATAAATAATCGTCATTACAGTCGGGGGACCTGTAAGATTAAAAAGTTTGTCACAGGATCAACAAGAGGTCCCCCGACTGTAATGACGATTTTACTTATCATAACAATTTCAGATGAAAATGTTTTCTTTTTTTCATATTTTTAAGAGCGCGATTCTGTAATTATTGGGGTTTCTAGTTTTCGAACTTTTTTTTTTAAATATTTTAAGAATTTTTTGAAAACTTAAGTTACTAAAAAATTAACAAACAGCATTAAATTCCGACAAGCCTGAAAAATTATTTTTTCTATTTTTAGAATTTTTACGAAGACAGCATCGCCTATTTCAAAAGAGTCCACAACTATAGCTACTGAAAAAATCAGCAAACAATATAAAGTTATCCTCTTCTATCAGCAAATCAGCAAACAATATAGAGTTCTAAAATACGTCTCAATGATTTTCTCTAAAATTGATTGAAGATTTTCAATGTTCCGCTGGAAGGTCGGTTTTAAATTATTTCTTTTAAAGACTTTATAAATATTAAAATATCGATTTCTTTTTATCTGATAAATTTTTTTCGATCTCTTTTCGGTTTGAAGCCAGTCTTTTTTTGTTTAATTTTATCACGGCATTTTTTCCAAAATATCGCTCTGTTCAGTTTTTTAAGATATTCCATAGATGTCTTCTTTCTGTTGGATTCATTTGGACCCGATTAGGTTAGGTTAGGTTATATTGTCTGTCCACGAAGGACACACTTAGGCTATAGAGCCCAATGTGATACCATATATGTGTTTTAGTACCTTTCCACAGATAATTTCATTTATCAACTCCTCAATTATTTTCAGGGGCTGAGTGCACCTCCTTCATGCATATACCATGCACTATTCTACCCGCTATTCTAGGCATATCGCGGACGGAATTGGAATATTTGACTTGGACCTGATTACGATAACATATTTCTAAATCCGGTCCTTAACCCATTCTGGCTGTCCATCAATGATGATAATTATAATTCTTGTTGAAAGATAAACTCATAAATATTCATAAACCATACCTACACTACACTATTGCCGTATCTAACTACATTTTCTAGATATTTTCATATGTTCGAGGTACTTTCTATAAAGTTTGTTTCTTGATTTGAAATTATGCAGATATAACCAAAAACTTATTGAATTTTCTAACAATCCTTCCTACTTGTTTTATCTTGTAATCAATTATTAATATATTTTGCATTTCTAATTCATTTATAGAGGCGGTTCAGAATCTTTTTATTTTTTTCCGCTAAGAAAAAAAAAAGAGCAAGCTTTACCCAAAATTGTTATTTTGTATCGAAATTGTTATTTCGTATAATTGTTTCTACGAAATATAGACACTCTTGGTAAAAAAATGTTCTAATAAATGCAATAAAACTGCAAAATTGTTATTTCGTATAATTGTTTCTGCGAAATTTGACCTCAATTTTCACGCCCTAAGCATGCTATAAAAGTTCAGCTTGATATCTTTTTTCATTTTTGAGTTATCGTGTTGGCATACAGACATCCGAAATGGGACTAAGAGCATATAAAAATGAACTTGCTAACATTTAGGTGAAATATTGTGAAAGGACAAACTTACTAAATTTGTTTTTATGAAAACTATCGTCCTTATTATTTTAAGTGTAGAATGTACAGTGTTTAAACTTAATAATCCCCATATAAATTTAATATAATATGCAAAATACATGAGCTAAAGTTGTAAATTACTGTCCTTCTGTACTTCTAGTACTTCTAATGCCTACCTATATACTTCTTTTACAGTGCTTACTACTACAACTAACTATTACTAATTTTGCACCAGCTTCAATGAGCTTTTAAAATTCTTGACATAATTTTTTTCTTCATCTTTAGTTTTTTTTTATTACATAGGGCTGGTATGTTATATATCTATCATATGTTCAGAGGAAAAGTCCGAATATCAACGAATCTTAGTATAGCACAACTACTGAATACCATTCTAACGAAACGAGTGTAAAAATATTTCTATTCGCTCCGAGCGTGAATTTCGTTTCCATGACAACGATACACTACTTTAATTATAGAATTAATGGATGCATATATAATTGTGTGGATTGCATTGAAAACTTACATTTAAAATTTAATATTCTTGTTTCACAAATTTAAATAAATAATTACGATAATTAACATTTGAAAAATAATATTTGTACAATTTGATTTCTTATTTTCACAATTTTTAATGCATTAAGTTTAATTAATTAGTGTTTTTCAATCATTTTAATTTGACAGTTTCTATATCATTAACATGTAAATAATTGCAAATTAGTCATAACAGCCCACTTTATCTCCAAAATTTTTCACTTAAAGCGCTGGCATCGATTTTATTATCCCCACCATGACTACGCACACAACGAATACTTCAAATTAATTCTTACACAAATAAACGGTCCGAAACATCCGACAAGACTTTATTATATTATAAAATTGATATATTATTTTTGAATTATAAGGTTTTTCCTAGAGTGCGGCTCTTCTCAATTTTTTGTTTACAAACTTTATTATAGAATAATTTTTTGGCAAAATAATTTTTTGATAATTTATTATTTTTCCCAAATTTTGTTTTATATCAGCTATAGATACAAGCATAGCGGTATATTTTGAATCATACCGTAATGAGGAACAGGCTTAGGTATTTATTGGATTTAATATAATATTTAGAAGGATGTTGTTTGGTAAGAGTGAGGTTAAGCAAAAATTACAAAGCTACAAAAGTTACTTAAAAAGCCATTTTAAATAATTTTTGATCAATTTTGGGTAGGGTTGATTTGACCATTTTGACGATTTCATCCCCTCCAGCTCCACTACTCCAACGGAAGGGGTCCCAGAGGGTAGTTATATCAAACCTAGGACCTTGTTGAAATAAACCCTGATACGAAGTTTCACTGTTGTTCCCTCGGCCTATCCCTAGAAAATCCCATTTTCCTATATTTTGAAATGTTTTCCTTCTCGAATGGTGTGGCCTTCTCGAATTTTCCCGGACATGTGGCTTATACCAATCCTAGAAACACCTTAAAGTCTGGCCTTGTGCCTAGTTTAATCGAAATCGTTTGAGCCGTTTTTGAGAAAACTCCAAAAATCTTGTTTTGGCCTAGAGGGAAGTACCCTTAAAAAAAGGCCTAGGGAAAAAATGAAAAAATCGTCTGGAATTATGACCAAATTGAACCTATGTACCTAGTTTGAGCAAAATTGGTTGAAAATTGAAGGCTCCAGCTTGGTAATAGACATACCGACATACCGACAGACGCAACATTTTTAAAAAACCACTTTTTTGGAATCAGGGACCCTCAAAACGTGTATTTCCGTTGAAAACCCGATATCGATTTTTTTTCATAATATCACAATACTTTATTATATTTATTATATAATAACGTAAAAAAAAAACGTTTAAAAGTGGTAATACATTCGATTTTACCATAGCCCTTGATAAATTAAATGTAAAAAAAAACTATTTCTATAAATTTGAATCAAGCTATAAATAAATTGGAAAAAACTTGCAAAAATGAACAAAGTAACTCTCCAATTCTTGAAACGTGGTTTAGAAAACTTTCCATGAAATTATATATGTATTAGCACTGCAGGCCACTAGGGCCCATGGCTTCAATTTTTTTATAAATTGCTTTCCATTTTTTCCTGTTCCTTGTCACTTTTTCCACTTCTTAATTCCGATTTGTTGAAAATCCTCTATCGTGGCTTCAATCCACCTCGTTTTTGGTCTGTCCCTTTTCCGTTTTCTATCCTGTCCTTCGGCAATAACATTTACAATGCTGGGGTCCCTTATACATTATATAAACTCTCTCATTTGTTTCCCCTCGCAAATCAATTATTTATTAGCCGCTGCCTTGTTCATAGTCCACGTTCCCGATCCTTAGAGTACCGCCGGCCTTATCATTGTCTTGCAAATCCGTGCCTTCAACGATCCTGATACCATTGGGTTTTCCATGAAATTACTTTTGAGTAAAAATCAAAAACGGTTCATTCATTTAGGAACTGCGATGCCACAGGCAGATAGGCAGGCTGCCACAGGCAGATAGGCAGGCAGCCACACATACACACATACAGTGGTCAAATTTATAACACCACTCTTTTTTCGTCGTGGCTAAAAATATTTATTAGTTTGAAGAAATTTAGTTAGTGTGTACTCTGTATTCATTTTAATATTTCATAAGACATTAAGCAATGCATGATTGTATTTCTTAGCCATCACATACTGGAAATTATCTTTGCCTTAATTTTTCATAATTTCATCATGCTGTATGCAAAAGAAAAATTTACATTTAAATTGAATATTTCTATTGAGTTATTAGTTGTATGAAAAAAGATGTTGATTTGAAGTGATAAATGAGATACAAAATTGCACTTAAAATACTTCCTACAGGAATGAATATAGTATATAGCTTGTAAGCTAGTTATTCGGACTTTGAAAAATAAAGTATAGTGTTTAGTGTCGTTGTTTTACAGTGAATGAAGTGAACAAGTTGTAAGTTGTATTATTCATTAACATTAAGTACTTCATAATTTATGAATGTTTAATTTGTTTGTTTTAAAAGTTTCTCAAATTACTTACTTGGCATAAAAATTATTGTATGTATCATCATCATTAGTCCTAGTCGACGTTGTCATGTAACTAACTACCTTCGTCTACTTTATTATACATATACAACATACTTTTTGTTAATCTTAGTCTTACTTTTATGTTATATTACATATTTTTTTATTCTCACACCAAAGTAATTACTTTTGGTTATTATTTCACGTATGTATGAAATATATCAATGTATACAAAGTTTAGTCCCAAGTTTAGTTTGTAACGCTTAAAAATATTGTTGCTACGAACAAAATTTTGGTATGAGTATTCATAAAATCACATAATTTGCGGTTGTCCGTCTGTCTTTCTATCTGTCTGTTCGCCTGTCAATACCATAACTCAAAAACGACAAAAGGTCTCAACTTGAAATTTTTATAGCGTGCTTAGGACGTAAATATTGAGGTCGAATTCGTAAAAGAGTAACATAGGCCAATTGAGTCTTAGGTCCGTTGGACCAATCTTGTAAACCGTTAGGGATACAACAAAAGTATAATGTAAAAAATGTTCTTTATAAAAAATAAACATCTTTTGTTTGAAAAATTATTTTGTTAACATCGCTATTCGTGAAGGCACAAATTAGTTAAGGAACATTATAGAGTATGTATACACGTATTGTATGTAAGTATGTATACACGCATTGCATTTGCGTGTAAGAGTGGCTATCTTTCATTTACATGACGTAAAAAAAATAAACGATTGCGTAATCAACACTGCCTGTACATGATATTTCAACAATTTATTCAGTCATTGTTTGTCTTCACTTAAAATTTGTTTTATTCTTTTTGTCTGCCATTTGAAAATCGAACTGACAAAAAAGTAAAAAATATTTTTGTACCAACTATAATAAATAATTTCCGTGTTCTCAATTAAATTTTGAAGTTGACGTCAATTAATGAATTTTTAACTAAGAATGTGGTTAGCTTCAATTTCCAAGCGTAATCGCTCACAAACAAATTATTGATTAGAGTCGGTACCTACTTTAAAATTATTTTTTACTTTTTCGTCGGTTATATTTTTGACTTTAGATCTACTTTCGTACGCAGGCGAAGTTTAGGATGAAAACAGAATCGATTCATAGATGAAAATTAAGTGGGTGAAGATCAAAAAACTATTCCGTATTTGTTATCCTTACGGGCGAAAGTTTTTTAGCCCGAGTATACTATGGCGAGGGTTATGTGTTTGACCGGTGTGTATGTATCTTCATCTATTCCTACCTATCTTGTAAACTACTTGTCATAATTCAATAAATGATGTATCATTAAAAGCGTATTGATCGTCCGCTGGTTATAGGCTATGTGACGCCACATTTAATTTAATATGATTTCCTCAAGAGGACATAAAGTCATGAACTTAAACCAAATTTGTATTTAATAATTCCGTGTTAGATATCAAATATAAATGCGTAATTAGCACTTTCCAAAAAAATATATATATACTTGTTATTGTTATCCTATATATTGTTATACTTTACCATGAAAGCATTTTATTCAAACATTATAATCCCAAAATAGTTTTAATAAAATAAAGTTCAAAAACTAAAACTCCAACGACTACAAAAACACGCTCTTAAAAGTATGAAAACAAGAAAATATTTTCATTTGAAATTGTTATGATCAGTAAAATCGTCATTACATTCGGAGGACCTCATTTCCGTCCTGTGAAATACTGTGTAATTTTAGAGATCCCCCGACTGTTTTGACGATTTTACTTATCATAACAATTTCAAATGAAAATATTTACTTGTTTCCATACTTTTAAGAGCGTGATTTTGAAGTCGTCGGGGTTTTAGGTTTTGAACTTTATTTTATTTCAAATCTATGTGGTATGAACTTCAAAGTACATGCTGCAAGTTAATATCCGTTTTTGAAAGTGGCGATAAAGTCTGTGTCGAATTTAATGCACCAAAATCCAGTTTTTGTAGAATAATTCAGAATATAGATAAAATTCAATGACAAATAAAACGTGTTTATCGGAATATCCGGAACTTGAACAATGTTTGTGCTATTATGGGTCTCTGTAAATGAAACTGATGTTTATTTATACCTGGGTATCTGAGGCACTATGTAAGTGGAATAATTCTATTAGCGAGACAAATTTATAGGTCCTTGATGTCTCACTTAACCAGGTTTCACTGTTTATTGAATTAACTCGCCCGTTTCCTTGTATTTGTTTAATAAATAACAAATAAAGATTTTAATGAATTTATCTTTTTTGTAAGAAAATTATTTTTAAAAATCTTTCTCATTGTTTTAAAATTAATTCATCATAATTATTTTCATATTTAATAATTTCGCAACGTATATGACAGATCTAGAAGATAATCCGTATTTATTTCATTTATTATTTCCATCTTTTTATAAATTGGCTTGATTAGTGCAAAGTCTTTATCATATTCTATAATTAAAACATAAACTCTTATCTGGCCAATTATCTTATAAATTTAAAATACATATTTATATTACATTCAAAATTGATTTCATCTATATAATTTTCAATCTATGATAAGTAATATTCTTCTATACGTTTTATACATTCTTCGAAATATTGAATAGCTTCTTTGAACCTATATTAGATTCCAGTACCATAATACTACTAAGTAATGTCTTTGAACATTTACAATACCTTTATAACATATTCATGTAAATATATTGAAGATATAGCATTAAAATGTTGATATCCAAAATATCAATGTCTTCAATTTTATGAATGCCTGTCTATTTAATGAAAATATATATTGAGCTAATTCATTGGTTGGCATTGGCGAAATTAAACTGTTGCCAATGTCAAGTTTTATTAATTTATCATAGTAAAAATACTGCAAATCTATTGTATATTGCGCAACTAATAACATTAGTACCTTGATGGCCGATTTGCTCGTTATTATTATTATTAATTTTTTTTTTGTTTAAATCGAAACCTAGCTAGATCGATTTATCGACCTGGAAACCCCCTGCATACTAAATTTCATGAAAATCTTTGGATTCATTTCCGAGATTAAAGTTTCCGATTACAGATTGATAATCAAGGCTTGTTGATAAACTTTCTTTCACATGATGAGGTGTATCTAGTGGGTTTAAAAGACGTAGGCTGCCACCACACAAATCTCTGATTCCAGGAAAGATTTGGCAAAACCTTTTTATGACAAAACTAACGCCAATTGTATATTGTCCTATCACAATAAATCTTTTTGACTTGAAGTTTCTGTATGTTGTATTTTTTGAATAAGACAATTGGCTTTATCATCTATAAATACTATTTTATTATTATCAAAGAATACATTTGCTGGTAGCTTCAACTAATGAAAATTTTCTTATAAGCTTCAACTAACTTTCATGAGCTTTAAGAGAAATTTTGCTATATCGAGTCCTTCAAAAAAAAATAAAATAAAAAAACATTGAAGCCAATTGAGCACTGAAAATTTTTTTAGATTTAGCTAAATATCGAAAAATGAAATTAAATATGTAGGTATTTATTACAAGTTATTTCTATTTTTGAAAAATCATATTAATTTTAAAACTTTGTTTCATTTCAAAATATAAATAATACCAATTTGCTTTCAAAAAATTACATGTTCTATTATTTACTTACACTTTTATATGTATTTTCGAGCTCATGTTTGTTTTTTTTTAGAAAATGAAATACGATGTAATAATATTATGTTTACAAGTATATATTTCATCTTTAAATAAACTGAATGCGTATAAAATAGAACAAATTATTTGTTCTACAGTGGCGTAGCTATTATAGGGCGACATAGTGCAGTGCACCAGGGCTTCCAAGCCTATGGAAGCGCCCAAGCTTTGAAAAGAAAATGGAGGTTTATTGTTTCTAATCGTACATCGATTTCAACAATTTATAATATTAAAGTACATAATCAATTCAATATAAATACGTACCGAGTCCCTCAGTAAAAACAAGTATCAAATATTAATAATAATATGACATCAAATCTAACTTTCCAGAAAAGCAACGAGGAAAAATTAAAAAGCATTTCGATGAATTGGCTTCTGATCACCGAATCAAAAATCAGGAAGAAGTCTTTAAAATTATTGTTTTCAACAATGAAGCTCAGCATTCCGGTTAGTTCCGCGTTAGCAGAACAATCTTTCAGTAAACTGAAGATTATAAAGAATTATTTAAGAAACAGCATTGGACAAGATTGTCTCCGACATTTAGCATTCATTGCGATAGAAAACAAGGCGACATTGAACATAGATTTAAAGCTATAAAAGAATTTGCGCGTAAGAGAATGTAAATTTGACTGGGAAATTTGTTTTACGTCTATTGATATCATCTGCATTATAAATACATTCACTGAAAAAAAAAGCTTAATACCAACCGATATGATGTTGACTCAACCTCATATCGAGATCAAATATCGTAACTACTGTACGAGGTTGAGTGGTAAAGTTGACACAAACGCATGAGTTGTTTGTATGAAAGTAATAAGTATATTGTCTAACAAACAAATGTTGTTATTTTGAAACGAAATAGGCTTAAACAATCTTTTTTTGATTGGTTCTACCAAGTATAAATAGTTTAACAAAATACTTGTGATGATCACAATTACATGAGCAGGTAAAAAAATAAAAGGTTTATACCTGCTATTAGATTTATAAAAAAAAAAAAGAAGATTTCTTCGAGTCGGATTTGAACCAGCGACATATGGATTACTATTGATTTTAGTGTCCTAAGTCTACAGCTTGACCAAGTGCGCTTTCGATGCTTGATATGTATATATAAGTTTATTTCAAACTTTCTATAAGTTAGTAACAACAGTTTTCATGTAGTTGGTTCAATCAAATTTGGACAAGACATGATACATATGCACAGAAATTTTCTTTTAATGCATCGATTCGCTTTATTTACACAATTATACATTCCAACTAAGTTCACTTTTATTTTCCATCAATAAAACGCATGACTTTAACCTAAAATCAATCTCTTTCATAGAAGTTATGATTTTGTTTATTTAACTTCAGTGATTTAGTATCAATGAATTGATATTTAAAATTCAATCCCATTCTATTGTAAATACAAATATTTGGCTGTACTTGTTCCAATCAGGACTAGGCAATTGTTTGAAATAATTTTTCTCTATATTTTAATATGAAACGGCCAATTTCGGGATGAGGTTGTCATTTTTTCCAGTGTAGCCTATTCTACCCCTCATAAAACGACCGCGACACATAGACTTGACTATTCGTTGTGTGCGTAGTCATGGTAGGGATAATAAAATCGATGCCAGCGCTTTAAGTGAAAAATTTTGGAGATAAAGTGGGCTGTTATGACTAATTTGCAATTATTTACATGTTAATGATATAGAAACTGTCAAATTAAAATGATTGAAAAACACTAATTAATTAAACTTAATGCATTAAAAATTGTGAAAATAAGAAATCAAATTGTACAAATATTATTTTTCAAATGTTAATTATCGTAATTATTTATTTAAATTTGTGAAACAAGAATATTAAATTTTAAATGTAAGTTTTCAATGCAATCCACACAATTATATATGCATCCATTAATTCTATAATTAAAGTAGTGTATCGTTGTCATGGAAACGAAATTCACGCTCGGAGCGAATAGACGTAGAGACTTGACTCATAAAGACGTCGTAATATAATAATAAGTTCATATGTATTCTTTTTTTATCCCTATCTATAAATTGGAAAAAAAAATCGGCCAATATAAGTTCAAGCTACGTGGAAAGAGAGGTGAGCGTCCCTTTTTTCTTTGTATCGAGGCGCTTGTTCACCTACCTCCGCCAATGAATAAATATAGAATAATAGAAAGAAAACACACAAAAATATAATTAAAATGAACACAATTCATTTACCAATTTGTTGTTATCAATTTATCTTATCTTATTTTAATAGTATATAAATTAATTACTAATTACGTATATTTACAAACTGTTGCTCCATATCATCATCGTTATTCGGTATCGCATTTGAACGAAACAAGTCACGTTAGATAACAACGTCACCTTTACATATCATTGATTCTCTTATTATGTGTCTAATACGTACGTACCAACGTAACATTTTATGAAATGTATAAAAAAGCAACATATCTAATACGGTATGTGTAACGAATTATAGGGTTCGCAACTAACTAACCGATGACTGAATTACATCGACAAAATAACTGGTGATAAAAGAACAGGTATTTCTTAGAGTTATGGAAACAAATATCTATTCTTACGCGTCTTTTTATTATTACAAGCTTTTATTTAGTTTCACCTGTCCCGTTGACTTTCTGTAATCCAATCTTGGAAGTCAAATTTAATCCACTTCCGATTGAGCTGAAATTTTGCATACACATTTAGTTTGGATGACAATGCGAGGAGGCGTCCTGATTTTTCCATCGCTTCACCATATTTGATATATATACATTTTTTTCTTAAATTAAAAATTTTAAAAAAATTCTTTTTAAGGGACAAGCTTTTATTGTACTAAAAAGTAGAAAATAATTTTATCTATGATTAACTCATACCCGACTATTTGTAAAATCTTCAGGCGCTTAATATCAAGAATGATTCGAAAAATAATTAGCCATGTGGAGTAGATGAGGAGTTCCGATGTATTTTTGATATTTTTAATTGAGCGCCTTAAGCTTTTACTAATAGTCGGGTATGAGTGACTCATAGATAAAATTATTTTCTACTTTTTAGTAAAATAAAAACTTGTCCCTTAAAAAGTATTTTTGTTGAATTTTTTTTTTAATTCGATTTAAAGCCAGTTTCAATAATTAATTTTAAGAAATTCTAATTAATTTTTAATTATTTCTAATAAGGAAAGAAGAAAGTCGGTTAGTTTTTTTGGTTCTCTATCAATGACGAATAATATTTTTGTAAAGTGTAAAGAAGTGTAAATTTTTTAAAACAGAAAATTTTACCAAAATCTTAAACTACTGTACCTATCTCTGCGAAAAATCATCGAATCCGAATTTCTTTGACTTTCGAGTTTCGGTTTCTGTTTTTTTGACCCTCTGCTGCTTTGTACTAAGGATTGAAAGAAGGAGAAATTTCACCCCAAATTTTAATTTGAAGCTTTTTATATGAAGAATATTTTACTTTTTTTTTGTATACAATAAAAATGAAAATTTTGTTAATAAGAAATTATCGAACTTACTTTTCATTAAAAAAAAATTCACTTTTCGATAAATTTCCAACGTTAGTAAATTCTTTAAAGTGTTCAGAATACACTATAATTTTTCCTAATTTTCAAATTACTATTTAATTTCTTAAAAAAATTATTTAGTGTGGCGTACTCGTCGCTGCTATAACAATCTGAAAATGACGCAGTAATACCTATTTTCAGCGTTAAATTAAAATTATAAACAATAGAGATAGAGTTCCGGAAGTGAGGATTTTTTATTGGAAATTTCCTTCTCTTTAGAAATGTTTCTTTAAATTTCTTAAATATTAATATTTAATGAGATATTGGCGAAAAACGAAATCCCATTTTTTTTTTGTCATCTTGATTGTTTATAACTTTTGCAATTTTTTATGTGCTAAAAAATTATTTCGGTATATTTTTCTAGACATCATTCCGAATCAAACGAGCTATCGCACGTATTTTTACGACCATTATCTCTATATTTGTTGTTTTTTTTTCGACAAGACGGCAAGACTAAGTACAAAGTTGCTTTCTTTTAGTTTGTATACCTTTTACAAGTGATATCTTCGCTTAGGAAACACTTCGCAAGCAAGAACTTCGGGTTTTTGAATTTAGAATGCTTTAAAAGTTTTAATGTCATACCCAACGTTATGGAACATATCAAGTAATCGACATAAAACTAAAATATAATTAAATAATGAAAGTGTTAAGAAAATAATAACTCCATTCGCATATTGAACGAAATGTTCGGGTGTTTCGTAAGTATTCCAACAAACATCAGGATAGAGTTGTTACTAAGACAAATTAGAAATACCTAGTCTTGTAGAAGTTAACCGAGTTCTTGAATGTTTTTTACACGCTGTTATTCATTACATGGGGCTAAAATCCAATGTTTCACACATAATTGCGTCCACCTGGTATCCGGTTGTTTCTTTTTGCACTGGATTCCCCCAAAGAAGTTTTCCCCAGTGTGACATACAAATATTATACGATGCATTTTTGTACTTGATTTTTGCAATAAGTTCCAAAGCATATCTTAATTTCAGATATGAATGTTGTCGGGTCACTAATTTTGCATTAAATTAAATTAAAAGCATTTTTTTTCTTGCTACATTGTTTGCCGTTGTTAGGCAAAGACTGTTACCGAAATTAAAAGGGTCGTAATTTTTAAACTGACTGTTTTTAGCTGGATTAAAAGACGGATCAAGTGGAGACGGATGGATCAAATGACGCACCATGAACTATATTTCGCAATAAACATTGACCTAATAGAGATTTTTGAAAACAACGAAGTATTTTTGATTCGTAAATAAAATATTTATCAATATTTTAACCCAAGATTTTGCTAGAAAAACAAGTTTAAAATAAAAACTACAGTTTAAAAAAATATATTTTTGCAAGTCCTTCAGAAATTATGAGAAATTCTCTAAACACGAGAGTAAAGTGTAAGCAAAAAATTAGATCCGTTCGTGTACTTTTATTAGTTTAATATGAGTCGAACTCAGTAAATGAAAAAGAAAAATTGTCCGGCATAGGGACTGCCGATAGAAGTGAAAACTTTTAATGTAAAAATTTAAAATTTCATAATATTTGAATTAGCATTACCAACATCAATCTGGTTTTCACATCTATTGACCCCTCCGAGCAACAATTATATGCATGTTTATATGGTTTTTTATTATTTAAATATATTACGGGCTTTGCAAGATTATGACAAAATATAAATACAATTCAATTGAAATAACAATTAATATACAATCATATGATTTGTGGATAGTATTTGTATTTACATAAATTTCAATGTACTTCTTATATATACGCAGTACTACTGTTACACAATACGTCAGCTGTATAGCTACAAATATACTGCTATAGGCATGCGCGCGTGTCGGTGACGGGAAGCCCATACCATCTTCCCCTACCAAAAAGTGCCCAACGTCGCTATAGAAGTTTTCACTTCAAAAATTTATGATAGTAATAAAATGAATTCAATTATTTAGAGTATTTCTCTGCTATAATATTTTCACTCTCAAACATCATTCAATAATCACGTAATCAAACTATTTGTAATTAGCTAATGCACTAAAAAAATTAATTTTTTAAAATTATGTAAAGGTTATGGTCTACAAAGTTAAAGAATATTTCACGTGCAAAATATTTGACGCATTTGCAGAACGCGTGAACAAATCTTTCATTACGCGATTAAAGATTGACGAATGGTTGACGCGAGTGCCGACGGGTTAAAAACGTACGGCAAATATGGAGCAAAACACCTTTAGCTGCTGTACAATATGTACAGTTTGGGGTACAATTCTGAATCCCCCAACAATGGATATGAAACCGCTGTAGTTTGAAACTTTAAAATAAACACCCGTAGTATATAATGTCTGGATGTATTTTGTGTATCTGTCTATCACATCTGCAATATATTTAATTTAATGGA
The DNA here is from genome assembly GCF_905475395.1 of Chrysoperla carnea. Classification (NCBI taxonomy): domain Eukaryota; kingdom Metazoa; phylum Arthropoda; class Insecta; order Neuroptera; family Chrysopidae; genus Chrysoperla; species Chrysoperla carnea. The sequence goes on along the minus strand of NC_058341.1, from coordinate 60,857,584 downwards.
GTGGTAAAAGTTAATTATCCATTGACATTTCAAGCACGTTAATTGTGCTAACAACACTGAGTTGAGCGGAGCTGAGCTGAGTCGAACTGAACGAACATAAAACAGAACACTAAACTAATCTCATATTCTACGTATACAGATTTACAATTAAGTGTTTTATGTATGTCGTCAATCTCTTCAGGAGGTAACGCAACACATAGAAATATTTTTTTCAACATGAATAGCTTATATTTGTTTTCTTTTTATATCAGAGTTCCGTTTCTAATATTCATTGCAGCGGTCAGTGCTGTTAAAGTTTTTGTTTTTATCACACACACACAAACTTGTGCGAAGCGAAGCTCCATTAGATTAGGTGGGACGCATTTAGACCATAGGGTCCGTTGTGATACCGAAAAAGGGTTGACCCATCTCTGGGCACTACTTCATGAATCATTTATAGCTGTTTAGAAACAGCAAGAGTGCTTTTGACGTGAACGGACTTCAGGTCGAAGAGACTGTCAAAAAAAGGCTGGCTCACTTGCCACCTTTTTTTCCTACTCACTGTGACAGCTAGTACAGTATTCATTTTCCACTGTGAGGCCTAGGTATTCAGCGTGCCTGCCGCCAAGCCAGTGTTTTACGATTATACTCAGGCCACATCCGTCTTGTAGTATCACCATTACGTTCCTCCCTTTTTAAGGTATTCTCTTTCAAGAGCAACTTGCAGTTCGCAAATGGAACTCCCAGATGTCTATTGAGCTCCATTACGTTAGTCATATTTTCTCTTCTCCCCTGGGTAAAAATGAATTATGTCTTGGAGGTCACGAAACACACCTCCACTTGACCCCCTTAACCTTCGATACCTATATTTTTTGGGACTTTACCTTTTGAGGTATCAACAATAATCGATGTATTGAAACCGGGCGTAAACTATTCGTATGAAAATGTAGAAAAAATTCAATTTAGTCAGAAAGTGTCGTATTTAAATTTACGCACGTGAGCGCGCTTACAAATTCGTAATAGCCAGTCGTGCTAAAAAACCATAAAAATAGAAGAAAAAAAACTATTGTATCTCATATTTTGGACTATTCATAGCATTTTTACTAAACTTCGCCGTTTCGGTCGCCAAAAAATTCGATATTTTGATGAAAATTTGATACTAACAAAAATTGATACTGGAACTTTTATATTTTCAAATTTTTGGACGATGTTTTTTTGGATTCGTATGTATATTAAGGAATTTGTTGACAACATGTTGAAATCTGGAAGGAACATATTGGACAAAAAGACAAACAGACAGGAAAATACTGATGGTACTTTCTTTTTACCATCAAATAAATATAATGGTATAAGAGTTAGAAAAATAAATATTACTCAATCTTATCTCCCGCATAATCTTAAAACAACTTATCTTACTATCTATAATAATTTTATTTTTCAATTTTCCTTTAACCGGGTGATTGTTCATAGTTTAATCGAAAATAGAGGCAGTTCTTAGCCGAAATTTTAGCATCGTAAATATCAGAGGAAACTTTATATTAGAAATTTGTTCTTCATAAAGTTTTAAACAACTTTTGTAAGGATTATTTTTTCGTAAACTTAAAATGTTTCGAAAAAAAGCTACTTTTTTTTTGGCAAAGAATAACTGTCTTACATTTAACTTGCTTATTTTTTACCAATTACGGTCTAATGTAACAACTACGACCCCATACGTAATATAACACCTACGGTCTCATTAAACTTCGCAACTTACTGAATTCTGTCATTCCATTTTTTCTGTTAAAATCACTCGGTACCCGGATTGGATAATAATAATTAATTTGTTTCAAAATCTTACACTCATCATTACAGCAGACTTATCCGATTTATTCATTACGTTTTAAATCGGTCACTTTTATGATTTATACATTTATTTTTCATCGGTGTGTATTATTTGATCACGACATCCAAACGTAATTTTAAACGTGACAAAATTACGTTATGTGTTCTGTATATTTAGTATAGGTGCAAAATTGACTTATAAATAATGTATTTTTTTTTCTTTATGACACAATAAATGAAATTTTTTTTTATTTTTCTGTGTATTTTTGTGTTTCCAATTTCCTGATTACTTTTTTTTAATAACTAAAATAGGTTTCCGTAACAGTAGAACTATAATGGATATGATAGGACACATAAATCTAATTTTTAATTATTATATTTCAGTTGTTGAAATATAACATTTACTACAATCATTTTGGGTTTTCACTTTTCAAGAAATACAATCAAGCTGAAAGTTGTAAAAACATATGTTTGATTAATGAAATAAAAAAAAATAATAAAAATTTAGTTACGATAAAATTAAAATTAATTTCCTAATAATTATAATTTTTTTACCATGCATATATGTAATATGCAAGGTATCTAAGTTTAGTCCCAAGTTTGTAACGCTTAAAAATATTGATGCTACGAAAAAAATTTTGGTGTAGGTGTTCATGAAATCACCTAATTAGTCTATTTCCGCTTGTCTGTCCGTCTGTCTGTCAACACGATTACTCAAAAAACGAAAAGAGATATCAAGATGAAATTTTTATAGCGTACCCAGGACATAAAAAGTGAGGTCAAGTTGGTAAATGGGCAACATAGATCAATTAGGTCTAGGGTCCGTGGAACTCATCTTGTAAACCGTTAAAAATAGAACAAAAGTTTAAGTATAAAAAATGTTCCTTATAAAAAAATTAACAATTTATGTCTGAAACATTTTTTCGTAAACGGTTCGGAGGCGTCACGGTTCGGTTTAAAATTTTCGAAAACCAAAATCAAATGGTGACCGGAAGGTTGTCATAATTGTGCTGGTTTTTTAAACTTTTCTAATTTATTAAAAATATGTTCTTAACATGAAAGCAAGGGTCTATTGTCTTGCATGAAAATATTTATTTTCTATTCTTTAATTTTAAACAGTCAAATACTTAGTTTCTTGAATTAGGGATTGCGATCGTTGACTCAAGAAATTTTGTTTTCACTCGGTAGTAAGTATATTACATATTTTCGAAGGTTTTCATAAAAAACTTTCTCTGTACAGCAAATGCCCATAATTTTTGTGTATTGCGCATATTGCAGTAATGCATATTTTTCTAGGATTCTTCCACTTTTCAAAAACAATTTTTCCTGAGATCTTTGTAGGAAACTGTTTAAAACGACTGTAGTAATAAAATACGCATAGGTACCATGACTATTTTTAAATATTTTTTTCATAATAATATATTCTTTCTACACGTTTCATTGCAATTTAATATACCATATTCATGATGTGACTACAAAGAGTTTCAAAATTTAGGAGCTTTTAAATTTATTATCCTCTTATGTATTTGTACAGATCATTACAAATTTTTGTACATAAATTTTACAAGTTTGTAGCTCAGATCTTGATAACATCTAAAATACCTACTTTTTTGTCGAGGTTTTTAAATTTTAATGTAAATTGACAGTAAAAGTTATACGAGCAAGTAATCTTGATTTTTAGGTTTTTCTTATCCAAAATATTTTAAATTAAAAATAATAATTATAAGGTAATAGTGTTTGACCGTTATTGAGAATGAGAGCATACCTAGGAAATTTTATGCACTTTTATTAAAGAGCTTGATATGCCTCTTTATAGGAGGTTATAGCTAACATATCCTCCTAAAAATAGTAATTCTTTATAAAAATTTCTGCTATTATTCACATCGGGTGACATCGGGGACATCGGGTGTACAGGGTGTCAACAAATTGAAAAAGTTCGATAGGAATGTTAATGGTCGTTTGAAATGTAGACCATTTAGAACAGATAATACGGGAAACGATTCAAGAAATCATTTCCGAAATATGTAGGAATGCATTACAAAATTTTGTGAAAGAACAATTAGATATATGTTGGGACAAAAACCAATCCAAGATAACTGTTTAGGAATATTTTAGCCATTTCCATTTTAAAATAAATTTTGCAAATCCTCCTGTTGCCTGTTATTCTAATATACAATCATTGTAATTTAAGGAGATATGCAAGGATTGAATAATACTCGGGATTTCAATAAAACTTTATAAATACATTTCTTGATTAAGGATGTATGAGCATGACAACAATGTTTGATTTAAAGGCTCAAAATTTGTTTATAGGTAGTCTTTTACTCAAAGAATATGTGGTTAAAATTTCAGCTTAGGAAACCGTGCAAATTTTTAAGAAAATAGTCATTAAAAATCGATATAAATCGATATAATCGATATTGGCTCTTATGGAGGAATCTCAAAAAACGACATATTTTGGAAGTTTTTAATAATTTTCATTTGGAATGAATGAAAACAAATTTAAAAAAAACTTTTTAATAGAAAGTAAACATATTAGCAATGAATTAGAAAAGAAAAAAACTAAGTGTCACCGTCCATCTAAGGGATGTAAGAGCAGGGTAGATTAAGGGTTGAAATTATTTTTATCTTATTTTCAACTTTGATGATGAATTTTGTTATAACTTCATGAATGTAGACGAAAAATAAGAATAAAATTTTTTGATATGTGTCTTGGTTTTCGAAATATCGAAAGCTAAATAATTAAACAAAATTTTCAATTTTCGATATTTTGAAAATTAAGCCAGATATCGAAAAATTTTATTCTTACTTTTCGTCTTATATCGTCAAGTAATAAAATTAATTTATCATCAAAATTGAAAATATCTATTTTTAAATTTGTGCCCCCACTACCATGCTCATACATCCTTAACAAAGTTTCCAAAAATCACAAAAAATTGACTGAAAAAATGATGAATCATATAGGTTATCCTTTTCAATTGGATATTTCTATATCAAAAAATCTAGAGAGTGTGATAAAAATATCTAAAATATTTAGACAATCTTGTAATTTTATAATTAAACCAAAAAAAAATAAGGTTGTCGATGATATAAAAACAAAAGTATAATTTAATGATGAGTTCATCGAAGATTCATCATTTGAGACGACTATATTTACAGTATTTATGATTGAAGAGAGATATTTATATTAGCAAATTTATCAGCAGCACTTGCACACAATATATTATATATTTTTTTATTTGCTTGGTATTGTAAAGCTAAAAATAACATATTACTTGACTACAAAGCATATATTTGGTTTATATGTATGTAGCGTGTAAGAAACCAAAACTTTTTTATAATACTGTAGGGAAATAAACACCTTAATGAATGTAATTGTTATTTTACAAAATTCTTTAAATACACTTCTGCAAATCCCGCAAGTTATTACTTGAAACGGTTCCTGTAGTATCTGTTCTAAATGGACTACATTTCAAAACGACATTAACATTCCTATCGAACTTTTTCAATTTGTGTACACCCGGTAAATCTGATGTCAAATGTGAATAGCTGAATCTTAATATTTTCGAAAGCAGAGATTTTTACAAAAAATAACTTTTTTTCGTAAACTTGATAATAAAAAAGTTTTCCATATGGAGTCAACTTAAGGGGACACGCTGTACACCTAATGATTTCTCTCATTGTATATTCTGAAATAGTATTTTAGGAGCAATTTTTTGATATGTATTTTTTTTTTTTAATATTAATATTTGGCGCTAACTAGTTAATGGTCGTCAATATTGTATTGAAAACACTAAATTTCATAAAATATTAAATCTAGGAATGCATAATTTGCAATGATTTCATTCTGGTTGTTCGTATAACGAACGCAAATAAACCTTTATAAATTTGCTTCAAGATATGCTGGCTGCATTATTTTATGTAATAAATTTTGATAAAATCATTTACAATTTATACTAAAATTATAAAATTACTATTTGCGATTTATATTCGTTGTGTGCGTAGTCATGGTAGGGACAATAAAATCGATGCCAGCGCTTCCAGAGAAAAATTTTGGCGTTAAAGGGGGCTGTTATGACTAATTTGCAATTCTTTATATGTTAATGTTATAGAAACTGTCAAATTAAAATTATTGAAAAACACTAATTAATTAAACTTAATGCATTAAAAATTGTGAAAATAAGAAATCAAATTGCACAAATATTATTTTTAAATGTAAATTATCATAATTATTTATTTAAATTTGTGAGACAAAAATATTAAATTTTCAATGTAAATCTTACATGCAATCCATACAATTATATATGCATCCATACAATTCTATAATTAAAGTAGTGTATCGTTACCATGGAAACGAAACTCACGCACGGAGCGAATACATAAATAGAATTTACATGAACAAAATGGCTACGATCTAGAAACATATAACATAAACAAATTTTTCATAAAAATTATTAATAATAATTATTAGTTGTTAAAATTAATATGTTTGTACGATTAGACAGGGTAATATTAGTAGTACAAGTAATTATTATATAAAATTAACAATAACTGACATATAATAGAAAATTTATTATAATAAACAATTTATGGCGCGTCGTAATATATAATGAAATCAGGCCTACATTATTACATTACATTAGAGACACGATCAAAAACTGTTGAAAAATCAATAATACTTTTCTCTTTGATTTTCAAATCCAAACTCAACAATATAAAGTTCAATTTCAAGAAAACAAATTTTCTTTAAGAGAACTCAAAGTAATTGTAGGAGGGCTGGTAGGAATTTTAGGGTTGGTAATTGAGATGCTGTGAACATGAAAAAAAAAATGAATGAATAATAAATTTAAGGCATTTTGAAATTTTAAATTTAATATCTCTATCTCTATCTTTATATATTTTAAATGTGAAAATATGAAAGTAAGCATGTTTGTTTGTTTGTTTATTACGCTTTCACACTAAAACTAGCTCATGGTTTTTAATGAAACTGTACAGCAATATAGCTCATACTTCAGAATAACACATGAGATATAATTTATAAAGATATTTAATAAAAATAAAAAAAATTTTAAATTAATTTAATTTGACATTACCATAAATTACAGATTTCTGTAAAAATAGTCAATATAAAATATTTCACGGCCATCTTTTCTGATATACTCAATGAATAATTACGACTATTATACATTAAAAAAAAAGAAAACCATACATATATTTTTCCTGTGTAAAAAAATCCTTACCATTATTTCGAGTGTTATAGAAAGGGAATAAGCGTGTGGGTATCACTCTAGTTTCTTTAATATTCTTTAAATTAAATTTTTGAGATATTGTACAAAGTCAGTTTTTTCTAAAATTATCAATGCTTGAGATTGGATTATCTTTTTATAAATAAGAAAAGTTCATAAATTAAGAATTTATTTTTTTTCGCAAAATTTTGAAAGTATTTTCTCGTAATTTTTTCATTTTTCTAGAATGTTTCACAAGACCACTATTTGAAGCTACCGTATTGGCGCCCTCAAGGGAAAACAGTGATGTTTACAAAAAAAAAAAAAATGCTTTCAAATAAAAGTTATTTATTTTGTTATAAGGAACATTTTTTACACTTAAACTTTTGGTTAATCTCTAATGATTCACAGAATGGGTCTTACGGACCCAAAATGCTATTGACCTATGTTGCTCCTGTACGAATTCAAACTCACTTTTTACGCCCTGAACACTCTTTATAAATTTTAGCTTGATATCTCTTCGTTTTTGAGTTATCTTGTTGATGGACTGGCAGATGGACAGCTGGAAATGGACTAATTAGGTGAATTTATGAACACGCATATCAAAATTTTGTTCGTACTACCAATATTTCTAAGCTTTATAAACTTGGGACTAAAACTACTATACCATGAAATATATTTCATATATTCAGGGTGTAAAAATATGTTTAAGACACACTAAGATTTTACAGAGAAATATTTTAACTGGAAATAAATATTTTCAACAAGGCAAGTGAACAGCTGCCACTGATAGGTTGAAATGTGACAGAAAATTTATATCTTTTATCGGATATCAAGAGTTATCATCCATGAGTTGTCATGGTTATTTGGAAAAGGTCCTACAACTCAGAACATTGCCGGTATAGGCTATCTCTCACACCGAAACCTACCATTATCAGCTGTTCCCTTGTACAAGTAAAATGGCCTGTAAATATTTATTATTAGTAACCAATATTTATTACTTTGTAAAAATGCTAGCGTTCTCCGAAACTAAATTTCTGATTGTTTTAAAATATTTTTTCATTGTTATTATATAGCTAAGTTCTAAACACGACTAAATAATCTGGCCTTTTTTATTTAACTAATATTAAATGAAATGTATTAAAATACCGAAAAGCCTCAAGAATATATTGAAAAAAAAATTGGCTAGTTAAAAAATTTAATGGTTGGTTATGCCTTACTACCTTTTAATCTGCCTATAAACAAATGAAATGAATTAATGAGTAATTTTCACACACATAATTTTACTGAAACTTCAAGGAGCCGTATTTGGAAAAATGACTGAGTCTGAATCTCGGTATTTGAAAGTTCAGATTCGACAAGATTTTCGCAGAGATACAGTTGATTAAAACTTTGATGTTTAAATTTATTTTTTTGTTAGTATAGTGGGTGTCCACCGATTCAAGGACAAAACTTAAACTATTTTTGCCTGTCAATTAAATCTTCCTTTTGGCGACCCAGACTTCATGTTGGCAACGTTTTTCTTCGTAGATATAAAAATGGTAATCGGCAAAAATAGACCTGGAAAAAAATAGATCCAGAAAAGGTAAATCGAAAATTTTATAGGCCCGGATTATTGTTGTAATTACGAGTTGGTTGGATTGAGTTTCTCGACTATAGAGGAGTTGGTTGGGTTCTGAAGTTTTAGCCCTTGCGTTCAAAAATAGGACACTATTACAGATATTTGTTTTCGGTTTATTTTTTTCAAAATCGATCTGAAATAGCCAGGTGCACAAATTTGTATTTTTAACCGTAAACTTTATCACTTTATGGCTATATCACTTGGAAGACGCGTACCCCATAAGAACTTTTTTTTGTTGTAACATGTCCCTGGTTAATAATACTCCCTGGTAGAAATGATATTTTCAAAATACTAATACAAAAAATATGAAGTGATTTTTTTTCCGTTACTTTATTGGCTGGACATTTGAACTAAACCATTATTTTAGTAATTAATATTTTTTTAATTACTTAAAATTAATTAATAAAAGTACAAATTCAGTGAGAGAAATTCAAATTTCTAAAAAGGGAAATTCAAATTTTAAAACGGACGTGACGTCATACTATGTGGTTTAACAGACTTGTTGACGTACTGTATGATATTAATTACTTATATTTTGTATGGTATTATCATGGATATATACTATAATTACTACATACGTGGATATTACACCTGTAGTAAACAGTACTGATAGCTCACATAGTAATACGTCATCAACAGAGAACGCCAAAACCAGTGCATTTAAACATCTCAAAATTATTCTCTATTTTAAATATTTTTTTCACTTTATTCCAGCATTTTTAAATAGTATTTATATTTTTACTATTTTATAACAGTGTAAAAAATGAATTCAAAATATTTAAAAAAAAATTCATAAATAATCCCTATTGAATGAATACACTTGAATTTTTCCCCTAAGGGTATATATGCACTATAGCTAGAATTGTTCTATCTGTATTCAAGTTTATACACTGTCTGATAAATTAAAGTTGTTAAGACAGTTTAATAACTCCGAATTAAAAGATATTGTGTTTTGTATTTCAGAGTATGTATAACTGGAGCAACTCTAGCTATAGTTTTCCTGTATCCTGATGACCCAGTATTTTTTAAGAACCCGATATATAGATAACATTTAATTAAAATTGAATTATAAATTTAATTGTATTATTTTCAAGATATTAGGTCGTTATTGGATATCATACATTGCGGATTGCACATTGGCCATTCAAGATAATTATAAATGTGATATGTATGTTTTATTTAAAATCTTAATAAATGTTTTTAAATGCAAATTAATAAAGTAGATCATAAATTCATACCACTTTTTTTTTCAAAAAATCTTAATAATATAATATTATTTTATTCCATTTATATGTAAATGCATTGAAATTTTTTTTAAATAATGCCATGCATATTATATTATCAATTCCATTTAGAAATAGATACAGTTTGATACGAGTATGACATAAATGTTCTTTCTTACTGGTTTATAATACAAATCATAAAAATTTGCGATGTCTCAAAACCAGCCATATTACAGCGGAGTAGTATAAAAGATAATATTTTGTTTTTGAAAAAATCGGAATTCTGTTTTAAAAAATTTAGAGAAAAATTTATGTCACCAAAATGTATCTTTGAAATATGAATCATTCAAACGATGTACAGGAAAAATTAGTGCGAGTTAACGCCTTACTCTAGATGAAGAATACTCAAATGAGGAGAGGCTTTTTCTACATATATAATTTGGTTTTAGGGTACCTATCCATACGAAATCGTATCTTGACAGATAGGACAATATTTTTGACAAGTATTAAAATGTGCTTATAATCATTTTCCAGAAGATAACTAATTTTATCAAAAACCTTAAAGATTCGACGAAAATCCATAGCCGACATAAATCAGTTTTATTGTAGTTATTTTAAAAACTGCAAACTAACTTGCTTCTTAAAATTTCATCTTGATTATTCTGTTCTTTTAATTTTTATCAAACTACTCGAAAATGGTTAACATTAAATCATAAGATTGATAAATTAGTTGCGTCTTTATGACAGTTTCCGGTGGGGGGGGGGAGACATTCGAACCACAATAGGCCTATCGCCTCAACTTGCAACATAACTAAGAGTAGTATGTGATGTGGCCAATTTTGAAGTAACTGCTTATAATACACTCCATAAAAACAGTTTCATAAACCTGCGAAAAATGGGAAACATATTCTTTTCGATAACTAGAACCAAATAAAACACGTTTACATCTTTCTATCTAGATAAGTCAACCCTATTGGCTCAGTTGGTTAAAGCGTAACCCATATCGAAGCGGTATTTCTAGGGTATAGTGAGTACAAATCTCGCCGTCACAACAAAAAATGGATATAATTAATTCTTGTGATGCACCATACCATGCACTGGTATAGTGCATGGATTATGCATCTTCAGGAATATATCATCGAAGGAAGTGCAATCAGTCTCTAAATATAACTGACGTTCTGATAAATGAGATTATCAGCGAAAAAGGTGGTAAAACACATATATGGTATCATAATGGACCCTATGGCCTAATTATGTCTCTCATGGACAGGTAATAAAACCTAGCCTAGGTTAGGTTATGTCGGCTGTCCACGAAGACACACTTAGGCTATAGAGCCCATTGTGATACCATATGTGTTTTACCACTTTTACGCTGATAATTTCATTTATCTGCTCCTCAATTTCAGAGGCTGAGTGCACCTCTTTCATGCATGTACCATGCCCTACACCAGTCCATCACTAAGCATACGGCGGACAGAATTGGGGACGCCTTAACCAACTGAGCTAATAGGGCCTAATCTGCCTAGAAGAACTATTATTGAAAATGTCTCCGAAATTATCCACAAAAAAAAACTTATATTATGAATTTAGGGAGCCTGATATCCTCTATAAAAAAGGTATCTATAAAAACTTCCATTCTTAAAGGTTTTAAAAGAATTATACGAACATTACCCGAAGAAATTTGAAACCAAAGTCTGTCTGGGAAGAAAAGGTACACAATTTTGTTGCACTGCCGGACCACGGCCTCAGATATAAAATGTTTTTTCTTTGTCCAAAAGTACGTACTTTCTGTTTCTGTTGGGAAGCAAAATCAAACAAAAAATACATCACACGGACAGAAAGTTTTGAGAACCCTGAACTGCGCACCATGACTCTCAAAACTCTCAAAATTTCTGCCCTTGTAGTGTAATATACAGTTGATTCTACTCAAAAAATCAATCAGTTTCCACAAAGTTTATCCAGTTGGCATTTTTTTGGATGGGAAATCCCAAAATACTACCAGTACTATTAGTATTATCCAGTTGTCGTTAAACTAATAGCTAGCAGTTTTTAAGCGAGCTTATTTTAATTTTCTAATACCTAAACCATCATTTTCTATAGATTATAACACAGGTTGTGAAAATGGGTTTTATGATCGGTATTTAACAAATATTGGTTAGAAACAATGAAAATAGAATTAAGAACTATAATAGTTAATATTGAACGTGTCATTTGAATATAAATGAATTTACCTATTATCTATAAACTGTAATATAGTCAAAGTAAAATAATAATAATTATTAATGCAATATAATTTATCATAATTTGTTGTTAAACCGGCTATAGTCATTTTAATATGGACTATGGAATGAGTGATTGAGAAGGATAGAAACACACACATATAACTAAGAATAATAACTAAACTAAACTAAACTAATATAATATTATGTATTATAATCGTCACGAGGTAAAATTTATTATGTGCACGAGACTCCGCTTAACCAGTTAAAGCTTTACACTTCACATTATACCTATGTGAAGAAAACAAACACAGTGCGTTTGAGAATCTTGCTCCAAATCGTAAATCTTTTAAATTAAACTAGTAACGATAGCAGATTGTTCAAGTTATTACTTTATTGTGCTTATTACTTTTTTGGTCTTCCATTTTGAGAAAAATTAGTATGTCTCGCTCTGTGATTGCAGTCATCCTGTGGTACGTGGCACATTGCAGTATTAATACCAAATATCCGGCCAAAAGTCAGAAAACTCAAGTATTTTTTTTGCATTGATAGTTGGTTTTTGATGTAGTTAGATAACCACTCCATCACAAACAGGTCGCTTGAGTAACCTTAACCTCGTCCCCCTCCTTACATGTTATTATTGTTGTTGCTCTCGATTTACTGTGTCATTCAATTTACGTTTACTGTATTTGTTAGTGCAATTAAGTAAGGATTTTTTTTCTTTATATTGAAGACGGAGGTTTGTGCTTTATTTATTTGTATTTAATGTTAATGTTTCTATTAATAGAGATATTTCTGGTATTTCATATTTTCTGTTAAAAGAGGTAACTTTTTTTCATTAAATTAATGAAACTCAAAGCTTTTTGTTTATGTGCTCCTTTTTCTCCAGCAAAATGTTTTGTAATAGGGTAAAGTTAAAGTATTCTATAACATTTTTATTTATTCTATAACATGTTTATCTTATAAAATCTTACGCGAACTTGCGAAAATTTTTGCAAGCATAGATAAGAAAAAATGAGGCTTAGAATCAAAAAATAAAAAGTGAAATAATTTAAACATTTCTTCATTATATTTTGTCCAGAAATTTAGTATGAATACTCCACTGTGCATGGGTTGGCCATGCTTTTAATGGAGTCGCACTGCCACGAGTTTTGGGTTTTTTGATTATTGTATTCACTCTATGAAAGAGTTCAACCTCTGATACATGGGCTGCCGCCATTCCTATAATAAAATCGACTTTACATTGGTCTGCAGCTTTTTGGCCCTTACGTTCACCCTGTGACACACACATAACAGGAAAATACATTTATGTATTTTTTAAGCATGTTGAGTATATTTCATTATAAGTTACAGGATCCATCCTGTAATTTATAAAGTTATCTATTCTTCATGGAAAAGTTAAAATATTTGCATCATAATCAAACATTTTTCACTAGCTTTTGTTCAGCGATTACAAATTTTAATTAACCTGTAGCTTCCAAGTCATTAATAACTCAAATAAAACAAGTTAAACTTAACTCGCACTTGAAACATATCTAAGAACATTCTCCATTAAATTACCTCTTTTCTTACAGCCTTTTGCCAAACTGGGTCGATTTTGAAGATGAACGCCAATTATTTAGTTTTTCGGGTACGCAATCCTAAACTCGCACTTGAAATGTAGCTAAGAACACTCTCCATTAAATTAGCTTTCAAACGAAAAAAAAATGAAAATCGATTCATCCGTTTAGGCGCTACAATGCCACAGACAGACAGGCTGACACACACACACACACACATAGCGGTCAATCTTATAACACCCCTTTTTTAGTTCAGAGGTTAACAAAAAATGCATTCCTTACAGAATTTCCTAAGAATATAATCACTTTCACAAAATTCTATATTACAAAAAAAATGAATTCTGTAAGTTTTGCGGGACCAAGATCAGAACTAATTTTGCTCATTATTATTCGCTATCAAGCAACGACTTTGATAGAAGGTGAAGGAAAGTCCTCTTTCTAAGAAAAATAGTCCATTGATCTACAATTGGGAACTTGGCCTCTTTTTTACATTTACATTTCTATAGTGGGATGGATGTATTATAATCGTCACGAGGTAATATTAATAACAATTTAATAAATGATATCAACGCATTACTGGTGCGCTTTTGAATTGTCGTGGTACGGTTTGTAGTTAGTTCTGCTGTTCGTTCGTTCGTAGTTACCTATATGTGAATGATATTAATGTATTGGAGATGGAGAGATGGTTAATAATAAACACCATTCACTAATATGTTTGGTTGAAGTATGATTTGAAAGGCGGTTTTAAATACTAATATTGTTCCCATTTTATTATTTTCAATTTAGTAAAAGTAAATAATAAATTATTTATGTTCCATGTATCTACTATATCTATAATTCTATACAAACAGTTATAGTGGTGACGATAATATAAGTTAACTTGATGTGTCATTCTATGTGTTGTACGGCGAGTTGTTGAAATATTGGTGGCGAAATTTTATTGTTACGTAAAACTAAGGATATATGCAAAGATTGAATAATACTAGGAATTTCAATAAAACTTTATAAATACATTTTTTGAATAACAAAGTTTCCAAAAATCACAAAAAATTCCTAGATCATAAGGCTTTTTGTCATTATTTCATCTTTCAAAGTTGGCTGATAAAATGATGAATCATATGAACCATCTTCTCCACTGATAAAGCAATATTATTTCCTTTTCATTTCAATATAAGTGATTAATGATTTTTTGTTGTAATCATTAAAGTCATATTGAATTATTCTAATTTCATACTTTTAAATACGTTCAAAAAAATTCGTTGCAATGCCTTCTAATTCCTTGCTTTGAAACTATAATAAAATAAAAAAATTAAAAACTATACTTTATTAGTGGAAAAGATGCTTAATTCCAACACTGTTCATTATAAATATACCAAAAATTGAGACCATTTAACTAGGAGCTAATTCCCACAAGGTTTGTGAGCGGTCATTTTGCAAAAAATCCTTTTTTATTATTTCAGTGCATATTAAAATTTTGACTTTCTAACTTGCAAAAACATGAATAAGTTTCTCTCCTTGTTTCTCCTCTCCAGATTTTGTTAGATTAGTTTCTGTTATTAGTATAGATTAGTTAGATTAGATGATGTTAGATTGTCAGGAGAAATATAGTTCTCTCGTTATTTATTTCTTTAAGGCTTTGTTTTTATAAATAAAAGATGATAAAATATTCACACATTAATTATTTATAGAATAATGGAAACTCGAAATACTAATTTTCCGAGAGATATAGAATTACTCCAAAATTTTATTTTTTAAAAAGTATTTTGTATTGTACACTCTCGAACCATCCAATGTGAAAGTGATTAGAAAATGGACTTATCGTATTTTCATCAAAATATCGAAAAATTTGTTCGCCCACAAAAATTACCCATAACTATTCTTGGATTTGTTTCCAAGATCTTTAATAACGAACAAAGACCTAAAACAACTTTCCTCTAGATTGAGAAAAGCAAATCTAACTATGAAAAATGTAAAAACTGAAAATCGTCCTTTATTTGATTAAAAATTCGTTTTTTGTTGTCTAAACAATAAACATCTTTGGTGCTATCAGGTATTGAAATTTTTTATAAATTTTTGCTTTCATAAATTTTGCTACAACACTTCGTCATATACATTGATTTACTGCCTAAACACCTCAAAATTAAATATTTTGATACGAACATTTACCACTTCCGATTATAGAGCAATCTAAAGAAATTGGGATTTTGAACCAAATTATAATTTACATTATGACGCTACATCTTTACGAACATTTTTTTTTATCGAGCGTTTTCGTTTCTCTTTTGAAAAGTTCTTTTAAAAAATAAAAACAGTTTTGTCATAAAACTTATATATGATCCCATTATTATCAAAAACAAAAAACATTTTACATTTTTAATGTGTGTGTGTCTGTATGTTTGTAAGTCTGTGACATCATAGCGCCTAAACGGAGGAACCGATTTTAATTTTTTTGGTTTCATTTGAAAGGTAATTTAACGGAGAGTGTTTTTAGCTATGTTTCAAGTGCGAGCTTAGGGTTACATACGCGAAAAAACTAATAAATTTGGCGATGATTTTCAAAATCAATTCAGTTTGGAAAAGGCATCACATATAATTTTAACATATAAATAATTACTATGGATATAAATAGTCAAATAAACCTGGCTCCATTCATTTCGAAAAGTTAAATGGTAAAATAATTAAGAAATTCAAAACAGTAATTCAAAAAAAGGACAAAGTCAACACAAATATTTCAATTAAAATATTTCCAAATTTTGCCCCAAAAAATGATAGCTCTCTAAGTATCCTTTTCATGTCATCTGATGTCCTTGACCATCACTTTGATAATGATTTAAGAAGGAGTGTTATAAGTTTAAAGTGATTATCTGTTCGTCTGTGTGTTTCTCAGTGGCATCGTATCCCCTAACCGGCTTGATTGAGAACATTTTATAGCTAAGTTTCCAACAATCGGTTTACAAGAACTATCGCATTTGTTGGAGGTTTTTTAAATTTTGTAAATTTCACTTGTTTATGACTGGGTATGTAAGTGGAAGTTCTCAAGTTCATTGTTAATATTTAACAAACTCCTGTTTTGTGAAACTCATTCATGTATAGAAATATTTTGTATTAACTAAAGAGGTTGGTACCATGAATGTGTAAATTTTTGACACATGAATGAATTATTTATTATCACCTAATATTTAAGTGATTAATCATTTCATTCTTATTTTGAAATAAATTTATACTTAGTCTTACATAATTTTCGATTCAAACTTGTGAAGTCACAAACTTTTCATTCTTAAAATGTTGGAGTCTTCGAAGTGGAATGTTATTAATTAATTAAATATTACCGCTTTCCATTGATTCTAGTATCTATTGAGATAATTGTATACATTTAATGATTTTATGGATGTATGAGCATGACAACAATGTTTGATTTAAAGTATCAAATTGTTCAGGTAGACTTATACTCAAAGAATTTTCGGTTAAAATTTTAGCTTTGTTTTCCATGCAAATTTTTGTCATGCGAAAAAAGTCATTGAAAATCGATATGAAATACATTGCTATCGCAAAAAACGCATTTTGAAAATTTTTGGAAACACTTGCAACGAATGAAACAAATAAAAAAAAAATCTTTTTAATAGAAAGTAAGCATACTATAGCAACGACATAGTAAAAAAATCAAGTGTCTCCCTCCATATAAGGGGTGTAGGCATATACCTACCAGCAGGGAAGATTTACATTTGAATTTATTTTTTTTCTCAATTTCAACTTTGATGATGAATTTTATTATAACGCCTTGGTTTTGAAATATCGGAAGCTGAATATTTAGAAATACGAAACTTGTTATTTTTCGATTAACTCTAAATATTATAAATGTGAAGGTAAGTTTGCTTGGTTGTTACGCTTTCACACAAAAACTACTTATGGGATTTTAAGAAAACTTTTACATCGGAATAACACATGAACAATTTTTTATAAAGATATAAACAAAAAATGATATAAATAAAATTAATTTTTTGACATTATACTGCGCCATCTTTGAACATAATTGTAAATCATATATTAAATCTGTTCAACCAGGTGTTTGATTACTTTTACTAGTATAAAACAATCCCTATCCCTGTTTTGCAAATATTATGGAAGAGGGAAAAGTGAAAGCAACGGAGGTGAATACTATAACGCGGTGGTCTTTACTTTTAGATCCAGCGACGCGGGTGGGCACTATGCTAGTTGTTAATAAAATGATAACTTTATATAGTTATTGGACAATCCTGCTAAGACTCTATCTATCTACAGGACACTTTATAGACATAAAATATTATACAGATGTAATGTTTCGCCATAATTATGGTTGTTAATTTTATGCTATTTATAGTGATAACCTGGGATTAATTAATTTAGGTTGCCTATATTTGGATAAATTATTTTTGGCTTGTTTTGGAAACTAAAAATTGTTATTGAACATCAAATAAAATCCTTTTGAATAAATATGGTTGTGTAACTGAATATAATTCAGTAAATGTTATTTTACATGAATTTCCTAAAGCAAAACAAAACAAAAAGGAATGAGAAATTAATAAATCAAAGAGAAATTTGTATCTCTAAACTGGAAATTTCGGTAACAATGCACAAGAATAAATATATTTTTATTAACTAAATGAATCAGAAATCAAAATTACGCTTGAAACACAAAATTTCTACAAAATAAATATTCTATAATCGATCTATAATCTATTTATTCACTGAAAATGATCAGGTGGGAAACCTGATTAAAGGATCATTTTTTTACTACCGCGGCCTAAAAGTAACAATAATAATTATAATAAAATTTACTAATTTTCTTAATGAGACAGTTAGTGAGCTGATATGCAAAGATATACCTTTTTTTACATAAAATAACATCTATCAGGTAAGCACATTGTGGAAAAAGAGAATTCACACCATAGATATACCACATGAAAAGGTCCCGGTACTTTTTACGCATATCTAAAATTTTATATCTTTTGTTCAATTCAAACCATTAGGTAATCATTTTTTTTCCTTTGGACAGTTGTGGTTATCAATCCAGACAATATAAACTGGCTATCATAAACAGACGCATAGAAACTGTCATTCATTTATAGCAATGTGTATGATGGGCCACACCTGTGAGGAATGCAAATTTGCAGGCCCCGGTGGTTATTGACATTTCAAATGGTAATAAACTAAGTTAAAAAACAAAAAAACGATAAAATTTCATTTCATTTATATCAAAAACTAGCTGATCCGGCGAACTTTGTACCGCCTAACAGTCGATTCCTTTTTTTAATTTTTATTCTGCTATTCAGTCACATGGTCAGCTAGTAAGATAAAAAAAGAAAGTTAATAAGACAACAATTACATGAATTATGTCAAAAGGAGACGCCAGGTAATCAAGCCAGTGATGCCGACTAGCTGACCCAATGTCCCGAATAGCAGAATAAGTATTAAAAAAAAAAAAATCGACTGTTAGGCGAATTATTACGAATCTTCTGTATGAATTATTTTTTTCTTTTCCAAACTAATGAATTAAAGAAATTTGGACATTTTCTTTTTGCCGGTCTATTTTATTCGCTTTAATTTTTTCAATTTTATGATTTAATGGGTAGACATTTCATGGATGTCAAATACATTCATTCCTTGTCGATATTTTTTTAGGTGGAGATTAAGGTGGAGAATTATCGCAACACTATGATGAGAAGGTCACCAGAGTAAAGTCTTGATTCGGGACCCCTTCGCAAGGTTACGTCACTGATCACAAATGAACGGTTCTCGAAATTATTTTTTTCAAAAGGTTTCAGACACAAAAATTTTATTAGTCTAGGCATAATTGAGGTAATAATGTTACTCAGTTGGTAGTTCTTTTAAAATATACCTTAAGTTATAGAGATATTCACATTGAGTAAACTTTAATGTCTAAATAAAAATATATCAAATAAGGTAACCAACTTTTGAAGATTGTTTTCCGGACCATTAAACATCCCAGACGATAGTACATTGTGAGTGACAGTTTAAATATTTGTCTTTATTATTATTCTTTCAGAGATACTTAAATGATTGTTTTAAAAACTTTGATATTAATACCTTCACAGCTGTGAAAATTTCTGTGGCATACATAAAGTGTCCAACGGAAGTTCGATTTCTGGCCAATTCCGATTAAACGGCAATCTCTACATCCTTCTACCGAAGCCAAAGGGCTACAAGCTCTAGGAAATTTGGTTTGGCTACAAACTTTAAGTAATAATATAAATAATTTTAGATCTTTAACATTGAAGGTTTATATTGACTGTTTATATTGAAAAGGTAATTTAAATCTTCTCAAGAAGTTGATAGACATGATAAAAAAAATTATATTGCAATTTATGTGTCAAAAATAATAGCATTTCGAAATGGTGTGAATTATAACATTTATTTATTTATTTCTGTATTATAGTAATTTAACAATCACAGTCAGATCGATCAATCAGTCTTTGTTTTTCTCGATTAGTGTACCTAAAATTAAACTAAACTAACATAAAAACAAACACTCACTTTCTTAATAAAACCATCCGTCGCGCTTTCGTTCATTCCAAAAGCTAAAGCTTCGGTCGGACACTAATAAAAAAGTAGATTAGGCGTGCTTAGCACATAGTTTGTAAATAATTGGGTCCTCTACCACATCTTGGTCTTGTAACGGATTCTATTCGATTCAATACAATATTTAATGAAGTGGGAGGCAGATGATTATACCATTCTCACAATAGAGTGACCATTAGACAAAAAAAAAAAAAAAAAAAAAAAATGAAACACTTGACATTAGAAATTGTTTATTTTGGTAATTTATAAAAAAATATAACTGACTTGTCACAATATCTCTCAAAGAAATTGATTTTTCCGAAATTTCTTCGCCATAGTTTATGTTTCAGTACTGCAAATTTTGCCGTGAAAATCAGTCTTTATTTGTTCCATTTTCCAACTTTTTTTACTACACTCTTCCATTATACTTTCTTTTAGTTTAGCTTGTGACGCTATATTGACAGTGTGTAGTCTTCGGCATCAGGTAACAGAAAGTAGAACTAATTTTAAATATCTAGGCTAGGCAAGTAGTTGAATGTTATCGAAAACTAACTTTTTTCTACCTTTTTAATGCTTCTGCTTCCAGGCCCTCCTCTTCTTTCAATAGAGCTATGATTGAAAATCTGTATGTAGGCTATGGTAGTGTCCAGAAAGTGTTTTAGAAAAGTGTTTACTTCTCAGCTCCCCATTTTCCTGTCAAAAATCATAGAATTTTAAGATTTTTAAAGTTTTGCGCAGCTGCAAGGCTGTCCCAAATCTGGAAAGTAGATTTTTCTTTGTTCCAAAACATGAAAAGAAGGAAATCTCATTTCGGCAGGAATATTAAATTATAAGCAGCATCTAATGAGGGGGAAATATGACCTTGTCCCTAGTGTACTGCGCTGCTCAAGAGTTTTTTGTAAATTAATTAACATAAATCGAAATATATAAAATTTTATGCTTAACTTTCTTATATCACGCTGTAATTTAGCTACAGACGCGACCTAAACTTTGTACAGATTTAATCAAATAACTTTCCCCACTCACGCCCTAATTTACCTACAAATCTTATAAAATTAGGAGAATCACGCGACATGAATTTCACCCAGACAAACTCACATACACACACTTAAAGAAATTTTGTTTTGGATTTTCCAGATGAATAGCTAATAGCTTTATATCAGAATGTTAATAACACAAAATTGCTTGCATGAGTGTATAGCTATTACAAATATTTCCTGTAAATATTGTAATAACTTCTTGTCCGTTGTATTATGCCTTCATAGTATGTATTTAATTGTAAAATATTCAGACAAATCCATGTCTATAATACCTTCTAGAATATCTATCTGAATAATTACACAAAATACGTTTATACATAAGATTTGTAGCCATACAATAAAACCTTCTGGGTATTCATACTATTCCTCACTACTATCAAATCAGGAAATGTATTCTGTATATCGGGTGTAACAAAGATAAGGGAACAGTCCAAGATAGGCTGTTGTCCAAAATTTGAAAAATTTGTTTATACGTTACATTAGTATCTGACTTACACCAAAAAAGTATTTAAAAAAAAAAAAAATAAATAAATAAGTAAATAAATACTATTTACAGTATGAATTTTGTTTGCATTTTGAAAAACCAGTTCGAACTTCTAAAACAGTGCAGAGTAGTCTTTCATTTGACGTGATGTAGTATCTTTAGAGTACATGTGATTGGTGTTTGTCACGTGACTGGATGTATAATTTGTGAAGAGTTTATTTTTTAAAAGTAATAATAATCCTTATATTTTATAAAAATTAAGTTTGTGTTTTGTTAACTACATATCATGATTAATCATTAGAAACTTTTATCCAACCGATTTTTTTTTATTGGGCAAAACCCTATTATCCAGAGAAGCTTTATTTTAAAAAATGTTTCAGATGGTTTCAAAGCTGAATATACTTACAAGGTAAGAAATGGATGGCGTTTATTAAGACGCTGGTATGGTATAGTGGCAGATAATAAAAAAAGTATCTGTTAATATTCCATAAAATATTACCGTAAGATCCATAACTATGGCGTTATTTACAATACTGTATGGTATAAAAACTTCGGCGCCATTTACATTAGTAAATAATAAGTTCAACTCGACAGTATGGTCTTGAATCCCATACTACACTGCAGATGTCACCATGCTACTTGTTTTTCCCGCTATGATTTTTGGCGCGTTTATCAACAAGCATTATTGAGCTCCGATCTTATTCAGTAAAGGTGTAAAAGCTATGTTTGTTGTCACACTGATCGTCACTCTATTATTCCTAACCTATTTGGTCATTTTAATAAATATTGCTGGTATGCCATTAGTAGCGTCAGTGACATTACAGTGTTAAATAGCACTATTCGCCAGATGTATTATGGATATCACCAGTAAGTATGGTCCTAATATCCATAATAACATAGATTCATGCGGTCCTAAGTATTGCTCATGTTCCGTTACATTTAATTGTAAAATTATGTATTTATTAAAATTTTATAACCAATTAAAATCATATATTGCGTTCACGCCTATATTTGCATAGTGATATCGGCAAAAATTTCATGTCCTGTTATCACTAAAACTGTATTTTAACAATTATTTGTATACTAGAATTAATATGCAATTTTTTTTGAAAAAACGGAATGAAAATGAAAGTTTCATATAAATATCATAGATATTGTGTATTGCTGATGATGATGATATAACTAATGTCATCCCTATAATTAAAAAAAAAATTAATAAAACCAAAATCATCAAAATCGGAGCTGTTCTTGATTGAGTACTTCCAAAGGAAAAGGTTTCATTGACGCAACTATGAGATGAACTATTTTTTTAAAGCTACAATCACTTTCCAGCTAAAGTCATTTTAAAATCAACTTTTTTTAAATGTAAACACGGTTTTTTTTCAAGTATATATTTACGTAAAGATACCACTGTTTACATTGTCAACATACAAATTGTGTGTTTTTGTTTCTGTTAAATTGATCTGTTTTTGAAATAACCGATTTTAGAGATCAACGTCAAGGATAAAATTACGGTCACCATTAATTTTGCAGATTGAGTTCCGACTGTTCCGTTAATTTATAGATACAATTTAGCATTCAATTTCTGCCGTTACTATTGGACTTAAAAAATTTTTTTTAACGCTATTAAAGCGATTCAACACTTTAAACTTCTTTGGAAAATATTTGAACCATCACGTTACTTTTGTGACACAAGGTATGATATTATAGTATAGTGAAGGTCGAATATAAGGTATTTCATATAATATAAACAAGCAATATGACGTTGTGTCATATTTGATAGAGGAGATTCAAAATACAAAGAGATCGATCAGGGTATAGGATCGAAGTATAGATATGAGTACATACTTATATATTCATATACTAACGTATTATGTCTCGACAGTACGCATTTGCATTTGGATCTACTCTACCATAATATGTTCTTTAGAGACAACCGACTAATAATATTCTAGATGGCGGGCATGATCATCTGATAAAGTTAATAATTTACAGATTCAGACTTCAAATGCAGTTTTCTTGATATAGGAAGCTCGACCTCAATGCCACACATGTCAAACACCGTTAACAGTAATAAATTTCGATTTTTGCCCCAATTCCTAGATCAGTTTTTTGTATTTTTAAAATACGTATTTTCGACTACCAAGTAGTCATCATCAGTAAGAATTAGCTAGTGAATGTTACTCTTTGCTAATTTAGCTACTAAATTTATTTCGACATATCCTAGAGTTCTCATTTATTATCTTCGATAATATTTATACCGTTAACAGTGTCTGGCATGCTACTTACCTGCACCAAATACAACCACCCAAGACAAACACTACAACTACCCATGAAGAGAGAAGAAATCGTAGAAGATAACACTGACTCTATAAATTATACAAGTTCTTAAAAACCACCCAACATCTGACAAAAATATATAGAGGATTACATAACATACCCTTTATTAACATATTATTCATACACACTTTTCTTTTGTACTATCTGCGCAAATAACTCTCACTTTTGAAAGTGCATTAAATAAAAAAATAAATAAATATAAAAATTAATTTTCAAATTTTAATTCGATTCAATTTTTCGATCATGCGGTGCACGAATAAGAATATCTAAAGCATTTATAAGATTTTATTAAACTATTGACCTCACTTTTATCTTTAATAAAAAAAAACTTTTAACCAACAGAAAACTGACTTAAAAAAAAAACTTTTCTAAAACAAATATGCACTAAAAAGTAAAAAAATAACGATAATATAATGCAGTTAAAATTATTGTTATTTTTGGAGTCGGTAAAAGTCAAGGAAACAACTCTGACAGAACAGTTTGCTACATTAGCTTGGCTGACATCGACTCCAAAAATAAGAATAATTGTAACTACATTATATTATCGTAATTTGTTTTGGAATAGTGTCTTTTTGAAGAAGGATTTTTTTTAAAAAGTTTTTTAGTTTTGTGATTTTTAGTGAATTTGAAGACACTAACTAATTTGTCACTAAAAAAAGAATCATCGAAATCGGTTGGGGTGATATTGAGTTATTTGTCCTCTTGTCGTGCATACGTAATGCAAATTTAAGACTTTTCTCATGGATGCCGTTGTCAGAATTGGACCAAAATCGAAGCACATGGGAAGCACCAGCTTTCAAATAGATAAAGAATCATTTAAATCGGTTCATCCAGTCGAAAGTTCTGAGGTAACACACTTTAAACAAAAATACAGTCGAATTGTTTACCTCCTCCTTTTTTGTTTGAAGTCGTTTAAAAATGAAAATGGTGTAAGAACTTTTAAATAGCGACAATAGAAATGTTTTTTTATTCTATCGATCTTGAGATTATTCATTTTTAGTAAAAATTTATCAATTCATAATACGAATGATTACCTATTTCCTAGATTACGAGATTACATGAAATGAATACAAAAACCACATGCATTTCAATGAAATGAACAAATTTCACAATATGTTTTATAACAACAATAGTTGAACACTTTTGTAAACAGAATATAACCTACTTAATACCTTACTGTGCAGCTTGAGAGAAAGTTAATATTTTCAACTCGAAAACTTATCCAAAAATTTTTTTGATTTTTAACACATATATTACTAATATAACAAGTGAAAACAAACAATTGACTAAGTTAATTATTGAAATATCATGTAAAGACAGTGTTGATGACGCAATCGTTTGTTTTTTGACAACACGTAGGTAAAGAAAGATATCCACTTTTAGATAGTCACATATTCATAGCTGTTATTAACATATAATACAAACTATTAAATTTATATCTAATTTGCGGCCTCGTGGGTAAACTGTGATGTTAACAAACATTTTTTTCCAAATGTTGTTAATTTTTTTATAAGGAACATTTTTTACATTTAAACATTTGTTCTATCTCTTATATGGTTTACAAGTGGGTCCCACGGACCCAAGACCCAATTGATTTATGTTGCTCATTTACGAACTCGACATCACTTTTTACGTCATGAACACGCTGTAAAAATATCAACGTGATATCTTTTTTCGTTTTTGAATTATCGTGATGACAGACGGACAGACGACAGACAGAAGACACACTGGCAGGCAAACAACCGGAAGTGGACTAATTAGATGATTTTATGAACACCTTTACCAAAATTTAGTTCGTAACATCAACATTTTTAAGCGTTACAAACTTGGGACTAAACTTAGTATACCTTGATATATTTCATATACATGGTATACAAATACTAAAGGACATTACATTTATCGATGAAATTTAAGCGTATTTTCTATCGATTAAATGCAATAACATATTTTTAAATCGCATTTGCTCCGAGAGTTAACTTTTTCGAAAAAATGTTTTTAATGAAAGTTTTTTTGATTGAGGATCAACTTGTAATTTAGTGTTATTCTATCTCTTACCGCTTAGAATCTAAATTATCTATTAAAGTAACCCGAAGAACTAGGTCCAATCTGATGTCAGAACATGATGTCCTCCATCAAACTTTACAACTTTTGCTTAAGTTTTTTTTTTGATTTGTTAACTGTAAATCGAGCTATATAATTAATTATGTATATACTGAATTATATTACAAATAGTCAAACGGTGTGACCTGCAGAGTGTTCACAAAAAAAAGGCTTTGCGGGCACATGTCAAATGAGCAAAAAAAATTTTTTTTAGGGTAATTATTACTTTATTCTAAAAAAGAAAAATTTTATTAGGGCTTCTTAAAACATGAAAAGATAAACAATGTTTTTTAAATAAAATGAAAAATGATAAAAGGAACTTTTTGAGCTGTCAAAAATTAGAAAAAATTTGTCATTAATTAAAAAACTAAAATTTTTTTATTTTGTTTTTATGATAACAAGTTATTTTGACAGAGAAAATGTTACTTGATCTCAAATAAAATTATTTCGATAAAAACGTTTCACTTGTGCAGGCGATAAAAATATTATATACAAATAACAGCATTTTTTTTAACTAATAATGGGGTTTAACCTCCGATTCTCTGACATATACGCATATAACAGAGGCCAATGACATCATTATTTGTTACTCTTTATTTATTTTAATTACAAACATATTTACAATTAAATTTTGATGTGGGTGGAGTCGATTACTTCGTTCTTATCCAAGCGACGACAATGTGATCAATTCTGCACTCCCATTAATTATAAATTGTTCACACAGCCGCTGCCTGGATTCGAACCCGCAACCTAAGTCTAAATGGACAAACAGTCAAAGGCAAACCCCTTAGACCGCTCGGCCATTTAGGCTCTTATCAAAGTGCAAAGTGGGGACAGAAGTTGAAGTGAAATCGTTTATAGTGATAATAATTAAATGTTCATGATGACAGCTATTTTAGCGACGTTCTATGACATTATAGCATTGAACTATTTTCTAAAACGTGGCTCTCATTATTTAGGCTCTGCAAGTGAATGCATAAAACAAAAATTATTACTATAAGCAAAGTTGTAGAAAATAATGATTATCGCAGTTTTTCAACGAATGTGAAAATTAAGTTTTAATCAGATAGTTATTGATCTGGCAAATCCGTAACGGAGGTAGCTCAGATACTCTACTTGTATATTCTCGATCTTATATCACATAGAGATAGGCCCTCTGACTTCCTATTGCTTACATATTAGTTTATTGTTGTAAGGATTCTGTTTGTTTTACTATATAGCTCCCATGTTAATTGAATGAAGAAGGAAAACAGGAAAACTCTTTCGCTGTATTAGAATAGTTGCTATGCTATGTAAGGTATACAAAATTATTAGGTTTAGTTTTATTTTAACATATTCCTACCTATAAAGCCTATTATTTAAATTTCGAGTTACAAATATTATATCGTTGTGGGAAATTTATTTGTTTACATTTTGAGAATATTTCGAATTTGAATTTCCCTTATTAGAATTATTCGATTTGTATTCACTATATTATATTACGTAAAAGAAGCCTTGGAGGATATGGTCTTTAGGGGCCAGACTAATAGCTTTCTGATAAACGTTTCTTTTGTATTTTTACGAAATTTTCAAAATATGCATAGTTATATATTAGAAATTTACTTTACTTAGTTATCATCAGACCATCAAAGTAGTCCACCTTTGTGATCCATTCTATGAGCCACAGCCATCGTGAAAAGTTTTGCGTCTTCTTTTTTTGACAAGTTATAAACCATTAATATCTTTAAAAATCATAAATAAAGTTTTCTGTGGAATACTTTAAAATGTCTTTGTATATCTGTTTCTGCGGGGCAAATTTTACTGTTGTGGATTGGTGAGACAGCCCTGGTGTATTGTTTACTTGTTTAGACGAATAATATCGAATAATATTGGCGTACCTATGGGTTTTTGTTATGATGAGCAATCGGTCAGCAGGCTCCCAAAATATAATCTTTGCTTTTAGAACGATAAACTTTTAAATATAAAATTTTTTTCAGTAATTTTCTTTATATTTTAAGCTTATAAGGAATCTCTTGATATGAATATAGTCAGCATGACATTGACTCTTTACAAGTTGAAACATCTTTTCTGCTTCACCAAAACCGAATTTTCAAAAATGCTTAAAGATAAAAATTAGTCTTTTGTGTTAATAAATAATACTTAGACAAGTCGTGTGATTCTTGGGACTAAAGTTAATATACCTTGATATATATTTCATATATTCAGGGTGTACAAATTAAAGACGTAAACTTTCATGTTTTTAAAAATAAAAATCTTAATTTCCGTCAGCATGCGTCTATTGGTCACAATTTCAAAACGATTAAATTAGTTTTCAGTTTTCTTGCACAAGCATAATTGATAAAATAAAAAATAGTTTATAAAAACTATAAAACACCCTTTTTTTAACTAGCTGAATTAAAAGGTAGAAAATAATTTCTTTAAATTCAAAAAAATCATTTTATCGTAAAAAAGCGTTGTGTCCTAAATTTCAACTATTGAAATATTTTATAGACAAAGTAAAGTCATTATAAAATATCTTAAATAGCACAACACGCTTTTTACTATAAAATAATTTTTTTTATTTAAGGAAATTATTCTATTCCTTTTTAGTTAAACTAGTTACGGAAGCGTATTTTTTACTTTTTTAAACTGTTGTTTATTTTGTGTTTTTTAGACTATTATTTATTTATCAAAAATTCAGTATAAATGGGAGCGCAAATAAATGAATATTTTCCAAATATGGAAATCGTTATTCCAAAAAATTCTGCTCAGGATAATCAAATAAACTTATTAAAGTATTGAATTGCCATCGGTCCTTGACAATTATGCCAAATTTCGAGTTAATTCGACGTTTTAAAGGGGGTCAACATAATGATCAAAGCTTCCGTTACATACTAACATACTAACATACCAACATATAAACATATGTATGAAGCAAATAAAAACGTGTTTTAGTTTTTTTGAGGCCCAACATTTTCTGATACTAACTTGGTACTAACGTAAAATTTTTAGAGAAATAAAACGTTTTTTGATAGAATTTTTTTCTATTATTTATAATAAACAAATGAAAAGCAATCTACGGCTTCCACTAAAATCTAAAATCATTTGGTTATGCAGCAGTATTTTACATAATTTTATTTATTCCATTTGTTTATTTTCTTTGCAGAACTTGCAATTTTGTATAGCTTTAGTAAATCCATAGTTGCAATTCCAAAGCCCTTCGTTTCTGTCGGCTAAACAATGGAAACTGTACATCTGTTTAAACTATGGTTTTTTCTATATTTCTCTTATTAGCTACGCCAATGACAAACAAGTCAAGTTTATTTATAATTTAAAATTTTCTTAACGTTTAAAATTCGTATAAATAAAAAATTTCCCGTGTCAGCGGTAAATCACAATCTTCATGTCACAGAGTATGTTTTCTGTAAAACATATAATACGTCAAGATTAGCTTTAAGAAATAAAATTTACGATCGGAAATTATTTAAATCTTTATTGACAATATTTATGCACAAGTTAAAAATGTCTCTCGTTTTATTCGCTGTACTTTTTTTTAACTACATATTTATCAAAATTGAAAATGATTAATGTGTCCTATGTACGTTTTTCTCAAATTTTCAGATATTTTATCGTTGAAATTTACTGTTTTTTTTTTGGAAAATAAAGCAATAACTGAATCAGTCTTTGATTGATGATAGTCATTTAAATAAATTCGTTTTGAAAAAAATCTGTTTTAATAATCTCATGTAACTTTCATATGAATTCGATAAAAAATTGAATTCATATAAAAATATATTATAATTCTTTTTTTGTCATATTTTATATCACATATCAGTTCTTTGTTTTTTTGTTCCAGGTATGTTTCATATACAACTAATACCAATTTTTAATGATTCCTCAACGAAGATCTATTTATTTGGTTAATACTCGTATCTACTTATTTTCCTCAAGAAATTCAGGTGAGAGATTGAGATTTTTGTTTGTTGGTGGAAATTTTAATATTAACAAGTGAAAAGAAACAATTGAGTTAATTGTTGAAATACCATGCATAGTCAGTGTTGATTTCTTTATCACATAACACATACAAAAATGTATAGACAGTGTTGATGCGCAATTGTTTGTTTTTTTGACGTCACGTAAATAACAAAAGATATTCACTTTTAAATAGGCAACACACAATTCCTATATTAATGCATACTATAAAATTTGCACCTAATTAACGCTCTCGTGGGTAAACAGTGATGTTTACAAAAAAATTTTTCAAACAAAAGTTTTTTATTTTTTTATAAGGAACATTTTTTACATTTAAACTTTTGATCTATCTCTAACGGTTTACAAGATGGGTCCTACGGACCCAAGACCGAATTGACCTATAATGCTCATTTACGAACTTGACCTCACTTTTTACGTCCTGAGTACGCTGTAAAAATTTCAGCTCGATATCTTTTTTCGTTTTTGAGTTATCGTGACCACAGACGGACGGACGGACGGACGGACGGACAACCGGAAATGGACTAATTAGGTGATTTTATGAACAGCTATGACAAAATTTTTTTCCTAGCATCATTATTTTTAAGCGTTACAAACTTGGGACTAAACTTAATATACTATGTATATTTCATATATGCATGGTATAAAAAGGATTATTAATTATTATATAAATTATTATAAGACAATTCAAACGATTCATAAATTTCTCCACTTTATCTTCTTATTTTTGAAATTCACGATTTTGATTTTCGACCGAAAAATTACATATATAAAAATTCTTTTCAAACATTGAGACATTTTAGTCCCTAAAATCCAACTTTCTAAAAACATTTTCGATATGATTTCGACTTTCGCCGAAATCGGTATATACTAAACTTTTTCAAATAAATGTATATTCCAAAGAACACGCATCCATAAATTATTGTTTCTATCAACCAATTTTATTATTAATTTATATTTATGTTTTATGCTGTAATACAGGCATAAGGTTCCGTGACATAGAGAAGTCCCTCAGACTTCTGTAACTCAAATACGAGTAAGACAGTGACAACCTAACCAGTGACAGCCAAAAATACGAGTAAGACAGAGAGACAACATTTTTTTTCTACCTATCGCATTACTATTAGAGAAACTGAGATAGGTAGACGAGTCGTATACCCGTCTCACTTCCTCCTCTATGAGCAAAGCGGAATTGGATAATGAGACACACAATAAAGTTTATGGCACTCAATGAAGTTATAACAATGGTGACTTTGACTTAAAATAACTCGCCCATGCCTGCTGTAATGCTAGTACAGAGAATAGTCGTGGGAATAAAACCTTTTAAAAATTTACTATCAAATACATCACTACACATGACAAATATGAGATAATCAAGATTATCAAAGAAGTCAATCTAAGTAAAAGTTAAAATGATGGTGTTTAGAACTCGCAACGATGTTATTATTCGATGTCAATACAAAACTGGATCAGTGTTCGTTCCAAAGCTTCGTTAAAAAACATTCGCCAAAATTCTCCCCCCACAGCCTCTGTTTAAGCCATGAACAAGTATAGTAAAAAAACTTCACACCATTAGTTTGTTCGTATGCAGATGAAAGTAAAACTATTATTTAGACATTATTCTATTGTAAAAGCTGATGATGGCGTGTTGAAATTTGTATAAAAATCATTGAATTTCATATTCGCTATAAGAATACAAAATATAGTGTACATTTGCATCAATCATGATTTTAAAATTTTACCATTGAATTTCTTTATAAACACAAATATAAAAATATAAGATTGATATTTTTATTATTATATGAAATATGCAAAAGAAAATTGTCACCAACCATAAATATATACCTGGTGTATAGTTTAAAATAATAAAAATTTTGATTTAGTTTTTCACCGAGGCTACGAGGCGAGGCCAGGTTTAAAATTTTAAGCCTCCTTACTAACTGAGGCAGGGCAAGGTATTCGCATAAATTTCATTTAATATTTTAGGAAAAATATTTATTTATCAAATATTATATAGAAAATAATAAATACATTATAAATGATATAAAAATTAATAAATACTCCAGAAAATTTTTTAATTATGTTTTGTTTTTAGAATTTTATAATAAAATACAATATAATTTAATCATTACAATATTATCATATTATAATAAAATAATATAATTGAGAATATTTGCAGAAATAGAAATTAGAATTGCTGTTTATTCTCATAACCACATTCAAAAGATGATATTATTTTAGAATTGAGATTTTATAATAAAAAGATACAGAGAAATAGCGAAATAGCGAAACAATGATACAGAAAGAGAGAGTTTATTCTAGATACCACGACTATGCTTAATAATTTAATTTTGTTAGACCAAATTTTTTTTTAATTTACTGTTTTCATTCCAGGAGTCATAAAAATTTAGAGAATAAGCAACTTATATTCCGAGTTTTAAATAAATTTGTTTTCTAACAAGTTTTTTTTTAACCATATTATGCCAAATTGTGTACAATTGTGTACTACCTCGGCCGAGGTCGAGGCGGGGCGAGAGTAGTGAATATTCTACCACGGAGATGATAAGAAAATCTCGCCGTGTTCTCTCTCGAATAAACGAGCGAAGCTGGATCTCTTAGATATTTATATGTTATTAAAGTAAACAGTTTGTATCAATTTCTCTATAGGTTTATAAAATAAAAATCAACAATTTTGCTTTTCCAACGTTTTTTTTTCTTTTTATTCTTGTAGAAAATATACACGGTGGTCTGCAAAAAACGTTACACATAAAAAAGAGTAGGGAAAAATTGTCGGTTTATTATATATACTCTTTCTTAATTAATTACAGTATTCACAAACGCTTTTTTCTACGATACAAGGTGATAAAATTTTAAGCAAAAATGTCTTCTTTTTTTTTATTTTATCTGGAATATCACACTTAATATTTCTATGAAATGTGGAACACATATTCATTCGGAGAAAACCATTAATTTATTTTGTTTTGTTTTGTTTCGTTTTCTTTTGTTTTTTTTTTTCAGTTATTTTTGACAATTTTGACAGTAGCGAAAAATTGAGGTCAAACGTTCATGTGAACTTTTTATCATAAAATTGGATCAAGAAGTTAAGAAAATACGAAATTTGTTCTTAATTAGGTAAGCCCTTGTATAATCTTACAAGAGCGTCGAATGATAGTGTTCCAAGTGGGGGGTAGATTTCGAGGGCTTTGCAAGGGATTCCATTACAAATTTCGATCTATCGGGCGTCTATTTTAACATACTTACATTTGGGATTTTGAAAAAATTTTTTCTTTTTGTTTGGATAAAAATGATCAGATATAAATTATATAACAAAACTGTTTTTATTTTTTCATGATAATTTTAAAGTTATAGGTAGTTTTTAAAGAACTTTTCAAAAGAAAAACCCGACAAAAAAATGTTCGTAGAAGATCGTGTAACGTCATGATGTTAATTAATAATTGTAAACAGTGTATACTTTTCAATTAACATTATTACGTCACAACGATGTTTTATGAATATTTTTTTTGGTCGGGCGTTTTCGTTTCTCTTTTAAAAGTTCTTTATAACTTCAAAATTATTATTAAACAGTTTTGTTATAAAACTTAAATGCGATCTTTCCATTTTTATCAAAAAAATTTGGTTTAAAATCCCAATTCTATTTAGCATTGTGTGAATCTACGCTCGAAATCGAATGATTAGTTAGATAACTTGCCATGCATACTATCTACAGGGACCACTTTGTATAGTGTCTCGATTCAAATAATATATACATTTCAACTACTTGTGTAGACAAATTTTATTTACCTTAAGGATACAAAAAAAATCGAATACCTTATATTCCATTCGATTCGATTTTATATATAATAAAAATGAAAAACCTATCGGTTTGAACTGTTATGAATTTTTGTTTCTTTATATTGTGGGCTTTTTATATATTTTTATGTTTGACTTTATTTACAATTTGTTTATTTTTTTTTTGAAAATACGGTCTATTTTGTAAAAAATTTATATTCTTTTTATTCATAAGATTCAACAATTTTCTATTGACTCTTTATTAGTTTTTGTTTATACATTGCTACTGTAAAAATAGAAGAGATTTTAATTAAATTCTAAGTTTTCATCAATCACAAAATTTTTTTTTTATGGCAAAAACCAAGGGAAAGTAATTGAAAACAAATGAGATTTACAAAATTTAAAAAACCCCTGACAAATTTTTCGGGTACGGAACCCTCGCACTTGAAACATATGTAAGAACACTCCATTAATTAAATGACCTTTTTTCTTAAAGCATTTTGAAGATAGTCGCCAATTTTTTTGCTTTTTTCGGGTACGGAACTCTAAACTCGCACTTAAAATAGCTTAGAACAGTCTCCTTTCAAACAAAACCAAAAAAATTAAAATAGGTTCATCCGTGTAGGGGCTACGATGCCACAGACAGACAGACACACACACACATAGCGTTCAAACTTATTACACCCCCTTTTTTTAGTTTGGGGTTAAAAAATTGAAATATTTGTTAAACTTGACTAATTTACCCTGTTTTCCTATGCTATTAACTTTGACAGTTAATCGAATAAATAGCCTTGAAAGAAATATTGACCGAAAAAATAGATGCGGAAATATAAACTCCAAACACATCTGATATTGATTTTAGATAACTCTGTATTGTTAACCGACTTCAAACAAAAAAGGTTAATAAAGGTTAATAAAGGTTATCAATTCGACTATATATATATATATATATATATATATATATATATATATATATATATATATATATATATATATATTTTAATGTTTGTTACCTCAGAACTTTTGACTGGGTGAACCGATTTTTATCTATTTGAAAGCTGTTGCTTTCCGCCTGGTTCCATTTCATTTTGGTCAAGTTCTGACAACGGCACCCATGAGAAAACCATAAAAAGTCTTAAGTATGCACGACAAGAGGACAATAACTCAATATCGCGCCAACCGATTTTGATGATTCTTTTGACAAATTAATATGCATTAAAAAGTAAAAACAAAAAGATAATATAATGTAATTAAAATTATTGTTAATTTTGGAGTCGGTGTCAGCCAAGCTAATGTAACAAACTGTTCTGTCAGAGTTGTTTCCTTGGCTGACACCGACTCCAAAAATAACAATAATTTTAAATTCCTTATATTATCGTTATTTTTTTACTTTTTAGTGCACATTAATTTGTTTTGGAAAAGTTTTCTTTTGAAGTCGGTTTTCTTTTTGTTAAAAGTTTTTTATTGTAATTACTAGTTGGTTTGGTTGAGTTTGTCGACTACTGAGAAGTTAATTGGTTTCTGAAGTTTTTACCTCTTGCGTTCGAATTACAGAAAACGGAGATATTACCTATGGTAAACGATATTAAACCGATATTTTTATTTGTTACTACATAAATAGCTACGTCGACTAAAAATAATTTAAAATCAAAAATTTTTTCATTGAACGAGAATGTTAGTTAGGTATTTATATGTTCATGAATATAAATTTGAATCAAAAGAAAAAAAAATGCGATTTTATATATATATATATATATATATATATATATATATATATATATATATATATATATATATATATATATAACAACCCAGTAGCTACCATCGAATGTATTCTTGTCATTTACTTTTTTCAGGTGTTATTTTTTTCCGATTCATTCATTCCAGGTA
Source organism: Chrysoperla carnea (assembly GCF_905475395.1). NCBI lineage: Eukaryota > Metazoa > Arthropoda > Insecta > Neuroptera > Chrysopidae > Chrysoperla > Chrysoperla carnea. The sequence continues at coordinate 60,821,770 of NC_058341.1, read as the reverse complement.
CCTATATTTTTTCCACATCTATTTTTTCCGGTCTATAGTGAAATTTACTAATATCTACTGATTATCATTGGTTACTGGTTATCGAATGATAGTTAGTGAATGGACAAATTTATCAATTTTTGCCATACCCGTATCTCCCAAATTAGGGCTCAGATCCAAATTTGGAAAATAGTTTTTTTGTTGCTCTTGATGAGCTTATTTTTGGAAGTTAGCTTTCTGCAGTCAATAACAGAACACGTTGTATAAAATATAGTGATAGCGATTAGAAAATAAGGTCATGCTTACCATAATAATACCGACATTGTCTTCCGATTAACATATGCATGTAAATTTCAGCTCAATCGGAAACCGGGAAGTAGGTCAGGTCAAATTTAACTTGCAAGATTTGAATAAGACATCCGAGCACGAGAAACTTAATAAAAGCTTGTAAAAAGATAAAATCTTAAATATGAAATCGTATACAAAATTTAACAATATTTCCCTTATCAAAAAAACTACACACATACACAACAAACATATTGATATAAATAAAATAAAATACAGTATTATAATATTGTCATTTATAAACCTCTAAAAGGTTATTATCCTTTTTGTAATTTTGTGAATTTTTCTCGTTGAGCAAGCAGGTACATTAACCTTCATCATAAGTCAAATCATATTGTTATGACAGATTAAATGTAAAAAATAAATATAAAATAAAGAATCAAGAATGAAACATAAGTAAAGGTAAACATATTGACAAAATATATTTTGTATGCAATCAGCGTACATGAAATAAATTTATCAAATATCAATTTTAAATCAATAAATATGTATGTTGAAAAAAAAATTATTGACGAATCTACATGATATGAATGTTAATTATCTGATTTATACTTTATGTATAATATACAATGCGATCCATGGTCTGAAATATGTTCGATGATCAGTTAAGAGGAAAGTTGTACAAAATACAGAGGTCAAATAATAGTTCAATAAACGAAAAAACTAATTTGAACAATGTGAGATTTTTTTGGTAATCCGTGTAAAAGCATGAGCTGATCGCGGAAAAATAATAAACAAGTGAAAATAAACAATTAAATCAGTTAATTGTTGAATTGCAGGCAAAGTCGAATACCAGACATTGTATTGTTTTATAAATTAGATAAGTTTTAAAAAACCAAATCTGCAAAGTATCGCAAATTATCATAATACAAAAACCAGGAAAGCCTATAAACGAGGTGACCTCCTACAGGCCAATAAGTCCCTCTGCTACCAATTCTATCTAAAATATTCGAAAAATTATTTCTAAGGAGGTTTTTACCAATTTTGGAAGAATCCAATCTAGTTTCTGATCATCAATTTGGTTTTGGACCCAAACATTCAACGATTGGGTTTTAGACCCAAATTCACCGAGTTGTCAGTGGCATTAGCAATGCTTTTCGAGAGAAAAAATATTATACATTCCAGATTCATCTTAATATCATATTTAATTGACAGATATTATCAAGTAAGATTTCAAAATGACCTATCGGATATATATTCTATTCTTGCTGGAGTTCCTCAGGGAAGCGTTCTAGCTCCAATTTTGTATCTTATTTAGACACTCGATCTGCCAGTAAAAGATGAAAACATTACTGCCAGACTCGGATCCAAATGTAGCATCGGAAAAACTTCTATTGTATCTAAACCAAATTGAGCAATTGCTATATAAGTGGCGGATTCGAGCTTATACAAGCAAATCGGCCCAAATCATCTTCACCTTACGCAGGGGAATCTGCCCTCAGTTACTTAAATGGCGTGATACTTCCACAAAACGAAGATGTCAAATATCAGAGTATGCATCTGGATAAACGTTTAACTTGGCGAAAACATATATGGACCAAAAGAAAATAACTAAATATTCAATTTAATAAATATTTCTGGTTACTAAATCGTAACTCTAAATTATCGCTCGAAACTAAGTTGTTAGTGTATAAGAGCATTTTTGAAACCTATATGGACATACGTAATTCAATTGTGGGGTACTGCAAGTGTTAGCAACATTGAGATTTTACAGCGTTTTCAGTCCAAAGTGCTGCGTATGATAAGTGATTTACCATGGTACGTACGAAACGATGACCTACATTGTAGTCTAAATGTTCTACAGTGCGTGAAGAAATAGTGCGAGTTAGTGAAAACTATGCGTATCGTTTAGAAATGCATCCAAATGTGAATGTGCTTAACCTTCTTAACAATAGTGAAACCTTAAACAGACTAAATAAACTTAATATTTTAGAACTTAAATATAGATTTATTTGACATTATAGTGAAAATTTTAATTACTAATTTTAGGATATAATTCTTTATTTTTGTGTCTTCCATTGGGTAGACACAAATCACGATTTTTACCTAGTGCTCACTCTATTCATAGTTCTTATTAGAACTGATAATAGTTAATATTAGGACGCTAAAAAAAATTATGTCAAATAAAATCATGACATTCTGGCCGCCCTTTCGAAATTACGAAAAAAATTGTATTTGCCCCTTGTTACTATCAAAATTAATTATTCAATACTTAATAATTTTTTTTTTCTTTTGCTAATAACAATATCTAATGATTATTTAATAATTTATTTTTAATTTATCAAAAATCATTAATTAGTCAGTCTCAGTCAGGAAAAGTGGTTTTAATTTTTAGTTAGTGTAAGCAAAGAAGATGAAGGATATTATGTGGGTTTTCAAAGTTGGCGTTATCTATTTTGCGGGTAGTATATAGAGGAGATAAGTGAGGTTCTTTAAATGAATCAATGATTTATCCAATGGATCATGTATGGAATTCATTGAAATGAATCATTAGCACGAGTGAAGCTGTGGGCAAAAAAACCAGTGCTTACATAAAATGTATTTCAATTTCTAAGTCTAAATTATCTCTATGAAGAACCAAAGTAGGAACCATAGAAGAAGAATTGTTTATGAAATGTGCACTCTCAGCTTGGGACAATAATATTAGCAAATGATGTCCAAATCCAACTATCCCCTATATATATAAACAGTTCATAGATGTGTGTCGTTGTACTCCATATTATACAACATTAAAGATACAAATAAAGCACTTTGATATTGTTCTAAATGAATAGTGCTACGAATGCTACACACGTTTGACCTAATTTTAAACTATTTTCGATATATCATATTTCTAATTTGTAATGAACGAGCTGATGCACGCTAGTTCGTACGCGAGTTTAATTTTCTAATATGAGGCAAAAAAATGTTTCCTGTATGTCTCCTACTTTCGCCCATCAACCCTATATAACATTAAATACATAAATTCATATATTTTTATTCAATACAACGTAATAAATAGCTGAAATAGATGTCAAGAATGAATGAGAAGATACAAAAATTGTAGAATAAAAAAAGTTAGTCCCCTTTTTGCTGCACCTCTTTTTTATTTGTATACAACTAAATGAATTTTAAAACGAAATAACATTTTAAAAACCAGAATCCTTAGTACGAATTTCTTTATCGAGTAAATATTTAAAACTATCGGGCTTATAAAAAAGAAATCAATAGTGGTTATAAAAATAATTATATAGGCATTTTTATTATGAAACTAAATTTTTACAATTATTTCAAATTTTTCTGTATTTTATATGTCAATGTCCCTCATACATGATACTTTTAATAGCTTTTTCTATCTGAACACATTATACCACTTAACATATGAGAGTGAGATTGAACACTTCAATAAATAACGCACATTATATATTTTCATTTGAAGACGCACGGGACTCGAACTCGAGTCCTATAGATTTTCGGTCTAACATATAGGTGGTTATTAATTCGATAGCTACTTTAGAGGGGCTTCTAATATAGCTTTTTTTCAACGAATTTAACAATATAAATCGTGAGGTCTAAAGTTGATAATCTCGAGTTTGTGCTGTTAAATTTTTCAATATTTTATTACATTTTTTACAGAACAAATACGGTAATCGGAAAAAATAGACCGAAAATTTTATAGACCTGGAGTATTGTTGTAATTACGAGTTGGTTGGGCTGAGTTTATCGACTATAGAGGACTCAGTTAGAATCTGAATGCTTAGAGCCCTTGGGTCCAAAATTGGTCACTATTACACACATTTTTTTCGGTCATTTTTTCCTGCCTATTTTTTCCTAAAAAACAACTCCCAGCACAAAAACTACTGCACTTTGGGCATATAACTAAGTATTCTCTACAAACTAACGAGGTAGTGACTCCTTCAAAATAGAATACATGCTTCACATGTGATAAGCTTTTCGAATGCTACCCAGGAATGTTATAAAATGATAGAAATAATCGTTGCATATTATACAGAAAATCAAATGTTTTTTATTAGATTTAAACAAATAAAAACGAATTAAATCAAAACAATAATTTTTTATTTACTTAAAACTAAATAAAAACAAGTGAAAACAAACAATTGACTGAATTATTTGTTGAAATACCATGTATAGACAGTGTTGATTACTCTATCACATCACACATACATACATGTCACACACATACTTATAACTGATAATTATATGGGTATATCACTTAAATGCGTCTGTCTGTCTGTCGTCTGTTTAACGCTTAAAAATATTGATGATAAGAACAAAATTTTGGTATAGGTGTTCCTAAAATCACTTAATTAGTCCATTTACGGTTGTCTGTCTGTTTGTCTGTAGACACGATAAATCAAAAACGAAAAGAGATACCAAGCTGAAATTTGCATAGCGTGCTTAGGCCGAAATAAGTGAATCTGACTTTATAAATGAGCAACATAGGTCAATTGGATCTTGGGTACGTAGGACGCATCTTGTAAACCGCTAGAGATAGAACAAGTGTTCCATCCCTACGATTTTGTTACCATTCGATAGATAATCAAAATTCTAAAAATTGATTAGAACTTGACTGTAAATGCGATAGCAACAAAGATAACTAACAAAAATCTACTCGCTCCTGTATTGACAGGGGGTTGTATCTTCTCCCACCACTGCGAATATGAAAACTCGGTTTTAGATTCGTTGCATTCCCCCAAACAACCGATAAAATTTCAGCCATAAAATTTTTTTTTAAGTAAAATACCTTTATTTACTATACCGGGTATTTCAACAATTAACTAAGTCAGTTGTTTGTTTTTCTTGTTTTATGATAACTTCTATGTTACACAACCACATGTTTCACTGAAATGCACAAAAAATCTAAAATTTTTGGGGTTAATGTCCCATTGGTGTATGAAAGATTTATAAGTCCGATCAGGTATTTGAAATTTTGTAGAGATTTACAAAAACATTCAAGCGAGTCGATTTTTTTAAACACTTAAGGATGTATGCAGGGCCGGATTTAAAATTTTGCCGCCCTTGGGCAGTCGAATAAATGCCGCCCCATCACTGAAATTTCACTCAAAGTTATATAGATTTGATATCTTATTTAAAAAAAATTAAAATATTTAATGAATTGCAAATAATTTATTATGCTTATTATATACTCAATATAATGTAAGAAAATATGTTTTTGTTCTTAGAACTACAAATTTTGCACTAAGCTTGACTCATAATTATATAACAATAATTTTTTTCACAGACAAACACGTCTGACTTTTTGATTTGCAAATTGGTCGATTAAATCATGACAATTCAAACGTTGAAGTACGTCCGATTCGATGCATAGAATAGCTAAGCTATTGAGTCTATTTGCACTCATTGTAGAACGCAAGTAGTTTTTAACTCTTTTTAAACAAGAAAAAGATCGGTCTGCGCTACAGTTTGTTTCGATTTGACAAATAATGTATAAGTTGAATTTCTTAAATTATCCCCTAAATAATAAATGATTAATTGAAAGAATAAAAAATTCCTATAGAGAACTTTTGATGACTATAAAAGAAATTTTTTTCCACTTTCCAAATTTTGCCGCCCTAGAAAATTTGCCGCCCTGGGCACTAGCCCCGAAAGCCCCTAGTGTAAATCCACCACTGGATGTATGAGCATGACAACAATGTTTGCTTTAAAGGCACAAAATTTTTTTATAGGCAGACTTTTACTCAAAGAATATGTGGTTAAAATTTCAGCATAGTTATCTATGCAAATTTTGAAGAAAAAAGTCTTTGAAAATCGATATAAAATACATTGGCTCTTATAGAGGAATCTCAAAAAACCACATATTTTGAAAGTTTTTTGATAATTTTCACTTGGAATGAATGAAAACAAATTTAAAAAAAACTTTTAATAGAAAGTAAACTTATAAAAATCGCATAGAAAAAAAAAAACGTCTCCGTCCATATAAGGGATGTAAGAGCAGGTAGAGTTAAATCAAAACGAAGTGGCACCGAGCAAGAGAGAGTGTATGATGTATATGTATGTGCACTCGTATCTGTACTCTCTCTTGTTCAGTGCCACTTAGTTTTGATAGAACTCTATATTTAGTGTTGAAATTATTTTAATCTTATTTTCAACTTTGATGACGAATTTTGTTTTGAACTTCATAAATGTAGACGAAAAATAGTAATAATATTTTTTGATATGTGCCTTAGTTTTCGAAATATCGAAAGCCGAATAATAAAACATAATTTTGTTACCCCACTACCGTGCTCATACATTCTTAACACTAAATATTTCAGTGTAAATAAGAAACGTTAAAAGTCAAACATAGAAACGTTATCAATAGATAAAACATTCCATTCAAGTAAATCCAGCTAACATCTTATAAATGTTCAGGATAAACTTGTGCAAAAAGTGTGATATATTCGATAGAATTATCTATCGAAAGGTAGATAAGCATTTGTATAAAATCTTTCGAGTTCTTTTTTAACCGACTTCAAACAAACAAAAGGAAGTTATCAATTCGACTGTATTTTTCTTTATGTTGGTTACCTCATAACTTTCGACTGGGTGAACCGATTTTGATGATTATCTATTTGAAAGCTGGTGCTTCCAGTGTGGTCCCATTTTATTTGGGTCCTATTCTAACAACGGCATCCATGATAAAATCATAAAATTATTAAATTTTCATTAAGTATGCACGACAAGAGGACGAATAACTCAATATCACATCAACTGATTTCGATGATTCTTTTTTTTGTGACAAATTAGTTAGTGTACTTCAGATTCACTAAAAATCACAAAATAAAAAAAAACTTTTAACAAAAAGAAAGCCGACTTCAAAAGAAAAACTTTTCCAAAACAAATTAATATGCACTAAGCAGCACAGAGTCGGTGTCAGCCAAGCAAATGTAGCAAACTGTCCTGTCAGAGTTGTTTCCTTGGCTGGCACCAACTCCAAAAATAACAATAATTTTAACTACATTATATCATCGTAATTTTTTTACTCTTTAGTGCATATTAATTTGTTTTGAAAAGTTTTTCTTTTGAAGTCGGTTTTCTATTTGTTAAAAGTTTTTTTATTTATTATAAATTGCGGTAAGATTTGCTATCATTGCCTTTCCTTTAGTTCAATGGTCATTTTTATTATACATGCATATATACCAAAGAAAAAAAACTACGCCATATAAGAATGTAAATGTGTATATTTGGGCAGAAAACGGCCATAGATTTTATGCTTTATCATAAAAATTTATTTGATTGAAATATTCAATTGGGAAAACAGTTTTATATTTGATTTGAAGCAGGTGTTTTTACAAATAAATTAGTCCTTATTCAGCAAAAAAAAAACTCTACTACTATTCTACCAAAGATTATCATTATATTTTTAAAATTTATCCGTCTATCGACTGATATTCCCCTGTAAATTTTCTTGCCAGAAAACATTTTCTTTAAAAATTTTTATTTCAAATTTTGGTTCAAACGTGCAAAATGTTAATTAATTGAAAAAGCACAATACAATTATATGAAATGTAGCAAAAATATGGTCATAGCAAAAGATTACCTAAAATTTGACAGGTGACCAAAAATTCTTATTCACCTTCCAAAAATATTAAAGTTTTATCGCCTCCCTCCAAGTATCACTTACATGTGGGTTCTAGGGCGTACGGCTGAATTAATTCAATTGTTCGAACTTTATTTTTTACTACGAGCGCAATAGAACACCACTTTTTTATTTTTATGTGTAATTTGAGTCGTTCCAGTGTACTTAAATATTTCAATTTAATAAACTTTTTTTTGGTTATAAAATCGAATAAACTTTTTTCCGAAGCCTTCATAAGCTAGCTCAATTCTCACTTGGGGTGCCAAGGCAATTAAAATAATTCCCCCCTAGGTGATATTTTCTAGTAGAGGAAAGTTTGATCTAATAGAATTATTTGAAATTAAAAATAAATTTAAGACGTTATTGAATATTTTTTCGGAGCTTTATAAATTTATTTAAATTGACTATGACTAAAATTCATTTAACAATATTTAATATTCAATGGATGAATGTGATGTTTGTTAATAACACCAACTTTCAAAAGAAAATAATTTATTTAAAATATCTCCCACTGTTCAATGATAAAACTTCACCGTCAACCAATTTAAAAGCGAGCTATTTTTTTTTTCTAAATACATACACCTTAATATTCGTATCTTTTAAATAAAAATTTATTATTCAAAGTTTTTAAACATGTTGTGATAATTGTTCACGAAGTAGATGTGTTTTCTATACAGGGTGTTCTGTTATTGATAGCAGAAAATTATACCAGTAAATTAAGCTTTTCGAGGCAAATGGAAAAGCTCTTTACCAAATTTCAATCTGAGGCCTGATTCGGGAGATGAGGCTATGGGAAATATAGAAAGATTTATGAATTCACAGACCTATCAAATTCATTTAATTAGTAGGTGTTACTTTAGAATATAGAAGGGACTATCATAAAACAATTAATTAATTAATTGTAAATTGATTTAATTGGATAGCGAATACTAAAAATAAGATTTTGTTGTCTTTATTTATAAAGAAAACAAAAAAATAATACATATTTATCAAATTATTTCATCAATACAGAGACACTTCGATGTGGGAGGTATCCAATTATACATTAATATAGGTACGGGGGTATTAAATAGTGTAATACATAACACATAATGTCTTAGAATAGCACAATCAAGGCTCCTCTATCAAAGTTTTCCTGTGACATTATGTGTTATGAATTACACAATTTAATCCTGCCCGTACCTATATTAATGTATAATTTGATACCTCCCACATCTAAGCGTCTCCGGATTGGTGAAATAATTTGATAAATATGTATTATTTTTTTGTTTTCTTTATAAATAAAGACAACAAAATATTTTTTTTTATTCGCTACCAAATTAAATCAATTTACAATCAAATATTGCTTTCTAATATTCTTCTCTTTATTCTAAAGTGACACCTATTAATTTAATGATTTTGATAGTCTGTCAATTCATAAATATTTCTATTTTTCTCGTAGTTACATCGCCCGAATCAGACCTCAGATCGAAATTTGGTAAAGAGCTTTTCCATTTGTCTTGATAAGCTTAATTTGCTGGTATAATTTCCTGCTATCAATAACAGAACACCATGTATACAGGGTGTAATTTCGGTGACATTCATCACACAATATTACAAGAAAAATTTACGAAAACCTACGGTCAAAACTATGCTTCATTTTAAAAATTAATTGTTTATTACAAAAATGAAATTTGAGTGTGTATACGCTTAGAAATTTTTGTCTTGTTTCTATAGAAGGAATCACATAAGCCACATGGTTTTTTAATGAAACTATATCATTGTAGGTATATCTTTTAAACAAAATAATATAAACTGTTTCTGTGCAAAGAACCTCGTCTTCAATTACTTTTTCAAGATTAATGTTGGTTACACCCTATCTATATTGGTGGGTAGGTACAAATAAATAAAGAAGAAAACCTGTAGAAACTATATCTGGTTTTCCATTCTGTTTTTTTTATATTCATTTCCGAGAAAAGATATAAATTTATTATTTACAGAGAGTTTTTAAAATGTTCAGAGAAGAACACGATTTTAAAATTCTGTATTTTATTAAATTGATTAACCCGTCAGTATTCGCGCTATGAGAATTTGGTTTACGCTCGACTTAAAATATAAATAACTTTTATTTTCAAATCATTGCTTGTTGTGTGTTTGTTATTTCTCAATTAGGTATAAAGGAAGCTTACATACGTTTTTGATCTTATTTGGAACAAGTAAAAAATTGTGTAATAATCCTTAGGTAGTCCATTGCAAACAACATTGAGAAAGGACGTTGTCAAGCTTCGTAGGTCGAAGAGATATTTTGATATGTACATATCCGACAGGCTAAAATTTTGAATTGTAGGTCGCTTTTTTTTAAATATTTCGTTGCGTGCAAAGTAGGTAGAAGGGGCAATTGAATGAATCGCCACGCTGCTTTCTTATGAAATTTGAAATAAATCACACATTTTATTTAAACTTAGAAATTGTGAAAATAAGAGACAAAATTGTATTGCATTAGTATTTTCTAAACATAATAACTTATTAAAATTTCTTAGAAAATACATTTTCAATATAAACCATATATACAAACCATAGACTTTGTTTGTTCATTCATACAATTATATTAATGAAGTAGTGTCTCATTATCATGGAAACTCTTGAAATGAAACTCATGCACGTAGCGAATAGATCGTTTTTATGATAATATATTGTGATTTATGTATGGCTGCTTTGCCGCTAACTCTATCTTCAATTGTAAACGATGTCTTTTTACTTATAGATTTATTTTTACGATGAATAGAGAATGAAAATTGGAGGTATTATAAAAACGTTTATACATAGAAAAGTGTACACGTACATACAGCTGATATTGACATGTTTGATTAATTAATATAATAATTTTATGATCGGTTTTTCTGTATTTGTTGTTGTTCGTTAGGGTTCTCTGTGTTTAGTACAGTTAATGATGTTACAAATAAAGGAAAATGAAAGAAACCGCTCTAGTTTTTCTAAAACCTCATGAAATCTGTTTCTTGGGTGTCAAATGTCTTAGGTGAGGTATGAGTTAGTGACGCAAATGTATTAAAACTATTTGTTAATAAACAATAAAATGCTAATTCAATGGAACGGTTAATATTAAAGTTGACTTACAAAATTAGGCAACTTGAATTACGTATACGTTATATGCATATATAACAGTTTTCAATTATTTAGCAAATACTTAACATTTATATGATACAAGTTGCCTAATTACTAATTTTTTAAGTGAACTTTAACATTGATTGTCTCATTGAATTAAAAATTTATTGTTTATTAAAAAATAGAAACATTTGCAACACTAGCTCATGCGTTACTTATGATAATTGATTCCTTAAAAGCACATTCCATGAGGTTTAAGAAAAATGCGAAAGGTTTCTTTCATTTTCCTTTATTAGCCGATTTTTATAACATCTTTCACTGTACTAGTTCTGTTTTATAGAATCACTACGAACGGCAACGGCCTAAAATACAGTGTGAAATTTACGATGAAAAAATAAATAATGTTTGTGTGATTTTATAAAGATCAGGGGCTGGTTCATCTAGTTCAATGTAGCGAACGATAGGCAATTGATTTGTTGTTTTTTGTTTTTGTTTTTTCCTTCCGGATGGGAAAAATTTATTTTTATTTTTTAAATTATTATTTTTTATTAACGAGTTTCCTTTTAAGGAAAAATGAGTTGTTGCTTTCGTATTGATGTTAACTTTTGTATTATCAAATACAGGATACTCCATGATAATTGATCCAGGTATAAAATTAGTCCCAAGTTTGTAACGCTTAAAAGTATTCATACAATGAACAAAATTTTGTTAATGGTGTTCTTAAAATCATCTAAAGAGTCCATTTCCGGTTGCCTGTCTGTCTGTCAACACGATAACTCAAAAACGAACAGAGATATCAAGTTTTATAGAGTAAGTTCTCGTCAAAAATTCGTAAAATAGTTGTAAATCGTTAGAGATAGAACAAAAGTTTAAATGTAAAATATGTCCCTTATAAAAAATTAACAGCTGTTGTTTGAAACATTTTTCGTAAACATCATTGTTTACCCGTGAGGGCGCCAATTAGTTTGTACCATTATATTGTATGTATTATATGGGAATACCAGTTATGTGTGTCTGTGGCTATATAAGAGCGACTATCGTTCTTTACTTACATGACGTAAAAAAGCAAACGATTGCGTAATCAACAGTACATGTTATTTCAACAATTAACTCAGTCAAATTTTATTTTCATTTGTTAATTTTTCTTTTTTTACCCCTGCCGCAAAAAGAGGGATTTTATAATTTTGACCACTATGTGTGTCTGATGAATCGATTTGAAAGCGGTTTTTTTTTGTTTGAAAGATAATTAGGTAGAGTAGAGGTTAATTGCCAATGTTTCAAAAACATATGAGGGAGAGGGGACCAGGTTTTTTTTTAAGTTTTGTAAATTTCACTTATCTAATGAAAAGGGTTTTCTTTCCAGAGTCCGTATAAATTTCAACAACAAATTCAACTCCTACTAGGGAGGTGGAGAGGTTGCTAAAATAAAGAAAAATTCGATTCAAAACGTTCTAAAATCACTAAAACGTAAAAAAAATTTAGGGAAAATCCTTGTTAGTGCTTTCAATTTAAAGACTAAAAGAGATTTCAACTAAAAGAGATTACATAGTACAAAATTAAATTTTTGGGAATGATTGAATATTTTTAACAAAATAGTGTGATAGGCAGAGGTTAACTTACCGATCGGGGTCTGAAAGCATCCGAAGCGTTAAACAGTGCTAAGTAGTACAACTAATAAGTCGGGATGCATAGAAAAAGTTGGAGAACAGGAACATTCCTAAGGAACATTCAACGAACTAAGCCTTGTCATAAGGGGGCAAACGGCCACAGCGGGGGGCATATGTAAACCAAATTTAAAAAAATACTTATTTTGGCTTAAAATTGTCATGTAGTAGGTATTTTTGGTCGCTGAATACGAATTTGATGTCAGATTAACGGATTATTTCACGTATTTCGAAAACCATGCTAAGGGGGTATTTGGTTAACGGGTATTTTTGTTCGCTCATTCCGAATCAAAGAACTCGTGGCGCAAATATTGATCGATAACTACTTAGTTTACCGTTTTTCTGCCAAAAAAGTGAAATTCTTGGCCAAAAATGGCACAGTTTCCGGAATACATGACAGAATCCGTTAATCTGCCATCAGATTCGTAATCAGTTACCAAAAATACCTCCTGGATAACAGTTTGGACGATAAATACTAAGTTTTGCGTTATTGTGCCAAAAATAGTACGATTTTTGTAATATGTGGCACAATTCGCGTAGGTAATCTGACATCGGATTCGTATTCTTTTCGCCTATGACTTGGTAAAATGTTGGCTCCTTGGGTTCTATAAACACGTTACAAAATATCTCTTTAAAATCAGTGCTGTTTTTCCACTTTTCCACTTTCGACACTATCGTCCGGCTTATTCACTGTATTCATAAACATGAAACAGGAAATGATTTATGCTTCGACCAAACTCTTTCAGTGTCACACAACGTCTGCTAGCCCCTGAAATAAATACTTAAAATATAGCAATCTTTTTCACTATTTCCATAGCACCACCCCTTTAGTAAATAAAAAAAAATATTTTTCGACCCTCTATCCACCGTTGCTATTTTATTATTATATTATAATGATCCAACCTGTATTTTATTATTAGGTATGTTATAAATATCAAATCCGTACAATATTTTTAGTTATTTGCACAATTATGTTAGGTTGTTTATTTAGATCTTAACAATTACGATCTAAAACAAACATAAATTTTTACATCCGGTGAGCATGAGAGTAAAGAGAATGAGCGGGGCATAACTATTATTGCGCAAGGTGTTTAAAAGGTACTGAGTGGCAATCACGAACAAAACAATCAAGCCGGTGGTGTCAGTATGTCGGCTATTCTTTTAGGAGCGCATCCTTTCTTTATTATCACGTATTTGAGTTTATTGAAGTGACTTGCTGTAATTAATAAAAATGGATAAATTTCTAAATAGATCAAAACATTACCATCAACTTCCAGTGAAAGTAGTGAAACGAAACCAAAGACAAATTGTCGGTATGGCGATTTTTTGAAATTTATATCTATTTACTGAGTCTTTGCGATCCTTTGCAACCTCTTTTAAATTCATTTCGGAACACCTCACCCCAACCACTTCCAGGGGTTGGAGGTCCACATTTCGAAAAACATTGATTTAGAGCATTATTAAATTGTTTTTCTAAATGTAACTTTCTTCATGACTCATACATAATTCAACAAATTAAAATAAATTTTATTTGGTGTTGTAAAATTTTGTATTCTTGCAAATATATAGCCGATTTTAAATAATCGATTGTCGAAGAAACGATGCAATGTAGTACGAAAAAATTTGAGCATTGTAAGTCGAATTTTTATGGCATGCGGTTTTCGACATTGGATTCATTAGAGCGCCAGGAAATTTTGTGACCTAATTTGATTTATACGAAATTAAAAATATGCAATTAGCATAAATTATATGCATTTTATAATTGTATTTTAAATTGACCGTTAATACTAAACTCGCAATTCGGTTAATAGTAATGATAATCATTTCATACTCGTTACACAAGGGTTTTTGGGGTCGCTTGGTTGAAACAGTGGTAGAATTATCTAGAAACATTTTTAAAACTGTATCTTTATCTATCTCTATCTCTGTATATTATAAATGCAAAAGTAAGTATGTTTGTTTGTTTGTTTGTTTGTTACGCTTTCACGCTAAAACTAGCAAATGGTTTTTAATGAAACTGTACAGAAACATAGCTCATACTTCAGAATAACACATGAGATATAATTTATAAAGATATTTAATAAAAAATATAAAAAAAATTAAAAATTAATTTAATTTGACATACCATAAATTGCAGATTTCTGTAAAAATAGGCACTATAGGATATTTCACGGCCATCTTTTCTGATATACTCAATGAATAATATACATTCGACTATTATTACTAGACTATTATGCATTTAAAAATATAGAAAACCATACATATATTTTACCTGTGTAAAACAATCCTTGCCATTATTTCTAGTGTTTTAGACAGGGGATAAGCGAGAGCAATCTTTATCAATATTTACTTTTAAACCCAGCGAAGCGGGTGGGTATCACTCTAGTATTGAAATGCATTATAAAAGTATCTATGACAATACTGTTTATCGAAGTTAAGAATGGCAAGTGAGTGTGTTCATTCGATGGAATATACAAATTTACGTTACGTTAACTTAAAAACAATGCACTTTGATAATAAACTATACGACATCACTCACCATTCCTACAATCAATGAAATATTTATGTTGTAAAAATTAAGTGGGGCACATAAATATACGCCTTGAAAACGGTGTAAAACAAAAACCCTTCAATTTTTGCATCTTTTTTTTTTACATGCTTAACATACATAAAAAGCATTGAAGGCAAGTGAAAACAAATTGAGTGAGTTAATTGTTAAAACACCATGTATAGACAGTGTTGATAACTCTATCACATTACACATACATACATGTCACATTACACATAACTGATATTCCCATATAATACATACTACTCAATTTGCGCATAACTTGCGCTCTCACGGGTAAACAGTAATGTTTACGAAAAAATGTTTCAAACAAAAGTTGTTTATTTTTTTATAAGCAACATTTTTTACATTTAAACTTTTGTTCTGTCTCTTACGGTTTACGAGGTGGGTCCTACGGACCCAAGACCCTAATTTACCTCACCATTTACGTCCTCAGCACGCTATAAAAAGCTTAACAGACAGACAGACAGACAACCGGACAATGACAGACAATGGACTTATTAGGTGATTTTATTAACACTTTTACCAAAATTTTCTTCATAGCATCAATATTTTTAACGTTACAAACTTGAGTTTAAACTTAGTATACCTTGAAATATTTCATATACATGGTATAACTTGGGACTAAACTTAGTATACCTTGGTATATTTCTTATACATGGTGTAAAAATTGCAAAGCTTGAATTGTTAAATAAAGAATAGTATTAGGAATGAAAGAAACTGTTCCAAGATATATGCGACTACATAAAATTGGAATTGAAAGAAAGGTAATACACTTCAGTTTTATTTAAATCCTGTAGAATCCCTGCTTTGGAATTACCATGTTTTTTTAATAACTCCTTTTCGAGTATGCCTGGTTTGTTTGGGTCAAATATTGTAAATAAGTAACTCACCTATGAGTTACAGACTCTAAATTTCGAACATTGATAAGAACTCATACTTTGCACTCGTTTCGATTGCACTAGCTTTGAAGAAATTAATCATCCAGTAAAATAGAGTGGGGAAAGTTCACTTGTTTTTAAACTATAATGTTTTTTTAGAAAAATGTTTTATTTTTTCAATCTCTGAGGATATTCACTTAGCTAACGCAGCTCCTGCGTTACAAATTTTTTTAAGTAATTCCTGATTGATTATCTTCGATAGTTAAAGGCTTCCTGGTTTTCGATTGCAAATTTTGCAAGTATATGTAAATTGGATGATAATGCATTATTATGGTAAGTATGACCTGATTTTCCCATCGCTTCCACAATATTTGATATACATAAGTTCTTTAGTTTCAAATGGAATATATAAATAAAAAAACTTTTTAGGGTCAAGCTCATAAATGACTCTTTGTAAAAGGATCACAATAATCTTCTGGGTACTACTCTGCACATAATTGCTTGACTGGTCTTCATAAAATCCATTTTATTCCATAGCATTGAATGTTGTAAATAAATTAAATAATATAAATATATTTTCTAAGTACGTGTTCATAATATGTGTATTCCGTCTCAATTGTTTACAAGAGACATTAAATTATAATTTGAATTTAATATAATAATTTATTAAAATAAATATTCATAATAATAAAATTTATGAATATTTCTTGTCATTGTGCAATGTGTGGGGATAAGATTATAGGTATCAAAAACAATAGCTGATTTTCGAGACTTCCAAGCAAACAAGATTGGGTCTTTATGAGTTCTAAAAGATATATCATATTTCAGAAGTTGAGGATTTAATTTTCTGATTTGATACAATAACAAAGTTCTATTAAAAGAAAAGCTTCAATAAATCGACCTAGCAGAACCCGATCTCGCTATTAAGCCGTTTCGGGCAAGAATAATATTTGCAGTCGTACCATAAATAGGGTGTCTTTTTCAAGTTGAAATATTCTTGAAACTCGATAAATAAATTTATTCGAGGAAAATGCTTCAAGCGAAAAAAATTAGTTTCAAAACTGAGAAACGCAGGATGACCGCTTTAAATAAGAAAGTTGTTCTTTATAAATACGCAAACATTTGTTTGTAAACCGAATAGTTTTGACAGTAATTGATAACAAAAATCTTACTTTTTGTGCGTTTGTTCATTCAATTTGAGCTAAAATGGTCTTTATAGAAAAACAAACCACTTTAAATTTGTTGGAAAATTTGTTTCGAAGAATGTCTAGATTTCGCAGAAACAATTATATGAAATAATAATTTTTATACGAAAAAACAATTTTTGGTAAAACTTTATAGTCCGTTTTCGCCTAAAGTGTACGCTTCAAACATAAAATGTTACTTTAATCAATAATAACAACTTTCTAATTTAAAGTGTTCATCTGTCGAATACCAGTTGTGGAATAGAGTGAGCTTGAAAACCTAGGTCACGTTTAATGTCTTCGTAAGATGTGCGCCTGCACACGCTACTTTTATAGTCTTTTTTAAGTTGACATATGGTCAACTTAAGAAAAGCGCTCTGTATACAGGCGCTTAAGTTTCGCTTAAATACATAGATTCCAATGGTGTTTTTTCATTATTTATCTTATTTATAAATTATAATAATTTATCCATACAATTCCAGTTATCGGTATAGCTTTGGTTTAATGGAGTCCTGATTATCGAGATAACTGTACTTCATATTTTAAGGATTTGCTGCCCTACATTTTTGCCGCCCGGTGAGGTTGCCCAGCTCGCCCCTCCCTGGATCTGGCACTGCGACCAGGTTTCGGTCTCTAGGTCTTACCCCATCTTAAACCATCGCTCATACAAATGATGCAACCTTGTTGAAATACTTAAAAGTTTTGTTGTCAATTTTCTTGAGAGAGAATTTTCTTTGTTTACGCAGCTCTTGTATAAAGATACATTTTTTTTATTATTATTTGAAAATTATTGATTGGAAAATCAAAATTCAATCAAAATTGTTGTTTTGTGGCATTTCACATGAATACGAATGAGAAATGAATTAATGATTTGAAAAAAATAAAATAAAATTTTGTATACTTTTGCACATTTTCCGGTCTTTAGTCATTGAATTTTTGGTTATTTGTTACGGTTCTGATAATAATATTTATTTTGCAATTGAATTCAAGTATAAAATTTATTGTCATAACGAATGGTGACGCCATCACATATATATGTAACGTTTTCGTTATACACCGTTCCACATTAACAGTGCCGTAGTTTTATATTCATTTATTTAATCTATGCGTATACACTACAGCTCAAGATTGAAGGAACTCCTTTTCTATTCCGTAAAGATGAAACATTTCAGAATTATGAGTATCCATTTGTCCCAAGTTGTTGTCAGTGAAAACGATGTTCAGGGCGTGGAAAGTGGCTTTGTAACCGAGCAATATCGGTCAATTGGGTCATAGGTCCGTAGAAATCATTTTAAACCGTAAGAGACTGAATAATTTTAATACAAAAAATATTCCAATATTCAATGAAGTCTATTTTTAGGGAAATATTTTTGTATTTTAAAATTCGTCTCACAGTTAGTAGACAGCTAAACAAAATACCAAACAAACAAAAATTTTTTTTCTTTACATAACTCTCAAAAACATTTCTAAAATTTGATTTTGAACTAGACCAAAAAAATCATTTTTCAATAAAAAATAGTGCTCAAACATATGCATGGTATTTAAACAATCAATTCAATTTGTCGTTATCTAGTGAGTCAATTTTTTATCATACGCCAAGTCACGAGATAACCTTTAAAAAGAGGAGAACCATGGAATTTGATAAAGCAGAAAAGAAGGTCTCGCGGAGTGACAGGAATACAGGCTAGAAAAATAATATAGAACATTTTCTTACCCTTGTGACCTCGGGATTGAGATGAAGGTATTAATGACAAAAACTTCATGTGTGAGATTTATAGCCTATGTTATAAGAAAAAAGGGTTTCTTGAATTTTGATCAGTAGTGTACGTACTCTGCAATGGGTTTATAAGGATAAGAAAACTATCGATAGTAAAGACGCCAGTCAGACAGAACGAATATATTTTGATTTCAATACTAAACATGAATAAGGCAGTAAATAATAATATAAAAATTTTTATAGACAGGGACTTGAAAAAAAGAACCATACATTTGTCTTATGGAAAATAAATTTCAGCTTTCATTCTTCTGAATTTTTCAAAATATTTTTTCAAACCTCTAGCAAAAGTCTCCAAGAAGCTGAAAGCCCTCGTGACCACAATTTTCGATTAACAAAAACTTTAAGTTCGAATTTCCGAGCTATACACTTTGCTTTACAAGTCTTTATTAACACAAACGTGGACTTCAAGTTCATATTCCGATGATTATTCCCATCATAAATTATGCCATTCGAAACCATTGTTGGAAACAACCATATTAAAAGCTACAACATGTCAAAGTTTCAAAATAATCAAGCTTTGATCTTTATAGATTTTTTTTTTGCTGTTGTGGCAGTGTAGGAATTGGTCGTGACAATAAATGCGCGTAACATAGAGAAATCAACTTACCTGGTTTCTCAAACTGTTTTTATGGTAAACCCGTTTATTATATATTTTACCCACAACGTATATATCAGAAAAATGATTAGCACACGTAAAATCATAAAGCAAGCCAAGAAAGCATTTTCAAACGTGACGCTGGAATTGAATTTGGACCACTATTGGTACCACCATATTTACCCTTGCCTTAGCCTAGGAAAGTGCTCTTTAATTAAGCTTTAGCGGATACTAAAGAACAAATTTTGTTGTTAGTTTATATTTATTTTCAATAGATAAAAAACAAATTCATAGCATAAAACAATGCTTTTAGTCCGGAAGTTCATATTCCCCCTCTAAATACGGAATATCGGTATTGCTTTTACTTGTCTTTAATAGAATACATCCTGAAATGTATAATTAATTTTTACCAAAAATCAACCTTAGCTAGTCAAAACTCGCGACAACCGTTCGGTAATCCTTCTTAGTGAAGCGAGATTTGCTTACGAGCTCGGCACATGGTCTGGGCCAGTGCTGGCGAACCAATCTTTGGCATACCATGCTTGGGCCATAACTAAGAAACCAACCTTAAGTCCATTACGATGTTACCCAGGCTTTGTTCGAGATTGGCAAACCCAGCCTTAGCCTGTAGTCAGCCAAGCTTGCTCCAAGCCTGGGTAACCCTCAGTCATGGTAACCAAGCACGGGACGAAGTTATCATCCCAGAGGGTTAGGGCCAACGTTTTAAACCAGTCTTGACCCAAGCTTGCAGATCAGTTTTTGGCCTTGTTTGTAGACCAGTTTAGACCCTACCTGGGCAATCAAGCTTGGGCAAGTAATGGTAACCAAGCGTGGAACGAAGTTTTCATCCTAGCGTTTAACCAACGCTGGGCCAATAACGGCTTGCAAGCTAGGACCAACGCTTTCAACCAGTCTTGACCCAGGCTTGCAGACCAGTATTTGGCCAGGCTTGTAGACCAGTATTGTGCCTATCTAGGGCTTGGGCAAGTAATGGTAACCAAGCGTGGGACGAAGTTATCATCAGATATTTTAACCAACGCTGGGCCAATATTGGCTTGCAAACTTGGGCAATGTTGTAAATACTTGGCCTAAGCCTGGGCCTATACTGAGCCTTTTGTAAATTCCTGCATGTGCTCTACATAATTTAATGCATTAGCTTATTAAA
Source organism: Chrysoperla carnea (assembly GCF_905475395.1). Classification (NCBI taxonomy): domain Eukaryota; kingdom Metazoa; phylum Arthropoda; class Insecta; order Neuroptera; family Chrysopidae; genus Chrysoperla; species Chrysoperla carnea. Next base: position 60,800,930 of record NC_058341.1, on the reverse strand, counting down.
AATAGTTTGATTACGTGATTATTGAATGATGTTTGCGAGTAAAAATATTAGAGCAGAGAAATAACCTAAATAGTTAAATTCATTTTAATTTCAACATATTTTTATCATAAGTTTTTTTTTAATTTACTGAGTGATATTAAAAGAAGGACAATACACAAACAGGACCGAAATATTCCGAAGCTAATGTTTTTTGCTTACAACTTTACTCACCTGATGAGAGAAATTCTCAAAATTTCGGAAAGAAAATATATTTTTGAAACTATAGATAGATTGAAAAAATCTAAAATATTCATAATTCGAAAATAGATAAACTTATACGAAGATAGGAAAACTTTCAACCACATAGATACCATTTGAAAAATAAAAGTTATTTATATTTTAAATCGAGCTTATGCAAAATTCTCATAAAGCGAGTGCTGACGGGTTAGACGCGGTTGGAAATTAAGAATCTGTTCTCCTTGCTTTAGATATTAAAAAACTGTATTTATCCGTAAAGTAACGACGTAATAGTTTAAGGACGTTCATGCGTGTACCTGTTTTGCTATGTGCGTTCATAGGGAAACAGTATGTAAATTTTAGAATTTTAAATTAGTAGAAATTTTTTTTGAAATTCTATTAAAAGTTTAAATAATAGTTAACTGGTAAAAGTTTCAAGTATGGTTATCGATATAATTTTTGAAAAATATCGATTTATATTTTCCATTTAGTCTCATGTTAAACCTTACTTTTAGTCACTTTTTAAACTTAAAATTTAATGAAATTAATTCGATAACAGGATATTTTTCCTGTTTTAAATCATAGAAAATCATTTAAACTATCGCTTTATCATATTGTTTTTAATTTCTCTTCTTATATCGTTGACGCATGAACGTCCTTAATACGATCCTGTTTAATACCTTATATAATATAATAGGAAAGTTTATCGAATTATCATTATTATATAGGCGGATATTGTATGGTCGTAAAAATATATGTATAATAAATTCGTTCGAAAAATATAAACAGGCTGGACTATTGTACCTTGACGAGAGTATATTTTGGATCATTCTTCTATTTCTTCTACAGACACAATATGAAAACAAAGATAAATTATTAGAGACACCCAGAAATACGGTGTGTCAATTTATGGATCTCAACTTATATTTTCTTATATTATGCTTTATTGAATTATTTGATTGAATATATTGAAGAAGGCTTAAATATTTAAAATATTGGAAAGTTTGATATTTTGTATTTTCGACTTATTATAACCTGAGGAATCTATTTGTTAACTAAGTAATCCATTGCTTTCCCGCTGTAACAACACAGAGGGTAGAACGTTTTTCGGAAATAAATACGCCAGTAAAAAAATTTCTTTGCTAAAAATACTCAACATTTCAAATGATAGACAGTCCTACCTAGGTATATATTATATATAGACTACAAATCTATGCTAAAATCTTTTGGGTGAAATGACCCACCAGGAATGCTGTTGAAAAAGATGCTCCTATATGTAAAAATTAGTTCAAGCACCATGGCGTCAGTTTTGCGTGATACAGGTGAGAAATGAATGTCACACCCCTTGGTGTCTCACATCTGCACCAGAAATAGACGGGAAGCCAAAAATTTTTACGGTACCGAAGTTACCGGATTCTGTACGGCATTAACGTAATTCGCTTCGAACACTTATGCAGAGTTACTATCCAGCAAAGCCGTACATATTTGCTGGTGCAGGGGTGAGACACCAAAAGCTGTAACATTCATATTCTCACATATATACTCACCTGTATACCGCGCAAAACTGATACCATGGTGCTTAAACTTTCATTTTTATATACGAGCATCCTTTTCAACATGCGAATTTTTATTTATTAATTCAGAAAACCAACGTACAGAAAACATATTTACTGGCTACTCAAACTGTGGTTATTTACTTTAATTTAATAATACTAATGCAAAACTCTGAAAATGCCTCTGTTAAATTATGATTGATTGGCCTTCCTGTGTCGAGCGAGAACCTGAATTGACTTTAAAATCTTAATCAATTCAACCGAGGCTGTGGGCAAAAACAATTCTTAAAAAAATACTGTCATAAAAATTATTACTAGGAAAAAAACCACAGGAGCCCTCACAAAGCTCGAATTTCTACTAGTATTGTGCATATGTACAGGACATTCTGTTATTGATAGCAGAAAATCATACTAGAAAATTAAGCTTATCAAGACAAATGGAAAAGCTCCTAACCAAATTTCGATTTGCCGCCTAATTTGAGAGATGTGTCTGCATTGTATTTACTAATATTAATACACAATTTAATACTCCTCGTATGTATATTAATACATAAAAATACCGCCTCCTACATCTAAGTGTCTCTGTATTGGTGGAATGATTTGATAAATATGTACTATTTTGTTGTATTCTTTATAAGTAATGAAAACAAAATATTTTGTTGGTATTCGCTACCCAATTAAATCAATTTAGAATCAATTATTGTTTTATGATAGTCCCCTCTATATTCTAAAGTAACATCTACTACGTTTAATGAGTTTGATAGGTCTGTAAATGCACAAATCTTTCTATTTTTCCCATAGTCAAATCTCCCGAATTAGGCCGCAGATCGAAATTTGGCAAAGAGCTTTTCCATTTGTCTTGATAAGCTTAGTTTACTAGTATAAATTTCTGCTATCAATAACAGAACACTCTGTTTATTGTGATCCAAGGTACAACAATCTCTCATACGTATTATATCTAAAATATAATAAACATACCTATCGTCAAAAAATAAATTATTATCGTTAAATTTTATTGTTAATTTTACACGCAAGTTAAACACAAAATTTAACCAAATTAATATGTACACCATTTTATGTAGTTATATGTGTTGTATTACGTGTGATAAACACCATTGTTTAACAGGTTAACAGACAGACAGGCACATGCAGACAAACAGACAATTAACTCATAATAAAATGAATGAACTATATGATATATATTATTATTATTTTATTTATTAAATCACAAATTTTTTAATTTATTTATACGCAATTATTTATTTATATATAATTATTAATTTACATTTAATTATAACCGCAACTTTGTCAAGTTCAATAAGTTTTTAATCGTTTATTTATTACTTAATGGAAATTGTTTAATTTACATCGAAAATCAAAATTTTGATTAGATGCGATATCGTTAAGGTATAAAATTCAGTTAGGCCAAAGACAGCCCGTATAACATTGAACAAGCATTCTGAAAAAGCCGAATATAGCGTGTGTTGGCCACCCTTAACCCGCCAGCACTCACGTTAATCGTTCAATAATCTTTAGGCGCTTCATGAGCGATTAGCCGCACATATTAATATTAATAAGTTGATTTATTAATGCAGTACCTAATTAAAAACAAGTGAAAACAAACAAATAACTGAATTAATTGTTCAAATACACACATTCCATATAATATATACTATACGATTTGCGCATAATTTGCGCTCTCACGGGTAAACAGTGATGTTTACGAAAAAATGTTTCAAACAAAAGTTGTTTATTTTTTAATAAGGAAGGATTAAATTTTTGTTACATCTTTAACGGTTTACAACATGGATCTTACGGACCCAAGACCCAATTGACCTATGTTGCTCATGTACAGCTTGATATCTCTTTTGGTTTTTGAGTTATCGTAATGACAAACAGACAACCGGAAATGGAGTAATTAGGTGATTTTATGACCACCTATACCAAAATTTTGTGCGTAGCATCAATAAAAGTAGATTCTTCATCTTCGATTAATTCAAGTGAATTTAAAATATCTGGTTCCGATATTGTTTTGTCATATTTGACTAGAAGTACAAAAGTCCCAATGATAGTTAGCGAATCTACAATAAAACAATTGAATAATGAGAAAATGATACTTAATTTTATTAAAATTATAAAAATTTATTTATATATTCTTAAATTCTACTGTATTTATTAAATTATGGAATCATTTATTGAATTGAATGAATGTTATAGGTTATGTTCAAAATAACAATTCCTTCAAAATTATATTATAAATAAATTAAAACAAAGAGTACTGACTTATCGACATTTATTAAACTTATTATTAAGATTAATTTATATTTCTTAATTATTATAAAAATATTTTAATTCAAAAAATTTATTTATTATTATTAGATATTATTAAATCGCTACCCTTCCAACTGGTCTAGCGATGCAACCAAGTCCAAGAGTCAGCTCGGAATTCTGCCAATTTTGGTGGTTTACTTATATTTTCACCCTAAATGGGAGCTATGAGATCGCATTTTAGTGCAAAATTCCAGATTGGACTATTTCTTTGATCGCTATTAAAATCACCACGCAGTCATCTCGCACTGATTTTTCGACTACACAATATTCTGGAAAATTACAAAATATATAAACTGATTATTCCAACCCAAATAAGTTAATTTATTTTATGTAGGTATATTTTAAAATATTGTCATAAATCTTGTTGTAATTTAATGGGCTAATGGTTAAGTAAATAGTAAACATGTTTCTCATTTTATCTTTATAATTAACTACAGCTCAAACATTATGATAGGGACGTTTAAAGTATCTGAAAAATTAATTCAAAAATGTTATGGTTTGTTTACACTTTAAGATGTCTGCAATACAAAAGTAGTATACAGGGTGTCCCGTAAGTACTGCACGCTTTTATAACATCAGGTAGAAAATAAAATTCTATTACGAAAAGTTCTCTTTCATTTTTGGACCCGATGCATGGATAGTTAGTTATTAATAAAAATAAGCAGCGTATCAGAAGCATTGTAACTACAAAATAAACCCACTTGATTCTGCCTCAGGATGACTAATTAATGATTTTGGATTGTTTTAAAATAAATTACTAAATAATAATAATTATTTAAAACAAAATTAAATATTAAGTATTCAGTTTGAGCGGAGTCGAGAGGTTTTAATAATGTATTGCTATCAAAATTAATTATTCATTACTTATATATAATATAATTTTTTTTTATAACAATAATGATTATTTAATAATTTATTTTTAATCTATTAAAAATCATTAATTTTTACAGTATGCTCAGGACGTAAAAAGTAAAACCGAGTTCGTAAATGAGCAACATAAGTCAGTTGGTTCTTGGATCCGTAGAACTCATCTTGTAAAACGTCAGAGATTGAACACAAATTAAGAGGCAGAACAAACTAACAACTTTTGTTTGAATCATTTTTTCGTAAACATGACTGTTTACTCGTAAGGGGGAAAATTATAGTTATTGTCTATTATGTATGTATTTTAGGGAGAAGAAAGTAAGAAGTGACTTTACTTCACTTGCGTTACTTTAATTTTTACTAGAATGTTAAAAAAATGACTCATTTTCTTTCTTAGTTTGCAGAACAATCCAAATGTAAACAATAAAATTTGACGTGATTCCAATAAAAGATTCATAAAGCAGCATCTCTATACTTATAATTAATTACTAGCTAGACGCGAGCGGAATCCCACTACCGTGCTACCGGTGCCCGTGGCTACACTGTTAAGTTAGTATTAGGAGAATAAGTTTAAAAAATATTTTATGTAAAAGTGTTTAATAGTTGTGAAATATCTGTTGTGACGGCTTAATGATGTCCTTTGTATTAGGAGAATATATATAAAAACTAACATGTTTTACCAATAAACTTATTATTTAAATTTAAATTTATAATATTTTTTCGTTCAAATCATTTGTCTAGTGTGTTTTTTCCTAAGCGGTACATTTTTAAACCTTGAGTATATTTTTTACCTAGACATAATAGGCTTGAAAATGAGGAATGAATCATAGAATTTGATAAAGGAAAAAGGAAGATAAAGGTAGGACAAAGCCAACTTGCTAGAGTAATAATATGTAAGATCATGTACTTATACGCTAGCCCCCGTTACAATATTAGAATAGTATAAATTTTCAAAAAAAAAATTGACAATACGATACGCCTGTTATTTGTAAAATGCTATTCAGTTGAACATTTACAAAATCTAACAATTTTCTATTTTACGCACAACGGATTTTATTCCTGTAAATGTACTTACGTACATATTTCATTTTGTTCATAAATAATTTAAATTGTAAAATTAAAATGTACGAACATTTTCTTTCGTTTCAAAGCGAAAATTTTTCAAATGATATTAATAATTTAAATTGTGCTTGTTGTTGGTTCGTTGGTTTATTACAAGAAATTCGAACTCAGGTGTTTTAAATAAAACATTTAAAATATATATATACAGTATGTCCACCTTACAAGTATCCAAAATGATGACAGACAAATTTTTTTAAATTTATAACGAAAAGTCACTCTTCTTCAAAATCATTGCTTTTGTCAAGGAAGTAAAGTTGCCATGTTTCAAGTTTTTGTGTAGTTTAATAAAAACTACATCAAGTAGCTAAGTATCAAAAATCGAAAAAAATCCTTGACCTTCCTCATAAAAAATGTGCCTTATAAAAAAATATACAACTTTTCTTTGAAAGATTTTTTCGTAAACATCACTATTTACTCGTGAGAGTGCAAATTAGGCGCAAAATATATAGTTTGTATTATATGGGAATATCAGTTAAGTGTGTATGTATGAATGTATGTAAGTTTGACTATTTTCCTTTACTTATATGACATAAAAAAACAAACGATTGCGTAATCAACACTGTCTTTACATGGTATTTCAACAATTAAGTCAGTCAATTGTTTGTTTTCACTTGTTCATGATTATTTTATGATAAGTTACAGGACAACTTTAAAAAAACTTTTCAAAAGAGAAACGAAAGCGTCCGACAAAAAAATGACAAAAATCTTGACAGTCCAATGCCCGTAGCTCACAAAGTTTGCATTTGTATCGTCATGTTCATTGTGACTTTTGATCAGGATGCTAAGAACAGCTAAATTTCATAAAATTAGTACGGGATCCTGTACTTATTCCTAAAAAAGTTGATTTCATTGTAGTGATTTCGAATAATAACTTTTTATCGTAAAATTAAAAGCTTTTCTTTTTGTTTCATTGGGAACATGGACATACTGTATATTTTGTGTGTTACTCTTTGAATACAATTTACTCAAAATTATTTAATACAATTGTGGAAAGTAATTCTGTTACTTTATTATTATGTATTTATGCTTTGCAAAAAAACATAAAATATTTGAACTACGTGGAAAGAAAATCAATTTTCCATTATTCAAAACAGTTACGATTTTCACTTAATAAGTTCTATCGTAGACTCTAGTATCCGAAGTTGTTTTTGATATCATTTCCATAAAATATTTCAAAAACATGTGAACATATTTCCGGAAACGTTTTCCTTCGGAACTGCAGCTGTTTCGAAATTTTTTCATAATTTAGGATTTGTGCCAAACACGTTGGATTTTCGAAAAGAAGCTTCAAAAGCAAACTCAAAGGATAACAAAAGATAGTTCAAATGCCAACAACTTTTTTTTCGAAACGGACTACCACAAATTCGAATTGGTAACTTATCATAAAAAGTTCTATATCTCAGCCAATTAATACTAGAAGAACGTATAAAAAATGAAAATGTACAAAATGACGTCATCTAAAATTTTGTTTGAAACTTTATTATTTATTTTACTCATAATTATCAAGTCTAGTAGGCTTGGGACAAAGTTATCACATCTTACTTACCTCCATTGCTTCTAGGGAGGGAAAGTTCCTCCATTAATGTCAAAGCAACTTTCATGTATTATACTTTTGTTCTATCTCTTACCGTTTACAATTGATGCTGACCATGCTGCTCATTTTTTATTGGAATTGAATTTAAGAGTCCTATATGGTTTTGAATGTTTAAATCCTGTATATAAAACAAGAATCAATTGGACTATGTTCCTCATTTACGAATTATACCTCATTTTTTACGGCCTTGGCACGCTATAAAATTTTCAGCTTGATATTTTTTTTCGTGTTTGAATAATCGTGATGACAGACGTACAGGCGACAGACGACAGACAACCTAAAATGGACTAATTAGGTGATTTTATGAATACCTTTACCAAAATTTTGTTTCGAAAAGTATCGATATTTTTAAGCGTTACAAACTTGGGACTAAACTTAGTATTTTTTTTTTCAATTCTCTTTAATTAAAATTGCTAAAAAAGGTATTTGTCAATACTTAGTTTACGCTGTATGTATCATATTAAAAACATCAAATATAATCGAATAGACCATGATGTAAATAAATATCGTTTGCATGATTAAAAGTAAACAAAAACAAAAAGTAATACCTTGGTATATTTAATATACATGGCATAATAACATTAAAATATTAAGAAAGAATTTTCTCTATTAATAGCACTGTTGTTCCTGAACACTATTTAATTTTTTGTTGAGAATTTCAATATTAAACAACTATCAATATAAACGTGTGAACTATGGTACAATATCATGAGGTACCATAGTTTACACCCTTCTATATTGTACCTAGAATCACGTTCATCGCTTGGGCTTGCATCGGCTCTTTTCAACATTTAAGCATTAAAGTTCACTTTAACGTACAGCACCATAGAATTTATGTGATTAAAACATTGAAAACCTTACATAATTGTTTTTCAGCATTCACTACTTCACTACACATTCACTAACTGTAAACGCACAGCAACAGATTCAACTGCTATTGTTTTAATTTCCAGGGGCGAATGTTACTTCTTTCTCCCACTCTAACTTCGCATAGCTATACTTGGAAATCGACAAATTAAAAAATTTAATCATAGAATTTAAGATAAGAAATAATTATGCCTAAATTCCCAATTTTTCCAATTTACGTCAAAATTAATATCTGGAAAACAAGAATTTATATCTCAAATTTTCTGTCTTAAAGCATTTCTTTCAACTCCCCTACTTTATTTTGTTAAATTCTGTCGAGAGAATTTTTAAATAACTGGGAGGATAGTGAGTTTTTCCAGCTGATTAACTCGCGATCTAAAATACCAAAATTTCTGGAACTTCAAAATCTCACATCTTTCTCTCACAACATTATTCTGAGCCTGTGAAAAAATCGACCAAATCTGTCAACAGGTGCTTTTATGAATACATTAATTTTATTTCTTGATTATCTCCTCAAAATTAAACCTTATTGTCAAAAATGAAGGTACTGTACTTACCTATCCTACTCTAGGTAAGGCTATAAAATTGTCCCCGACAATTCGTACCGATGGAAAATTCATATAAAATTGTAGGGGAAAATGGAGTTTCTTGACGAGCGTATCAGTTTTCATAAAAAGGACGTGATGCACTCCTTGTGTGGCATAGCCTTTGAATTTTCGATTACCATGACATTTCGAGTCTTCATTTGAATCCAGGAAAAAATAATCCGGGAAAATAGCGACTTCAGAACCCAACCAACTCCTCTATGGTCGACAAACTCAACCTAACCAATTCGTAATTTATAAGAACGCAGTTATCCGTCGTTTTTTTTTTTTTTTTTATTATTTACTAGTATATTTAAGAAGCGTAACTTGAACCTCACTTTTTATCTTTAAAAGTAGCTCAGGTAGGAGCCGAAAAGCCTCAAGAATAACGAAGTTACATGCCTGTAAATGGTGTGTATTTTTTACGAAACAAAAAGTGTTGCGTTATTTTTGTATTCAGTGTATTATGTATATATAATTTACCTGAATGCTTAATTTTTCAAGTAATTTTTGAAGATGAGTATACTTTAAAAAAATAAGCACTTTTGGGAGTTCTCATGTGTGCTTTACTGTTATTAAATTTTTATATAAATTAAAATGGTAATGAATAATATTATATATTTTTACAGAAAAATGTTGTAAATTATTATTTCAAACCAACTGTGTGACATTTTATTTAGGAAGATATTTATTTAAAAAAATTGTCAAACACGATTAAGAATGGGATATTTTTCATCAAAAGCATCGACTATCATTACAGACAAAACGTTTATGTATTGTGGGATTTCTAATACACATAATCTACACGCAACAGATATAGAACTACTAAGCAAATACGTCGTCCCCGAAAATGAAATACAATAATAATGAAGTATTCAGCATTCCAATTAAACAGTATACCGTCTTCATGAGCTCTTAAAGAAATCAAAATTAAGATCAGGATGTCTTAAAGTTTTCCAAAAACATTATTAGCCTAAGAGGGACATGCAAGTTTTAGTCGCGAACAGGTGCATGAATTTTTTGTTGTGGCAAATAAAAATTCAAGGTTAATCAAACATATGGCGGAACATCAGCCAAATTTTCTTTCAAAGAAAAAAATCAAAATCGGTTAATCCGTTAAGGGGCTACAGGCAGACACACACACATATAGCGGTCAAACTTATAACACCCCTGTTTATGGTTCGGATGTCAGAAAAAAGGTATTCAAAATGAAAATCTTTGCAATTCATTCAATTACGATTTCTTTTCTTAGTGGCTTAATTATGAGGTCGATTGTCAACTTAATTAAAATTAAACCAAATTTTGGTTCCCATAAAAATAACTACGAAGTTTTGGTTGAGTTAAAAATTTAAAGAGACCCTTAATACATAATCAGATTCGCTTGTGACATCGTATTTTGATAGGTCGGTAATTTGTTCGAGAATGTTCTTAGTTATGTGTTTCAAAAAAATCTACTCAGCTGTTTGAAGACCATCGCCTCTTTTCTAATCCTTTCAAGTACGGAATCCTTAACTGACGCTTGAAGAAAAGCTAAAAACACTTTCGATCAAATTAACTTTCGACAAAAAATATATCAAAATCGGTTCATTCGCTTAAAAGCTACGATGTTACAAGCAGACACGTTAAACTTACCCGAAAATATTTTTAAAATCTCAGCGCCGCGATAGAAAAGAATGAATCTTTTATCAGGTCACCCACCTGATCATTATGATTGAATAAAAAGATTATAGAACGAGGATAGAATAGGTTCATATATTTATTTATTTTGTAGAAATTTTGTATTCGATTTTTTAAATTTAGTAAAGATATGTTCACCTCTGTTTTTTTCTTGTAAAATGTATTGAACAGATTCATTTTTCATATGAGCATTGTTGCCGAAATTCCCAGTTTAGTCATTCAAATTTCCTTTCAATTTCTTAATTTCCCTTTTACTTTTTTGTCTGAATTAGGAATTGTAATCATGTAAAACAACATTTACTTAATTGCATTCTGCGACACAATATTCAGCAATATTTATTCAAAAGCACTTTACCTGATTTATCCGGTCAAATTAAATAAAAAAATGTGAGTGAAGGTACAAAAATTCACATCCTGCTGAAATTTGATAGGATTGTTCAAAAAATCATCATATATGAAATCTCAAAAGCCTTCATCGATTCGAAATGAAAAAATTTACAGGGGGTCAAAGGTTACAAAAAAGGTTCTTCAGTTTTTCTTGATTTGCAGCAAAACGGTAAGTTTTATTATAAAATTAGTTCAGACGAAAATTGTAGATTAGATAATTAAAAATAAAAATGTCTCCATACTTTTTTCCTTAGAGACACCGTTTCTGAGATGTAACGATTCAAAAAGTTGGAATAGTTTCAATCGTCCTAATATGTATAAGCACGCCACGTACATCACTGATGTAAAAATATTTTTCTATTAAAATCTGTGTAACTAACTGTGTAAAAAGTGTAACTAACATATATACAATTTTACTTACATATATACAATTTTTACTTACATATATTCGTTGGGTGCGTTGTCATAATTTGCATTGGATAATTTTAGTGTAAAGGTGGCTGTTATGACTAATTTTCAATTCTTTACATGTAAATGGTATACAGTAAATGCCCAGTTCAAATTATTCGAAATATAGCAATTAATTAAACTTGTTGCTTTAGAAATTGTGATACTAAGATACGAAATTGTATAAATAATATTTTTTATATGTAAATACACATAATTACTGATTTAAATTTGTTAAAAAATATTATTAAATTTTCAATGTGAGCCACACAGCTATTTGTCCATACATAAAATCATATGAGCATTACAACTCTACCAACTTTTCTCAGAAACGGTGGTTCTTATGAAAAAAAGTATTGAGACATTTTTTATATTTAATTTTCTGATCTACAATTTTCATCTGAACAAATTTTTTTGATAAAACTTCGATCGTTTCGCTGAAAATCGCGAGAAACACGTTTTTGTGACATTTGACCCCGCGTAAATTATTTTCCACATCTCGGATCGATGAGGACTTTTAAAATTTCATTTATGATGGTGTTTTGACCAATCTTACCAAATTTCAGCCAGATGCAAATTTTTGTACCTTCGGATGTTTTAATTGACCGGATAAAAAAAATTGTTGGTTGCCTGAACAAACCAAAACTGAAATTTTCAAAAATATAGCCAGCCTTAATTATTTAATCGTAGGTAATCACTATAAATAGTTGTTAAATAATTAACAAGCATACTTTTGGTGAAATATTACATCTGGATAAAATTCTATGTCTATAAACTAACTTGTAAAAAGATTCCAATTAAATTAGATAGAGAGAGTCTTCCTTAAGAGGATTGTCAAATGACACCACTTTTTTTAGATGGGGGTTAACAATCACAATCTCAATCAATTAACGCAATCTTTTAACTAATTATCCTTAGTAGGTGAGTTATTTCATAATATTCAAAGACAACAAAATAATACGTCAAAGGAATATTTGTTAAATTTCTAATAATAAAACTATCCTTAGAGAGTAATTCTTTCAATTCCCGCACGTACGTCTACACAAACAAAGACACATCAAGTGATTCAAATATCATTCATTATATACTAATTACTTATTTCTTAATTATATTCAAGTTTACAAGTAGAACAAAACAAACAAGCAAAAATTTCATTATAAAAAAATCAACAAAAGAATTATCTACTTAGAAAGATTATTAACGTTTTATGTAAGACAGACAAAAGAAAAGAAAAGTTAATGACTTCTTTCAATTTCAATAAGACTTGGAAAGTATTGGAGAAATTTATTATGGTATGCCAGTCATGTAATTGTAGGACAAGTGTTAATTTTCAAAGTGATCGTTTAACTAGACTTTGGTCCGATTTTACAATACACATTAAAGTGAAGATCAACTACGAATTCATGTTATAAAAAAATTAAGAATTGTAAATTGTGCAAAATTCAGAATGACATGGAAAATTTAGTATCAATTAAACTAAAGAAATTGGAGAGTAAAGCATGGATTAGGTCAGTTTAGATTAGTACTTGGTTGATAATTCCCCTTAACCTCTTCAAAATCTTCGCCTTGAAGCATTTGCAGCTTTAAGCGAATCTCATTTCTGCCTATCTAATCTCGCCCTTCTTCCAGACCATTGACAAAACTTTGTCCGGTTGTTCCAAAATTGTAGATTTTTCAGCGCCAAATATCGACACAGGCTAAGCTCAATCTTTTCTTCATCCTCATTGCATTCCCTGCAGAAGTTGTCCTTTAAGATACCCTTTTTAAAACAGCACAGTTTATTGTAGGTAATGATTTCAGTTAAAGTTGGCTATTTCCTATCAATCTTCGGCGACAATTTCAGATGAATGACATAATTATCTCGGTCCTCATGCATCTTGTTTTAACAACTCAATTTTACTTTTGCGAATTAAATGATTGTATCACACCTGTGAAATATACCAAAAATTTTGTAGTTACATATTAAAACTATGGATTTATAATTCACGAACGACGAATTAACAAGATATGTTGTAATCGATAATTGTTCTAAGCAGCAAAATTCAGAATGACATGGAAAATTTAGTATCAATTAAACTAAAGAAATTGGAGAGTAAAGCATGGATTAGGTCAGTTTAGATTAGTACTTGGTTGATAATTCCCCTTAACCTCTTCAAAATCTTCGCCTTGAAGCATTTGCAGCTTTAAGCGAATCTCATTTCTGCCTATCTAATCTCGCCCTTCTTCCAGACCATTGACAAAACTTTTACTTTTGCGAATTAAATGATTGTATCACACCTGTGAAATATACCAAAAATTTTGTAGTTACATATTAAAACTATGGATTTATAATTCACGAACGACGAATTAACAAGATATGTTGTAATCGATAATTGTTCTAAGCAGCTGTTTTAGAAATGTGTACTACGATAATTGTATAATTTTAAGATCCTTTCTCTATAAAGAAGAGTGTTTTTAGACTATAATTGTACTAAAAAATTGTAATTATATTATCTACCATTTGATGAAGTTCTGCTGTTATATCTTGAATCGCTAATTAAACTTTTACCAATAGATTTAAACTCAAAAGATTAATTTCTGCCAATCAATTTATGAATCGTAAGTACCTGAAATAAAATTAAATCTAAGATTGGAGAAGCGAAAAAAGACGAAATTTCTAAATTTTGACGTATACCAGCGATTTTAATGATTAATTTGGGATTAAGCTTTGTTCACTCTCTAGATCTAAACTTATGGTGCCGAGTGGTGCTATTGCCTGAAGGTGGTAACCATCTGTCTAGGGAGTGGAAAAATAGATGTTGGAAATGGCACCGGGAATTTATAGAGTGATGAAGTCTAAGCAAAAAGTGAAATTTAGAGTATAAAACGTCAAATAACTGACAAAATTTACTTTTTTTGAAAAATGTATTTTATACACTTTTTAATGTATTATAAAAAACTTTGAAAATGAAAAAACTTGTCATTGCACGAAAATTAACGAACTATACTGAAAAAAAAGTTTCTCGTACCTTTTTTTTATGTTTTATTCAGCACAAAAACTGATAAATTTATCACGAGGGCTAAAATTAATGCTTGCCGCTTTACAATTTACGTACCGACAACATGCTCAAAATGTTTCTAGCAGTTTCGAATAAATATTTGTTGACATATTGCAATTTCAATGCAAAAAAAATGTGTTTATCGTTAAATAACTTAAAAAATAATAGAGCCATGTTGCCAGTACCTAAAAAAAGTCAATTGGAAAGCGGCAAGCATAAATTTTAGTTCCCATGGTAAATTCTTCAGTTTATGTGCTGAATAAAATATTTTAAAAAATGTACGAGAAACTTGATTTTCATTATAACTTTTTTCATTCCGGTTTTTTATAGTACTTTAAAAAGTACACGATATACTTTTTTCAAAAAGCGATATACCTACTTTTCCCGTTATTTGACGTTAAATACTCCGAATTTCAATCACCAATAACTCGGAAAGTGTTGAGTTTTCTAAATATACTCAAATGCCAATAATTACTCTATTGATTCCCGTAACCGTTTTAAGATATATATTTATCCTAAAAGCGGTGGTTACCAGCCTCTAGTCAAATGCACCACTCGACATCTGTTTCTTAGGGCCTACTTAACGTCAAATTTTCAGGTCAATCGGAGCTACAAGAAATTTAGGGAATTAATCCTCGATTACTAGAGTATATTACTCATGCCTGCAATTGGCTAAGCGAACAAAAAAAAAAAAACAACACATTTTCATTTCCCTGTTATATGACCTATGTTGAATAGCCTAAATTAAAGTATTCCTAAACGTTATTAGCTAAAAGAAATTATTTAGTTCACACGGAATATAAATTCGGCTAAATGTGTATAAATCATACGCGCTACCTATCAATTTGAAAATTTATATCTATGAGATAAACGTGGAGAAAAATTAAGAGGGTTACTATCCAAGAATTTCTTGGGATTAATTATAATGGATTTTTCAAAGATGAAAATTGACTTGAAATCCTTGATTTTGTGAACACATACGATTAGTTTTTTTCAACTCATCTAATTTTTTTATTATAACTATACATATGTATACAATTTTTATTTACCAAGAGGTCCGAGTTCAACTCCTGGAGCGAGTGTATCTTTTTCAATTCTCCTTAATGAAGATTGACTCGACAAGAGATATGTCCATATATGTATAGTTGGCGACAATTATATCATATTCTAAACGACAATTATAATCGAGAGACTTAATAAATAAAAATAAGTTAATGTTGACTAATAAACAAAAACAAAAAATTCAATAAAAAAATTACACTTTGTGTCCAGAGCTAGCACGTATGGTTGAATTGCTTAAAGCGTTTGTCATGCATTAAAGAGGATTGGTTTCGCCTCCTGCCTCGAGTTTAATTTTTTAATTCAATTTAATTGAGTACGTGTATTCTTTTATTATTCACAAACATCTTAAAACGCAAATACTTATATTTTGAAATTTTGTATTTTGTTTTAAAAGGTGAAAACAATAACTTTCTATAAGAAAATTAACATATCTTCAGAGATTTACAGACAAAAACGCAGAATAACTTAAGCTATATTTAATAAATAGAGCTTCAATCAACATATACTATCGTATATTCAGTTTTTAGGCAATATGCCTGGTAATTTTGGTACGGAATATGAAGAAAAGTCAAACAAAAACCACAAAATGAAAAGTTTTATGTATATTACGGATAAAAATAAAAAGTTTTTGGCTTTTTGTATGGTATTATAAAATCACTGTAAGGTTTATTTTTTTGTTATATATTCTTTGCAGCAATTTATATTCTTGTAACTTTTATTTTTTATTTTACATTCAATAGAAATAGACAGATAGATAGATAGATGGATAGACATGCTTGTATTCGATATGTTATCGATAAAGTGTATAATACAAATATTCTACAAGCAATTGGAGCAATAAAGTTTTTGGTAACATCCGAAATATAAATCTATAAGATTTTCTGTACAAGATACATCTGACAAAACACATTTTGAAAACACATACTTCAGGCTCCTGGTGTATGAAGGGAGGAGTCTAATTTATAATATGTGTGCTCTTAGTATAAAAATAATCGAAAAAATTGGGATACTTTGATAATTAAAAAAAAAAAAAAAAAAAAAAAAAACAAACTAAGCAGTCATTTTAAAGTCCTTTCCATAGTTACATATTATTAAGTGACACCTAATACGGTTCATTGACTATCATTGGTGCTGTGAATGAACAAATTTTTCAATTTTTGCTACGCCCATATCTATTAAATTAGGCCTAAGACCGAAAATTTTTACAGTTATTAAGAGTGTATCGTGTAAAACATTGTTCACAAATAGAATATAAAACGTAGAATGCAAAAAAATTGCTTTTTCAACCCGAGTCAATTCAATTGCCAGGTTGAGTTGATACGGTTTGTATTTATTTAGAATGAATTTAAATCAATTCTGTAAAACGTGCCATAAAAAACCAACTCCGCGTTATCTCACTCTATTTGAAAACTGTTTTAGTTGACACGAATTAGTATATTTTGTTTTAGTCTTAATAAACATCACTTCATACTTTTCAACAACTACATTTGCGGATGATACTGCGATTCTATCGATTGATGTAGATCCAATTTCAGCTACTCAAAAACTGCAGACAAGTATCGATAAAATACAACATTGGTTGAATAAGAGGCGTATTCAAGTT
Source organism: Chrysoperla carnea (assembly GCF_905475395.1). NCBI lineage: Eukaryota > Metazoa > Arthropoda > Insecta > Neuroptera > Chrysopidae > Chrysoperla > Chrysoperla carnea. The sequence continues at coordinate 60,783,585 of NC_058341.1, read as the reverse complement.
AACGAGACGAAATCCGTTCAAGTAACGTTCACTTTGAGAAAAGAAACGTATCCAGCTGTTATAATGAACGGTGTCAGTTTTCCACAGTCAAATGAAGTCAAATATCCAGGTATACACCTTGGTAGAAGACATACTTGGAGTAAACACATCTGGTCGAAAAGAAAAAAGTTAAACTTGAAATTTTCTAATTTATACTGGCTCTTGGGTCAAAATTCTAAGCTATCAATGAACAATAAAGTGTTAGTGTATAAAACAATACTTAAGCCAGTGTTGACCTATGGCATTAAGCTAAAGGGATGTGCTAGCAATAATAATATTAGTAGAGTGAAATTACGCCTTGTGTATGGATTAAAAGTTCGAGCAATGAAACTTTGGGGTTTTTCTTTTCACATCAAAATAAGTATTTTTTGAAATTTTTTACTTTCCCGGAGTGGTGCAACATGTTTAAAAAACAAAATGGCGTCAAAAATGAAATTTTTTTCAGAAATTTTATCATTTTTATTTTATATTCGCAAAAGGAGACATCGGTGCATATCCAAATTTGGTAGGTTTGTAGTCAATGTTAAGAACTACTCCTCATATTTTTTTGGTGGGGTTTCGTCCCTTCCCCTCCCAGTTATATATATATGTATACATACATATGGTAAAACAGTTCATTTGACTGTAACTTGAAAAATATTCGATTGATTTTAATGAAACTAATATCAATAGTAGGTTTTATGACTTACAACTTTCGGTTAAAATTTTAGCGAAATCCGTTAAATAGTTCGGCCAAAATTTCCAATTTAGGGAATTGTTTAAAATGGCTGCCATTTTATGCCATTTTGTCCTACGAGGTTAAATTTTTTTTTAAATTGTAGCATTTTTTATTATCTTTTGATTTTATAATAAGTGACTTACCCGTAAAATGACTCCTTGATCCATATTTTTGCGAAAAACGAAAAATTTAACACTTTCTGGAAATAATTGTTTGGGGGGTGTATGGACTGGCTTTGGGGGGTGTTTTTTGCTTTGGCATGAGAAAACTATTTTTAAAAGAGGTCTATATGGTTTAAAGCAAAATTTTTAAGTTTTAACCCCCGCGCTGTAAGGGGGAAGGGGTGTATGAAATAAATGTATCTTAAAAGATTTTAAAAAGAGGTCAAAATAGTTTAAAATGCTAAAGTAACCCAAAATTTTAGCTGTTTATATTAATATAGCACTTTTTACAACATCCACCCCTTCCGCTACCCCTTTTATATTTTTTGCAAATTCAAAATTTTTAAGATGTATAAAGGGGCTTTGGGGGTCGCTGATCTCGATCTTTTGGCCCAAATAAGTACACCCCCTAAAAATATTACTATTTTTTCTTGATAATCTAGTGCAAAATTCGAGATCAGCGACCCCAAAAACCCCTTTATACGTCATAAAAATTTTGAATTTGCAAAAATATGAAAGCGGGACGGGGAGGGGTGGATGTTGTAAAAAGTGCTATATTAATATAAACAGCTAAAATTTTGGGTTACTTTAGCATTTTAAACTATTTTGACCTCTTTTTAAAATCTTTTAAGATACATTTATTTCATACACCCCTTCCCCCTTACAGCGCGGGGGTTAAAACTTAAAAATTTTGCTTTAAACCATATAGACCTCTTTTAAAAATAGTTTTCTCATGCCAAAGCAAAAAACACCCCCCAAAGCCAGTCCATACACCCCCCAAACAATTATTTCCAGAAAGTGTTAAATTTTTCGTTTTTCGCAAAAATATGGATCAAGGAGTCATTTTACGGGTAAGTCACTTATTATAAAATCAAAAGATAATAAAAAATGCTACAATTTAAAAAAAAATTTAACCTCGTAGGACAAAATGGCATAAAATGGCAGCCATTTTAAACAATTCCCTAAATTGGAAATTTTGGCCGAACTATTTAACGGATTTCGCTAAAATTTTAACCGAAAGTTGTAAGTCATAAAACCTACTATTGATATTAGTTTCATTAAAATCAATCGAATATTTTTCAAGTTACAGTCAAATGAACTGTTTTACCATATGTATGTATACATATATATATAACTGGGAGGGGAAGGGACGAAACCCCACCAAAAAAATATGAGGAGTAGTTCTTAACATTGACTACAAACCTACCAAATTTGGATATGCACCGATGTCTCCTTTTGCGAATATAAAATAAAAATGATAAAATTTCTGAAAAAAATTTCATTTTTGACGCCATTTTGTTTTTTAAACATGTTGCACCACTCCGGGAAAGTAAAAAATTTCAAAAAATACTTATTTTGATGTGAAAAGAAAAACCCCAAAGTTTCATTGCTCGAACTTTTAATCCATATAACAGCCTTTTTTTGCTTAGATTTACTCCAGTATATCGAAATACTGCAAAGATTGCTGCGAACAATTAGCGATTCCCCGTGGTATGTGCGTAATTACGCTATTCACCGAAGTCTCGAAGTGACCACAGTACGTGAAGAAATTGCGGGTTTCAGTGATAGATACCTGGCACGCATTGAGCAGCATCCAAACTCTGAAGTGATCAAACTTTTGGACAAGTGTGGCAGTGTGAACAGACTAAGCAGACAAAACGTACTATATTTAAAATTTAGGTTTTAACAGTCATTGTGAACAGACTAAATAGACAAAATGTGATATATTTAAAATTTAGTTTTATTTAACATTAGCATTAGATTAAGGCTATTCATACACTTAGTTTAAGCATATTAAGGTGATCACCAGTGGGTAGATTACCGTTCAAAATAACCTTTTAGTCACTAGATCTATTTATAGTTCTTTTAAGAATATTAAAAAAATATTTATATATAGATACATGGTGTTCTGTTATTGACTACAGATCGTCGGCCTACAGAATAAGCTCGATAAATACGATGGAAAAAGTTATTTAGCAATTTTGGGTCTAAGCCCTAATTTAAGCGCTACAGGTATGACAAAAATTGATAAATTTGTTCATTCACTGAATATCATTCGATAATCAGCAGCCAATGATAATCAGTAGATATTAGTAAACTTCATTTAATATTATTCAACTAAAGAAGGGATATCAACTGATTTCATTCGATTATATTATTTTGAAAAACATTTAAAAAAATTATTTCATTGGTTTTTGTCAAATCCCTACTTTTCATATTTTTATTATATTTTTGCAAGAAAACATTACATTATTAGTAAAAAACAAATTACGTCATAAAAGGCGTGTCTTTAATTTAACGTAAACAAACAAAATTATTAAAACTTAAAATGCAACTAGTAAAAAACTTTTGTTTGTTTACGTTAAATTAAAGACACGCCAAAAATATAAAAAAATGGAAAATTGTCCATTCTCATTGACACATAGTTTGTTTGTTTACGTACAATAATTTAATGCTTTTGCAAAATAATATAATCCAATTGAATCATGTTATAATTTTTTAAAATCCCTACCTCAGTTGAATATTATTTAAAAAATTTACTAATATCTTCTGATTATCATTGGCTACTGGTTATCGAATGATAGTCAGTGAATAATCAAATTTACCAATTTTTGTCATACCTGTAGAATGTAGATCACAAATTAGGGCTCAGATTCAAATTTGGAAAAGGGTTTTTTTTGTTGCTCGTGATGAGCTTATTTTGGGAAGTTAGGTTTCTGCAGTTAATAACAGAACACGTTGTATATATATATATATATATATATATATATACAACATTTTTTTTGAATCATTTTATTGCCCATTCTAGATACTCTAGATAATTAATTTATTTGAAATTAAAATATTTGAAGAAAATAATAAATAATTTATTAGTTTTATACCGATATACAGAGTGGATCAGTTTAATCTATTATGGTGAATAGTTCGTTTTGTAGCTAACCATTAAAAAAAAACTCTGTACCAAAAGTTGTAGAGTTTGATGGATGACATCGTGTTCTGACATGGAATTGGGCCTAGTTCTCTGTGTTGCTTTAATAGTAAATTTAGATCCTAAAATGTAAAAGATAGAATAACTCTTGAAATTAGAAAGTTGATCATCATAAAAAAATAACATTTTTATTTAAAACATTTTATCTTTCGAAGGAAATGTGACTTAAAAATATGTCATTATTCCATTTAATCGAAAGAAAACACGCTAACTACAGAAAAATGCTTTAGTTAAAATTTGTCAAGGACAAAAAAGGACATTCTCCTGTGCCCATGATTTTGACCGGAAATTTTAGTTTCAAAGTCGCTTGACCTTGATCCTCTAATTGTCTTGAAAATTTATCTGGCCTTAAAAGTTATAAACACACAAAAATGATTTTTTATCCTTGATAACATTTGTCAAAAAAACTTTCCTAAAGCTAGCGTATTTTTTTTCGATTAAATGCAAAAGGATATATTTTAGTCACATTTTTTTGTGACTGTTATTCTATCGCTAACCTTTTAGGATCTTATGTCAGAACGTAATGTCCTCAATCAAACCCAACTTTTGCTTTAGTTAATTTTTTATTGGTGAACAACTAAACCACCTATAAACCATAATAGATTAAAATGATCCACTCTGTTAGCAAAAATTGAAAGAAAATAGAATATAAGAAAATTTGAATAGCTCTAATAAATTAACGTAAAAAGCGAAAAACAAAAACAGAATATTCCTTTGAGAAATTATTATATACATTGCCGACTGTTCGTTAGGCATTGAATAGAATGCTAGTGTACGATATATTACCTACCGTATGAAATTGTTGGCATTCCATGACTTATCTGAACGTTATTTTTAAATTTTTTGAATACCTTAATATGTACATTGCTGGTAACAGATATATGAAAGAAAAACAATATATTCAAATTCATTTTAATTTGTCAAAAATGCCGACAACATGTTCAAATTCGTGTGTGTATGTATGTATGTTATACGGAAGCCTGAATGGTTCACAATCAATTTATGAGAAAGTAAAATGTGTGTTAAATGTGTACCTACTACCCACAAGTATAAAACCAACTTTTAAAAAGCCGCTAGTTCACTTTCAATAAGTGCACTTGTGACTTGTGGTATTGTGGAAACGAACCTTTTTGAAAATGTCAGTCGGTGATGATTATCCTTTAATTAGACACTACCGAAACTGTCTGGAATTATTAATAATTATATGTCCGGATTTAATAATAATATGATAATGTTTATAATTTGGCTTATGTAGTTAGTTCAAAATTTTCTTTCGTATTATTTAAAAAATATAATGCTTTAATTGTTGATGTTTTTCTTTTTCATCTGCGCAATTCTAATTTCTAACCTTTAAAAGTATTATTAAGTGTTTATTATGACGTTATAATTAGAAATCTGCACAGGACAAAATACCGACACCTTCAAAGAGGTTCGTTTCCATAATGCCACAAGTCACAAGTGCACTTGTTGAAAGTGAACTAGTTGCTTTTTAAAAGTTGGTTTTATACTTGTGGGTAGTACACATTTAAAAAATAAGCTAGTGTAGCGCCACTTTCTCATAAATTGATTGTGAGCCATTCAGGCTTCCGTAATGTTAGTGTATACTCAATGTCACAAAAAATGCTCGTTTTAAAACATTCTAAGTGTTACTATTATAACATAACATATGATGCGTACGCTTAGAATGTTTTAACTGTGGCACTTTTTCTGACAGTGAGTGTACGTGTGATGATACATTTTATAATGTAAAAATTCATTGATTCCATAAAATTGTTAAAAAATAAAACTTCTTTTTAAATTACACAGAAAAATTCTTTACGATTAAATTTTATAAAATTTAAAACACATATCATTAATGTTTACATTTGAGTATAAATTTTGAAGTCATACGAATTGTAATCAAAATAATTACGGCACAAAAGTCAATGGAAGAAACTTCATCGCAATACTCGTAATTTTAGGAATTTGCCTATTCTATATTACACCTGGACTAGCTGGACTGTCTCAAGAAGTACCTACTTCATTTGTTTATAATACTCCGAAAAAAAAAGAAAATAAGGTAAACTTTGTGGAAACATATACTATTTGGTGAGTATGCTTAGATTAAACAAAATCTGGAACGAGCGCGGAACATAAAAATTTTGGATTTTCTTTCCAGATAAACCTTGATTGCAAATATCTCCAAGCTCTAAATAAAGTTATATTCGTAATTTAAAGACCATAAAATTCTTAATAAAACAGATGTTTATCAAAACTTTTGTATATATCACAGAAACTGAGTGAAACGCGTTGCATGTGTTTTTGAATATTTACGAGTTAAACCAAGTAAACGTAGAAATTAAAAAAAGCTTTCTTCTGAAGTTTAAAGATGTTCCTTATAATGTTTATATTTTATCATAATATCGAATTGGTATTGAAACAATTGGTGACCAATTTGAAACAAACTCAATTTTTTTTAAAAACTTGTCTGTTTATACCATTTTGTTATCGCTATTCATAAAATGCATTACCTGTTGTCCGACTAAATTCTGTCCCTCGGTCTGTGGACACGATAACTCAAAAATTTAAAGAAATATCAAGATGAAATATTTATAGCGTGCTCAGAGCGTGAAAAGTAAGGATAAGGTCGTAAATAATCAACATAGGTCTATTGGGTCTTTTGTCCGTAGAACCCATCTTGTAAATTTTTGGTGATAGAACAAAAGATTAAATATAAAAAATGTTCCTTATATAAAACTAAACAGCTTTTGTTTGGAACATTTTTTCGTAAACACCACTGTTTACATGTGAGGGTGCAAATTAGGTTAGAAAAAATATTTTATGTATACGTGTATTGTATTGTATCATGTATACATGTTTTGTATATATGTATGTGTTTGTTTATTACTATGTGCACCGAGGAAGTGAGAAGAAAGATACTTTTATTACTACGTGTGTAAAAGTGATTATCTTTTTTTACTAACATGACGTAAAAAACAAACGATTGCGTATTAAACACTGACTATACATGGTATTTCAACAATTAACTCAGCCCATTGTTGGTTTTTACTTGTTTTAATTCAAAATACAAAAGATTTTCTATCTGTGATGATTGTATGAGTGTGAACTGTAATGATTGTATGTTGAAAACAACGTCTTCAGGTACAATGGGTGTGGATGATTCTAGGTACATGAAGGTGAGAACTTTTATAGGTTTATTATGATGTATTATGAAGGTTAAAAAAAACATGTACCATGGATCACTCGTTATTATCGATAGTTTAATATTTATATTCACAAAAAAAATATCTAGTGTTGAGGAATGGCAGTGCTAGGACAATTTCCATTGTAATATTTTAATGCATGTCCTTAAAAAATACATAAACGTAGGTAAATTTTAATTCTAGGTGCTATACCGTCCCGTATATTTATTGTAGTTAGAATTTTTAAGCACAAGCAAGAGAAATATGTAGATATGTAATATTTTTATTAAAATTCATTTAAACATCAATGTAATTCTCACGTTTTCATAAATGGGTAAATTTACAAATGTTGATAGAACAATATTTGTTTTCGAACCGTACATTTTCTAAAATCAACAACGAAAACAAATAGTTTTACAAATACGTGGAAAATAATAAATTTATCTTACCCATAAACACTTTTGAACAAATAAAATTTGAAATAAATTTTCTAAAATCACTTCAGGAAATAAATAGGTAATATTTCAAATTAATTACATTAAAATAGTCGCATCAATGAATGTTTTTAATCGGGAGTCTTCAATGAAAGCTCCGATTTTGATGATTTTTTTTTCAAAATGATTCTTTTTGTATATTATTTAAAATTAGAAACATTTCAGATGAGGGAAATAATCTGGAGAGGGAATAGGCAATGTCGTGACTGATATATCGACGCCCAGCCTGAATCGCTAATGATAGAAGTTTATAATTTCGAGAAGATATTGATTTTATACTGTAGGTATCACATAAGTAAGGATTTTTCGAAATTAATCTCCTAAAAAGGTGAAATAGGGGATGAACGTTTGTATGAAAATTTTTATAAACCGTCATTTATTGAGTTCACTACTTAAACGATTTTAATAGTTCTTTCGCCTATATAATGATAAATTATCACCAATTAATATAGGTTGAATTTTATTTTCAAAAAAGTTAGGATTCTGCAAGTTAAAATACAATTTTTGGGGAAAAATCACTCAAGAATGAATTTTTTATATAAGTTCACAAATATTGTTTAAACAATATAAATAACTAGCAGTTTTCCACGTTATAGTCATCAATTCTCTTTACTTCCCTTTTGTTCACTATTAAATGGATTGTAACTTTTAGTGCGAATCACTAATAATTTTGAAAAGAAAATACCGCCATGTCACTTGCTGATAATGTAGCATTCGAACGATGAAAGAATTTTTTAAATCGGTTTCGTAGTGAACTAAAATTGTCGGTTTCAATATTTATTGGATTTTTACTTTTGGCGCGGAATCTGAATTTTTTTGGAAATAAAATACAGTCCATTTTATTTGCTGAGTAGCATTCTATAGGTGGAAGAACTTTTAAAATCGGTTAAGTAGTGACCTCAAATGAACCTATATTAAGTAGTGACCTATTTATATATTTTCATACAAACTTTCATCTCCTATTTCACCCTTTTAGGGGATGAATTTCGAAAAATCCTTTTTTATGTGACTCCTACAGTATAAAATCAATATTTCCTCGAAATTCCAAACTTATATCATTAGCGATTCAGGCTAGACGTTGATATATCAGTCGCGACATTGCCTATTCCCCCTCCAGATTATTTCCCCCATCTGAAATGTTTCTGATTTTAAATTATATACAAAAAGGATCATTTTGAAAAAAAAAATCTACAAAATCGGAGCTGTTATTGAGGACTCCCTAAGAATGGCTATTTTATGTATTCCTTTATCCGGCTAAAAATATGAATCATAATCATTCTATTCTACTCATATTCAATCATAATTCTATGTGTAATTGACGAACGCAATCGATACGAATAATTCCGAAAATTATATTTATATTTATACACAAGAAAAGTATTAATCAAGTGTATGGTTAATAAACAACCATTTTGTTGTAAGGAAAACGTGTCTGTTGAGAAAACAATTATGATAAACATTTGAGAAAATTTAAAGCTCTTTTAGATCTCTAACAGTTTATAAAATTGTTATAAAGGGTGTCCCAAGATTAACGGACGCTCTTGTTGCATCAGGTAGAAAATAAAATCATGAAACGAAACCGCATTCACACACTTGCACACTTAAGCATACGTGCATGTCAGCGTAACGTTGAAGCTCACACTCTCGCAGATTCTTACTACCCCCCACTCCACTGTATTTTTGAACGATTAAAATTTGAAATATGTTTTCCACTTCAGGAAATAAATACTGTGGCGGGCTATACATATGCATACGTGTGCAAGTGCGTTAATGTCTTTTTGTCTTGGAATATTATTTTCTACATAATGCAACAAGACTTCTGGAACACCTTGTATAACAATTTCCCATTTCCTGTTTCCTACAAACTGTGGAAGATTCAGAAAAACTCGCACTCGAATAAACTGTTAGAGATCCAGTATAGTTTTAAATTTTCGCTGCAGCGTGGTTCTGGTTTGCTGCCTATTTTAATTAATAGTTAATTATCCGTCCATCGGATCAAAAATTGGAAGAGGTCTTTCCATCGTTTAATTTTATTTCTTCCTGATGCAACAAGAGCGTCGTTACTTCTGGGACACCGCCTGTATCGAACAAAATATTAATGAACAATATAGATGTTTCTCTTAAAAATATAAACAATACTTTTGCTGGCCTTTTTTTAAAGGCCATTTCATATGGCTCAGAAGATATGCTCTTTTGACCACATGTTTGATTATTAAAATATTTGTTTCAAAAATTGGAGGGAGCTGACAGATGCGCAAATTGATCGATACTTGTAGTAAAAATTAGCTCAGTTTTCGCCCCATTAGCTCAGTCGCAACAAAATTAGTTTAATTAATAGTTGTGATTGGCTGGCGTAGTGCATGGGATAAGCAAGAAGGAGGGGCACTCAACCTCTGCAATTGAGGAGCTGATAAATGAAATTATCAACGGAAAGGTGGTAAAACACATATATGGTATCACAATGGACTCTATAGCCTAAATGTGGCCTTCGTGGACAGTCAATATAACCTAACCTAACCTGTATTACAAACCCAACAATGCAGCTTTATTGAAGGAGGATTAAATTTCGCGGAAAACAAAGGAATTTTACAGATAAAAATACTTGCATATTTATAAAAAAAACTTTTAACAAAAAGAAAACCGACTTCAAAATAAAAACTTTTCGAAAACAAATTAATATGCACTTAAAAGTAAAAAAATAACGAAAATATAATATAGTTATAATTATTGTTATTTTTGGAGTCGGTGTCAGTCAAGCTAATTTAACAAACTGTTCTGCCAGTGTTGTTTCCTTGACTGACACCGACTCCAAAAATAACAATAATTTTAACTACATTATATTATCGTTATTTTTTTACTTTTAAGTGCATATTAATTTGTATTCGAAACGTTTTTATTTTGAAGTCGGTTTTCTTTTTGTTAAAAGTTTTTTTTATTTTGTGATTTTTAGTGAATCTGAAGTACACTAACTAATTTTTCACAAAAAAAAAGAATCATCGAAATCGGTTGGCGTGATATTGAGTTATTCGTCCTCTTGTCGTGCATATTTAATGCAAATTTAAGAATTTTGTCGTTTTATCACGGATGGCGTTGTCAGAACTAAACAGAAATGGAACCACACGGAAAGCACCAGCTTTCAAATAGATAAAGAATCATCAAAATCGGTTCACCAAGTCAAAAGTTCTGAGGTAACAAACATAAAAAAAAAATACAGTCGAATTGATAACCTCCCCCGCTTTTGTTTGAAATCGGTTAATAAGCCAATAATTTAAAAGGAAGAAAAGACATCCAAAAAATTTCTTGGCGTTTTATTGCTTCAATAATTATGAGACAAGAATGACATTTTTTCTGTATATAGATTTTCTGTTCGAGTTATATTTCGAGAACAGGTCGAAAATAATTCTACCTACACGGAAATACAATTGAACAAACAAATAACATAGTCAAAGAAGGATTGCATCGATATGATGATATTCCACAAATAATAATATCTTTTAGCTATATTATGTGCAAACAAACATTAATCAAAAAGTTGTATTCCCTTAGTAGTCTGTTTGTAGTGTCGCATATGACTAGCACACATTATTCTGAATGTAGTAGTCAGAAAATGTTAAGATAACATTAATTTCTGCGTTCTTTATGATGAATAACATACTAGTTCGTCACATGCCACTAAAAAATGTACCAAATACGATTTTATTCTGCCACTATGTTAAAACCAGTGATTTGCCAAATATCCGTATCGGTGGATATCCGCCATACATACGAAATCCGTATCGCTACCTGTTTATTTTTAAACATATAGAAAAAAGTTAACTAAATTCACAAGAATTTACAATCATCAGATTTTTTAAATTGTGCGAGTTCATTAATCCATCAAAAATACTCGGCTTATAAAAGCATGCAAGTCTGTTTATATAAAAACAGAATCTTAATTTTTTTTTAAAACTTCTGCCTGGCATACTTTCACAACGCATCACACGAAATTTGCAGATATAAATGTATACGGATCTTGACTGAATAACCGTATCCTTGTTTAAATCCGCGAATCTACATTTTGCCAATACAACACAGTACTAATTAAAACTATGCAAGGCTAGAACGTGGACAATATTCCTCATACAACTTACGATCGCTTCCTTAAATCGATCGACGTAAATCGACTTTGACAATTAAAGTTGTATATAAAATTTAGTAAAAAACAAAAAAATAGTAAATAAGTAACGGATTTTTTTCCGTGGTTTTTTGGTTTTCTTCATAAAATATTAAAAAAGGGAACTTTAATAATTTCACCATTTCCGTTTGCGTTACAAAAATCAAATTTTAATAATTTTCAAACTCTTGAACTTAACTAACTAGGCGATATTCAGTACAGTAAAAAAGTTTTGGTTTATTGCTCGGTACATACATATAAATTAAATACATGCCTTGTAGTCAAATAATGTGTTATTTTTGGCTTTACAATACCACGCAACTACAAAAATATATAATATATTGTGTGCAAGTGCTGCTTATAAATTTGATAATGTAGATATCTCTCTTCATTCATCAATACTCTAACTATAGTCGTCTCCGTTCATCAAATGATGGATCTTCGATGAACTCATAATAACATTAAAATTTTGTTTTTATATCATCGACAACCTTATATTTTTATGATATGATTCAAACTACAAGATTGTCTAAATATTTTAGAAAGCTTTTTATCACACTCTCTATATAAAATAAAATAAAATAATAATTTGAAGCCCGCTGACCTAGGAACTTTTTTCGATTTTTGGAAACTTGTTAATCAAAAAATGTATTTATAAAGTTTAATTGAAATCCCTAACATTATTCAAGCCTTGCATATCTCCTTAAACATTTTGGCAAAAATTAATCAAGCCAGTACATTCTTTAATATCAAGTGGCGTACTATGTATCATAAGATGAACATTCATAGCTTAGCAACATCCACACACTCTCCTGAGAGACAAACCAAGTACATATGACCTTTTTAGTTTATAATGTTAAACCATTAATAGATAATAATATTTATTGTATGCCAAGTGGTTTTAGAGTTCATAAATTAAATATGTTCATCTATCTATATTTATTTAGTCATGGTCATATTAAATTTAGACTTATTAGACCGTGCGGAATATCACTCCCGTAGTTACCGTTACCCATGGCTATCCTGTACCCGTTGCTAAAAACAACAAACACAAAATTTCCTAGAAAAGTGGTGAAATAACTCAAAAGTTCTTAAAATATTAGGAGAACATGAATTAAAAATATTAAAGTCTAGAATATTTCAAGAGTATCTGTAAAAACTAACATGCTTGTCTAATAAACAATTATTATTTATTGATGGATTTGCCTAGCGTGTTTTTTCCTAAGCGGGACATTTTTCGACCGTAAATATATTTTTCGTCAAACCTAGTCATAATAAGCTTGAAAATGAAGGGTGAGTCATGGAATTTGAAAAAGGAATAAGGAAGATAAGGGTACCACGGGTTTTTTTAAAATGATAAATGCATATTTGAAACTTCGTGAGTGAAAATAGATGAAAGTTTGGTAGGCCCGGCAAAAGGAAGCCACTCACGAAATTTCAAGAATGTATTCATCATTCAAAAAAAAGAACATGGTGTCCCACGATCTATATGTTTTTGAAAATAGAAAGAAAACTCAGCAACCACATACGAATTACTTCAAAAGCACGTATTTTTTCTGATTTCATTATAAAATGTTCTGTATGTCGTCTTTATGAGCAAATTTATACGAAAGTTGTTTTAAAGCACTTTAAGAAGAAATTTTTCTGACTTCTTAAAAAATAAAAAATATAAGCCAGAAGTTTTTTTTTTACTCCTGTACGAAGTCATACATACGAGCTCTTTTATCTTTTTTTTTTATTTTATAAAAACTTCAAATATATGATCTCTTTAACCCTTAACTGGTTGGGCGGGGATATCATACAGCTCAACGCATTTTTTCAAGCTCATAGCTTTTTAAAAATTGAATCTAGTTTGTGGGTTGGTCTCATAAACGCGGTTGACTTTCACAATTCAATGGAGACATTACATGTGCCATATATGTCCGAAAACAAAGGTCAGGGACATAAAAGCTTGCTCTAAGTGCCCCAAAGCGTGCATTTACCATATGATTGTAAAAGTTATGGTTTATTGTTTAAAAATTATTCTTGTATTTTTTGATTTTTTCTTTAAACGCTTAGTTTTCGAAGTAAAAAAATATTCGATTTTAATAAAATTATTTTATTGTTTCATTCTATGAGGGAATTTGCTTAGCTAACGCAACTCTTGCGCTACGAATTTTGTGTTTTTAGAATCATAGCAGTGAAGCAAATAAGATATAAAAGCAAACAATACTGTTTTACAGTGATTCGTAGAAGTGGAAAATGCGGACGAACGTAAAGTGTTCCGTTTTCTGGATGTTTCCGATTATCGAGTATTTCGGCTATCGAAACTTTACTGTAATTAAATATTTTTAATCTCCTTACCTTTTTTAATGTTCATGTTAAACAAATAAGAAACTGTTGAACAAATACTAAAAAAGGAAAAAATAAATATTTTTAATAAAATATTATACCAACAGAACCCGGACTAAAAATACGTATTGTTATTATACAAATTTATTTTATAACACAAATATGTTGCTAAAGTTAATCAAAATAACAGAGACCTTTTTAACACAAATGACAAGCGATTCATGGGAGATTTGACTTTGAGACGCCGAGTCAACAGCTTTCTAATTTATTAAACTGTTTTATTTTAGTGTACAGTGGAATTTCGATAAATCGAACTTCGTTAAGTCGTAGTCTTCAGTAAGTCGAAATAAAGGCCATTCTCTTTCGCTGAACCCCTAAATACGCGGTATCTCTAATATTTAGGCTTTGTAACTCGAACAAAACGTTATTTCTCAACGAGGTGTTGATAGTACATATTTATACTCTGTAACTCGAATTTCAAAAAACGAATTTTCTAGTTACTGAAGATTACGACTTAATTATGTTAGAGTTAACGAGGTTCCACTGTATTATCAAAATTAATTAAAATATATATCCATAATCTTAATAGTAACTAATATTATAAATGTTAATGTGACTTTATTTGTTTCTTTGTTTCGCTTTCACGCAAAATCTACTGGACTCATTTGATGAAATTTCACAAGACTATAGCTAATACATGAGAATATGACATAGGCTATAATTTATCTTGTTAGGATAACAGTTACGCTCCTTTGTCATATGGTCTAATAGTTGCGGAAACGAAGCACTGAAGTTCGGAAATTTGAACAGTAAGGCGGATTTAAACGGTTTGTAAACGGAACAGAAAGTTTGCGGTTTTCTGTATTCGATTCGTTAGAGCGTCTGGAAATTTTGTGACCAAAATTGATTTATACGAAATTAAAAATATGCAATTTGCATAAATAATATGCATTATATTGACCGTGAATATACTAAATTCTCAATTCGGTTAATAGAGATGAAAATGTTTATATTAAATATATTATGTGATTAAATAAATTTAAAAACACTTATTTTATTGCTTAACCACTTTATTATAATTTTATAAAGACATGTTTCGGATTTTACTCCATTTTCAACTGTGAATATGTACAACAGATTCATCGTATTTATACAACAACAATTTATACAACAACAATTTATACAATAACAACAACAATGTTGTTTATTGTATAAGTTGTATGATCTGCGTATGGTTAAAAACAATTATGTACAAAAATTAGAATAAAAATATATACAGCAACATTAATGATAAAACGCAGCATTAGAACGTTTATATCGGCTCATGAACTCAGGTCTAACTTTCATTTTCGTACCTTGCAATAAACCAAAGATTTTTTACAATACTAAAGGCAAACAAAAAACTTAAAGTAGTTAGAAACTTATTTGAAAAATAATACCTCGAAAATGAAAGTTAGACCTGCCTATAAATTTGATAATATAGATACCTCTCTTCAATCATCAATGCTCTAGTCGTGTCTGTTCATCAAATGATGAATCTTCGATGAACTCATAATTTAATTAAAATTTTGTTTGCATATCATCGACAATCTTATATTTTTATGACAACTTTATATTGTCTAAATGTTTAGATAGTTTTTTATCACACTCTCTAGATTTTTTGATATAGAAAAGGATAATCTATATGATTCATCATTTTTTCAACCAATTTCAAACGATAAAAAAAAATCCCGATGACCTAGGAATTTTTTACGATTTTTGGAAACTTTGTTAATTAAAAAAATGTATTTATAAAGTTTTATTGAAAGCCTTAGTATCATTCAATTCTGTTTAATATCTCATTAACTGTTCCATATTTTTCTAAATAGAACCAACGTACAAAATATTCAAAGCGTAAAGATAAAATAAAATAAATTTTTTATTTCGATTTTTGTGGAGTGTAAACAATAGCTTTCTGTCAGAATTGTTAACAAGTAGTATTAAGTAAAAAGTGAACAAGTATAAATACAAGCACATTGCAAATATAATTGTCGTTTAACAAGTGTGTTGTCATACATATAATTATTATCAACAGCAACATCATCACTTGAGTTTATTCAAAAATAATAAATTTAATTTATTTTAAATGATGAATAAAATATTATCACGTATGAATGTAGTAAATGTTAAATTACTTACTTACTTACTTACTACGTTACTCGTATACTTACACTTAATAAATAAATAATCCTTTTGAAATTTATAAATTATTATTATTACTTATTCAAGTTAAGTGGTAATGGTAAGGCAACCGTAGCAAGAAGTGTGGAGTACCTAACACACACTAATGCAAAAATATGGAACCAGTGTTGCGATTATGCTTTGAAAATTTACTAACTGGAATAGATTCACGTTTTTATACCATGCATATATGTAATATGCAAGGTATACTAAGTTTAGTCCCAAGTTTGTAACGCTTAAAAATATTGATGCCACGAACAAAATTTTGCTATAGTTGTTCATAGAATCACCTAATTAGTCCATTTCCGGTTGTTCGTCCATCCGTCCGTCCGTCTGTGGACACGATAACTCAAAAACGAAAAAAGATATCGAGCTGAAATTTTTACAGCGTACTCAGAACGTAAAAAGTGAGGTCGCGTTCGTAAATGAGCATCATAGGTCATTTGGGTCTTGGGTCCGTAGGATCCATCTTGTAAACCGTTAGAGATAGAACAAAAGTTTAAATGTAAAAAATGCTCCTTATCAAAAATGAACAACTTTTGCTTGAAACATTTTTTCGTAAACGTCACTGTTTACCCGTGAGGGCGCCAATTAGGTGGAAATTTTATAGTATGTACCATATTTGAATATCAGTTATGTATGCCACACGTATGTATGTGTTATGTGATAAAGAAATCAACACTAACTATGCATGGTATTTCAACAATTAATACAGTCAATTGTTTGTTTAAATAAAAATAATAAATTATTTAAACTTTTGACACGTTCGTACTCTTATTTCTGTTGAAATTTGACTTGTCATAGACAGCTTCTATTTTCTACCACCAGACAGCGCTAGAATCCCATTGCGAATACCCACGGATGTAGTAATTATAGTATATATCCATGGGAATATATACCATATAAAATATAAGTAATTAATACCATATAGTATGTCAACAAGTCTGACAAGCCCATAGAAGTAATAACATTATATATACCCTCTTTGGACAAGCCACATATCTACTATGACGTCACGTCCGTTTTAAAATTTTAATTTCCGTTTCAGGAATTTGAATTTTTCCCACAGAATTTGTACTTTTATTAATTAATTTTAAGTAATTAAAAATATGTTAATTACTAAAATAATGGCTTAGTTCAAATTTCCAGCCAATAAAGTTACGGAAAAAAAATATTTGAACCAAATTTAAATTTCATGAATATTCCCTATTGGCAACAAAGTAAGGAACGCCTCTCAAAAAAGATTGAGAAGTATACTAAATGCGAGAGCATGATTATTAATGCGCATGTCTTAATATACAATATAATATCCTGGCGGGTATTTACAACATAATAATTGCCATTTAATAAATATTATTTGATAATTAAACTTTACTAATCTGTAATATATGTCTACTTTAAAATATTTCTTGCAAATAAAACAATATCTAAACATTTTTTAGAACTTTAACACAGAATTAATTAAACAAACAGTAACTATTGAAGCAGCGACTTCCGTCAATACCATTCTCTCTTATTGTGTTTCTCTGCCAGTTGTTTGAATATTGTATTGTTGCCTGTGTTAAAGTTCTCTGTGTAGCAAAAATGTACATACTTGGTGTACGTTGGGCCTATTTAGTAAAATATGTGATCTAAGGTATTATTCGATTAATTTTTCAATCCATTATTTAATTCTAGACCGTCGGAGAGAAAAGTTGCTTTGTTTAAATGATTATACATACTACTTGAAACTTCGTTAGTGGTTTCCTTTTGGTGTTTCTTCCAAACTTCTGTCTACGACTTTTTTGGAAAGTGCTGCGTTTTCAAATGAGCATTATAAAGTCATATTTAAGCAATCAGCCTGAAAAAAACGCAGCAGGGGATTTGTTGGACTTTATGACCACTTGATAACATTAATAATTATTAAACAATAAAATATTTTGTTCGACAAAAATACTGCACCGATGAGCTTGTCTACCACCTCAAACATGCCGAATTTCAATATTTTCGCTTTTGAATAAATGCATGGTTCACTTTTGCTGAATAGTTTCATAATTATTAATGTAATCAAGTGGTCATAGTGTCCAACAAATTCCCTGCCGCGTTTTTTCATACCAATAACTTAAAAATGCCTTTATCGTGCTCTCTATAAAACGCAACACTTTCGAAAAAATTCGAAGAGAAAAGTATAGTAGATTCATCAAAAGAAAGCTACTCACCTAGTTTTAAGTATGTATTCATTTTTTCAGAACAATAGCTTAAATATGATGTTATCATGATCATTATCGAAAAAAAAATCGTAAAGTGTAGTTTCCACTCACGCAGTTTCAAGTATGTATTCATCATTTAACACTTCACTTTCAAATTTTATATCAAATTTTGTTTCAAGTCTAGTTTAACATTTTTAATGCTAATATGGCCAATTCGACATCAGGATTATCCACTATTGTATGAAACAACCGAATAACTTTCCGCTTTTTCTCTGCAATTTGTGGTCTTTATAATACAGATTCAACTATTTTAGTGTATGGTGTACCATTGGGCCTAATAAACACGCAGGCGAATTAAAGAAGACACAGAAGTATTTTATTATTGATTTATGAACAGAAAAGATATGTCGTATAGAGGATAAATTATTCCAATGCATAATAATAACATAAGAATAGATTTTGTAGTTCATTGTAGTACCTACAACTATAGGGAAAGGTGTAATACCTGAAACTTAGGTGTTTTTTTAAAACCATTTTTTAAAATATCACAATTCTTCTCTATCCAAGACAATTATCTCAACAAAATTTATTTAGTTCGATAATTAAAACATTAAAAAATTATCGATATAAACATGTGAACCATGGTACAAGATGTGTGAACAATGGTACAACGTCATAATAGACCGTGGTTTACACCTTAATGTTCCTCGAATCATTCTCACTGACTGTACATGAAAGTGCTTTCTTCAACATGTAATAGCTCACTCTTGATTGATATTGAAACATTTAAAATATTTTTTCTTACTAGTCCCTTATTTGAGCAACTGTTTACCCGTGAAGGCGCCAATTAGGACAAAATTCCGGTGCCCATTTACTCCAAAGCCATAAAAGATAGGAACATTGATTCAGAAAAGTCGTATCTAGATTTAACATACGGGAAATGAAAGTTAAAATTTTAAGTCTAAAGAACCGGAGATGTCGACCACTTTGCATTTAGGCCGTCTCATTTGTTTGATAATTCATTTTTTTCCAAAAATCTTTCATGAACATTAAGTAAATACATTAATTTAAATTAAATTAATGAAGTTTTTCGAAGTTTTTTTGAAGTTTTTATTTTTCTATTTCAAAACATATAATTAACATTGATAATAAATATTTATATTATGCTATATAATTAATGTTTTTAATTATTTGTGTAAATAATTTCTTCTGGTGTTTATTATGTGATAAGCGCATTTTTTTATATAAAAATACTCCCTAAACAAACCTGACGTAAAAAAAGTTTAGTCGTCTCATCTAAAAACCATTGATGTTTACTAAAAAATGTTTCAAACCAAAGATTATTTTTTTATAAAAAACATTTTTTACTTTTAAACTTTTGTTCTCTAACGGTTTATAAAGTGGAATTTTGCGTAAAATCGTGTAACTTGACAAAATAGACAAACTTTGAAAAGCTTGTATCTCCGAAACTATTGTTGCAACTTTAACTAGCCTTAAACATGATCTCACTTCCGAGGCAAAATCGGCAAAAACTGACATAAGGTCAAAATTTTCGATGTTTCTCTTATATTTTGGGTGTAATCCGGTCGTTTACCGAGGTCGAAAACTTGGATATAACATTGCTTTTACATTGAAAACAACATATCAATAAAACAAAAATAACTGATTTGATGCAAGGTTCAATGTTTAATTTGATTATAACATAAGTAGTGATTTAAGTATTAGAATGTGATTTTGCAACTTGAAAAAAATTGTTCATGGATAATCATTCTGTACATTCCTTGCCTTCTAATCAAAAAGCTTTGTATCTTCATATAATTGATATCTCATAAACCTGAATATACAGGGTGGGTCATTTTAATCTATAATGGCTAATAGCTCGTTTTGTAGTTTATCAATCAAAAAATAACTCGGGCAAAAGTTGCAGTTTGACGGGGGCATCATGTTCAGACATCAGATTGGACTTAGTTCTTCAGGTTTCTATAATAGCCATTTTAGATTCTAAACGATAAGAGATAGAATAACGCTTCAAATTAGAAATATGATCCTCATAAAAAAAAAACAAACAACTTTTGTCCAAAATATTTTATCGAAAAACGTCAACTTTCGTAGGAAATGCAACTTAAAAATATGTCATTATTGCTTTTATTCGAAAGAAAATACGCTTAAAGTTTATCAATAATTGTAGGTCGAAGTCATGGACATAGGCGAATGTCCTCTTGATAACTATTAGTTAAAGCATTTTACCGTAGTTAGCGTGTTTTCTTTCGATTTAATGCAATAATGACATATTTTTATTATTTATAACATTTTTTGATTTATTTTATGACATTTTTGGATGAAAAATGTTAGTTTTTTAATAAGGATCAACTTTCTAATTTAAAGTGTTATTCTACCTCTAACCGTTTAAGATCTAAATTGGCTATTAAAGAAACCCGAGGAAATAGACTCAATCTGATGTCAGAACATGAAGTTCTCCATTAAACATTTTTGTTATTTTTTGATTGGTTAATTACAAAACGATGTATTAGCTATTATAGATTAAAATGACGTGCACTGTGTATTAGCACCGTGCCTGAGTTTTATTGGAGGCGTTTCCATTGTAACGATACACTTCTCTAATTATATAATTGTATGGATTGCATTCATGACTTACATTGAAACTTTAACATTATTGTCTCACAAATTTAAATAAATAATTATGATAATTTACATTTGAAAAATAATATTTGTGCAAATTGATTTCTTATTTACACAATTTTTAATGCATTAAATTTAATTAATTAGTGTTTTTCAATAATTTTAACTTGACATTTTCTATAACATTAACATGCAAAATAGCAAATTAGTCATAACAGCCTCCGTTATCGCCAAAATTTTTCACTGGAAGCACTGGCATCGATTTTATTGTCCCTACCATGACAACGCAAACAACGAATTTCGAGAAATAAGAAAATAAACCAAGGTACATTGTATTCTCGGCACTACATCTTATTACCGTTCTACATAGAAATTCATATATAAATCATCTTGTTTGAACAAACTATCATGAACAGTCGTGTATAAATACATAACTTAAATCGACTCTTTAGTTTTTGAAATATTCTCGCGATCTTTTACAAGAAAAGTTTCTTTTTTAAATCCTCTTCAAATGGAAATTTATTCTATTATCACACCCATAAATAATTGAAAATATTTTTTCCCTTAAACAATTCAGTGTCTACTATTTTGGTCTAAGCGTTTAACGTTATTCTTTGGGTCGTCAAATCAGTAATAATTCAATAATTTGAGTTGAAAAAATCACCATTTACGTGTTTGATAAATGGGAAAAGGATGACCATCATTATCCTACTGGCGTTGCGGAATAGTAACAATCAAAGTACACGCAAGACAATTTTTTTTTATTATACTGTTACTGGGAAGTCAATGAGTCTTTTTTTCTGTCTGATATGTACTTTCTTAGTAAAAGTGCGTAGAAGATACGGTATCGTTGGTACTAGGAACAGAGAAAATACAAAATTAGAGAATTAAACTAACAAATTAAGGTATGCTCTGTACAATAGCCGTAAATTTCGAATTTTATAGTTGATGATTGAGAAAACGGGTTCGATCCCAAAGTGATCGTTGACTATTTACTTTCGCCTTTTATACTAACGTAATTATATCATATACTACCTTATATTATATTACTAACGTAATTATATCACATACTTTTCAATTTATATACTGAAAAAGTATTTGAACATGTAAGTCACTTAGAAGGTATAAAAATGGGGTGTATAAACATTACAAATATTCGATACGCGGACGATACAGTTCTAATGGCCAATAATGCAGAAAAACTACAGATACTGGTTAACGAAGTAAACCGTCAAAGCAAGGCTCTGGGCTTGAACATCAATCCACATATAAATCAAATCGGTAAAAAGCCATACTTATCTTGGGGCACTCGTTACAAGCAATCAACAAATGAAATCAAGAGAAGAATAACATTGGCTAAAATTACCTTTAACAAACTAAAAAGAATATTAATGAACAAGTACTTACATACGAATCTCTATAAAGAATAAAATCTTAAAATCATATGTGTGCTCAGTGTCAGGTTAAGGCTGTAATAGTTGGAGTATTATTAAAAACTTATTGAAGTCATTAGAAACTTGTGAGGTATGGTGCTGGAGAAAAATTTTAAAAATAAAATGGTCAGACTTTGTATCCAACGATAAAATATGAAGAAAAATTGGTTTAAAAAAATATTTGGTTCGAAGCATTCAGAAACGGCATTAAAGCAGTGGCACGCACTCACGAAGCAACCTGCCTTGTGAAAATTAGACCACTGAAAAAATAATCCACACGGCATACGATCGAAGCCTGTGGAATAGCATGTTAGTCAACGGTTGGTGCAACCAATTAACATGACACTATCATCATCGTGATGAATTATATCATATACTTGCTTGACATGCAAAACAGTTTTGTAATTTGTGCTTATTTTAAGTAAAACATGAGCTGTATAGTGGTCACTGACCCTTTTTTGAATGTGTGCCTTCAAAAATAATGATTGAAAATGACTCTCCTATGAAAAACCACGAAATTAGCTTTATTTTACAACTACATACCTGCAGGCAGTATTTAAACATATAATGTTTTTAATGGACGCCATTTTTTAATTACTCTTAACTGATATTATAAAGTTAAACGGTTTGTTAATTTGTCTGTTTGCTTGTTTGAACGCAATAAGCTCAGGAACTGGTAGGTTTGAAGACTGGTAATGTAATGACAATTACAGTCAATTTGTTCAATTTTGTTTTTGTTTTTCAACAAAAACTTAACTGTCTGCTTAGTATAAAGCCGGCATTAGAGTTCTTACCCTTAAAAACCATAAAATCCCGTATCGAAAATTAATGTTTTTAGGAAAAGAAAATTTTAAACAAGAAGTTGACACCTAGGTTAAACGCTAAACAAGAGATGATACATATTTTCGCGTTTTATGATTCTCTATTCTGTTTACAAAACATAAAATTGGGAAAATTTAAAAAAAAAATCTGTATAGGCGTCTGTATGGGTCCCTATTTGGATTACCCCACAAAGCCTATTAGATGATAAAAGTCTTTAAAGATGAATTTATTTCACATGTTTTAAATGGAAATCCGTTATCAATATATTATTATATTGGCGTCAATAGATTTGAGAGCTGTTGTATATTTTGCTCTATATATCAAAATCTATGTAAGTATTTAGGAAGGATTTATAAATGGATTCAGAATGAATGGTTCAAGGATATGTTTTAGGGTGGGAAAAAAAGTTTTTTTTTATGTACATACATATAATATATAAAAACCTTTTGAAACTTTTATTTAATTTATTTTTATATATACAATTTAACTCGGAATGCAAATCAAATTATATTTTGTTATTTTAGATGGAATATAATTGGCAAAGATATTGTTTAAAATAGGCAAAATGGCTAACAGGTAACTTCTGTTTAATATCGATTTAGCGTTGGATACAGAATAGAGCTAGCGCACAGAGATAACAAATTTACCTACTTCGTACGCAAAAGTTTCTATTTAGTATTTAGTAAAAAATATAGACTATACTGTCTATATTGTGTTGTTAATTCATTTTTGAAAGTGTTAATTATACATTGAAGTGTCACCAATTGACAGATCACGTACTTATACGTCATCAACAGAGACCGCCAAAAAACTGCGTTTAAATATCTCAAAATTATAATGTATTTTAAATATTTTTTTACACTTAATTACAACATTTTTAAACAGTATTTATATTTTTTACTTTGTTATAACGGTGTAAACAGTGAATTAAAAACTTAGAAAAAAATACATGAATATTCCCTATTGTCAAAGTTGGACAGATCTTTTTGAAATTTTGTAGAGTCATAATTGTTAATTGCGAACAACTTTTCTTAGTAATATTTTGTCAACTTATAAAAAGGAAGGGTAGTTTATCAAAAAGAAAAATAGCAAATCCAAATTTTTGGCTACCCTGTACATTATTTAGAAGTTTTAAATATGTCCACATACAAAATAAAATAAGCATAACTTTTTATAATGCAAATTTACAAGTATAGTTACCTCAAAATGCAAATTTACAAGTATAGTTACCTCAAAATGCAAATTTACAAGTATAGTTACCTCAAAATGCAAATTTACAAGTATAGTTACCTCAAAATGCAAATTTACAAGTATAGTTACCTCTATCCGTGGACACACTATATACATTTTGACTTGATGCACAACAAATTTACAGCAAATTTCACACTGCATAAAAAAAATGAAACTACTTCACTACAAATGTATTTCAATTTGTGAACAACACAATTTATTTATCACAGGCACAAAACAGCATACAAACTATAGACAGACGGACAGACAGGCTTATGTGTGGGTGTTTGAAGTAAATGTTGAAAATAGTGAATAAAATTGAAGTTTTTTTTGTGTTGTTTGGAAAATGTAATAGCATTTTGATGTATGTATAGTATTGGAAATACAGGCAGCTTTTACAACATTAAAGTTACATTTATAGGACCACCCTCATAATAGGGAATATTTAACTATTTTTTTAGTATTTTTAATTCATTGTTTACACCGTTAAAACATAGTAAAAAATATAAACACTGTTAAAAAATGCTCTAATTAAGTGTAAAAAAATATTAAAAATGCAGAATAATTTTGAGATATTTTAACGCAGTCTTTTGGCGCTCTCTGTTGATGACGTATAAGTATGTGATCTGTCAGTATGTGTTTCTAATAAAAAGTGCAGAATAGTATAACTCAATACCATACAAAACGTAAGTAATTAATACCATACAGTATGTCAACAAATTTGACAAACCAGTACTATGATATCACATCCGTATAATAATTTGAATTTCCGTTTTAGAAATTTTTAAATGCTCTCGCTGAATTTGTACTTTTATTAATTAATTTTAAGTAATTAAAAAGATTTTAATTAATAAAATAATGGTTTAGTTGAAATGTCCAGCCAATTAAGTTACGGAAAAAAATATTTGAACCAATTTAAATTTCATGAATATTTCCTATTATTACATGTTTATTGAAATATTTGAATATATAATAACATTACTAAATTATCAATTTGGCCAGTTTTACATTCCATAGCAGACTAGATATAACATTAAAAGTTAACTTTTATAACTAGTGTGCTATAGAATATAAAAACTGGACAAATTCATAATTTAGTACTGTTAATTATTTAAATATTTCAATGTAATAATTATGAGGATGGACCAAATTAATAAAAATATTCTAAATGCGAATTTTGTCACGAAAATCGATATATAGGTATTAAAAATATAATTTTTTTTCGATATCTTTAATCATCTCTGACACTAGACAAAATATTAAGACTCATCGTTACTTGTCAAATTGTAGTAGGCTGACCTTAAAATTCAGATTTCGGTTAAGTACCTTAAAAAATGTGACAGAGCACTCTGTAAGACTGTGCAAAATTTCAAATCGATATTCCTATAAATAACGGAAACATGAGGGTGTCTTCATCTTAAATGCGATACACAATATATAATATAAATGAATTATAATTATTACAGTTAAAGTTTATTCAATATCTAATATCACGGAGCTACGGAGCTAAATAAATTTCTACTTCAATAATTTACAAACTTCCACTGAACATTTGCAATGTATATTTTTATTTTATCATGATTATGTATGTAAAATGATAGGAAGAATCACTAAAACAAATCATCTGTTATTCCAATTTGAAATAAATCCACTTTGTATCGATACCAGTGGCGTGCATTACATATAGACAGAAAAACACTGCCTACCCTACATAATTAAGACAACTATTTATCAATTGAATTTATATTAGGCTTTTGGTAGTACATACTAAATTATAATAAATAATTAAAATAATAAACAATAATTTTATTATTAGTGTATGACTACAAGTTTTTTTATTTGATCTCAAAATTTTTCGAACTTGCGTTCATTCTCAAGAGATTCAATCTAATTTATACAAAATTTATTTTTAAATATTTATAATCTTGTTCTGATATCTAATATTATTTATCTACGAGTACTATTAATAAACACAACATCTTAACGGGTATCATCTATAATTCTATACGGCATACATTGAATGTTAAGTAACTTATACATTGCGATGCAATAGCGCTGCTGAGTGCCTCCAGGCCAAAACATGAACTATTCTTGCCTAAATGTTTATATGTGAGCACTCATAGCCATACGCGTCTGCGTATTATAAAATAGACAATGTCTATTTACAACACGACAAGCTACGACATTTACCGAAGTAGCTTCGTTTCTTATTCATTTAAATAGAAATACACTAGAAGTTTGATCAGTTGATCTCCATAATTTGTAACGATTAGTGATCTACGCACGTAAATTACTATTACGTTTTCGTCTTATTGCTTTTATACTGAGTCGAGTCGAATATTGATTCTTTTGGTTTGTTTATGGTAAGATTTTAACGTTGATAATAGAGAAAAATGGAGAATATTCACTGCCAAACTTGTTCAGATGGTGTGTGTTTAGAAAAATATTATGCGTTTTCAAAACTATCTTTCGATGATAAAAAGCAAGTAATCGTGAAAGGTCGTTGTACACCGGATTTGCAATTAATACAAACTAAAGGTAAAGTCAATCGTAAATTCAACACAAAACAATCTGATTCAAATTGCTGAAATTGCTTATTGGCTGACAAGTTGCAAACACAGTAATAGGTTGTTCTGTCTACTATTTACCAACAATAAACCGTCTGGAACGACACCGGTTACAACGATGATAATAATTTCTTTGCGACCGCAAAAAAAAAACACGATCCATCTGAAAAACACTAAGAAGCTTCCCTTAAGTATCTCAATTTTGGAAAAAATCAGTATACTCACACCAGCATCTTTTAACTGCTATTATTTAATTCTTATCTTTAAAGATCAGCCAATCTATGGATATTTGTGGTTACAAATACCTACATCATTATTTACTCACCATGACAATAAACCAAAATCAACACACAGTATTTTTGATTAAATAATAGCTTTTAAAAATTTCTGCCTACCCTGTTTAAAAACTCTGTGCACGCCACTGATCGATACTACTGACTATAATAGTGAGTATTATGTTAAATTGTAGGAATCGATACTTTAGTGATGTGCTTGGAGACTTCCTAAAGTGTTTCTGGCAAATTGATCCTATTAATATGGCGTAAATTTTTTTCATAAAATCATGTTAAAGTTATTCAAATATTATAAATTTTATTTATTCAGTAATATATAATGAATTATCCTGTAATTTATGTATTTGAAATAAACATTTTGGAGTCGTAAATAACTAAATAACGACTACTAAAAGCGAGTATAAAATTTTTTTGTACGTAATATACGTGGGGGTATTTTATTTAACTGGTAAAAGTAAATACCACTTGAAAAAAAGCAAAACAAGGTAGAATATCAGTAGCTTTTGACTAAGTGATGATAAAAATATTGTTTTCAAAGGAGTCTACACTCTATGGGAATTGTTTTATGTAATTTTTTGATGCTTAAAATGTTTACCAGTTACAGGCATGCAGCGCACGTAAATTTCAACTTCAAAATGAACGAGTTAAGTCACGATTCAAACCAACTTCAATCGTTAATGGTTACCCGATTTTTTTTCAGCCAAATGACCGAGGCAAAAATATTGAAAATCATTAAAATTCAATTGGTGAAAACGATTCGGAAACTCAGGAAGTTATACGAATGGCGCTACGACGTCAATTAGCACTCAATTAAATTGTAGAAAATTTAATTTCAAATAACTTTGATAAAAACCATTTTTTGTGTATAATTGAAAATAAATGAGTTATTCAATAAACAAAAATGCGAAATATGTCCAAACAGTGTTTGAAAATATGTAATATTTACAAATTGACATCACAGGCCAGTAGCCAATAAAAATCGTTTTCAATTATTTCAAATATCGAGACTTTTTAACAATTTTTTCATCTTGTTTTTATTGTTAAAAATGTGTAATTTTCGAGTTACAGGATCTACTCGACCTAAATTTTCATAAAAAAATTAACTTATGCCATGTGGTCTATAAAAAAAGCTACTTGTTGCTGATGAATATTGTGGTAGTTTTTTTTGTAAAGCTCTCATTTCTGGGTCTCGTGTTATGAAGATTAGACCAGCATAGAGTTGAGTGTGCAAAAATCGAGGACCGTATTTTGTCAATTGATTCTTGTTGAGAAAAGATTATAGATCAATATTCCGGATTTGTCAGAAACACTATTGGTCCAATTTTTGTGTGTATCTCCTCCCTTCCCCGGAGAAATAGACACGTCAATTTTATGAACCAAATAATGCTTTCAAAGATTTTTTGACTAATTTATTTACGTCAAAAAGATTCCTTTTGATAAATTAAAAAGATCCCCTTTCTATAACACTCGAAATAATGGTAAGGATTGTTTTACACAGGTAAAATATATCTATGGTTTTCTATTTTTTTTAAATTTAAAATAGTAATTATTCATTATATCAGAGAAGATGGCCGTGAAGTATTTTATATTGACTATTTTTACAGAAAACTGTAATTTATGGTAATGTCAAATGACTATTTTTACAGAAATCTGTAATTTATGGTAATGTCAAATTAATTTTTAAATTTTTTTAATTTTTTATTAATATATCTATATAAATTATATCTCATGTGTTATTCTGATATATCAGCTATATTGCTGTACATTTTCATTAAAAACCATTCGCTAGTTTTAGCGTGAAAGCGTAACAAACATACAAACAAACATACTTACTTTCGCATCTATAATATATAGAGATAGAGATAGGGCTTGACTGTCAATTATTGGAAAGTTTGTCCTTAAATAGAACTTTCTTCTTAACAACTTACCTAATACATAAAAGAAATGTAAATAAAGATAGTAAATAGTTAGATGACCCCATTATTAAACATATTGTGAATAATTTATTTAGAAAGACGAAAAACTATTAGAAACCTATTTTATTTACATAGAAATGTGTTTACTGCATAACATATGTTACTCGTTCAACACAATTACAGTTCAGTAAGGTTTGTTATAAAAGAGTGTTTCATTTTAATCTATCAAAGTAACTCAATTGAAAGTTGTTCGGTTCGAAGGAAGACATAAAATAGGAAGCATAAATTTGGAAATTCATGTCGCCTTTCGACCGCCATAATTTTGGTGTTATTTTTTCATTCATAATTTCTCTTATTAAAGGTCATAGTATCTCGTATTTGCTCCCATTGTTGCATAATAACATCAAGATCTGTAGACAATTTTTCTTAGGAAAGAACGCAAATATGAAACAGAAAAGTTATTCGATTTTAACGCTAAGATGTCACGAGTAAAAAAAATGTAAATAATACTTTAAACACTAGCGAGTATTTTTCTGTCCTACAAATTTCTCCTAATACTCTAGACATAATTTGTAATACATGTTCTCCTAATATTAATTTAAAAACTTTTGATTTTTTCATCACTTTTCTGCTAAATTTTTTTGTTGTTTGTTGTTTTTAGCCACGGATACATGTTAGCCACGAGCTACAGTGGCAGTACTACGGCAGCGCAATTCCGCATGGGTCGAGCTAATACATATTTTATTAAATTATTATTTTCGGGTCGTGATAACATCAATTTTGAAAATTGATAAAAATGTCATTAAATATACATAGTGAGTGAATGTAAATTTGCATTTTTATCAAATTGAAATCGAATTTGAATTTGAATTGAATTGAATTTTTCAAGCACTTTATATTTCACTCTCTATTTATTAATGTCAATTCTATCGACTGGGCATACTCACATCTGATAGTTTTCAATTTGATTCGACATTTCAATAAAATTTATGATTGGATAGTAAGTTGATACCACTACCATTCAAATGGGAACATAAAACTGGGAAATAAAAATCGATTGCTTGTGGTACACAGGGTGGGTCATTTTAATCTATAATGGTTAATAAAAGCTCATTTTGTAGCTAACCAATAAAAAAATTACAGATACAAAAGTTGCAAAGTTTGATAGGGGACATCATATCCCAACATCAGATTGGACCTAGTTCTTCCGCTTTCTTTACTAGACCATTTAGATCCCAAACGGTAAGAGATAGAATAACATTTTAAATAAAAAAGTTCATCCTTATAAAAAAAAACAAGCATTTTTCATCGAAACAATTTTTTTCGAAAATCTTCAGCTTTCGGAGAATATATGAATTAAAAATATGTCATTATCGCATTTAATCGAAAGAAAACACGCTAACTACGGAAAAACGATTTAGCCAAAAGTTGTTAAGGGCAGTAAGGAACATTCCCCTGTGCTCCAAATTTTAACCTACAATTATAGATCAACTTTAAGCGTATTTTCTTTTCATTAAATGCATTAATGACCTGTTTTTAAGTCGCATTTCCTCCGAAGGATTACGTTTTTCGAAAAAATGTTTTAACAAAAGTTGTTAGTCTTTTTGTAAGAACTTTCTAATTCAATGTGTCAGCTGTTAACACAACCCCAAGAACTAGTCCCAATCTGATGTCAGAACATGATATCCCCCATCAATCTTTTTGTTTGAGTTATTTTTTTATTGGTTAAACACAAAAGGACCTACTAGCCATTATTGATTAAAATATCCCCTCTTGCATGTCTTCCGTGTACGCTTATAAACTAGTCGAAATTGATTTTTGATACTTTCCTGATCTACATTCCATTATGATTCGATTAAAAACATTTCTTGTAATGAACTTAGTCACGTAAATAAAGCAAAAAATTTCCCAAAAAACTTCACGAAAAAACATTATTTTGAGCGGATCAATGTTCTCATTACATTACCTAATGTGTAGCAAAAAAAACAATGATTGTGATGAATTCTTGAAACAAATAGCACATTTTTACTGCTTCGGAATGTTTTGAAGTAATGACTGTTGATTTTGCCAATATTACGTCACCAAAAGGGATTACACCGTTTTTGATAGAATAAAAAAGGTTTAAAATTTAATTTATTTTATGGCAAGAAAGTGTGTTAATTTTGCCAGAATATAATTTTTGGTGGCTTTTGATTAGGAAAATCAACATTTTGAAGTACTTTTTCAAATATAGTAGAATATCCTATTATTCATAGGTTTAATAGTTTAATCAATTGTAAATAATATTATAAACACAGGTTTTGAATAAAAAACTGTACATTTATTATTGATTTCTAAAAAATGTTTATGAAGTGACATAAAAATAAATTAATAATAAAATTTGAGTATAAAAGATAAAATATGTAATGTAAAAGATAAAACTCCTCGGCCTTGTTCTATTTAAATGTTCGCGAGCTATTGGCATAAATTTCAAGGTTCAAACAATTCTAAAGTTTCACGGTTTTAAACCTTCTGAGTTTTGGCCTTTAATTATGGTCTAAGAAGTCATTCATTCATTATTGACAAAAGGTAAGGGTGGCTAAGGCAACTGAGAGAAAAATAGTAATTTTTAAGAAATAATACTTTGGAAAAAATCTGAGAGTAGGAAGTTATTTAAAATAAATCCGGAAGGCCACCAAAATTTAGGAAAAATGCATTTTAATTAAAAAAAAAAAGGGGGTTTCAGCGTTAAATCTCTTATTCTTTGCTTTTTTATTTATTAGAATGCATTTTTTCGTTTTTTAATTCTTACAAAAAATTGGTTATATCATATTTCCGATTTATTTTGTATAACTTCCTTCACTCCGTTTTTTATTTTTAATTCTATTTTTCTTCTAATTATCGGATTGAAAAATATTTGCACGACATAGCGGACATGAAGCATGCAATAATAACCATGGGCGAATACACGCATCGTGATACAAATGTAGACATGGTAAACAACGTACAATTTCTTCAACTTTTAAATATTCGCAACATACGGAACATTGTAATCTTGAATTGAATTGATCATTTGTAACGGATACTTCAGGTATTCTAGTTATTCGATTTATTGGCAGTGGAGGACCTCCATCAAATGATGTGCTTTCGATATCTGTACCCATTCTTGTAGATCTTGTATCCGTTCTTGTACGTCTCCTGCGTCTTTTAATTCTTGTACCCGTTGTTGGATGTCCCCTCCTACGTATTTCAATTCTTGTACCTGTTCTTGTACGTTTCCTGCGTCTGAAAATTCTTGTACCAATTACTCTACCAACCCTGTGTCTTTTAATTGTTCTAGATGGTGTGGAATATTTAAGGATTATATAAATGGCGTCGTTTAACCTTTCAGACATTTTTTTAATTTCCTTCCGATCAAATGACACTTAAATTCTGACTTAAAATCCTTCACTCGATATTCACCAATTGTATGGTTTTTTATTGTACTAATATTTAATAATTTCTAAATTTTTTAAATTAAAATTTCACAATGAATTTTCATTCCATTAATGTCAACTGTCATATTTGTTTATTTAGGTAGAAGGGCAACAAAAATCATCTCTCTGATACATTTTATAGTAGCCGGAGAGTTGATGCTGCAAGTTTCATGAAGTGTTTGAAACATCATTAAATTTTGAGATATAGTATCTACTGATTTCCTAAGCATTTGTTTGCCTGTCACTGCGCATAATTGAAAGGTGTAAAAAATATGTCCCCAAAAAACTGTGTGAATTATGGGGAAATAAACATTAATCGAAAGTTTAGACTATAAGCAGCCAAATAATTTTAATGTCAATTTAACGGAGAGCATTCTTAGTTAAATTTCAAGTGTGACTTTTAGAGTTCCGTACCCGAAACCTTTGTCGGAGATTTTTTAAATTTTATAAAGGGCTCCGCAATATTAGATAGGAAAATAGCTTTCTGTGAAACTTTTTCTAATCCACCCTAAAATGTTCTTTACTACTCTAACTACAAAAATTTTTAATTAGTAGTTTTCGAAATGTATACATATATAAGTACGTGAAACTCCTATGCTGAGCTATAAGCGCCCGTGGATGAATTTACGACGCCCATCTTAAAAGGGTCTAGTTATCGGTCGTTGGGTACTTCTGCACATCAGGCTGTCAAAGTGATTGAAAACAATTGAAATTGTTTTCATATGCTTTCAATTGATAAAAAAACAAAAGACAGCCTGATTTATACGCGAAGATTAAGTTTTAAAATCGTGAAATTTAAACTTATTCGAACGTTTAAAAGTGTGAGATTTTGAAAGTTGGCTATCGTGCACTGAAAAAGTTTTTTTTTTCACTACTAAAATGCATTACTTTAAACTAAAATCAATCTCTTTCATAGAATTAATTATTTTGTTTATTTAACTTCAGTGATTTTGTATCAATGAATTCATATTTTAATTGCAATCCCATTCTATTTTAAATACAAATATTTAACTTTACTTGTTCCAATCATTAGCAAATTGTTTGAAAGTATTTAACTTTATTGCAATATGATACCGTCAACTTCGGGATGAGGTTGTTATTAGTAAAATTTTGTTTCAGCGTAGGAACTTCTTAGAAACAGGTACATTATTTAATCAAAAAGTGATTGGTTCAGTGGCTGACGATCATAATCTTCTCCTTATATTTCCGGTATTTGTTTAAATAAATTCCCTAAAAAATTTTATCCAACGGATGAAATTTAACTATTGTAATTTTATTAATACTGTTATTTTTTAATTAAATAAAAAAAAAGTAAACAAAAAACATAGATATCAAAAACATTTTTATGTAAAAACGTTAAAAATGATATATGTGATCTTGTCTGTTAAGACAAATATTTCCCATATACTCATAAACGTATGTAAAAAAAATTCTACAAATGATTACACAACTGCTGTCTTGATTTGGATTCTAATCTTACGAATATAAAATTTTTTGTTGTTTTTCGATCAACTTCTGACATTAGATCAAGAATTTATATTTGTAAAATTCATGAAAAAATTAGGGTATAGACCAAAATTTGTGTCAGTCGTTTCAAAGCATGTACATTCATAAAAAAAACCTAAAACTGAGACTTTTAATTTTTTTTACAAAAAAGTTTGTCCCATTTCAGTTTTCGATCAAAAGTTTTGTGAATCAAAATTCTTTTTAACAATAAATATTCCCAAAATTTTATCATTAAATTAATTTTTAAGGGAAAAAAATTGAATTTTATCTTATCCACTTTTGGAAGCTGTTTAGGAAGTTAAAACACCTCTAAAAATTAAACTGCGCAAATCGAAGCTGTTTATGAAGTTTATCGCTCGAAGAAGTTTATCTTTACAAAAACGTATAAAAATTAAACTTGGCAAATCACCCCTTTCATCTCCTCAATGTCTCCTTAATAGACAACTTCTTCGGAGGAAAAAAAATTGTCTTTACCGTCAAATAATTCGAAAAATAATAAAGTTACAAAAACAGTTTTGATGAGAAAATTTTCTGCGAAAACTTTTTTTTGGAACTTTATAATTTTTGTACTTATTTAACGATAGAAATTTTTTTTTTGTTCCACTTAAATTGAAATATTTCGAAAAGTATACACGTATATGCGAATGCTAGAATAGGTTGGATTAGGTTATATTGCCTGTCAACGAAAGACGTACTAAGGTAGATTGAGTTCGTGTGAAATTAAGCACTACAGATTCGAATCTATGAAACAAAGTTCAATTTTCTATCTCTTATAATTTTCTCGGAGATTAACTCTGTAAACTTGTTTGAATACGGCATACGGCGGATTTAAATGTTTTTTTAGTCATTTTCGAAATCTATCTAGATAGTCTGCAGCGTAAAACATCAAAATTGAATGGCGATTACCGAGGATCGAATGATTTAACGTCTTGGATGCGCAACCTGACATGCTCACCTTTCACTTGTAAGTTAGGTGTGTGTATAACTTGTATACCTGTGTGCTGTTGTTAAAGCACCTATTGTTTGTACTACACCATTCTAGTAGTACATAGTACGTCCTCGGGTTTTTCCGGGCTAACATATATAACTTAAACTACATATAACGTATAACAGATAACAGATAAAGTACTATTGTTGGAATTTGACAGCCCACTATACAACACTTAAGGAGTAAACTCCAGTGCATCGGTGCTGACACACACAATTTTTTATCCCGGCCCGCTTACGATATTTTCTATTAATAATTTTTATAAAAAAAACGAAATAGTAGTTAAAATTAATGCTTTATGAGTAAGGTACTCAGCTATACCACCAGCAGTCAGATAGAAGTATTCGTCATATCATTATCATCTGTTGTTGTATAAAAGTTTTGACGAGTGACATTTATATGACAAACATATGACAACTATATAACATATTATTCGTATATAAAAACGTAATCGAAATTGTATTCCAGACAAAATTGAACCAGTAAATTACGAATTGGAGTCTAAACGAGTTTTCTTAATAATTATTAAAAATTTTAAAATTCTCATTTCTTGTTTTGACATTTCATAAAACAGGGGGAAGGAAATACAAAAAATTAAGGTTCCTCGAATTTCTATGTGTCATATTCCCCCCCCCCTCCAGTGGGAGATTTGAAAAACTGTCACTAAGTGATAGTTCTGAAAACTGTCTGCTTGTTTGATAATTCATTAGATGTGATTTTGAACATTCATCCTGCAAAATTTGAGCTCAACAAGTCGTCCCATTCCCGAATTATGTCAAAAAAACCGAAAATGTCGTTACGCGGTAAAAAAATTGAAGTGATGGTTCTGGAAACTGTGTAAAACTTGTTTGGTTGTGTTGAGGATGTCAAAAGGATCAGGAAAATATGTCTGGCAGAAAAGCAAGTGGTCAGGGATTTTTTTGGCAGCACTTTGAAAAACACAAATTATTCCCTGGGGGGAATATGACACATAGAAATTGGAGGAACCTTACAGGGCGACTTGGAACATTACCTACTATCATATTCAAGGCTCAGCAGACGGTTACCATAACTATCAGTAAATCATATGTAGATCTCTCTAACTACAAGTCGTGATGTCATTTAAGACGCCATGGCACTCTACATTGTTTTCGAAGTAAATTTCAATTGGTTTTTGAAAAAGCAAAATACATAATACAAATGGTGTTCCGTGGTATCTCGCAGATACAAAGCCAAGTTTCAAGTATGAACTATTTTTTAGAACTTGACAAAGCTCTTTATACATACCTTGGATAATTGTGATTAAATATTAAATATGGCCTATAAAATGATTTTTCATTGATCCATAACATTTTTTTTTCGGCTTTTTGTTCTTGAATTTTTAACAAAGAGTTGTGTGAGATGAGTTAATGTTTTTGATGAAGAATGTACCAACATAAAAATGTGACACTTTTCATATAAAATAAAAAAAAGTACTAATAGTTATTACGACAGAAACATTATATGTATACAAAAATACCTTACGTTACTACTCTTATAGAGATGAATGATATCTTCTAACAGTCTTTTAGAAATGTTTTATGAATGGTTGGTTCACCGTTGGTTACAAGTACTTTTTAACTATTTAATAGAAAGAGTTATTCTTTTCACACGGAAAATTGAAATAAACAATTTAGTTTAAGATATTTTTACATAATTCATACATTTCCAAGCCTATATAACGCAAAATTTTTATTTCATACATCCCTATATATATATAAAAGTAAGGATGTTTGCTTGTCTGTTTGTTTGTTTCGCTTTCACTTAAAAACTAGCGAATGGTTTTTAATGAAACTGTACAATATTATAGCTCATACATCAGAATAACACATGAGCTATAAATTATAAAGATATAGATATTTAAAAAAAAAAAAATTAAATTTAATCTGACATTTACTATGATAAATTTTTACAAAAAATTTTCAAAATGATGTTCACAGATGGAGCAGAATGATCATCATTTTGAACGAGAAATTAAAGATTTCTGTAAAAATTTAAAGCAGTAAATGTCACAATTCATGGCCACCTTTCTGATATACTCAATGAATTTTAAAATTGAAAACTGGATGCAATAAAACGGTGGTTTTTACTTTTAAGCCCCGTGAAGCGGGCGGGTATGAAGCTCAATAATTCATACATTTCCAAGCCTATATAATGCAAAATTTTTAATCCATACATAAATCACAATTTCCAAGCCTATATAATGCAAAATTTTGTTTATTTTTGCAAAATAAATTCACAAAGGACTTATTCTATACAATGTAATATTGTCAAAAAACTGAGACTGAAATATGTTTTTTTGTCTAGGTGGTCTTAAAATTGATGGATAGGTATTTGCGTGTTTTTTTTTTCTAAAGTATCATTTTGTTTGACAATTTATTCAACAAAGTTATATAAATTATATATTTAATTTTCTACGTTTTTCAGACTATTTACTAAACGATCATTACCAATCAATTTTTTTTCTGAGCCTTGTGAAAGAGATCATTGGCTTACCCGCAACATTTCTAAAGGTGTACTTATCACTGGCAGTCAAGGCTAATAGGTTTAATAATGAAGCAAGCCAACATATTAAATATGACTTTGCATTTTCAAGATAAAAAAAAGAGCGCAAGTTTCACTAAATTGCAATCTTTTTGTATGTTTTATTGCAGTGAATGTACAGTTACATAAACATTTAAAAAAAGTTCCAAATAAACAAAAAGATAGCAATTTAGTGAAACTCGCGCACTTTTTT
Source organism: Chrysoperla carnea (assembly GCF_905475395.1). NCBI lineage: Eukaryota > Metazoa > Arthropoda > Insecta > Neuroptera > Chrysopidae > Chrysoperla > Chrysoperla carnea. Next base: position 60,745,504 of record NC_058341.1, on the reverse strand, counting down.
TGAACTTCAAATGCTGTAGAATTTTTTTATTGATAACTACTAAGTCGCAAAGTTGGATTTGAACTAAGGATGCCTAAATCTACCCCTCATATTTTGAATTTTTTTCCTAGGCCCAATATTGAGCCCAGGGTAGCCCTAAACGCATTGTGATCTCCGGTTCTAGATGAGATAAAATAAATCGGTTGACTAACGTCGAAAATTGACCACTCATTTGGCCTGATATTGGCCAAACTTACAGTAGATAGTGTTTTTGTATTATGCTGACCTAAATCTACAAGACCAATTTGATTTTTTAAAAAACTACATTTTTTGGCCTAAAAACTCAAAAACGAGGTGAAACAGCATAAAAACCTATATCTTTCCAGGCATACATTTTATTTAAGTCATCCTCCTACTCTAAAAAAATATTTAAAAAAAACGGTAAATATGGTCATATCTTTTCGGTAAAATGATCCAAAAATTCGTGATAAGCGCACAAAATTATCCCTTAGTTATAGTTATACTTAATAATATTTTCAGCCATTTAAAAAAAAAAAAAAAAAAAAACAATAAAACATACCAGGAGGCCGGGAATGTATTGTGATAACAGACGAAACAGGCAAGCTGGAAATTCAATTACCGTGCCGCCTAACGGTTAATTTGGTAAATTACGAAATCAAAGTTTTTGTATGATAAATGATCAATGAATTAGAAAATTTATAATCAAATTTCTAAAAGTCATTATTATTGAGGATTATTTTATATGACAGTAGATGCTTAAGGCAGTACCAGCATGAAATCACCTTTCGACAGATTTGGCCGAATTTTTTTTCTCGGGTTTATAATAGCTTTATTTATGAATTCCTAAAATTTCATAATTTTTGACCGTTTAGATCGCGAGATATTTAAAGACAAAGTTCGCGATTTTGAGGGTCATGTCCCATTTAAAGCATGTAAAATGTCCGGTCTCTCCAACTATTTTTTATGATATTATTATATATTGAAGAAAAAGTAGAAAAAAATGTTTATACAATACAATTCTAAAAAAAAAATTTAGAAATTAATTTTCACTTTCGAGATATTAATTTTGACGTAAATTGATCGAAATTGGGACGTTGGCATAATTATTTCCCATTTTAAACGGTCAAAATTTCTGAAACTTTGGGAATTAATAGTAAGCATTATTAAATTCTTAAATTTAATTTTTCGTTAAATTCTGTCGAAAAAAAAATTGTACCATTGCTTTAACATAGAAACTGCAAATACCATGCTGGAACATCGTTAAGAAAATATAATTTTTTATTTGTTAATAAAATGTTCGTTCAAATAAAACAGGAATGAATAAAAAAACGTGTCTGTAGAAGTTATTTTATCCTAAAAACAAATATCGAGGGCTAAAATAAACAATGTTAGGATAATATGTTTTTTTTTTTTTTTTTTTTTTTTTTTGTATATATATATATAATTAAACGAGTATCCAAAGTATCCAAAAACTGGCGGATTAGAAGAGCAGAGTGATATAAATAATAAAATTCTAGAGAAAGTCCTTCATAATTATACCACGTATATATGAAATATATCAGGATATTAAGAAAGTATATTAAGTTTAGTCCCAAGTTTGTAACGCTTAAAAATATTGATGCTACCAATAAAATTTTGCTATAGGTGTTCATAAAACCACCTAGTTAGTCAAGTTCCAGTTGTCTGTCCGCCTGTCTGTCTGTCAACACGATAACTCCAAAACGAAAAAAGACATCAAGCTGAAATTTTCATAGCTTGCTTAGGATGTAAAACATGAGGTCGAGTTCGTAAATGAGCAGCATGAGTCAATTAATTACGTCTTGTAAACCGTAGGTAGAGCAATAGTATAAATTTAAAAAATATTCCTTATAAAAAAATAAAAAACATTTTTTTCCCTAATATAGCAAAGATGTGGTTTTCCTTTCTTTTCCCTAATACGGCATTTCCTGTAAAATTATTTCCGGGTGGGTCGGATAATTATAACGGGCCCAGATTTGTATAATAAATATAGGAAAAAGATGTGGCTTTCCCTATTCTTGCCCTAATATGGCAAACCCTGTAGAATTTTATCCTGACCTAATCAATTGAGCGTAAGTGGAGTAAGGGGATATGAATTTAGATAATTAAATTTTTTTTTGTTAAGGTTTTTGATTGGGTTTTCCCGATTGAGAATTAAGTACGTATCTGGAAATACCTCAATCATAATATTTTCAGATATCAAATCTGGCCCACAAATTTATTCGGGCTAAATAAATTTTCTAGTTCCGGCTCGGACATCACCTAGCCTTACAGGACTGATTCTGGAAGAATCCGATTTCCGAATCTGATCCAGTTTAGGGTACATGGGATCGATTCCGGTCTGAAACTTCTATTCGGAATATACCCCTAAATTCCATTTTACTCGATTCTTGTCACAAGTACGACGAATTTTGTTATGATAATTTTTTCTAAAGAATTTTACGTTATTTTAGTAAATTTTCTTTTTTTCGTTTTTTAAAAATTTTAGTAATTATTTTAATTTTAGTTCAAAATAATAATATTGTTGCTTGCAGAAGCAATTTTGACAATGTTCACAACCTGAAGTGAGCAACTTATTTTGTAACAGTAGGCAAAATTATAGTATATAAAGACTCGGATAGAAAAATTATTAAACACTATCGATCCAAGGCATTTGCCTAGCTGTTTTATTGAATAACTGAATATATTTAGGCTGCTAGTTGAACGGCACCGTTTAGTAAAAAGGCTAGGTTGTTAATTGAACGGCTAATTAAGCTAGTTGGCTACGACCTATAATAAATTTAATATACCTTGATATCTGAATCAAAATGTATTCTAAATGTGAAAGTAAGGATGTTTGTTTGTTTATTTGTTTACGCATAAATTACCGAATGGATTTCAATGAAACTGTACAACAATATAGCCCATACATCAGAAAAACACATGAGCTATGATTTATAAAGATAAATTTAAACAAAAATTTAAAAATAATCATACATTTTACTGCTCCATCTATGATCATCATTTTGAACCATAAATTAAAGATTTCTGTAAAATTAAAAAAAAGTAAAAGTCAAATAATTCATGGTAATCTTTCCTGATATAAGTGCTCAATGAATTATGACTATTTTACACTGAAAAAAAAAATTTAAAAATTGTGCAAATATTTTAGCTGTATAAAACAATCTCTTCGAATGTTAGCGAAGGAGGATAAGTGAGATCAAAGGAAGTAGAGGCTATTAAGCGGTGGTTTTTACTTTTAATCCCAATGAAGCGGGCGAGTATCAAGCCAGTATTTCATAAATACATGGTATAACAATAAAAGAATATGACCCTTTAAATATGATCGTATATATCATTCTACTCTTCTAATGTGGTAGCTTTGGGACACCTCGTATATATTATGCCTTTTAATTTATTTGTGTCGTATGTGAATTATTAACTTTGTTTTTATAATGTGTGTTACAGTCATTTGCATATTTAGTAGATAAATAAAAACCTTGTAACAATATTCTTTGATGTTATATAAAATATTTAGATGATAAAAGGGATATTTTTAGAAAAATGTCCAAATGTGTCATGTGCCCACAATTGCTATTTTCCTCAAATATGTTTATTTAAGGAAATGTCTACGTGGCCAGAAACAAATATTGCCTGAACCAGTGAAATTATGTTTCAAGTGTAAATGCCGAAAGTGTAAATAGGGTTTTTTCATTTTATAATCACAATTCACTTTTGTTTCGGACTAAATGATTTATAACAAATGTGATTAAATGAATAACAAATATATTCTATCCTAGCGCAACTTAGTGCTGTCAGTACGAAAAAATTAACTCTTCACTTGCGCTTAGGACACGATGAAAAGATCTATTTTTATACTTATTTGCAACCAACAAACAATTTATCTGAATGTAGTTCTCGGTAAGATACACAAATGTCGGATAAAAGTGCACTATTTCAGGCAGTCGTTTGGTTTTTTATGAAAATAAGAAATAAAAGCAAATAAAAATATATTTTACCTTGGGATTGCACGATTGCATAGGGAAGTGTCTTTCTATGAAAGTTTTTCTAACCGTACCCAAATTGTTTACTGGATCGTAAACAAGACCTTCCACATACAATCTTTCAATGCATAATTTTTGAGCTGCGGGCGATTAAAGGTACACATATATTATAGTTATAGTATATGATTACCGTGCATGATACGTGTGTGTGTAACACTATCACTAATGAATATAGTCATGCTTACTTTGTAATTTTTGTGTCGCATACGAATCGTAGAGTATGACAAAAAGAACAGAAAAAATTAAGGATGAGGCATGACTTTTTCGTATAGGACTGAGGTGGGAAAGAGTAAAGGACGGCAATGAACTTTTATTATTTTTCTGTGTGTTTTCCTTCAAGGCAAGGGAGTATTTTTTTTTTACGCCAAGCATGTATTTATGTTTCCTATATGGGCATCTTAAAATTTAAAAATCATTGGATTTATAAACCAAACGATACCACAGATACAAAAAATTCTATGTACACCATGATCTCAAATATCAGCCTCTGAAATTGAGGAACTGCTAAATGAAATTTTCAGCGGAAAGGTGGTAAAACACATATATGGTATCACAATGGGCTCTATAGCCTAAGTGTGTTCTTGGTGGACAGCCAATATAACCTAACCATGGTCTCAAATAGTATACAATAGTATTAAGCTAATATTTAGAATTATAACTCGATAACAAAAATAATAATGAAATTTAAAAAGCTAAAATATAATAAGAACGAGATATATATTTTGTAAGTTACAATTAGTAAAGAATAATTGAAGCTAATAATTTGTTTTTTAAAACATAAATCTTTACATTCCACGAGTGTTCACCCAAGTAATTATCTGTGTGTTTTATTTTAAGAAAACTAATTATACGAATATTTTTTGTTGAAATACATAAAAGAAATTCCATTTGCTGTTGTTCTTTTTTATAACAACACTAAGTTGTTATTTGCAATCACAAAAATAGAAAAATTTTAACATGAAAAAAAAAGCGAAAAAAAAAAAACACAAGAGTACTGAAAATATTTTAGTTTCCTTACTGCCATAATATTTACTAAATAGTCGGAGTCTTCTCGATTTTTTCTCTCTATCCATTATATCATTAAATGGTATATTTATTTTAAGGTAGTTGTCTGGCTAGGGGCACATCGACAGAAAATTCTAAATTTGTGTATACTTATTAATAATATAATAATACATAATACAAATAATACAAATTTTCAAAAGATTTACCGGGGAAACACGATACATCACACGACAAGCAATCATTTTTTCCGGAAATATTTAAGATTTTTCAAAAAACTTCAGCATTTTCCACACATTTTCCTAGATTTTCTCTTTTTTCAGAAATCAGCCTACTAAAAATAATTATAAAATGATATAAAACTCCTTAATTTCAAAACTGAGCAAATTTTCTCGATTTTCCGCTTTTCATGTTAACATTGTGTAAAATTGACCCGTTAACATGACTTAAAGCTTAAGATCTGATGGTTATCTTGGCGTGGGGAGTTTTTTGAATTCGAATCAAAGCTCGCCGAAATCAAAAATTTTGAAACTGGCCATTTTTAGCCATTTATTGACTTTAAAATTAGTCATTTATTGATTTTAAAAAACTTTTTTCAAACGCATGTTTTCGAAAAAATCACAAGAGTAAAAATGTTTTATTTGGCACATTCTATCCTGAGAAAGCACTTTCGAATATAAAAAACAACTTTTTATTAGTTGAAAAATTAATTTGTTTTTTACAATTAATAATAGCTCATACACACAAATTTTTATAAACCAATTGACTCCTTTTGGTCCAAGGTTCACGAAAAGTACAAACCTGTATAGTCACATTCACATGATTGGTCAGCCTTTTTAGTTTTTCCGGGGGTTTTGCCGCTTGCCTATAATGCCCCTGCACTGTTAAAAACATAATACTAACTAACATTAGAGCAACATTGTGATATTTGAAACGTTTGTGTGATATACGAAAGTAATGTACGAAGATTCCATTTTTTCTTTGCGGTATGTTTGTTTCGTTTCTAAAGATAATAAATAGTGTCAATGTTTATACCAAAGTGTACAATAATGTACCTACACGTTTGTTGAAATTGCTTCACAATACACCTAGAAATGTAATTTTTATGGATATCCACAAAAAAACAAAAAAACTACGTACACAAAGCCAAGTCTTACAACCAGTGCTGGATTTAGGCTAAGGCATGGAACACCCGTGCCTAGGGTGGCACAATTTAAGGGGCCGCAAAATTTTCGGAAAGTCAAATTTTTCAATAAAATGTATTGAATAATCTTTTGACGGTATTTACTTTTTAATTTGCCACAATATTAATTTTTGCATACATCAATAAGCCATTATCAATATTAGTCTTGATCGATATAAAAATTATTTAAAAAATAATAATTATTTTAAAAAAAAAATATAAATTGAAAAGTTTGAGCAAATGAACTCGTCAGTATGTCTCCTGACGACTTTATTGACGAAAAAATTTTGATAAGACCTTATCAAATTTTGAAGATCTAAGCCCGGCACTGTATGGCATTCACAAAATCTTTATTTATTTATCCGAATGTAGGTATAGCTCTACGTATTTCCAGCATCGCAGATGCAAATTGCTCAGGAGAAAGATATTTTTCCACCTAAAAGGGTAAAAAATTACTTACGTGCAAGCATAGACCAAGATAGACTTAATGCTCTAGCATTATTGTTTATTAAAGCAGAATTAGTGCAAGAAATTTACTATACAGATGATTTACATTTACTATACAGAGAAAGTCTTCTATAAGTGATTATTTATAAAATGTTAATCATTTATTATTGAAAAATTATATTCAAGTTATAATTTATTAATTAAAGAGAATTGAAAAAAATACACTCGAACCAGGACTTCTTGGATTCATGTCAAACACCCTACCAATTAGCCTATTCGAGTTCTAGACACGAATGCAATTTTTTCAACTCAATGAATTTTTTAATTTGTTTATCCACTTATTTATTATTATTACTTATTGTTGTTGTTTACTTATAATTATGCATACGATATTTACATCATGGTCTATACGATTATTTTTGATGTAAAATGCTACATGCAGGCGTAAACTAAATATTGACAAATTAACGTAATAATATGTGATCTATCAGTTGGTGACAGTTCAATGTACTGTTTATTATATTTGTAATACCTACGTATGTAGTAATTATAGTATATATATATGGTAATACCATATAAAATATAAGTAATTAATACTATACGGTATGTCAACAAGTCTAAAGACCGTTTTAGAAATTGAATTTCCGTTTTAGAAATTTGAATTTCTCTTACTGAATTTCTACTTTTATTAATTAATTTAAAGTAATTAAAAAAAAATTAATATCTAAAATAATGGTTTAGGTCATTTCCAGCAAATAAAGTTACGAAAAAAATCATTTGAACCAAAATTAAATATCATGAATATTCCTTCATAAAAATTAAAAAATATTTGAAAACTAGATTTTTAATTTCAATAATCATTCCTTTTTTAGGAACTGATTATAGAATATGAGGATTAGCAAAAAAAAAAGTAATAATAATCACTCCCTCACAAAGCAAAACGGGCTGCATATTAAAACGTGCCTACGGCGGTATCATGCCTTAATCCACCACTGCATTGACTATAACACAATCTACGACATTACAGGATTTAACTTTAAAAAAGTGGTCTGATTGTTTCTATGTTTACTTGTTTGGATTCTTTCAATTGATATTGGAAAACTTCCAAAGAATATTATTTATTACAACCAATGTACTAGAATGGTTACAATGTAACTACAATCTTTACAACTGGTACATTCATGTTCAAAAATATTTGAAAAGCCATTCAGATGTTCTTAATAAATCAATGATTTTGTACAAATTTAAGGCTGTTTTATACATATTATTAATTTGCGGAAAATTATTCTTTGATTAATGTGGAACATTTCAATTATTTTAAGAATCCTCTTAAATATTCATTGGTGGAAAAAAAATTTATAAAGAAAAGAGGTTTTCCAGACAAGAATAGTTAAAGCTACAACAGAATTTCAAGCAGTGTGATTATATCCTTTACTTTATCGCTTTGAAATTTGGATATCTTATAGGTTCTTGGATATCTTATTGATATACTACCTTAGAGATAGAAACAGTACAGTTTAAAAATAAAAAATATTCCCAATAAAAAATAAACAATTTTTGTTTGAATGATTCATTCGTAAACATTACTGTATGCCCGTGAAGACGCCAAAAATTTTCTAGAATTTAATAGAAGTATTATCTAGAATTTATGTTCGTTTTAGAATGTTACACAAGACCACTAGTTGAAGCTACCTGCATATTTCAAATTTCCTATCTTTTATAGTTTTAGAGAAAATGGAGACCAATTTGTGTCTAATTTGCACCTTCACGCGCCTTTTCTATTTTTTGTGTTTTGTTCTATCTCTAACGGTTTACAAGATGGAATTTTGCGTAAAATCTTGTAACATGAAAGAATAAACAAACTTTGAAAAGCTGTATCTTCGAAATTATTGGTCCTATAATAACCAATTGTATCTCTAATTTTTGAAAATTTAACCTACTTTAAAAATAATCACTACAATTTTTGAGGAAAAACCTGTCCTTCAGAGTCAATATCGGAAAAACTCAAATAACGTCAAAATTTTCGACAGTTTTCTTATTTGTCAGCATGATTCGGTCGTTTGCGGAGGTCAAAAACTTGGATTTAACATGGCCTTTACATTGCAAACAACATTCAAAAAAACAAAAATACCCGATTTGATGTAAGGTTCAATGTTTAATTTGATTGACCTACAATAAATAACCCATGATTAGAAAAATATATAAATTTAAACAAGAAAATCTTTTGCCTATTTTGTGAAATTTATTATATATATCACACACAGTACGGTAAAATAAGAGATGAAAATTCCATGAAATATTAAATATAATAAATGACGAAACTTTTGTTAATTTAGTCTAGATCACATCTTATCAACAAATAGGGGGAAAGTACCCCTTGTAATGTTATTACGCTACTGAACTATAAATATCTTTTAGCCAATAAGAGATAAAAGTCGTCGTTATAGCTCTAGTAGGGCCTAAAAATCGTTCTTCCAGAAGTTAAACGCCGCTGGGAAGATCGTAAGAAATCAAGAAAAAGAGTTTTACATTTTTTATTAAAATATCTTCCCAGTAAAATAACAAAAAACTGATATCCAAGATTTCCTACGCGATCAATAACTTCTCAAACCGCATGGAAGAGACTGCTCCACTAACAGGAATTTTTGTAGATATATAAATTGTTAAGCTAAGCATAATCAAGCCACGCAGCAAACTCTAAAATGATATTTATCAATGAAATGTATGTTGACAATATTTCTAGCCACAGGTTTAGTTAGTTCCCGAAACAGAAGAGCTAAAGTTTTTAACTTATACTCGATTTCTTTATTACAAAATATTTCCAAAAAACAGTTCGTATTGTGTGTATAAGTAAAAATATTGTGAAACTAAAACTATTTTTCCACAGAAAAACGTACATTTTGGTCTGAGAGACGGCATAAGGTCGATTTTCACCCACCTGATAACCAGATGAGACAAATTTTGTATGAAATTTTATTGATTTTGAAATATGCCTAGTTTTTCTATCGAAAAGTAGACATGGCTATTTTTAAATCAATTAATTTTTTCCATGAACAGTTTTTTTCAAGCAAACATATTCCATTAATTTCTTAATTAAATAATCTTTCTTCTGATACTAATTTCGATTAGTTAACAGATTGATGAAGTTATCATCAAGTGTGAACAGATAAGTCAATATAAGTAACTACACCGATCTGCTAGCCAATTGACATTGATATCAGAAGAAAGGTAATTTTATAACGAAAATAATGGTATAGACTTGCCTTAAAAAACCATTCATGGAAAAAATTAATTAAATTAAAAATAGCCTTGTACACTTTTCGATAGAAAAACTGGGCATGTTTATAAATCAATTAATTAAAAATATGTCTCAACTAGTCACATCAGATAGATGAAGATCGACCTTGTATCGGATCGTCTCTTGTACTATTTCATATTACATTGTTAAACATTAATTGGAGAAAAACTACTCTTTAGAAGTCATTTAAATGACATATTGTTGGTATATTTCACTATTAATCCTTTTAAAAAAAAATTTATGTACCTCATAAAACCTGCAAAATGTATTTAGAAATAATCGAAACGTAATTCGAAAAAGAAGCTATATATAAGAAGAAAGTTTTTAGCACATTTAATTTTGAATAATGGATTGCATATTATTGCAATTTAGACATGAATGGGAAAACTTTAGTTATAGAAGTAAAACTTTAAATAACAATACACTTATAAATAAAACTAGTAGCTAATAAAGAAACCAAACTCCAAAAATAGTATAATAGTACAAGAAATTCGTACCATATAAATATCCATAAATAACTTTTAACTTATCGGGAATAACAGTATAAAATAAAAATAGTATTCAGAATGATATATGAAAATCGATTTCCTTGTGTATCATGAATACATTGTAAATAAGTTTTCATAACTTCCGTAGGTATTTATTTCAAAAGGGTTATGATATATCCCCTGTGGTTTTCAAGTTTATTCAATAATTTTCTCTTACTATAAAGTTAACATATCATGAAATGTAGATAGCCCATACTGAGAAGTTGATGATTATTCGAACCCTTATTTTAACTTTAAATCAATTACTTTGTACACATAAGATTGAAATAAAATATATGCTGAAAGTAAAAGTTTATAGTGTAGGTACGGAAGCCTGATTGGCTCACAATCAATTTATGAGAAAGTGTAAAACAAGTATAAAACCAACTTTTAAAAAAGTCACTAGTTCACTTTCAACAAGTGCACTTGTCACTTGTGGCATTATGGAAACGAACCTTTTTGAAGATGTCGGTATTTTGTCATGTGCAGATTTCTAATTATAGATGCAAAAGAAAAACATCAACAATTAAAGCATTATATTTTTTAAATAATACTAAAGAAAATTTTTAAATAACTACATAAGACAAATTATAAACATTATCATATTATTAATAAAACCGGACAAATAATTATTAATAATTTCAGACAGTTTCGGTAGTGTCTAATTAAAGCATAATCATCACCGACTGACATCTTTCCATAATACTACAAGTCACAAGTGCACTTGTTGAAAGTGAAGTGGCTTTTTAAAAGTTGGTTTTATACTTGTGGATACTACACATTTAAAAAATTAGGTTGTGTAGCGCCACTTTCTCATAAATTGATTGTGAGCCATTCAGGCTTCCGTAAGTAGGGGCTAAGTGAAACTTCTCTCCGGATTTCACATACTGTGATTCTTTCAAGTCTTCCACTATAAGTGTCAAATTTTTATGATAAATAAGAAATGTTAAGTTTTTCATTTGAAAAATCAATTTAGACTGAAAGATTATAAGTTAAGGTGGAAGTCCCTTTTAGAACCTCACAATCTTTCATTCACATACAGAGACAGAGTTTATAGGAATGTTTAAAACATTCATGTACAAGGAACAGAAACTTATCTTAAAAATAAGAAAAATAAGAAAGTTCTAGCCATAAAATAACCATGATAACGATAACTATAATATTGCAAAACGTTAACAGCAGTAGACATGGTAGGATGCTTTCAAACTGCTTTATTAAAAATTTCTTTTATCAGTTCCCAACAAAGATGATCGCCATTTGGAACTTTTATATTACAGTCATTTATTTCCGAGAATATTGATTATACGTACAAAAACGACTGTGATAAACACTAATTATTAATAGTATTTTCAAGAAGTTAGCAAGTTAGTTTGACTCATGAAGGTTATAAAGAAGGAGAACGATCGCTACGTGTTAAAGCATTAGCGCGCCTGTCCCTGAAAATTTGTAGTTCATTTTTCAGCCACCAGCCGCGCTGTCATCAAGAAGTAGTATCTGCGAAGTTAGCTGTTTATGAGTACAAGTAGATGAAGTTAGTTGCATAATGTACAAATTAGCTATATATCATTTCAAATTAGCGCACAGCAGCCCGCTTTTGTTGATACAACTTAGCGGTCGCAGCGCCTCACTTATTTTATCCATATTTCGGGGACAATATTTTCTATAGCGATCGTTCTCCATCTTATAACCTTCATGGTTTGACTGATATGCTGATATTCTCACTGTAGCAAAAAGTCCAAATGGGCGGACCCCTAAAAAAATATTCGTTTCGAAATCAAGCCTTTAAAATAGCCAACAACCGAGTTTCGTATTTCTGTATGAATCAATCATATGAATAGATTGCAATCTAGTGCAACTCGCGTACTTTTTTTATCTTTATAGTGCTGTAGAATTTGTTTTATTCATAGCTCCGAAGTCGCAAATTTGGATTTTAACTGAGGGTGCCTAAATCTATTGCACATAATTTGTATTTTTTACCCAAGCCCAATATTGTGCCCAGGGTAGCCCTAAACGTATGATCAATATCTTCGGTTCAGATGAGACAAAATAAATCGGCTAGCGGCGAAAGTTGAATCGTAGTCTACTCTTACAACATGTAAAATTTGGCTAATCTAAAATAATTCTAACCTCGAAAACTTACCACTTTTTCGTAGTCCCTATTTTTATAAGTTAGCTCAGAAGTCGAGGTATTAACCAAACTTACAATGAATGGTGTGTTTAGGTTATATTGACCTAAATCTATGAGTCCTATTTTGATATTTTTTAAATAGCTGCATTTTTTGACTTAAAAACTAAATTTTTTTCCGAAAATGGTTAATTTTGGCGCCGGAAGTGGCACTATTGAAAAAAACCAAAAACAAGGTGAAACTGCATAAAAACCACTATCTTTCCCGGCATAAAATTTATTTTTAGAGTCAACCATCTATTCGAAAAATCGGTAAAAATGAATAATTCTTTTTTTCCTAATCTCCAGGAGCAAAATGAAACAAAAATTCCTGATCAGCGCAGAAAAATACCCAAAAGTTTTTACAGCCAATCGCAATTTTTTTCGAAACGGGCTCGATTTTAATTTAATTAATTTTTAGTACTAACATTCATTTAAAAGTTACCTTTCTAATGCCAAAACTAAATTTTATGCATTTTAACCCTTATTTCTAGCATTTCTAGCCCTTACAGATTATTGAAGCTTAAATTTTTGAATACATCCATTCAAATACAAATATTTGTATAGAAATAAAAACGTTATATACTTAAGAAAGTAGGTTGCGGGCTATTTTAATGGTTGTAATTCTGAAACGAATGGTTTTAGAGTGATCCACTCATTTGACTTTTGATCAGCATCGCAATATCAAGAGTTTCTAGAAATTTTACTTAAATGCTAAATCCAATGTTAAACGTGCAGGGTTCTTATTCCAAAAAATTTAGTCACCGTTTAGTAATAAACAGTGGTCCATTGTAGAATGTTATTTCCAGTTTTAATATGTACTTTACTTTTATGCCATCCTGTACACATTTTCTTATTATAAACTCTGCCGAAAATAAGGTTATTTAATCACGGAAGTTTTTTGTGTGAAAAGAATATTGTACACAGAATTTTTCTTTCTTGTATCAAATAAAATTGAATCTGTTTTTTAAGTTGTTACAAAAAATTATATTATCTCATGTGTGTTTTTTTGTTATGTTCTTACATAACCTCATTCTAGCCATAATAAGAGTAACCCACAACATATTTGTTGTAAATCGTTACACCAAATATAGTGTAAGGTATTATATTCTAGTATAATTTCGAGCATTATTTCAGTTGGTAGCACATTTCGACTTTGACATTCCATATAAATATAAGATATATTTTGCTAATCCGTACTCATTCAGGATTAGTACTTTCTTTCTGCATTATTTTCCGTGCAGCTTAGCATATTCGCCACCACGCTAATGGGGTAAATTTACTTGTCACACGCAAAAACCATCCTAAGGGAACAGAATAAATTTATAAATTAAAATTTTTTGTATCACTCGAGTTTCTAATAGACAATCAGCATGGTTTGCACACGCTATTTTTATACCATATAAAGGGTGTCTGGCTAAGTTGGCTACATATGGAAAACTTTTTTATTAAAAGGTTTACGAAAAAAATGTATTCTTTAGTAAAAGCTCTGCTTTCAAAAGTATTAACATTCAGTTATTCACTTTTGACATGGAACATACAGGATGGCCACAAATTGAGAAAGTTCGATAGGATGAATTTAGAACAGATAATAAGAGAAACGGTTCAAGAAATCACTCTCGAGATATGTAAGAGTGTATTTAACGAATTTTGTAAACGAACAATTACATGTAGGGAACACGAAGGTGGATACGTTGAGGAAAAAACGAACTGAAGACAACTAATTATTCGAATTTTAATTAAGTTTATCTTGAGACTTCAATCGGCTGAATAATATTCTGAATAAGTATAGAAAAGTTAAGAAATTTCTGACACTATGCCCATAACGACTACCTTAATAAAATATCATTATAGCATTAAAAGCATCGAAACCCGTGTATAAATAGTAGGAAAGCTAGGAAACAACTCAGGCTACATTCTTGAGTCACTACGGAAAATTTTGCAATTGTCCTTGAGAGATATCGAAATAAGAAAATCGAGGTCTGGCTAAAGCGGCCCTACCAACTCTTGAATTTTTTTTAATGGAAAATTTCTTTATTAAAAAAATGTTTTGGTTACATTTTGAAATTTTTATATCTATTAGTTAGATAGTTAGGGAATTAAAAATTAAAAAGTTAAACTATTCAGTCGGGTCTAAATGTTAACCAGAATGTTGCAAATTCCCAAAGTAAAGCTGACTGACTGACTCACTCACTGACATATACAAATTCGAAGGCAGTTCTATACATGTTAGAAAGATGTGATTTTTTCCATAAGACGCGAAATTGCTTGAAATCTCCGAGAAAAAACAAACAAATTCAACTTTCTAGTTTTACCCGCCAAAAAATTCGGAAAACATCCCCAAAAGTTACTTTTTATTTCGGTGGTTTCAAGCAATTTCGCATATTATGCAAAAAACCGCATCTTTCTAGCATGTCTAGAAGTGCCTTAGAATTTGTATATGTCAGTGAGTGAGTCTATCAGCCAGCTTCAGGTTGGGAATTTGCAGCCCGGTTAACATTTATACTAAAATATCTAACTAACAATGTATAAAAATTTCAAAATGCCTGAAAAACATTTTATAATAAACAAATTTCCCTTAAAAAAATTCAAAGATTGGTAAGTAGCTGCTACCCTTGAGCCAGACCTCAAATATCTTATTTAGGGGCCCTTCAAGGACAAATGCAAAATTTTCCGTTGCGCCTTAAGAACTTGAAACTCCAGCTCTCGGACTAAAAGGTCATCTTTTTATCTAAAATCAGACCATATCTGTTAGGTAGGTAGCGCGTTTAGATACGTAGTCGTGTTTAGATATGTTGTCATTATTTTATTTTATTTATTTTTTATATAATCGGATAATATACGTTTTAATGTTTAAATCTGTCAGTATTTTACGAACGATGAAATTATAGTAAAACGTATTAAGGATTTATTATATCTTTTTTTTATTGTGGTGTCATAAAAAAAGAAGTTAAGTTTCTAATTAGTTTTTGGAGAATATATTTATGTTAATCTAATATTTTGGTTTTAACGGGTAACATTTTAGGATCCCACACATTTAACATTGAATTTGGCTTTTGATTAAAATTTCTTGAAAAAACGTCCTAATTAAATTCCCAAACGGATGAAAACGTCTACAATCGTGCAATGGGTGAAGCCCACAAAAGCTGGCATTTATTGTTCAATAATACTATATGTAAAGGTAAGAAGCGACCCTGACAGTTAGTTCATTAAATCTTACTCTTTTACGTACTGTTTACATAAATAAATACCTACTCCTTTGTCCCCAAAAAAAAAAATATCGATTGGAATTAGAGATGATTGGATTTAAAAACTACAAAAATTGCCTGAGTAACAAATATTTCAGTGACACCAAGCAGAATAAGATCTTATAATGTTGGCAACACCGATGGTCAGGTTCGGCTTGGACAAGTTACTATTTTTGCCGTTTTTTGACTTTTAAAGACAAAAAAAATGTAACCCCTTAGTACTCGCGTCAAGCATTCTTTAATATTTAGCTCCGTGATGAGAGATTTGCTCACGCGGCCTCCACGTGCGGCAAATATTTCGCGCGTGAATTAGTGAATAATTTTAAAACAAAAGTAAGTGGATTTCTTAATTAAGTCATATTTTTAATGTTCCTATGTTATTAAAACAAAAAAACTTCTTACAATGATCATATTTCTGACTTCTTTAAGATTTTTATTATTCTCAAATTTACGTCTTCTTACAAAATCAGAAAAAGCACGTCTTAATGTGCAAGCACTGTCTAAGTTAAAAAAATAATTTTTTTTATTTTCTAAATTTTGATTTCTTAAAAATGAGATGTCATACTAAAAGGTGTTTTTCTTTAGAGTCGCGTTTATATCAACAAACCTACAACGTTGGAGCACCTAAGAGCCGCCAAGTTATAGCCGACATAACCACCAGAAACTTGTGAAAGTCATAGAAAATAACCTCGAACGAATATACTGCTGCAGAGGGTCCAAAGGTTGCCATTTAAATGGAATATACTGAATATTCGTGTAATAATAACTAAAATATTACATTTTGTGTGTGTGTTTTTATTAAAAGTAAGGAAACTCTAAAATGTGTATTCGTAATGAGTTTTTTCTTTATAATAAATTACAAGCGCTTCTAATCCTTGAGATCAGCTAAGATGTTTTACAAGTTGATTGCTAGAAAATTTCATATTCTTGTTTTTTAAATGAAAAATTAATTGAAATTGAGTGTGAAAAATTTTTCACTAACATATGTTACCGCTTAAATTTAATTTGTGCATTATATGATATACAGAGTGTACCACCGTTGTTGTGATATCTTTAATAGTCAATTTAAATCCTCAAAAGTAAGAGATGGAATAACACATGAAATTACAGAGTTGATCTTCGGAAAAAAAATAATAATTTTTGTTAAAACATTTTTTCAAAAGTGGTAAGCTTTCGGAGGAAATGCGACTTAAAAATATGTCATTATAGCATTTAATCGAATAAAAACACACTAGCTATAGAAAAATGCTTTAGTCAAAAAATGATCTCAAGCAATAGAGAACATTCACCTGAATCCATGACTTTGATCTGAAAATCTAGTTAAAAGGCAATTTGACCTTGATCTTCAAGTGATCTTGGCAATTTACCTCTTAAAATTTATTAACGCAGACGAATGATCTTTGTTATCTTTGATTATTTTTGTCTGAAAAAATTTTCTAATGCTAGCGAACCTTCTCTCGATTAATTGCAACAATGACATATTTTTTTAAGTCGTATTTCCTTCGAAAGCTAACGATTTTCGAAACATTTTTTTAAATAAAAAATATTAATTTTTTATGAGAAACAACATTGTAATTTTCAGTGTCATTCTATTTGTTACCGTTTAGATTTTTAATTTGACTATTATAGCAACCCAACGAACTTGGTCCAATCTGATACCAGAACATGATGTCCCCCATCAAACTCTGCAACTTTTGTATTTGTTAACTAAAAAACTTGTAAGTTTTTTTTTTTATTTGTTAACTAAAACACGAGCTATTGATCATAATATATTAAAATGTTCCACCCTGTATAGACCACACTAATGATTCTAAGGTTTATTGCTTGAAGCAAATAAACCACAAATAATGAGTGATAATGATTACTCATTATAAATAATCATTATTCATCAATAGATACGGAACAACATTTTCACAATATTATGTTAAACATCGTTGTAAATGTATGTTATTGATGTCGTAATTTTCTGGTTAAAAATCCTCATAATAAACGTACCTATCCATTATAAGACTAAGGTGCTTATCACGAATTAAACAGGCCAGATTATAAAAGTAAGAGTATGGTAAACAAACACAAATACTAAAGAAAAGCAGGTAAAAACAAGCCATCGACTGAGTTAATTGTTGAAATACCATGTATAGGCAGTGTTTATTACGCAATCGTCTATTTTTTTCCGTCATGTAAGTAAAGAAAAATATCCACTTCTCTTACACACAAATATAATACGTGTTTATACTATATAACCTAATTTGCGTCGTCATGGGTAAACAGTAATGTTTACGACAAAATGTTTCAAACAAAAGTTGTTTATATTTTTTATAAGGAACATTTTTTACATTTAAATTATCGTTCTTCTTTAACGATTTACAAAGTGGGTCCTACGGACCCAAGACCCCATTGACCTATGTTGCTCAATTACAAACTTAACCACACTTTGTACGTTCTTAGCAAGCTATAAAAATTTCAGCTTAATATCTCTTTTTGTTGCGTGAGTTATCGTGATGGCAGACAGACAGACGACAGACGGACAACCTTAAATAGACTCACATAAACAGCGTTACAAACTTGGGACTAAACTTAGTATACCTTGATATATTTCATATATACATGTTATAAGTTAAGGCTGTTATGTACAAAAAAACATTCTTTGATTGGCGTGAAACTTTAAAAAAAAATCCTCTTTAATATTCATTTGTGGGAAAATATTTTTATAAAGATTGATTCTACCTGCCCTGGGTACTTATATTTTTCGAGAATCCGGTTAATTTTCCCAATTTTTATTTTTCACACCCAGGTACAGTGGAATAAGAAAACTTTCTATAAAATTTGCTTTCACCATTTTAATGAGAGGGTATTTTACCAGGCCTTGTTGTTTGAAGTTTGCCTACGGGTTTGATCTCAGCATTATGAAGTGCATATATGAATTTTAAAACACCACTGTTTTTACATTGTACAAAAAGGGATTTTTAGTTTTTTGTACTTAATCTTTGAGAGTTTAAGATCAAAATTAAGTACCCATGTGGCATGTGAGTACCATAACGAGGATATTGTTAGCTACGTTTCAAATGCAAAGTTAGGGTTACGTAGTCGACAACAACTAGAAAAGACGTGCTGACCTTCAAACAGTTCAGCAGATTTTCTTGAAACATAGCTAAGAACACTCTCGATCAAATTATCCATCAAACAAAACAAACAAACAAAAAATCACAATTCGCCCATTAGTTTAGGAGCTATGGTGCCGCAGACGAATGTGTATCTGTGTGTCTGCCTGTGGCATCGTCCGTGCTATATTAATATCGGGTTATCAGTGTAGGAACTACGATGCCATAAAGACAGACACACATATCACTGATGCATAGATACATACACAGGCACGATAAACTGCAGTTCAGGGCTCTCAAACTTTCTGCCCATGTGATGTAAACTATTTTTCTTTATTTTCAGCCGAAAGTTGGTACCAAAGCATAAATATCGGACTTTCTGCCTCCCAACAGAAGTAGCAAGTACGTACTTTCGGTCGTGGATAAAGAAAAATATTTTTTTCACCTCGGGGAAAAAAATGGCATACACACCACGGGAGCAAGTAAAGAATGTCTCAGATCTCATGTTTGTAGGTGAAGAGTATTATCCTATTGTTATATGTTTCCTGAAAAATGCGTGATCTAATATTATATCCGGTCTTTGTAGGTAGACTTTAGCATTCGGTTGTTCAACTATTCGGCTTACAAGTTACAACAATGCTACGTAAAAAATTTATACGAATGTTTACACGAATTTACAGGATTTACAGTTAATGCAGTGTCTCATTACTTTTGTTGCACCGGGTATATGTTTTAACAAAAGCGTCTATATTATTTGTCACCAAATAGACGACTAAATTAATGAATCAGACACATAAATCTTTAGTAAATATTAAATATACCAGTACAGCGGAAAAAAACTATTCCGCACTGGTTATCCAAATGACCAGCTTAAAAAATAATTACTCAGCTTAAAAATACTCCACCAACAAAATTTTTACTTACAAATATATAAAATAATATTTTTTTAAACTTTTGCTCTTTAAAATTTGACCTTTTTCAATTCTTATAATATTAAGAAAAGGCTGTAATATAAAAAAGTTTTTGTTATGGCAAACCATAAGAATCTGCTGGGAAATACCCCCGAAATCACCAAACTGCAAAATTCAAACAATAATAACCCGCTTGAGAATTGGTCACACGTATATTACACATAACCACCTAATGTCACGCGAGGATTGCAACAAGTACCCAAAATGCAACGCGCATTTAACAGTACACCACATACTTGCTGACTGTCCGCACAACATTGCTCCAATGGACTTGTCCAGTTGCCTGAAAACGAGTAGAACGTTCAGTATATAATCATATATAATTATTTACAAATTATTTAAAATTTTACTCAAATATTAATTTTATTTTTCTTTTTTTTAGGTAATATTATCATTTGCACCTTCCCAAGTGGCCAACTTAAGTATTAAGAAAAGTATGTGAGGTAAACTTTTGAATCAAAATATAGTTATTCAACCAAATAAATAGACATCGAAGCTTGAATAATATCAATCTGTTACTTATTGAATTATCTGTAAAATGACCAAATTTTGACTTCAATGATGAATTCTGAAATGTCAAAACCTATGATTTCCCTACCAAAAGCAACCTCAGATGCGATACTAAAAATTCACAGATATTATGAAAAACTGTCGAGGTTAGGTTAGGTTATATTGGCTGTCCACGAAGGACACACTTAGGCTATAGAGCCCATTATGATACCATATATTTGACTTTACCACCTTTCCGCTGATAATTTAATTTACCAGCTCCTCAATTTCGGAGGGTGGGTGTACCTCCTTCATGCATATATCATGCACTACCCCAGCCCATCACGACTATTAATTAAATTAATTTTATTGCGACGGGAATCGAACCCGCTACCCTAAGCATACCGCGGATGGAATTTTTTACACCTTAACCCACTAAGCTAATAGGGCAACAACTGTCGAGGTTAGAAGTAATCATTTATTAATTCACATAAAATAAGGAACAAATTTGCAACAAACAATAATTTTTTTTAACTTTTGTAAAATTTTAGGCAGACGTAAAATTTGGAGTTTGGATTTGAAAATTTGAAATTTAATTTAATTAGAGTTTAGTTAAAGATTGAAACAGATTTGTTCCTTAAAAATATTTTGTAAAATATTAAAGAAATATATAGAAACACTAGCTGACCCGGAAACTGTATATATGTCTCACCTGGAAACTGTATATATGTCACAGACTCAACTCTGTGAGTGTACAAGTGTTCCAAGTACGTGAAACACTACTCAGAACGTAAGGTTTCATTTATTTAAAAATAGGTTGTGTCTAATCGCTCTGGGATCTTAGTCTATAAGCATTACAAACTTTAGACTTGATAGGGTACTTTCGGTAGTGAAAAATAAATTATAAATTTGATAAATATTAAAATTTATGTAGAAACATACTTAAATATTCTGATTTTGAGTCATAAAATCACATTATTGTTTTGTTCTATTAAAGTTAAAAGTCGAAGTTTTTAATCTGCACATCACGTGACCTAAAACACGAGCCACTGTGATGTGGCATCATAAAGGCAAAAATAATATGCATTAATTACTACTTTGTAGATGGCTTTCATAGTAATTGAATTGTATATATTATGCTATATGTATATGTTATGCTACCATCAACTTCATTTATACATATAATAATTACACACACGACTGTTTTTACCAATCTTGCGTCACCAAAATGGTATATAACTTTTTTTAAACTTAAGTTTTATTAATCATTAAAAATTTATGTTTAACGTGAAAATAGAAACTATCTATCAGGCCGGAATGCGTAGAAAAAGATTATTTGAACGGAAGTTATTGTGGAGCTATCTTACAGAGGATACTATTCTAATGGGGTGCAATCTCTTCTTCTTATCCTAGTGACGACAGTGTGATCAAATAACCGCCCCATTAGTTACAATTGATCAGACTGCCGGTGCCTGAATTGAAACCTGCAACCTAAGTTAAAGCGGTCAAACAGTTCAAGTCGCTCGCGCTTTAACTCGCTCGACCACTTAGCCTCTTACAGAGGATATTAAAGAATATTTACACATCCACATAAGTCTGCCATTTCCAACAACGAGCATCCAGAGGGTATCGTTCTTTATCGAGTATAATATATCTATGTGTAGGTGTATACTTATTGCTGTCGTGGTTTTAGTAGCAGAAACAAAACACTGAAAACGGTCAAAGTTCGAAAAATTTGAACAGTAAGTCGGATTTGAATGCGGTTTTCGGCATTCGATTCATTAGAGCGCCAGGAATTTTTTGGACCTAAATTGACTTATAAGAAATTAAAAATATGCAATAAATAATATGCATTTAAAAAAAACCAATTCTGGCGGAGACTAACTTAGTGACCCCATAAATCCCCGAGTAACAAGGTTGGAATCATTTTCATTACGATTAACCGAATTGCGAATTTAGTGAATTTATTTTAATTTTTTATAAATTAATTTGGGTCACAAAGTTTCCTTACTATCTGACAAATCGAATGCCGAAAACCGCTTGCAAATCCAACTTACTGTTCAACTTTTTCGAATTTCATTGCTTCGTTTCTGCGTCTATTTTATGTATACATTTACTGGAATCAGTATCCCGCATGAATTAAATTGTATCATTACTCTTCCATACCTATGAGTGCTTACAAACTAGAAGTACTTGCATGCATACCATATCTTAAAGCAACTATCGTTAGACTTAATAATAACAACAAACAATTACAAATCATTGACATGAGGAACCCAAACGTTGTACCATATACTTTCATTAAACGTCAACTGAACAGAATTTATTGTAAATTTCCTTCCATCTTTTAAAGCTATTAGACGACATACAATATGCACCTAGTCACCAGTAATATGAAGTAAGTGGTTTGTACATATACAGTTTGACTCATAAGTTCTTAGCCGCTGTATATTGAAATATTTATTCTATACTCCAATTATCTTAGGATTTCGCCCCGGAATCTAACGGAATAAACTGAATTTTTGCACAGTTTTTTCACTTAATTATCAATTAAATACTACTTAAATAATTTTTGAATACCATATATTTATAAATATTGTCCCGGCACTCATTATTCATCTGGCATACGATCAAGCTAAATGGAAGAGCATGTTGGTCAACGTTTGCAATGTACAAACATGACACTTATTATTATTATTAATATTATTATTGTAAGTATTGCTGTTATTGAACTTTCGTATTTGAGGACCTATAAAAATCCCTTCAAACACGTTCGTAGATATGCGCGGCGTTAACACCCAATACATGCTACAACAAGCACGCCATGAGCATATCTCAGAAATTCGAGATAAATCAACTGTGAAATGTCTATGGTTGATGAATAATCACGTGTACTTCTTGATTTTACGACTCATTATGACTGGGCAAAAACGTTGTTGACCAGTGACTTATTGTTACTATTGAATATGAAAGGGTGGCTTAGGATTTCTGAGACATACTGTATGAATTTGCTACTAACTTTATAACTTATCTCAACCGTAGCAATATATATCATCATTATAGATGTAAAGCGTTTGTAGAATAACGAAGGCGTATTAGAACCTGAAAGACTTCCTTTTCCAATCAGATAGAAACCTTGTAAGAAAAGACCTTTTTTTCATTCATGCTTTAATCAACGAAAAAAAGGACTAAAGCCTATGTTTTATACAGGCTTATGTTTTAAGAATCGAATGTCAAAATTATAAAATTTATTTTTTCAAAAATGGTGTTTAAATATAAATGCCATTGCGGCTCTAGGACCAATATGTATAAAGCTTTTGAAACGTCAGTTGTACTTCTTATAGTACAAGAGACGGTATAAGGTCGATCCTTCACCCATCTGATAACCAATTGAGTCATATTTTTTATGAAATTTTATTGATTTTTAAACATGCCTATAATATTTTTTCTACCAAAAAATGTTCATGGCTATTTTTAATTTAATTAATATCAATTAATTTTTTCCATGATTTTTATTTTCAGACAAGCCTATAATGTTATTTTCGTTATAAAATTATCTTTCTTCTGATAACAATTTCGATTGGCTAACAGATCGGAGTAGTTACTTATATTGACTTATCTGTTTATACTTGATGAGGTAATTTTACCAATCTGTTAACTAATCAAAATTTGTATCAGACGAAAGATAATTTAATTACAAAATTAATCGTATAGGCTCGCCTGAAAAACTCGTTCATGGAAAAAATTAATTTCATTAATAATAACGATGAACAATTTTCCATAAAAAAACTATGATAGGCATGTTAAAAAATCAATAAAATTTAATAAAAATTAAGTCTCATCTGGTTATCAGATGGGTGAAGATCGACCTTATTATGATCGCCGTCTCTTAGACCAATAATGAAGTTTTTTAAAATAACTGAAAAATTGAATAGTAAAAAAATGGAAGGAGTGAAAATTATTTTCGAAAAAATAATTTATTACATAACACGTAACCATGTAAATATACAAGAAATAACAACATCTAACATGGTAGACCATGTACACTATCAATAATTTAAGTCATTAAATTTGGCAGCATCGAGTGCGAAGTTGGTAATTTCATATGATAGCAAAATTAGAAGCAGGGATGAAGTAGATTAATTTTCTTAGTCCGCAATTTTCCGAGAAACGACAGCGACATTAATGTGCTGCTTGCCATAGTGAAGAGTCAGTCTTCTATAAGCACAGAAAGAGATATTTTCTGCATGAATACAAAAATTGCCTTTTTAGGTCTCCTGTTATAAAAATTGAAAGAGCCGAAATAGTTCTGGGGAAAGTTTCCAGTTGATCTATTTTATATGTTACTTTTTTAACAAAAACTCGTAAACTTTCAATTTCACCGGCTATCAGCTCCAATGAACGTTTCGCCTAGATTTTATTTGGAGATGTATGGAATTATAAAATTTCTCAATTTTGCATTCAGCTTCCCAAAAAACGTATAGAATCACATCATAAATTTCCAGATAAAACCACATTTTGACTGGATAATAAAACAAAATTTTTTCAAATTTCATTTTCATTAAGATACTTTTCTATCGAACTACTACAATACGAAAGATGCTTTTAATTTTAATATTATTTATGTTAAACTAGGAAGTAAAGTAATTCCAGGAATTTAAATTATTTGTAAATCATGGTATGTATCCTCCTGAGCCACTTTTCTTAGAATTAAATATTTGTTTTGAAAAATATATATTTATATCGGTTCTCAGGAGTAATCAACTGACTTTTTTTTTTTAATAAAATAAAATTCCAACATTAATATTTTATGAACTACTCTATATTCTTTAATATATGTATCCTGAGGGTAATTTTCATCGGATGTTGCCAAGAGGATCTCTCCAATAAGTCTTTGTCATTTTAATATCACATAAATATTTAACAAATATTATTTTTAAGTATATTATGTACTGAACATAATATTGTATACATTTTAACCCGGTAATATTTTTTCAAACGATAATAGATATTTTGAATGTTGAAATTTATAGTTCGGTTGTTAAAAAGTTGACTCGATAAACTTGATAAATAATTTTTATGGCAAATATTGAATTACACTTTGGTTACCATAAAGTAATGTATGTACATATTAGTGATGAGACGAATGTTGTGTTTTTAACCGATTTAAAACCAAAAAGGTGGAGGTTCTCAATTCGGCTGTATTTTTTTTATGTTTGTTACCTCAGAACTTTCGACTGGGTGAACTAATTTTGATGATTCTTTTTCTAATTGAAAGCGGATGGTTCTCCTGTGGTCCCATTTCAATTTAGACCAGTTCTGATAATTACATCCATGAGAAAACCGTATAAATCGTAATTTACAATAAGTATGCGCGCGACAAATGAATGAATAACTCAATATCACGCCAATCGATTTCGATGATTCTTTGTTTAGTGATAAATTAGTTAGTGTTCTTCGGATTCATTAAAAATCACAAAATAAATAAACTTTTAACAAAAAGAAAATCGACTTAAAAAAAAACTATGAAAGAACAAATTAATATGCACTAAAAAGTAAAAAAAATAACGATAATATAATGTAGTTAAAATTATTGTTATTTTTGAAGTCGGTGTCAGCTCAGTTAATGTAGCAAAATGCTCTGACGCAGTTGTTTCCATGGCTGACACCGACTGCAAAATAACAATAATTTTAACTACATTATATTATCGTTTTTTTTTTTACTTTTTAGTGAATATTAATTTGTTTTTTAAGTTTTTTCTGAAGTCGGTTTTCTTTTTGTTAAAATTTTTTTTGTATAATTTACGAATGCGTTTTTTAACCGATTTTGAAAATTCTTTCACCTTTAGAATGGTATATTATTGGCAAATGACATAGACTTTATTTTATTTTCAAAAAAATAAGGTTCCGCACCAAAGTTAAAATCTATTTTTATTGTTATTAAGCTAAAATTCATTTTTTTGAAAAAAAAAATCACGAAGTGATTTCTTTATATATAAGTTGCACAAATATATAAACCATATAAATGAGTAGCATTCATTCACGTCATAGAATTCAATTCCTGTACCTTAATTTTAACTGTTAGTGTGGAACCCTATTTGAAAAAAAATACAGGCCTTGTTACTTGCTGATAATATAGAATTAAATAGCTGAAAGAATTTTTAAAATCGGTTCAGTGGTGAACTCAAAAATGACGATTTGTATATATTTTCCTACTTACCCTTTTAGGGGATGAATTTCAAAAAATTCTTTCCTAAATGACACCTACAATATAAAATCAATATCCTCTCGAAATTTCAAACTTTTATCATTAGCGATTTAGCCTGTGCGTTGATATATCAGTCGGTACCCTACCTTTTCCCTTCGACTTGAAAGGCAAATTTCAGTTTTTTTATTTTTTATTTGAGGTTAATTTGCTATAATTACATTTGTCCAACAGTCAAATTTAATTGTGATTATGTTTTATGTGATTATAAGTGAAATAAAAGTATGAGTAAAGTACATATTAGTGAAGTTTGGGGTTATTTTGCAATTTTTGTTACAAAGTTTTGATGATTTTTTGTCAAAAACATTCGCATCGTTTTTTGCGAATGCGAATGCGAATATTCGCCCCATTACTAGTATGTATAAGGTACTGGAACCATATAAAGCCCAGTTATCTTCAAAACGACATAAATAGCACAAGTAATAAGCAGGGATGCATAGGGAAAGTGGGGAAACAGCACCGATTTTAATGAAACAATTTGTAACGTGTTTATAGAACCTCAAGAAACATTCAGCCAACTTAGCCTAGTCATAAGGGGGCATAGGGCCTCAGCTGATGGCATATGTATTTCGGTGTACGAATTCAATATCAGACTACATTAATTCTGTTGCGTATTCCAAAAATCGCACCTTTTTGGTACGAAATTCCACTTTTTGGTACAAAAACAGACAACTAAGCATTTATCATCCAACTGTTATCTAGGAGGTATTTTTGGTCGCTGATTACGAATATGATGTCAGATTAACAAATTCTGTCACCTATTCCGAAAACCGGACCATTTTTTATAAGGAATTTCTCTTTTTTGGCAAAATAATCATTTTTATTAAATCGAATTTTATTCATAGCAATCTTAAAAGAAAAGGGTGGGTAAGGACTTCTGGGACATACTGTATATATTGAACAGAATTTCAGTTCACAATGGGAATTACACACCGCGAATTAATAATATGAATGTAATATGTGATTATTTATCCCTGTGGATATATTTTGTGTAATTGAACAATTTAAATAATTATAAATAGCATAAATGTTGAAACTCAAGCATAAGTATGGTATTAAACAATTAAATCAATTATTTGTTATCTTGTTCATTTTTGTTGTGTAGGACAATTATTATTGCAATGTATAAAGGAATAAATAAATTTTGTTTGGAGAAATTTTCCCTTCAAATTTATTTAGTTTACGGAAAAATGTTTTGAACAATAATCTTTCTTTTATATAGAATAACGTATCTAATAAACAAAAGGACCATTCCTTTTTACAAGATTTTATATAACTTGCAATGTATGTGGATATGTAGATAAATATGTTTGTGCCGGTGAAATCTTGCAACTTAATTTCGAAGCAGTTATAGTCAATCGATTTATCTTAAATTTTGTATGCACGCTTAATTTTGATGACAATGCATGGCGTCCTGATTTTGCCATCGCTTCCACCATATTTGTATATACATTTTTTTTACAAGCTTTTTTTTTAACCGACTTCAAACAAAACCGGAGGAGGTTATCAATTCGGCCGTATTTTTTTTTTATGTTTGTTACCTCAGAACTTTTGACTGGGTTAACTGATTTTGATTATTTTTTATCTGTTTGAAAGCTGGTGCTTCCCGTGTGGTCTCATTTCATTTTCGTCCGATTCTGACAACGGCATCCATGAGAAAACCATAAAAGTCTTAAATTTGCATTAAGTATGCACGACAAGAGGACGAATAACTCAATATCAAGCCAACCGATTTTGATGTTTCTTTTTTTAGTGACAAGTAAGTTAGTGTACTTCAGATTCACTAAAAATCAGAAAATAAAAAAACAAAAAGAAAACCGACTTCAAAAGAAAAACTTTTCCGAAACAAATTAATATGCACTAAAAAGTAAAAAATAACGATAATATAATGTATTTAAAATTATTGTTATTTTTGGAGTCGGTGTCAGCCAAGGAAACAACTCTGACAGAACAGTTTGCTAAATAAGCTTGGCTGACACCGACTCCAGAAATTTTAAATACATTATATTATCGTTATTTTTTTACTTTTTAGTGCATACCTACTAATTTGTTTCGGAAAAGTTTTTTTTTTTGAAGTCGGCTTTCTTTCGTTTTGTTGTAAAAGTTTTTTTTTAGGTTTAAATTACAAATTTTAATACAAAACACTTTTTAAGGGGCAAGCTTTTCTTGTACTAAAAAGAATCGAAAAATAGTAATTGGATGAGGAGCTCCGATTGATTTTTGATATTTTAAATTGAGCGCCCAAGCTTTTACAAATAGGCGTGTATGAGTGACTCATAGAAAAAATTAGTTTCTATTTTTTAGTACAATAAAAGCTTGTCCCCTAAGAAGTATTTTTTATTAAAATTTTTTTTATATTCTGTACATATGATAAATATATCATGGAATACTAATTATAGTCACAAGTTTGTAACGGTTAGAAATATTAATGATACGAACAAAATTTTGGTTTGGTATCTATAAAATCATCTATAATTTAGTCCATTTCTGGTTTCCGTCCGTCCGTCAACACGATAACTCAACAACGAAAAATGATATCAAGCTAAAATTTTTATAGCGTGCACAGGACTTAAAAAGTAAGTTTGATTTTGCAAACGAGCAAGATAGGTCATAGATCAATTGGGTTCAGGTCCGTAAGACTCTTGATCTTGTAAACCGTTAGAGATTCCAAAAGATTCAATGTAAAAATGTTACTGAAAAAAATAAGCAAAACAAATAAAGGGTATTTTAACAATTAACTTAATTAACCCAACTATTTGTTTTCACATGTTTCTTTAAAATAACCATTCTTTTAATAGGCTTACTATGTTTTAGCCTAATAATGTTATGTGTCTGGAGGCTTAGATGTCTGTAACTCATTCAGTCAAAAATAGAAAATTGGACACATATAGTTTGCAATGAACTAGCCCATACGATCTCTTAATCTCAGTTACTTTCCTGTGGGATGTTCGACAAACGAACTACAGGACGTATCCATTTGAAATTTGGTATTGATGGAACATTAAAAAAACACCCTGATATTGAGACAAAGAGAAGGGGGGGGTAAGTGAGGCCTATAGCGCAGTAGCCTTTTTTTCTAAAGATTAAATTACCCAGCGAAGCGTTGGGTGGTAGCCGTTAGTTTATTGATAAAACAATAATATTTCAAATAATAGGGAATATTCATGTATTTTTTTTATATGTTTAATTTATTGTTTACGCCGCTATAACTAAGTAAAATATATAAATACTGTTTAAAAATGCTGTAATTAAGTATAAAAAATATTAGAATAGATAATAATTTTGAGATGTCTAAACGCAGTCCTTTTGGCACTCCCTGTTGATGACGTATTAATATGTGACCTATCAATTGGTGATAGTTCTATGTACTGTTTACTACAGGTGTAATAATTACAGTATGTATCCATGTAGTAATTACAGTATGTATCCATGGTAATATCATACAAAATATAAGTAGTTAATATCATACAGCATGTCAACAAGTCTGACAAGCCACATACTATGACGTCACGTCCGTGTTGGAAATTTGAATTTCTCTCACTGAATTTGTACTATTATTAATTAATTTTAAGTACAAAATAATGGTTTAGTTCAAATGTGCAGTCAATAAAGTTACGGAAAAAATATTTGAACCAAATTTAAATTTCATGAATATTCCCTAGTATTATACATATAATAATAATATAATTAAAATATGTTTTGTTTTAAATAGACATATCCTACAAACAATTTAAATTTAACTAAACTATATTATACATGGATAGTGGATATATAATGGTACAACTTATTAACATAGGGGTACTCAACCAATTCTATGTTTATAGTTATACATATAGAGAATTGTTATTTATTATCATTATTATTGTTATCTAAAACTAAGGGCAATCCTTGCTAACATTATAAATGTGAAAGTAAATCTATACGTCTGTCTGTTTGTATGGGTGAGTATCTATGTCCTGAGTGTCAGCTTGGTTTTCACGGCTTGACGGCGACGTTGATTTTGATAAAATTTTGTAAGGGTATACTTAGACCCTTTTGAGTCCATTTTTGTTTATGAAACAAAAAACTCTAAAGAGGATGATAAATGGGTTGAAAGGGGTTAAAAGGATTGTTGTATTACCTTTATTTTACAGGCTATTTCAATGCTCTACCAAATATAGTATAGCTCAAAAAAAGTCGATGTAACATTTACCTTAGTAATTAAAAATTAATTAGAAAGGAAATTGTAACTTACATCAAAACGTAGAATGCTATTATGCTCTTTTGCTACAATTGAATAAGTTGACATCATTTAATAGAAGAAAAACTTCACTAAAAAGTAAAGTTTTTTATCAATTCATTAGCGTCGAACGTAGGGTCTTTATATTTCAAGCTATAAAGCGTACTTTAAAGGTACTATTTTTAACAATAGTTTATCCTCATGGTTTACTCATGAGGATAACGATGAGGATAATGGTTTACTCATGAAATGCCATGTTTTCTTATTTATACCTATTGTTTACTGAATATACATAAAAGTTTTCTTTTAATCACGTCTCATTTTTTTCCGAATGTGCCCAATTGTATTAAATATTAAAAGGCCATAACACATTTTAAAGAAATCTTATAAAATCAATCAGAATTTTTTCCATCAATAAAGTTTTATTATTCAGGCAAAACAAAGCTCAAAAAAGATCATCTTATAAAATTTTAACACAATATATCGTGATACTTTAACTTTTTCTTTTGTGCTGAATGATCTCGTTTTAAACGCCAACAGTAATCACCTAGCATAGTTGTGTCCCAACGGCCTTGAAATCGTTCTTCAAACTTCTTTACGTCCGGATGGAACCGCTCATCGAGCTCATCACTGACCGCACCAAGATTAAATGGAAAGAATGAAAGATAAGAATGAAGAAAGTGTATTTTCAATGGCATTCTGCAACTTAGCATTTTCGTATGCTTTTAACATGTCGTTAACTAGCTGTTCTGCATTTTCAGCTCTGTGGTTTCCTAAAAACTCTTTGATGACTGCTTTTAGTGATAACCAGGCATCAAGTTCCTTGTTGGTAAGCTTTTTGTCAAAATTTGGGTCTTTCATCAATGTGCGTATTTGTGGTTCCACAAATATTCCTTTTTTGAATTTTGCATCACTTAACTTTGGAAATACTGACTTTAAATATAAAAAATCTACCTCTTTTTTCAAAACCTTGACCAAATTTTTCATAAAACGCCATAAAGCTGGTACGGCAAATGGATCGTCATTGGTATTGACGTCTTGATCTCATTTACCCAAGATATGAGAGTAGCATAGCACGAAACACAAAAAAACTTTGGTATCCATATTTTATCTTCTTTAATAGCACGTCCGAAATAGAGTAAATATGCACTTCTCACTTTTTCGGAAACATTTTTTGTTTGTGATTTTACAATATACTGTCCGCAAACGTAGCAAATTGTTTTTTGTTAATTATATAGTTTTCATTATTAATCTTGATAGTTCTTGAAGGAAGTTGGAATCAGCGAAGCGTACTGGTATCAGCTAGTAATATTATAACTGACTCCAAGTTTAAGTTAAACATTATATCAAACAAAATTTTATTGTTTGTCCGATGTATTATTACTTGTCTTTTGATATCCATAACTTCGAAACTAAAACATCCATGAAAATGGAATTCCACATGCTTATAGATTGGCTGTTAGTGGCTGCTACGCACGGTAATAAGTTTTAATACGCTGTTGAATTTTTCCCCACACTCTTTAAAAAATCGTTAAAAACAAACTGGGCAGACAAATCCTAAAATTACGAAGTAATCTGTCGCTTATACTAAAAATCCTATAACGGAAAAAGGTTTTGCAATTAATAAATTTGATTTAATAGAGATTCTAGTTCGATATTTAAAATAATGCAATTATTTTCCCCCAAAAAGTACTCAAAGCACCCAAGCTGCTCTGATTTTCAATGGGTTTTTATAAATTATAATAATTATAATATTTCTATTCGCTCCGTGCGTGAGTTTCGTTTCCATGGTAACGATACACTACTTTAATTATAGAATTGTATGGATGCATATATAATTGTATAGATTGAATTTAAGATTTACATAGAAAATTTAATATTATTGTCTCACAAATTTAAATAACTAATTATGATAATTTACATTTGAAACATAATATTTGTGCAATTTGATTTCTTGTTTTCACAATTTTTAATGCATTAAGTTTAATTAATTCGTGTTTTACAATAATTTTAATTTGACATTTCTGTAACATTAACATGTAAAGAACTGCAAATTAGTAATAACAGCCCCCTTTAACGCCAAAATTTTTCACTGGAAGCGCTGGAATCGATTTTATTGTCCCTACCATGACTACGCACACAACAAATAGTATTTTACAGAATGACCTATTTTAATTTCTTAAGAATTTGTTGTCATTATATTTTAAAATATATTTATATAGAACATTTTCTTTACTTATAATAAATAATGCCAATTAATATGTATATAATTTCAATGCTTTTAATTTTTTTTTGTCCAGTTTTGTTCCATCTTTCTATAGGGATGACTATCAGTATGATGGTGTTGCTATTTAACATTCTAAATGATTCCACCAAAATTCACGATTATTCAGTTTCCATCAAAAACAGCGTCTCTGTTAATATAAATTCTAATATCCGAAAATTTCAAACATTAGTATATTCTAGTAAATGGTATAGGATAATCTACAACTGATTCGGAAGCTTGTAATTTTCCGTTTACCTACGAAGTTGAAGTTTTTGAATTAGTTTATGCTAACCCACCTATAGAATGCAATTTTAAGCATAAATCGTGAGTGGTCTTTTTTTACCAAGTTACGCGCTGCTATAGTAAATTTGGATACTTTCGAATTAAACGATGTTGTCTTGCTACAATACGAACATGTCGGTAATGAAATGTTGGATAACTTTTGTCTATAGTGTATCACACAACATTTAACACATACAACATTGTTAGTGAGTTATTAGTTGTTTACCAACTTCTACTTTAGTTATTTCTCTTACAACCACAATAGTCTTATAAAGCTTTTGTTTAACAATAAAATTGTTTAACTTTAGTTGCGTTAGTATATCTCAAGAATGAATATAATTTTCGTTTTTCTTTTTTTACTTTCATTGGACAGATAGGTTTCTTTCTAGAAATAAAAGAACTTGTTAAAAATGCAATCTCTCCTATACTTTCTATGTGTTAATAATCCGAACTCTCCTTCGAGTTAGAGACAGTCAATCAACTTTAACTTTTGAAGCTAATTGTATTATATTATCATAAATAAGTAAACAAAAGTTTAGAATTTTCTGACACCATGCACCAGGCAAGAAAACTACCTGACCATTTTTTTTAAACATTTTTATAAATTTTCCACAGTTTACACAGTTCATAATTCGCTTTTACGGATTCTGGTTCGACAATTTTTAACTAAATTTATGCACTATGAAAGCAAATACAACACATCTTCAAAAATTTTAAATAAAAACTTATTCTACTGAATTAAGTACTGTTTAAAGAAATTCGGAGGTGTCCAATTTGGTTTGACAGTATTTAACTTAGCAAAAAAGCTCTCACGTGAACTCGTAAAAGCACCTTATATATTTAAAAAAAAAAATGCATAAGCTTTCTAATGCATAGGTACATTGATTTCCTGTAAAACTTTTCATATATTTGTGATTGGAAGTAGGTAATATATCGACCTCATTTAAAAATACTACATTAATAGTTCCCGATCAGATAATGAGCTGAAAATTGCAGAGAAAATTTAAATTAGAATATTATGTCAAAAAAATAATAGAAGTACGGTGGAAGCGGTCTAAAAAAATTTGTTTTTCATTGTTATTCACTTTTCAGGTCAGTACTGTCGTATTAAGGATGTATGAGCGTGTTTGATCATTTAGATAAACATATAGAAAATTCAGATAAACAATGAAAAATACTTTTTTTGTCAATTGGTGAATTATGTTATAGCTTGACGATGTAATACGAAAAGTAAGAATTAAATTTTTCTATATCTGGCGTAATTTTTAGATATTGATAATTGAAATTTTTCTTTAATTATTCAGCTTTCGATATAAGAAAAACCAAAGCAGATATCGAAGAACTTCACTCTTAATTTTCGTCTACGTTCATTAAGATAATAAAATTCATCATCAAAGTTGAAAACAAGATAAAAACTACCGTATTTTATATATTTTTAATAATTTTTTTCTGAAAAATTTGCATGGATTAAAAATTACAAATTTTGAATGTATCCTCCCCTCTAGTGTCGTAGTATTACTTGAAATTAATGCTAGGGATATACATATTGTAAAGTCTTGTGCTTCAATAAGTATTAATTTTTAATGAAATTTGTACATAAAACAAAAAAGCATGCATATATTACTAAAAGCGGCGGGAAGAAAAACTTGGAATTTTTATTTTGGCATATTGCCACGTGATAACCAAAATAGACAAGTAAATGATATTTTTTAATACTAGTCAAATATATTGTACATATACCATTGATTGCAAATATACCATCAAGAGTTAAATATGATAATTCCGTAAATAATTATTCGACATGATTGGAGAACAAAACATGGTCAGATCGGTAACGATGGTAGCCAATTAGCCACTTTGAATGAAAATCATCATGCATTATTTCCAAGATTTTTTTAGAAACTTTGGAGGCACGTATCTCCCATTTGAATGAGTAGACGGCTATGCAAACTGGTAAATAGCCTCATCACTCCTCGTCTTTATTTAAACTTTGGGCTTATGTCCTATCCTCCTGATTCGCCAACGAGATCGACTGTTACGGGTTTTTCTCGTAAGAAACACATGGGTACTGTTACATCTCGGACTGTTACTTACGGATTTTTCTCGTACATCTCTTGAAACATATGGGTATAATCTCTAAATGCTTTCTCCGGCTCGGACTTCTTTATATTAATATGCCCTTGGGAAGCAGTCAATTACTTAAAGTGGCTATACCAGGTATCCAGATGAGTATCGAGATGTATCAAGATACTTGATAGAAACTTACTGAGATTAAATCGTCAGACAACGTCCATCAACCTATATCAAATTTTCTGAGTTGAATAAACTTCAAAATCTATAAGAAGATAAAAGTAATTTCAATAAAAGTGTCAGTTGTTTCTTTGATAAATCAATTTATCTCAATAACGATACAAAAATATGAATATAAACATAAAGTTGAGAAAATTCAGTCATTCAGCATACCACGAAGAGTTCATTGACAATCGTGGGGGCGGTGTGGTGTTATATTCTTGTCACTTTAAAAGAACTCCTACAGCGATATTCTTACATTTACCAATTCATGTTCGTAAAAGCACGAAATATCTTACATTCTTCTTTTTTAAGTTGTTCGAATGTATTACTGAATGTCAATGTTTAAATAAATGCTAATAACCTTCGTTAGGAAAGTTGTAACCTTTTTATACACCAAAGTATACAGGAAACCTATTGGAGTGTATTACAGTGTTTGTCTCCGTACAATATTGTTTTGGACAACATGCACAGTAATAGTATACATGCTAAATATACATACATAGTTCAATAATGTGTTATTATACCATGTATATATGAAATATACATAGTATATTAAGTTTAGTCCAAAGTTTGTAACGCTTAAAAATAATGATGCTAGGAAAAAAATTTTGTCATAGGTGTTCATAAAATCACCTAATTAGTCCATTTCCGGCTGTCCGTCCGTCCGTCTGTGGATACGAAACAAGATATCGAGCTGAAATTACAGCGTACTCAGGACGTAAAAAGTGAGGCCAAGTTCGTAAATGAGCATCAAAAGTCAATTGGGTCTTGAGTCCGTAGGACCCATCTTGTAAACCGTTAGAGATAGAACAAAAGTTTAAATGTAAAAAATGTTCCTTATCAAAAACTAAACAACTTTTGTTTGAAACATTTTTTCGTAAACATCACTGTTTACCCGTGAGGGCGCCAATTAGGCGGAAATTTTATAATATGTACTATACTTGATTATCAGTTATGTATGTGTCACATGTTTGTATGTGTTATGTGAT
Organism: Chrysoperla carnea; assembly: GCF_905475395.1. Classification (NCBI taxonomy): domain Eukaryota; kingdom Metazoa; phylum Arthropoda; class Insecta; order Neuroptera; family Chrysopidae; genus Chrysoperla; species Chrysoperla carnea. The sequence continues at coordinate 60,708,700 of NC_058341.1, read as the reverse complement.
AAAGAAATCAACACTGACTATGCATGGTATTGCAACAATTAACTCATTCAATTGTTTGTTTTCACTTGTTTTTAACTAATATGCAATGCAAAGATATTTTCGTAAGAAATAGTGTGTATTATCGTGACAAAGTCTAAACATCTCTCTTCAACTACCTATACTCTAACTATTGTTCTCGGAAATGGCACGTAAAAAAATCCATGAACCCGGACTTTCTGCTTCGTGGTAAATAACCTCCAGAGTCGATGTAGAGCACTTTCTCTCATAAGACATATATATGGCAGAGCATATTCATTTTCGAGATAGATTTGAATGGGGAAATGAAATTAGTAAAATTTGAGAATAATTTCTGCTTCTTACCAAATAAACTTCCTAGTGATCGCACGAACGTTACATACTGCTGGCAGTATATCTACCAGGGTACCATTGATTTTAGTCAGAAATGGAAGAAGGATATATCTGGTAGCAGTACATAACATTTTTGCGGTCGCGAGGGAACGTTTTTTAAATTTTTCTCATTTTATTTCACACCTTCTCTGTATCCCGAAAAATGGCCGGTCTGCCACATATACGCCCTTATCTACTACGCAGCAGAAAGTTAGGGTTCTTGGATTTTTTACGTGCCATATCCTAGAATGTATAGTCGTCTCTGTGATTGATTAACTTTGAGTAATTATATCTCAATAATGGAACGATCAATAATTTCTTCCTTTTTTTTTAAGCTCCGAACAAACACATCATACAGTTTTTTTCTGAAAATATCTGATGGTTCGTTTTTTTTTTCTAGAGTTAAAAAACTTGTCAAAAACATAACCTCTCCTATTCTGCCCATGTTAATTATCCGAACTTTCATTAAATTTATTTCGAGTAAGAGAAGGCCAATTGCCTTCAAATTTTTATGGTAAAAGTATGAATTTTGAATTTTCTGACACTAATCCCATAGCGAGACAAGAGCCTTATTAAATGTCTTTTTACTGACTCCATTATGACGTCTGTAGATCTTATTTTGAAGAAGTCGTAACAAAGAGATGGTTTTTTTGTGAAAAAAGTCAGAAATATTATCACTTCCAGAATTTTTGTTTTTCTTATTTCATAAACTTTAGTCTTAGTCTAAAGAAACCCTGATCAAGAGTTTGCCTGACAAAAACCTGATCCTTTTTTTAATCAAATTTTTTTTTTTTTAAGTCTGACAAATGTCAATTTTTTTAACTGATAGAGGTCTTTTGAGTAATTTTACACCTAACTTGTAATTTTTTCATATTGTTACCCTTTTTCGAGATATTAACAGGTGTTCATAAAATCACCTTATTAGACCGTTTTCATATATTCAGTCTGTCACCCAAATAAAAACGAAAAGAGGTAAGAGATATTTTAGGACTTAAAAAACTTCATTTGGATCACGGGCGATCATCTGTAGGATCCCTCTTTTCAATTTTTAACTTGCTGAGTACTTATTGTACCAATAACGTAAGTTCCCATCCCAAGGACAAAAAGACATCGAAAAATTCCTTTATTTGTACCACGTTCCAAAAAATTGTTTGATATTCGGACTCGCATAGTATCACATCCAAACGCTATATAAAAACAAAACAAAAAAAGGTATTTTATATATATTTGTCGAAGAAATTGATACAAAAATATTATTTCACTTCATAATAGTAAACAATATATTTTTTTATTTTTCTTTAACTTTCCTCTACTCTTTTCTTTTACATCTCATCTTTTATATATACCACACACAAGACACAACACTTTTACAAAATAATATTTTTGTTATTTTTTTGTATGTGTGTGTTTACGTGTGTGTGGAAGTCGGTGTATTCCTGTTTGTTTATGGTAAAAAGAATGTAAAAGATTACGAATGAGTTTTTTGTCGTCATTCATTGTGTATATTGGTAACCCATTGTATATTGGTAGACTTTCAATAACTAGTAAAAATTACTTACAAGTTGCTGTATTAGTCAGGGAAATTATCTAAAATTGCTTGTAGAGTATTAGATTGTATCATCCCTATTATTTATTATTATGTTATAAATGCGAAAGTAAGCATGTTTGTTTGTTTGTTTGTTTGTTTATTACGTTTTCACGCTAAAACTAGCGAATGGTTTTTAATGAAACTGTACTGCAATATACCTCATATATCAGAATAACACATGAACTATAACTTATAAAGATATATTTAAAAAAATTGATGTTAGCAAAAAAAGTTTCGGAAGCATTTTTGTTGAGAATAACATTCCCTACAAATAAAGGTTGGATACATTTTTCGGGTAAATCACATGTTAAACAATTTACTGAAAAGTAAAAATTTGAGAAAAATAATTTTCCTTTTTGCGATTTAAGCATCTTCGGCGAAAGGAATGGAAAAAAAGTCTCAATGAAAGCTATACACTGCATAACAAGCTATAACATTTTCCTAAACAATTGTTTATTATGACTCGTTGTTCTCACGCCAGAGGTCGCCAAAGTTCCAAGTTCAACTAAAGTCAAGACAATTTGATATAAAAACTACTCGCGTTAACCAACTTAACGTTGCGATTGCGTTCACTCAATGATCAACGGGATGGTCATGCCATAAATGGGGTCGAGCTATAGCACGGATCTGCGAGTTTTTTTACTTCCGCATTTGTTTTGGCACCGGGTTGTTTTCGTGCTGAGATATTTTTACCGGAGTTTTGACCAGCTACATTGGTACTTTTGACTGGTGTTTAAGTCGGAAAGGGAAATTTTTGGACAAAGTCGTGTTGAATCTTATGTATTTACGAATACTTCTATGAACACCCATAGCCCCATGTAACTTCATAACCATATAAGTGATGCCTAAATTTGGCGACCGAGAAGGATAAAGAAGGCCACCGTAATAAACCAAACTAATCAAGAATCACCGTTGCCTTTGTCACATGTGCAGTCACCATATTATTGAAACAAGACAGTATGTGCAGAAGTTAAAATTTTCATTCGAACTCTATTTGTGTAACCTTTTCTTGTTTCTGGTAAAAAATTTAAAATTTTAGAGTCCAGCACTAACATTTCCAATCAGTGAGTATCAGCCGAAAGAAAATTCTACAGCTTTATTTGTCCGAAAAATTATCATTATTACCTTACCGCTGCCAGGTCTTGTTAAAAGAATACACTACCGATAAAAGTAAATTTTTCAAAGCATAAATTCACAATGATTTTAGTTTGAAATTTGTAAAACACTCGCTGTGCTTGGAAGAATATTTATTATTCTATATTTTGTAGTCTGTACTCTTTTATTACATCTCTGTAATGTAATACCTATTTTGCGAAAGTTTTACCCGGACTAATTGGTAATCTTTCCATATACAGCACAAGTCACTCAAACAAGAATTGTTGTATATATTTTTGGTTATTTTTCATCAAATCAAATGGAAAAAAATTTAATTTACTTTGTGTAGCAATATAGAAAAAAAACTAATCAAATATTTTTGGAAACATTTTCCGTTTTTTTTTTTTTTTTGAGAGTAGAATTCTTGATGTAATTTTCTCTGAAAGTTTCTCCCTGAAAGTTATTGAAAAACTGTATGTTATACATTTACTATTTATATGATACACAATAAGATGTTTTTCTTTTAAACTTTTTCAAAGTAAAATCAATTTAATCATTGATGTGTTTTATACCATGTATATGAAATATACCAAGGTATACTAAGTTTAGTCCCAAATTTGTAACGCTTAAAAATATTGATGCTACGAACAAAATTTTGGTATAGGTGTTCATAAAATCACATAATTAGTCCATTTCCGGTTGTCTGTCTGTCTTCACGATAAGTTAAAAACGAAAAAATATATCAAGATGAAATTTTTAAAGCATGTTCAGGACGTAAAAAGTAAGGTCGAGTTCGTAAATGAGCAACAAAGGTCAATTGGGTCTTGGATCCGTAGGACCCATCTTGTAAACCATTAGAGAAAGAATAAAAGTTTAAATTTAAAATGTTCCTTATAAAAAAATAAATAACTTTTGTTTGAAACATTTTTTTGTTAACATCACGGTTTACTCACGAGGGCGCAAATTATACACACATTTTATAATATGTATTATATGGGAATATCAGTTTTGATTGCTACCTAAAAGTTATCTTTTGTCTTTACTTAGGTGTCGTCAAAAAACAAACGATTGCGTCATCAACACTGTCTATACATGGTATTTCAATAATTACCTCGGTCAATTGTTTGTTTCCACTTGTTTTCTTTAAGATGTGTGGAAATTTTTTTAACAGAAATAATAAAATTATTCTGTCGTCACTACGTGAGTTTTGAGGCTTTTGTATTTCCGGTTCTACCTACGAAATTCTAGTGGCTGGGTACTTTTATTTTACACTAGTATTACACTCTAATTAACTTAAGAAAAATTAACTTAAAACTCATTTTGAGCCAACTTCGACTGTTCTGGTTAGTATTTTTTTCGAAAAGTGACGATTTAACAATTGGGATGCAACCAAATATTTATTTTATCACTAAAGGTGAAAAATTTTTACGACGTGGAGAGAAAAGTGGTTTTTTAAATTATTTGGAAGTACGCAAAATATGAACCGATAAAACTCTTTATTAAACAAAAAAGAATACATTTTTTAATATGACGTCATTGTTGTTATCACCATAGAGATTACATATAAAACAGTGTTTTTTTACAAGAAAGAAACGGGCAACAATCTTTGATTGCTTATAACTTGGTTTTTTTAGCCAAACTTTCCAGCTTTCCCATTTTGATATGGTATCATGATAAATAAATTTTTTGTGGATATTTTGTGGGTTTGACGCTCATACTGTATTGACTCGTACATCTCTATTCTCTATTTCTTGATTTCACTATTTCTCTATATATTATAAATGCGGAAGTAATCATGTTTGTTTGTTTGTTTGTTACGCTAAAACTAGCGATTGGTTTTTAATGAAACTGTACAGCAATATAGCTCATACTTCAGAATAACACATGAGATATAATTTATAAAGATATATAGATAAAAAAATAAATAAAAATTAATTTAATTTGACATTACCATAAATTACAGATTTCTGTAAAAATAATCGATATAAAATATTTCACTGCCATATTTTCTGATATGCTCAATGAATAATTACGACAATTATACATTTAAAAAAAATAGATAAAACCATACATATATTTTACCTGTGTAAAACAATCCTTACCATTATTTCGAGTTTTATAGAAAGGGGATAAGCGAGAGCAATCTTTATCAATCTTTACTTTTAAACCCAGCGAAGCGGGTGGGTATCACTCTAGTATAGTATATGACATGTATGGAAATGACGCCAGTACTACAAACATATACTATATGTATCTGCCTCTAGACCATACCAGCATTATAGTAAGCGCCATGCATTTCTTACCGTATATAAAGTGTTCTTTTACACTAATGTAGCAAATTCGATATCAGTCATCCACCCAATTGTTATTTCAATTTATGAATTGGATCTCAAAAGTGGTAATAAAACTGTCAAATTTGTACATATTAGGGCACGGTAGGGTATAAAACAAAAATCTATGTAGATCAGATTCCTGACACTCTTAACATGTTCGAATTCAAGGTCAAGTGACTTACTCAAAGGGCTGATAAATCACTCAGGTTTTTATATTTATAAAAATGTCAATCAGATTTACGAAAAAAATTCAATGCGGAGTAGCATCTCATTTTTCGGTTTTCTAGTTAATTCTCTTTTTTTACAATGTGGCTGGTGCCTATATTCCAATTTGTTTTCTCAAAAAATGAAAAAATAAAAGTATACATGTATAAGTAATTTCAGTGTTTAGTTATATATGTTCTACAAAATTTCGTCACACCATAATACTATTATGAAACTTAGCTATTAATGGATATTTATGTTATATAAATTACGGTTTGTACACTTACTCATTTTAACCAGGGGCGTAACTAACAAATGACGAAAAATATGCTAATTTACTTAAAAAGGCAACAGAGTGAGTACCCTCTCTCAAAGAAGATTGAGAAGGATAATAAATGCGAGAGCATGATTATTAATGCGCATGTCTTAATATACAATATAATATCCTGGCGCGTATTTACAAAATTATAATTGCCATTTAATAAATATTTGTTTATAATTAAACTTTACTATCCTGTAATACATGTCTACTTTAAAATATTCCTTGCAAATAAAACAATATCTAATCATTTTTTAGAACTTTAACACAGAAATAAATAAACAAACAGTAACTATTGAAGCAGCTGATTGCCGTCAATACAATCATGCGCATTGAATACCATTCTCTGGTATTGTGTTTCTCTGTCAGCTGTTTGAATATTGTATCTTCTCTGGGAAACAAAAATGTACATACATAAATGGTACACGATGGGCCTATCTAGTAAAATATATTATCTAAGGGGTATAGTGCACCGATGTGACGTTGCCTTAAATATACCACAAAACAGTCCACAGTTTATTGTTCCTTAAGGCATGGATTAACATTGACATAGAAATGAAGACTGTACAATAGAGAAAATTTGTATCGGAGATTAATAGGATTAATAATTAAAAAAGGTTGTGGTATCTTCGTCTGCAAAAATAAGTTACCTCTGACATAAATTGTTTCTTTTCAAATAATCGTTTCCGAGATAAAAAATGATAGAATGGAAAAACTTTAAATTTTACTATTTTTAAGTTTAATCATAATTTATTTTGCTTGCGAAATTAAAGTTAAAGTCAAGATACACATTATGAAATATGATGTTTATTCTGGGGTTTTAACAAATAGGATTTGGACATTTTCCCGACTTTTTAAAAAAAAAAAAAAAAAAAAAAACTCAGATATCAAGAGATCACAAGCCGCAAAAATCATAGAATGCCGCAAAAATCTTATGGTCCAGATTCAACTTAATGAAAATAATTTTAATAATTCAAAATTAATTATTTTATTGGAATTGGTTGAATACAGCTTTCTTTGCAAGAGGTGCTGACTGATATCAATACCCAGCACTGATCAACCATTTTTTAAATTTTCTTTAACTTTATTTATTATAGTCCAATCATCTTAAGGTTTCACTTAGGAATCTAATGGAATAAGTTGAATAATTGTACAAATCTGGGCTAATCGTGAACAATTATTTTTCATGATCTTCTAAACTCCTATTTTTATCAATGTACTCAAAAACCGTTCAACGTACAACACAAAATTCAGACGAAATTTGCAGAAAATTTTATCCCCTACAACTTTTATACGTCATGTAAATACGATTAAAGCCAGAGGAAACGAGATTTTCTCAAAAAACTGATTTTTGCGATCTTTGACCTTCAATATCCTGGGACGCTGACACGTGATATGACATATGTGACTCGAGAAAGCATTTGTACTACCAAAATAAAGGTTTGTACAAATATTCAGTTTATTCCGTTAGAATCCGAGGTTGGCCCCACTTTTGAAGATGAGTGGATTATTATTAAAATTTTAAGTATAATTATTTTATTTCCCTCCCAACTTCCCAATTTCTATGCGCCTCCCTTGGCAGTCTTTTCAGCACATTTTATGCTATTATGCCACGATAAGCCCGATATCACTGTTCCTCTCATTCACGAGAAATCGTAAATTTTAAACTGGCTCTAAATCTAAAACTATTGTTTAAATTTTCGGCGAAGTGGTGGATGATCTAAGTACGATCAAGAACGAATTATTTCTCGCTGAGATGCAAATACCTGAAAGTTTTTTGATAATCTTACCTGGATAAAATTTTATTGCCGGTGAATGAATTAGCCTACATGTTTGCGTTTGATTTATTAGCCACTGATAGGTACGTCTGCCTGCACTGGAATGGATACTTTTATATAAAAGTGCATCACGTATGTTCAATTAGATAAAATATGATGTCATGCACTCTAAATAGTATCTACCTACCTAGCTAACTAGTACAATTGTAGAAACTTTCTAATATTACCTAGGAAAATAGTTTTTCCATTTAATATTGTAGAGATATAGGTAAATTGTACTGTACAGTATACTCTATCTACTCGTTGACTTGTTAGAAAGACTGTTAGAAAGTTAATTTTAGCCCGAATATCAAAATGAAAACGCTCATAATGTTTTTATGTTTTGAGGATTCTACAATGTGCGAAAGACAAAATTTTTTAGATATATACTTATGACCGCGATTTCGCCTGGGTAAGTATTATAATAAGTATTTATTTCAAATTTACCTATATTGTTTATTTACGAAGTCAAGGTCACTTCTTACATTCAGAACACACAGCTCGATATATATTTTTTGAGTTATGATGATGATGGGCCGCCGGCCAAACTGAAATGAATTAATATTTTATGAATATCCAAAAGTTTTGTCTGTAGCGTTATCTGGTATATTTCAAATATATGTAGAATTAGCTGCGAACGGCGGTGTTACCCGCAATTGAAAGAGACTGGTGTTATCCGCAATTAAAAGAGATTTTGGGAGTTTTTATCTAAAATCTATTTCACGAACTTTTACCAAGCCCTATAAAAAACATGGTTCCTGTATGCTATCCCACAGGAACCATGCATATTTCAGGGATACAAATTAGCATACGTCATTTTCTGAACCCTAAACTACCACTTACCGGGATAAAAAGCCTGATGTGCTATTCCAAATTATAATCTATCTCTATGCCAAATGTAATCCAAATATTTTCGATAGTTTTGCGTGAAAGAGTATCATCCATCCAAATTTTCACGATTATAATATACAAGCTTGATACTCCGCTGGAGTTAAAAAAACCCGTCGTTTGATAGCCTGTACCTCTCTTGATCTCACTTATTTCCCTTCCACAGCACTCGCAAGAATTGTTTTACACAGCTAAAATATATATTTTTTTGTTAATTGTGAAATAGTCATAGTTCATTGAGTATATTAGAAAAGATGGCCATGAATTGTTTGACATTTACTATTTGACATTTTATCAGAAATCTTCAATTTATGATTCAAAATGATCATAGGAGGAGCAGTAAAATGCCAGACTAAAATTAATTTTTTAAAAACATATATTTATGAATTATAGCTTATGTTCCGAATTATATCTCCGAAATGGTTACAGTTGCATTGACAATATTCTTGTAGTGGAAACTTTAATTGAAAACATTTCAAAAAGAAAAAACTTTATGCAGCCTTCATAGATTTACAAAAAGCGTTTGATACAGTCGATCGAGATGCGTGGTATAAACTGGCAAAAATGTCAAATTTCCAATAAGTGTATAGATGTCCTTAAGGGCATTTACAAAAATTACTCTTTCTGAGTAAAAGTCAGAGAAAATGCAGTAACAGAAAACTTTCCAATTAAATCTGTTTTGAAGCAACGTTGCCCTCTCTTAGCAATACTCTTTAATGTGTTCATCAATGACATTACGGATTATATGGCAAAAGTCGATACACATGCTCCTAATATTGGTAATACTGAAATACCCCAACTATTATTCGCAGATGATATGACAATTTACTCCCTATCACCTGTTGGATTACAACGAGCTTTTGATGTAGTGAAAAAATACACAATAGAATGGAATCTTAAAATGAACATCCAAAAGACATAATATTTAGAAAAGGATTCCAAATAAATACAAAAAAATTAAACTGTTACATAAACCAGCAAAGAATAGAAGTTGTAGATAGTTTGGCTATCTCGGAATCCTTTTTAACTGGAATGGAAAGATGGAGAAGCACGTAGAATGGAAAAACGATCAAGCAAAAAATGCCACACATAGTATTAGGAAAGGAATTTTCCAAAAGGACTATCTACCAGTTAAACTATTATACCTGATTATTATTATACCTGATTACAACTATTCAATAGCATCATTAATCCAATTATCACGTATGGAAGTGAAATACGGGGTCCCCTAGTACCTGAAAAACATAAAGACACAATTAAAAGATCTTACTGTAAAGAAATCTTACAGTTGAGAAAATCGACTCCAAACTGTGCTACAGACATAGAACTTGGCAATATTCAGACAACAGGTAAAATCGAAATGTTATACCTTAACTTTTTTGTAAAACTATGGCATGATAAGCGAAGAAAGTTGCAAACCATTTGCCTTTTTTTCCAACATGAAAAATTGGATAATAACTCATGGGCCAAAATAATTCTTAGTCGTATAGAAGAATTTAACATCATGTTTCTACTGGAAGGCGATTTGTATAAACCAAAATCAAAGACAATTATCCATAATGCAGTTAAAAATAGATTAATCCAACTAAATATGTGTAAAATTATTTACACATATTTAAGAGTTGAAAACGCTTACTTTCTATAAAAATTTATATCACTATGATACTGGGGCGTATTATCTGCATCATCTTAGTAAAGAGAGAAGAAGACCTCTATCATATCTAAGATTGGGTACATTAGAGAGATTCCAAACCATCAACTATCAGCGGCAAATAAGTGTGTTTTATGCGATGGACCTGAAGACGCTGAACATTTCTTCATCGATTGTGACGGTACGTCATCTATGAAAATGAAATACAAAATATCTACTTGTGTCTCGAAGTATGAAGTGTACGAACTTTTTAACACTAAAGATCTTAACACTCTTAATGAACTAAGCCGGTTCATTGAAAAGTTTCAACTATCGAGGAAAAATGGCTTTTTCTTACATTCAAAAATTTTATTAGAGTAAAGTAGATAAAACAACACACAATGTAAAAATTATTATATAAATTGATTCAATGTAAAATAAAACAAGTGAAAACAAACAATTGACTGAGTTAATTGTTGAAATACCATGCATAGTCAGTGTTGATTTCTTTATCACATTACACATACAAACATTTGACACATACATAACTGATAATCAAGTATAGTTCATATTATAAAATTTCCGCCTAATTGGAGCCCTCACGGGTAAACAGTGATGTTTACGAAAAAATGTTTCAAACAAAAGCTGTTTAATTTTTGATAAGGAACATTTTTACATTTAAACTTTTGCTCTATCTCTAACCGTTTACAAGATGGGTCCAACGGACCCAAGACCCAAGTGACTTATGATGCTCATTTACGAACTTGACCTCACTTTTTACGTCCTGAGTACGCTGTAAAAATTTCAGCTCGATATCTTTTTTCGTTTTTGAGTTATCGTGTCCACAGGCGGACGGACGGGCAACCGAAAATGGACTAATTAGGTGATTTTATGAACACCTATGACAAAATTTTTTTCCTAGCATCATTATTTTTAAGCGTTACAAACTTGGGACTAAACTTAATATACTATGTATATTTCATACATACATGGTATAATATACTATTATTATTATTATTATTATAGCTCATGTGCTATTCTGATGTATGAGGTATAGCGGGAAGTTTAGTTACTAATGGTGTGGTCACTACAGATCATATACTCACAGCTTGTTTAATATAATAGTATGTACAATTTTAATGTTAAAAGTTTTATTATAGCACTAAAAACATATTTTATTAAAAACATATTTTATTATTAATACAAACCGTATTATGTGTCTTATATATAAATATATATATTTTAATGGAACTTAGTGTGTAAAAATATGTGGAACAAACTAGGTACCACAAAAATATTAAAGGAATTATTAGATCCACTCAGTTTGTACACACGGAGGTAATTAAAATATTTTTACAAACATAATATGTAATATATGTAATAATATATAAAATTTTATAAATACATTTTTTTATTAACAAAGTTTCCAAAAATCACAAAAATTCCTAGGTCATCGGCCTTTTTATTATTATTTTAACGTTCAAAGTTGGTTGAAAAAATGATGAATCGTTGATGATGATAGGTTATCCTTTTCAATTTATTCGTTATGACAGCAATAAGTAGGACTAAGATAGAAGATATTTAATATGCATTTTATCACATTGGTTATAAATCATTTAGTACGAAACAAATGTTTCGTGTCGTGACTTTAAAATGAAAAGCCCTATTGGATATTTCTATATCAAAAAATCTAGAGAGTGTGATAAAAAACTATCTAAAATATTTCGACAATCTTGTATTTTATAATAATACCATAAAAAATAAGGTTGTCGATGATATAAAAAAAATTTTTTTAATTAAGTATGATTTCATCGAAGATCCATCATTTGATGAACAGAGACGACTATTGTAAGAGTATTCATGATTGAAGAGAGATATCTATATTATCAAGTTTATAAGTAGCACTTGCACACAATATATTATATATTTTTGTAGCTGCGTGGTATTGTAAAGCTAAAAATAAGACATTATTTGACCACATTGTATGTATTTGGTTTATATGTATATTCGTTGTGTGCGTAGTCATGGTAGGGGACAATAAAATCGATGCCAGCGCTTTAAGTGAAAAATTTTGGAGTTAAAGGGGGCTGTTATGACTAATTTGCAATTCTTTACATGTTAATGTAATAGAAATGTCAAATTAAAATTATTGAAAAAAACGAATTAATTAAACTTAATGCATTAAAAATTGTGAAAATAAGAAATCAAATTGAACAAATATTATTTTTCAAATGTAAATTATCATAATTATTTATTTAAATTTGTGAAACAAGAATATTAAATTTTAAATGTAAGTCTTAAATGCAATCCATACAATTATATACGCATCCATACAATTCTATAATTAAAGTAGTGTATCGTTACCATGGAAACGAAACTCACGCACGGAGCGAATAGCCTTAAGGTAGTTGTCTAGCAATGTAATAAGGTAGTGTCATAAAATTATAAATATTTTTTGTACTTAATAAGGAAAACATACCTAATACAATAGACCTTTTTCATGAAAAATTGAAATGTTTTAAATTAATTTTTGATGAAAATATAGGTTTAGTAGACCCTGAAACTCAAAAATTACGCATTTTTAACAATCTTTTTAAAATACTTAATTATTCTATCAATACATTTTACTATAGACGGGAAAGTGGTTCTCGAAGGTTCAAATTTTCATTAAAGGGACTCATTAAAGGATACATTCATTTTTTCATATTGTAATTCAATTTAATATATTTGAGGGCGGTAGAACTATAGTACTCTTGTGACCAGTTTGAATATTTTTGAATTTGGTTGGAAAATAGAAAGTTTCACCAAGTATCACTAAAAAATGAAAAAAAAAAGCCAACAGAGCATGATAGCACAAGTTAATAAATACATTTACAAATAAAAATAATTTTTTATATAGTAAACTAGCTGTTACCCGCCCGCTTTGCGTGGCGTAAAATATACCCGCTTTGCTGGGCAACATCCCCACTTACACCCCTTCCTCCACATTTCCTTGCGTTGGATAACAGTTTTGTAATGTACACGTCATGCTCTTTTATTTGATACCCCACTTAGGTATATTTGTAAATATTCGATATTTCCTTCCCACTTTCTCGCTACACCTTTCTACCCTCCGAAGGTTAAAAAAATTTCTAAATGTAATTTAAAACATTCTGACCAAGTTTTGAACTATTAAAAGCCATAATTGAAAAATATGAATTTTTTATTCATGAACACCCCCGCAACCCCCCTTGTGGGTGGAATTTCGTAAAATCCGTTCTTAGCTGACCCCTACTTGGCAAAAGGAATATTCCTGCCAAATTTCAAGTCTCTAGGTCTTATAGTTCCAGAGATATCGTGATGAGTGACTATCTATCTATCTATCTATATCAGGGCTTCTTAAACTATGGGTCGCGACCCCATTTGGGGTCGCGTAGCAAAATTCTGGGGTCACGAGAGGTAAAAATACAATTTAACAGAAAATGTTTTTAACTTGTAAAATTATTGTTATAAAGATAAAATAACAATTATCGTAGATAAATATATCATAAAATCTTCTAGTTCGGAAAGATTGTTTGTACCTGCATTTCTATTAAGAGTATAATAATAACTTGAATAACATTTACTATGAATTATGAAATGTTATTGGAATTAATAAAAAAAATAAATTTATTTTTGTCAATCTCTAAAAGCCGAAATAATCTCGAGAAATATTTATCAACAAAATTTCTAGGTATTATTGCTGAAGAAACAGCTTTAACACATATTAAATCCCAATATCGTTCAGCGATAAAAAATGTTGAAGAAGTCTTACGTCCAGCAGTTTCGAACATTCCACCAAGATTTGATTTGTTATGCAATAAAAAACAGGCACATCCATCTAATTAAATTTTTAACTTATACTTTAATTTAATTCTTACCACGCAACTACTTCTAATATATTCGAGAGAATTAAGACGGTCAGAATCCACTTTTATTTTTGAAACTATAATAAATACAATTTTATAATTTTTTGTGCAATTTTTAATTTATGATTTTTAATTTACGAATTGTAAACTTATATATTTTCATATGTTACCTAATAAATAAAGCATAAAAAATATTAATTCTTTTTTCTTTTATATTTGTATGGGGTCGTCAAGAAACTCGCAATCATAAATGGGGTCGTGAATTACAAAAGTTTAAGAAGCCCTGATCTATATCTATAGAGTCTCCTATATATTTATAGATATTAAATATTGATATATGGAACATAAATTTGGAGTATTGGTATTTGCGAAAAGATAATGCATTTTTTGTAAACAATTTTCTCAAAGTAGTTGTTAGTTCATCGAAATATATATCCAGCTGTACCGTTCAATTGAATTTGGGAAAATGTCGGTCAAATCTACATCATAGCAACAATCCTTAATTTACTTTTATCAGTTGAAGTTGAAAACTTATACATTATATCAGTTTGACAGAATGAAATTAATGAAAAAACTGTGGAATTCGGAATACCAAAAAATGTTGAAATACAAAACGGCAAAAAAACTTAAAGCGAAAAAATTATGAACCTGGTTGAAACGTACAATTATTAATTTTAAAATATCAATTAAACTTTGAAATTAAATAGGAAAGGATATTTGTCCTTCGTTATGAACCATTTGATTTCGATTCTGAAAAAACAAAAAGATAGAATGTGATAGCAAAATTGTTCTGTATCTCAAAATGTGTTTAATATGATTTTTATATTTTAATTTTAATTACTTTCTACTTCATTTTTCCTGATAAAGAGTACAATTTTTTTATTTCTATTATTTCTATGTGTAATAAAGAAAAATAGTTGTGTTAGGTCATATTAGGTAATCTATTTGTATAAAGTTGGTTTGTATAATTTTATGTTGGACTTGACTAACAAAGAGAATAAATAATAATACATATAAACATATGTAATATTATTCATTCTCTTTGTTTGTAAGGTCCAACATAAAATAAAAGACTTACAAACAATATTGTATAACATTATGATATTTATTAATGTATAAATAAATAATACAGGAACGAGAGGTGTCGTGGGGTATTCGATAGGAACTATGTTCCTTTCGTTATAAATTATGTATTATTGAATAACAAGCACAATGAGAGAATGGTAATAAAATCGTATTTTAAAATTTTTATGTTTTGTTTTTATAAGTTATGAAAATAAACATTTTATTATTAATTGATTATTATAAAAATATATCTTATAAAATTTGAATATTTAAAGTACACATGTGCATCTAGATATAAAATTATTTTATGGATGAGTATATCTTCTTAATTTTATCGATAAATTGTCAAAGATCAGAATAATTTTGTTTTGATTATTGTTCGTTCATAGTAATCAAAACACAAAATATGCTTTTTTCAAATTCTATGTCAGAAGTTATTTAAGTTAAGTACAATTTAAACAAGTGAAAACAAACAATTAACACAATAAATTGTTGAAATACCATGTATAGACAGTATTGATAAGGCAATCGTTTGTTTTGAACGTCATTAAAGAAAGATCGACACGCATACATAATACATTTCACACACATATGACTGATATTCCCATATAATAAAACATGCTACATAATTTGCGCCCTCACGGGTAAACAGTGATGTTTACGAAAACATGTTTAAACAACAGTTGTTTATTTTATTATAAGGAACCTTTTTTACATTTAAACTTTTCTTCTATCCCTAACGGCTCAGGGTTTCAGATGGGTCCTTCGGACCCAAAATCCAATGTTGCTTATTTACGAACTCGGCCTCATTTTTTACGTACTAGCCATTCTATTTATGCTTGATATCTCTTTTTTTTTGGTTATCGGGTTGTACGCCGGACAGAGAGACGGACAAAAATAAAATAAAATAAAATAAATAAAAATTTACAAATAATATATTTTCCCAAAATGTATCGAATCGAAAAACTTATATCACACCTAGAATTTCGCATACTATAAGGGAACAATTTACCCAAATTTGGTAGCCATTATGATGAAAATTTATGCAAATCAAAACACATTTTTTTATATCGTTGAATGAGTCAAGCCCAGCTGAGGCGTTGTTGCTTTCATCGGGTGATTCTTTATTGGCCAACAAATCAAAAAAAAAAACTGCCTTTTGTGAGAACAGACACTACAAGCGAATTTTATTTTCAACATTTGAGAATCAGTGGCAGCTTTCCATTTGCTTTTCTAAATAAAATCCAGCTCTAAACCTTTTTTGTCTTCGTTACCCAATTTAAATAATATATAATAATGAAACCGGGCTTGATAAATACTTTCACGAAGGAAGTCCACGTAAGATGATAAAGCGGATCTACGTAAAACTCAGATAATTGGAAAGAGGTCAACAAGACAAGAAATTTTAAGTACCACTGATCCCACTATAAATAAAAAACGTAGGTTTCGGCTTTGTAGCTTAAAAGTATCGATTTAGCAACTTCAAAAAATATAAGTCCTATCCAAGTTATCTGGCGCACCTTGTACGTTCACAATCAACCCTCGCCTATTTCTAGAAAAGTTACTTGACTAGATTAACCCGTCAGCACAACATAAATAATTATTTTTCGAATGATTGAAACTTTCGTTAGTTTACGGGTATTCGGTTTTGTATACGGACGGTATGAATCGTTAACAATTTTAGTGATAATAATTAATAATTATTAATTAATTTTAATAATAAGTTTAAAAAATGCAGATGACATTGTAGTAATGTAACTTTCAGTATGATTTATTTTTATTATAATTTTTATTAAAATCATTCTTACTGGTACATAACCTATAAGTTTACTTATTTTCTATATAAAATTGTCCTTTTTAATATGCAAGGAATCAATTCAATAAATATGTGCAGAATATGATTATGGTTATTTTTATTGATGTTCTAAAATTATTCACTTATTCAAATTCGTAACAGTAGTGCAGAACGCGTCAGCAAATCTCTCAACACAGGACTAAAGATTTTCAAAGTGTACTTTTGACGAGAGTGCTGACAGGTTAAACTTGAACACTTTGTACTTGAGTTTCCATTCACTTCTGATGTAACCTGAATAAAAAGAATACTTTTCCAAAACTTCTAGATATATTATTATGCAACTTGTCAGTTACTTTATGCCAAGTAAAATTGTTACATGGTAAAAGTTCTTTTTGTGTGGAAAGCTTGAAAGAAAAAGAAATGTATATAATAACTTTGGTTTGTTACTTCCATCCGTTACGAACAAACTACTACCAAAGTACAAAGTACAAATTTTACAAGTAATATTTGAGAAAAAGCTTTATAATAAAGTTTTAATGAATTTATAAAGATGTTATTTTTTTAGTTTTGAAAAATATATCTGCTAACAGTTGTGTTATTATCATTGAGTTTTTATTAATGGTATTGGTATATTCATCATATATTCCTTTGAAGTTATACCTATAATTGGTTTTTAAAAAAATTGTGTGAACATAGACAATACACTGTTTTATATTGAAATAAAGTAAAAATACTTTCAAACAATTTCTTAATGACTGGAACAAGTACAGCTAAGTATTTCTATTTACTATAGAATGGGATTGAATTTAAAATAAGAATTCATTAATACAAAATCACTGAAGTTAAATAAACAAAATAACTACTTCTATGAAATAGATTGATTTTAGTTCAAAGTCATGCATTTTATTGATGGAAAATAAAATTGAACTTAGTTGGAATATATAATCGTGTATACATATAAAGCGAATCGATGAATCAAAATAAAATTTCAATATTTCAAAATTTCATTCATCGATTCGCTTTATATACACGATTATATATTCCAACTAAGTTGAATTTGGTTTATATTATAAACATGATCAAAAAGTTTATTTCAAACTTTCTGTAAGTTCCTAGCCAACATTGTGTTCTCGATTTAGGACACAATCAACGTAGATTAAGGACACTTGAACAATAGTAATCCATATGTCGTTGGTTCAAATTCAACTCGAAGAAATCTAATTTTTCTTTGTTGAATAAACGTATAAGCAGGTATAAACCTTTTATTTGTTTAACTTGTTCGTGTAGTTGTGACAATCACATAAGTATTGTGTTATAATATTTATAAGTGGTAGAAGCAATCAAAAAAAGATTGTTTAAAACTATGTTGCATTTCAAAACAACAATATTTGAAATTTGTTAGACAGTATGTTACTTTCATACAAACAACTCATGCGTTTGCGTCAACTTCACCACTCTCGTACGGTATTTGTATCACATTCGTGGTATCATTTGCCATATTTGATCTCGCGATGAGTTTATCTATGTGTTAATTCGAAATGGAACCGAAAAAAACCACAATTTCCCTCAAATGGGGTTGGGGTCGAATTATTTTTGTAGAAAATGTCACCTGCTCCCACCCTTATACACGCGAACACTGAAACCCTGAAATATAAGGGGGTGTGTAAAAAATTGTTTTTGATGCCTCGATTACATAAGTTTCTATTAAAAAAAATTTTTTTTTTAATGTAAAAATGAGAATAGAAACTAAATTGTCATTTTTTGCTCGATTTGAAAATCTAATTGATTCTATAGAATATATAATTTAACGACTAAATCAAATAAAAAATAGAAATGAACAAAAAAGCACATTGTTTGCATGTCAATAAAAAGTTTAAAACGAATATATCTGCATCGAACTGAATCGATGTCATTTGTGAAAACCATTTTACTATAAATTTTTTTATTTTAAAATGAGAATAAAATAAGTTTGAAACAGACCGTATACAAATTGTTTGAAAATATACAGAGAGATTAGAACAAACTGATTATGATATATTACATTGAAAAGTGACAAAGTAAGCATAAAATTTTAGTTATTAATTCGATCAGCTAATTGAAGAATTTTGAAAAATAAATCCGCCTCTATACGTCATTTAAAATATTCCTAGTTCAGTTCATACATATTTCATAACATTTTCAAAATGAGAAACTTATTAATTTAAACTTATTAAGTCGGTTTCCAAAAAATAGTTTTATGTTGCTGATAATTACTTTTCCGATATTAGTATAGTCATTTGGTAGTTTTACCTGGAAAGTTTTTCGGGAGTATTGAAAATGGGTGATTTTATAGATTTTGAGGTGCTCTTTTCGAATCTCCACCTTGCTACCTTGTATATTTGCCGCACGCGCCGCTATATTCGAAAAATAGCGTCGAAAAGCAGTTTTTTGACAATATCTCCTTTTTTGACAATATCTCGAGAAAAATATGTGCATACAATTAAACATCAGAAAATTTCCTACAATTTATGTCTTAACAATTTTTTTCGTAAAATCAGTAGTTTTGGTGTACGCGCGCCGCAAAGTGATTGGATTAAGTGAAAGATTATATATTTTGATTCGAGTATTTAACGTTAAATAACTCAAAAATTTGACGTTTTTTGAAAAAAAAGTATATCATACACTTTTAAAAATAGTATAAAAAACGTTGAAAATGAAAAAGTTTCAAGTCATTTACACGAAAATTAACGGAGTTAAAAAGCAGCAAGCATTAAATTTAGTTCCCGTGGTAAATTCATCAGTTCTTGTGCTGAATAAAAAATAAAATTGGTACGAGAAACTTTCTTTTCATCATAATCCGTTAATTTTAATGCAAATGACTTGAAATTTTTTTCATTTTCAAGGTTTTTTATAGTACTTTAAAAAGCGTTCAAATTAATTTTTTCAAAAAACGTCCAATTTTTGTTTATTTAACCTTAAATACTCCGAATTTAAATCGGCAATAACTAGGAAATTATTGAATTTTCGAAATATACTTAAATGACACTTTTTGCTTAGATTTCATCACTGTTCGATTTCCGTTGCCATTTTCAACATATATTTTTCTACTCTCTTGAAGGGGTGGTTACACTTTGCGGCGCTCGTACGCCGAAACTATTTAATTTATAAAAAAATGGTCTCGACATTAACTGTAGGAAATTTTTTCTAGTTTAATTTTGTATCTGCATTTATTCAGGATACGAGGTAACAAAGTGGGAATTCGAAAAGAGCACTTCAAAATGTATAAAACCACTCACTTTCAAAACTCCCGGAAAATTTTCCTGGTAACCCCTTTTTTTTTACCAAACGATTAGAGTATATATTTCCTCTGTTAACAAACCACAAAAATTGTGTGCTATCACATTTGCTATAAAATAGTAATTAGATTGGATAAGCTTGTAAGCAATAATATCCGTTGAGCTTTAAAATTTTGATTCGTCAAAAATTGAAGTCGAATTGAAAATTTTAGAAAACGGTTACAGAGTAAATCGTGAAAAATTATTAAAATTTGGTGCTTCCCACATATCCTCTATATATAAAAACATGAAAATCAGTATTCATCGTAGAAAGTAAAATATCTTAAAATTACCGTTTGTGGCCGTGAGAGCTTTTCATCAGAATGATTCAACGAACTTTAAAGCTTGTTTTAGAAAGAGTTTCACAAAAAGCCATTTACCTATCTAATATTGCGGGGTCTTTTGACAGATTCTGGCATTTCGAAACTACAACGTTTTCAAAACTTAACACTTCTTTATTTTATCGTACATTAACATCAATTAATGTTTGTCTTTATACAGTTTATAACTCATAGATATCATTTATCATGAAATGATGCATGATATAGAGTGCTTACGATCTTTCTTATCTTCAATGCATCAATCGTTTAAAATCACTCGTTTTACTCTTTCAATGAAATAAATAAATAAAAAATATAATTTAAATCATGCTCAAGTAAGAATTACATAAATTGTAAGAAAATATAACTTGTGTAATTGTGTAGATGTATTGAAAATGAATGTAACCATTTGAAGAAAAAAAAAAGATTCATTCATTTATCTTAATTATATAAGAAAATGAAATAAAAAAAAGTTCTCATTCTAATTATTTTAAAAGCAAAATAATATTATTTATTAACTAGGTCAAATAAAAACGGCCAGATACAGACGAACAAACACACACACCACACTTAAATGTGAAAATAGAAATGTGCAACAGTAATTTTCTTTAATAAAATACAACAAAAAAATTTTTTGTAATTATTTATTTCTAGTATACATTTTGATTTTAAATATATTTGTTACTTGACATTTTGCTCGTCTGCTTCGCTGGACAATTTTTTTTTTAATTTTCCATGACTTTTCTTCTTTATCGTTTAGTCTTGTAACCTCATACCCTCATCGTCAATGAATATAAAACCCCCATACATTTTCATGTATATTTTCTTACTCATGGAATATAGTCTAGTCGACAAGTTCAAAATTTGAAAAATTATGGTGTATTCTAAGCACTTTAAACAATTTATGACTGTTGGAAATTTATCTTCAATTTGAAAACAAGGTAGAAAATTTTTTGATAAAAAATTTTTCTCGGGTTGTCGCTTTTTCAAAATTTTTTAGCTTCTTGGCTTTAGCTTCTATATATACAACGTGTTCTGTTATTAACTGCAGAAACCTAACTTCCCAAAATAAGCTCATCAAGAGCAACAAAAAAACTCTTTTCCAAATTTGGATCTGAGCCTTAATTTGGGAGCTACAGGTATGACAAAAATTGATAAATTTGATTATTCACTGGCTATCATTCGATAAGCAGTAGCCAATGATATTTAGAAGATATTAGTAAATTTTTTTAAATAACATTCAACTGAGGTAGGGATTTTTAAAAATTATAACATGGTTTGATTGGATTAAATTATTTTGCAAAAACATTAAAATTATTGTACGTAAACAAAAAAACTATGTGACAATGGTTGTGGTTTGTTTGCTTAGATCCAATGATAAGTTGTTTACTTATAATTATTATTATTTTTCTCAGAATAATAGAATAAAAATATTAAAAGTGGGATAGTATAATAATTTTATACATTTTTTATTCTATTATTCTGAGAAAAATAATAATAATTATAAGTAAACAACTTATCATTGGATCTAAGCAAACAAACCACACCCATTGTCACATAGTTTTTTTGTTTACGTACAATAATTTTAATGTTTTTGCAAAATAATTTAATCCAATCAAACCATGTTATAATTTTTAAAAATCCCTACCTCAGTTGAATGTTATTTAAAAAAATTTACTAATATCTTCTAAATATCATTGGCTACTGCTTATCGAATGATAGCCAGTGAATAATCAAATTTATCAATTTTTGTCATACCTGTAGCTCCCAAATTAAGGCTCAGATCCAAATTTGGAAAAGAGTTTTTTTGTTGCTCTTGATGAGCTTATTTTGGGAAGTTAGGTTTCTGCAGTTAATAACAGAACACGTTGTATATACTTAACTTTTTATATAATATGTACTTAACAAAATCACGTCAAGTTTTACACACAACACCAAATTTTGTTCCAATTTTTAAATTAATATTTAATCTCCTGTAATAAGCCGTTAGGCTTTAAACACAGAATTAGGAACGTGGGGCATGTATTAACAAAATTCAAACTTTTGTAAATATCTCCTCAAGTTCTCAACTTAATGTTATTATTTAAGTACTTACCGTCATGACGGCAATTTATTCATCTTTCATATTTAAATCCAAAATGCCGTTTGAATTTAACGGTTAAGCAGAACGAAACATTTTTTTTTAAAAGTCACTGGTTGATACTTACCCCGAGTTGGGGGCAAATATTAACAATGAAGGGGTAAGAATTAACATTTAGTTTGTTATTTGAATTAATGATTTATCTAAAACATAAAAAAATATTTATCATTATAATCATAAATTTATATCAGATAAAATATAAATATCGGGTAATTCTTTTTCAGTGGTATTACAGATGAATCCAGTCGGTAAACTTGCTTTTATTTTACTCGTTAAAGAGATATCAGGCTGAATAGTAGGACCATTTTTTCTGCTCGGTTCTCTATATTTTTAAGAGAAGAATTGTAAATAGTGTTGCCAATTGCATTTACCGCTGCCGCAGAGTGATCAAAGTGCCTCTTTCACCAGATATCACAGACCCAACTTGCTTAAGTCGTTTCTGTTATACGATTTTCGGCTTGTGGTGATGCCGGTATCATCCATATATCCTTTTCAAAAAATGACTGAACGTTGGTAGGATTGAAAGAGGTGCATCGTCTCAAACTGGCACTTCGGTTCATTTTTTTTGTTTGATGGCCAGAACTCCGGAATCGTAATATTTAAATAAACGGCTGCTTTGTAAGCTAAAGATTTAAATTGTTATGGAAGCATTTCTAAGTAAAGAGAGGCACTCTTTTTTAAATATTCGGCAATAGAACGTTCTTGTTGTTCTATGAAAATCATTTTCGATTGACTAAACCCTACCTTGTATTTCAAGCCAGCTTTTGTCTTTTTGACGTAATTAAAAAGTGTTACGTGGCAAATATTAAACTCGGTTGCAATATCTCCACATTTTTTATTAGAATTCAGTGCCTCTTGTACCGCTAACTAATAAACCTCTTTAAGTAATGATGTTCCTAGTTGTTTTGCGTTTGTAAATTCTCATTCTACAACAAATAGGTATGCACCAGTTTCAATGTTGAACCTCATACCTTTGTCGGTGGCAAATATTAACAGGTTAATACTTACTTCACGCTTTTGGTTAATGCTAGCCCCGGAGGTACTTTTCAAACATAAAACATTATCAATAAATAACTTTGCATTAATTTAATTAAACAACATGTAGATGTAATTCTGCATTTAATAAACATTAGATATACATGAATCCACAATCACATAAGTAATCAATTAAAGCTCAAATCAAAAAAAACACGAGGTAAAAATTTTCGATTACCTCTATTTTGGCACCTATGTGTCACAACTACACAACATGGAAGCTGGCGTGCAACTGGAGTGATGCGACTAGTTCGTTTCTTGACACTATTACAACAATCTAAAAATGACACAAATAGACCTATTTTCAGCGTAAAATTAAATTTTAAATAATGGAAATACAGTTCTGGAAACGAGGATTTTTAATTTGAAATCCTCTTTACGGATCTTTTGTAAAAAGTTCTTTAATATTAAAATTCTATAAAATATTGGCAAAAAACAAAATACCTTTTTTTCATCTTTAATTGTTTATAAGTTTTGCAATTTTTTATGCGCTGGAAAACGCTTCTAGCATATTTTTCATGGCATCATTGCGATTTCAACGAGCTATTTTTACACGTATTTTTACGACCAGTATTTCTATATTTCAATAATTTGAACTTGTTGACTAGACATACAAAATATTGAAGCAATCGACACAAATAGTTATTCATTGCCATTTAAATAATCGTAACTTGTCAATGTCTTTTACTCCCTTGTATCAAAAAGTTTAATATATTTTTATAAAAAAACGTAATGTATTTTGTTATTATTATTATTATTTTTTTGTGAAAAATATCATTTCTTAAATTCAAATGTCGAACAGTGTTTGTTGCATGAAACGAATAAAAATATAAGTACTCAAATAAAAAACTAAATAAGTCAACAGTTGATGATTTATTGTCGGATATCGTTATTTTTTATAGCTTCATTTTGTGAACCTAAGCATAACATTTAGCTAAGTAGACCATTAAAATTAGAATTTAATGCACACCAGATACTTAAAATATTGCTATTTTCTGTATATTTTTAAAATCATTTGCAATAAAATATTGGAATTTTGTATTTATTACTGTTTATTTTAAGGTTACAAAAAAACTTGCGCGGTCTTTGATTACCAATACCCGACCACTGCTCCACGATATATTTGGAGCTGTTTAAGACCCGGACCTGTTTAAATTTGATCTCAACGGACTTCGTTAAAGAAAGGGTTATTTAAATGAGTCCATCTCTTCATGGTAAAAGCGAGTAATGACAGCTACAGGAGACATCGTTTGATCTTCTTCCTCACTGTGACAACTCCTACAATAATTATGATGCACTGGCAGTCCTTCAGTACTACGGTTGTACGGCGACTCTATCTGCCTTGCAGTTTCACAAGTTCATTCGTTCTTACATCTAAGACTAGCCGTTTTTATGATATCCTCATTCAGTCGCAGCTCGAAAAGACAGCATCCCGTTGTCTATTGATGCTTGCGTCCGATTGCCTTGTGTAATTTCTTGCAAGCTGATCGACTTCACAAGTCACTGGAATGTTTTCCAGTACCCATATCAGGTTTATGTTGATTTGTTCCGCCAACTCACATAAGGACATTCGGTAGTCCTATGCTAGTTTTTAGGTTTGGTAGACCATATTCAAGGATTTAAGCCTTTCCTGGATACAAAAATGTCACAGAAACGATTTAATTATATTGGGTTAGTGACAATCTTATTTCATGAATGTAGTCAGTTTTCTACGACATATTTAAGAATATGGATAAAAGTATATTAAATTGTGTCAAATGATTCTTGTTTCTTTACCTTGTCTTATCTTTAAAACAGTAACATATACCAATGAATAGCACATACAAATGCATAGCACCTGGGGCTAGTAACTTTGATCTTCGTGTCTATATAAATATTGTATCGATCTCTGTACTCCATAAAGTGGCAGAATTATACAGGATCGTAGATAGAATATAGGTCGAATTAGAAACTTTACTCTGATTATACAGGGTTGTTCACTCTATACGAAAGATTAAGGCCGAACGGCTTGAGTTATACCAATTTTTTTTCCATGAATAGATATGGAGGGTTATTGGCTGTACATTTTAAAATTATTTTCGTTATACAGTGCAACCTTAATATAACGAACCTCAATATAACGAATTCCTCGATTTAACAAATTTTTCGTAATACCCTTGAATTGTCCATAAGAGTCAATATAAAATATACCTCTACATTACGAATATTTTTTGCGAACAGTCTCTTTATAACGAATTTTCAACTATAATAAAAAATTTAAATACCTCTAAATAACGAAATTCGTCAATTCAAAACCTTTATATAACGTATAAAGTCCCACAAATATATGACAGTTAGTATGCTCCATAGTATGTAATTCATGTCGCGAGAGGTTCCGACACTTTTTTCCTCTTTATAACGAATTTTAGACCAACTTAACCTCAATATTACAAACCTCGGTTTAATGAATTACTTGATATAACAAATATTTACTGGTTCCCTTCAGATTTGTTATATCGAGGTTGCACTGTATACAGGGTGGCCAGAAATCCTGCCACAACAATTCTTTTGTTGGCTTTTTCATACTGAACCCTTAGAATTTACCTAAATTGAGCCAAAAGTTTTTGTGTCATTTCTAAGACGGCTTCGAAAACGAATTGGTCATATCTATGCCCAAAAAATTGTAACATTTCAATTGCCTAATCTCTATCTCTATCTCTATATATTATAAATGCGAAAGGAAAGCATGTTTGTTTGTTTGTTTGTTTGTTACGCTTTCACGCTTAAACTAGCGAATGGTTTTTAATCAAACTGTACAGCAATAAAGCTGATATATCAGAATAACACATGAACTATAATTTATAAAGATATATTTTTAAAAAAATAAATTTAATTTGACATTTGAAATTACCATAAATTACAGATTTCTGTTAAAATAGTCAATATAAAATATTTCAAGGCCATCTTCTCTGACATACTCAATTAATAATTACTATTATACATTTAAAAAAATAATATATTTTACCTGTGTAAAACAATCCCCAGCATTATTTCGAGTGTTATAAAAAGGGGATATACGAGAGCAATTTTTATCAATCTTTACTTTTATACCCAGTGAAGCGGGTGGGTATCACTCTAGTACTAAATAAACGAAATTTGTTTATGTTGTAAAAAACACATTTTTACATTAATGTGTAAAAACGAAGACGGAAGAATAACACATTTTTACGTTAATGTGTAAAAAAAGAGGATGGTAATCAAGAATTTCTGAAAATCGATATAGGATTTTTCTCTTTAATATAAAATTTATATACTTACAAATTTTTTAGGGAAGCGAAAAACCTTGTATACACAGGTCTCTTTTCTCCGAAAAGAAAATAAATTTTTTTATTAAAATTTAAACGAGATTTTCATATTCTTTAAAAGATTATGTTTGTATAAAAATTTAAATATCCCTCAACTTCCATGTATAAGATTAAATATTGCGTATATGAGCCCTTCTAGCGAGCCCTTTTATTGAAATATTGTGTTACATACTTGAATAGTTCAAATCGAAAAAATAAAATTATCCTTATTTTTTTCTAAGAATTTTTAGGTAGTCTGAACCACATTTTTCTAAGCAACCTATTATTATAAGGATATTGGTTAGCCTTATATATTTCATAAAAATAACTTTCAATCGGCTTGATGAAGGCCGATCATATTTCGGCTCTTACTTTTATCCAATTAACACGAATAACTTTTTTCTATCAATCAATTAACGTGTACTTTGAAGTAAATAGGTTTGAAGATAGAACGCTGACAAGTCTAGCTCCATCAAAATCATCAAATTTTTATGAATAGAACGAAAGTCAAACGCAAAAAAGTCATTTTCCAAGATGGCAGTGAAAAGGTCTTTTCGCAAATATGTAAAATCAAATATTTAAGGTCTCCAAACAATCTTCTATTGAAAGAAAGAATCAAAAAATCTAGTTACATAAACTTTTGGATCATCTCTCTTGGACTTTCGTAAATGCACTGGGCTAATAACAATCCGAAAATAAAACTAAAGTTAGTTTGGCATGGCAACACGCTTTTTCTATAAAACATACTTGAAATAAATTATAGTTTCAAAAACTGTTTAAAAAAACACGCATTATCGCAATAAAAGTGATTGATAATTTAAATTGTAAAGTTCAAAGCGTTGGGTGTTCATTCTCTGAATTCATTCTTTACATTACCTTATTCGACAATTATCAACCACCCCACGCTTTTCTTTCTAAGATAAAGATTGAGTCCTATTTGGTTAACAAAATGGCATTTAAAAAAAATCTGCTAATACGATCAGGTTTTGACCTGACGGCATGCGGATCTTGAATATGTTTGCCAATTTTCAAGAGAAGTAGGCTTAAGAATTCCAAGATTTTATTACATTGTTAATTACAAGTGAAATTAAGGTATTTCCAGCACAAAAGCACTTGTCGACAGATCTGGCCTATTTTTATTATTTTATTTTTCACGGGTTCAGAATAATGTTATTTGTGAGATCCTAAAGTTGCAGAATTTTTGGTCGTTTAGATCACGAGATAATCAGCTGCAAAGTTCGAGATTGTCAGGGTCAAAGCATCTAAAACTCACAGACCTGCCAGTAATTTTCTAAGATATTAAAAAATACTCTCGACAGAACTGAAAACAAAGCAGGGTAGTTGAAAGAAATTTTTTTTAGAATTAAAAAAAAAAAAAAGAAAGCATTACAGGAATTAGGAATTAGGCTTTAATTATCTCATAGCATCGACAACAATATCTCACTTCGCTCTAACCTGTGCATAGAAGTAAAAAAAGTTTTCTCTCATGAAATATGAAAAAAATTATTATTGTAAATAAGTGTTCAATTTTGTAACTTTATTTCTTGAATAAAGGAGGTCTTGTTCAGCATATTTTTTTATTTTTTTTATCATATAATCTTATAAGATAAATATTAACGGAGAAATTGAGATTTTTATACTAATATTTTTGTTATATATTTCTTTTTAAGAATATTTTCAAGATTATAAGAAATATTTATTAGTGTAAATAATAAAAAATTTGTTTAATAATTTTAAAAAACTTTTTATGTTTATGGAAAACTGATTTTAAGTGCAAATTTAAAAAAAAAAAAAAAACTAATTTGTTTTTTCTTTTATTTCAGGTAAACATCTTATCAAGTTATCCGAAGTGTTTGCAATAATTTCGCATAGCATGCATGCAAGGTAAAGTTTTTACAGAATATACTATACTTACAGATAGGTATTGGTTTTTTTACATTGGCTGATAAAATTTGACTTTTATCCATTCAGATTGACTGTAACCTGCCATTTTTCTCGTGAAATAATGATAGTTATTAACTAAAAAAAGTGAAACAAAAACACTAGTGGTGAGATTATGGTACCACAATGTAGTCATTTGGCCACTTTTACAGTATGATCGACTTCCAAACTTTTCTCATGAAGCAAAATTCTTCAAAAAGAAGAAAATGTTCAAAAAAATTGATTAATTAGTAAAATTTTAAAAATTTTTGGTATCATTTTCATTTCAACTCTTTAAGGAATTTCGATACCGTAAATTGAAAATGAAACCAAAGACTTGAAATTTTATTTATCAATGAATAATGCTTTTATACGTCTTTTGTGAAAAATTCATATCGATTCTCTGTATACGGTTTGGGAAAAATTAACTATTAAAGTAAATTTTTTTCCACGTCTCGGATCGATGAAGACTTATTAGATTTCATGAATGATGGTTTTTTGAACAATCCTAAATTTCAGCTGGGTGCAAGTTTTTGTACCTTCACTCATATTTTATTATTTAATTTGACCGGATAATTATGCTAACATAGATACTATATGTATATGTCTCTACACCATACCAGCATTGGAGTAAATGCTACGCATTTCTTTCCGTGATAAGAAATGTCATTTATAATTTTATTTTAGAGTTTTTTATGACAATTTGTTTGATATGATACCATTCTAATGTCAATCGCAGCTTGGATTGAAAATTATTTTGCAAAATTACACGCAATGTTAACAACGCTTGGAAATTATTGAACTTTTTTTAAGCTAAATGAGTGTTCAGCTCGAGCTACTTACCGTATAAAAAAAAATTATTTTCATTGGCTATAATCGTCAATATTATTCGGTAAGAATTGAAAAACGACTAGACATATTTGGATGAAATTTAGCACACAGATAAACTGTCATACCTGGATTAACACAAAGGACACTTATCCCGGAAAAATGTTTGGTTCCAGTAGAATTATCAAAAAACGAATTGCAGGGCATATATACCTGAAATTCGATATAGATGTCTTAATGAACATTCCAGGAAAAAAAAGAATAACTTATGTTACTTCTAATTTAGAAAAAGAATACCGGTTCCGCACTAATACCATTAAAATCATGAAATTGTGAACAAAATGGGGGATAAGTAAGGGCAAGGAAAGTAGAGGCTTTAGTTTTTATTTTTAAAGTGGAAATTGTCAAGCGAAGCGGTTGAGTAACTGCTAGTTTAAATTGAAGTTAATTATAAGAACATGCAAACATCTAGGTTTAATCGAGTGCCCTTAAAAATAAGCAAAACAATGTCATCGAATATATCGCATCAAATTTATCCGATCGAGTAATCTGTCTGTAATTTATGCTTATGAGCGAAGCTGAGAATAACCCAACCTTGAAATTCCAAAAATTATTATATACAAATTTTGACAGTTTTTTCAATGCCCTTAGCCAATTTTTTAGTTTTAAAAGAATAATTTCCTGTTAGAAGGTTCGTTATGAAAACCAATTTTAATGATAAAGTGAATTCTACCTATTTGATAAATAAACACTTGACAGACCATCACAAAAGACATTTCAATTTTATACCCACAAATTTTACACACCAAAAATTATATTAGATTATTCACACAAATTATATTAGAGAGTTGATAAACAGTATCTATTATTACTCTAGCAAGTTTTTTCCTGCCCCATCCTCATCTTCCTTACTCCTTTAACAAATTCCTTGATCCGCCGCTCATTTTCAAGCTTATTATTTCTTGAGTTGACGAAAAATATACTCACGGTCTAAAAATGTACCTCTTAGGAAAAACACGCTAGGCAAGTAATTTGAACGAAAAAATATCATAAATTTAATTTAATTGTTTATTAGGGAAACATGTTTATTTTGTACAGATGCTCTTTTAATATTCCAGGTATTGGTCTGCTCAAACTCATGTTTTTACGTGAATTTATTCAAAGGCAAAAAAAAAAAAAAAAAAACTAAAAAGGAAGGTTTCGGCATCTAATTTAAAACTCCACTAACACGCAGTCTCAAAAGTGCTAGGGTTGCGTTTATTAACGCTATGTATACATAAAAAACGATTTTTGGTCAATATCTCGAAAACCATCAACTTTATGAAGATTAGTTTCATAAAAAAATTGTCGGCAATTGTATTCCCTAAAAAGTGTTGTATCAAAAATTTTGATATTTTCAGCCATTTTTCCGAAAATTATGAAAAACGGCCAAATATGTTTTTGTTACTCAGGGGTATGTTTTAATTATAAATCTCAAACAAAAAAAGTAGTGTTGCATAAAATTTATTCCATAACTTTTCCAAAGTTATTAATTAAATATTTAAAACTGAAAGCATCCTAACTCCAGGTACGCTCTGAACGAAATGACTTTTTACACATAATTCGAGGATATTGATTAACGAAAAATATATATAAAATTGATCGTTTTGAAAACGGCTAAAGATAAGTCAATTAGTTTCAAGATATTGTTAATAAACATACAAATGTACATTTTGCCGTTTTTCTTAATTTTCAGAAAGATGGATGAAGATATCAAAATTTTTGATGCAACATTTTTTTTTTAGCTGATGGTTTCCGAACATTTGGCCAGAAATCGTTTTTTATGTATACAAAGTGTTAATTCTAGTACATCTGATATGTTTGTTGCTTGTTGCTTTTAACGAGTACAGGGTAGCCACGGGTTACGATTTACGGGGTCGAAATTCTGCACGGGTTGGGCTAGTTGTGAATTATTTTAGCTGAACTCTACACTTAAAACCATATTAGGACAATACAAATTATATTGGTTAACCAATTCGAACAACGGACTGACCAATATGTCACCATCAAAGACGATACATACAGATGTTACATAATATGTGTGTAACAACAGATTGTGTTTTGTAATAAAAGGCATTCGATAGTCCATTTTGGAAAGTACATCAAATTACTATTACAATGCTCTTATAAAAGGTATTTAGTTCAGGTACCTTATATAAAATAAGCGTACATTTTGTAAATTATAGAAAATTTTTTTCTGTATTAAATTACAGGAGTTATTTTATTTAACGGGCTCAGTATCATGTACTGAATGTAAATGCACAAAATCCTATATCCCTGTAATCGTGCAGTTTAGACCAAAAATGGTATATGCCTTTAGATAATTAAAGTTCCTATTATTTTTATTCAATAATATTTTTTGTATTACGTTTACGACTTATATGACTATTACTATTTTATTATTAACTTTTTGGCCGATATAAAATTGGTGATTTTACTAAATTAATCAGTGAAACATTCACTATCTCAATTAGTGATTTCAATTTTCAATAATTCAATAGTAGTTTTAATCAGTTAGCAGTTGCTTTGTCACTAATAGTATTAGTCAGTTTAGAATTCACTAATTATGCAGTTAATTTTACTTGGTTATCAGTGATTTTATGACTAATTGCATTGATGGCTTTGATTTTCACTAATTTATCAGTGATTATTATTAAATTTGGAGTATCCAAAGGAATTAATGAATTTTTATAATTAAATCGATTATTTTATTTTTAAAATGGGAGTAAAACCCAAAAATATTGTATCAGCTATTCATATAACTATGTAATTCATTAAAATCAATCATGAAATTCATAATAGTTTTAACATAAGTTCTAACAATGAAAAATGTACTTTTGCAGTAACCGATAACAGTGCTTCAACTAGTAAATTTATAAATATATGATGAAAATAGTCAATAAATTTTTTTAAAATGAACATATTTTTTCCTTTTCCTAATAACAAATTGTTTTACTTACAAGTACCTAATTCAATGGAATATTATTTTTAACTGATAAATTAGTGAATTCTCCTAATTCACAACAATGAAAGAAATAGTAAATTCTGTTAATTTAATTGGCGATTTTCACTATTTCAATAAACCGTTTGATGTAACTAATGGATTAGTGAAAAGTACTGTCACTATTAAATTAGTTACTTTCACTTACAAATTAGTGATTTGAGTTTTCACTTATAAATTAGTGAAATATATTTCCATTTATCAATTAGTGAATCTTATTTTCACTGATGAATTATTGATTTCTTTTTTAACTGAATCATTTAGTGAATTTTCATTAATTCTAGGTTGCTGGATTTCAACTGCAAAAATTAGTGAAATTTCACTGTGATTTAGTGAAATTTCACTAATTTAATTTTAGAGAGAGTGTTGTGTGAAATTAAATGACGGATACATAACAAAATCTTTTATCACTCGGCGCGGACTTAGACAAGGATGCCAATTATCAGCAATTATTATTTCTGTTATTTATTAACGATATACCTCAGCACCTAAATTAAAATCCTCATGTATGCAGACGATATAGTTCTGTTATCGGACACGATTGGAGGAATGAGAAGAGCTCTAAATGGAGTGGTAAAAGTGCAACAAGAGAATATTTTAAGGAAAGCCAAAAGTGTATGTGCAGCAGTAAGAATGTGTGTTAACAATCATCCTTATTTGCCAGTAAGTGTCTGTCCGCGATTGGTTAAGGCACTGCTTTTTCCGGTGTTGTCATATGGTGCGCAAATATGGGAAATGGGACAAATAGATCCAAGATTAAATAGTCTTGTCTGCGCTGCATATAAACATATAATCTAAGTTTGTAACGCTTAAAAATATTGATGCTACGAACAAAATTCTGGTATACAAAACTCTTTCGAGATCAGCTATTAAGCAACTTTGATATTAAGTGTATCCCGCGATTATCGGCAACTAAGATCCAATATCTTGCACAAGTATAAGTGTTCATAAAATCAATATATTAATCTATTTCCGGTTGTCCGTCCATCTGCCTTTCCGCAAGTCTACTTTTTATTTTCTGCAAGTCTACTCTTTATTTTTCTTCGTTTCGTATATGTCTTTGAAAATATGTTCTAAATTTTATTCAATTGTTTGTAAAAATTAGTTTATAGTGTACTTTATCACTTTTTTTTGTCTAATTTAGCTAGGGCGATGACTGCTTTGTAACATAGAAATATCGATACTTGGCGAGATGTAAATTATATATATTTTTTTAATTATATTCCTAACAGATTGTTTTGTAATATGCAATTTTATTTCAAGGATCGTGGAAATTATTTGTTTTTTCAATAATTTTAAAAAGTTTATGACAATTTAAAACAAACTATTTATGTAATCTGTAAAACTCAGTTTTCATATTTTATGACAGAGAGGTTATTACGATCGACTCTTGATAGAAAGACATTCGCAGTCATCAACAATTTCCAAATTGCGTATTCAAACACATATCAACACACAATATATAGGTACTCTTCGATTACAAATTATTCAAATTGCTCGATTTAATTATAACATTTTGTTGTTGTGTGTATGTATACGCTACATACTAAATGCAGTACATATGTATGTAATGTAGGTACATATTGTAATCAAATTATATTATAGCCTAGATATATATACAGGCCGTTTTTGTACCATCTAGGCATATACATGTCTGTAGTATGACTGAATACATCCGTTTAGTAATGCATCTAAGCGAGATGTATTATATACATATATTTAACATTAGTTGGGAGACGCTTGGAGAGTGGAAGTTTTTTAGATAATTAATAATATTTGTATGCAACAAAACTCCCACTCTCTGCATGTATACAACAAATACTGGAGTAAATCTAAGCAAAAAAAGGCTGTTATATGGATTAAAAGTTCGAGCAACGAAACTTTGGGGTTTTTCTTTTCACATCAAAATAAGTATTTTTTGAAATTTTTTACTTTCCCGGAGTGGTGCAACATGTTTAAAAAACAAAATGGCGTCAAAAATGAAATTTTTTTCAGAAATTTTATCATTTTTATTTTATATTCGCAAAAGGAGACATCGGTGCATATCCAAATTTGGTAGGTTTGTAGTCCATGTTAAGAACTACTCCTCATAATTTTTTGGTGGGGTTTCGTCCCTTCCCCTCTCAGTTATATATATATGTATACATACATATGGTAAAACAGTTCATTTGACTATAACTTGAAAAATATTCGATTGATTTTAATGAAACTAATATCAATAGTAGGTTTTATTACTTACAACTTTCGGTTAAAATTTTAGCGAAATCCGTTAAATAGTTCGGCCAAAATTTCCAATTTAGGGAATTGTTTAAAATGGCTGCCATTTTATGCCATTTTGTCCTACGAGGTTAAATTTTTTTTAAAATTGTAGCATTTTTTATTATCTTTCGATTTTATAATAAGTGGCTTACCCGTAAAATGACTCCTTGATCCATATTTTTGCGAAAAACGGAAAATTTAACACTTTCTGGAAATAATTGTTTGGGGGGTGTATGGACTGGCTTTGGGGGGTGTTTTTTGCTTTGGCATGAGAAAACTATTTTAAAAAGAGGTCTATATGGTTTAAAGCAAAATTTTTAAGTTTTAACCCCCGCGCTGTAAGGGGGAAGGGGTGTATGAAATAAATGTATCTTAAAAGATTTTAAAAAGAGGTCAAAATAGTTTAAAATGCTAAAGTAACCCAAAATTTTAGATGCTTTTATTATTATAGCACTTTTTACAACATCCACCCCTTCCCCTCCCGCTTTCATATTTTTTGCAAATTCAAAATCTTTATGACGTATAAAGGGGTTTTGGGGGTCGCTGATCTCGAACTTTTGGCCCAAATAAGTACACCCCCTAAAAATATTACAATTGTTTTTGATAATCTATTGCAAAAGTTCGAGATCAGCGACCCCCAAAACCCCTTTATACGTCATAAAGATTTTGAATTTGCAAAAAATATGAAAGCGGGAGGGGAAGGGGTGGATGTTGTAAAAAGTGCTATAATAATAAAAGCATCTAAAATTTTGGGTTACTTTAGCATTTTAAACTATTTTGACCTCTTTTTAAAATCTTTTAAGATACATTTATTTCATACACCCCTTCCCCCTTACAGCGCGGGGGTTAAAACTTAAAAATTTTGCTTTAAACCATATAGACCTCTTTTTAAAATAGTTTTCTCATGCCAAAGCAAAAAACACCCCCCAAAGCCAGTCCATACACCCCCCAAACAATTATTTCCAGAAAGTGTTAAATTTTCCGTTTTTCGCAAAAATATGGATCAAGGAGTCATTTTACGGGTAAGCCACTTATTATAAAATCGAAAGATAATAAAAAATGCTACAATTTTAAAAAAAATTTAACCTCGTAGGACAAAATGGCATAAAATGGCAGCCATTTTAAACAATTCCCAAAATTGGAAATTTTGGCCGAACTATTTAACGGATTTCGCTAAAATTTTAACCGAAAGTTGTAAGTAATAAAACCTACTATTGATATTAGTTTCATTAAAATCAATCGAATATTTTTCAAGTTATAGTCAAATGAACTGTTTTACCATATGTATGTATACATATATATATAACTGAGAGGGGAAGGGACGAAACCCCACCAAAAAATTATGAGGAGTAGTTCTTAACATGGACTACAAACCTACCAAATTTGGATATGCACCGATGTCTCCTTTTGCGAATATAAAATAAAAATGATAAAATTTCTGAAAAAAATTTCATTTTTGACGCCATTTTGTTTTTTAAACATGTTGCACCACTCCGGGAAAGTAAAAAATTTCAAAAAATACTTATTTTGATGTGAAAAGAAAAACCCCAAAGTTTCGTTGCTCGAACTTTTAATCCATACACAAGGCGTAATTTCACTCTACTAAAAAGTCTTGTGTATCGTATCTGTAGCCTTACAATATATGTATATAATACATCTCGCTTAGATGCATTACTAAACGGATGTATTCAGTCATACTACAGACATGTATATGCCTAGATGGTACAAAAACGGCCTGTATATACAGTCTATGTCTGTAACTAACTAGTGATATCTAACTAAAATATAATGTATAATCACAGAGTAAAGCTTTATATGGGGCAGTGTCTTACTTTGGGTCACAATAGGCTTTTGTCGTAGATTTGAAAAATTGATTTATACGTTACATTATAGTATCTGACTTACACCAAGAAAGTATTATTTAAAAAAAGAAAAATACTATTTAACTTATGTACTTATTTTGCATTTTAAAAACCCAATTCAAATTTAGTACTAAAACAGTGTAGAGTGAAAAGCGTTCTGTATGCCTTCATTACATGTTATATATGTTTGTATATGTCAGCTCACACAGTCTATCATATGATGTGACGTAATACCATGAAAGTAAATCCGATCTTTGTTGTCACGTAATCGGATGCATAGATTTATGAAACTTATTATTTAAAAATATTAATGCTCCTTAAATTTTATTGGTGTTTTGTTATATACATACAGTGCAACCTCGATATAACAAATCTGTAGGGAACCAGTAAATATTCGTTATATCAAGTAATTCATTAAACTGAGGTTTGTAATATTGAGGTTAAGTTGGTCTAAAATTCGTTATAAAGAGGAAAAAAGTGTCGGAACCTCTCGCGACAAGAATTACATACTATGGAGCAAACTAACTGTCATATATTGGTGGGACTTTATACGTTATATAAAGGTTTTGAATTGACGAATTTCGTTATTTAGAGGTATTTAAATTTTTTATTATAGTTGAAAATTCGTTATAAAGAGACTGTTCGCAAAAAATATTCGAAATGTAGAGGTATATTTTATATTGACTCTTATGGACAATTCAAGGGGATTGCGGAAAATTTGTTAAATCGAGGAATTCGTTATATTGAGGTTCGTTATATTAAGGTTGCACTGTATTATGATTAATCATTAGAAACTTTTATTCAAACGATTTATTCTTACTGGACCAAAGCCTATTTACATTGCGATTTTAAAATAACATCAATTTTTATACCATGTATATATAAAATATATGAAGGTATACTAAGTTCAGTACCAAGTTTGTAACGATTACAAATATTGATGATACGAACAAAATTTTAGTATGGGTGTTCATAAAATCACTTAAAAAGTCCATTTGCAGTTGTGCGTCTGTCTATGCGTCTGTTAACACGATAATTCAAAATCGAAAAGAGATATCTGGCTCAAATTATACATTTTATACGGTGCTAAGGTAGTAAAAAGTTAGGTCAAGTTCGTAAATGAGCATAGGTCAATTAGGTCTTGGGTCCGTATGACCCATCTTGTAAACCGTTAGAGATAGAACAAACGTTTAAATGTAAAAAAAAATAAATATAAATATCAAGTGGGTCTTGGGTCCGTAGCATCCATCTTGTAAACCGTTAGAGATGGAACAAAAGTTTAAATGTAAAAAAAATAAATAAATACAAATATCCTTATAAAAAAATGAACAACTTTGGCGTGAAACATTTTTTCGTAAACATCGCTGTTTAGCCATGAGGGTGCAAATTAGGTATTATATACTATTTATGTATCAAGTATACATTTATATTATATATGTATGTGTTTGTTTATAGCATAAAAAATAACGCAAGCACTGATTTCCAACACTTTCTATATAATGTATTTCAACAATTAAGTCAATTGTTTGTTTTTACTTGTTTAAAGTTAGGAAAATCAATAATTTTACGCCATTTTTGGTATGTTATTTGGACCCCTAAATTGAGTGTTTTTGTATGCAAAAAAAAAATGTTGCGCTACCTCTGGTTTGTTTTGAAATAGCTGGTGTATCATAGATAATATCTTTTACGAAGTTCAAAATACATTGTCACCAATATGTAACACTCTACTCTAAATTGAATATAACAAAACTCTTGGACCGTGGGCTCTGGACCATGGATCATGGATCATGGATGGTTGATTGGAATGCGTGTGTTTATGTATTGCATATAATAAATGTATATAGAGTGTTTTCTATATACATTAGCTTGAAACCAGAAAAAAAAGTTATATTATTTACATGCACACCTTTTAAGCACGAATTAATTTTGACTTCGTTTTTCAGTATAAATGAAAACTTCATTTTACCCCATAACTGGTTATAGATAGATGAACACTTTTAATTAGGAAATTGTTATTGATAAAAAGGTAATATTTTTATGTGAGCCGCACAGTTAAGGCAAAAACGAACTGAAAGGTTTTATCCAAAATTGTTTTTTATATTAAAATTGTTATTTCGTATAAATTTTTCTGCAGAATGTAGACACTCTTCGAAAAAAAAAATTTCCAATAAAAGTGGTCTGTTTTTCTATAAAGACCACTTTTTTACAAATTGAATAAAACAACTACTTGGTTTTAAAAAAAAAAAAGTAAATTAATGCAAAAAATGATAACGTTTTTATAAAGAACAATTTTCTAATTTGAAGTGTTTGTCTAATGTTTGTCAATTATGAATCAGAGTGAAGTTACAGATGGAACCTGAAAACCTAGATCTAATTCAATACCCAATGTGTGCTTTTAAAATTAACATTTTTCGTTTGAAGCTCTCAATTAAAATTATTTTTCGAGTTTTATGTATGCTTCAAATTAAACAGAATACCCGGTATACTTTTGTTTTTGTGTTATTATAATAAATAGATAATTTTGTTTATATTATTTAATATAATAAACTTGATGCGTTTGAATTAATAAATCACAAGGACGCAGAGAACTAACTGATTTATAGTATTATGATATTAATACTAGCTGGACCCATGCGGAAATTCGCTCCCGTAGTTACCGTAACCCATAGCTAAAACCAAATTTCGTAGAGAGTGGTGAAAAAAATCAAAAGTTCTTAATTTATTATTAGGAGAACATGTACTAAAATAGTAATTATATGTCTAGAGTATTAAGGATG
The DNA here is from genome assembly GCF_905475395.1 of Chrysoperla carnea. NCBI lineage: Eukaryota > Metazoa > Arthropoda > Insecta > Neuroptera > Chrysopidae > Chrysoperla > Chrysoperla carnea. The sequence continues at coordinate 60,668,874 of NC_058341.1, read as the reverse complement.
TATGAGCATGACAACAATGTTTGATTTAAAGGCTCAAAATTTGTTTGTAGGTAGTCTTTTACTCAAAGAATATGTGGTTAAAATTTCAGCTTAGGTAACCGTGCATATTTTTAAGAAAAAAGTCATTAAAAATCGATATAAAATACATTGGGTCTTATGGAGGAATCTCAAAAAACGACAAATTTTGGAAGTTTTTGATAATTTTCATTTGGAATGAATGAACACAAATTAAAAAAAAAACTTTTTAATAGAAAAAAAACATATTAGCAATGAATTAGAAAAGAAAAAAACTAAGTGTCACCGTCCATATAAGGGATGTAAGAGCAGGGTAGATTAAGAGTTGAAATTATTTTTATCTTATTTTCAACTTTGATGATGAATTTTGTTCATGAATTCATGAATGAAGACGAAAAATAAGAATAAAATTGTTCGATATGTGTCTTTGTTTTCGAAATATCGAAAGCTAAATAATTCAACAAAATTTTCAATTTTCAATATTTTGAAAATTAAGCCAGATATCGAAAAATTTTATTCTTACTTTTCGTCTTATATCGTCAAGTAATAATATAAATTTATCATCAAAATTGAAAATATCTATTTTAAATTTGTGCCCCCAATACCATGCTTATACATCCTTAAGAGAGCATCTGTAAAAGCTAACATGTTTGCTTAGTAATGTTTTGAGTATTATACGTCTAGAGTATTAGGATATCACGTGTAAAAATTAACATGTTTGCCTAATAAACATATTATTTAAATTTTTAACATTTTTTTTCGTTCAAATTATCTGCCTAGCGTGTTTTTTTCCTAAGCGGTACATTTTTAGACCGTGTATACATTTATCGTTAAACCTAGACATAATAGGCTTGAAAATGAGAGGTGAATCACAGAATTTGATAAAGGAATAAGAAAGATAAGGGTAGGACAAACAAAAACTTGCTAGAGTAATAATATATAAGATTATGTTATCGAGATATTATTGTTATAGGTCTATGTAGCCTTCGTTTTTTGATTTAATGTGCAAAATATATACATGCACACAGTTCAACTCTATATGACATTAGCGTACAGTATGTGTACGCAAAAATTGATCACAATCCTATATAGACTACTAGCTGGGAACTACCCGCTTTGCTGGGCAACATCCCCACTTGCACCCCTCCCTCCACATTTCCTTGCGTTGGATAACAGTTTTGTAATGTACACGTCATGCTCTTTTATTTGATACCCCACTTAGGTATATTTGTAAATATTCGATATTTCCTTCCCACTTTCTCGCTACACCTTTCTACCCTCCGAAGGTTAAAAAAATTTCTAAATGTAATTTAAAACATTCTGACCAATTTTTGAACTATTAAAAGCCATAATTGAAAAATATGAATTTTTTATTCATAAACACCCCCGCAACCCCCCTTGTGGGTGGAATTTCGTAAAATCCGTTCTTAGCTGACCTCTACTTGGCAAAAGGAATATTTCTGCCAAATTTCAAGTCTCTAGGTCTTATAGTTCCAGAGATATCGTGATGAGTGACTATCTATATCTATAGAAAGTCTCCTATATATTTATAGAAGATAATAAAGAATCTATGCACCAATTCAACGAATAAACATGTGAAATCAAACAATTGACTGAGGTAATTGTTGGAATACTATGTTTAAACAGTGTTGAATACGTAATCGTTTGTTTTTTTTCGTCATGTTAGTATAGAAAGATAGTCACTCTTAGATAAACCCATAAATACATAATGAAACTAATTAGGGCCCTCGTGGTAAACAGTGATGTTTACGAAAAAATGTTTCAAACAAAAGTTGTTTATTTTTTTAGAAGGAACATTTTTTATATTTAAACTTGTGTTCTATCTCTGTCTACAAGACAGTTTACAAGATGGGTTCTCCAAATTTACCCATGTTGCTCAATTATGAATTCGACCCCACTTTTTACGCCCTAAGCAAGATATATTTCAGCTTTATATCTTTTCGTTTTCGAGTTATCGTGCTTAGGGGTAGATAGACGGACAGATGAACAGATACCTGGAAGTGGATTTTATGAACACCTATACCAAAATTTTGTTCGTAGCATCAATATTTTTAAGCGTTACAATCTTGGACTAAACTTAGTATGCCTTGATATATTTCATATATACATGGTATAACAAACATGTTTGGGAGACTTAATACAAATGTTAAGGTATTTCCAGCATGGTATTTGCAGTGCCTATGTTAAAACTATGGTAAATTCCACTTTTCGACAGAATTTAAAGAATTTTTGTTCTCAGACTGCGAATAGAACTTAATTCTGTTAAATCCCAAAATTTCAAAAATTTTGACCGTTCAAAACACAAGATAAATAATACGTAAGTCACCAATTTTAACAAATTGGGTAAAAATTAATATCTCGAAGACAAGACGACGTGGTGCTATGATTTTATTCTTTTTAACTATCCTACTTTTTTTCAATTTTAAAAAATATTTTCCAAAAAGTAAAATAACTGAAAAGCCTAATGTTGGAGTTTTCCAATTTGCCGGGGGGTTTTGTTGTGGAAAATGAAATTTGTGGAATTTTTCTATTGAACTTTATTTCGAGTCAATTAATGAAAATCCCATCTTTCTGACCGGAATCTCAAAATAATAATTTAGTTTCGTCAATAAGGAGTTTTCGGAGAAATTTCCATTTGCAATTAAAACAATAAAAACAATAAAATAACACAAAGCCAATATTTTTTTGGCACTAAAAATTATTAAATGACGTTGAAAATTCTAATTTTTACACTAACACAGAATTATTTATATCAAGGTATAAATAATTTCTAGACACGTGACAGAATCCGTTGAATCTGATATTGAATTCGTAATTAGTAACCAAAAATTCAATCTAGAGTACAATTTGGACACATTTTACACCTAAATAAGCATTTCAAAAAAATTTTGGATTGAATGTTTAGTTGATTGAATGTTCTACAGGGTCCTACGGATCCCTTCTAAAAAGTTTTATTAAAATCGGTGCTGTTTCCCAATTTTTCGATGCATCCCGGTATATTAACTATACTAATAATGCAAATTTTCCCTAAAATATTTGATTTTTTATTGAGCTCCACCCATTTGAGATAATTCAATATTTCATTACAAAAAGTATGCAGGAAGTATTTTTTTTAATAAAGAGAGATTAATGAGACTGTTTCGAAAGATCCGTCTGGTAAAGATTATTCCGTACAAACTTTTTTTAGTACACGTAATATCTAATTATATTATTATTTGTATTAAATAGATTCGCCAGTCAACCAATTTGTTATTACACCATTGATACATCAGATCGATATACCACACACCACCTGTCATTAAAATTGTAAAACATTATGGATAATGTATATTATTTATACATATAAAGTGTTCATAAAAAGCTTCTCTGTGAATTTGAAACCAGTGCTAGATTGAATCTTGTGGTGGTCAAAGTGTCCAAAATTTCAGGTTTCTCTGTTTGTGTAGGAAAATTTAAGTTTTCCTAGATTTTATAAAAATTTATTTGATTTATAGAAAATCGGTTGATAAAAACTTAACAAAAGAAAAAAATATTATTGAGCCTTAGTCTTTTTGATGGGTGTAAAAATTTGAATTGAATTGTTTTATCATACTCACTTGAAAATGTGTGCGTGTCTTATGTTAGTTGAGTGAAAGCTTTTTATGCAAATCAAACCGTAAGAGTTAAAATATAAAGAAAATTAAGTCGTTAAATTGGTTAGGTAATGAGCACCACAGATAAATGTGTTTTAGCACTGTTCTTTTAAGTCAGTTTAGAATATCTTCTTATGGCTCGCACAATTTGCGCAAACAAACAATTTTTGATGTAGGTCATTTGTATAATTTATTGCAGGGGTTTGAAGCTTATTTTTTTAAGTCAATTGACAGTGAGTAGCGATGAGCAAAGTCTTGCAGTCTTGATCCTGTTCTTGGTCTCACCATTCTTTCAAGACCAAGACCAAAATCAAGAGAGTGCAAGAACAGCAAGAGTGCTTGGACGTCAATAGACTACACAGTGGAGAGAGGCTATCAAAGAAAGGGTGCCAAGAGCTAGATAGCGACAAAGAAGATGAGACCTCGTTTCCTACTCCCTCCGGTCGTGACAGCACCTGAATAATCGGTGCTGCACTGATAAGAGTCGTTCAGCGTGCCTGATGCCTAGCCAGACTTTTGCTATAGCCGGAACTCATTTATGCGCTAGTAGTTCGCAAAGGGAAATCCCGGATGCCTATTGATGCTTGTGTCCAACAGCTTCTTGCCATTTCTATCAAGCTCATCGACCTCGAAATTCCCTGAAATGTCCCTGTGTCCCAGTACCCATACCAGGTTCGATCATTATAATTCTCCCAATTCCAAATGCAAAGGCGTTCTAAGAGCCCTAGTGCTAACAGCCACTTGAAAGAAAAGTTTGATTGGCTCATTTTATGAAAAAATAAGAGGTAATTGATTAAAGCAACGCAAAGTTCTCTACAAAATTTTAAATTTTTTGCACAGTAAGTGCGAAAGTGTTTACGCTTGATGAATGACTAATAATAAAATTCGGTAAGCAAAACTTTTTTTTTTAAATTATGTGATTTCTCTAGGAGTGTATTCCACGCAGAGGAAGTGATGAGTAACAGATAGTTTCATTGAAACGTCGATAATTAATTGATAAATTTTCACTTCAAAATATAGTACACACACAGACAAAATAAAATAATATTATTATCTATATAATATAGTCAATATAATGTATATATAAATGACATATTTTATAATAGACCAAATGTCCCAGCTTAAATCTTCAATTCCCAGTGTCACTTGTATAGGTGACCGAAGTTTAATAATAATTTTATACCACGCGACAATAATATTTTCAATTCTACCCTTATAGTTGTAATAAAAGGATTTGAATCATCGATAAATAGGTAATAAAATATATTATAACACGATCATCTAAGTCCAAAATTTGATCAGCCTCGGAATCTAGCGGAATAAGCTAAATTTTTGAACAAACGCTTATTTTGATAGTACAAATGTCGTCTCAAAAGTCACATATGGACACGTGTGCGCGCCCTTAGATATTCAAGGTCAAAGGTTTTTTTTAGAATATCTCTTATCTTTTGCCTTCAATTGTATTAACATTTTAAATTTTGCCTGTAACCTTTTTTTATACGTTGAACCGTTTTTCAAATAGAGAGCGCAGAAGATAAAGCACTCAGCCCTAACTTAGTGCAGGGTCAATATTTATAAATATAAGATATTAAATAATTATTAAGGTAGTATTTATGAATAATTAAGTAAAAAAATCGCACAATAGACTGGCATTCACGATTGACTCACGGTTTTTTTTACTTAATTATTCGTTAAATACCACCTTAATAATTATTTAATACCTTATATTTATTCCAGCACTGAAGTAGGTTAAGGTGAGCGCTCCATCTTCTGTGACCTTTTTTTCAAAAAATGGTTCAACTTACAAACAAAAATTTCAGACAATATTTGTTGAGAATTTTACCTCTTCAAGTTTTATAATAAATGTAAATACGTTTGAACGTAAAGGAAACGAGATATTATCAAAACTGATTTTTACAACCTTTAACTTTGAATATCTATGGACGCGCACACATAACCACCACCATGGTTATGTTATATAATTTTGAGACAAGATTTGTACTCTTTAAAAATAAAGCTTTATACAAAAATTGAGCTTATTCCGTTAGATTCCGAGGTGAAACCCTAAGACAACTGGAGTAATATGTTTTTTTAAATAATAATATGAAATCAATAAACTTTTTTCGAAAGAAATATTTTTGAAATGAATTCTATTCTAGGCTCACGATAAAAAATTCAGACCACAATACGTCTTCTGTATTTTCAAGTCAATTCTCTATACGGTTTAGGAGAAATTAATTATTTAAAGCAGCCCTTTTTACATAGTCGTATATAGAGGCATCGTAATGTATGTTGGTTTTAAGCCCACAAAGGCTTTTAAAAATGGAACCATTTACATTAAATACATGCATTACTTGATTGTTTCATTTTGTTACATTAAAAACTTTTCCTTAAAAAAAATTCCCGAATCAAAAATTTTTAAAAAAACCTTAAAAAAAGTTTTATATTGATACCAAAATTAAGAACTGCCTCAGTCTCATTAATTAATAATTTAAATAAAACCGATAAATATACTCAATCAAAAATAAACGCAAAACTTAAACCATTCAAAGAGTTATTACTATAACACTATATGTGATTATGACACTTGGCTTTCTGTGAAATTTCTTCTAACCCACCAAAATGTTCTTTGGATCATTCTGATCAAAAGCACTCACGGCCACAAAAATTTTTAACTAGTTGTTTTAGAGCTACAGGCCTTCAAAGCTACGTGAAATATATTATAGTTTTGGTATATGACTTGGAAAATGGCTTCCTGTGAAACTTCAAACCACCACTAAAATGTCCTTCGGATCATTTTGATAAAAGGCTCTCTCGGCCACAAAATAATTATCTAGAATTTTTCGAGCTACGGGCAATCAAAGCTACCCATACATCAAAGTTATTTAGCCCGTACCTCGAAAACTATTTGTTGAAAAAGTTTGTGGCCGTGAGAGTTTTTGATCAGAACGATCTGGAGAACATTTTGGTGGTGATTTGAAAAATTTTCGTAGAGAACCATTTTCCTTGTCATATGTGTACTACAAATGTTATATGTAACAACTCCTTAAAAAGATTAGTTGTCGTAAACATTTTTGATCAGAGCGATCCAAAAAACATTTTCATCTGGATTGTTCAAAATGGGACGCCTTGTAGATTATTAAACGGGTCACAAGTTACATTAACCAAGAGAATTGCATACATTGCCTCTATTATATTGCTGTCATACAGGTACAAACAGATAGACCATCATTGTTTTGGTATTACACTGACAAAATAACATACATTTCATTTAAGTATTTTGTAATATACCGTTTGTTACAAAATTAATTAACGGAACGATCCATAGAAGCATTCAATGATCTTTGTATAGAAGTTTTTTTTTTTTTTAACATTTCAAGCTGTCAAGTTAGAAAGGCAAAACATTCTATTTAGGGGGCATATTGGTGTAACCTTGAATCGAAAATGGTAGATCTCATGAAGGTCAACTTAAAAATTTTAAATAGAGATTTTTTTTTAATGCTCGTTCGTGTACAAAAAATAAAAATAATAAATTTCAAAAAATATTTAATTTTTAGTTACTTGCAAAACTGGAGCAGTTTTCGATGGGCATGTCATAATCCGTGAATCTGTCATCGGATTGGTAATCAGTTACCAAAAATACAGCACAGTTTGGACGACAAATACTTAATTTGCTTAATTACACGAATTCTGCCACGTTTTCCGAAAATCGTTCCATTTTTGGCCAAGAGTTTCACTTTTTTGGCACAAAAATGGAACGATTTTCGGAAAACGTGGCAGAATTCGTGTAATTCGACATCGAATTTGTATTCAGCGGCTATAAATACCTACCAGGTGACAATTATAAGCCAAAATAAGCATTTCATAAATGCAACCCTATGACAAGGTTAAGTTTGCGTCCCGTTCCATGCGTTCCATGCGTTATTAGCTATACTTCTCATGGAATGTGAAATATTAAAATTTACAAGATAGCTTAATATTTTTGATTGCAGATATCTCAGACACGCTGTATAGCAAATTTCAGTTTTTTCATCAAGAAGATTCGTAGACAAGTGAAATTTACAAAATTTAAACACTCCCGACATTTTTTTTGGGTACAGAACCCTAAACACGCATTTGAAACATATCTACGAACACTATCTATTTAATTATCTTTTTCCTCATTAAAGCCTTGTGCAAACTGAGTCGTTTTTGAAGATCATCGCCAATTTTTTAGTTTTTTCGGGAACGAAACCCGAAACTCACACTTCAATCATAGTTATTAAGACTCCCCATAAAATTATACACAGAGCGATGAAACTTCTTACACCCCTTTTTTTTAGTTCGGAGGTTAAGAATAGGTTACGTCTGTAATAAATGGACCGTCATGAGAGTGTTACAATAAAGATTCCGTCTCCCACCAGATGACAGAACCTTTAAAATAAATCTGAACTTAAAATGATTAAAAATAAAAAGTAAATTTGAAAGTAGTAAATTTTTTATGATAAATTTATCATATAAATCGAACTTACATACGTTATAACTTCTATATACTGGGTGTACGAGTGACTACTATACTACTATGAATATCTTCGAATCTATAAAACCCAGAAAATTAGTCTTAAAAAGTCCACGAAATTTTAAAAGGTCCACGAATTTGACTTATATCTTCAGAGTAATTTAAAAGTAAACTTGTGCTTCAATAAAATAGTTGGTCCTAAAAACATAAATATTTTTAATTTTTTCGAAATAGAAATAAATTCGGAAGAATTTGAAATCAAAAATTTTAATTTATAAAAATTTAATTTTGTGGGACCTAATTATTCAATAAAATCGGTATTTTGACGGTTAATTTTGTGATGAAATTTTTTTTCATACATTCATTATCAGAAATTGAAAAATTAAAAGCTCATAAAGTTTCCAGGCATAAAAAAAGTACACTGAATAAAAAAAATTGTTATTGCCAACCGATACGTGGTTGTCTCCTCATCGATAGATAAAATATGACGAATGATGCCACGAATGTGATACAACTAACGTACGTGGTTGAGTCGTGAAGTTGACACAAACGCATGGGTTGTATGTATGAAAATAATATACTGTCTAAAAACTTACAAATATTGTTAAACAATCTTTTTTTGATTGGTGATACAACTTATAAATATTATGAAAAATACTGATGTGATTGTCACAACTACACGATCAGGTAAAAAAATTAAAGGTTTATACCTGCTAAAAGGTTTATTGAAAAAAATTGATTTCTTCAAGTCGGATTTGAACCAGCGACCTATGAATAACTATCGATTTTAGTGTCCAAGCCTACAACAAAAACAACTGTGCTACCGATGCTTCTTATATATTGATTGTTATATAATATATATATCAAAAAAATATGGTTTATATTATAAAAATGATTAAGTTTATTTCAAATTTTTTGTGAATTAGTAACACCAATGTACTTGGCTCAATCACATATGGACTAGACATGATAGATATGAGATCATAATAACCAAATACTCTATTTAAAGCAAACGCAACGAAATTATCTTTTAATTCATCGATTATATATTCCAACTAAGTACAATTTTATTTTCCATCAATATAATGCATGACTATAAGCTAAAATCAATCTCTCATAGAAGTAATTATTTTGTTTATATAACTTCAGTGATTTTGTTTCAATGAATTCATATTTTAAATTTAATCCTAATCTATTGTAAATACCAATATTTAGCTGTTAGGAAATTGTTTGAAAGTATTTTTACTTTATTTCATATGACACGGCCAGCTTCGAGATGAGGTTGACATTATTTGAATTTTTTTTTTGTGTTTCCTTAGTCTAGTTCATACCATGTCACAATTCAAAGATAAAACATGAAAGTCCTTAAACACGTCTTTTATTCTTCAATAAAAGCTTTGAAAATAGTGATTCGATAATTTTCAAATAGATCAGAAAATGACTGAATGGTGTTAATTGGAAAAAAATGTTTGATTTGGGCGCTCTTTCCAAGAATGTATTTACTGGACACTCTGTATCATATGAAACATTATAATAACGTGTACTTATACTACTAAAAAGAAAATTTGCAAGTTTAGCATAAAAATAGATTGGTTATATTCTAAGTAAAATGAAATATAAGCTTACACATACAATCTACCATACAAGATGCATCATTTTAATCCATAAATCTAAAAATACCTTTAAATGTACCAGTTAGTAAATAAAATCTTCTTCAGACAAAAATTAATCATATTGAAGCAAGGTATCATATTTGGCAGCATATTTGCCCTGGGTCTTCGATTTCTTTTTAACTTTCTATACCATGTATACATGAAATATATCAAGGCATACTAAGTTTAGTCCCAAGTTGGTAACGCTTAAAAATATTGATGCTACGAACAAAATTTTGGTATAGGTGTTCATTAAATTACCTAATTAGTCCGTTTCCAGTTGTCTGTCAGCCCGTAAACACGATAACTCAAAAACGAAAAGAAATATTGCGGCCTCAAGACGTAAGAAGTGGGGTTGAGTTCAGTAGGATCCATCTTATAAGCCGTTAGAGATAGAACAAAAATTTAAATATAAAATGTTCCTTATAAGTTAAACAACTTTTGTTTGAAACATTTTTCCGTAAACATCACTGTTAGCCTGCATGGGCACAAATTAGGACAAAACTTTGGTGACTGTTTTCTACAAAACTAAAAAAATAGAGAGTTGAAAATTTGCTGCTGATTTCAACTCGTGGTTTGGTAAAACATACTCGAAAACAAAAATATAAAAAAATACTTTCGAAAATTTTCCATAAGTAATTTTCCCCGATTGACATTCAATACTTTCTATACAAGGTATTTCAACAATTAACTTAGTTATTTGTTTGTTTTCGTTTTTAACCCCCGAACTAAAAAAGGAGTGTTGTAAGTTCGACCGCTGTATATGTGTGTGTGTCTGTCTGTCTATCTGCCTGCTGTCTGTGGCATCGTAACGCCTAAACAAATAAACCGATTTTGTTTTGTTTGATAGGTAATTTAATCGAGTGTTCTTAGCTATGTTTCAAGTTCGAGTTTAAGATGTCGTACCCGAAAAAACTAAAAAATTGGCGATGATCTTCAAAATCGGTTCAGTTTAGAAAAGGTTTTATGTAAAAATCTAAATTAATGTAGATATGTTTAAGTGCGAGTTTATTATTCTGTACTCGAATTTGTCGGGGGTTTTTAAATTTTGAAAATTTCTATTTTAAATGGAATGAACAATGATTACGATACTTTCTCCGTATTTGATTTGCAAAAGAAATATTTCAATGGAACGTTATCACCTTCATTCACTTCTATCACAAATTGTTGCTTTCGTATTCAAAAACTAAAAACCATCAGCATTCGAATGAGTTGTCTCTGATCCCAATAAGATCATTTTTCTTGGAGATACATTTGTTTGAAGTTTAAATTATTTGAATTTTATTCAAAAAAATTTGGATTTTTAAATTTTTGCTCTCAATTATTTGAATTTTATTTTAAAGGAGCGATATTTTTTTAAATGATTATTTTAGGAAATCTATTTTTAATGACGCATCTTGTAGATTTATGCAAAGAAATGATTTTAAAGCACATTGTCATGTCTTGTCGTCTAGTCTTTATTATTATTATGTTATGACTATGATGATGATGTATGTACTGAAGTACTTTTGTACGTCTTTAAAACGATCCCTCCTTTACGTCTATCGTCATTTTCAAGGACTCCGTAGAAGAGATTATAATTGCGTAATCTTATCTGCATTATAGAGAACTTGCATTTTTTAAAGACAATTTTTTTTTCAGGACAAATTCATATATAAATGAAATAATAATAATTCATCTAAAGTATAGGTACTTAAGTATTTTTTTTTAAATACATAATTCCAATTTGTTATTAATTATTATGAATTAAGAGCCAGGCCAAAACAAATTCGTTGAATTTACTAAAGCTGATCATTTAAGAATTGGTTATTGTAGTTGTGAAAACACGCATACTGCAGTCAGTCAAGCGAACGATAGAACAAGCTCAAATATATGCTATTCGTTGTGTGCGTAGTCATGGTAGGGACAATAAAATCGATGCCAGCGCTTCCAGTGAAAAATTTTGGCGTTAAAGGGGGCTGTTATTACTAATTTGCAGTTCTTTACATGTTAATGTTATAGAAATGTCAAATTAAAATTATTGTAAAACACGAATTAATTAAACTTAATGCATTAAAAATTGTGAAAATAAGAAATCAAATTGAACAAATATTATTTTTCAAATGTAAATTATCATAATTATTTATTTATATTTGTGAGACAATAATATTAAATTTTCAATGTAAGTCATAAATACAATCCATACAATTATATATGCATCCATACAATTCTATAAATTAAGTAGTGTATCGATACCATGGAAACGAAACTCCCGCACGGAGTGAATAGTAAAAAGTAGGATGCTTAAAGTATGCTATAGTAGGAGATGCGTAAGAACAAAATTGTGAATTTTTTCCAAATAAAAATTTTTTATTTTTTGATCAGTTTTAAGCAAAAAAGTACTCTTGTGATTTTTTTCCCAAACGGTTAGTTTTCGAAATAAAAATTATTGATAAATTAAAAATGCATTATTCAATTTTAAGAAAAATGTGTTATTTTTACAATCTTTGAGGGGTTTGCAAACGTAGCCATTAAGTTAATCCTAAGGTTGCAACTTTATAAATAAAAAACACAAACGTCACGATATGTCACCATAACAACAATAGCAACACAAATGAATGATCTATACCAGATTAATTTACTAAATTTACTCGTCTTGGCTATTATTTTTGGGGGCATAATAGTGCACATAACTCCTTACTTATTGGGTTTTATATAATTAAATTATCGAGAGACGAGACAGTCTGTTTAAGTACGTATTTCAATCTCCATGTACTCATCATCAGTATAAATTAGCTTATCTGTACCGGTGCAGATCGTCACCAAATAGTAATTACGGTTAGTAAATTCAAACAGATGATGATTACATGGTATTCGAAATGTGTATTTATACAGGGTGTCTAACTAAGTTGGCTACATATGGAAAACTTTTTTATTATAAGGTTTACGAAAAAAATTTATTCTTTATAAAAAGCTCTGCTTTCAAAAATATTAACAATCAGCTAATCACTTTTGACATCGAATATACAAAATGTAAAAATAGATTCGGTAAGAATATTAATGGTTGTTTAGAAATTTTAGACCATTTTGAACAGATAATAAGGGAAAAGGTTCAAGAAATCGCTCCCAAGATGTGTAGGAGTGTTTTTAAACAATTGTTTTAAAAAAATTACATTATGGAACGCGAAGGTGAATACGTTTAGGCAAAAACGAATTGAAGATAACTGTTTTCGCTTACATCAACAATAATGTAGTTACGTAATGGAAAATAAATGTTCTGTATTCAATATTTTGTTATAAATATTTCAAATTAGCAAATAAACATTTTAAGTATGATGACTGGTCAATTTGGATAACAGATAACGTGTATTATAAATTGGATTTGCGAAATTTAATAAAGTGATAACAAAACATATACAATTAATTTTTGCAGTTCTACAGTAGAATAACTAAAAAAATTAAGTGATATTAATACAAGTAATGAAAAAATTTTAATTATAGTTATTATAATTTTAAAGTTATTAATTAATTGTTATTAAATCAATAAAATGACACGACGTCGTACGTTGACGGGTCGTAAAGAGAGTGATCGTAATCGATCATTAATGGGTGATGATCGGAAACGACGATCAAGAAGAATTATATCTTTATCGAGATGATATTAATTTTAAAATGTATGCAGAAAATTTCGAGATTGCTCAAAAGAATTTGAATTTTGAAGTATATAATGTATGTCATCGTCGATGGTTTGATTTACAAATTAATAAAGATGGTTTATCTTGTATTTCTCATAAATTTAAAAAAACAAGTTAAAACAAACAATTGACTGAGTTAATTGTTGAAATACCATGTATAGACAGTGTTGATTACTCTGTCACATTACACATACACCTATACATGTCACACACGCATAACTGATATACTCATATAATATTGCAATTTGCGCATAATATACGCTTTCACGGGTAAACAGTGATGTTTACGAAAAAAAATTTTGAACAAAAGTTGTTTAATTTTTTAAAAGGAACATTATTTACATGTAAACTTTTGTTCTATCTCTAACGGTTCATAAAAAGTTTGTTGAGGAACAATTAAATAAAAAATATTTGTCAATAATTGAAGGATAATTATATTTTAGAAAAATATATTTTATATGATACCATTCGCGAGCCATTATACTTTTAGCTAGTTTAAATTTAAAGCAGTCAAAACATTCCCATCATTAACAATTCATTCCTAACCAGTTATTTTCAGTTTGCCTTGACGAATACTTCATGTTCCATGCATGTAATCTTTTTTTTACAAAATTCTTTAAATACACTTCTACATATTTCGGGAGTGATTTCTTAAACCTTTTTCTTTATTACCTGTTCAAAATGGTCTACATTTCTAAACGACCATTAACATTCCTATGGAACTTTCTCAATTTATTGACATCCTGTATATTCGATGTCAAAAGTAAATAGCTGAATGTTGATATTTGTGAAAGCGGAGAATAAAGAATAAGTTTTTTTCGTAAACCTCATAATAAAAAAGTTTTTCATATGTAGTCAATTTAGCTGGATACCCTGTATACAATACAAAAATTAATCTAGGAAATTGTAGCAAAAATCGAAATTAATTTCGAAATATCCTAGAGTTCTCATTTATAATCTTTGATAATATTTATGCTGAATATATCATTTTCATAAACTACCACATCTATTTTGATTGCGTATATGTTGTATGGATGAACACGCCCTTGACCGTCTTTTTAAAGTAATTGATGATGACAGAACGTACCAACAACATTCTCGTGAAAAATGACACTGTTTCGTTTTTTATTAAATCAAGAGAATAAAAAAAAATCAAATAAAAATATTTTTATATTCATCATGTTTGCAGTTCATCTAATATATAAACGATGACGAACACAATGTACTGACTTTATACACTGCTTCTTTTAAAACACTTTTATAACCCTTTAGAGCTTTCGTTTTTAAGTAGCTTGCCCAAGAGCTATACTTAAAGTTTGGGCAATACTTAAAGTTTCTTACCAGAGATATTATGTAAAAGAACCTTAAAATTTAAATACATAAAAGTACTTAAACAATGACTGAGTTCCATAAAAACTTTCATTCCCTCTTTAACTCATTAAGGAATGAATTTTCATAAAAAGGTACGTTAAATAAAATTTATTAATATCTACTGATTATCATTGTCTGTTGGTTATCGAATGATATTCAGTGAATGAACAAATTTATCAATTTTTGTCATACCTGTAGCGCCCAAATTAGGGCTCCGATCCAAAATTGGTACATAACTTTTTCCATCGTCTTTATGCGCTTATTCTGTAGGCCCACGATCTGCAGTCAATAACAGAACACCGTATATACAGTATGTCACATTCAAGATGAAGTCACCCTCATAAATTCGTTATTAATGGGAATACTGATTTGAAATTTTGCACAGTCTTACAGAGTGATGGGTCACATTTTTTAAGATATTAACCGAAATCAGAACTTGAAACTCAGCCTATTACAAATAGGGCCAATTATTAATATTTTGTCTAGCGTCAGAGATGTTTATCGAAAAAAACTATTAAAATATACATTTGTCCAGTTTTTAGATTCCAAAGCACAATAGTTATAAAATCACAAAATAAATTTTTATAACTAGTTTGCTTTGGAATGTAAAAAGTGGACAAATTGATAGTTTAATAGTGTTATATGTTCAAATATTTCAATAAACTTGTAATAATTATGAAAGTGAACCAAAATAATGAAAAAATACAAATACGAATTTTGTCATGAAAATCGGTATATGGGTATAAAAAAATATTCAAAGCAACTTTTTCTCTGACGCTAGGTAAAATATTAAGAATTGGCCCTATTTGTCAATTTGTAGTAGACTAAGTTCAAATTGCGGTTAGTATCTTACAAAATGTGACCTATCACCCTGCATGACTGGGCACAATTTCAAATCGATGTTTCTAAAAAATATGAGGGTGTTTTCATCTTAAATGCAAGACACTGTACGTCAATTTTTAAAAAGTTTCGTATAAACTATCATCCTCTAAATTAAATTAATTTTTTGAAAACAGTCATACAGTATACTTTTGGTTTCAACTAGAAACTCACATAACATTTTTTATCTTTCCTAACTCCAAAATCCACCGAGTCTCTAGGCATCTACACATGAATATATTGAAACAAATACATAGGTTACTTTATTAGAAAATAATGTCTGCCAACCAATTCATTTTTTTATTTGTTTTAGTGTATTTAAATAAACTAAAAAGCATAAACAGCATGCTCATGAACGACTTACAAACAATATTAAATATTATAAACCAAATTATATTTATGAGAAGATTCATCACCTCCTGAACGTTCTTCTCATCGAGTGTGACTTGTTCACTTTTTATAAAAGTACCTTCGGTTAGAGCTTTTTTTCCACCAGGTCTGCTGCTTCATTTCCTCGGAGTCCTTGATGTGATGGTAGCCATGCTAGTATTGTCTGGCATTGACTTTCATTTAGTTGGTGAAACTTGCTTTGAATAATTATAGCTCTGGGGTCATTGCTAGTGGTATTTCTTCTCGACCCAACGGTTTAGCTGTGTGTTGGTCGATCAGTCTGGCAACCAACCAGTTTTTTCTTTTTATATCTAAATTATGAATATTGTAAGCTAATGGTAACCCGCCCGTTTCGCCGGACGATTTTTTTATGCCGAATTTGAAGTAGATTAGACCAATTAACATGTTGTCCCATACAAAATTTGCCCTCGTTTTTTCACTCCTTGAGGGGTAAAATTTCAGAAAGTCCTTTCTTATCGGTTGCCTACGTCAAACAAAGAACACACCCTCCAAGTTTCAGGTCTGTACGATCAGCGGTATAGGCTCTGCGTTGATCCGCTAGTCATTCAGGACAAAGCATTTTATATGTATTAAAAGATAATCGAAGTAAAAGAGTATGAATTTTCTAAGACTTAATGTAAGCGAATAAGGGAAATAAGGGAAAAATTCCGAATAGCGATATCTTTTGTAAAAAACCTCTAAATATGCTAACAAAAATAAACGACAATAGTCCTTGGGAAATAAAGCTTACACTTGAGTTATTAGAATATAGAATATTTTAAACAGTCATACAATAAACTATACTCGGTTTGAACTATGAGTATTATTTATATTCTACAAGTCCATGCTAAAATTTTTCGGTTGAAATTACCCACCAAGAATCATGTTGAAAAAGATGCTCCTATATGTAAATGTATGTGGTTATTAATGTCACACTCCTCGGTGTCTTACCCCAGCACCAGGAAGTATGTAAGGTATTGCTGGATACTAATTATGTATTAATGTAATTCGCTTCGAATACTTATGCAGGGTTACTATTCAGTAACGTCGTACATATTTCCTGACGCAGGGATGAAACATTCATATTCTTACCTGTACACGCCATGGTACTTAAACTTACTCTTACATATAAGAGTATCTTGTTCAACATGATTCCTGGTGGCTCATTTCGACCGATCACTCGGTGTTTCATTTTAGTATGGGCTTATAGCCTATAAAAAATGCTCCCTTTACTTTACATGTGTGGTAAATTTGGTAAATTAGTGCCCAGACTTCATTCGTCCGACTGTATAATGAATGGTATTGCCATTTATTTATTCCCGTGATCCAATGCGATATTGACACGTGTACTGTTACAACATTGTTGGTTTAGTTTTCAAGATAAGTATATAGTATGTAAAATTTATTACATTATATCACCATCTACGAAAATTGAAAGTATAAAATTGCAAACTAAGTTAAAAATTTTACCATACATAATTCTATTTGGTAATTTAAAATTTATTGTACCAAGATATAGAGTACTTTTATTAAGTTTTTAAATTGGAAATAAAACAATATTTTTATTATAAAAAAGACGAATTTGTCCAATACATTTGTCTCGGTATAAATATTATCAAGAATAATAAATGAAAACTAGGATATTTCGAAATAAATTTCGATTTATTAGTGCAGGCCGTCGATGTATTATATGGGAATATCAGTTATCAATGTGTGGCTCTCTTAGAGTGAATACCTTTCTTTACCTACGTGACGTCAAAAAACAAACGATTGCGTCATCAACACTCACTATACATGGTATTTCAACAGTTAACTCAGTCAATTGTTTGATTTCACTTGTTTAATTTTACCATTTGACATTTTTATGTAAATCATGGGCAACAAATTCGTTTATATTGATCTTTTTAATGAAATGAATGTCATTTGTGTCGTCTAATGAAGTTTTTAGAATATACATAATAAAATCAATTGTCTTAAATATAATCCATCTTTTCAAACATCCACTTTTTGCGGAAATACTTAAATTTTTGTTTGCGGAAATACTTAAATACTTGGCGTTTTTGTTTTAAAAAACTTATGCCGTAAACCAACGAAATTTTATGTACGTATATTATAGGTACTTGTGAGAAATTGATCATTTTTCGAACAATAATTTTCTAGCTTGTACCACACTAGAAATTAGAAAATTAAAATTTCGTTAAATATATAACAAAAGTGTATTTACTCTGTGACAATTATGTTGATTTACCTTCATAGAAACGAATATAAATGAATTATTAATTAATAGAATATAGTTTAATATATTATACTCCAATCAAACTATAATTTTATCAAAATATCCAAATTCTGAAAAAATACTTTTTCTAGTATAAGTGTACGTTGTTTGACTTAGAATTAATAATAGGGGAACCCAAGAGAGGATTTTTGTAGCAACTCTAGCACGTCAGATCAAAATGTGAGGGATTCCTCACTCAAACCCCCGATAAATTTTTCGGAACCCTTAACTTGCACTTGAAACATATCTACGAACACTCTCCATCAAATTATCTTTTTCCTAAAAGCATTTTTCAAACTGAGCCGATTTTGATTAACATCGCCAATTTTTTAGTTTTTTTCGAATACAGAACCCCAAATTCGAACTTGAAACATAATTAACAACACTACCCATTAAATTACCTTTCAAACGAAACAAAGTTAAATTACCTTTCAGACACATATATAGAGGTCAAACTTATAGCACCCCTTTTCTTAGTTCGGGGGATAAAAAAGAATATTTGCAAAATATCATAGTGGAGTGTCCAGTGTACAATGAACCTCGGGATATACTTTTGGACTATAATATGCAACCATCGATCTACATATTTCGAATAGAAACAAAGAAGCACTCAAACGTGTAAGACCTTTTACATCATTTATGAACTCAACCTCACTTTTTACGTCCTGAACAAGTCTTGTTGTTTTATTGTGTCCACGGACGGACGGACAATCGGTAATGGATTTTATGAACACCTATATGACAATTCTATTCGTAGCATCAATGTTTTCAAGCGTTACAAACTTGAGACTAAACTTAAGATACCTTAATATATTTGATATATACAGGGTATAAAAATTCGCACTCTCCAAAAGTGTTGGAGTCCCTCTGTAAATGGACAAAAGATATCCGAATTTACCCTTGCTTGTCATAGAAGGATGCTGTTTTTTTATTCGAGGGTGTTTAAGTAACTGTTTTACTTTATCAATATGACAACCTGAATAATTAACCCCTTTCGAACTTTGTATGAAAAAATGAATAGTGGGTAAAAAATGTTTGTGGTTCGTATGAATTTTTGCTCTGTTTTTCTCGTTGTTGTATGGTAAGGGGTATGTATTTTATTTTAAAATAGCCAACATTTACATCAGCCATTAAAGCGCAATTCCACTGAGGTAACTTTAAGGCAGTGGCGTTGCGAGGGGAAGAAAGGGGGTGCATCAAGCCCGAGGCGCTACTCACAAATGGGGCCAAATGATTCGACAACAACAAAAATTGGCTGAATACTTTTTATTTTTATTATAATTGATTTCTAGAAAATATATTTTAAATTTAGTACCAGTGTAATATAATCATTGTTAATTCGTAAACAAAAAGGAAAAAAAGGAACACTAATAGTCTAAATCAAACTATAATAATATATTCATAATAGAAATGACACGTCTGCGTCTTTTCTACTGGTAGGGCTGACACTGTGTAGTTACATAAATTATCTCCTGTCTTGATTTGTCTGATAAAATAATATGTCAAATATAATTAGCGACTGAACCAGCCGAAATTCGGGACAAGCTCTGTGAAGATGTAAGAGAAAAATCGAATTTTCTTTGTTAAAAATGGGATATTGATACAACAATACGTGTAAGAAGACACCGCAAAACTCTCGGAGAAGTGGCTAGAAATAAAAAATAAGTATCTTTTGAACTAATTCTAGACGATCATATACATGTCAAAATCTAGTCTTGTTTTCTTTCTTTCAATAGAAGGAACACAGAGCAACAAAATTGTTACAATTTGACTGTTGTTTCCTGTCAATTGCGTCATCTCTCGACATGAATCAACGTGTCGAACAGTCTCGTCGTCTACCCAACAGTCAACGGATCGATGCAGCTTGTAGAATGCAACATGGAATGGGAAAATGATAAACCTACTTTATAGAAGATTACCATAATTCCTCCGAATTATGGGATAATAAAATTGCAGAATACAAAGATAAAATAATTATAAACGATAAATTGAAAAAATTGTCGGATAAATATAATTTATAGTACGGTTAAAATAAATGGTTAGTTTAAAAATAAATGGTTAAATAGAAATTGTTCGTGATGAAGGAAAAAATCAAGAATTTGTGGTTAGCAGTTCATCGCGAGCGCTTAAAATTTCAGCCTAGTTATTCGAAACAGCGACATAAGCGATGCGAGGTGTTATTGCTTCCCGGAAATTGGTATCATAGTTTTTAATCATATTGACATTTTTTCAAGTAAGTACTGAAAATCTTCTTTACACATCCGTGTGGAATAAAGAAATAAAGCATCTTCGTCAGCAACGAAAACAACAAATTACACTGAACTTCTTGATCATCGACATATAGTGCTCTTCTCCAATATCGTAGCGTTTTTATTTTCTTTTAGGATTCAAAGCGATTACCAAATAAGCAGCTGTCACGATTTTTTGTAATGACATATACCAAATTAAAGTTGCCTGAATGGAAACACTTTAGCCGCATGCCACACTCATGTACGACAAAGGGCATGCGACGTAGGGCAACAATGCCGCAAGGGACATGTAATTGAATTTTGTGCCACATTGTTGCACCACACCTACAATAGGCAACACTTAGGTAACGAATTTCGAACAACATGTCGTTCAGTGTTGCTTCAATGGAAGTATTTCCCTTACTTGATGGCCGTGTATTTTTAACCAGCCGCTTTCTGATCGAATTGCAAACTAGCTTAAATATAGGTCTATTCAAATTGCCCATTGAATTACCTATCGACCACAATATATGAAACAAAGAGGAAGCTTTTTGGAATGTTTTCCCGATTTTCAGGAGAAATTCACCACTTTTGAGGTAGGTGGGTTTTTGATGTTTTATTCTAGACGTAAATATTACACTTTTAAAGTTTTTTTTTCGAAAATAAATTTCCCGAAATAAGCATTCATAACTCTAATTTGCTTGGAGTAAGTATTATGTTATATGATCAAAGAAACTAATTGTACCTAAGTGTGAAGTGTTTATTTTGTGCTCTAATAATAAAATAAACTTAGTTAGATACAATCAATGTAATTAGTTTTCATTTAATGTACAAATAAATGAAATATTGTATTAATGTAAATAAAGTCACCATTCATATTGTATCACAGGATGACATCCGATTAAATACGCCCATACACGCTTCACCCTTGTGTTGCCATCCGGATATCTCGAGTATCGGTATACGTTTTGTGGAATAATTTTTTCCCAAAAATAATCGGCCAAATCCTTTTGGAATCTCTATTATTTGACTCATTCTCTATTGAAATTTGTAATCAACATATTTAATAAAAGTTTTACACTTAAAAAATTTTGCATTTGAAAAAAAAAGGAGCACCCGGGTACCTCAAAAGAAAAAGCATGATTTTCATATAGATAGTAAATCATAAAAAAAAGTTTGTTGCACAAAAATTATAAGTAAATATGGCAAATATCACTATATTCTTTACAAAAATGTCATGTACAGGGTGCCACATATGTGAAAAAATTCGACAAGATTCTTCATTGCCGTTTAGAAATATAGACCATTTTGAACAGATAATAAGGGAAACGGTTCAAGAAATTACTCCCGAGGTATGTAGGAGTCAATTGTTTGTTTCTTGTTTTTTTATTTAAAGTTGTTGTGAAGGTGTAAAAATGATCTTAAACGTAAGTTTTCAAAGATGAATTTTTTATGTGCCCAACTATTTTAAATTATTAAAATTGCAACAAATAAGGATAAATAATTCTTAGCATGAGTAATTTTTTTCTAGAAAAAAATTAACTGAATCTTAATTTAACAATTTCAATCCTATACCTCCATGAGCTTAAAAATACGACTGGTTTGAATACACGTTCTACATCAATGAATTGATAATATAATTAATTTTTCTTGTAGGCTATTTTGTCCTTTAAAACAATGTCCGGGTATAAATTTTCATTTATGGGTCGTTCAAAGTACTTGAAAATAAACGATTTTATGAATTTATAGGCAAAAAAAGGAAGGTTTGGCATCTAGTTTAAGACCCTTCTAATGCCCAAGTGCTAGGGTTGCGTTAATTAATTTTTTTCCCTTTAAAAAATGTTGTATCAAAAATTTTGATTTTTTCAGCCATTTTTCCGAGAATCGGGAAAACGGCCAAATATATATATTTATATGCTAATTAACAATATCTTGAAACTAATTGATTTTATAAAAAAAAAATTCAAACGAAAGTTGTTGGAAAATTGTTTTCCCTAAAAAAATGTAAACAATTTCGATATCCTTAGCCGTTTTCAAAACGATCAATTTTATATATATTTCTCTTAATGATTGAATAATTAACGAAAAATATATATGAAATTAATCGTTTTGAAAACGGCTAAAGATATCGAAATTGTTCTACATTTATTAGGAAAAAAATTTTCCAACAACTTTTGCTTGAAAATGCTTTTTATAAACAAATAAGTTTCAAGATATTGTTAATTAGCATAGAAATATGTATTTGGCCGTTTTTCCCGATTTTTAGGAGAATGGCTGAAGATATCAAAATTTTTGATTCTACATTTTTTTTACGGAAAAAAAATTCCCGACAATGTTAACTATTTTTCATAAAGTTGATGGTCTCCAAGATATTGCCCAAAAATCGTTTTTTTTATGAATACATAGCGTTAATTACCGCAACTCTAGCACTTTTGAGACTGCGCATTAGTAGGGTTTTAAATTAGATGCCGAAACTTTCTTACTTTTTTAGTTTTTTTTTTGCCTTTAAATAAATTCACGTAAAAACATTATTTTGAGCGCATCATTAGCTTACATAAACCTATCTTAAAATTTCAACTGTACGACCGCCTAGCTTTAGCGTTACTATGTGTGGTAGAGCTTTGTACAGGTGTTTTTGTGACAGCCTGTATATTATGCGTTAACCTTTGCCTATAATGTATGTTACATAACTAGTAATATTACATTATACCTACGTATATGTATTATTACCACTCGTATACTACAATTTCAATGTTATGAAACTGAAACTAAATTAACTATTTCTAGAAATTAAATAGACTATTTTACTGTACTATACTTTGAATTGCTATATCTAAGTAAGTAAATTGAGTAGCAACAGTTATCTATACATTTACTTGTGAGTTAGTTAGTCACTAAGCAAGCAATTCTAAAAATGAGCAATAAGGCACATGTATTCTATATTACAGAGTTAATTTTGTTCATCACATAAGAGAATGTGACTGACTGACTATTTTGTAGATATTGTGTTTGGTTTTGATGTTTATGATGTACAAGAAGTGCACTACATAGTTTACTTATTTGAATGAAACCTTGAAAGACATGAGAGGAAAATTGCATCAGTCGACAGTACATTGCAAAAAGCATTAGCAATTAATAATAATTCGTTGAGTATGAGAGCTAATCAAAAGAAACGTTTTTCGATGTAACTAAACTTAAAACACTTCCTTGTACAACGTTAAGAGAGTATAGTCTAGTATGCCTGTCGCCCAAAGAACGGAGTACTTTGTGTTAAATCCAAGATTTAAAAAAATGCATTGTTCAAGTTTGTGACCCAACTAGTCGCCACGTATGAAAGTGGCCGGATAGTCAGTCGGCTTTACCGTCGGAGAATTAAGTCGGAGAATTCCTAGCTATTTACGATATATTTAGATCCAATTGATGTTGAAATTCCATGCAGTGATTAAAATAACAAATTTTGAAAAAACGATGATAGTAATAGACCTTTTTCATGAAATTAATACAGAAATGCTTTTTGTTATTTGTTTATTTTTATGAAAATATAGGTAGAGTAGAGCCTGTAACTGGAATATTACGCATTTTTAACAATAAAAACACTATGAAAAAACATGTAAAAAAGTCACAATATTTGAAATAATTTAAAACGATTTTTTTTGCTCCAACGCACACGTGATCTGTGACGTCAATTCGACAAGCAATGACAATGAAACGGAGTCAACAGTCATATTAATATATCGTTAGTATCAACATTAAAAGGTAACATTATCATTTCTGAAAATGAAGAATAAAATGCCACCAAAAATCGACCCAAGATTTTCAAAGGCAGATCAAGGAATTCTACCGAAAATAACTATTCTTATGGTATGGGAGATTTTAGTGCAAGATGACAGATTCAATGCATCCGAAGTTCGTAGAACCCGAAGTAAATGCAACTTTGTGAGTACTAATTTTAATAAGAAAATGCGTAACATTCTAGAAAAAAAATGTGATGAATAAAATTACTTTAAAAAATTGTTAGGTTTTCGAGGGAAAACTATGGGGACTTTTTTGCATTTTGAACTTTGGTAAATTTCATCATGTATAGTATAAGAAAATGTTCATCATGACACTGATAATATTGGTACTGTACTTACTACAAAATAATCTTCGCAACATGATTAGATTTTCAGACATTGGAAACGGAAAAATAAAGTTTTTCTGGCTGTTTTGAAGTAGTATTTGGGCACAAAGGCACAAAACACGCCCGATAGATTTTTATGCGAGATTTTTCATCCTCAATATATCGATTTATCTGTAATTGCCGGTTTGTTTCATTCGCAATTCGTATATTTATGATAATTAATAAAAGTCAACTGAAAAACTAACGTCATAGCGCCATTCGTATAACTTTGTGTGTATCCGTATCGTTTTCGCCTATTTGAATTTTAATGATTTTCATTGTCTGTTTTCTCGGCCATATGGCTCCAAAAAAATCGTGGAAAAAAAGAAAAAAAAATGTGAAAAAAGGTCTATTGAGCCTGCCAAAAATAACTTTTTAGAAGCAAAAAACATTCATAATATTATTAACAGAAGGATATTTTTAAATAAAAGTTTGCCATATAATTTCATGTTTAAGTTTACTATTAAGTAAAGGGTTACTTAAATGCTCCCATAATATATTTTTAGGAGACATAACTCACGAAGTAAATTACACAATTGTAGTGATACAATGAAACAATAAAAGCTTTTTGTACTTTATTATTTTCCATAGTTTTTTTTCGAATTCCTTTTACAATAAATTTTTTTCTTAAACCATCTTGTATAGTATCATTTTCATTACATTACAAAGATGATACATATACACTTACCGTTACTAAAACCTTGGATGAAACTGTAACATACAGTTCTTACCATGCGATTAAAAAATGTACCAAGATTGATTACTCTCAACATGCATATTAAAACAATGGAAGGTATAGAGACAGAAAGGCGTAAATCCAGTACTTATTATTGGAGGAAATAATGTGTTTTTCATAAAATCGTCGAAATGATTGTTAATTGTCTTTTTTCCCTCCGAAATACCGAAGACATGAATGATTCTAAGCGCAAAATCTTGATGCAATTTCATAACTTTAAATTAAAGTAAACGAAAGTATACATTTTACATTAAACAATTTTGTTTAGGTTCTTTACTTAAATTCAAGCCTTCAAGCTTTCGTTTGTTTTTTCGCGAAAGCGTTGATAATTTCCAGATGTTTAGGAAAACAAGTCCGAAAAATCTTCTTGTCCCATTGAGGCACGCAAACAAAATTTTACACCATGAAGTATAGAAAGCTCTCTGCGGTAGCTACCAGCTGGCTGGAAAAGTTATGCTCTAAATCACGGTCGCATGCTTCAATGAGATGAGCTACCCACTCTCATATGGCGGAATTATTTTCATATTCTGTTTACCATTTGGCCATCCAGGGTCGGTATTTATTTATAATAGTTGATTCACTATTATTAATGGATCGCTGGTACATCTTAATCACTTTTTTCACTGCCTGGATATCGTTTTTTAAGTACTTGATACCATTTGATTTATTGGTAACGGAATCTAATATAGGGGTATGGAAAATAATTTCAGAAAATACTATTCTACAGATTTCACTAGGATTTTGGAATCTACATGTTTTAAAACAAATCTTTAAACAAAAAAATTTTCCCCCCAAAAATTATCAGATGGTATTTAGTAAGAAATTAGGAACAATAGAACAATACTATTTAAAATGATTCATTGTTTTTTTTTAAAGTTTATTAAATAAGTCTATTCAGGTGATGGGCATGCCCATCATGCCCATATGGGTGGATCTGCCTCTGAGCCCGACTTCAAATACAAATTTTTCGAACTTCGACCGTTTTTAGTGTTTCGTTTCTGATACTATGTAATTTTTTGATGTCATGGTAAGATTACTACAACCATTATTAACCAACAAGTAGTAAGCACAGTAGGTAAGATCGGACGTAGATAGTAGATAGAACATTCTCAACTCATCTCATCTCAGATCTCGTATAAGTTGAATGATATGAATGGGTAAGTATAAAATGGTATTACAAATTATTTTCACTTAATTATTTATATAGTGAATGGAATGAAATTGAATGTAAAATAATAATATTTAATATACTCTTCTTGTTTTATGTTTGGGTTCTTTGTGTGTCTGTCACAACTGTAATGTAAGCATCAAGGAGAAGAAGAAGAACTACATGTTATTATAAAGACTGTTAAAATCAACTCTGGTGGATAGTGAAACACTTAAAGTTCAGACCAATGAAAATTTTGATTAAATACTAATAAGAGCCCACAATCAGCCCACTGGTTGAGCAATGACCTCTTCAGTAGTTTCCAATTTTCTCTATCTTCGGACTCAAACATTCAATGATCACCTCCAAATTCTTCAATATCATCCCTCCATCTTTTAAAATGCCCTCTACTTCTTTTACAATTATACGATACCCGTACAGTGGTCTTTCATGGAGTAAATTACTTTATTGATTGGTTAATAGTGTCGCGGCATATTTTAATATTTTCATAGTATTTCTTTGACCTTTCATGATATTCCTCCCTATCTAATATACCCCAATCATTAATAGACACTTCCAGTAAATTTTTCGAAATATCAAATACACGTCGAATCGATTATAGGGACCAAAAAAATTATTCCTTTAATAAAATATTTACATTTAAAATTGTTTTGCAATAAATATACTCGCTTTGAAAAATTGTGATATTAAAACACCTCAGAATCGTGCACCATGAATCATGACGTCATCTGCTATGACATTTCATAGTATACCAGAGTTTATTGAACTAGATAACGCCAGGACCCAAAACTTGCGATATGATGAATGAATGAAAAGACTGCCAGTAGTTTCCCTGTGCCCTTGTCTAATCTGTTTGTTATTGGCTACATATTGTTTACATTATTGCTATTAAATAAATAGTTAATAAACGATTTATGGAATATTATTTAATACATTAAAAGTTATTCGAAAAGTGGAAACGTCAAAAGGAACTTTATTGACATAACAAACACAGTATAAATAGTTTAACAAATTTTATACTTAGTGTAAACTGCGGCCACATATTGGAGAATATGCCAATTTGCATATTAAACACTTTTTCATTGTTCAGTAAAAATAATACAAAACTCCTCTTTCAAAACACATAATAGCAGACACAAAATCTCTATGCATCATATGATTATGACATATGACTATGACAGGTGCACAGTAGAACTCACTGGCAGTATTCTCTCTCATTCATCATATCGCATCTACTTACAGACTAGCAGATCACTCGCGTTCTCTATGTATATAAACTCTTTGGATGATTACCTTGCAATCATTTGAATATAAAATTTTTTATTAAATGAACGATTAAAAAACGATTCCGACAGCTTAGATGATATTTTTTGACTTTAACTAACTTTTCCGAAAAAAAAAAAACTATTTTCAATAGTTTAAGATACATGTGGAATCAAAGTTCTTCTGGTCCCCAAATTTTTACATTGGGCTCACGGTAGAAAAGTGTAGTTTTTCTTCATTCTAATATAATATATTTTGGGGTTCAAGTGAATACTTGATTTAAGTTTTTATACGTATAAGTGGATATCACTATGTCAGTGTCAGTGTAAACGCCAAACTTATTTGATCATTGAAGAAATAGTAATATTAGCAATAGTTATAGCGAAAGAGTTACTATGGGCGTCAGACCCATACTGGTTGCAGAAACGCATTGTATTTCTGGTGGATACTATATTATCTGTCTCTATACCATACCAGCATTATAGTAAACGCCATACATTTCTTACCACCTAGATAAATGCCCCAAAATACCATAAAAATTAAAATTTCTATTTTCACGGTGAATAAAATCCGCACCTTGGGGAAACCATATGTGTGATATAATGAAAAGTGACTGAGTGAATGAAACCCTTTTTCCACAACGTAGTCTTGTAAAGATTACAGTACTTACATACAAATGCTGTAATTCTATTTTAATTAAGAAATTATAAAGTTTCTTTAGAGTACAGAATGTTTAAAAAATACATAGAATTAGAGTTATTTTAATATCTCTTATTCTATCATTTTTTTTCGCGCAATATCGATGATACAAATACTTCCCCAAATTTGTGTCAATGCTTTGTCCTGACCATGAAACGTAAAGATCTGTTGAAATTTTCGATTTCGAGAATCGGAACCATTACAACAACTTCCTATACTGGGAAGTTAAAAAATGAGGGTGGTTAGTTTATTTAATAATAAATTAGCGAAGATTACAACTTTGCTACAAAAATAATTTGCCGTTTATTCGCAAATTTTACCAGAAATTTATAATTTTGTTACTTTAAATTACTTTAAAAACCATCAAAGAGATAGGAACTTAAAAATAATTAAACTGCGAAATAAAAAATTTCACGAAAATAATAATGAATGACAAACTTTGCATATGGTAAAGTAAGGAACGATTTCTTTCGGTACTCCAACTCAATATTAAATTACAGGACAGCCTCGATTTTTTTTAAAAGTAGTTAAAAGAAAAAATTGAAATCAATATAGGTATTTTTGGATTACTTTATTTGCCATTATTTAGAAATTATCTTACTTTATGGAAAATTCCAGATCAAGAAAAAACTAAAAATGACGTTTGAGTATTGATAATTTTTAATATTTTCAGTGTTTCTATTTCAAAAAATAAATTATAAAAGTTTTTTATAAAAATAAATGTAACGCAAAGATATGACTTAAAGCTTCTATCATCGTCGATCTCTATGGTAGTTCCCAACTTATTAATACATAATTCAAAATTAATTTTTTTTTATATGTTTTTTGGAGCCTGGCAATTTTTTTTTTTGCAAACAATGTTTATGTGATATCATTTTCTGAACAAAAAGATCCCATACACAATGTTCCTCATGTGCAAATTAGGTTATGGAGGTAACTGAATCAATTGCAGCGTTTCCCTCTTACAAAATTTACATAAATCACACATTTTGTTTAAAGTATGAATATTTTTCACTTGTTTACATTGGTATAGTAAATGTCAAGTAAAAATCATTGAATAATAACAATCAATTAAAATTTTTGCATTAGAAATTGTGTAAATAAGAGACGAAATTGCTTAAATAATATTTTTTAAATGTAAATTATTTATGTTTGTTAGAAGTATTAAATTTTCAATGTTAACCATTTATACAAACCATAAACTTATTTGTCCATCCATAAAGTTATGGATGAACCATAAAATAAAACTCATGCACGGTGCGAATATATATCTTTTAATTTACTCAAACGTTAATAGAAAAGTTGACATGTTTAAGCTCATTGCTTATTAGAATTAAGGAAATTTTCATTTAAGATTGCTGAAATAAAAGGTTGCTATGTAAAAACTATAAAATTTGCGTAGTTATTTAAAAAAATTGTTTATATTAAATTTTTGCAATTATTTATTTGTTATAATTTAATTTTTGTTATTCGTTGTGTGCGTAGTCATGGTAGGGACAATAAAATCGATGCCAGCGCTTTAAGTGAAAAATTTTGGAGTTTAAGGGGGCTGTTATGACTAATTTGCAATTCTTTACATGTTAATGTAATAGAAATGTCAAATTAAAATTTGAACAAATATTATTTTTCAAATGTAAATTATCATAATTATTTATTTAAATTTGTGAGACAATAATATTAAATTTTAAATGTAAGTCTTCAATGCAATCCATACAATTATATATGCATCCATACAATTCTATAGTTAAAGTAGTGTATCGTTACCATGGAAACGAAACTCACGCACGGAGCGAATACATCAATTTTTTTTTGTTATAGGTAAATTTGCCATTTTCATCGGATCCATTACAAATCCAAGTGAACGAGATCAACAACATTTCAAACATTATGCAAGGTAAACTAAAAAAGAAAAAAATCTAGGAAGGATAAGAGAAATTGGAAACCGATCTATTTGTCTGAAATGGTTAACTTTGTTGTGCTAAGTTATACTATGATATACAGCGAGTCCAATGAAAATATTAAAGTTATTTTAAAAATTTAGTACCCTTTAAAATAATTCAAAATAGAACTATTTTCTTAAAATACACGACATTTACGTTAAAAAACAAAGTATGGTGTGTTTTGGCAGATTGAGGTAACCGAGAAATCTCAATTTTTTCGAAAAAATTCGTATCCGATATCAATTAAGTATCTAATATTAAATCTTACTTAATTAAAAACACTTAATAATATATGGACGTCGAATGTAATCCAAATCGACAATGATAGCGAGCTCAAAGTAACTTTGAAGCTCTAAGTGTTGACCCACAGATTATCCGCTTGCTATTCTGTAAAAATTATTTGTGCAACGTCACAAATAATTTCACAAGTAGCCCTCACTTTTTAACCCTCAGCATGCTTTAAGTGAAAGAAATTTTAAAATCGGTTAAGTAGGAAAAAACATAAGGAAAAACATCGTCAAAATTGGAGCTGCTATTGAAGACTCCCTGAGAATGGCTATTTTATGTATTCCTTTATGCAACTACAAAGGCAACAAGAGGTACCCAGGCAAATTACATTTCCATAATCTCATAATTACTTGTGTAGTTAAGTAGCTTTTGTGGTTTAAGGTATAATTCCTATGTTGTGCCTGGCTCAGTAAACTCCTACAATGAAATCTAATGCAAGCCGCAACCACAGAAAATCATGTATACAATGTGCTACATTTAAGGTTAATACCCCTTCATATTTTCGTTATTTATAGGAATATCGATTTGAAATTTCACAGCGATACAGAGTGATGGGTCATATTTTTTAAGATACTTAATCGACATCTGAACTTTAAACTCAATCTACTATAAATTGTCAAATATGGCCGATTCTTAATATTTTGCTTAGCGTCATAGGTGGTTAGAGATATAGAAAAAAATTATTAGAACAAGTTGCTTAAAATATATTTTATACTCGTATATCGATTTTCATGACAAAATTCGTATTTGTAATTTTTTCATTCTTTTGGCCTACACTCAAAATTATTACAAGTTTTTTTTAATTTTATTTTTTTAAATTTATTTTATAACTAGTGTGCTATAGAATGATAAAACTGGACAAATTGATAATTTAATAGTGTTATTTATTCAAATATTTCAATAAACTTGTAATAATTTTGAGTGTCGACTAAAATAATGAAAAATTACAAATACGATTTTTGTCATGAAAATCGATAAACGAGTATAAAAAAAATTTTTCAATAACTTTTTCTAATAATTTTTTTCGATATCTCTAAGCACCTTTGACGCTAAGCAACATAGTTGTCAAAAATGACTTCTAAAATAGCGTTTTCAAGTTTTCATAACAAAAAAGTAGTGATAAGTATGTCTAAATTTCCTTGTATTTACAACGGAAGTAATAAACTTTACAAGAATAACGTATACCGTAAAATTACAGCCAGTTTTTCTTCAGCGGAGATAGGGTACTCATATATACCAAAAGAATCTGTTCTTATATCATCCTTTACACAATACAACATCCAAAACACAATTAAATTAAGCGACGTTTAGCCTAAAAAGTTCCCGGAAATTTAGAAGAAATAGTCAAGAAATAGTCAACACTTTAAAAGAAATAGTCAAGTACGCGTCAACTGTGTGCGTTAGACGTTTACGTCAGCCGCAGCATAGGAATCTTACATTTATATAAAACATTGTTATATTATAGACTAGAGTGATACCCACCCGCTTCGCTGGGTTTTAAAGTAAAGATTGATAAAGATTGGTCTCGCTTATCCCCTTTCTATAACACTCGAATTAATGGTAAGGATTGTTTTACACGGGTAAAATATATGTATGGTTTTTTTTTTTTTGTTTTTTTTTTTAAATGATATTAGTCGTAATTATTCATTGAGTATACCAGAAAAGATGCCCGTGATATTTTATATTGAATATTATTATTAAAATCTGTAATTTACGGTAATGTCAAATGACTACTTTTTCAGAAAACTGCAATTTATGAAAATGTCAAATGAAATTAATTTATATATATTTTTTTTTACTAACATATCTTTATAAATTATATCTCATGTGTTATTCTGAAGTAGGAGCTTTATTGCTGTACAATTTCATTAAAAACCATTAGCTAGTTTTAGCGTGAACCCGTAACAAACAAACAAACAAATATGCTTACTTTCGCATTTATAATATATAGAGATAACGGTTAATTTCCTAAAAAATTTATTTTCAACAAGTAAAATAATTCTTGCTGTTAATTTTATTATCAAAATTATATTTTATTATTGTAATAAACATGAAGATAATATTGCTATACGTACAGAGAGTTATCGCAGCAGCTGTTTCCACTTTTATATCAGTCAATGAGATACTTACGAAGTATGACGAGTGTTTGCTAGTGAGTGCTTCAATTCTTCTTTCAACTTTAGCTAGTATACTCGACGAGAATACTCCCCGAGAGATTGTAAAATGTGCGGTTTTTGGTCCATGGAAATTTTTAAGTCCATGGAGATAAAAGATATGAAGAATGAAATCAGATGAAATTAACCGTTTTCTACAATAAAGATAATGTTCATAAACATCGATTATTCAAATTTAATCTTTGGTAGCAGCAAGATTGAGACAAAAATTAAGTCTCGAAAAATTATTTACAATTGATTAAGATATAGTAAGATAATACAAATATTAAAGATGATACAAATAAAGGAAAATGAAAGAAACCGCTCGCTAAAATCTCATGGCATGTGTTTCTTGGGTGTCAAATATTTTTATAGTACAAGATCCGAATTAGGGTCGACCTTCACCCATCTGTTTACCGAATGAAAGTTATTTTTTATGAAATGTAAAATATTAACAAATATTCCTGTAACGGGTTGCCTAAAAAAATATGGTCAAGACTATTTTTAATATAAATATCAAAACTTGGAAAGCTTGTAAACATTATTTTTGACCAATATTTTGTGACCAATCATATGCCACCGCATTTGTAACAAAATTATCTTTATTTAGATATGCGAGTCAATGAATTAACAGATGCACGTAATTACTGTTTTCAACTTGTATATATGGGATAATAGAGAATGAAAAGATCGACAATTCAGTCGCTGCATATTTCTTATGGCTTTCACTATTGTTTTATGACCAAAATTCGTTAGATATGCAAGTAAGAGAAAAATTTCAAAAAATTTTACGCTTGATATTTTCACTAAAAGTAGTCTTGACCGCATTTCTTTAGGCAACCCATTACAGGGATATTTGTTAACATTTTATACTTCATAAAAAATAACATTCATTCGGTAAGCAGATGGGTGAAGGTCGACCCTAATTCGGATCTTAGACTATTAGAAACGCATGAGTTAGTGGAAGAAACCATGAGGTTTCATCAAAATGCGAGCGGTTTTTTCATCTTTGACTGTGCTAGTTTTTAGATAAAAATAAGAATTGAACAACACAACTATAAAAAACATTTTTAGAAATGTTAAAACATGCATTCTTTGATCAAATGCATTCATTGATCATGAAAGATACTATCCAAAATGGAGACCTAGCAATGACCTTACTTTCTCTATTGAAAACATCTATGAAGCTTAGACTATTACTACCGATGCACTCTGTATAAATGGCTTTTAATTAATTATATGAGGTTTTATATTTTATAATAAATATAAGAAGTTTGCATTTAAATTTGTTTTTCTTTTAGATTTTATATATACGATGATATTTAATGTAATATATTTCTTAACAGTATTTTCCAAAGTTTGTTTTCTAAAATATAAAAGTTAATACTACTTACGTACTATATTATATACAGATTGGATTTTATACTTTTATCCATTATCATATATGTAGTAAGAAGAGTTTTGATGGACATTCTTATTTAAAGGACAAGACAAGACTCTTCAGACAATTAATTCGTTGTGTGCGCAGTCATGGTAGGAACAATAAAATCAATGCTAGCTCTTCCAGTGAAAAATTTTGGCGTTAAAGGAGGCTGCTATGACTAATTTGCAATTCTTTTCATGTAAATGTTATAGTGAATGTCAAATTAAAATTATTGAAAAACACTAATTAATTAAACTTAATGCATTTTTTTTTTTCAAATGTAAATTATCATAATTATTTATTTAAATTTGTGAGACAATAATATTAAATTTTCAATGTAAGTCATAAATGTAGTCCATATAATTATATATGCATCCATACAATTCTATAATTAAAGTAGTGTATCGTTACCATGGAAACGTCTCCAATAAAACTCACACACGGTGCGAATAGATGATAATATAACATTACAAATAACATAACAAAGTCTGAATAATTGATGAACTTACTGAGTAGTTCTATTCAATTAAGAAACCCCCACTTTCCAAGCGTCTTACAACTAACTCAATGCGTATCGAAACTTCAATACATGTTTTTAACACTTCTTTTTTAAACGCATTGCTTAACGCATGTATTCTATGGCACGCCATTTTACTATTTAATGTCCGAAAAAAAAAGATCGTAATAATAATACATTATTATTATGTTATCATCATAATAATAATCATTTTCATTATGTACATAATTTTAATTCAATCATTTTTATTATGTACATAATTTTAATTCATATTAAATAGTAAAACGGCGTGCCATATATTTCCATTATGTACGTAATTTTAATTCAATCATTTTTATTATGTACATAATTTTAATTCTCTATTTCCATTATGTACATAATTTTAATTCAATCATTTTTTTTTAATCTAATTCAAATAAAATTAACTGATTTATTATTATGTATCATCATAATAATAATACATTATTATTATGTATCATCATAATTTTAATTCTCATCTCTCTTTTCTCATCTTATCTTATATCAATCTCTCTTTTACTAAGATTTATTTTACAAAATATAAAATATAAAATTTCTGATTGAAAAAAAATAATTAATTAATTTTTTTCTCGATAAAAATTAGCCTATTAAATAGTAAAATGGCGTGCCATATGTATTCTGTTATACTCATGGTAGGCCTATCGTAAATGTTCTGATTCTATTAATTGTCTGAAGAGTCTTCCCTTGTCTTATAAATAAGAATGCCCATAAAAACTCTTTTTACTACATATATGATAATGGGAAACAGTATCAAATCCAATCTGTATATAGATGGCAAATATATGTAGGTATTGCAATGTCAATTACTCTGTTAAAGAATTTTCATGTAATTATACAACATATACTTTCATTCCAAACCAAAAAGTTTTTTGAATAATTGGAATATTTAAAGTTTACACAATTTAAAATTTATTTATGTAATTAATTAAAATAATTATACTTTATTGTTTAAATACACCACCAACTGTTAGCGAGGATCAGATTGAATGCATCACATATAACTCGAATTTATATTCCTTGTTTTATTTTTTCTTTTTAAAGAATGATAGAAATTAAATTAAAACACCGACTAGTAAGATACTGGTTTATTTATATCATAAAAGTATCAGTTTAATATCATAGTCCAATTAACAAGTTCAAATTGGTGAAATATAGAAATATGATAGTAAAAATACGCAATCTAGCTCGTTAAATTCGGAATGATATCCAGAAAAATGTGCCAGAAACATTTTTCAGCACATAAAAAATTGCAAAAGATATATACAATTAAAGATGAAAAAAAGTAGATATTTCGTTTTTCGCCAATATTTCATAAAGTATTAATAAGTATTAAAAAGAGCAGAAAATTTCTAATAAAAACTCCCATTCCCGGAAGTCTATCTCCATTATTTATAATTTTAATTCAACACTGAAAATAGATCTTCCGTTATTTTTAGATTGTTCTTATTGATAATTGGGAGTTGCAACTCGCCAACTAGCGATAGTAATTTGTACTAATTAAAGTCAGAAGTAGGCCCGAATTCAGTAATTACATTTTCAACTCAAATGGCAATACTTGTACTTACCATTTTTTAAGTGAAATAAAAATATTCAAATTCAAATCACATAAATCCCGCCATCTGACGATAAAAACTTGTGCTATTAAACAAGAAGTGTACCGCTTTTCCAGTACCCCCAATTTACATCACCTGATTACTTACCATTTATCAATATCGTCAAGACCGAGTATCTCACACAAAATTATTTTGTTCAGGTATTAAATATTAATTAAAAAATGTAATGTATTCTGAACATTTAAAAATGTAATGTGTTTTGAAAATATGATGTATTCTGAACACTCCAAAGAATTTATTATCATTGGAAATTTATTTTAAAGTTAAACAGTTATTTATTCGCTTATTTATTTTCTGAAATTTTCGTTTTTCGTTTAGATAATTGACGTAAAATTTGGTGACTTCGTGGAGCCCTTTTTCTATATATACTTAACAAGATCACGTCAAAAGAGTTTTAAAAATTTTAATACTTTGTTTATAATAACTTTTTAAAGTAACAAAAAATGCACTAAAGAATGGATCATATAATCATGCATTTTTGATTAACTTTAAAAAATTATTTACTCATGAATGATTTGCTTGAGTCAAAAGCTAGCAACTTAAATACCTCGAAAATAATTAGTTGTAGAATAAACAAAAAAGTTAGAAAGTCGCAGGTACTTTCAAGGCTATGATACAACTTTTCCTTCCCAGAACCTCTACTACCAAAGAAGTCAAAACGTTTCAATAAATAGGGTTCTTATTTATTGTGTCCTCTAGGAAATGCAGCGTTTGACCAAGCAAGTGTCTCCTTGTTCAGTTGATTTTTATGGGAACCGATAGAAAATGTTTCGGTTTCAAAAATTTTATGTGAAAACTATATGACTTTATATTTTGGAAAATTCCACACACTTTTTAACACGTGACTTCTTTTACTTTACCTCACCGTTTTCGATACATCAGCGCTTGAAAAAAATAGGGGTTTATTACGAAAATTAAGATTAATTTGTGGTTTTGATAAAAATTTAGATATGAAAACCACATGATAGAATATTTTGGGCTATTCTTAACACCTTTTGACTCTTGGCATTTTTTATATTCCTCGCCGTTTTCGATATATAAACATTTGGGGCCTAAGGAATACCCACTTTCGTACTCACAGAAAAATTCATACTTGAATCGATTGCCAGAAACTTCAGAAAAATTAGTAAAATGCAGAAAAATTTCGTACGTTTTGTGTCATACAACTTATTGTTCAGCCTCCTTCGAAGTGTAGCCCAAATTGGCCTATCTGCATCAATCGAGACCAACATACTACGATTATGAGAATTGATTTTGTAGTGGATATAAAATACATCTCTACCTCTATCTCTATATATTATAAATGCGAAAGTATGCATGTTTGTTTGTTTGTTTGTTACGCTTTCACGCTAAAACTAGCGCATGGTTTTTAATGAAACTGTACAACAATATAGCTCATACTTCAGAATAACACATGAGATATAATTTATAAAGATATATTAATAAAAAATAAAAAAATTTAAAAATTAATTGAATTTGACATTACCATAAATTACAGATTTCTGTAAAAATAGGCAATATAAAATATTTCACGGCCATCTTTTTTGATATACTCAATGAATAATTACGATCCTTATACATTTAAAAAAATAGAAAACGATACATATATTTTACTTGTGTAAAACAATCATTACCATTATTTCGAGTGTTATAGAAAGGGGATAAGCGAGAGCAATGTTAATCAATCTTTACTTTTAAACCCAACGAAGCGGGTGGATATCACTCTAGTATTTAATACATTTGTTTTCTATTTAACTTTTTACTTTATGACACATCTAGACTTGACCTAATTAAATTATATACTCAATTTACAATGGTTTTACAATAGTATTTAAAACATGTGAATCGACCAACTAAACGAACCAACGAACAAACAAACAAATACACTGTAACAAGTACAACAAACTTTAAAGTAGTTAAGTAAATGTTTGGGGAGA
Organism: Chrysoperla carnea; assembly: GCF_905475395.1. Taxonomy (NCBI): domain Eukaryota; kingdom Metazoa; phylum Arthropoda; class Insecta; order Neuroptera; family Chrysopidae; genus Chrysoperla; species Chrysoperla carnea. The sequence continues at coordinate 60,630,304 of NC_058341.1, read as the reverse complement.
ATGAGCTAGACGACAAGAAACAACTATAACCCTCTTATTCTTGAGCTACAGTATAAGTTTTAGCATTGTAAATATACGTAGTACTTATTTATAAAATAGTGCAAGTTGAATATTGGACGATATGTATCCGCTTTTTGCGTAAAATAATAAATATTCATCAATGCTAGTTTAAGGATATATGCAAGGATTAAATAATAACAGGGAGTTTAATAATACTTTATAATTACATTTTTTGATTAACAAAGTTTCCAAAAATCACAAAAAATTCCTATGTCATTGGGCATTTTATTATCATTTTATCCTTCAAAGTTTGCTGACAAAAATGATGATCATATAGGTTATCCTTTTCAATTGGATATTTCTATATCAACAAATTTGAGTAGTGTGATAAAAAACTATCGAAAATATTAGACAATCTTGTAGTTTATAATAATACTATAAAAATATAAGGTTGTCGATGATATAAAAACAAAATTTTAATTTAATTATGAGTTCATCTAAGATAACAATATATTATATATTTTTGTAGTTGCTGGGTATTGTAAATCCAAAAATAACTCATTACTTGACTACAAAGCATGTATTTGGTTTATATGAATGTACCGTGCAATAAACCAAAACTTTTTTTATAATAGTGTAGGTTTACAATCACCTTAAAGATTTTTTCCTTTTTTATTCCATGTGTATTCTTTCCTTTTTATAACATGTCTTTTTTAAGATGCTTGAAACTCGAAAATAAGTATAACCGAGGAAAACGCTTCAAGCAAAAAATTGAATTGTATTTAATACCCCAATAGCCAGAGCCAAAAAAGTAGTTTCATAATGCAATTTACTGCAGAAATTTTTTCGTTTTGGAACGTATTTAGGGGTATCCACCGACTGTTAATCCAAATTGGTGGGGCGCAGAGAAGTGAGCTTCAGCCGCCATCTTGGAAAACACGTTTTATCAAATATCTCGTGAACCGGGCATCGTACAACAAAGATGGTAGGGATCATTTTCATACAGAATAACATTTTCAATAACTTTTGCTAAATATATAGTTAACGGTTCGCGGTATATTATAAATGGTGATAAGCAAATTTGTAGAACATTTTTTTAACACAATTTTTTGCCGTAAGATTCGTAGTTTAAGAGCTATAGACCAATAACCAGATATTTTTTCAGTAAATTGTAGAAAAAAAACCTGGTTAATGGCAAAAATTTATTGGAAATTATATGTTCTAAATATTTCTTAATACCATTTTTCATGTACCATGAACCGTTAAGGAGCGGTATAAATAAAAACCTATGCATTATACAGAAAAAAATTTCGAATAAAAACTATAGAAAATGTTATTCTGTATAAAAATAAACCCTACCATTTTTGTTGTACGATGCCCGGTTCACGAGATACCCCTTAATATGTTCTAAGACGAAAAATTTCTGCAGTAAATTGCAGAAAAAAAAACCCGGTTATTGGCCTATAAGTTTTCCGTTTCCATTAAAAGCTCAAGCTATTCATAACATTAGACGAATACTCTAAATTAGAAAGTTGTTCTTTATAAAAACGCAAATATATTTTGTTTGCAACATTCTTTTGTAAACCAAAAATTTTAGACAGTAATTGATAACAAAACTATAAGATACACCATATCATATGTTTTTGAGCGTTCGTTCATTCAATTTGAACAAAAATGGTCTTTATAAAAAAAAAAACCACTAATTTTTGAAAAATTTTTACCAAAGAGTGCCTAGATTATGCAGAATATATACGAAACAAATAAAAACAAACAATTGACTGAGATAACTGTTGATTACCCAATATATGTCACACACACATAACTGATATTTCCATGTTACACGTACACCTACTATATAATTTGCTCCTAATTTGCGCCTCGTGAGGGCATTGAGTTTACAAGCACTATAGAATCTAATACTTTTAAAAAATGGGTGTAATAACCTTTTGCCGTAACGAGATGTCTTGGTGCAGGACGGTATATTTCCTCTAGGAATGACAATTTAACCAAAAATAGGTTATTGAGTATACCTATCAGTAAACATAACCTAACATAACAGAATTCTTGCTAAAAGTTCTAAATCTATACATTTACAAAATACAAAGCATGCATAAGTATTGTTTACAACAGTTATTGTTTTAGCATTTGTTTAACTTAAATTATTTATCATGTTTTACAAAACATGTTTTTAATTCTTATCCTAAAATAATAGTTTGTTTAATGATTAATTCATCGTTTAAATTTATGTAAATTAGTTTATTATATTTTATTGTACTATATTTATATTCATGAACAATATATAAACAAAATACTAAAATATTATATCGGGTGTATTAAAATTAACTTTCCCGATAATTTTCTTTCAAATAAAAGTTTCAAGAGCAAAAAAAACTAATTAATGAGAATATAAGTGTGGCCTTGAAATGAGCATCTATCCAACTTCAAAATTTCAAATAGAAATTCCCATTTTTACAAGCATTTATTTCGCTTGCAATGTATGGTACTATGTTTATTCGGGTGGAATCTACCAACCAAATTTTGATGCAGATATCGTCTACCCATTGAGCTGAAACTTTACATGCATATGTTAATCGAATGCCAATTAATTATTTTTTATGGCGAGCATTACCTGATTTTTCCATCGCTTCCACTATATTTGATATACATATATTTATTTAAATTTTAAATTAAAAATTTTAATGAGTCACTCATACACGACTATTTGTAAATAAATATTTGTTGATATTTTAAATCGAGCACCTCCAGCTTTTACGAATAGTCGTGAATGAGTTACTCATAGAAAAAATTATTTATCGTCGATTAGTATAAAACGCATTACAATAACATACAATAACACTTTTATCTGAAACAATTTTTGTTAGCCGAATAGTTACGGCAGTAATCGCCTGCAAACTTTTACGTATAAAGAAACGGAGGCCATTTTATTTATAAGGTATACGGTGTCCTATTATGCAGTGTAAAGTAAAAGAAGAATCATCTCTGTATATAAAAAGTGTCCGTCGTAAAGCATTAAATAAGGAAATGGCGCTGCTATAGCAAAAGTGAATATTTCAAAGGATGTGATCAAAGTAATAAGAGTAGGGTACATAACTGCACAAAGTTATTAGAAAAGGATAGGGAGTTTAAATCAACCACCGTTTTGCCACACCAGCGCTATTATAGCCACTTTATTTTATGCTATTGGACACTTTTTGGTCAAGCAGCCATAAGTGATGATTATCCTTTACTCTACACTCCATATGTCATATTTAAGTAATTTTCAACGAAGCAGCAATTTAAAAACTTTATACTTAACCTCAATTTTTATTACTTGATTGCTTCTTGACGTTCTTTTAATTCTTAAAACTGTAGGAAGTGAATCAGAAAAAAATTTTATTGACATAAATTACTTGTTATTCGATAAAAAATAGAAATTTGCACAAAAATTATTGTTTGCAGAACTTTTTGGTAAATGATTATTGCCTTTCGACAAAAAATCAGAATCTGCTACAAAAAGTATAGTTCTATCTAAAAAAAAAACGATGTTTATTCCTGTTTGACTCGAAAAGTGACCTCGGAAATTAAAACTTAAAACACATTTTTTTCATTTCCCTCAAAAAAGAAAACTCTTGTTTGATCGTTTTTTGACGTTCCAGTTCGTTTTTGTCCAATTTTTAAGTCTAGGCTTAGTAGTTTTTAAGTAAAACAATTCATTCGCATTTAAAAACTTTCTAGTTCTCACGAACTGTCTAGACTTCTCTGCAGAGATGGTGAAAAGTACCAAATATAATAATAATGGATTATCGTTTCACCCGATAGGATATTACGAATTCGACTATCATACCTGGAATAACATAATATTTTTCTGGAATTGTAGGTTTTACAAGAAGACAAACAAACATCTTTTGACGCAAGTTTTTAATCTTGATTTGATATGCGTTTTATGTGCTAAAATTGATAGATTCCGAGTTAAAGCGATTTAATTTAAAATACCTCATGAAGTTTTGCTCTATTTCTGATAATTATGGAGATAATTACCGGTAATTAGCGTGAGGCCATAATTGAGAAGCGTAGCGTGGAGAAGGTTGAAATGCACTGTCAATTGGCTGGGAAAACGCTGCGTCTACCCATCCCGGAAATTAGCTGATAAGACAACTTACTTTGTACTACTTAAAGACTGAAACAGGCCTATCTTGATCTGAGCATGGTTTGGTTGACATCCTTTATATCAAATGATTTATATAAAAAAAAAAGCATTGTTGGTGTTGTTATAAATTATTTAGAACAATTATATAAGTGTTTTGTTCCATCCTAGAATCTAGTTCATATTTTAAAACGTCAATTTCATGACTCATCATAACATTTAATTTATTTAAATGATTTACGAGTTCGTTATATGAATGAATATTTATTGTCGTTATAGTAATGCACAATGCATATTAATATTGTAAAGCACACATTAATTACTATTGCATAGGATCTGCTAAAAGTAGAAACCATTCCGAATTCAAAAACTTTGATCTTTGCGCTGATTTTCCATGTTTTTTTTTTGCAATTTACTCGAAAACTACGAATTTTAAAGAAAAAATAGAACGGTCCAAAGATTATGGGCGTAAAAATTCCGATCGATTTGCACGTATACCCTTAATAATTTTTGAAAAATATACATCAATGTACAATTTTCTACATCAATTTACAAAAATCTACATAAATGTACAGGTGTTTTTGGAGGTTTTTTGAATTTTTCTTAAAATGTGTGCATTTTTGGAAAAAAAACCCAGCCCGAGTTGGAGAGTGTAAAATTTTTCTTCGATATGTATGTATAGTTTTTTTTCACCAGAAAAGGGTGGGAAACTAAGTACGTATGCCTCGTATATTTTTATCGGTTGGAAATTTTATTCTTAACAACATTTCTTCAATTTTCTCCAAAAATGCACAGTTTTTAAGTAAAATTCAAAAAAACCATCAATGTCTAACATCATGTCAATAAAAAGCTCATACATGCAAATCGAATGGAAATTTTACGCTCGATAACTTAAGACTCTTAAGTTATAGAAAAAATACAAAATCGTCTCTTTTTTCTCTTAAATGCATAGTTTTCGAGTAAACTGCAAAAAATTGTGGAAAAACGTAAAAAATTGTTGGCTTTTCCGAAATATCCCTTTTTTCCTGCCAATGTGAAAATTTATAATTCATTTTTACATTGCTGCGCCCAAAACTTGAATATGTACAACAACCTCGGCCCTTGAGGAATTCGGCTCTCGTAGTTACCGTAAAGCCGTGGCTAAAAACAGCAAATTTCGTAGAATAGTAAAATCAAATTAATTAATAAATATTAGGAGAACATGTATTAAGAATAGTAATTATGTGTCTAGAGAATTGGGAGAGCATCTGGAAAAACTAACATGTTTGCCTAATAATGTTTTGAGTATTATATGCCTAAAGTATTAAGAGAGCATATGTAAAAACTGACATGTTTGCCTAATAATCTTAATATTTAAATTTATTTAAATTTCTCTTTTCATTCAAATTATTTGTCTATCGTGTTTTTTCCTAAGCGGTACATTTCTAGACCGTGCGTATATTTTTCGTCCATCCTAGACATAATAAGTTTGAAAATGAGGGGTGAATGGAATTTGAAAAAGGAATCAGGAAGACAAGGGTAGGACAGAAAAAACTTGCTAGAGTAATAAAAGATAAGATTTTACCTAACTTGATGGGATTATATGCTACTAGCTTGATACCTGCCCGCTTCACTTGGCTTAAAACACTCGAAGGAATTGTTTTACACAGATAAAATATTTGCACAGTTTTCAATTTTTTAAATGTATAATAGTCATAATTCATTGAGTATATCAGAAAAGAAGGACATTGATTGTTTGCCATTTATACTATTATAAACCTTTACACTTTACAGAAATCTTTAATTTATGGTTTAAAATGATGATCATAGATGGAGCAATAAAATTTCATAATAAAAATTAAATTTTAATTCTTTTTTATATCTTTATGAATTATAGCTCATGTGTTAATTATTCTGATGTATGAGCTATATTATTGTACAGTTTCATTCAAATCCATTTTTGCGTGAAAGCGTAACAAACAATCAAATAAACAAGCGAATAAACAAACAAACAAACAAACATCCTTACTTTCACATTAATAATCGGGATAAGTACGAAAGAATTATTTGATTTTCTGTATTATATTCTTTATCTATACGTACATCTTAAATTACTTACAGTCAAGTCTTATAATAATTTACATTGGCTGTTCGATTGTATAATAACTTCCCTTGGCTGCAAACACGCCTCATGGCCTCATAAAATATATTCATATTTATAAACGATGATTGTATATAAGTAATATTCATTTTATTTTTAATAACTTTAATAATAATAATTGTAGTACACGATAAATATTAATCACGATTTCAAATTAAAATACAAACAACATATACATCTTTTAAAAACAAGAAATATGTTAAAAATATATTGTCTATGTAGCAAAAATATAATTAAAATAACTTTAGGCCATTTGAAAATGCCCTATTGGAATTAAGTTTTAAAATTATAGTAAGAGAGCAGAATCTAATAGAAACATTAACTTCTTATTGAATTTCAATTTAACAAACCTGGTCAATTACTAAGTTACTCAACTAATTGAACAACCAAATGATACTTATATTTTTTCTTTAATAAAAAATCTTTTAACAAAAAGAAAACCGACTTCAAAAAAAAACACTATTTCAAAAATAAATTAATATGCACTAAAAAGTAAAAAATAATGATTATATAATGTCTTTACAACTATTGTTATTTTTGGAGTCGGTGTCAGTCAAGGAAACAACTTTGACAGGACAATTTGCTACATTAACTTGGCTGACACCGACTCCAAAAATAACAATAATTGTAAAGACATTATATTATCATTATTTTTTTCTTTTTAGTGCATATAGATTTGTTTTGGAACTGTTGTTTTTTAAAGTCGGCTTTCTTTTTTTTAAAAGTTTTTTATTTTTTTATTTTTAGTGAATCTGAAGTACACGTTTTTCGTCCATTTGTCGCGAACATACTTAATGCAAATTTAAGACTTTGGTTTTCTCATTGAAATGAGACCACACGGGAAGCACCAACTTTCAAATAGAAAAAGAATCATCAAAATCTTTTCATCCAGTCGAAAGTTCTGAGGTAACAAACATAAAAAAAAATACAGTCGAATTGAGAACCTCCTCCTTTTTGTTTGAAGTCGGTAAATAGTCGGTTGTAAAAAAAACAGCATCTTCCAAAAAACGGTATGCCTCTAAAATGTACTCTGATAACAGTTCCGGCAAAATCCCTCATTGAACATGCTTAATTTTTGCATGGAAAATTTTTGCTGGATCCCGTTTAAAACATGTTTCTGCACGTTAAAATGCAGGTTGCCGGTGGGTAACCCGGTAGAATATAGTTTAAGCTAATTTTTTTTAATCAAGTAGGTAAGTAATATTCACCGAATCGCTGTGGAAAAAATTGTACCATATAATTGGGGTCAAAATCAACAAAAAATATTTTTTGACATTTGTCTCTAAACCTTCCACTTTTCGAGTAAAAAATTCGTTACTTTTGAAAAACGGGATTTTTACGACTTTCATCCCTCAAAAACAGATTTTTAATATGTAGAAAAGATTTTATTTGTAGTGTAAAGTTTACGTAACAACATCCGGCAAAAATGTTTGGTGTAATTGCAATTTAAGTGCTTGATTGTTAATTGTTAAGAGAGCGCGTGATAATCACCCCAAAAAGATTATCTGTTCTACACATGCTAGAAAGATGGAAATTTTCGACCAATCGACGCGAAATAAAATCTAATTAACAGAAAAGTTCCAAAATTCTTTTTTTGTTAATCTAACTTTATTCGAATCGATTAGTGAAAATCATAATCATTCTAGCATGTATAGAACAGAAAATTTTTATTTTTAGGTGGTTTTTCGCTCGGTCTCTTAACAATTATTGATCAAGCACATAAATTACAACTAGGCGAACAATTTTTTCGGGATGTTGTTGAGAAAGCTTTACACTACAAATACAAATTTTATACATATTAAAAATTTGATTTTTTCATAATCTTTTTGGAGTTTTTGAGTGCTGAAAAACTTTTATTTATTATTTATTTTACTTATTTTACGAATTTTTTACTCGAAAACTGGAGGGTTTATAGAAAAAAGGGCATTTTTTGTTAATTTTAACCCGAATTAAATAATAAAATCCATGCAGCGGCAAAATGAGCAATTATAATTAATGGGTAGGTAAAATTTACCACACTGTCGTCGCTTGGATAAGAACGAAGTAACCGACTCCACCCACATCATGAAGATGTAATTGCATATTGGATGTAGTTAAAATAAAATAAATAAAATATTAAACAAGTGAAATTTACAAAACTACGGAACCCTAAGCTCGCATTTGAAACATATCTAAGAACACTTTCCATTAAATTGCTTTTTTCTTTACAGCTTTTGCCAAACTGAGCCGATTTCGAAGATCATCGCCAATTTATAGTTTTTTCGGGTAGAAAACGCAAATATGCTTATAGACAAGAGATTTTCAGTCAATTTATTGCTCTGAAATTAATTTTCTCATCTTTTTCCATTGTGCAAAAAAAAAATAGAGCTGTTCATTTCAAATATATTAAATATTCGGAAGTAATTGTTATTCGAATGGCAAAGCTTCGGCTGCTCTACGAAAAAGACAAAGAGTGGAGAAACAACTTTAAACAAGTCTCTCGAAAAAAAATCGTTTCCCTCATCATATAACATTTTCCAATCTTGGAAATATGTCAATATGACGATGAATTGTCAAAGAATTAATTTGTTTTTTCCAACTTTTTTTTCGTTTCGTTACGTAAAAGTGCTAGTGCAAGTGTTTATTAAATTCTGCAACTATGTAATGCGTATTAGTGCAAGTGTTCAGTTAAAAGTAACAAATACTACCTGGCAGTATACCGCTTGTAAGCTATCTCGTTAGCTTTAAAAAAATATATGAAGTAAGAAGAGTTTTGTGGACGTTCTTATGTATAAAACAAAGAGGCGGTGTATACTGTGTCATGGTGTGTTATGGTTATGGATTACTGTGTGTGATTGGTATTGTATGTGTACATCTTCAAGTGATGAGTCAGACCAACTGGGTTCATGTATACACATATACAATACCTCTTTGTTTTATACATATGAACTTTTCTTACCTCATAGAATGCCTAACGATATAGTTTACAAACAGTAGAGTGCGATACACTCTATTAAACCGACAACTTTCAAAATTACTAAATACACATAAAATATTTTACCTAAACCCTTGCACTAAGCACTTTAATAGGTCACTTTACAAAGTTTGTATATGCGTCATTACGCCAATTTCTTCAAAATGGCTCTTGGACTAACACCAGGGTGATTTTTACATGTATAACTGGGGAAAAAAATAATTTATGCGGAGGACATATTAACATCAAGTACAGTTTTAGTTAGACAAGCTGTTGTCGTGTATACAGTGTTTTTAATTTTTATTAATAAAAAAATTATACTCATCTCATGTAGTTTTTTCACACTTTCTACACATTTTTTTTTTTTTTTAATATTGATAGGTATTACAACATGTTATGTGTTGTTTTTATACCATGTATATATGAAATATTTCAAGGTATACTAAGTTTAGTCTCAAGATTGTAACGCTTTAAAATATTCTACAAACAAATTTTTGCTAATCGTTGTGTGCGTAGTCATGGTGGGGACAATAAAATCGATGCTAGCGCTTCCAGTGAAAAATTTTGGCGATAAAGGACGCTGTTATAAAATTATTGAAAAACACTAATTAATTAAATTCAATGCATTAAAAATTGTGAAAGTAAGAAATCAAATTGCACAAATATTAGTTTTTAAATGTAAATTATCATAATTATTTATTTAAATTTGTGAGACAATAATATTAAATTTTCAATGTTAGTCATAAATGCAATCCATACAATTCTATAATTAAAGTAGTGTATCGTTACCATGGAAACGTCTCCAATAAAACACACACACGGTGCGAATAGGTGTTATATCATCATAAAATAACTTAAATAGTCCATTTTCGTTTTTCCGTTCGCTGTCTGTCTATCTGTTAACACGGTAACTCGAAAGAAAAAAACGAAAAGAGATATCAAGCTGAAATTTTTATAGCGTGCTCAGGACGTAACTTAATGAGTAGTTTACTTTATGAATAACATAGGTCAATTAGGTCTTGGGTTCGTTGGACCCATTTTGTAAACCATTAGAGATAGAACAAATGTTCAAATGTTCCTAATAAATAAAATGTTTCTAATAAATAAATAAATAACTTTTGTTTGAAACATTTTTTCGTAAATATCACTGTTTACCTGAAAAACGCAAATTAGGCGCAAATCATATAGTACGTGTTATATGGGAATATCAGTTATGTATGTGCGTTCTTTTTTTACTTACATGATACACGGTATTTCATCAATTAACTCATTCAATTGTTTGTTTTAACTTGTTTTTACATACAATTAGATTTTTAATTGAAAACAAGTTTAATGTTTAATATGTTGGTTTTGTTGTCATCGTGTTTGTTATGTTCGTACGTTGGTTGTATGTAATAAGTAGTGGTAACCGATATGATGTCAAACTTTTTTAATTATTAGCAAACTATTTATTATAGTCGAGACGCCCGAGAGATTCCCAGGGCACTGGATGCACCAGCTTTGAGGTGCAGGTTTTTTCTATGTATTTTTCTCACTCGAATCAGTATTTTGAAGTTGGAAATTGGAAAACACGTGCAAAGAAGAATTATTTAAACAAGTCAAAGCAAACAATTGACTTATCGAAATATCATGCAGACAGTGTTGATTATGCAATCGTTGGTTTTTTACGTCATATAAGTAAAGAACGAAAGTCAAACATACATACGTACATACATGTCACCCACATTTAACTGATATTCCATATAATACATACTATATAATTAGCGCCTAATTTCTCACGGGTAAATAGTGATGTTTACGAAAAAATGTTTCAATCAGAATTTTTTTAAATTTTTTATAAGGATAATTTTTTACGTTTAAACTTTCAAATTTTATAATTTATTTTTGACTAACGATAATACCCTATTGACCCTTAATAGATATCTTTTTAATTTTTATATCGAAAAGATTTTTTTTTGAATTTAAAAAAAATTTCAGTCAGCAAACTTGTTTGATTAAAAATTTGCTGTCAGAATCTATTCTTACAGCTTTTAAATTTTTTTCAGAATACACATGAAAGTACAAACCGAATGTAGAATGAAGGCTAAATCCCATTTAATGGGTTTCATTTCTCTAAATAAAAGTGTAATGAATACTTATGTTACAGATACATATAAAACCATTTAAATCCATCATACCATAATATATATAAATATCACTTGTCTGTCTTTTTCTCTGTTTGACTGTTCACTTTTAGTAATCATAATAATAATAATCATCATCATAATATATATGAATGAACTGTCGTAGAACAATACTGGAAAACTTATGATCTTCTTCATCGTGTATACGCGTTTTAACTTCTATATCATTGTGAGTATGATAATGATTGTGACTCACTCATTGCTTGTATGATACCGGTGTGTTCAATGGAAAATTATCTTTTCTAAATAATGTATCTGATTTGGGCCTCTTAGAAATTGTGGAGTTGGTCTTTGGTTGGGAAATATTCCCTCATGTCTCTCAAGTCTCACTGTGCAGAAAGTTGATTTTAGCTACAATCTGCGTTTCTAATATTCCATGTAGGTATACTTTCAATTGCTAGGTTTAGTTTTTCAACAGTCACTCAAGACTGAAAATGGAATGTCAACACCTCAAAATATGTTTTGAATAAAATTTATGGCTTACATATTGAAGGAAGCCAATAGGGTCTCTGCCTCTGGCTTCTCGCCTCGATAATAACTTTTTTATGTTTTTGATGCATATTATTATAATTATATTTTATTGTAAAAATGAAAGCCTGAGACGATTTTAGAGTTCGTACAAAACGAAGTGGCACCGAGCAAGAGAGAGTGTATGATGTATATGTATGTGCACTCGTATATACACTCTCTCTTGCTCGGTGCCACTTCGTTTTGTACGAACTATACTACAATTTTTTTAATATAATTTTATTACTAATTAATTATGTTTTTCACTAGGGTTGGTAAAATAGATTCCGAATCTACCCGAAAATTGATTCAGTGGTAAAAAAAAAATCGATTATTTAGACACGATTCCTAGGTTTCAGAACCGACCAAGAATCGATTCTCAGTGGTCGTGTCTATAATTTATTTTTAGGGTTGATTGCATACCAGCTCAGAAGTCGATTGTCGATTGTTTAATAAAACAAGTGAAAACAAACAATTAACTGAATTAATTGTTGAAATACCATGCATAGTCAGTGTTGATTTCTTTATCACATAACACATACATACATGTGACACATATACTCAACGTCACAAAAAATGCTCGTTTTAAAACATTCTAAGTGTTACTATTATAACATAACATATGATGAGTACGCTTAGAATGTTTTAACTGTGGCACTTTTTTTGACAGTGAGTGTACATAACTGATATTCAAGTATGGTACATAATATAAAATTTCCGCCTAATTGGCGCCCTCACGGGTAAACAGTGATGTTTACGAAAAAATGTTTCAAGCAAAAGTTGTTAATTTTTTTATAAGGAATATTTTTTACATTTAAACTTTTGTTCTATCTCTAACGGTTTACAAGATGGATCCTACGGACCCAAGACCCAATTGACCCATGATGCTCATTTACGAACTTGACCTCACTTTTTACGTCCTGAGTACGCTGTAAAAATTTCAGCTCGATATCTTTTTTCGTTTTTGAGTGATCGTGTCCACAGACGGACGGACGGACGGACGGAAACCGGAAATGGACTAATGAGGTGATTCAATGAACACCTATAGCAAAATTTTGTGCGTGGCATCAATATTTTTAAGCGTTACAAACTTGGGACTAAACTTAGTATATCTTGCATATTACATATATATGGTATAATAAAAATTTTTAGTACTTTCATAAATTTGCATTTTATTATACTTTTAACCTCATTTTATTATTTTTACTTATTAAAAAAAAAAAATTTATTAATTTAAAATCGATTAAATTTAAATAAATAGATTCTGAGAATCGAAACTTATAAAAAAACAATCGGAATCGAATATAGATTCTTACCTTGTATTAACATTTTCCTTTAAGATAACAACTGTAATTATTTGGTTATGAATTCACTTATATACCCATTTCGATATAATTTAAGCTAGTAGGTAATAAGAACACAAATTTATTACTTATGATAGAAAAATATCAATAGTTAGTAAATTTTATCAATACCATTAGTACTGACAAGTAAAATTATGCCATACTACTTTTTGATAATTGAGTTCCAAAATGATATAGTCTTTGCGCACTATTTCATCATACTTTCAATATGGCTTACTAGTCGTTTCATTAATCTCGAGGAATATGGCACACGAATCACACAAATTCAAATAAAAATTCGTTTAAATTTAAAGATTAATAAAAGTTATTGAACCGGAATTTCAATGTTTACTTAATACATTGAGAAATTTTTTAAATTTTAAATCTTATACATTAAAATTTGTAAGATAATAATCTAAAACTTTCACTGGGACAAAAAAAATTTTATAAGTAAATTCTAAAAATGGACATGTCACGGTACTGACCTTAGAGTGATATATTGTAAATATTTTCCGAATTCTCCGAACAAAAAAAGCGGTGAAATATGTTCGCGAACATCGAATTAACACAAAAAAAGTCATAAATAGATTGTTAATTAATGACTAGTGAGAGCAAACAATGCAGGGCATTAAAACATCACAGTTAGAATAGAAAATCAGTATATAATATGTTTGAAAAAGGTAAAATTTTTTAGGAGGTGCAAATTTTTTGTGAGGGCCTGTGGGCCAAAGTCCATACTGCCCCTGCTGTAGTGCGCCACTGTGCTACCAAAATAAAAAGTATTCAGACCCTTGATGATAATTTGTAAAAAGTTAGCAATCAAGGGTGTCGCCATTCGATGGTAAAGAGGGAGGGCAATTGATTTATGAAGAATGAGAAAAGAATGAATTTTGGACCTATTTTACCATTAATTTATCTGAAAACAGGCTTGGATCTAGAGTTAAATTTTTGTTTTTCACAGACACTGGAGTCCGAATCTTTTTCTACTATTCTTTTTTTTCCTTTCATCTTTTCCTAGGAACTATAGTTAAAAATGATTTTATTTAGTTATAACTTAAAAAGGGTATGTTTTGAAATATATCAGAGTATATTAAATTTAGTCTCAAGTTTGTAACGATTAGGAATATTGATGCTGGAAACAAAATTTTGTTATAGGTAATCGTAAAATTTACCTAATTAATCCATTTCTGATTGTCTGTCCATCACCAGTCACTAAAAAACGAAAAGATATTGAGCTAAAATTTTTATATCATGATCAGGACCCAAAAAGTGAGTATAAGCTCAAAAAGTTTGTTTTTCCCAAAAAGTGTTTTGCCGTGAGAGCCAAAATTAGGCCAAAAATTTAGTTTCCTTTTTTTCAAGATGGTGAGTTGATAATTTGAAGGTAGCTTTATTGATTCTTATTTCACACGAAACCCATTCTATAATATTACGGAGCTTAAACTAGTAAACTTTCGGGGGAAAGTTATTGTTAAAAAATTACTTTGAACCATATTTGTGAATTTCTCGAGGGGGCAGTTGCCCCTACCTGCACCCCTCTGTCAACGCCGCTGTTATCAATCATAATATTAATTAACCAAGTACTTTAATTGCTGCAATAATTATGTATGTATGAATTGTAAGACGGTGTAACCTATTCATACATTAAACATCTGGTATAAATACATTCATAAATTGTTATGTAAACGAGGGTAAAATATATGCTATATTTTACAATTTATATGTATAAACTAACCCCATTTTTTAACCTACAATATACTAGAACAGTGAACTGGAAATTTTTACATTGTGTGTATATAAAATATGTGTATGGGGAAAATAAGAAATATGACTTTAAAATTTTACAAACATACTTTGAATTGATAATTTTTAAAACGCATACTACTTTTACTACTTTATTTACTAACCAACAATTTATATGTATAAGTACAGTAAAAATATTAATGATTGGTATACTCACTGTCAAAAAAAGTGCCACAGTTAAAACATTCTAAGCGTACTCATCATATGTTATGTTATAATAGTAACACTTAGAATGTTTTAAAACGAGCATTTTTTGTGACATTGAGTAGGTATTTTCATTCAGCCTCGAAGGAGTGAAAAATAAATCATGTGAAGAATAAACATTCTTAAAATGACTTAATTACACATTTACATTTACTTTTATAAAACGTTAAATATTAAATCTTATAGCTTAAATATTTAAAAACTCAAAACTGTGTATTTTTTTATTAGAATTATAAGGATGTACGAGCTAGGGAAATTTTGGATAAAAGGCTTGATTTTATTTATATGAAGTTGGATTAAGTCTAAATTTTAGGGAGGCTTGTCCGATTATTTAAATAAATAAATGACTTCAAAAATAGGCATATTTAACATTGTTCATATGGGAAAACGATAGATGGTTTATATGCTTTCATAGATATCTCCAAATCCAGTCGATGAAAATTAAAAAAGAAAACTTAAAATTAAAGTTAAAACCTTAACAAGTGAAAACAAACAATTGACTGAGTTAATTGTTGAAATACCATGTATAGACAGTGTTGATGAAGCAATCGTTTGTTTTTTGACGTCACGTTAATAAAAAAAGATATCCACTTTTAAATAGCTACACAAACACACTGATATTCCTATATTAATGTATACTATAAAATTTGCACCTAATAAGCGCCCTCGTGGGTAAACAGTGATGTTAACAAAAAAATGTTTCAAACAAAAGTTGTTTATTTTTTTATAAGGAACATTTTTTACATTTAAACTTTTGTTCTATCTCTAACGGTTTACAAGATGGGTCCTACGGACCCAAGACCCAATTGACCCATGTTCATTTACGAACTTGACCTCAGTTTTTAGGTCCTGAGTACGCTATAAAAATTTCATCTTGATATCTCTTTTCGTTTTTGAGTTATCGTGTCCACAGACGGACGGACGGACAACCGGAAATGGACTAATTAGGTGATTCTATGAACACCTATACCAAAATTTTTTTCCTAGCATGAATATTTTTATTCGTTACAAACTTTGGACTAAACTTAATATACTATGTATATTTCATATATACATGGTATAATAAGTTACTGAAAACAAACTATTCGACTCTGTGTTCCACTAATTAAAGATGTATGAGCACGGTAGTGCGGACACAAATAAAAAAATATATTTTTCAATTTTATTTTTTCATTTTGATGGTGAATTACAACATGAATTTCAAAAACCAAGGCAGATATCGAAAAATTGTACTATTACTTTTCATCTACGTTTACGAAGTTATAACAAAATTAATAATCAAAGTTGAAAATACAGTACAAATAATTTCAATCATAAATCTGAACTTTGATGAAATTGTAGCCATTGAACCTAAATAGAAAAAAATTATATTTGATGCTGAAATTTTCACTTCCGATAGCATTAGTGTTCAAAATAAATATTAGCTCCTATTCTCTAGAAGATATTCAGTACAGTTAAGAATGTTTCAAATAAAGGAAAATGAAAAAAACCGCTCGAATTTTGCTAAAATCTCATGGAATGTGTTTCTTAGGTGTCAAATATCATATAGTATATAGTCACCTAGTAGTATCTTACTTTACTACTTAGTAGTATATAACTTTACTCTAGGAATAAGCCTACCACGAGTATGACAGAATACATGCGTTAAGCAATGCATCTTAGAAAGATGTGTTATAAACATGTGTTGAAGCTTCGATACGCATTGAGTTAGTTGTAAGATGCTTGGAGTTATAAGACATACTTTTGTAATTTCATATAACATCTATAATACGTCTTACTTAGATGCATTGCTTAATACATGTACTCTGTCACACTCGTGGTAGGCCTATGTCTAGATGCAAACTGAACGATTAGTATATGTTTGAAGTCTATGTTTGATATCAATAGGTTTGAAGTTAAAATGAACGAAAAAACATGTCAGTTATTTAGTATTTATCAATAAACGAAAACTACCTCTCACATTTAACCTTTGACTGGCCATTGTCATTAACCTTAGTGACCTACGATCTTGATTTTACCATTCGATAGATAATCAAAATTTCAAAAGATTTGTAGAACTTGACTGTACGTGTGATAGCAACAAAGATAACTAAAAATAAATAAATAAAAACCAACTCACCAATGTGTTGACACGGGGTTGTATCTTCCCCCACCACCACGAATACGAAAACAGTTTAAGACTCACGGCATGCCCTGTTGCATAAGAAATTTAATTTCCCAAGTTTTTTCTTTTACAATTCCCGGCTTTTAAGTTCCATATAGCTGTTCTTCTACTATAGAAAATTTTTTAGTCAATCTAGTGACCCGGTATCATTCCTACTATAACTTGTGCCGATGATTGTCTACGACCTGCCAATTAAATTTCTTAAATATTAAAGATTTTTCTATATTAAAAACTTTAAAATTTTTTGAAGCTTTGTTTCATTGAAATTAAAAATTTAATAGGTTTTTATAATTTTATTTTATTTTTATTATCAATGGGAAAACTTGTTTCTCATATATAAAAACTATGTAAAGTAAATTTTTTTAAAATTTTATTTTAGGTTGCTTTTTAACAACTAGGGTATAATAAATTTATTGACCAATAAAAAAAGTTATATCTGAAAATATTATTACACTTACGATTCAATATAAAATCGACAGACCGTA
Source organism: Chrysoperla carnea (assembly GCF_905475395.1). Lineage (NCBI taxonomy): Eukaryota > Metazoa > Arthropoda > Insecta > Neuroptera > Chrysopidae > Chrysoperla > Chrysoperla carnea. Next base: position 60,612,378 of record NC_058341.1, on the reverse strand, counting down.
AGATAGTGACAAATTTTCTCAGTTGTACCTCAGAAGGGCGGAAAAGATATTCTGTCTTTACTCAAATTTTCGATTGAACTGAGTGATAGGTACCATACATATCGAAACAAATTTGAGATTCTAAAGTGTGTGTGTGTGTGTCTGTACTCCTGTCTGTGGCATCGTAGCTCCTAAGCGGATGAACCGATTTATTGTTTTGTTTGATAGGTAATTAAATGGAGACTATTCTTAAATATGTTTCAAGTGTGACATTCGGATTCCGTACGAAAATTTGTCGGGGATTTTTTTAATTTTGTAAATTTCGCTTGTATGGTATTGAAGTGTAAATGGACTAATGTTTGCAAAAAAAAGTCTTATCGGTACTCCTAAGCGGCGTTCATGTACATGAAACCATTTTTATACCATGTATGTATGAAATGTATCAAAGTATACAAGGTTTAGTTTCCAGTTTGTTACGCTTAAAAATATTGATGCTACCAAGAAAATTTTGGTATAGGTGTTCATAAAATCACCTTATTAGTCCATATTCGAATACCTGTCTGTCTGTAAACACAATAACTCAAAAACAAAAACAGATATCAAGCTGAAATGCATGCTCAGGACGTAAAAAGTGAGATCGAGTTCGTAAATAAGCAACATTGGTCAAAGTTTTGGTAACCGTGTAAACCGTTAGAGATAGAACTGAAGTTTAAATGTAAAAAGTGTCCCTATAAAAAAATTAACAAATTTTATAAAAGAAATTTATTAATATATTTAACCGTTTTCCTTACAAGAAAAATTTAGAAAATTTAAAAAACTTTTTTGTGGATTCTGAATCCTAAACTCGCTCTTGAAACATAGCTAAGAACATTCCTTATTAAATTACCTTTCTCAAACGAAACAAAAAAAATCCAAATCGGTTCATCCGTTTAGGCGCTACGATGGTCATAATCGTCAAACTTACAATACTTCTTTAATTGTGTATAAACTCAATTTCATCACCCTATAATAATAGGTTGGCTGATAAGTCCCCGGTCTGACACATAAATGGCGTCGCTAGTATTAAATGCATATTATTTTTATATAGTACCAACCTTCAAATGATTCGTGTCAAAATTTGACGTCTGTAAGTCAATTAGTTTGTGAGATAGAGCGTCTTTTGTGAAGCAACTTTTGTTATTGTGAAAAAAATGGAAAAAAAGGAATTTCGTGTTTTGATAAAATACTGTTTTCTGAAGGGAAAAAATACAGTGGAAGCAAAAACTTGGCTTGATAATGAGTTTCCGGACTCTGTATTTTTTCCCTTCAGAAAACAGTATTTTATCAAAACACGAAATTCCATTTTTTCCATTTTTTTCACAATAACAAAAGTTGCTTCACAAAAGACGCTCTATCTCACAAACTAATTGACTTACAGACGTCAAATTTTGACACGAATCATTTGAAGGTTGGTACTATATAAAAATAATATGCATTTAATACTAGCGACGCCATTTATGTGTCAGACCGGGGACTTATCAGCCAACCTTACTCTTTGAGTGCTTAGGTACAAAAAATGGTTGTATCATTTATGTAATAATTTTGCCTGTATTTTGAAGTAAATTCTATTAATTTTTTTAGATACAAATATTACATGAACTATGTCAATATTATATGAAAACTCGAATTATTAATATAATGAAATAATATATATATATATATATATATATATATATATATATATATATATATATATATATATATATATATATATATATAAATCGTGGCTGTTAAACAAATTTTTCGGTATAGTGAACTGCCCCGAAAATTTTTCCTCATTTTAGTCAAGTCTTATATTCCTTTCAGCTTCTTTCGAGACAGAAACGAGACCATAAGACACATTCGCTTAACATAATCTTACGATCTCAACGATACTCATTTTGTGCAAAATGAATGCGTATAGTTTTTACAAAAATTATATCAATGAAAGAATGTTCGTTGAGTTTTCCTTATTTAATTAGACAGGAGAAATATCTAAAGTTACAGAAACAAAATCAAAGAAATAATTTTTATACTTTTTTCTTTTTATCCGAAAACCTATTCATTCATTCTCCATACTAATTTTCCATAATTGCATATTGTACAGTAATTTTATCTTATGTATTATTACTCTAGCAAGTTTGTTTCTGTCCTGCCATTATCTTCATTATTCCTTTATCAAGTTACATGATTCACCCCTCATTTTCAAGCTTATTATGTCTAGGTTTGACGAAAAATATACTCGAGGTCTAAAAATTTACCGTTCAGAAAAAAACACTAGAAATATAATTTGAACGAAAAAATATCATAAAATTTAAATAATAGGTTTATTCGGCAAAGATGTTAGGTTTTACTGTAGACATATTATACTCAAAACATTATTAGGCAAACATGTTAGTTTTTGCAGATACTCTTCTAAAACTTTACACATATTAATAAATTAAATACTCTAGACATATAATTAATTAAGGACTTCACTTTGTTCACCACTTTTTTATGAAATTTGTTGTTTTTTGTTTTTAACAACCGGTACAGGGTAGTCACGGGGTACGGTAACTACGGGAGGGGAATTCCACACGGGTCGAGATAGTTTTCTTTTATTTCTTAAAAAATCAATAATACTATTCAAAGTATAAGATGGCAGAGTTTTTTAAGGTAGTACAATCGTTATAATCAAGTTAATAAAATCATGCTGCTGTTTTCGTCACACTATTTGTCACAACCGTAAACAATACAAAGACATTGTATCTATACATATATTCAAAACATACACACAATTGCAAATTTATAAACTGTTTCTTGTGTATATCTTTTTAAAAAGACGAAGACGAAACGTTTTTTTGTTACCAAGAAATTCATTATAAATTATTGTTTCAATACGTTGATTGTGAAACAAAATTGTAAGAATTGTTTCTGAGATATACACGTGTTCTGTTATTGACTGCAGATCGTCGGCCTACAGAATAAGCTCATAAAGACGAAGGAAAAAGTCATTTACCAATTTTGGATTTGAGCCCTAGTTTGGGCGCTACAGGTATGGCAAAAAATGATAAATTTGTTTATTCACTGACTATGATTCGATAACCAGCAACCAATGATAATCAGTAGATATTAGTATATTTAATTTAATAATATTAAATTAAATAAGGCATATGAACTGATTTCAATTGGATTTTATTATTTAGAAAACATTTTAAAAAAGTATTTGATTGGTTTGGTCAAATCCTACTTTTTTTATTTTTATTATATTTTTGCAAGAAACATTAGATTATTAGTAAAAAAAAAAAATTACGTCATAAAAGGCGTTGTTTTAATTTAACGTAAACCAAACAAACCAAACAAACGTAATTTAAATCTTCATGGTAAACCTTTTATATAAGCTTAATTACTAGAATTAGCTTAATTAGATTCCTCCAAGTAGGGTCGGAGGAGGGATCATAAGGGCCCTGATACAAAACATAATAGACCACCTAAAAAATATTTTTAAATTTTAATTATCGAGATTAAAATTTTTTTCAAAATAGAAAAATATTGACGACAATGTTGTCTTTGACGACAATGCGGCATATTCTTTGTTTCTCCGATTAGTGCATGCCATTTATAATATGGACAGATATCATAACACAACATAAATCCAACATTTTTCGTAGTTATAAGAATATGACTCCGCAAAGCAATAATATATACGTGCTATGGGTTGTTGTTTTTCTGTTATGATTCGTTTAACAAAATAATCATTAGAATTTGTTTTTACCCACTTTATACTCGTAGTTTCTGCTTTTCTGCTTGACTGTCGAAAAAAAATTGGATCGATTTTTAACCCTTTCCCGAAATCCATTCGAGCTGAAGCTTTGCAAGCAAAACTCGTGGCGATGATCAAGGAAGAACAACATTTATAAAAAAATTAAATAAATAAATAAATAAATAAATAAGGGAGTATAATAAAAACTTGGTTTTTATTGGTTAGTTTCTTATTTATCCTGATTTTAAATAACGAATAAATTAATTTTTCAAACTTTATATTAAATAATTTTCGTTGCTGTTTGGTGGGACATAACAGACCTTGCTTCCCGAATTATTCCAACCCTGCCACTAGACGTAGGACTAACAGAAGTAAGGTAAGTAAACTAATACAAGATTAAGTTTTAGAGAAAAAAACTAGATTTTGTAGAAGAAGCTTGCATTCAATTTCTGCTACTATTTGGTTTTAATTTAAAGTGCTTTAATCTCTTACAATTTATGAAGCAAAGTGTGTTTCCCATGGAATCTGCCTACCCAGCTCGAACTTGACGTTTGCTTAAGGTATATGCCTAAAAACACGACTCTTTTGCTTGAGTATTTGTGAAGTGTAACAAACCTCCTTTATAGGTACGATCCTTGAATTAAAATCCTTGGAAATTTTTTAAAAATATATGAAAGAATTCATGTAATGCTCATCTCTATTTTTATACCATGTATATATGAAATATACATAGTATATTAAGTTTAGTCCCAAATTTGTAACGCTTAAAAATATTGATGCTACGAAAACAATTTTGGTATAGGTGTTCATAGAATCACCTAATTAGTCCATTTCCGGTTGTCTGTCCGTTTGTCCGTCTGTCCGTCTGTCTGCCAACGCGATAGCTCAAAAACGAAAGGAGATATCTAGATGAAATTTTTATAGCGTACTCAGGACGTAAAAAGTGAGGCCGAGTTCGTAAATGAGCAATATAGGTCAATTGGGTCATGGGTCCGTAGGACCCATCTTGTAAACCGTTAGAGGTTAGGTTAGGTTAGGTTATATTGGCTGTCCACGAAAGACACACTTAAGCTATAGAGCCCATTGTGATACCATATATGTGTTTTACCACCTTCCCGCAGATAATTTCATTTATCAGCTTCTCAATTTCAGAGGATGAATGCACCTCCTTCATGCATATACCATGCACTACACCAGCCCATCACAACTATCATAAAATTAATTTTGTTGCGACGGCGAGAATCGAACCCGTTACCCTAAGCATACCGTGGCGGGAATTGGTTACGCCTTAACCAACTGAGCTAATAGGGCGACAACCGTTAGAGATAGAACAAAAAATTAAGTGTGAAAAATGTTCCTCAACAAAAAATAAACAACTTTTGTTTGATACATTTTTTTGTAAACATCAATGTTTACCCACGAGGGTGCTAATTAGATGCAAATTTTATATTATGTATAAATTTTAAAGTATGTATGAATATGGGAATGTAAGTTATGTGTGTGGGCTATTTATAAGTGGATATTTTTTTATTTCCGTGACGTCAAAAAACAAACGTCATCAACACTGTCTATAGATGGTATTTCAACAATTAACTCAGTCAATTGTTTGTTTTACTCGTTTTCATTACTGTGTGTAACGTAAAGTAAAAATATGAAAAATTAGGATCTAAAAATGACAATTCAAACTTTAACAAGACTAAACAATGAAAGAAAGCATTTAAAATATATTTTTTGCATTAATAGTAATTACAACCATTGTTTCCATAAAATAATGAACTATAATTACAAATTTGAAAAAGACTATTTAAAATTAATTTACGATTTATTTTTCCGTTAGCATATATTTTATAAAAAATCTCTTTTCTAAATCGAAATTTTAACTTTAAATTATTAATTGTATTATTTTTTTTTAATTATTATGTTCAACTCAAAATTTAATAAAATAATCTTTATTGCTGTTTCATGTGTCCACTTAATGTTAGGCTATCAGGTAGAATGAAGAATTTACAGAGTGCTCGAAAATAAATGGTCAAAATGCAAGCACATATTACTGGAGTAATTTTAGAACGAATATGCTTCCTAAAATTTTTTCCCAAAATGGATTATTTAAGAGTTAGGGATAAATATAAAAGTTACAAGAATTGCTCTTTGAAATATATAAGATAAGAATCTAAAACTGTTTGTGTAAAATTGAAATAATAAAAAAAAATTAGTTAAATTGAAATATTTATTTAACTATTATTTATTTGTGAATAGGTACCACAATTTACTACATCAGAAAGTTGTTATTCTGGACTCTTACGCAACAAAGTTAGTTTAATTGTTTATTATCTGATAAAGTTTATTGTTTTTTCGACATGAATTTATTTTATTTCTCAAAATAAAAAACACCACATACGTATTTACTCTACAAAAGGAAATACCTAATGTGATTTAATGGTAGATTCTTTATGAGTGATTGTAAGTAATAATAATACCTTACAGGGCCATCAAAAAGTATAGGAACATTCGAAAATCTCGAGAAAGAAACTTGTGAAAATGTAAAGAAATACAAATTGAACCGCCTCCTCTTATGAAAATATTCGTGTCGTCCAAATATCCTGAATTGTCGTAGGGGTCACTTTTAAACTCCCCCCTCCCAATTTTTTTAGCACAGGTTTAGATTCGAAAAGTAAATTTTCCTTAGTTTTTTTTTTTTAATTCGTATTAGTTAACGGTCTTATCGTAAACCAGCATTTTTTGTAATTTTTGAAAAAATTATTTTAATTATACAGACTTATATATAAATAATAGAATATTAGTTCATTTACATGAAATTATCATGCAGATGCTTATTTGAAATGCATTTTTAACCGACTTCAAACAAAAACGGAGGAGGTTATCAATTCGACTGTATTTTTTTTTTACGTTTGTTACGTCAGAACTTTTGACTGGGTGAATCGATTTTGATAATTCTTTACCTATTTGAAAGCTGGTGCTTACCATGTGGTCTCATTTCATTTAAGTCCAGTTTTGACAACGGCATCCATGAGAAAACCACAAAAGTCTAAAATCTGCATTAAGTATGCACGACAAGAGGACGAATAACTCAATATCACGCAAACCGATTTCGATTATACTTTTTTTAGTGACAAATTAGTTAGTGTACTTCAGATTCACTAAAAATCACAAAATAAAAAAAACTTTTAACAAAAAGAAAACCGACTTCAAAAGAAAAAACTTTTCCAAAACAAATTAATATGCACTAAAAATACAAAAATAACGATAATATAATGTAGTTAAAATTATTGTTATTACTGGAGTCGGTGTCAGCCAAGGAAACAACTTTCCTAAAATTACAAATTTTTCCTAAAATTACAAAATACATTTTTTTGGCAATTAAAGCGTTAACTAACAGTAGTCAAAAAAACTACTTCAATCAAACATCTGTATGATTTCTGTGTACATTTTCTAAAAGGGCTTTCGTTCTAAAATTTTTTATTGCTTCAAAAGACCTTCGTTATCCAATCGTTCGAATATCGTGATGAAACCAATTTTTTGATAACATCAATACATTGCATTAGTACGAAAAAAATAAGAATTTTAATGTTCAAATAGAAAGTTAGTAAAATAACACTTGGTGATGGCATAACCTGCAATTGCCATAAAGACTACACATCAAAAGTTGTTTTACTTGAATAAGATTGCTTATATCTTTTATGTTTACCAATCGATTGAAAATCTGAATCTGTAATATAAATAGTTTAGGTTTCCGATTAATTTTCAAAGCGTTGGTCACGTGTTTTTTTCATTTTTCTTAAAACAAAGTGCTTTTTTCGAAATCTTTGACGGTCCCCATAGTTTTTGAATGACCTGTATATACGAAACAATTTGGGTATATGTGTAAAAATAACAGACTTACAATAATATAGATCACGTCAATTGAATTTCCAAGCGTGGTTATTTTTACTTTACAGAAACAGAAAATGTACCAACCAGCTCTCTCAAGTTCTTTCAAATTTAGAAATTATTTACGAAATTTTAAACAGCTTTACTTTTTCTTTAATGATCATCGAATTTGGATAATCCAAAGCTCTTTAAAAAGCTTGTAGTTGATAGTTCTCCAATCAAACACAAACATTTGTCATATGCAATCGCTTTTCGCCAAAGTTAAAAATGCGATCAAAATTACTCCTTTATTCTTTATGAACTTTAGCCAATTAATACACTCAAATTTTACCAAAAAAGATATTTTCAAAATAAAAATTAATTTTAAAAATGAATAAAAACTAATTTTTTTCTTTTTTATTTGATTATTCGAAAGCCAAAGAGTAAAAGCCACAATAAAATTTAGATAACTGTTATTGGTGTCATTTTTCATAGAGATAGAGAAGGTATTTTTTAAATCTTTATCATTGTTTATAGACGACTATAAAAATAATTATATAATAAGCGACAGAGGGGAAAAAGTTTTAAAAGAGCTTTTTCAGTTTTCGATAATGACCGATAGGTTTCGGTGTGCAATACAATGAATAAGCCGGAAAAAAGCGTCGATAGTGGAAAAGTTGGGAAAAACATTGGTTTTAATGAAACTTTTGGAAACGTGTTTATATCACCCCAAGGTACATTCAGTCAACTTATCCTACTAAGTGCCAAAAAAGTGAAATTATTTTTCAAAAATTGCACGATTTCTGAAAGACATGACAAAATCCGTGAAAGCCGATGTCGGATTCGTACAGCGACCTACCACCTACCACCGGGGCTCTATACCTCCTTTTGACTATGTAAAGTTGACTGAATAGCCTTGGGATAATATAAACACGATACAAAAAGTTTCATTAAAATCAGTTCGGTTTCTCAACTTTTCCAATGCTTCCCGGCTTCATATTTATTTCTTTATTGGGAAGCTTCCTTTATAACGTTTTGTGTTTTAACATGATTTCAAGCATCTAATTGCCTTGGCTGGTTCAAATCTAATGTGGTTTGGTCTAGAGTGGTGTGAAAGCATTTTCAAACAGTGAAAATTTGCTTGTTTTGTTTGGTCATTGCATCTATAGCCAATAGATTACGAATATCGATGTTGGATTACAGTTGGTCAACACTTGCAATGTTATTATTTGCTCCAGAGTTGCTCAATAAAAAATTCAAAAGTTATTATGGTTATGGTGACAACTACATCAAAAATTATATAAAACAAAAATGGCATAGAATTATATTTCCGACAAAGTCAATATCATAGCGAATAACATATGGCACGCCATTTTACTATTTAATGTCCGAAAAAAAATGATCGTAATAGTAAAACATTATTATTATGTTATCATCATAATAATAATCATTTTCATTATGTACATAATTTTAATTCAATCATTTTTATTATGTACATAATTTTAATTCATATTAAATAGTAAAACGGCGTGCCATATATTTCCATTATGTAAATAATTTTAATTCAATCATTTTTATTATGTACATAATTTTAATTCTCTATTTCCATTATGTACATAATTTTAATTCATTCATTTTTATTATGTACATAATTTTAATTCTCTATTTCCATTATGTACATAATTTTAATTCAATCATTTTTTTTTAATCTAATTCAAATAAAATTAACTGATTTATTATTATGTATCATCATAATAATAATATATTTTTATTATGATGATAACATAATAAAAATGTATTATTATTATGTTATCATCATAATTTTAATTCTCATCTCTCTTTTCTCATCTTATCTTATATCAATCTCTCTTTTACTAAGATTTATTTTACAAAATATAAAATTTCTGATTGAAAAAAAATAACTAATTAATTTTGTTCTCGATAAAAATTAGCCTATTAAATAGTAAAATGGCGTGCCATAATAACATATATTTACGAGTTTATTTTGTTTAAAAAAAAAAAAAAAAAAAAAACTTAAACAAGTGAAAACAAACAATTGACTGAGTTAATTGTTGAAATACCATGTATAGTCAGTGTTATTTCTTTATCACATTACATATACCAACATGTGACACATACATAACTGATAATCAAGTATAGTACATATTATAAAATTTCCACCCTAATTGTCGCCCTCACGGGTAAACAGTGATGTTTACGAAAAAATGTTTCAAACTAAAGTTGTTTAATTTTTGATAAGGAACATTTTTTACATTTAAACTTTTATTCTATCTCTAACGGTTTACAAGATGGGTACTACGGACCCATGACCCAATTGACCCATGTTGCTCATTTACGAACTTGACCTCACTTTTTACGTCCTAAGCACGCTGTAAAAATTTCAGCTTGATATCTCTTTTCGTTTTTGAGTAATCGTGACCACAGACGGACGGACGGACGGACGGAAGGACGGACGGACAACCGGAAATGGATTAATTAGGTGATTTTATGAACACCTATACCAATTTTTTTTTTGTAGCATCAATATTTTTAGGCGTTACAAACTTGGGACTAAACTTATAATACTATGTATATTTCATATATACATGGAATAAAAACCAGCGGTTATTAAACTCTCTTTTAAATATTTAACCTATATGACACAATGAATAGAAATTGGAAATGAATTTGTTTTTGTAAGTCCATGATAAAATACGATATACCTTTACGAGGTGATACGATACGATAAGAGGATTTATAAAACAAACTGGTAAAGTTTAAGTACATTGTTGTATATTAAGTACAATGTACTTAATGTTTTTTTTTTGTAGATACAGAATAAATAAAACTTTTATACAGGACTTTTATTGGTTTTGGTTTCTTTAATAAACGAACATTTATGTATTTAAGAAGAAAGACTCGAAAAATTACGGATGCCGGAATGGCTCACAATCAATTTATGAGAAAGTGGCGCTACACCAGCTTATTTTTTAAATGTGTGTTAAACCACCCAAAAGTATAAAACCAACTTTTAAAAAGCCGCTAGTTCACTTTCAACAAGTGCACTTGTGACATGTGTTATGGAAACGAACCTTTTTGAAGATGTCAGTCGGTGATGATTATCCTTTAATTAGACACTACCGAAACTGTCTGAAATTATTAATAATTATTTGTCTGGATTTAATAATAAATATGATAATGTTTATAATTTGTTTTATTTAGTTAGTTCAAAATTATTGTTAGTATTATTTAAAAAATATAATGCTTTAATTGTTGATGTTTTTCTTTTGCACATTTCTAATTTCTAACCTTTAAAAGTATTATTAAATGTTTATTATGCCGCTATAATTAGAAATCTGCACATGAGGTTCGTTTCCATAATGCCACAAGTCACAAGTGCACTTGTTGAAAGTGAACTAGTGGCTTTTTAAAAGTTGTTTTTATACTTGTGGGTAGTACACAAGCTAATGTACCGCCACTTTCTCATAAATTGATTGTGAGCCATTCAGGCTTCCGTAAAAAATTGGTTTTTCTAATGAGAAGAAATCAATCAAGTTTGTGAAAATTATATCGGATTTTTAGCTTTATTTCAGGTCGTTTTATATAACATTTAGGTCATCAACGATCACTCTAATATCCATTATTATTCGGTATGAAATAAATGAAAAGAAAGGGAAAACAAACAATTGACTGAATAAATTGTTGAAATACCATGTATACACATGGTATGAAAAGAAAGTTAAACAAACAAACACATACAACATATCTGTAACGCATAAATTTAAAATATAAACCATAGGTACTTGTATAGACATTTTAAAGCTTATCTTTCTAAGCTTATTTGCGCTGTCGCGAGTAAACAGTGATGTTTACGAAAATATGTTTCAAACAAAAGTTGATTGAAATTTCAGCTTGATATCTCTTTTCGTTTTTGATATATTTAGCGGGATATATTTCATATATTGTTAGGTCCTGGACGGCGTTATCCTTAAAAACGTGGTTTCTAACACACTAAGTCAATAAAAAATTAGTATTATTAAGTAATAATATTTTAATGGTGTTATAACCTGAATTGTGATTGTAACATGGTTTGATTTATTTAGCTGGTCAGCAAAATTAATATTTAATATTTAAAATTTACGTCACAATACTTTATATTTTGACTTAAATGTTTTATATTTAAAGGCAAGCTAAATATTCAAAAACCATACAGTAATTATACATACTTAATAACATCATACAGTAATTATACAACTTGAAGATAAAATAATTACTCGATTGTAACATCGTTAAAATAATCAAGCAAATTTCAATACCAGTGATAACTTTGTATAATATATTCAAACACATCGAATTATTAAAAATCATACGTAATATCAATCAATAGCAGTATATCAGTGTTTATTTTGTTAGACTTCGTATTCATCCCCAAGGATTCTCAAAATTTTTCCTTATAAAATATGAAGATTTTGTGGTGGCAGCATCTTCCCTGGACCCTTAACCAATTCAGTACCGTAACAATATACATTGTATAAAAATAACAATAATTATAAGAAAACTAATAACATAATATTTATAACAACTCAATCGTTATTTCTCTAAAAAAATAAATTAATTAAATTTAAAAAAATTTAAAACACGCTTTATTTCACTAAACAGTGGATAATTATTTTAATTGTAATGCAAACTTAAAGTGTGGGATGTTCTCTACATTTATTTTTAAATTAACTGATATGGCAGATATCGACGATCTCACACGTAGAATTTTATATTACTGGATAATTAACGTGGGCGGGTTTGGACTTGATGACTTTTGCATGAGGAGCAGATACTAAAGATAAGTGTATCTTAATCCTGGTGATCGTGGTCGGCATAGTAGAATCAAGTTATAAAATAATTGTATTGTCATCGGACCTTGAGTCAATTTCAAGTTAATAGGACAATCACAAGTGAATTAAATTTGACTTCTAAGATTTTATTAGAATGTTAGATAGCTCGTAAAATTTAAAGAGCGAGTTAAAAATAAGTCGATTTCCGTTTCAAAGACCCTTTACATTAACCTTATTGTAAATCACTTTTAGTAGAATTAATAAAACCATAAGAATTTCTAGTAAAAATAAACTTTAGAATCGTTACAAATAAATTTTGGAGTGTTATAAGTTTGCCAAATATATTCTCTTTACGAAAAGTGTTGTACGATATAAATCTCCGTTAATTATCCTTTAATAGTTTTGAGAATTTCTATAGAGTACAAAAAACTCTGTCGATCAGTATATACCACTACACAGAATAAATATTTATTAAGATACTAGCTTGATACCCGCCTTGATTCACTGGGCTTAAAAGTAAAAACCACCGCTTTACAGCCTCCACCGTCTCTTGAAATACACAGTTTTAAATTTTGTTAAATGTAAAATAGTCATAATTCATTAAGTATATTAGAATAGCTGGCCATAATTTGTTTGACATTTACTATTTTAAATTTTTACAGAATTCTATAATTTATTCAAAAAATGGTGACCATTGATCATCTGCTCCATCTATAATCATCATTTTGATTCAAATTAAATTTTTTTATTTTTTTTATTTTTTTTTAATATATCTTTATAAATTATAGTTCATGTGTTATTCTGATATATAAGCTATATTGCTGTACAGTTTCATTAAAAACCATTCGCTAGTTTTAGAGTGAAAGCGTAACAAACAAACAAACAAACAAACAAACATGCTTACTTTCACATAGCGCTACAAAAACACATGACATTAAAACGAATAAAGTTTTGAATCATCCTAATATAATGACTAATATTTACCAAGTGATCAGTTTATTAGATTAAATATAAAGAGATTACAGAATATTTATGTCATTTTTCTGTAATTTTTCGTTTAATACCACTGAAAAGGAAATATTAAACGGGAAAAAAGTAATAGAAAATAAATCTTTCAATGAATAATAAATGATCTATCAATAATAAACTTCAGAATTCAGACAATTATTACTCTACTCAGGTCATATCTACCATGCTTGTTATACCATGTATATATGAAATATATATCAAGGTATACTAAGTTTAGTCCAAAGTTTGTAACGCTTAAAAATATTGATGCTAGGAACAAAATTTTGGTGATAGTGTTAATAAAATTACATAATTAGTCCATTTTCGGTTGTCCGTCCGTCCGCCTGTGAACACGATTACTCAAAAACGAAAAAAGCTATTAAGCTGAAATTTTTCAACGTACTTAGGACGTAAAAATTAAGGTTCGTAAATGAGCAACAGAGGTCAATTGTTTACCCATGAGACCACAAATTATGTTGTAGTAAGTATATACTTAGTAAGTATATATACTAAGTGTGACATGTGTGTATATGTAATGTGATAGAGTAATCAACATTGTCTAAACATGGTGTTTCAATAATTAACTCAGTTAATTGTTTGTTTTCACTTGTTTTATATTTGTATTTATTTTACGAATATTAAAAATTTATTATCTCAAATAAAAATATAATGAGAATAGTACTCAAATAAAAATTATGATAGTAAATAAAATAATGCAAATTGTATTTTTTTTCCATATGAATAAACATACGATGATAAATAAGTGAAAATGGAATGTTGTTGATGAACTGATGAAAAATTAAGGGAATAGAATTGTATCTTTTTTGTTTTTCATTTATTCTATAAAAAAAATTTATTATCCTTTGTAGTTTTGAGAATTTCTCGATTAACATTATTGAAAGTATTTATAATAAGCAAAATTATAGAAAAAATATACCACAATTCATCCTCTTGGTATACTTTTCTCAGCTTATTTGCGGAGTAATTTACGTTCACTGTTCCAAAAAATCTACTTTGACCAAAAATCAAATTTAGTATTTTAGAACTTTAAAGCAACTTAAAATATCTCCGAAAAGTATAAACTTAGAGAAAAATTTCAAAGAGGGAAAATACTATTATTATTAACCGACTTTAAACAAAAAAGGAGGTTATCAATTTGACTATATTTTTTTCTATGTGTGTTACCTCTGAACTTTCGACTGGGTGAACTGATTTTGATGATTCTATCTATTTGAAAGCTGGTGCTTCTCGTGTGGTCCCATTTCATTTTGGTCCAGTTCTGATAACGACATCCATGAGAATACCATAAAAGTCTTAAATTTGCATTAAGTATGCACGACAAGGGGACGAATAACTCAATATCACGCCAACCGATTTCGATTATTCTTTTTTTAGTGACAAATTAGTTATTGTACTTCAGATTCACTAAAAATCACAAAATAAAAAAAACTTTTAGCAAAAAGAAAACCGACTTAAAAGAAAAACTTTTCCAAAACAAATTAATATGCACTAAAAAGTAAAAAATAACGATAATATAATGAAGTTAAAATTATTGTTAATTTTGGAGTTGGTATCAGCCAAGGAAACAACTCTGACAGAACAGTTTGCTACATTAGCTTGGCTGACACCGACTCCAAAAATAACAATAATTTTAACTACATTATATATTATCGTTATTTTTTTACTTTTTAG
This sequence comes from Chrysoperla carnea, assembly GCF_905475395.1. Classification (NCBI taxonomy): domain Eukaryota; kingdom Metazoa; phylum Arthropoda; class Insecta; order Neuroptera; family Chrysopidae; genus Chrysoperla; species Chrysoperla carnea. Next base: position 60,597,243 of record NC_058341.1, on the reverse strand, counting down.
TGCATATTAATTTGTTTTGGAAAAGTTATCCTTTTGAAGTCGGTTTTCTTTTTGTTAAAAGTTTTTTTTTTTTTTATATTTTCAATGATATTACTACATACAAATTTAATTTTGATTATTATTAATCGACAAATCCTCCAAATAACGAACGAATATTAACATTACGTTAACGATAGGTACATATAATTCAAAACCTGCAAATCTCCTATCTTATAATTGATTCTCCTATGACCTTTATAAAAGTCTGCTCTTCTTGCGTGATAATTTTAGGACACTCTGTTTTAATTTTAATTTTATCAAGGCGAACTTACAATCAGCTCTCACACTACACATAAAGTAGCTTACTTGATTTGACACATTTCTTTATAAACACAAGAAAATTTTTAAAAATTTTACATTATATTTTACATATTTATTTTAAGTGAACATTGAATTATATTAATTAATTATAATTTATGAAACTACTCAAAATTTTATCAAGATGGAAAATGAGTAGTAATAGGGGTAACAACAACACAGCAAGCTTCTATATATATACTATGTATTTGTATATATTATTAATCGACGAAAAACCGAAGGAGGATGTTCTTAATTAGTTTGTATGTTGATATTTTTGTAAGTCTGATACCTATAGTGATGAGAAAAGTCTTGTTAGAAGTCTTCTCTTTTAGTTTGAAATAATGAAAATAGTGAAAAATCACTTCAAAATAGTGATTTCTTATACTTAACAATATTTCATTTTTACAGAGCTGAAACTTGATTTTGATCCTATCTATACTAAGGAACCTACACTGAAAAAAAAAATAGGGAATATTCATGAAATTTATTTTTGGTTCAAATATTTTTTTCCGCAACTTTATTGGCTGGACAATTCAACTAAACCATTATTTTAGTAATTAATTACTTTTTAATTACTTAAAATTAATTAATAAAAGTACAAATTCAATGAGAAAAATTCAAAATTTCTAAAACGGGAAATTCAAATTTTTAAACGGACGTGACATCATAATACGGGCTTGTCAAATTTGTTGACATACTGTATGGTATTAATTACTTACATTTGGTATGATATTACATTAATTTCTATTATTCTACGGCTTTTTATTAGAAAACTTAATGATACTGAGTGTAAATTCTATGTTGTAAATTCATTTTTGAAAGTGTAAATTATACATTGAACTGTCACCAATTGACAGATCACGTACTTATACGTCATCAACAGTAAGCGCTAAAAAACTGCGTTTAAATATCTCAAAATGATTATGTATTTTAAATATTTTTTTACACTTAAATACAGAATTTTTCAGCAGTATTTATATTTTTTACTTTGTTATAACGGTGTAAACAATGAATTAAAAATATTAAAAAAAACATGAATATTAATATTGAAATAAATTTTTGCGTTTGTTTTAGAGGATTAGGTTATGATGATCGCATATCTATCATGACTAGTCCATATGTGATTGAAGATTGTTGTTACTAACTTACAAAAGTTTAAAATAATCTTATCGATCATTTTATACATCGATCATTAGTAATCCATATATCGCTGGTTCAAATCCGACTCAAAGAAATGTAATTTTTTTTTTAAATAAACCTATTAGCAGGTATTTTTTTACTCTCTTTTTTTTTATTCTTTTTACTCATATAGTTGTTACAATCACATCAGTATTCTAAGTGGTAGAAATAATCAATAAAAGATTGTTTAAAACTATGTTGCATTTCAAAACAACAATATTTAAAATTTGTTAAACAGTATATTACTTTCATTCAAACAACTCATGCGTTTGTTCACCATATTTGATCTTGCGATGAGGTTGAATATTTTTTTCAGTGTAGGATCTTGGTATTGGTCTTGTCGAAGTGGAACTATATTGGCCTTGGTCTTTAAAAGTTGCAATTTGCTCATTTGCTAGTCTGGTATACGCAATATTTTCGATGCATATTAATTGATTTGAATGGTACAACGCAAGCAACAGAAAGGTGCCTTCTACAGAAAAATTTTTAGTAACAGAATTACTCCTTTTGTACAATTCTGACTATTAATTCTGACCTTGTGTACAATTCTGACTGTAAAATGGAACCCTAATGCTTGTACGATAAATGTTACCCACTTTTTGAAGTCGGTTTTATTTTTTACAAAAAATTTTATATATTAATTTATTCTTTTAAATATAATATGGTAAACCATAATAACTAAATATGAATATTCTTTTTTTTTTTTTTTTTTCATAATGAAATATGTATAATGCAAAAAAAAAAACATGAAAAATGTTTTTAAAAAACTTTTTTTTTTGTTTGTTTGTAAGTAATGAACTGGTGTGAATTATTCATCAGAATGTTTATAAAAATATTTATAAAAAAAATCTATTAATATTGTTGTTATAAATAAAAAAAACTGCTCATTAAGGCGTAAATAATAACTTTATTGAAAATTTTACTAATAAAGCCGTAAAAATGTTATTATTATTCGAAGGGTACGAGATTAGTATTGAATCAATGAAGGTGGTATTTATTTACACATCTGGGTTTTTTCACAAAAACAAAATTGTTTAAAATCGACATGCCGGAGCTGAGAGGTCTTCAAAAGCGAGATCATTATTTAAGATGAATTAAAGAATGCAGCATAACAAAAAACAAATCATATAAGGTTATAAAAAAAATATGGAGTAGTGGATTTTTTGCAGACTTTTTTATGATGTTATTCTAATGAATAATCCAAGTTTGTGTCCTCCAGCGACGAGTGCAACTTTGTCATAAATCGAATAAACACGTGAAAATTTCGATTTTTTTCTGATTATGGCAATTATAACTCTTTTGAAGTTATAACTCGCCTCTGTAATTCAAATGGTTTTCAAGATAAATTCTTTCAAATTTATCATTTTTTCTTACTTCGCAATTTTTTCTTTAGAAAAAATGATAAATTTTGAAAAGGTTTTCAACAGCGTTTTCTCGAAAACTATTAGATCTTTAGTGACGATTCTAGTCTCATATTGTAGCAAATTTAGTCTACTTTAAAAAAATCTTGAAAAGATATTTCAAAAACTACCCGTTCGGCGCTCGAGGTCACAAACTTGGAATAATATCAGAAACAAGTCTGCAAAAAATCAGAACTACCGGGTTTGATGCAGACTGTAATGTATAAAGTTACTGTAATATGAATATCATTAATCATAACTGATTTGTTAAGTTATAATTTTTCCAACAAAACCATGATAGTTGCAAATTATTGAAAATTTTTCCGAAATGTTTGAGAGCGTAAATATAAAAAATACGTCCACTTTCTAGTCAAAACATACTTTCTAGTCAACTACTTCGAGACATGGGCAATAAAATAAAGTATTTTGAACTGTCATTATATTTCGGCCTATGTAAGTGCGCAGCTCGGGGAAAAAAATAGAAGTTTGCAATTTAAAAAATTCAGTTTACAAAAATGAAATATTTTGTTTTAACCTTGTTTTTTATATTTTAATGGATTATTCATAGATAATATTCCATTAAAATTTTATGAGTATCATTTTTGTTTGTGCTAATACTGCTAGAATACAAATTTATCCTATTAGCTTGGCGCCGTTGACACTTGGTACGTATAAGGGCTGGTGATCAATTCGGCAACTTCAGGAATCAAATCCAGTTAATATTCGAAATGTAACGACTTTTAATAAATGATAAATATGTTGGCCTGAGTGCGCTTGGTAAATTTGCTATCTCTGTTCCCCACACCGAGAATATTCGAATATTTTTGTGGCTTGGATTGCACATAGAAACACAACTTTTCTTCGAAATGTTTCAAGGTGTAAAAATGATTTTGTTTTACAAGCATAAGTTGTTATTCGAATGGCAGCAAATCTCCTGAAAATTAAATTTTAAAATTACAAATTACATTGATTTTGGGATATATAAATAAGAGTTCACAGTACAGCGTCTTTTTTCATACATAGAAGGAGAAAGGAGGTATTCACGGTTTAAAAAATTAATTGAAAATTATGATTGATTTTAGCGAAAATTACAACCATTATAACATATCGAAAGTCCTGGGATTGGCTTTTTTACACACTTCAAAAGTACAGTTTGTTCAACAATAAGAATGGTGTTAATATATGAAATTTAATGATTTGCATCGAAGCAGAATTTTACGCTCTACAATATATCAACATCCCGTAATTTATTATTTTATTTTCGAGCTTTTAATATCCAATGTTTTCAAGTAATGTTGTACTAAAATGATTTTACCCATATGGCTTTATAATGACTTTATGATTCCAACCAAGCAAAAAAAAAGCCGATTTAGTTGCGCGAAAAGAATGCAAATCGTAACTGCAGAATCTAACAAACACATCACAAAATGGGTGTTAATATGGGAATGTGTATGTGTATCACCTGGATCGTAATAACTACTAAAATTAGTTAGCGTAAAATCTTTATTGTACATTAGGTTAAGTTAGGTTATATTGGCTTTCCACGAAGGACACACTTAGGCTATAGAGTCCATTGTGATACCATATATGTGTTTTACCACCTTTCCGCTGACAATTTCATTTATCAGCTCCTCATTTTCAGAGGCTAAGTGCGCCTCCTTCATGCATATACCATGCACTACACCAGCTCATCACAACTATTAATTAAATTAATTTGGTTGCGAGTATATAGAGTCTATGTAAATACGGGCGATTTTTGTGTCACAGAGTGGACATGCTATCCCGAAAAAACGACATTTTAAACGCGTGCGAAAAAATCAAAATCAAGCATAGAATTTCATGAATTAATTTGTTACAGGTTTTGGCAATATTTTTATTGGAATTGTGCATGTAATATAATTAATAACTGACTGAAAATTCGTATCTAGCTTTACACTGAAAATGACAATTTAATACGAACTTCAAGGCTTTTTAGCCATAACGAATCTACCTATATTCGATGTGGCCTAAAATAATTATTTGAAAAAGGGATAAGAACTCACATGGAGAAAATTATTTTTCGAATAACTATAAAAACAAAAAGAGATAAAAGCCATTAAATATTTGTTTGTATCACTTTCTAGCAAAACAGAATTAACATGGAGTACTCATGATAAATTTAGTAAATGACGTCCAGTACTATGTCCAATCTCTATGTTTAATATCTGTAGTTTAAAATGCTTAATCACATCGACCGTATTTCTTGGTCGATTTTAATTTTAATTTCACTTTTTGTCATCTTTTTTATAGTCCAGTGCACTTAAATAAATCGTAGAGGTGTGACCCAAAAGTTTTGACACTAGATTTTTTTATTTATTTATTCGATAGGGGGTTGTTTGGAGACCTTTAATCTGATTTTGCGTATTCGGAAAATTAACCCTTTCTACGCCATCTTGGGAAATGACTTTTTTTACGTGACAGAAAAGGGTTTGAAGATAAAATGCAGGCCAGTCCAACGACATCAAAATCATCAAATTTGAATGAATAGAAGGCATGATATAAGCCAAAACGTAAAAAAAGTCATTTTCCAAGATGGCGGCGAGAGGGTTAATTTCCCGAATTCGCAAATTCAGATTTAAGTTCTTCAAACAACTCCCTATCGAATGAATAAATTAAAAAATATAGTGTCAAAACTTTTCTGTCAATTCGTAAGGTCACTGGAGTATTACGATATATTCATATTTTGTTAAGAAATGCGAAAAAAAAAATTCCTGAATATGATTAAATTATTCTTATTAAATATTGCACCTACGTATTTAATGGTACGGAATTTTAAAGTACAGAAGAAAGAAAAGCAAGGGATTAATATTAAATCTGCATAAGATTTTTTTCTATTTGTTTTGTTTTGTTTCATTTTTTGTAAAGAAGAAATGAAAAAAAAAAAGATACAATTCTATTCTCTTAATTTTTCATCAGTTCATCAACAACATTCCATTTTCACTTATTTATCATCGTATGTTTATTCATATGGAAAAAAAGAAAATACAATTTGCATTATTTCATTTTCTATCATAATTTTTATTTGAGTACTATTCTCATTATAATTTTATTTGAGATAATAAATTTTTAATATTCGTAAAATAAAATACAAATAATAAACAAACCATGGTTAAGGTGGATATGACCTGAGTAGAGTAATAACTGTTCTGAACTGTTCTGAAGCGAATTATTGATAGATCATTTATTATTCATTGAAAGATTTATGTTCTATTACTTTTTTCCAGTTTAATATTTCTTTTTCAGTGGTATTAAGCGAAAAATTACAGAAAAATGATCGTGACTATTTTGTAATCTCTTAATATTTAGTTTATCAATAAACTGATCACTTGGTAAATATTAGGGCGCTTCAAAATTATTGTCCATTTTAATGTTATGCTTTTTTTTGTAGATAGAAAATTTTGTACTCTATACTTAATTGATGCTGTTCATTTTTTCCAAAGTTTTTTGCCTCTTTTCAGCTTATTACTTACTATATGATGTCGCTAAGCGATTTTCGGCTAATTTTTCTCTACAAATTCAAATTAAACCAAATTTTATTTTTTTAGTTATTACTACGCCCGTCCGCACGTTTCACAAATCACCGTCCGTACATTAAACGAATTGAGCGTTGAAGTGTTTGCCTCATACACCATATTCCCTGGTCATTTCGCCAACCGATTTCCATATTTTCATGCACTTCGATAACTGTCTCGCCGGTAGAACCAATTCGCCAATCAGTCTAAGACGGCCTTCGTCGCCTTGTGCTACGTTGGCAAAAGTGCACAGATTCAAATGGCGCTTATTTCGATTTGTGATATTACAGTTTAAAGTAGACGCATAAAAACGGATAAAACTTTTGATACAATATAATAATAGTAAGTAAGCTTTATTTTCTCTGAGTGGTTGGGTTATACAAATTTTAATTTTAATATTAGGTAAGAGGAGATGTAGTACCTAGAATCAAAATTAACACTGTTTGTTTTTTATAGACATACGTTAAGATAAATCATCCTGATAATTGTCTCTGTTTCATAACACTCTGTCCATTTTCCCAAAAAACCATGCCCATTTTTAAGAAATGAAATATAAATCAACTGTCCATAAAAACTTGTGAACAATGGTACGACATGATGTGTACCATGATCCACACAATAATTCACCTAGAATCACTCCCACCAATTGCACCTGAAGGCATGGCTCTTCAACATGGATAATCTATTATACATTACATTTACATTAAATTGTATACAGAATCATTATGAGGTAGCAACAATGTTAAGTGTCTTCACTGCTAGAAAGCAAGCAATCGAGAGGGTGACTGATTCATGGACATTTGTTTGGAAGAAAAAATTTTCCAAGTAAAATTGTTGTTTATTTATTTAAAAGTTGACTTTTGTATTCTATTAAAATCATTTATCGGTAGGTATTTTGTTATGCCCTACTTCAGTTTTAAAAATAACATAAAATCTTGATGAGGTTCAGTTTGAAAAGACACAAAGTCAAACCCGACGAATCAAACAACACAATGTACCACTGATATACGATGAAAAATGCATAAAGTTTACTACAATGCTGGTATGGTATAGAGACAGATACATATACTACGCTTGGCGCCCATACTGCATTGATTCGTCTGCTATAACTATTGCTAATGTTACTATTCTCTCAGTACAGTATACAGTATGGCTTTCACAACTATACCGACATAGTTATATCCATAATAAATTTCTTACAGTATATACTTGATAATTATTCACCCCGAGTTGAAGCTTTTACTGGACGTTCAGACAAGCAGATACCTGGCAGGAAAAACTTGTTAATGTGGAATTTCTCACTATAAACTATTTCTTATAGTTCAGAAGTTATTGCCGCCAAAAAGTTATCAGCAAACAGGGTTACAAACATCACACACTAACATTTTGGGTTGCAGAAAGTTAAATTATTACAGGCACCTCAAAATGTATAATAATGTGTCCAAAAAATAAGGTGACATTTGAATTTAAACTGCGGGCGTTTGTTGTGCATCATGAATTCCTTCCGCCCGACCAAACAGGCAATAAGGAATATCATTTACATTTTGCGTCATTTGCGTAACGCTATCCGCCTAAAAAGACCGAAATTATGGAAAGACAATTCATAGTTTTTACACCACGATAATGCACCATCCCATACTGCACTCATAATTGGTACATATTATAAAGTTTTTATTTTTATTGTCGAGATGAAAAGTAACGTCTTTTTTCCGGAAGTTAATAATACAAATATAATCAATAAAATATTATATTTTCTATACAAATATTATATGAACATTAATTTCAAAACAAATAAAACAAATAGTTTATTTATATTTTTATACCATGTATAGGTAGTACATGAAATATACCAAGGTATATTAAGTTTAGTTCCAAGTTTATAACGCTTAAAAATATTGATACAACGAACAAAATTTTGGTATAGGTGTTCATAAAATCACCTACAGAGTCCATTTCCGGAGTTCGGAGTTTTTATCAGAGTCTTTTGTCTGTCTGTCCGTCTCTCTGTCTGTCTGTCATTACGATAACTCTCTGTCAAAACGAAAAAGCTTGGTTAGGTTCGTAAATGAGTAACACAAGTCAATTGGATCTAGGGTCCGAAGGACCTCCTTTGTTTACCGTTAGAGATACAAAACACCGTTGGTTGGGGCATTGCGTGTTAAATTTTCAATATTTCTACTTAACATTCTCAAAAAATTCTTTTTTTCTAAAGTTTTAGTTTTCTATTATTGTAGCGTTGATTTTTTCCACCAAAAATTGTTTTTGAAACTTTAATTTCTAGTAAACAAATGCACCTAACGATATCGGTTTGTTTTAATTTTTTTCTGCGGGTTCTCTTAATATTATTTAGCGTGTTATTTAGATAATTTTGTAACATTAAAAACGCTTCTTTGATTGATTTTTTTTTTTTGAAATTTTTCTTTACAAACTGCTTACTTCAGTATGGTTTAAAATTCTAAATAGGTCACTAAATTTTAAATGTATGAAGGGAAAAGATTTGATTTTCTGTATGTTTAAATTAAGAAAAGCAAATAGGGTCAAGTGACAGCAAGAGAAGTGAAGTCCTCAAGCCAAAAGCTAAAAGAAAATTAAGAAAACTTAAAAAAAATTGAGCTATCAACGAATTTGTAATGAAATTTATTGTAATCTAGGCATCTACATATATATATATATATATATATATATATATATATATATATATATATATATATGTAGATGCCTAGATTTATTATATATATATATATATATATATATATATATATATATATATATATATATATATATATATATATATATATATATATATATATATATATATATATATATGTAGATGCCTAGATTTATTATATATATATATTATATATATATATATATATATATATATATATATATATATAAGCGATTTACCACTGATTGACTTATCACGAAATCTCCGAAACTATCATATCGGTCCGATTAACTTCAAATATCGTATACTTACCTCTTTCGTGGCATAGACGCCCACTAAGAAGGGATTTTACGGAATTCCTATGCCAACGGATTATCAAATTTGTAATTTAATTTTTATTCAGTTTTTTCAGAAAAATTCGTTAAAAATAAACAATGAAAAAAAGTCCTAATAGGTAAAGTTTGTAAAAATTTTTGTTTATTTAAAAAAGGCGGATTTAAAATTGGTCGATTAATACTTTCCGTTATTTACTAGCTTAAGAGATAATGCCTACTGGGGATCCCGTCACGATAAATAACGGATCCCAATACACAGTACCTCATGGGTGATGTGGAAATCTGTGTATTCACTGACTGGCACTATATTTTTCTATTTAAAATTTGAAAAATTTACAATAAAAATCAAATCGAAATTAAACATTTCGTTAATAAAAGAAGTACAGTTTCACATTCAAATCGTTAGTGATAGGATACTTTATAAGAAAACTCGAAATAATGGATTGTTTTATACAGGTAAAATATATGTATGGTTTTCTATTTTTTTAAATGTATAATAGTCGTAATTATTCATTGAGTATATCAGAAAAGAAGGCCGTGAAATATTTTATATTGACTATCTTACAGAAATCTGTAATTTATGGTAATGTCAAATTAAATTAAATTTTTTTTTAATTAATATATCTTTATAAATTATATCTCATGTGTTTTTCTGAAGTATGAGCTATATGGCTGTACAGTTTCAATAAAAACCATTCGCTAGTTTTAACGTGAAAGCGTAACAAACAAACAAACAAACATCCTTACTTTCTCATTTATAATATATAGAGATAATATCTGTCAATTCAATTTTATGCACTCATGTAATAACATGAACTTTATTCAATATTTATATACAATTCATATTTATTTTTTTAATAAAAGTCATAATCTTTATTAAATTATTTGTTTAAATATGAAGACACATCATATTTTCAGTTCGAGTTGCATAAGTCAAGTATCGCTGTTTCACTTTTGTCGATACTTTGTAAAAAAAATTATAGTCACAAAATACTAATAAAAAAAGATTCCCAAATAATTATAGACACATAAAGTCTGAAGATACCATTAAATAAATAAAAACACTATACAATAACGGAAATATATTGTCTTTTTTTTTTTTTGACAGTATCTTTTCGAGTTTCGATATTATTCCTCATAAAATAATAAACACAACACAAACTAGAAGAAAAATATAACCCACAATAAATATAAATCATTTTATTTATTTCCAGTTTATTTATTTGGTGTATGTGTATTGGCATTGGGATCGTATTTTGGGGTAACATTGTTTTGTGTTTTTTGAGGTTTATGAATATGAAATGTACCTATATTTATATATAAAATTGAAAATTTATTTACTATGTTTAAATTATACCTTTCGTCTCGGTCTCGGGGTGAAAATAAACTAAAGTTTAATGTGTTTTTATAGAGATGATACAAAATCAATAGGGAGATATGATATAGAGAATTTATGGATTCTATTTGTATTTCCAATTTTTTTATTTTAAGAATTTCTATATTGTATACTTCCCGACTGAATTGTGTACAAATATCGACTTCGTTGTAGATAAACTCTGTTGCAAAAAAATAGATCAATTAAATTTTAATTTTCGTTTTTATACCACCTATATATGATATATATCATAGTATATTAAGTTTAGTCCCAAGTTTGTAACGCTTTAAAATATTGATGCTACGAACAAAATTTTGGAATAGGTGTTCATAAAATCACCTAATTAGTCCATTTTCGGCTATCTGTCCTTCTGCCTGTCAACACGATCGCTTAAAAACTAAAAAAGATATCAATCTGAAATTTTTATAGCGTGCTCAGGCCATAAAAAGTGAGGTCGAGTTCGTAAATGAGCAACATAGGTTAAGGGGACCCATTTTGTAAACCATTAGAGGTAGAACAAAAGTTTAAACGAAAAAATGTTCCTTATAAAAAAGTAAACAACTTTTGTCTGAAATATTTTTTCGTAAACATCATTGTTTACTTGTAAGAGCGCAAATAAGGTGCAAATTATATAGTATGAATTATATGGGAATATCAGTTAAGTGTGTGTAACATGTATGTATGTATGTTTAGGTATCATTCTTTACTTATATGACGTTAAAGTTTTGGAAATAGACCCGTCTAATTAAAAAATTTTCTATAAAAAATGAAGTGACAATTAACATGTAGGAAGAATTTGAGGTCTCTCAATCCAGAAATTAGAAAACACGAAAATCCAATGTTCCAACCCAACCCAATATTCCAATCCAACCCAGAAAATTGAAAATAAGGCCTGCCATAAGGATATTCACATTTTCAACACAAAAATTCAGTGATCATAAATTTCGTCCAGTCGTTATAAATTTTCGATTTATTTTTAATATAGATGTAATCTTTCCGATCAAAATTACAAATATTTATATATGATAAAAAAAAGATAATCTTCCTCGACAAAAATGATTATCGTATTTGTCGGAAACGGTGTCATATAAACAAGACGATGGATCACCAGATTCATAAAGTTAACAACATTAATATGAATTTTTAAGTGGGTGTAAATGGAAAGTGAAATGTTTTTCTCTAAATGGGAAAAAGTTATTTCCGTGGTGTTTTTGTCGATGAGTTTTTTGGATATGAATTTTGAATCTTGTGAAACGGATTTTGGAATGTACCCATTACGATCGAAAAAATACTATTAAATAATAGTATTTATTTACGCATTTAAATTATTGATCAAAGGTCAAAAAGGGGATAAAAAATGCAAAAATAGTTTCGGCCGATGCTGAATTAAAGAGATTGTTGGCTGTCTGACAAGAAATGAAAAATTGCACCTTTCTATGATCTTTAAGTTGTAACAAGTGAAAATAAACAATTGCCTGGCCTAATTGTGTTCTGTTGGCTATGGGTGCCAACATTATTTTTAATAAACTAGAAAGTTTTGCTTTAATTTGCTACCTCGTGGAAAAACAATGATGTTTACGAAAAAATGTTTCAAACAAAAGTTGTGAATTTTTTTATAAACTTTCGTTCTATCCCAAACGGTTTACACGATGATTCAATTGCCCCATAATGCTCCTTTCCGAACTCAAACTTACTTTTTACGTCCTAAACAAGCTATAAGAATGTCCGAATGATATATTTCTTCGGTTTTGATTGACCGTATTGACAGACAGTCGGACGGATAAACGAAAAAACTATAGTTTCTTGGAGTCGCGAGTACGCATTGCTAAAGTAAATTTGACGATTGTTATTAAAAAAAAATCTTTTGTTTACCCTTATTTTACCCCCTCCTACAGATTAATAACGGTTCATAAATTAACAATAATTATGAATTTTTTTTGTGTGTAGTTTCGGAAACAAGATTCAAATCCTTACTTTTTTTTTAAACAAAAGCATATTATATAATATAATACTTTTATGTGTTGTAAGTCATCTTTTATCATTATTGCATCGGTTAAATGGCACATAAATATATAATTCTTACCACTGAAATAAAATTTTTTTGTAAAAATATAACCGATTCCAAAAATATGCACGAAAACTAAACTTGCACTTGACCGGATTGTATTTTGTAATTCCAGGAGTTTTATATTCAAACTAAGAGTTTACCCACCCACGTCGCTGGGTAATTCCAACTTACTACCCTTACCGAATTCCCCTTTTGTTCGACATTTAATGGGTTTCAATTTTTTAGTGTGGAGCTCTAATTTAAAAAAAAATAAAATACAGCAAATTTTTTTAAATAAAGAGATTTTATGGGTGAAATAATTTTTTAAATCGGTTAAGTAGTAGACTCAAAAATGACGGAATTTCATACAAATTTTTATGCACTATTTCACCCCCTCAGGAGTAGAATTTTGGAAAGTCCGAAGACTAATGACGTAAGATGCCTTCGAATGACGTAGGATACCTATCAAATGCCTACGTCATACCCCTACAAGTTTCAGGTTTCTACGATCAACGGTTTATTCTGTGCGTTGATCTGTCAGTCACTCAGTCAGTCAGTCAATCAATCAATTCATTCGGTCATAGATACACAATATAGATTTTTGTGCGTATTTATGCCATCTTTGGATAAAAAGCAAACTATCTTCTACTTTTTGTAAACAACAAAAAAAATCACTGTAAAGCCGTCTATGAGTATAGACAAATATTATTTTTGTAATATGTTATAACTTTTTACGGTTTTTAATTATTAATTTATTATTTTCATCATTTTTTGTTATAGCGACTACTAATACGCACTCTCGTCAAAATTTCAGCTGTATAACTAATGCAGATTATGAGATACACCGCGAAGCCAGAGAGACAGGCGGGCAGCGGAGTCTTAGTCACATAATTCCCTAAAAGAATTTTCACAATCCCATTAGTATTTCCGTAAAAATGCGGGGATAAACATACAATAAAATTTTGTATATTTATTTGGAAAACTTACTTGATTATCATACGAGAATATATTGCAGTTCCAATGATACTACCTACATGCGTGTCGAATTGTTTACCTATTTCTTTTGAAGTCGGTTAAAAAATAGTATAATCGACATAATCCAAAATGTAAAAGAAAAATCACAATTCTATTAAAATATTTAAATTACAGGCGACATAATTTTGTAAAGTCAATGTCAGTAGCAGAGTAATATAGACGAACATAAATAATATGGTTGTACTCACAACTACTCTAGCAAAATTCAAATGCTAATGGAACAGATTTTGGAGCGTTATCATTCGGTCGACCTCAACCAGCATCGGCCGGATATATGGATCAGCACAAATTTTGGTGTTTTTAGTAATCATTCTACTAGTCTCTTTCTGTATCGAACAGGACGTATGGAATGATAAAGGTAGATCGATATCATTTGCCAAAATGATTTCTAATTTTGATTAGATACTATGATCAGATACCGGATTGGTACTGTTATGAAAGTTTTTCTAGCATCCTCAGATACTAAACATCTGATCCCATAAAAATAAACCAGAGTAAAAATTAAAATAAAAGATACTGTGACAAAAGACTTCAACATATCTTCAGTGAGAGAAGCACAGAAGTTTTCATTTTATTAATTACCGAGACTAGGTTGGTAGACTCTTTTGATAATAATCATACTATTATCAATCTTCCTATGGTTAATATTTCATCCAAATACCTAGCCCTGCTAGAAGATCAATCTAATAAAATCCCTTCAACTGGTGAATATCGCCTGAAAAACTTCTCTGATATCATCCAGACTCTAGGACTTCTATTTGTCTTGGAGGCTTAAACAGGGAGTCTCGAGTTGTAGGTCAATTTGATACCAACTTGATAATAGCTCGAACCCTCGTTTAGTCACTTGCTGGACCATTATAGTAACAATCTGATAATAATACCAGCCTCTTTGGTTGAAAAACCGTTTAACTAGCGAATCTATTTTGAAAAATCCCTCTGATACCAGCCCAGATACCAGAACCTGCACTCGCCTGCCTTTGATTACGTCCAAATGTCGAGGTTTGCTGTATTACTACTTGTACTAACCTCCGTTTGATAGAAATTTCGTCAAAATACTGCTAGTGAGCCATTCTGTTACCATCCCGATACAAGTACCTACCTTTGCTTCATTGAAAATCCGTTCAAATACCAAGGCTCGGCTGGTACAGTGTTCTCATATCAAAACGACGATAATACCAACCTCCTGATCGATAATTTTTCCACATATTTGATAGGCTTGGTTATCAGCTACATGAGTTGTTCATTTGTTGCTAATACCAGTTTTTGCCTGATTGAAATTAAGTTTACATACTCAGAATAAATATCGATTGGCTGATCCTTTTGATGCCAATCGGAATTAGAAGCAGCAATTCAACGTTTGCCACCTTGGTTCAAATATCAAGACTCCGCTAGAAGACCACCTCGATACAATTCCAATATTAATAAGAGTTTCCGCCTGATAGAGAAAACAACGTAGCTCGTAAACGGTGACAGTTAGGTATCATGTCTGTACATACCGAAACAATTCATGTCGGGTCAGTCTCAGCATTTCGATAGGAGATTCTTATAAGAATAATAATAAAATAAGTTTTCATCAATTTTAAGCTGGAACCGCTTAGCGCGCGATTGCTTCAATAACCTTCTGACTCAGTATTGTTGAACTACCTAAGAACTTACCTCACAATAATTTTTGATTTGTTACAAATGTTTCCAATAATTACAAGCTTGCTTTGTACTTTTTATCGAATCAAAGATTTAATCAAAACATTTAATTGCAAAAAAATTTAAATGATGTAATCGACAAAATAATAACAGGTAAATCCAAATTACGACACCAAAACACGCGGACTTAAGCTCACACCATTTGGTTTTCTGGACACATTTCTGATATTTCAGTATACAGAGACCATACTGTATACACCATTGTTAGAACGCTTTCAAAAAGAAGCTGCATAAATGTTACTTCAAACATATGAAAGAGTCATTTGATTCACAGATACCTTCTCTATACCTACAATTATACATTTTTTAAAAACAAATGGCATTAAAATATAATTTTTTTTGTTTAATTTAAGAGAAATAAAGCACGTTCACAGAGACCACCTTCTTGTTCCCCATATATACGACTTTTTTGTTTTTTCAAACTCATTTATGTTATAAATGTACCCCTCAACCCATACATACGCCTTTACTTCACGCTATTACACATGAATTAAAATAATGTCCTAGTTTTTTTTTCTATGGTAATGTTTTTTTAACGATTCTGAATGTACTGAATAGTTTAAATGAGATGTGTTAGTCTACTGGATGCACGTTAGTAAACGCTGACATTTTAATATAAAACACTAGTAATTTTTTATGATTTAATTTTGCTTAGCCTTCTACTTTTTCCCTTTACGAGCCTTTTCATAAATAAGATATTTTTTTTCAATCTCTCGGAAAGCATACTCAGTGTAAGTCTAAATCGCAACAAAAATTTTTTTAGCCATGTAACACTCCCCGAAAAGATCAATTACGATGCAAAAATTCACTAAAGTTTTTCTTCTTAAAGTGAATTTAAAATAATTAAATCTACAATACTTATAAATGAAATACAAATATATAATGCCATAATAAAACGATATAATGACATATTAAAGCCAAAAGGTGGTGGGATCTTCTCTGAAGATCTCAATCTGCGTCATCATTTAGACTGCCGGATCACTGTAGCGTGTATCACAGGCGGAAGTGATGGCTATTCATGAGGTATGTAAATGAATAAGACTGAACACCCTTAGATGCAGGGACATTAGTCTAAAGGTAGCACAGGACTGCCGTACGTCCTTAAATGAGCAGGCGGAACAAATTAATGTAAACCTGGTATGGGTACCGGGACACAGGGA
This sequence comes from Chrysoperla carnea, assembly GCF_905475395.1. NCBI lineage: Eukaryota > Metazoa > Arthropoda > Insecta > Neuroptera > Chrysopidae > Chrysoperla > Chrysoperla carnea. The sequence continues at coordinate 60,580,453 of NC_058341.1, read as the reverse complement.
CATTCCAGGAAATTGCGAAGCCAACGAGCTTGCCAGAAATGGCACAATGCTGCCTGAAACAAGCATCAATAAATATCCGGAAGTTCAATTTGCGAACTGCAAATTGCTCCCCAAAGAGAATATCTTAAAAAGGGAAAATCTTAGATGGAGGGAGGAACGTATTTGTAGTACTACCAGACAGATATGGTCTGAGTACAATCAAGTTCCGAAGATCTTATATCACTTCCAAGTGCTTCTGTTCGCAAAGTTGCTGCGGCTATTACAGGACACTGGTTGGGCGGCAGCTATCACAGTGGTGAGGAGAAGGAGACAATGTTTCATCTTCTCTGACACTGCTCTTGTCATGAGGAGATGGACTTACTTGAGCCAGCCTCTCTTTGACGACCTGTCCGACCTGGAGTCCGTCGACGTCAAAGCTCTCCTGCTGTTCTTAAACAGCGCCAAATGGTTTATGGAGTAGTGGCCGGGGATGGGCCAACCCTTTTTCGGTATCACAACGGACCCTATGGTCTAAGTCTGTCCCACCCCAGGACAACCACGCTAACCTAACCTAACCTAAGTATAATGGCAACAAAAAGTTGTTAGTTAATTAATTTGATACCAATATCAAATTAAAGAGCGTAATTAGCACTTTTCAAAAATATATATATATTGTTATACTTAATCACGAAATTGTAATCGCAAAACAGTTTAAAGTGTATGTATTATCGTTTATACCCACCCAGCTTCTAAAATATTTATCATAATTTGACAAATGAGGTATCGTTAGAAGCATCTAGATTTCTTGTAAATTACACCACATTTTGTTAGAAATTTTTTTGTAAATTACACCAAACTTTGTTCGAATTTTTTTTTTTTGTAAATTCCTGCCAACCTTGTTTCATATTTTTTAGAGCATGATTTTGTAGAAGTCGAGGTTTTAGTTTTTGAACTTTATTTTATTTGGTTTTTAAAAGAGGATATAATAAAAAAAAACACCATTAACTATAAGCATAATATTCGTTTGTAACTCTTCCATGAAACTAACAATGTGAATTTTGGAGAATAAACCTACTTCGAAAAATTCTAAATTAGTAAATTTTTTGGAATGTAAGTAGCTTTGTAATTTTTTCATATTGACTTCAAATTTTCTTAAATATGTTAACCTTGTTATGAAGAAAATGCTATTTAATGAAAAAATTTCCAAAAACTGAAAGTTAACTATTCATATAATAAGGAAAGCCTATCCAAAATTCTTAATAGCCTGAAGTTCATTCCTGTTATTGATTTTCGTGAAAAACCATGTTAAAGTTAGTAATTTCAGGCAGGTTATTACATTGTATGATAGGAAAACGGTACGAACAACTCTCAGGCTCATAACTCGAATCCAGGAAACAACAGCTGCACAAGAAACTTATGAGTAATTGTATACCTATATTTACGAAACGTTCTTGGTTTTTGTTTTTAAGATAATCTACAAAAATTATCACAAAATGTATGAAATTTATATAATAATATATAATTAATATAAAATTATATTACGCTTGCCAACGTTGCACATGTGTTGATATAATGTCATGATATTGCTAAAAATAATTTTATTAAATAATGATATAATAATAATAATAGTATTAAATAATATTAAATTTTTCATTAAATATAAAATAATTCAATAATGAAATAATTTCGTTTAAACACAATTGAAATTTTCAAATACTTTTTTCCGCTATGATATCATTAACTGATCGTAAAATGTCAACATTTCAGTGTTGTCAGATTTTATACGTAACAAAGGAACTTTTTTTAATAAGTGCATCAAAATATATTTATAACCATCAGAATTCGTCGAAAGAATTATATTAGTTAGAGCTTCAGGAAATTTTGTGACTTGAATTGATATATGAGAAATTAAAAATATATAAATTTGCATAAATAATAATGTGCATTTTATAATTGCATTTTAAAATGACTTACAAATATCAATACGAACAAAATTTTGGAAAAGATATTCACAAAATCATCTAATTAGCCCATTTGCGCTTGTCCGCCCGTCTGTCGGCCCGCCCACCCGTCCGCGATCCTGATAACTCAAAAAAACGAAAAAATATCAGCCGTAGGACCCATTTTGTAAATCGTTATAGAGAGAACCAAAAATTAAATGTACAAAATGTTCCTTAAAAAAATAAACAAGTTTTCTATGAAATATTTTTTTGTAAACATCAATCTTTACCGCGAGGGCGCAAATTAAGACATTACTTTGGTGTCCATTTTTTCCAAAACTGCAAAAGGTAGGAAGTTGAAAATTTGCAGGTGTTTTAACAAGAAGTCTTGTGAAACATTCTCGAAAAACGAAAAAAAAGTCTAGAAAAAACTGGCTGCAGACCGCCATAATTGTGTTGATTTTTTAAACTCTTCTAATTTATTAAAAAAAAATTCAATACTTTCTATGCAAGGTATTTCAACAATATATTCATTTAATTATTTGTTTTCAGATGTTTAAGCTAGTGTTAAGAACTGCATATTCTAAAAATCGAAAAGGATGTTAATTTCTTCTACCAATGACCCAGTAAGTCACATTATAAACTTTTTCTACGATTACAAAAAAAACCAAGTACAGTCACAGAGTGTCATTTGAAAATACTAATACAAGAAGGCAGAGAGACAAACCTTCTACATATTATTCATACTTTTTATTTTACTAGACTATCTACCTACTAGATTTAACCCGTTGAAAAAATCATTCGAAAATATTTGTTTGTGTTTAGGTTTCGATTCTATGGTGCAAAGAAATTATTATATACCTTATTTCCCATAAATTTACAAATTTTTATTTTAATGTCTAGATATATCGTGGATTAAATATTATTCCTTAAATCCAAGATACATTCATAGCATGTTAACTTTAATACGTGCTAAATAAAAAAGTAAGTTTTATTGGTCTAAGTCAAGATCAATTAGGTTGTCAAAGCAGCTTGTCCATTGGTGACACATAATTAGATCTCGCGATCTTTAAAAATGGTAATGACATTACCTCAATCATTTAGCCATGATCCATTTGGAGGAAGAGGAGTTACATAACTTCAATAGACACTAAATGTGTAAAAAAATTATATTCCTGGGGAAAAATTTTAGAATAGATAATATTTAACTGACCAACTCGAAGCGTTTCCCCGGGCATGTAGATTATTTTCCTCAGAGATTTGTCTAACGCATAGTTTTTCTAAAGATCTATAACACTCAATGAAAGAAATTGTTAGCAATTGTTGACCTGCTTTTATTTATTTTTTTTTTGAGTCATCGCCATCGGACCAACTACAATATTATATTTTTAAGTGCTATCTGAATAAATAGGCATTATATAATAAATGTGATAAAAAGTAATATAAATTATATAAAAATTTTTATAAAAGAAATAACGTATATAATGGTTTAATATTTCTTGGAAAAAAGTAATGATTTTTCGTTAGTTAAAAATTTTTTTTTTTTTTTTCAATATATTTTTTCCTTAAATGTTACAAATTTTATGAAAGATGGTGTATTTTTGATATTGGTTTCGAATTTCACATCCTATTTATGCTTCTTAAGAACTCCCCATGTAGGAAAGTATGGCGGGCCCAGGCTTGGCCCAGGCTTAGTCCAACTATGCACTACTCTGGGCCAGACTTGTAAGCCAGACTTGGCCCAGACTTGGGTAAAGTCTGGAATGATAATGCTGGCCCAAGACTGGTTACCTCGACTGGCCCACGCCTGGTTGGCAGGGCTGGGCCATAGTTAAGTTTTAGGTCTGGCCCACGCCTGGTTGGCAGGGCTGGGCCATAGTTAATTTTTAAGTTTGGCCCATGCCTGGTTGGCAGGGCTGGGTCATAGTTAAGTTTTAGGTCTGGCCCATGCCTGGCTGGCAGGGCTGGGCCATAGTTAAGTTTTAAGTCTGAGCCAGGGGCTAGGCCATAGTTAAGTTATGAAGAATTCTATTTTGTGATTTATTTGACTGGGCCAACCCCAGCTGTACCGCAACACTGAGTCAACCCGCGGTAGAAGAGGCGCAAGCTCCTAACAATCTACCGTGTTCCAAATAATAGTTTAATATTCTGGTCTCGCAATGCGAGGCGTACCAGATATTGAGTTGATAAGAACACATACTGCACGTTGAGCTTAGCTCATTGAGCCGAGAAGCGATAACATTGTATGTTTATATACACCTTACTAGAACATCTTACTAGTGAGAGGTTTTAAAAATAAATATTACTTTGTAAAAAGGATAGTGACTAAAAGACAGAGAAGGAGGAAGTTATTGTAAGTACATGTACCTACTCCATAAACAGTATTACACATGCGCATTGTATACCTTTTGGTTGTATATGCCATTTTTTGTTAGGTATTTAAAATTTTTACAATGTCAAAGGTGTCCATTTCAGGAGTTTATGTCATCAATGTAATTAATTTAATAATAATAATAATAATAATAATAATAATAATTATAATATGACGATTTATTTCCCTTCAATAATTGAATATTGTCAGCCAAGGCTAGGATGCCTAGTCTTGGCCCAAGACTGGGCTCCCTTGCGTTGGCCGTTCTATGGCAAACCAATGTTGGCCCAGGCTTGGATAATCATTGGATTGGCCAAGGCTAGGATGCCAAGTCTTGGCCGAAGACTGGGCTCCCTTGCGTTGGCCGTTCTATGGCAAACCAATGTTGGCCCAGGCTTGGGATAATCATTGGATTGGCCAAGGCTAGGATACCAAGTCTTGGCCCAAGACTGGGCTCCCTTGCGTTGGCCGTTCTATGGCCAACCAATGTTGGCCCAGGCTTGGATAATCATTGGATTGGCCAAGGCTAGGATGCCAAGTCTTGGCCCAAGACTGGGCTCCCTTGCGTTGGCCGTTCTATGGCAAACCAATGTTGGCCCAGGCTTGGATAATCATTGGATTGGCCAAGGCTAGGATGCCAAGTCTTGGCCCAAGACTGGGCTCCCTTGCGTTGGCCGTTCTATGGCAAACCAATGTTGGCCCAGGCTTGGATAATCATTGGATTGGCCAAGGCTAGGATGCCTAGTCTTGGACGAAGACTGGGCTCCCTTGCGTTGGCCGTTCTATGGCAAACCAATGTTGGCCCAGGCTTGGATAATCATTGGATTGGCCAAGGCTAGGATACCAAGTCTTGGCCCAAGACTGGGCTCCCTTGCGTTGGCCGTTCTATGGCAAACCAATGTTGGCCCAGGCTTGGATAATCATTGGAATGGCCAAGGCTAGGATGCCAAGTCTTGGCCCAAGACTGGGCTCCCTTGCGTTGGCCGTTCTATGGCAAACCAATGTTGGCCCAGGCTTGGATAATCATTGGATTGGCCAAGGCTAGGATGCCAAGTCTTGGCCCAAGACTGGGCTCCCTTGCGTTGGCCGTTCTATGGCAAACCAATGTTGGCCCAGGCTTGGATAATCATTGGATTGGCCAAGGCTAGGATGCCAAGTCTTGGCCCAAGACTGGGCTCCCTTGCGTTGGCCGTTCTATGGCAAACCAATGTTGGCCCAGGCTTGGATAATCATTGGATCGGCCAAGGCTGGGCAACCCAGCCTTGTCCCAGGCTCGGGCAATCGTTGGGTCGGCCAAGGCTAATAATTTCATCTTGGCTCAAGCATGGGCCAATATCGGGGCGCCAAAGCTGGGATCCCCAGTACTGGACCAGGCTAGGCCCCGTCGTTCAACTATGGCGGTTCCTACATGGGTCAGAGAACTGAAAATAGAATAATTCAATTTTAAACATTAAAAAACCATTTCATATTTGAATTTGGTACAGGAAATTTGACCCTCGTGACTCTGCAGGGAGTAACAGTTGACAAAGACAGCCATTGATTTATGAACAATCCACCGTACTTTCGATTGATTTGTCAAGTGGGTACGGCAGTTTTGAAGGTCAATCTGTATGTGATACGATCTGAGAGAGTATTATTGAAATGTTAACTTTTTAACGGATCATTGCGTTTAAATATTCCTTAAAAAATAATATTAGAAGTCGTCATATGTATGGATTGATAGATGAGTGTTGTTCAATTTCTCCCAAATACCAGTCAGATCATAGGTCGGATTAGTTGTAGAAATCATAGTGAATTCGATGAAATCGAACAGGCGTTAGATAGACTAGAGTGTGCAAAAGTAGAGGGCCGCATTTTGTCAATTGATTCTTGTTCAGAAAAGCTATAGATTATAATTCCGGATGTTGCCAGAACCCCTATTGGTCCATTTTTTGTATATCTCTATTCCTCTATAATAACATTCAAATGTCAATTTTTTTAACCAAATAAAAATACCTGACTTTACGTCAAAAAGTTTTCTTGTGATTTTTTCCAAAAGTTCACCGTTTTTAAATTATTAACAGTTTAATATTTGGAAAAACTCTAGAAAGAATATTTTCAAAGCTGAAAATTAATTGATTTTTATATCAATAAAGTGTGGACCAAAAAGTAGTTCATATTTTTTCCTACCCACCTTACATCACAAAAAATTTACAAAAAAAGAAACTTAGTAATACTATTGTTTTTACGATGTTAAATAATAAAATTTTGTTTTTCTTCGTTTTCTTTCCCTTTGTATAATAAAACTCAAATGAAAAAATTTACCCATAAAACGAGCAAAAAAAAAATCAAAATGAATTAAATAAAAACAAATTTATCTCATTCCCAAATATTCGCTTTGCCATTCTCTTATATTAAACAACAAATCCTATTATTATTATCATTATATCTAGAGAACAGTGTAATAGTACTCTTAATGGTTATTTCTTCAGTAGCAAGGTAATATGAGAAAAAAAAGAACAATTTAAGATTTTAATGCCGTTTATAATCATAAAAAAGAATATAGCGTCTACTTACACGGTCAATAAATACTACTTGCTTTTCAAACGTGAATGTCGTGACCAAAGAACTTGTAAATTAGATAATATTGACAAAAAAAACGAGTTCAAAATTTTAATATGATCAGACCAATATGTCCCTTTGGTATTAATGAATAGAAATACATTCAACATATATCTTCATCAATAATAAGCAAAAAGTTCAGAATTTTGACTTTTAAGGATATATGAGCATTACAACAATGTTTGATTTAAAGGCTCAAAAGAAAAAAAAGCTTTTTTTATAGGTAGACTTTTACTCAAAGAATATGTGGTTAAAATTTCAGCATAGGTATCCATCCATGCAAATTTTTAACAAAAAAATCATTGAAAGTCGATATAAATACATTGGATCTTATGGAGGAATCTCAAAACACGACATATTTTGAAAATTTTTACTTGGAATGAATGAAAACAAATTTAAAAAAAAAAAAGTTTTTAATAGAAAGTAAACATATAAGCAATAGTACCCATAGAAAAAAAATAACTAAGTGTCTCCATCCATATTTGGGATGTAAGAGCAGGGTAGATTTGGGGTTGAAATTATTGTTATTTATTTATGCTTATTTTCAACTTTGATGATGAATTTGAGACGAAAAATAATTTAACTTTTTTTTTAACCCAAGCTAGGTTCCAGGGATAAGCAACTGAACTACCACTCCTTTTCGTCATGACTGTCATGACGGTTCCAGGGTAGTATGCTTGGTATCCAATGCTGGCCCGATTGTTGGCCGTTCTTAAAACCCTATAGGGGTTGTTATTAAGCTAGGTTCCAGGGATAAGCAACTGAACTACCACTCCTTTTCGTCATGACTGTCATGACGGTTCCAGGGTAGTATGCTTGGTATCCAATGCTGGCCCGATTGTTGACCGTTCTTAAAACCCTATAGGGGTTGTTATATTGTATACTCAAAATTAATTTCGTATTAAAATATATACCAAACTATGCAATATTTATCTAAAATATCTGATAGTAAATATACTAAAACATCTTCATTTAAATCGAGTAATTGAGAATTACTTCTATATACAAAAATTGTCAACTCATGATAAATTTCCACTATCCAAATAAAATTGCTACTATAAGTATAATATTTTTGTAATATTACGTAATAAAAATTTAGTAATGAGCAGTAAAATATTCAATTAACTCATTCTTACCAAGGTTGCTGAAAAAATTTATTTTCGTACCTTGGTACATTGTAAATGTAGCGCTTACTTTTTTTATTTACAAGACATTTTTCTGAAAATTTTAGATATTAATTTTAGAAGCGAGAACTTTCACAATTCAATTTTTTTTAAAGATAAAACATAAAATTTTGACAAAAAGTACAAATTGATAGTTATAAAGAGATTATTGCATTTTCTCAAAATTCATGGCAAGCTGAAGCGATTGAAAAAGGTAATTTAGTTTCTTAGGTAACCTAGATGTTGGTTTTTTTTTTGTTTGTTTTTTTTTGGAATTTATTCGAGCACCACCCAAGATGACAACTTATAATATTAGTACAGATTACCTGTTTTGAGAGCGCTAGCGTATGACTGAATTCGAAAAACAAATCTGAATATACAACACATAAACACGGGAAATGTGAAATGAAGAGTAAAATGTGTGTTTCTACAAGTATGTAATTTAAATATCAAACAACACGCATTAAAAGTTAGAAAACCAAACAAACAAACACATCGTGTTGTTTCTTTTGAGCTAACTAACTCACTAACATCATCACGTCTAGTAACGTGCAATTGATGTAACGTTACCCTTATGGATAAACGGATACACAAGAAAAAATGTGGTGATAAGAAAATAGAGATATAAAATGGAATTTATGAACATGTTAGTCGGGCGCGACGTTTTTTTTTTTAAGTGAATGGAAATTTTATTCAAAACACATACATGAAAGCAGTCTATAAAGGTAGCGATACGAAATTGTAGATTCTGAATACCGATAGGCACTTTGCTGATTTTTTGGATAGGCTCTTTGCTGATACACTTAACGGTACCACTTGCACTTCAATATCATCTAAAACCTCTATTGATAACTGTAAGAGATAACTGTTACAATAAGCCGATAATCTCGTTATAATCTTAGGATTTTGCATTATAGTAAAAGTTAGACTAAAGCTGAAAGAGCTATCGTATATTCTTATAATGGATCTGTGATTCGTTACAGTTAGCTTCATTGGCAGCGAGCATAGTGGTAGGGGGCCGTAAATCGACCGCAGCGCTGTTAGCTTATAATTCACCATATTCCATTGTGCCCCACCTATCCCTAATCGAGAAATTGGTTTAGTGAGAAACCTTCATCAACTACAAAAAGATTACAGTTCCTTGAACTCTTACTTATTCAGGTTCGGTCGGCTGTAATTGATTGTAAATAATTAGTAAACAAAAATGTGAATTTAAATAAAAAATACTTTTAAAAAGCCGAGCTTTAATTGTACTAAAAAGTAGAAAATAATTATTTCTATGTGTCATTCATACATGAATATGTTAAAAAGTTAGAGGCGCTAACTTTAAAATTTCAAGGATAAATCAAAGCGCCTGCTGTTGTCAAATAGTCATGTAAGAAGCTGTCTGTTTTAAAATTGAATTGCAAGTATATAGATTACAAGTTAAACAAAAATTAAAAATTTTTTTTAAGTTATTCAGTTTGATGCACTGGTTTTTTATAAATTTAAAATTAAGGGGTACGATTATGGTTACTCTCTCTTATCACATTACTTGATGAAGGATTCATTCATTGTAATATATTTCGTTCTGAGAATAAAATTTTATGGTTGTAATTAATATAATCCCATATATTTATCAAATGGTAAAAATGGAAGTGAAAATAATAACAAAAAAAAAGAAGTTTTATCATTTTTCTGAGAGAAAAGTCGGTAAAAATAAATTTTCGTCTGCTTAATAACACGTATATCTACATTCATAACAATAACCACATCCGTGTATAAATATTTGAGAATAATTTTATTATAAAAAATGAACAGTACATAACTTTTTTTACCTCTGTGTACACAAGCCGCAAGGAAGTAAAATTTTCCATTGTCAATATTATTTGACCCTCGGAGATATATTATGCCCGCGAGAGCTTTCACTTATCCATGAAAATGTCTCATTACTCTGGAAACGAAAAGTCATGACAATACTTACTAATTACAACAGCATTATAATCGATGTTTGTATACAGGTTGGCCATTTTAATCTATTATGACTAATTGTTCGTTTTGTAGTTAACCAATCAAAAAATAACATAAACAAATGTTGCAAGGGTTGATGCGGGCCATCATGTTCTGACATCAGATGGAACCCTGTTCTACGGGATGCTTTAATATTCAATTTAGATTCTAAAAGGTAAGAGATAGAATAACACTTTAAATTAGTAAGTTGATCCTCATAAAAAAAAAAACTAGCATATATTATTTCATTGTTGCATTTTTGGCAAAAGTTATCAAGGACAATAAAGGTCATTCGTCTGTGTCAATAACTTTTAAGTCTAGATAAATTTTCAAGATCATTTGAAGATGAAGGTCGAATGATTTTGAAACTAGAATTTCAGGTCAAAGTAATGGAAACCAGCGAATGTTCTCTATCGCTCTTGACAATTTTTGACTGAAGCATTTTTCTGTAGCAAGCGTGTTTTCCTTTGATTCAAGCGATTAAATGCAATTAGGTTATATTTTGAAATCGCATTTTCTTTAAAAGCTAACGATTTTCGAAATATTGTTTTAATTTTCTTTTGAGAATCAACTTTCTAATTCAAAGTATTAATCTATCTCTTACTTTTTAGGATCAAAATTGACTATTAAAGAAACCCGGAGAACTAGATTCAATTTGATGTCAAAAAATGCCGCCCTCCATGAAACTCTGCAACAATTGTTTAAGTTTTTTTTTATTTGTTAACTACAAGACGAGCTATTAGCCATAATAGATTAAAATGGGCCACACCGTATATAAAACAAAAAAAAATTAATCTATTTGGGGAGTGTTTCAAATATAATTGCAAGTACTTACTGTTTTCATTAATTATCTTTGATAATTTCATTAGTGCTGTCGGTACCCAACGAAAAGCAACTGTTAACTGGAACTATAGAACGAAGAACACATTCAAAAAAAAATATTTATTAATAAAAATGACCTGATATACATATAACTTAAAATTTAATGTACTATATATTATCAATTCAACTGAAAAGTCAAATATATAAGGAATACAAATCCGAATTTCTGATTTTTTATGATGCACTGAGTTTATTTTAGTGTTTAGGTCATGCAAATCGTATTGATTATCTTTAGGTCGTGTTTATTTGGGATAATTATTGACTATTAACGATGTTCCAGCATGGTATTTGCAGTTTCTATGTTAAAGCAATGGTACAATTTTTTTTCGACAGATTTTAACGAAAAATTAAATTTAAGAATTTAATAATGCTTACTATTAATTCCCAAAGTTTCAGAAATTTTGACCGTTTAAAATGGGAAATAATTATGCCAACGTCCCAATTTCGATCAATTTACGTCAAAATTAATGTCTCGAAAGTGAAAATTAATTTCTAAATTTTTTTTTTAGAATTGTATTGTATAAACATTTTTTTCTACTTTTTCTTCAATATATAATAATATCATAAAAAATAGTTGGAGAGACCGGACATTTTACATGCTTTAAATGGGACATGACCCTCAAAATCGCGAACTTTGTCTTTAAATATCTCGCGATCTAAACGGTCAAAAATTATGAAATTTTAGGAATTCGTAAATAAAGCTATTATAAACCCGAGAAAAAAAATTCGGCCAAATCTGTCGAAAAGTGATTTCATGCTGGTACTACCTTAACGAACTAAAATGTTAATAATAAAATGAATAAATACTATTTTGTTTCAAATATTGCAATAAATTATTATTTTATTTTATTTTACTTATTATTATATTTTATTAAACCTCACTTCACTATATTAGAAGACAAATAAGTACAAACAAATTAAAAAAAGGATAAACTGAATAGAAATAATTCAAACATTACTTACCACCATTTTTTATAAAAAAAAAAAAAAAATAGTTCACTGTAAGTGCTATACTCCAGAGGGCTTTTTGAACAACACTCATGTTCAGTACAGTTGCCTATCCATTTATGAAATAAACTTTAATCGGTTGTGTATAAACATTGCGAAATGTCAAAATTCGCTTAACTTTGAAATTGTTTCTCCAGCTATATGTCTGTTTATTTAACTATGAATGAAATCTCTGGTATTCTACAGTTAAGTGTATATAGAGGCAGAATGGTGTTCTCATCAAATTATTTTCGTATCTCTATATTATAATAATTTTCTGTTATTTTCAGTAGTAAATTTTTCATGCATACATTATCATCGCTAAATAAAAATATTATAATGTTACTGTTGTTTATATACACAGATTATAACATAATATTTTTATTTTTATACCATGTATAAAATATATAATATGTAATACATATCATTATACCATGTATATATGGAATAGATATCAAGGTATTCGAAGTTTAGTCCCAACAAAATTTTGTTATAGGTGTTCATAAAATCATTTAAATATTACATTTCCTGTTGTTCGTCTGTCTGTAAGCACGTAAACTCAAAAACGAAAAGAGATATCAAGCTGAAAATTTAATAACGTGCTAAGGACGTAAAAAGTAAGGCTAAGTTCGTAAATGAACAACATTGATCAATTGGCTATTGGATCTCTCTAGGACCCATCTTGTAAATATTTAGATATACAACAAAAGTTTAAACAAAAACAAATGTTCCTTATAAAAGAATTAACAACTTTTGTTCGAAACATTTTTTGTATATGTTACTGTTTACCCGCTAGGGCGCAAATTAGAACAAAGCTTCGGTGTCCGTTTTCTTCAAAACTATAAAAGCTAGGCAGTTGAAAATTTGCATGTAGCTTCATGGTTTTCTAAAACATTCATGAAAAGCGGAAAAAAATTTAAGAAATACTTTTCATAATTTTCGAAAACCAAATAAATGGCCGAAGAGCCGCCACTTTCTATATATGGTATTTCAAAACTTTCTATATATGGTATTTCAATGGTTAACTCAGTCAATTGTTTATTTTCACTTGTTTTTATATTCAATTTATTCAAGCTGGGTAAATATGATAAATTCTTTTTGTTCTAACTTTCAATCTCATTTCCACCAAAATGATGATTATTTGCTTGAATTAACACAATCAAACGTGTAATTAAACGCACAAAAGTTTGACTTTCGACCAAAAATCGTGCATGTAAAATTTGTTTCAAAGCATAAAAAACATACCTCTGTTAAAGTAAAAAATTGCTTCTCTTTATACCATGTATATGTGAAATATACTTAGTATATTAAGTTTAGTCCCAAGTTTGTAACGCTTAAAAATATTGATGCTACGAACAAAATTTTGATATAGGTGTTCATAAAGTCACCTAATTAGCCCATTTCCAGTTGTCTGTCCGTCTGTCTGCCTGTCAACACGATAACTCAAAAACGAAAAGAGATATCAAGCTGAAATTTTTATAGCATGCTCAGGACGTAAAAAGTGAGGTCGAGTTCGTAAATGAGCAACATGGGTGAATTGGGTCATGGGTCCGTAGGACCCATCTTGTAAACCGACTTTTTCGTAAACATCACTGTTTACCCGCGAGGGCGCAAGTTGGACGCAAATTGAATAGTATGTATTATATGGGAATATCAGTTATGTATGTGCGACATGTATATATGTGTATTGTGACAGTGTAATCAACACTGTCTATACATTGTATTTCAACAATTAACTCAATCAATTGTTTGTTTTCACTTGTTCACTTAAAAATTTTTTGGTCATTTTTGGATATGACAATTGGATTTATATGCTCTGAAATAAATTTTTACGATTCAACAACTTTTAAATAAATCTATAATATAAAATTTTTTTGCAAATTTGGTCCCTTTGAAGTCTTTTGATTGTTATCAGATCGAGCTCGTATTAAGATCAATAAATTACATATTTTAAGCCAGTATAGGAAGTTATTTATCTTTACGTTTCATGATCAAGGCAAAGCATTACCACCAATTTGGTTGGTTCTGGGGTGCTCATATTACAATGTATTAAAAGTTGTGGTGGGATAGTAGCGTTTATGCTTTATACAAGAAGTTTGCTCAGCCTTTAAAAAAATAATTGAAGAACTGATAAATGAAATTATCAGTGGAATTATAGTTCATGTGTTATTCTGATATATCAGCTATATTGCTGTGCAGTTTTATTAAAAACCATTCGCTAGTTTAAGCGTGAAAGCGTAAAAAACAAACAAACATGCTTACTTTCGCATTTATAATATATAGAGATTATTTTGGTTTTTATGTTACAAAATTATTATTTTAATTTATTATTTATTCGGTTTTAGATTTTATTACTTATTTAAAATTTTTTCTGTTTCAGACCTACTTAATTGGGTTGTAATTTTAAGTTTTGTTATTTTTAATATATATTGTATTGTTTGATATCTCAAGCGTAGTTTTTACGGGTTTAATATTTTTTAAATCATTTATTTATACCTTTATTAATATTTTATATTATTATTTAAAATTAATCTTTCATATTCATGCTTACACTTTTATTTTGCTGCAGGGTGTATTGTAAATGTAAAACGCTCGTATTTTCGCAGTTATAAGCACAAATCGAAGGAAAACTCTTTTTAAAAAGTTCCTCTACCTCTATCTCGTTTCCTTCAGTGTGGCACTTTTAATACATTGTGATATAAGCAGCGAAACTAATTTCAAACTGGTACAAGAATAGGGAATATTCATGTATTTTTTTAATATTGTTAATTCATTGTCTACACCGTTATAACAAAGTAAAAAAATATAAATACTGCTGAAAAATGCTGTAATCAAGTGTAAAAAAATATTTTAAATACATTATAATTTTGAGATATTTAACCGAAGTCTTTTGGCGTTCTCTGTTGATGACGTATAAGTACGTGATCTGTCAATTGGTGATAGTTCAATGTATAATTTACACTTTAAAAAAATGAACTAACAACATAGAATTTACACTCGTTATCATTAAGTTTTCTAATAAAACGCCGTAGAATAATAGAAATCAGTATAATACTTGGTAATACCATTCAAAATGTAAGTAATTAATACCATACAATATGTCAACAAATTTGACAAGCCAGAACTATGTCACGTCCGTTTAAAAATTTTAATATCCCGTTTTAGAAATTTTTAATTTTTCTTACTGAATTTATAGTTTTATTAATTAATTTTAATTTATTAAAAAGTAATTAATTACTAAAATAATGGTTTAGTTGAAATGTCCAGTCAATAAATTTACGGAAAAAAAATATTTGAACCAAATTTAAATTTTATGAATATTCCCTATTAAATTGATATTTCTTTTGTTTTAGGTAAAGTTTTCAATTTCATCAAATGAATGATATCATTTATCCGGCCACCATACAGAAAAAAGGTACGTCACGAAATTATTGTTTGCAGGCTGATCTCGGCAAAAAAATATACTAAGAAATAGCATTTTTTGCTGAAATATGCTCCTTTTTTATTCGATATTCACATCATGAAATTAATCGCTAAACCGAGTAGGTGATTTTATATTTAAAAGCGTAAAAGAGGATGTTTGAGGTACATTCGATGGTACACATGAGTATGTGAGTTATGAAAGTGTATAGGGGAGAGTCGCTTAGAGCATACTGATGCTTAACTCGTACCGGGTGCTTTCAAATAACTGGTAGTTTTTTTATTGATACTTTTCTACATTTTTATGGAGCTATGATCTGTTTGCTAAGATCAATTTCAAAGAATATTTTCACTTAATTATAAAGGTTATTTTGATTTTATTTGAAGTGTTCCATATTTTCTAAATGGTATCAATATAGAGTTGCTTAAAGCATAAATTTAAATTTCTATCAAGTTTTTATTCATTTTTTATGCAATGTTTATCATTTTAATAATAAAATTTTTAAATAACTAGAGTATCTTTAAAATTATTATTAACTTTACTTTATGTTTTTGTTTACTTTTAATCATGTATACGATATTTCTTTACATCATGGTCTCTCGATTATAATTGATTTTTAATATGATACATACAGCGTAAACTAAATATTGACTAATATCTTGTCTAGTAATCTTAATTAAAGAGAATTGAAAAAAATACACTCGAACCAGGACTCGAACACAGACTACAAAACACGGAAAACAAAAAGTAATAATAATAAATAAGTGAATAAACAAAGTAAAAATCAAAATTCAATGAGTTTAAAAAATTGCACTCTGTGTCTAAAACTCGAATGGCTTAATTGGTAGGGCGCTTGACATGAATCCAAGTCCGGGTTGGAGTCCTGGTTCGAGTGTATTTTTTTCAATTCTCTTTAATTATTATTAACTTTATTTTATTATCAAGAGGAAAAAGTTTAATGTTGTAGATTATTAAGTTTTTCCTACCGACGAACTTTTTAGAATATGGATCAGAATCATTAAGAAACCCTTTGACCATTGGTCAAATGGTACTTTTTGATATATTTTAATAAACAACGAAATTATAGCCTTCTTATAATTGATTAAAAATAAATTTTTTCCGAGAACTAAAAGACATATCAATACTTTGATTTGGATAAACAATTTTATTTTAAACAATTCAAATTAGTGCGCTGGCTTTTGGAGTAAAACTGGATTATGGAAAAATAATTCCACAATAGATTATTTATATCGTTTTAAGAAGTTAAAATTAAATTTTTCATTAAAACCGGAACTGTTTTTTAATGATACTTCAACAGCATTTGATCGTATAGATTGGCATGCTGTTTTCGAAACTGTACAATATTGGGATACCTTCATAAATTGTCAAAATCCTTTAAGATATGTACATAGAACAAGCAGGGATGAATAATTGTGGAAAGTTTTTTTTTCTAATTTATCCTTTGATTAGAGCCCCAAAAACCATATATAAATCGTTTATTTACGTTGTACATCCGTGATTGGGTCATCAAACTCTGCATATGTGCCCAAATTTGTGTTGTAGGTTGAGGAAAAAAAGGTTATGCCAAAATTTGTGTTGTAGGTTCAAAATAGAATACGGTATATGAATATAGGCAGGTAGGCAGACTGGTTAACACAAGAGACCATTTTCATCAAAACTATTCTGTTTCAAATCAAAAATATCAATTTTTCTATGACGAACAACTTTGTATCTTAAAGAGTTTTTCTATCTATTACCGTTTACTATCTGAGTGGAGCATTCATGGACCCCGAAGACTTCTATACCCGAGCATGACGTCTTCGTTTGAAATTCATTAATTTTTGTTTTTCTATACTTCTCGAATTTTTTTTGGATATATCGATTAATGTATGGTATTTTGTTTTCCAATTATTAATTTCAAATATATTCCAAATAAGTAATAGACATTCTAAATGGCTCAATCACTCGATCGAAAACACAATTCGTTTAAAACTATAAGTAAAATACCAGCTACTGGAATAACTTTATAATTATAATGAAATGAGTTAGGAATTTAACTAAAACAGATAATACTTAACGAATTATAAAAGCTATCAATTTACCGTCATTGCCAGACCTACACACAAATAACAACGAGAACAAAGTATTTTAAGATGGGGTGGTGCGAAGTTTATTATTCAATTACTAACTCGAATAATAATGAAATGTTTAGGTGATAAATAAAAGGAAAGTTTTCAATATATAATAATAAATCCAAAGTAAGTAATTTCAAGGAAATTGGTTTACACCAAGTTCGAGCACTTTATGTTATTAGCTCAGGTAAGAAAATAAAAACCATAGCTATAGAAATTACAGCAAAATGCGGGGAAACGTAGCTTTCGATGACTTCTAAGAATAGGAAATATTCACGTAATTATTATATTATTAATTCATTGTTTACAACGTTATAACATAGTTAGTAACAAATATAAATACTGTTTAAAAATGCTGTAATTAACTGTAAAAAAACATTTAAAATAGAGAATAATTTCGAGATGTTTAAACGCAGTCCTTTTGGCGCTCTCTATTGACGACGTATTAATATGTGAGCTGTCCGTTGGTGACAGTTCAATATACTGTTTACTACCGGTGTAATACACACGGATATAGTAATTATAGTATATATCCGTGGTAATACCATACAAAATATAAGTAATTAATACCATACCGTATGTCAACAAATCTGACTCACCACATATTATGTCTGTTTTAGACAAGTCCGTTTTAGAAATTTGAATTTCTCTCACTGAATTTATACTTTTATTAATTAATTTTAAGTATTTTATTACTAAAATAATGGTTTAGTTTAAATGTTCAACCAATAAATTTACGAAAAATAAATATTTGAACCAAATTTAAATTTTATGAAAATTCCTTACTTCTCATTATAAGGCAATCGACGAATACTTGGAAAGTACTATTTGAAAGAAAAGTGTCTAATTATCACTAGCAAAATTGTAGTAATGTTTTTATTAAGTGATTTACAGCCAATTACTTTTATTATTTATTTATTTGATCGATAATTTGGACGCAAAGTAAGAATAATATTTTTCGATATCCTACTTAATTTTTGACAAATTTTATTCTTACTTTTCATCTAATTTCGTCAAGTTATATCATAAAAATTCATAATCAAAAATGAAATATAATTTCTATTTTTATTTATAAGAGAGTGTCTCAAAACTCCCATTAAAAAAAATGTAATTTAAAGTCAAACTATTCGAGATATTTATAATGTCGAAATATTTTTTGTTTCTTTATTCAAATGGTGCAATATTGGGATGCTAATTTTTTTCGATTTGTTCAAATTTTTAAAACTATTTAATATTTTTCAAAAAGGGATACCGACCTTGTAAAATTGGTGGGTGAAATGATCAGATTTTATCAAACAGTTCACATACAATTTTAATTTTTCTTTTACATTGCATCAAAAATTAATAGTTACATAAAAATCACTGGTAGAATCAACAAAATCAATACATTCAAGACCCGCCACATGATTGAGGGATCATTTTACCTATTATAACTTTGAACACGAAATAGAGATCATCTTAACCAATATAAAGGAGATCATTTTACTCATAACGATATATTTGATTATCGTCATAAAAACTGATTTTAAAATTCTATATACTCCAAAATGTGTTATAATATTATTAAAAGTCAACGGATGCCAAGAGCAAAACAAGCCGCCGAAGACTTGAAAATCACAAAAAATTAAACTTTATTTTAATTGAAAAAGATTTTACATCGCCTTAAATCTTTGTTCAACGCTTGATAACGGTCTCAGATTTGTGCAAATCGTTAAGTTATGACATAATCAAGAGGTATTGAAAAGATTGAAAAAAGCGGCGTGGGGTAGGCTGGAAAATGTTGTAAAATTTTTCTGTTAATTTTATGAAACTATAAATTTTTATCAATAGTAAAGTTGTAGAAAATTAATTCAACAATATTTTCTAACCTGTTCACTTTTTCTGTGAAACTAATATTTATAGAAATACTTGATATTGATTTTAGTTAGTGCTGGGCATTGATTCTTCTTCCAAGATGCGTGTTAAGTCTCTAACCTACACATATTTGCTTCATTTAATATTCACTTTTATATTCTGAAAAGTTTATGTTATGGACCATAATTGGTCACGTAAACAAGAACAGCTTGTTTTTAAAGCGTTTTACAAACAAAAAAGAACTTTTCCCCATTTTTAAATGGAACTTTTGATAAGGTATTTATATGTTTAATATGCATAATCCATTGAATTTATTAGTCTGCTTGTTAAAGTTTTTAAGTAAAACTATAATTTGATTATTAAATATATTTTAGCACAGTCATTGATTTATAATAACATAATACAATTACAATCAAAGAGTAATGGTAATAACATTCAAACATATATATCTTTGATATAATTTTAACCGCATTTAATTTGTATGTTGTCTGTATATTGATATGAGATTTGGTTTAGAATTACTTTCCAATACCGAGTGTTTCACCCGCCAGCACTCGCATCAATCGTTCTGCAATCTTCAGGCATGTGAAATTTCCTCACGCATTCTGCACATGTATCAAATTTTGTGCACGTTAAATATTCTTTAACTTTGTAAATAATAGCCCCTACATAATTATACCATGCATATATGTAATATGCAAGGTATACTAAGTATAGTCCCAAGTTTGTAACGCTTAAAAATATTGATGCTACGAACAAAATTTTTTCATAGAATCACCTAATTAGTCCATTTCCGGTTGTCCGTCTGTCCTGAGTTATCCTGTGGGCACGATAACTCAAAAACGAAAAAAGATATCGAGCTGAAATTTTTACAGCGTACTCAGGGCGTAAAAAGTGAGGTAAAGTTCGTAAATGAGCAGCATAAGTAAATTGGGTCTTGGGTCCGTAGGATCCATCTTGTAAACCGTTAGAGATAGAACAAAAGTTAAACTCAGTCAATTTTTGTTTTCACTTGTTTTATATACATTTGTTTTTTAATGCACTACATAACTAAAAAGACTGTGATTACGTGATTATTGAATGATATTTGAGAGAGCCAATAGTAGAGCAGAGAAATAATGTAAACGATTAAATTCATTTTAATTAATCCTTACATATTATAAATGTGAAATTTTGTGAGGATATATGATGAATGTATCAAACTAATTATAACTAAACCATAGGTATATATTTTAACTTACATGTCACATTTAAGAGTTACAAGAATTCGGCTATTTTTTATGAATTTATGAACTATGTTCTTAAAATCCCGATTATATACTGGCTTTCCATTTCTCTAACGGATTGTTTAAATCATTCTAACCAATCCGAACCAATTGCTATCCCCATATTATTATATGTTTCCCTATAAATATTTTTTTGTTTGCTTGTAACGCTTTCACGCAAAAACTACCGAAAGGATTAAAATGTAATTGTAAAACAATATAGCTCATACATCAAAATAACACATGAGCTATAATTTATAAATATATAATTTTAAAAAAATTAAATGTAATCTGACATTTTACTGCCTCATCTATGATCATAACTTTGAACCATAAATTAAAGATTTCTCTAAAAATTTAAAATAATAAATGAATTTTAATAAATTGATGGTCATCTTTTCTGATATACTCAATGAATTATGACTATTTTACTCTTAAAAAAATTGAAAACTGTGAGTATATTTAAGCTATGTAAAACAATCCCTTCGAGTGCTATGAAAGAGGGATAAGAGAGATCAAGAAAGCTAGAGTCTATAAAGCGGTGGTTGTTGCTTTTAATCCCACTGAAGCGGGCGGATATCAAGCGAGTTTCACTACATTTCTATCACAATTTTCTGAGTAAGGCTTATATTAAACTAACGAAAGTACACGAATAAACCCGAAAATTTCCCGAAAGTTGGTATTTTGTTACACCTTTTCTCTCGTGATGAGAGAAATTTTCACAATTTCTGAAGCACCTGCTTCAAATTAATAATAGAAAAATTTCACATATCACATACACTACTTGAAAAAAAAATTTGATCGAGCAAGAGCAAAATGCTTATGACGTGAGTGTTGACGAATTAAAAAATTTAAGACTATATCACATTACTAGTAAGTTTAGATTGGATTACTGTCTTTGGTCTTTAAATTGATTTTAGAGGCTAATGTTTAAAAAAAAGCTTGGATATGGGGCATTAGCCAAACTCATATTATTAATAATATTATGAAAAGGTATAAATATTTCCTCGAGTGACGCCCAATTCGGCTCTGCATGCAACAAATATGATCACCTATAAAAGCTTAAGGAAGCAAAGGCTGTTTTTTTGTAAACTTTAATCGAAATTAAATATTTAAGAATAATATAAATAGCTATGAATTTGGGCTCAAAGACATCGTGGCTTATGAAGCAAAAAGTCTGCTTAATGCGAAACGATACATGACGTTGATTCTCGTGGAATTTAATTTGGTAGTTGACAGATTAATTTCGTAGGGAAGTTCCATTAATTTTTGTTTTGTCAAAAATTTATATATAAATGAAAGAATAATTCATTCAAGTATAGTTAAGTAATTTTAATTTCATTTTTTTTATTAATTATTAATTAAAAATAGTTATATTTTTGAATAAAAAAAGTAACATGTTATTGGTTGTGACGTATTTATACCTTTTGAGGATTGATCCAATGGACATCACGCTAAATTCATATTTTTTGGCTTGTTTCTATGAAAAAGAACGTTATAATATAATGAAAGCAAGGTGAAACATAAACAATTTATCATCTTGCATGTTATTTTATCATTTCTCCTTGAGGTGGAGCTACTAAAGCGATATGTTGACATCACTGGCGTTTTAGAAAAATCATCTTCAATTGTAAAATTACATTAAATTAATTTTTTTTTAAATAGTGTCTGTTTCTTAGTAATTTTTCATTGATTTAAAAAAAAAAAAAAGTAAATTAAAAACCCGAAACTTCTCTATTGTGCTCTCTAATTATGTACTGTTATTTCACCAAAGAAACTATTCCAGAACAGTGCTTCGAAAATGAGTTAAATTGTACAATTTCTTATTACATACCTTCACTTTTCTCGCTGCAACACAAGTGGTATCGGATTTAAAGTTTCTGATAGGGAGCATATTATTGGTATTTTATTTTCACATATACGTAAAAAATATTTATACACATGCAATTTTTTTGTAAAGTTTCATGATTTTTAACCGAGGTTACTTCTTTTTAAACAATATATTGTTTAGTATTGCATGAAACTTAAATTTAGTGTTTAGACCATTAACTTGAAAACGAGACTCTACAGACTTTCCTAGTTTCATTAGAACCTGAGAAATAAAGTGAAATAATAAGTGAAAATGTCTTAAAAGGTGCTATTTTCCCGGTTTTCTCCCAAAATTTTTTAATAATATTATTCTTATTAATATTTTTGCAAAATTCTTTCAAGGGAAGCTAGAAAAAAATATTGGCTTTTTCACAGTTAAAAAATCATTGCTTCGGATGATTGGTAACGTTATAAAAAATTGAATTGCCTAAAAAAAGTTACTGCACCATATTTCAAAAAAAAGACCTTGATTTTCGGATTCAGCAAAAAAAATACGGCGAACACCATATATCGTTTTCGGTGAAGTCAACCGGCTACGAAAACCGGGTCAATGGCCGGAGTAAAGCCAATTGTTGTTTAAATGGCGAATGATTTTATAAATTGAAAAAATAAAAGTATTTTCCTTTTGTTACACCCTGTATATACATTCATTTTTTTTATATTAAATAAATAACACTGTTTATTTTCATTTATTTGCAATTTGACTATTTATTTTAAATATAAAAATGTTTAATAACAGAATGAATGTAATGGCTTTAAGCATTTTTCCAGAAATACGATAACTTAATTCCCATTTTCCTGTATACACATAAATGAGTAGTACGTGAACAATCCGTGGTGGGTACTGCTCTTAGATGTTAACCAATAATGTAAATTATGATGATCATTGATCAATTATCGTAGATTTCATATTCTACAACTTTACTATAAT
Source organism: Chrysoperla carnea (assembly GCF_905475395.1). Classification (NCBI taxonomy): domain Eukaryota; kingdom Metazoa; phylum Arthropoda; class Insecta; order Neuroptera; family Chrysopidae; genus Chrysoperla; species Chrysoperla carnea. The sequence goes on along the minus strand of NC_058341.1, from coordinate 60,557,069 downwards.
AACTCTATAAACTATTAACTTAGAAAAGTTAATATCCTTATATAAAAATATAAGTCTTACAACAGCAAAATGGTCTGAAGGTTTTTTAGTTTCGAAGCAAAAGTTTTAAAATTTTTCAATTTACGTGTTTTGCAAGTTAATCTTTTATTACTAACGAAAGATAATGTCAAGCTAAACTTGAGAGTCGGCCCCAACTTGGGTATCTAATTTTCGCCCAATATAAATATATTGAGCATGTTGTCTTCATCATGACAAAAAAAAGAGTTGCAGTAGGTACTCGGATATAAACTATTCTTTGAGAGTGGCTGTGGCAAGTCAGTAACATTTTATTGGCCAAAGATTCCAAAAATGTGAATATATATGCTTGTTTTGAAAACAAAGTTCTATGCAAATCCAAATGCCATGGAAGTTAAACTTGCGTTAACAAAATATTTTAATTAGTTACATGTGGACATGTGGATCTAAAGTCAGCCTATTGTATGAATGGCTTAAGCATCAGCCAGCCAGTTCATTAAATGTTATATTAGACGCTAAGACTGTATATCATTCTTATAAAGATTCATTCAGTTTTAAAAAGAGTCTGTGGTTTAGAGTTAACAACCCAGACTCTAGGTTGTTAACTGAACGGCTAATTAAGCTATTCGGCTGTGACATATACATTATATTGTTTTCTCTTATTATGACTTTACGTAAACTAACCCATTATTTAACTTATACTTACAAGTTTCTATATTTTATAACCGGAGATATCTACGCCTATGTCGAACGCTTAAACTTCTTATTATCTTAGCTACTTTAATTATGGTATAAGAAATAGATCCGAATTGCTCGTGATCAGTAGTCCTTCTAATGTAGTTGTCATTATATAAATGGAGTGTGGAGGAAAGCTGTGAAGGTGCGAGGATGAAAGTGAAAATTTGCTCGTGATATGTTATTTGTCCACCCTTTTTCCAATATAATTTGCGCCACCTAAGAAGTGAAAATTAAAGTGGTTGGATGGTTAGATTTGGCGGAGCATTAAACATAGACTAGCAACCCAAGACTTGATTTATTATCCTTACGCTTATAAAAAGATTGAAGAATCTAAGTATGGTTTATTAGACTGATGGAGCTTAGGCATAAATTAACAAAACGAAATTTCGTTTAATAGATTTGGTTTAGGATTGTGCAAGGACTTGAATAACCAGACTATTTATTAGCCTTAGAAATTGAGTTTTTTATCGACAAGCTTAGCATTTGCTACTAGTGACAGTTCTAATTCTATAAGATTATTTAGAGCTTAAGTGGCCAAACGGTCTAAGGCGGTCTAGACTTTGACCGTTTGTCCACTTAGATTTAGGTTGTGGATTCAAGTCCAGGCAGCGGCAGTGCGAATAGTTATAATTAATTGGGGCGGTAGAATTGATCACATTGTCGTCGCTTGGATAAGAACGAAGTAACCGACTCCACCCACATCATAAAAATGTAATTGTAAATATAGATGTAGTTAAATGAATAAAGATTAACAAATAATGATGTGGCTGGCCTCTGTTATAGGCGTATATGTCAGAGAAACGGAGGTTAAACCCCATTATTATTATTATAAGATTATATTTCTTTATTATTTTCTGACGAAATTTCGATCTACATAGTGGTGCAGTGTTTTAATCGTCAAAATAATTTTAAAAAATTTTCCTCAATTTGCGGAGAGAAATCACAACTTGTTATCAGGAAGTAAAAATAAAATGGATTTGATTACATTAATATCACGCGAATGGCATATTATTAGTAGTGTGTGTAATGAATTGTAAGCGACATATGTATAAATTTTATTACATTTAACGACTTTACTACAGGTACATTCTCTTCTCTTCTCTGCTTGGTGAATAGTTTAAAAAATAAAATTTTTATTCGTTTTGTGTACTTTAAATCAAAGAGAGGAAAAATTTATTAAAATATGTTTTTATTTAAAAATAAATTTGACAGTGATTTACACTGAGTAACATAAAAAATTAGACTGACCTAAGACTGAATAGAAAATTTCGTAAAATATTAATATGTTTTGATAACATCTCCCTGTTTTCATAATCAAAATCTTGTTATAAAAAGGCAATATTTGATTTTTTATTTGTAATCCATAAACTCAAAAACTACTGGACCGATATTAAAAATTCACATTTTTAGAAAATCGGGATTTTGTAAATATCATGCAATTTGTTCGTGGTACGCTAATTGCGATCAGAAAAAACATAATTTCGTAGGAAATAACTCGATAACCGTTAGATAGTTTTATATTTAAAGAAGTGAAAACAAACAATTGACTGAGTTAATTGTTGAAACACCATGTATAGACATTGTTAATTACGCAATCGTTTGTTTTTGTACGTCATGTAAGTAAAGAAAAACAGCCACACTGAGATAGCCATACATGTGCTATTCCCATATAATTCATACTATATAATTTGCGCCCTTAACGGTAAACTGTGATGTTTACGAAAAATGTTTCAAGCAAAAGCTGTTAATTTTTTATGAGGAACATTTTTTACATTTAGACTTTTGTTCTATCTCTATAAATCGTTATTAATGCAGCTATTACAAATAACTTGCATAAAATCACCCACAAAATATTCGCACCACGAATTTTCAATGTCAATTTTTTAGAATTTTACGAACGACTTCAGGCCATTTGGAAAACATTATCGAGACTCTTAACGAAGCTCTGCCACTGTTTTACATTTGGTGTTAGGTACATTTAAGTTTTTATGGGTTATGAGGCAAATTTAATCTACCTAATTTTTATGGCTAAATAAAGGAAAAATAATTGGAGTTTTTATGGTTATTGCATCTAAGATATGCATCCAATATGTAAATGTTGGGGAATTTAAGACACAAGTAAATTTGACTGTTTTAGCACATAATAAATTTGGAAAATAGTTTCTGCTGTGAAATTTAGAAATTTTGAAAACAAGATCAAACGGCAATGTAGTAAAAACTCTAAATGATTTTTTAAGATTTATAGTTGTCGATGAAGTCGATTATTTAGTTGTAGCTTATTTTAATTTTTTGCAGTATTTTTACGAAAAGCCAAGTGTCTCATATTATCTGCCAAACAGTATAACAACATAGAAGTTCCTCTCTAGGTAGTTAATCTCATTTCCTGATGGATTTATTATATAACTGTAGACATGCTAAAAAAAATAAAATAAATGTACATGTGCTTTTTATGATGTTAGCATAAAAATTTGTTTCAATTGTTTCAATTATCTTTTATTCAAACGTAATTCACCTGTAGAACTTTTTCCCGTGTATATTTTAATTTGACAAGTGTTATGGTATATGTCAACTTTGGAGGCCTCGTTTTTTATTTTTACTTCTTGAATTCAATTCACTTCACGGATTTTTAATTTTATAGATGTTATTTTTCCAAATGCTACAGTGCTAGTTCAAAATTTTGTAATAAGAGAAAAGCGAATTTTTCATGAGCAATAATTTTAAACGTTTCATGCCTTTACTTTTTTATTTCGTTACCCCATGATCTTGCAAATTTTATTTATAATAATTCATTACTACATTTTGACTATTAATTGTATAAACTGTCTTATATGGCTCGAAGTTGTAAATTATTTGTTCATAATTTAATTTAGGGTTTCATCGCATGGTCAATGAAAGATATCAATTGAAAGCGAATCAAGATAATAAGCGTAGACATACATTATCATTGCGTGATCAATTTTAATCGACTTAGTCATTTTTTCTCTAAAGGGTACATTTTTTTCATAAAAATGTGTCCTATAATAGTTTCGTCTTTGAAGGAGAGCAAACATTTCCGATAGCAACATGACGAAATGGTCAAATTCTTCAAATTTTAGCTTTTTTAATACTTTTGGTGTCTCGTGACTTGTCTGTGTTTCTTCTTGCGTTTTCCAACTTCGCTAAAAAAAAGTCAAAGACAATATAAGCGATCAAAACAAGTATAGGCGAGCTGGATATTACTTGTGTAATATATATATGTATGTTTTATATCGTCTATATTATTACTCTAGCAAGTTTTGTCCTGCCCCCTTATCTTCCTTATTCCTTAGTCAAATTCCATGATTCGCCCCTCATTTTCAATTTTATTATGACTAGATTTGACGTAAAATATACTCACGGTCTAAAAATGTACTTAGCAAAAAAAACGCTAGACAAATAAATTGAACGACAAAATATCATAAATTTAAATAATAAGTTTATTAGCAAACATTGTAGTTTTTATAGATGCTCTATTAATACTCAAAACATTATTCGAAACACATGTTAGTTGTTACAGATGCTCTCCTAATAATGTAAACATATAATTACAATTTTTAATACATGTTCTCCTAATATTAATTTAAGGAATTTTGACTTTTTTCACTCTTTTTCTACAAAATTTGTTGTTGTTTGTTGTTTTTACACACGGGTTACGGTAACTACGGGAGCGAATTTCCCTACGGGTCCAGCTAGTTAGTATACTTATAACATGTTAAATTTATTGTAATAAACACGGAGCCATTCAACTAGCTATACGCACAAAGAGATACTTATTTGGTAAGATGGGAGTGCGGAAATGAGTGCTTCACTTCAACTAACTTTGGCGGGTATATTCGGAGAGGCTACTCCGCGAGAGTGTAGGCCTGGGTCGTATTTTAAAAAAAGCAAAACGAATTTTCTAAAAAACATGGAATTTCAATTTAAAAAAGTTGACATCCATTTGGCCTCCGAACCAACTATTTATAAAAACCCTGCTGTCGAAAATGGTTTTCTTCATCCAACTGATGAAACCTTTTAACGAAATATTTTATTTTAAAAAATGTTCCCCTTAAAAAAATGTCGATTGGGTCGATTAAAATGGCTCACGCACTATATGTTTTTGCATAACTCATTAAAATGATCCGGCAAAACAAGACAACCTCGATATTTCGTTTTCGCGTGCTCAACTCTAACCAGTGCTTAGTTTCAAATTAAAGAAGGAAAAATACTGAACCTCAAACCCGAAAAAACAAACACAATCCTAAATGAATCAAATTTTATGTAGTGTATCGATTGTATGTACCTACAAATTATTCAAAATATTTCGTTGCAATTAAACACCATGGGAATGGTTACATATGCTATAATTTTAAATATTTAACCAAATAAAATTGTAAAGTGTATATGCTACCGACAATGTATAAATAAAATTGTATATGTTATCGGCAGTAAGAGAAAGTTTCGTAACCCTTTTAAACTTATATTGAAATTACCCTTTGAAATTTATATGAGTTCAAGATGACCTCTCGCGCTGCCCCTTCAATTCTATGTTTTTTTATAAATGGAGATTTTGCTAATATATTGTTACTTTAAGGACGTTCATGCGTGTACCTGTTTTGCTATGTGCGTTCATAGGGAAACAGTATGTAAATTTTAAAGAATTTTAAATTAGTAGAAAATAAAAATTTTTTTTGAAATTCTATTAAAAGTTTAAATAATAGTTAACTGGTAAAAGTTTCAAGTATGGTTATCGATATAATTTTTGAAAAATATCGATTTATATTTTCCATTTAGTCTCATGTTAAACCTTACTTTTAGTCACTTTTTAAACTTAAAATTTAATGAAATTAATTCGATAACAGGATATTTTTCCTGTTTTAAATCATAGAAAATCATTTAAACTATCGCTTTATCATATTGTTTTTAATTTCTCTACTAATATCGTTGACGCATGAACGTCCTTAAATAAGCTTACACGTCAAAGGGCGTTATGAGTCCTAGTGGATATCCTATTTAACATCAATAAGTTTGCGAAAAAAGAGCGTACGACTATGTTATTGGGACTTAGACGACCTTATCCTTAAAATTGCTTGTTTTTTAAGTCCTAACGCATTGAATCAATAATATATTAAACAATATCTAAATTGTTAATATTACCTAGTTTGGAAGTAGGTATGTTATTAGTTTTCAAGCATAAATTTACTTTAAATTAGCAAAAAATTATTATTTAATGTTCCTTTTACGTCAACCAAACATAGTATTTGACCTAAATGTTTTGGTATATAAGATTTATTCAAATTTTTAGAAATTATACAGTTAATATTTGAAACTTCTTTTAACGGCAGACTGAACACTGAATCAATCAAGATTCACAAATTAAAATCCGACTTGAGAACTGAACAAATTGTATTTTACCTAATTATAACAAAGTGAAAATTAGTATCATACTAAATTAAATTATTTACAAAAATGATAGTGCATAAATTCTTTCCTTGAATTAAGATTTGCGTGGTGTATATGTTTATGTCATACCAGAAACAAGGATTTAATACCTCGTTCTTTTTACAGTATTTAAGGACTCTCCTGGTGTGTGTGCGATGATTTGTGCTGTTAATTTAATAATAAACTTTTAAACAGACTGTTTTTAAATCATTAGGATTCAAAAAAAAAATCGTACCAAATTTTTACATAATTCTTGATATTTATCTTGAAATTTTCTTTCAAAGGAGCTATCACACGACTCCTCTTTTTAAAAAACTTACTCCAATGCTACCGCCCCCATGAGGGGACTATGTGAGATGTCGTTAAACTAACTATATTATCGTCACCTTAAACTTATTTTAAATTCAATTTTACTCTTGTATTATGTGACTCCACTGACTCATTTTAGTCACTGATTCACGGGTTGGCCATACTTTAAATGGGGTCGAGTTAGTCTGGTTTTGCAGGTATTTGCCTGTTTGGTTAACTCTGTTATTGCGTCCATTCACTGATCCTCATAAAATCTGCGAAAAGCTTAAAAATCGTTGATAAGATTTTGTTCAAGCTAATCACATCTAATCAAAATTATGCTAACGTGAGACTTGCGGTAAATACACGATAGTATCCGTATAACCTCATCTTTTTTTTATTAGTTTTTTTTTTGTTAACTTTTCCATGTACACTTGTTTTGCGTTTTTTATTTGTTTTCATTAGCTGGTAGACGATTTCCTTGTAAAAAGTCAACTGTTACTATCCCAAGACAGGGAGAATATACTTTAACTAGCAATGGTTAACTCTGACTAGCACATGTTGATCAAATTTCAACACTTTTCGGATTTAATCATCTTTTACTGACAAAACCAGTAAATGTCGACTTTATCTAGAAAGAGTCAACTCTTACTGGATGGAGGATCAACTAAACCTGTAATATATGCAATGACTAGCGATTCTACACAATACTTGCATTATGTAAATTACCGGTAACATATACAAATCTGTTATAATATAATGCAATAGAAAAACAAATTCTATGCTATAGTTGTTCATTTGTGATACAAAATTATGTTACTGCGAAATTCGCCATCACAATTCCATTGTATACATATTTGAATAATTCAACTCGATAGACACATATTTTGAGTATTAGACCAGATGATTTGGGAATTAACATTTTAAGGAGATTATATTTTTTTAGATGCAATGAATGAGAATCATGAGAATAAAAATATCCTTCCGTTAGGTAATATATTGTACACTGCAAAAAAATTCTTAATATCGACCAATTTGTATGAAAGTTTGTTTGTATGAAAGTAATATACTGTCTAACAAATTTCAAATATTTTTATTTTGAAATGCAATATAGTTTTCAACAATCTTTTGAATTTTTTGATTGGTGCTACCACTTATAAATATTATAACAAAATACTGATGTGATTGTCCCTACCATATGGCCAGGTTTATTAGGTTTATTTAAAAAAATTACATTTCTTCGAGTCATATTTGAACCAGCGACATATAAATTGCAATTGATTTCAGTGTTTTAAGTCCACTGCTGTACCGACTACGCTACTGATGCAATTATATATTTACAGAAATATGCTATATATTATAAAAATGATCAATAAGTTTATTTCAAACTCACTGTAAGTTAGTAACAACAATATTTATGTAGTTGATTCGCTTTTTTAACACGTCTATATATTCCAACTAAGTACAATTTTATTTTCCACCGATAAAATGCATGACATTAAACTAAAATCAATCTCTTTCATGGAAGTAATGATTTTGTTTATTAAACCTCAGTGATTTTGTATCAATGAATTTATATTTTAAATTCAATCCCATTCTATTGTCATTACAAATATTTGGCTGTACTTTTTTCAATCATTAGGAAATTGTTTGAAAGTATTTTTACTTTATTTCAATATAAAACGGCCAACTACGGGATGAGATTGTCATTATTTTAATTTTTTTCAGTCTACCAGTACCTAATTGAAAGTAGCTTCAAATTCTCAAATAACTTGAAGATAACTAGAATATTGTAAAGAAAGTTATCAGAAGCAATATTAATTATTAATCTGTATGAATGTGTGGATAATCACGGAGGCTGTGGTCCACAACGAAAAGACTAAGAATATTCATACAAACTTCAAACTTCATACCAACCGTTACATTTAAAAAAATATAATTATTATTAAAAAGAAAAATTTTTAAAAAACCGTTAAGTTTTAGGACCAATTATGCAGTCTCCGCCATCATCCACACATTCGTACCGGCCAATGATTAACAAATGATAGTTTTGGATGCAGGAGAACCTAAAATATGTTCAATCACAAAAATAGGATTTTTATTTTTGTTCAAAATATTGTTTACGACATTGTTCAAGGGTATCATCTTACACCATAAATTTTGAATTAATCCCAAGATCGTTTTCAGCCAAAAATAAAATTCATCTGAATTATTTACGAAATGTCAGCGTTCATATTGCCTGGTTTATATACATTGCAGACAGATATACACAGATACAAAAATAAATCTATCGAACTTTTTTAGGTTTGATTAATATAGAAACTAATCGAACCGTTAAGAATTACATTAGTTTCTATTGTGAATTTTTGTTTTGTTATTAATTTTTAAAAACTTTTGTTCAAAACATGTATGTATAATAATTATAAACAATTTGTCACATAGGTAGTAACTATGTAAAAATGTAAAAAAGTATGGATATGGCAACTGTTCAATGTTCAATATCATTACTTCAAAACTGTTATTTATTAGATTACAAGTCTTTCAATCTACTAAAAATATATTTTTCTAAAAATTATTAACAATTTCCATTAGTGAGAACATTTTGTAAAAAAACATTTCCACTTTATAAAATATTCGCCTTGTATACGCCTCCTGTAATGTTTGAGCTTTTTGGAGCATATACCGGTTGTCCCACGGTGACCGCTCATTAGCAGTTTCTGGAGACATAGTTTCTGGAGAAGGCATAATAGAAATCTGCAAATTGTTAATCCATCATAACTGCTTCGGATATATCCGCCTAAAATATTTTCAGTTTTGTGACACTAAAATAGTTTTTTTCAAATGGAATGCCCTATTTATTTTTACATCACTGGCTTAAGTCAATAAGTCTGAGTATCTTTTGTAATAAAGTGACCCCTCTTAATCTTTCAGATTTTACGAGAGAAACGATATTTATTGGAAATTTTGATGCAAATGGACGTGTGGAAAAAAGGCTGTAACTTCCGTACTAAATTAGGTAGAACGTTCATGGCTTATTAGAGAGCAAATTTTTTTTGCAATCATTTTTAGTTTTGAAAATAACCTTACTGGCCAAAGATTTCATATGTACTCCAAGCTAATTTGGTTACTTAAATTCTTAAAGGTTAAGTTGTGTGTTTCTAATTTTTATAACATGTATATATGTAATACTAAGGTATACTAAGTTTAGTCACAAGTTTGTAACTCTGAAAATTATTGGTGCTACGAAAAAAATTAGGGTATACGTGTTCATATTATCATGTTATTAGTCCATTTCCGGTTGTCTGTCCGTCCGTGCGTCCGCCCGTCTGTCAACTCAATAACTCAAAAACGAAAAAAGATATTAAGCTGAAATTTTTACAGCGTACTGAGGGCAGAAACAATGAGGTCGAGTTCGTAAATGAGCAACAAAGGTCAATTGGGTCTTGGGTCCGTGGGACCCATCTTGTAAACCGTCAGAGATAGAACAAAAGTTAAAATGTAAAAAATATTCCTTTTAAAAAAATAACTAACTTTTGTTTGAAATATTTTTTCGTATACATCACTGTTTACCCGTGAGAGCGCAAACTAGGCGTAAATTGTATAGTATGTGTTATATGGGAATATCAGTTATATACATGTATGTATGTATAATGTGATAGAGTAATCAAAACTGTCTTTGCATGGTGTTTCAACAATGAACTCAGCCAATTGTTTGTTTTCACTTGTTTTAGATAAAAATGAGACTTAAGGATATACGAGCGCCAGGGCAATTTTAGTTTTTTTTTTATATGAAGTCTAAATCAATTCTGAAAATTTATAGGGGATTTTAAAAGTTTTTTATTGCTTTGATAATGAATTCTCATTTACATTATTATCAGAAATATTAAAATTTTTAGTAGTGTTTATGTTAAACCGTTAAAGATAGAACAATATATTTTCCGTTATCGATAACTTAGCCTTAACAATTTTTTTTAATGCCAAGATAAAAACGTTATAATTAGATAGGTTCATTTTTCTAAACGATTCTGTAATTAGATAGACATTAAATACCTTCTTTCGCACAATGACATACATCAATGATACTGATACCTCATGACAGTTATCACTGTTTTTAAAAACAAAAACAGGATATGTATCACTACATATTATAAAACAAAGTCGCTTTTTCTGTCCCTATGTCCCTATGTCCCTATGTCCCTTTGTACGCTTAAATCTTTGAAACTACGCAACGGATTTTGATGCGGTTTTTTTTAATAGATAGAGTGATTCAAGAGGAAGGTTTTTATGTATAATACATCCATATTATAGTAAAGTAAGGGGTTGAAATAGGGGTTGAAAGGGATATGCTTCAAAAACTAAAAAAGTTGTGCATCGATTAAGCTCAAATGTTGACACGATATGCAACCAGCTTCAAAGATCTATTGTTTTTATCTACTTTTAACCTTCTGAGGGTAGAAAGGTGTAGCGAGAAAGTGGGAAGGAATTATCGAATATTTACAAATATACCTAAGTAGGGTATCAAATAAAAGAGCATGACGTGTACATTACAAAACTGTTATCCAAGGAAAGGAAATGTGGAGGGAGGAGTGCAAGTGGGGATGTTGCCCAGCAAAGCGGGTAGTTCACAGCTAGTCTATAATATATAAATCATCTATGGCATCAGAAATGTACCAGCTAAATAAAACATTATGTTATTTTTATAAAATTTGCATTATGAGAGGAATACACTTACAATGATTTAACTAGTGCAAATCTATTAACGAGGAGATATCTATTCAAAAAGGTATATGCAAATAATTATCTATATTGCAAATATTAAAATAATTATTATTTTAATTTTAATGTGTGTAAACTATTTAACCTAGGGATAAAAAATTCTATAAATTATTATTTTTTTAATCGTTTGATTTTGTAATATTATTTTATGAAATGTATTCATGTTATAGTAATAATATTCATAAAATGATAAATAAATTCATGTATCCAATTATCATTATCATGGTACTATTACTTGAATACAGAGCAAATAAAAAACCGAGGCAATTACAATTTTCTAGAATATTCTAGAATTCAAGTACTGTAATAGAATAATAGGACCGTTTTCTTTACATCCAGCTGGCAGATTCTTTCACCGTAAAGTTAGCTGGCAAAACCTTATTTTCGCCTTCACGGGTAAACAGTGATTTTTACGAAAAAATGTTTAAAACATAAGTATAGTTTATTTTTTACAGGGAACACTTTTCATTAAAACTTTTGTGTTATCTCTCTTTTCTTCTAACGGTTTACAAGATTGCTACGAATCCAAGACTCAATTGATTTATGTTCGCTTATTTACGAATTAAACTCACATTTTACGTCGTGAGCATGCTATAAATAGCTTGATATATATTTTCTTTTTGGAGTTATCGTGTTTATGAACGAAAAATCTTTTTTTCGGTTTTTCTGGATTTTCAACAGTTTAATGAAAAATAAACCATACACATAGACCATTAAAAAGATTAGACCATTACAAAGTATAAAAATCCAAAAAAACATCAAGAGGATTTTTCGCTGAAAAATGATTAATTTTAACGGAAAATTTGAAAAATCTCTAATAAAAAATTATTTTCCAGTTCCATAAAAAATTGAATACACTTTCACCATGTTTCATGAAAATTGAATGTTTATTGCAGGATAAAAAAAATAAAATCGAAAAAAATAGAAAAGTACAAGTTCCCGTACAAAAGTTTTTCAAATTTTCATGATCAAAAAGTTTTCTGCTGAACGTTTTTCGCTAGGAGGATATTTTTCTCCTTAAATCGCAAAAAACGATTCTAACCCCTTAAATCAACCACCATTTCCAAGGGTCTCGAATTTATATGTTTTACACCCCAAACTAACATATCCACCAAGTCACTTCCTGTTAGTAATTTATTTGTCTCAAAACCTAACTACATTACCTACACTAATGTATAAAATAATTGAGATAATTTTATGCTATTTTTATACCCTGTATATATGAAATATATAAGGTGGACCATCTTATATAGAATTACTGTAGCAAGTTTTTTTCTGTCCTACCCTTATCGTCCTTATACCTTTATCAAGTTACATGATAAAGTCACCCCTCATGTTCAAGCTTATTATGGGTAGTTTGTACCATTTTAAAAATGTACCGCTTAGGAAAAAAATTAGAGAGATAAATAATGCTAACAGTTTTTTAAAAGGCAAACATGTTATTTTTTACAGATGCTCTCCTAATACTTCTAGACATATAATTACTATACAAGTTCTCCTAATATTAATTTAACAATTTTTTTCACCACTTTTGTACGAAATTTATTGTTTGTTGTTTTTAGTCACTGGTACAGGGAAGCCGCGGAAGATCCTAAAAGTTAAGAGGTAGAATAACTCTTTAAATTAGAAAGTTGACCCTCATAAAAGAACTAACATTTTTTCAGCTTTCGGAGAAAAATGCAACTATATGTCCTTATTTAATCGAAAGAAAATACGCTAAATTAATGAAAAACTCTTTTTTTTATGGATCTTTATTTATGGTTTTTTTCGTTTTGGTCGATGCTTAGTGCTATTCTTATACATTCTTATCGCCGTTAACTTTATTTAATTATCAACAACAAAAAAGTTTTAATTTGTATGTCAATGATTTCTTTATGTATGATGACGGAGTAACATTTAGATGACGGGCGAATATCATTTATGAAATTTATGAAATGAATTGTTAAAGGTTGGTTTTTGATGCATTTAATTAACACCGAAAAAATTAGCAGTAATTGACTATAAATCAAAAATAGAAAATACCTACTCTATCAATTGATAAAAACTATATTGTAAATAGTAAATTTTTTTCCGCCAATGTTAATTAAAAAATACTAGATTACAAAGAAACATAATTTTTTTATAATAGTTTAAGTTTTTATCTATCGTATAGTGAAGTTTCAATCATACTTTACCGAGTAAATTTTTGTGAAAAATTTTTCAATAATGTAATAATGTAATCTTACGAGAAAGTAGGACCTTACTAACTTTGTTTGAATTATACTACCAGTTATCGATTAGACGGATAGAAAAAAACTGAAAATTAGTTTTTCGAAATATTCAGGTTTCTGTTTTTGCACAAAAGTATACACTTTACTGTGAAATTTTTTGAGAAACAAATAATAAACTTAAAAAAAATACTAGCAGGAAGGTAGGAAGAAGATACTTTAAGACAGTATTTTCTTGCTTTACTTTAATTTTTAAGAAGATAAATACTTATTTTTTTAAATTAAAGAGGTTCTTTCGCCGCCAATGTTAATTTAAGAAATGCACAATTTACTTCCAGCCAGAGAAAGGGCTACCTTAAATTGATGCACTGGCTCTTAGGAGTCTTAGTTTTCTGTTCTCTCCATCTTCAGTTTTTGTTCGTTTCTCCAAGCAGCATTATAAAATTTTCAAATACATTGTAAGAATATCGATTTCATATAATAATTAAAAACTCGTTTAACGCTTATCATACTCATACACTGAACATGGATTCAAATAATAATATTTCTTAGTTATGTTAATTTTTTATTATCTTTTATTTTTATTATATTTTTTGCATAATAGTACAACCAATGCAGACTTTGAGCTTTAATTTCTCGAGCTCGGTGAATTTATAGAAATAATATTATAAATAAATAATTAATAATATTATAAATAATTAGTATCGTATCAATCACAGAAACGTTATAAAATAGAAAATAACTATAAAAAAGTGAAAACAAACAATTGACTGAGTTCATTGTTGAAATACCAAGGATAGATTGTGTACACTGTCAATTTATACATACATAACTGATATTCCCATATAATACATACTATATAATTTTCGCCTAACTTTCGCCCTCACGGGTAAACAATCATGTTTACGAAAAAATGATTCAAACAAAAGTTGTTTTTTTTTTTTAATAAGGAACGGTTTACATGATGGATCTTACGGAGTCAAGACCTAATAGACCTATGTTGCCTATTTAACTCGACCTCACTTTTTATGTCCTAAGCACGCTGTAAAAATTTTAGCTTAATATCATTTTTCGTTTGTTGAGTTATCGTGTTGACAGACAGACGGGCAGACTGACAGACGGACAAACAACCGAAAATGGACTAATTAGGTGATTTTGTAAACACCTATACCAAAATTTTGTTCGTAGCATCAATATTTTTTGGCGTTGACAAACTTGGGACTAAACTTAATATACTACGATATATTTCATATATACATGGTATAAAAACGTTTTGTCGTATATAAAAAAATTCTATCTTAATTAAGTTTTAGATGGCGTAATAACACATTTTCGTTTTCTATTCGAATTTCGAACATCAAATTATAACTGAGATATACTTTTGGCTACTTTTAACACCAAGTACTATTTTAGAACTACCTGTTCCTACTATGTGCGTATCCCCATATTTAAAAGTTTAGCGCAGATAACTCGAAAGCAGTACATTCGATCAAGAAAAAGACGATGTTTTAAGTTACATTATAAAATATTCCGGAAAAATGGATATTATTTGCAAAAGGGTATAAACCTACTTTATAGGACGTAAAAAGATAATAAAAGTGAGCTGTATGAAATATCATTTGTATGATAGTTCTCGGAGCTATAACATGAAGAAACTTGCTTCCTAGTTTCTTGGAAGACAAAATACTTTATTCAATGCCATAGCCATAGCTCAGAACATGTTGTATTTATAGAAACGAAAAGTAATCGAATCTCTTTGATTTCATACTTTTTTCGATTATATTTGCGGTTTTTGAAATATCCTCGAATTCTATTAAGATTTCACAAAGCGTATATGTATATTGTACAGAGTGTTTTAAGTTGAACTATATGCTTGAAACTCTAAAAATAACTATTATCGATAAAAATGCTTGAAGCGAAAAAAGTTAAGTCTGTAGGCGCACATCTGATGCAGAATTTAAACTTGTCCCAGGTTTTCAAGCTCAATGAAAAGTTGACTCTACTCCATAACGGGATATGGATAGATGATCAATTTCAATTAGAATATTGTTATTGATTGAAAAAGTAACATTTTTTTATCGAAACATTAATCGACAAACCGCACACCTTAGGTAGTAACGAACTGAAAACTTTTACCCAAAATTTTTTTTTCTTATCAAAATTCTTGTTTCGTATAATTGTTTATTTCCAAAAAAAATTTGGTTATTGGTTATTTGGTTAAACCAAGTGGTTATTGCTTTTCTATAAAGACAATTTTTGTTAAAATTGAATGAAAAAACGCACAAAAAGTCAATCTAATGCTATCAATTACTGTCTTAACTATTCACTTTACAAAAAAATATTTAAAAAAAAAATGATTGCGTATTTATAAAGAACAACTTTCTAATTTAAAGTGTTCATCTAATGTTTATCAGTTATGAATCAGAGTGAAGTGTTAGTTGAACCTGAAAACTTAGATCGAATTCGATGCCGGTATAAGAAGTGTGCCTTTGAAACTAACATTTTTCTTTTGAAGCTTTTTTTTCCATTAAATTTATTTATATCTATATATATCTCAGTCAATTTTTATACTGTAATAAGTCGCTAGAAAAATTTAATGCAGAATTATGTCAGCTACAACTTTTTCTCAATGAAAGCATACTTTTTTCATTTATTTAAGAAAAACCAATTTTTAAATGCATATTTTCCATTTTCGAAACTTTCTAGTTTTGCTATACAAGATCATTAATGTTAATATTTTTCATTTCATCATTGTCATACTTTTCAAGCTCTATCGAAGATTTTTGCTTGTATTGCCCGTACTATCAGTAATATTATTACTAGAGGTATGGTACATACCTACCTAGTACAAAATGTGCAATTAAACAGATAGTATCGTATAGGTTGTTGTTGGCGTTATATTATTATTATAATGTTAGGCGGTGTGGTTCATTTATATGTTCATTATCATACCATTATGGCTAGTTCACATTAGTGAGGCATCCACGATTATATATATAAAGTGCTTAAAGTATTTTGATTGATTCAGAAGAACCTAACATTTTATCATTGTGTAAAAATGATAAAATGAATTTTCTCTACGACCGAGAAATATAATGGATTAATAGCCAGGCCAAAAAAAATTCGTAACATTTAACTGATTTACTGTCATAACTGTTATCTATATGCTATATACTATCTGTATAACAATTTCAGCTTTAATAAATTCATTTAAACACCACTTCAATCGTAACTGAATCTTATTTATTTATTATACATATATAAGGGCTGACTGATCAGCCCTGTTCTAACAACTAACTGACTGACAGTCATAACTGTTATTTATGTGCAATATTCGATCAGTATAACAATTTTCAACTTTTGTAAATTCATTTAAATACCACGGAAATCATAACCATTTCGATAGTATATATCTGACCCTATTCCATCGTTCGCTTGACTGACCGCAGTATGTGTGCATACACAACTACTATAACCAATTATCAAATAATCAGCTTTAGTAAATTCAAGGAATTTCTTTTGGCCTGGCTCTCCTATTATAAATAGTTTAATACACCACTCAATTTTAACCAACCAAATTTGCAAAATAAATGTCAAAATCTGAATTAGTTACTATAGTAACTTTTAAATGCTGCTCAAAATTTTCTCAATAACTCATGATATATTTTAAGTGATGATTAATTTTTATTTGCACATTTTAGAGGCGTAGATAAAGTTTTGTGCAATATGCGTATGATAACGCATTATAAACTGTATTTCTGTCATTACCCAACTCGTACTTCGCCCTCGAAGTGCAATTTTCCCTTGTGTACGTCAATAATACTCCTACCCCACTTGGATCGTAAATAACTATTGCTTGTTTTTAGTTATGCAGCAAAGCAAAAACGACGTTCGTTCTTTTCTCAGTTGCTGACGGAATCAATCTCCTTTCCATCTTTTGGTCAAATGAACGGTGTTCGGACTGGCTAGCAGCAACAACATTAAAAAGGTTGAATTTGCAATAATCAAATATAGAGCAAGAGCCCACCGTAAAATAGCTAGCCGATAAGCAGACTGGATGAAATATATTTTTTCCTATATAATTAACTGTAGGCATTACAGAAATCATTTAGTGCCAGGCGTGGCGCGGTTATTTTTATCTTCAAAATTTTTGAAAATGGAATTTTCTTATGTACTAACTATACCTACAGCCTAACACCTTCAAATTAATGGCAAACTCTTCTATTTATCATTATCAAAAAATATTTTATCAAGTGCCTCGGTTTACCAGGTATTTACGAGTTGGCACGGATCGTTCAATTATCTTTTCCGCGCGTACTAACTATACCTACTCGTTAACACCTTCCAATTAACGCCAAATTATTCCTTAAATATTAATATAGTAAAAAAAAATCAAGTGCCAGGTATATATAAGGATTTAATGCCTGGCACGACACTTTATATTTTGTTATTCCCTATGCTATTATATATAAAACCTATTGGATTTATTTTATCATAATAATCTTATTAATCACTTTCATTCATTCTGAAGTAAAATTTTGTTAATTTTAAAGTATGAAATCATTTTATATATTTGTCATTTAGATTTAAAATGCCATTTGTACATTACTGAATGGAATGAATATGTGAATGCTACGACTATGGTTCTGCTAAACACCTGGAACGCTCCTTTTCCCAGGTACGCTGCATTCAAGTAATTTTTGGGACCTCCTGTTGCTCATTGTCATAGATGGGTCTATGCTTCATCTATGTAGATGAGAGAGATCTCATAATATTGAATAAAGATAGATAGAGATGCCGTTTGGGACCGATGCTAGCGTCCTACGTGTCAGTTTGAAGGCTAGCCCTGCAACAGTACACACGCATATTTTTCGAGCACGTGCTATTTTTGGAGTATTTTTGTAATTTCTTTGTGAAAAAATAATTCAAATTAACAAACATGACGAAGTGTTTTTTGTGTGGAAGTGGTGATAATTTGATACCCTTTGATGAGGCACATTTTGAGAAAGCTAGACGTATGTTTATGTTTCGAAAACTTAAAAATCATAAATATTGTGATCTTGATTTTCCTGCGACGATGGAAAATGCTGCTCATCACTCCGCTTGTTACGGAAAATTTGTTGTCCTCAAAGCTAAATATAAAGAAGATTATAATATGATGCTACAGCGTAATGCCGTAAGTATAATTAATGTATAAGATATAATGTAATGTAGGTGTTCTCTATTAGTATTGTAATTAAATCATAATTTCAACAAATTTTCAATAAATAAAAAAATATTATTATAAAAATATGTTGTATTTGTTATTTCTCGTAAAACTATAGATCTCAGCAAACGTAGAGCTCTGGGAAGGTGATTTTACAGAGCTGAAGCAGTTACAAAAAAAGGTAATTATATTAATATCATATAATTGGAGTGTAAAGATGTGATTTGTATTGTGCTGAACAGAATTCTGTACCTCAGAATGAATGAAAGTGATTAATAAGATTATTATGATAAAATAAATCCAATAGGTTTTATATATAATAGCATAGGGAATAACAAAATATAAAGTGTCGTGCCAGGCATTAAATCCTTATATATACCTGGCACTTGATTTTTTTTTACTATATTAATATTTAAGGAATAATTTGGCGTTAATTGGAAGGTGTTAACGAGTAGGTATAGTTAGTACGCGCGGAAAAGATAATTGAACGATCCGTGCCAACTCGTAAATACCTGGTAAACCGAGGCACTTGATAAAATATTTTTTGATAATGATAAATAGAAGAGTTTGCCATTAATTTGAAGGTGTTAGGCTGTAGGTATAGTTAGTACATAAGAAAATTCCATTTTCAAAAATTTTGAAGATAAAAATAACCGCGCCACGCCTGGCACTAAATGATTTCTGTAATGCCTACAGTTAATTATATAGGAAAAAATATATTTCATCCAGTCTGCTTATCGGCTAGCTATTTTACGGTGGGCTCTTGGACTAATATTGAGGTCATCAATCGAGATAAAAACTACCCTAGTGACCAAGTGGACCAAAATACACACGGTGTGCCATTAAGATAGGTTGAGTAGTTTTGTAGATCAAGCAAACAATTGATTGAGTTAAAAGTTGAAAAACCCTGTATAGAAAGGGTTGAATGTCAGTGCTAGCATTAAAAAGTAATGTTCTGCCATTAATGATGGAAATAGAAACAGACCATATAGTCGCAGAAACGAAACACTAAAAACGGTCAAATTTCGAAAAGTTTGAACTGTAAGTCAGGAAATTTTGTGATTTAAATTAACCGTAAATATACTAAATTCACAATTCGCTGAATATTGATGAAAATGATTCCAAACTAGTTACCCGGGGGTATTTAGAATCGCTGAACACAAATATCGGGCTTGATTTCCGTGGTACCTGGTGCCCAGGGTAAACGGAATACCGTCGTTTCCTGAAGTTTTCGGGAAATTTGTTATATAATCTCCGAGGTACCTCCCCCCCCCCCGATATACCTCTGAGGTACCTCCCCCGGACACCACGTACGACCTCAAAAACCCCTGAGTAACGAGTTTTTGAATAATTTTCACTATTAACCGAATTGTGAGTTTAGAACATGTACGGTTAATTTAAAATGCATGTTATTCATCCAAATGGCACATTTTTAATTTCTTATAACTCAATTTCGGTCACAAAATTTCCTGACGCTCTAACGAATCGAATCTCGAAAACTGCATTCAAATTCGACTAATTGTTCAAATTTTTCGAACTTCATTGCATCGTTTCTGCGACTAAATACAATATTATATGTTTGTGTTTGGATTAAAAGCATTGAATTGTTTGTAAATTAAACCCAAACAGTGTACACACAATTGATGGGTGCAATGGCTT
Organism: Chrysoperla carnea; assembly: GCF_905475395.1. Lineage (NCBI taxonomy): Eukaryota > Metazoa > Arthropoda > Insecta > Neuroptera > Chrysopidae > Chrysoperla > Chrysoperla carnea. Next base: position 60,536,741 of record NC_058341.1, on the reverse strand, counting down.
GCTTGCTCAGTGTTTATTAGCAAATAAAGTGCAAATGTTTGTCTATATTTGACGATTATACAATTTAATACATTCAACAAAGCTTTTATTAAATGTTTATATGTAACACATATGCGGTTATTTCTCTAAACATCACACATATGTTGGATGTGATTTATACAATGACCTGTGTGGTTTTGCATACACAGATATTTTTTCCATCAAATTCATTGTATTTCGAAATTGAAATATCGTTTTGATACATTTTATGGTGTTAAAGTAATTTAATTTTCACCTGATAGAGCAGGTGGGTCTATCCGGCCGCTGAGCCAATCAAATCGCTAAAAGATAAAAGTATCGAAAATATTATAAATACATAGTGAAGCATAAAAGGAACCGGATTGCCGTAATCATTATACTCACGCCGCTCCGAGACCGATTTAGGTCCACGAAAACGACCTATGGTTAGGTTAGGATAGGTTATATTATTGGCTATCAACGAAGGACACACTTAGGCTATAGAGCCCATTGTGATACCATATATGTGTTTTACCACCTTTCCGCTGATAATTTCATTTATTAGCTCCTCAATTTCTGAGGGTGAGTGCACCTCCTTCATTTATATAACATGCACTACACCAGCCTATCACAACTATTAATTAAATTAATTTTGATGCGACGGATAAATTGGTCAAAATTTGGAACATAGGCATAATTATCTTGTGTTATAAACGGTCAAAATTTCTGAAAATTTGAGATTTAATAGCAAGCCCTATTAAGGTATAAAATAAACTATCATTAAATTCTGTCGAAAAAAATAGAAATATATGATTCAAAATAGAATCATTTAGCGAATAAAAACTAACAAAATAAGTATTTACCGACAAAAAGAAAGATATGCTTGTAAAGATGTAGTAGCAAGAACGTCAATTAACGATTGTAGATTTGTGTTCTTACCACTTAATATACATTTTTCTTGTTTAAAACATGGAATTATGTGACATTATAATTCAATTAATGTAAATTACAAAATGTAGTTGATTATTTGAATTATTTTAACTGGATATGATTTTTTCGTCGCTTCACGATGTATACGGGAGAGTGTAGTACCAGAGTTAATAATTTTATTTTAGTGTTTTTAAAGTCAAAACACACTTTTTCTAACTTCCCAGTATAGGAAGTTTTTGTAATGTGTCTGATTTTCCAAATCGAAATTTTCAACATGTCTTTACGTTTCATGATCAGGACAAGACGTTAACAATAATTTTGAGAAGAAGTATGTGTGTACTTATATTCGTGGTCATTTTTTTCGTGATCGATATCGCGTGAACATAAAAGGGTATCGACTTCGTTTAGGTATCATTTGAAGCGTATTAACGACAATATGATCCGAAAAGAATTTCATAACATTCGGTCGATTCGTAGTTTCTTTTTTTTTTTCTTTTCTTTTTTTTATAACTATTATACTGGGAAGTTATTTGTATGGAACCTCAGGGCTTGTTTTACATAATAATGGAAATAGTTACTACTAAGCACTATTATTTCTACACAATATGAATTATTTTGAGTATTTAAACATTAAATAGCTATCGATAAAAATCTATGACATAGATATGAGGAAATATCATATTTGTTGTGTGCAAAGTTGGTGGAGAAGACACCTGACTCGAACGCAGCCTGGTATTTTTATAACACTTGCAATAAACCGCAGGTTTTATTTAAAAAAATGACCATTTTTTAATTGTTTATATGTAATTGGTACAGTAAATAACAATAAGTTGAACTTCTTGCATTAGAAATTGTAAAAATGAAAGACAAAATTGCATAAATAATATTTAAAAAAAGTAAATTACATAATTACCGATTTTAACTTGTAAGAAAATAGTATCAAATTTCCAACATAAACCATACATAAAAACCATAGACTTATTATATGTTAACCCATAAAATTATTTCATAAAGTAGTATGTCATTACCATGGAAACTCCCGAAATAAATCTCATGATCGGTGCGAATATCACACGCATGTATCTATAGGATAGCATACACCGATTAATACGATTTTGACTGCTTTCTGTTCAACAATTAATCTTTAGTTCACTTTAGAATTTAGGGAATAGCGTCATATAATGCATCTAGCCCGTAACATTGAAAATCCTGTGCTCATGCAAGCATCCTCTTCTGTAAGATGGCGGAGTGTCTTCTCAAACTATACCTCCTCAATATTTAACGTTTAAAACTGAATTAGAATATGATTTAAAATACAAAACAAAATATTCAACTTGTAAATCTTTCAAAAAACTAAAAATATATGGTTACTAAAAATGATACTGATGTACACATATCTCTGGCCACTACATATTACCGTATCCTAATGAATATTATGTATTTAATACTGTTTAATAGTTTTTTATAAATCTATTACTTTCGTGGGAATTTATTTATGGGTAAAAAACATTTACCATTTGTGGTAAATAACATTTCATAAACGATAAAGTGTGAAAAAGTCACACATAAATAATACAATAATTAACTCGGTTTTACCTGCAGTTTTGATCGTGTATATAGTGGTATGACGTATTCGTAGAGAGCGCGATGAAAATGACTAATCTGAACATTAAATCATGCTTTAGAACGTTAGTTAATATGTGTTAGATCAATTATTTATTAAATTAGTAGAGTTTCAGTGGTCGGTCGTCTAAGGCCTTAGTCTTTGATAGTTTGCCTACTGACTGGAAGGTTGGTGGGTTCGAATCCTGGCAACGGCAGTGTGAACAAATTTTAATTAATGGGGGCGGTAGAATTGATCACATTGTCGTCGCTTTAAAAAGAACGAAGTAACCGATTCAACAAACATCATACAATGTATAGTGTGATCAAATAAAAAAAAAATGGCGTCAATTTTTAGATAATTCTGAGTTCGGAGAAAAAAATTGAATTTAGTAGATCATTATGATACAAATTGAGGAAACTAAAATCCAACATTTTTTGATGGTCGGAAGGGGTCCAAAAAAAATGGTAAAGTGGCCTAATCCGGTCTTTCGCGTCAGACACCGTCGGATTGAGTTAAAAATAAAAAAGTGTTCAATAAGCTTACGCGCCGTAAAAAGGCGAAAAGAATGAGCTGCGAATGAACCCAATTGGTCCATCGATGTCCCCACAAATTGCAAAAAACCATCGATTTTGCTCGAAATTTCAAAACTTCATAGCTCTTGTTGTTTTAAAGATTCAAAGCTGAGATTTAAATGGATTGTAGCTTTTGTACCCATGAAGTATCACACACAATTTCAGCAAGATCGAATGTATACTTTTTGCAAACCGCAGCTGAATGCAAAAAACAGGACTTTTGTAAAATGGCCCTAAAAAAGTTGTGGTGCGGTAACGCGCTATTTTTTTTACGCGATCATATGCTTCAATAGTTAAAGTAATACCTACTAAAGTGCCAACCTCTCATCTTTAGTAAAAGTTACTAAAATATTAATTTTAAATTACTATTATTTTAAATTATAACATTAAAAATAGGATGGGAGTAATGGGAGCAATTATTAAGACTATAATGTCACATAACTTCTGTCTCTTAATAATTGCTCTCATTACTCCCATCCTATTTTTAATGTTACAATTTAAAATAATAGTAATTTAAAATTAATATTTTATTAACTTTTACTTAAGATGAGAGGTTGACACTTTAGTAGGTATTACTTTAACTATTGAAGCATATGATCGCGTAAAAAAAATAGCGCGTTACCGCACCACAACTTTTTTAGGGCCATTTTACAAAGGTCCTGTTTTTTGCATTCAGCTGCGGTTTGCAAAAAGTATAAATTCGATCTTGCTGAAATTGTGTGTGATACTTCATGGGTACAAAAGCTACAATCCATTTAAATCTCAGCTTTGAATCTTTAAAACAACAAGAGCTATGAAGTTTTGAAATTTCGAGCAAAATCGATGGTTTTTTGCAATTTGTGGGGACATCGATGGACCAATTGGGTTCATTCGCAGCTCATTCTTTTCGCCTTTTTACGGCGCGTAAGCTTATTGAACACTTTTTTATTTTTAACTCAATCCGACGGTGTCTGACGCGAAAGACCGGATTAGGCCACTTTACCATTTTTTTTGGACCCCTTCCGACCATCAAAAAATGTTGGATTTTAGTTTCCTCAATTTGTATCATAATGATCTACTAAATTCAATTTTTTTCTCCGAACTCAGAATTAAATTATTCAAAAAGTTAATTTGATCATATCAGTAATTGTATACATACGGATGGTAGTTAAATAAATAAAAGATTAACAAATAATGATGTGGGTGGCCTCTATTATAGGCATATGTCAGGAAAACGGAGGTTAAACCCCATTATTTTATTATATTAGTATTATTAATTCATTGTTAACACCATTATAACATAGTAAAATATAAATACTGTTTAAACATGCTGTAATTAAGTGTAAAAAAATATTTACAAATGAGAATGATTTTAAAATGTTTAAATGCAGTCCTCTTGGCGCTCTCTGCTGATGACGTATTAATATGTGATCTGTCAATTGGTGACAGTTCAATGTATGATTTTCACGTTGTCAAAATGAATTGACAACACAAAATTTACACACGTTATTATTAACTTTTCTAATATAAAGTCGTAGAATGTAAAACACATACAAAATATAAGTAATTAATACCATACAGTATGACGACAAGTCTGACAAGCCACATAATATGACGTCACGTCCGTTTTAGAAATTTAAATTCCTCTCACTGAATTTGTACTTTTATTTCTGAGTTAGTCTTCGAAATATCGAAGATTGAAAACTTTGATTCAATTATTTAGTCTTTGAAAAGTCATTCGAAACTTAGTCTTAGAAATTTTCAAAAAACTAATTGATTTATTGATGTATTTGTTCCAAATTTAAAAAAAACAAAACAGAATATTGGCCTTTACATTATCGCACAATTCTTAGGAATGGAGAAGGTCACGGTAAACCATATGTTTGGTTAGTTTGATTTGATGTATGTTTTTGTTAAATTACTTATTCCACGAATCGATTAAGAGAGAATCCCACACTTTATAACATCATTTTACATTAATACGAAAATTATTTTGTACTTTTTAGTCACCATGCTAATGAATCGTGTTGTGGTCAATAGATTTAATTATTATACTCGTGGAATAAAAAAACTAAAATGTGCTCGACTACAATCAGCAGTTTGCTGCGGATATGGAATTATTCTCTGATTGATTGAATTACCTTACAAATTACAAATATAAGGAAAACAAATTATAATCTATTTTATCTTGGAGATCCATTTTTTAAATAATTCAAACTTTAAGTTTTGTAAATAATTCAAAATTGAAGGTTTTAAATGCTTCTTTAATATTTAAAATTCTGTCTTCCCCTTTCAAAATAATATAAATAACAAGAAAGTTATTTTCAGCAATTTTCACATTTTATTATTATTGTTGTTATCATAATATGTACTTATACTACACAGGCTGATTATTAAAAAAGTTTACACTCTAATATTTCGTGAACGGAATGAAACATCAAGAAACAAAAAAATCACTCCCTTGCTAATCTTTAGTATAAATGAAAATAGACTATTTAAAGTTTGTATATAGGGACGTATTCGTGCTCAAACAGAGATCAACTCTGTTTCTTGTTTTAAATACTACATAGATTTTAGCATATTCTTGTTTTCAATCGCAAAAAAAAAAATTTGTTTGAAAAATTATTTTCTTGAGTCTTGATTTTTGGAACTTGATGATTTCAATAGTCCGTAAAACTTTTTTGTTTTACTATTGATAAATCGTAAGTTATCAGGCGATCTAAATTGAAACTACTGAAAAAGCGGTCTACTTCCTGTTTAATATTACAAATTTGTATCGCCAAATGGCGGGATTTATCTGATTTTGAATTTGATTATTTTTGTTGGCTCTAACAAATGGTAAGTACAAATATTGTCATCTGGTAATCAAAATTGAAACTACTGAATTCGGGTTTTATTCTGATTTTAATTAGTACGAATTATTATCGCTCGTTGTGCGAGTTGCAACTCCCAGTTATCAATTCTTAATGATTAGCCATAATAAATCGTAAAATTAGGTTTTGAAATTTAAAAACTGAATTTTTAAACAAAATTTGTTTTTTTTTTAATTTGGTGTTTCTTGCGACAAAATAAAACAGCTAGAAAAATACGTAATTTCATTAAAAAAAATAGAGTTTACCCCACGAGTTTGACCAGCTTATTACCGTATAAGAATGTACATTTCATTCCCCTTAACAAGTAAAATTTACAAAATTTCAAAAACCCCCGACAAATTTTCAAGGTACGGAACCCTAAACTCGCATTTGAAACATATTTAAGAACACTCTCCATTAAATTGCCTTTTCCTTAATGCTTTTTTCAAATTGAGCTGATTTGGAAGATCATCGTCAATTTTTAGTTTTTTTCGGGTATGGAACTCTGATTTCGCACTTGAAACATAGCTAAGAACACTCTCCATTAGGCGCTCCGTTTAGGCGCTACGATGCCACAGACAGACACACACACATAGCTGTCAAATTTATAACACCCTTTTTTTTTAGTTCGGAGGTTAAAAATGAATAGATACATGTTTTTACTTAATTTTATTTTCCATTTAGTTTCAACTTTTTAAAAGTTCACCCTCTATGTTAAATGTTAAAAAGTACCTATAAATAATACTTTTCATTTAAATTTAATATAATAAACACTGACATTTGCTCGTTAACAAAATGACATATTAAAATTACGTGTATTTTTGTTGTAATGTTTTAACATTACTGCTGTAACCAACCATGCTGTAACATTAAATACCTAACTACCTTAGCTTTATATGTAATAAATATGCTACTACAAGAGTAGTATAAAATATTATACCATTTATATCAGAATTGAGGAGTCTTTCATTACAGAAAGTTTTAAAAAACTATATTTACTACATAGAAAGTGCATTGTTTTAATTAAATAGTCGCAAGACGCATCATACCAGGCAAATTATTTATTAGAAACAAGTGAAAACAAATAATTGACTGAGTTAATTATTGAAATACCATGTATAGAAAAGGTTGAATGTAGGTTGTCAGTACTTGCACTATTTTTTATACCATGTATATATGAAATATACATAGTATATTAAGTTTAGTCCCAAGTTTGTAACGCTTAAAAATAAACGAAACGTTTGTAACGAAAAAAATTTTGTCACAGGTGTTCATAGAATCACCTAATTAGTCCATTTCCGGTTGTCCGTCCGTCCGTCTGTGGACACGATAACACAAAAACAAAAATAGATATCGAGCTGAAATTTTTACAGCGTACTCAGGACGTAAAAAGTGAGGTCAAGTTCGTAAATGAGCATCATAGGTCAATTGGGTCTTGGATCCGTAGGACCCATCTTGTAAACCGTTAGAGATAGAACAAAAGTTCAGATGTGAAAAATGTTCCTTATAAAAATAAACAACTTTTGTTTGAAACATTTTTTACTATATCAGTTATGTATGTGTCACATGTATGTATGTGTTATGTGATAAAGAAAGCAACACTGACTATGCATGGTATTTCAACAATTAACTTAGTCAATTGTTGTTTTCACTTGTTTTTTTTTTTTTAAATTAGAAGAGTTTAAAAATGTGTCACAATTATGGCGGCTTTTTGGCCGCGATAAAAACTCCTTATCTTTAGAGTTTTGCAGAAAATTTTGTCCTAATTTGTGCCCTCCCGGGTAAACAAAGATGTTTACGACGAAAGAATGGTTCAAACAAAAGTTGTTTATTTTTTTATTAGGAACATTTTTGGCATTTAAACTTTTCTTCTATCTCTAACGGTTTACAAGACGGGTACTACGGACCGAAGATCTTGACCTATGTTGCTTATTTACGCTCTCAACCTTTACGTCCTCAGAATGCTATAAAAATTTCAGCTAGATTTCTCTTTTCGTTTTTGAGTAATCGTGTTCACAGACGGATTGGCAGCGGAAAATGGACTCTTTGGGTAATTTTATGAACACTTATACCAAAATTTTTTGGTTACATCAATTTTATAAGCGTTAAAAACTTGAGACTAAACTTAGTATATCTTAATATATTTCATATGTACATGGTATGAAAAGTTGAATAGGAAGCCATTTTAAGGTTCAATCAAAAAATTAAAAAAATCAGCAATCTCACTTTTTCATTTGAAATCAATTAGTTTATTGTGTAAAATATCTAAAAATCTGGTGAAAGTCACGTTTTCACTGTTTTTCTATATGAGTATAACCATCGAGAAATTCTGAAGATTTGAATCTTATATATCTTATACAATAGTTGGTTTATTGAATTTTAAGATTCTAGACCGTGGAACACCACGGGTTTTTTAAATGATAAATACATACTTCAAACAGCGTGAGTAGTTTCCTTTTGACAAATCTATCAAACTTTCCTCTGCGATTTTTTTTCGAAAAGTCTACGTTTACAAAAGAGGATGGTGACGTCATATTTGAGTTATTGTTCGGAAAATACGCTACAGGGAATTTATCGGACACTATGACCACTTGGTAATCTATATATATAAAAAGAGAGTGTTTGTTTGTATGTCCCCGATTTTCCCTAAAACTAACCATTGACCTTCGGTAGGGGATTATGTCATTGGGTAGCTCTTAGGCTCCCATTGTGAATAAGGGAGTTTGGTGGGGGTGGAATTAAAAATGATCTAGAAATTCATAGAAAATAGATTAAAAAAATAGTTCTAATAGTACAATAGGCCCCACTGTCAATAGTACAATTTTCACTAGATGGCGCTACTGGCGCAAATGTCTTTCGATTTTTCTCGAAAATTCTGGAATGTTCTATGGATTTCTATCGAATTTTCTAGAATTTTCTCGAACATTCTGGAATGTTCTATGGATTTCTATCGAATTTTCTAGAACTTTCTCGAATATTCTGGAATGTTCCATGGGTTTCTATCGATCTTTCCCTTACTTTTCCGTACACACAGAGAGTGTAGACATAATATTGGGATCGGCCAAAAAAATCTTACTGTTCCGTACACACAGAGAGAATTAAAAAAAAAGTCTTTCATTTAACAATTTTGATATTTAAATGTGCAAAAACAACCCAGCGAAGCGGGTTTAACAGCTAGTAATTATTAAATAATAAAATATTTTATCCGACAAAAATACTTCACCGATGAGCTTTTGTATAACAGTTTGAATATGCCGTGCCGTACCTACTGAAATATTTTTGTTTTTGAAAACGTACATGGTTAATTTTTACAGAATTGTTTATTAATTATTAATGTTATCAAGTGATCATAATGTATGACAAATTCTCTGCTGCGTATTTTCAGAATAATAACTCAAATATGACATCATCATGCTCATTTGAAAATGCAGCCTTTTCGAAAAAAATCGCAGACGAAAGTTTGGTAGACTCGTCAAAAGGAAGTCATCACGGTTTATGCCATGATTTCAAATTGAAAATCCATTATAAGCGAACGATACACTCTTTCAAATTATCTGGTGATTTTTGAGATACTTTGTGTTCGTAAGCATGTGGTATATTGTTTATAACAACAACAACAACATATCAAGCTTTAACTGAGAGGGCTGAGCTTGTGTTATAACCAGAGGCATTCATTCATAAACGAATATCATCAACAGCAGCACCTTATGAACCTCATATAACATATCTGTAAAGCACTAGGTGTAGATACTGTATAGGTACGCTAGCTTAACAATATGTGTTTGACATCGGAATTATTTTATATTACAGGAAAATTGAAAAGTTCTCTATTCAAAAGCCCTCCGGATGTTGTTTTTAATGTTTTTTACAATTTCCGCTTTAAAACCAAACTTCTATTATTTCGAAAGATATACAAAACTAAACGGTTATAAACTTTTTACAAATATCCAAATAAAAATAGAATATTACTTCCGACCTAGATAATTATGAAGGTATTTATTTAGATGTATTCAGCATATATCGCAGATTTTGATTCGCACTAAGCGACAAAAAAAAATTAAAACAAGTGCAAACAAACAATTGACTGAGTTAATTGTTGAAATACCATGCATAGACAGTGTTGATTACTCTATCACATTACACATATACCTATACATGTCACACATACATAGTTGATATCCCCATATTATACATACTATACAATTTGCCTCAGTACGAAAAAATGTTTCACAAAAGTTGGTAATTTTTTTATAAGGAACATATTATTTACATTTAAACTTATTGAATAGTATTTGCATTTGTTCTATCTCTAACGGTTTACAAGATGAGTCCTACGCACCCAAGACCCAATTGACCTATGGTGCTCATTTACGAACTCGGCCTAACTTTTTACGTCCTGAGTACCCTGTAAAAATTTCAGCTTGATATATTTTTTTTGAGTTATCGTGTTGACAGACAGACGGACAGACAGACAACCGAAAATGGACTAATTAGGTGACTTTTTAAACACGTATACCAAAATTTTGTTCATAGCATTAATATTTTTAAGCGATACAAACTTGGGACTAAACTTAGTATATCTTGCACATTAGAATTAGTATAATATATGCATGGTAGATTAATTAAAATTTTATCACTCTCAAAAACAGTGAGAGTTCGTTAATTTTCCGAAAAAAATGATTCATTTTGGTTCCTATCAATAATTTTTATAAGCTTCCAACGAAAATCGTTTATTACTTACTCTCCTTGAAAAAATGATAAGCATTAAAATGTTTAAAATTAGATATTTTTAATAAAAATAATCATTTGCGACAAAATATTATAGAATTATCAGGCGAGACCGTCCCATTATATTTATATTAACCAGCTCCTCGTAACGATTTATTAAATTTGATTTTATCGTTAAATTACATTTTCATAAGCATATACAGTGTGTCGCATTTAAGATGAAGACACCCTTATATTTTCCTTTTTTTTGGGATTATCGATTTAAAATTTACCGTCACACAAGGCGATGGATCACATTGTTTAAGATACTAAACCCAAATCTGAACGTTAACGTCTACTACAAATTGGCAAATAGGGCCGACCAAATTCTTAAAATTATTCTTTGGGTCAGAGATGATTAGAGATATCGAAAAAAACTGTTAGATAAAATTGCAATTATTTTTTGATTTGACACAAATTAAAACATGTGAAAACAAAAATTGACTGAGTTAATTCTTGAAATACCCTGTATGGAATATGTTGAATATCGGCGCTTGCATTTTTTTTTTATTATTAGAAGGGTTTTTAAAAAACCAACAGAATTATGGCGGCCTCATTTTCGAGAATTTATTTCCTTTTATCGTTTTTCGAGAATATTTCACAAGATCACTAGTTGGAGCTATCTGCAAATTTTCAACTCCCTATCTTTTACTCCCTTGTTTTGGAGAAAATGGACACAATGGATTTTTGTCCTAATTTGAGCCCTCACAGATGATGTTTACGAAAAGATGTTTCAAACAAAAGTTGTTTATCTTTTTATAAGGAACATATTTTACATTTAAACTTTTTTTATATCTCTAACGGTTTACAAGATGGGTCCTACGGACCCAAGACCCAATTAACCTATTTTGCTCATTTACGAACTTAGCTTCACTTTTTACGTCCAGAGCACGCTATAAAAAATTCAGCATCATATCTTTCTTCGTTTTTGAGATACCATGTCCACAGTCAGACGGACAAACAAACAGCCGGAAATGGGCTAATTAGGTGATTTTGAACACCTATACCAAAATTTTGTTGGTAGCATCAATATTTTTAAGCGTTACAAACTTGGGACTAAACTTAGTATACCTTGATATAAATTACATATATACAGGTTATAAAAATCATGCCTTTTATACAAAATTGCCTTGGCGCTTGTACATCCTTAAAAATATATAATCTCAATTTGATCATCCCATATGTCATTTCAAATGATTATAATGTTTGTGCTATACACGTAAAGTAGGCTACATACATAGACATTTGTTACGATGTGATACAGCAATGTCAATCGTATTTAAAAGGAGTAATATCCTGGGGAAAGAACTTCTGTATCACCAGAGAATGTTGTGAAATGGTTTTCTAATGTGAGTCGTACGTACATTACAAACTTGGTAAGTAGAATCGTGTGGGTGTCCATGTAAACGATAAAATAGTGTATGTCGTCAGTTTGATTTCAACAATACGAATTAAAGTCTGGGCACGAAACAATATGAAATCAACTTTATAATATCTTTAATGTATGAGGTCACTTTTCTAAGTCAAGGTGTATTTTGGGTTCTCGTTTTAATTAGGACACAAAGTTGAGCATATATATGGTGGACCATTTTAATGTATATACCTAAATATTTCTTTTTTTAGTTAATCAATCAAAAATAACTTAAACGAAAGTTGAAAAGTTTGATGAGGGGCATCAGATAAGACCTAGTTATTCTGGTTTCTGTAGTAGCCAATTTATATCCTAAACCACTCTTATAGGATATTTTATACACCCAAAGAAAATTTATGACTATTATAATTTGTATTGGATTAATAATAATCAGATTTACTTATAATAATAAACAAGTGAAAACAAACAATTGACTGAGTTAATTGTTGAAATACCATGTATAGATAGTTTTGATGACGCAATTTTTTGTTTTTTGACGTCACGTAAATTAAGAAAGATTTCCACTCTTAAATAGCCACACACACATAACTGATATTCCCATATTAATACATACTACAAAATTTTCACCTAATTAGCGCCCTCGTGGGTAAACAGTGATGTTTACAAAAAAATGCAAAAGTTGTTTATTTTTTTATAAGGAACATTTTTTACATTTAAACATTTGTTCTATCTCTAATGGTTTACAAGATGGATCCTACGGACCCAAGACCCAATTGACCTATGTTGCTCATTTACGAACTCGACCTCACTTTTTACGTCCTGAGTACGCTGTAAAAATTTCAGCTCGATATCTTTTTTCGTTTTTGAGTTATCGTGTCCACAGACGGACGGACGGACAACCGGAAATGGACTAATTAAGTGATTCTATGTACACCTAAACCAAAATTTTTTTCGTAGCATCAATATTTTTAAGCGTTACAAACTTGGGACTAAACTTAATATACTGTGTATTTCATATACATGGTATAAAAATGTTTTGGAATTATCCAATAAGCAGTATTGTATAATCTTATTAACAGTTTTTTCAAATGCCTTCAAAGTCGTTTCAGGTAAGATAATATAAATAATGCTCAGGTAATAAGAGAAATAGATTTTCTGAACAATACGGGCATACAAATATAGAATTTATTTATGTCCATATGTACAATACAACTTTCTGTAGTAGTTTGACCACGCACGTCTATAGTAGAATTTGATTATTTTGTGATTTATAGCGGAACTAATGACAAAATTTATAGATATAAAAGTAGTAGGGTCAATGACAGGCTCATAAGAAACTAGCTACTTCCCGCGACTTCGAAGCGATAAATTTCAATTCATTTCCATTAATTCACTATATGATTCACTTAAAGAATCATTGATTCATTTAGAGAGCGCATCTTGTGTTATCTCCTGTATTTACCCCCTGGATTATTGACATGTTCATCCGGTCAAATTAAACCAAAAACTAGGAGTGAAGGTACAAAAATTCGCACACAGCAGGATTGTTAAAAGATTTTCGTTTATAAAACATGTCAAAAAACAGATTTTTTCTATATTTAGGAGTTTTTGCACCAGGCCCTCATTTTGTAAAAAAAGGCGTTATCTAAAATCTTATCATGCTTATTAAAAAAACTTGTTCTTTCCAGGTTTGGAATCTATTGCTCAAAAATGTTTATCACCTCTTGGCGTCGCTTTATACAGAGAGTTGAAAGGATGAGGAATGTAAAAGCGTACAAAAATTTTAAAAATTATTTTACAAGAAATTTATTTAGACCACTCTAAAGTTTGTTTATTTTTCTTGAAAAAGTTCCCGTAAGACACTTTTGGACCCCGATATTTGTATTCCAAGCAAATTTTTAAAGCAATAATATTTTATTGCATATGGTATGGGGGGTTAACAATTTTTGAGCAATAGATTCCAAAACTAGAAAGTACAATTTTTCTAATAAGCATGATAAGATTTTAGGTAACGCATTCTTTTATAAAATGGAGGCTAGCTGAAAAAACGACTAAAATATGGAAAAAATCTGTTTTTTGACATGGTTTAAAAACGAAAATTGGGAGAGTCAGTAATGTCTTTCAAAAAATATCTAAGAGCTTAGAAGAAGGCAGAAAAAATTTCAGTGCAATGATTATTCCAGATGATACAGGATTTTAAATCCAGACGTTTCAATTTTGATTGGAAAGCGAATATCTTGGTCTAAAAAGCTTGCATGGAAACTTTTTTAAACTCGCTTTAGAAAAAAAATAAACAAACTTTCAACTGGTCTTAAAAAATTTGCTGTAAAATAATTTTGAAAATTTTGGTACGCTTCTTAACTTTATATAAAATTTAGGGATAACATTTCTCACCCTTTCCACCCTCCGTGCAAAGCGACAAGGGGCGATAATACATAAATAATAAATTTTTGAGCAATAGACTCAAACTAGAAAATGCAAGTTTTCAAACGAGCTATAGTTGTTCCAAATTCGATGATTTTTCGAAAAGATACAGCTGTTTAAACTTTGGGAAAATTTTGTGTTAAAATAATTAATTTTCCTTTAATACTTTGGTTCTGTATATTATTTTCTATTTTAATTACAAACATACACCACTTATATTTTTCTGGGACCACCATAGAAGCCATCGGACAGGATATGTTATTTCCTTATTACGCCCATTTAAATGTTAAAAATAATTTTCTTGGAATAATTTTCAAAATAGTTAGATAAACATAATAAGCCGCAAAAAACAGTTACTGTTGTAGATATTATCTAAAAGTTTTACTCCAAAATTTTACAACAAAATACATAAAACCACATTTCATTCAAAGTTTGATTTATACTATAGCGTTAATAAAACTAAGTCTTGCGGAGCGTAATCGTGAAAACCAATAGTAAATTGATAAGGTGTATAATATGGAAACCGTACTATAGTGTAAATCAAATAACATCATTAGGCTCTTAACGTTCTAAGAAGAGCTCTGATTAAGAGCATCGAGAAGATAAAGGAAAAGAAGTACAATATCCGTATAAAGACATAGCGCACCAAACCAGTACATATCTGTGTCTAATTCTATTCGACGTCCTCCCATAACCATCTGTAAATCTATGATAAGGACCTAAAATAATTGATAAGCAGTTTATAATATAAGTGTGATATAATATAACAATAATTTTGGGCCTGTGGAAAATTATATCGTATAGTCAAATAGTATTTTCACGTTGCCATTGATTGATTATCTTTTACCTGCGCCCGTGAGAAAAGAAATACTTTTCTCAATCAGTATGCATGGGAAGAATAGTTGATTACCGCCCTAGTGTGAAAATGAATTAATTCCCTCACTAGGGCGATAATAAATTTAGTTACTACAGTAACTTTTTAATTTTCTATTTTTCTTTCGTAGATAAAGTTTTTTAAGATATACGTGTGTTAACGCATTATTAATGTACTTCTGCGATTGTCCATCTCGTGCTACGCACTTGTTGCCGGACATTTAAAAATTTTCACGCATTACCAGCAGCTAATGGTAATTTCACTTTACAAAATATCTCTTTGATAATTTAAAAAAAATAGTAAATAAGAAAATATAATACACTTACAAAGAAAATTAACACTGCAGCAATGAAACTTATAATTGCTCTAGCCATGGTAACTTTTAACCAGAATGACAGGATCGATACTAATATCATTGCAAAAAATACTACTGCCAATCCAACCATCACGATCCATACATATTTTGTAAAATCGAACTAAATAAATGTTTGATATACTAGTTGGATAAATCTAGCGGATTTTGATAATGAATTCGATAAATTTCTGTTGTAAAAAATACAGAAATGGAGTCTTCCGGTTCCGGAACGATCCGTAAATCTAGATTTTTTTCGAGATTTTTGCATTTTGTTTTGCTATGTTACGACTCATAATCAGGTTTTGAGAAAAAAAATTTTCGTACTATCCGAAAGTACATATAAAACTTGCAATTTAAAACAAGTAAACCCCGATGATTTGCCTAAACCGTACGAACTGTTGAAATTTTTGTAAATGTATCGGGCTAAAATTTAGCATCTTATTTTATGATGATAAGTTATATCTTTTTCCAAAATTTCAACTCAATTTCTTCAAGTTATCAGACAAAGTTAAAAATGTGCAATTATAGCGGTTTTCCTACGGTTTTGAGGTTATTTTGCTATGTTAGATAGCAGACAAGGTCGATGCAGAAATTCTTAACAAACAATTATTTTTTATTCGTCTCTATCCGATCAATAGAAGATTTGAGATATCCAAGAAAAAGTCACCATAGAAAACAATGTGGAGATAAAACCGCGTGTTGAAATTCGCGCTGATCGTTTGGAACCGGAAAACTCCTTTTCTGATTTTTCTTACAACAAAACAAACTAATTTAAATAAAATCAGCCTTTTGAAAAAATTTATCGAATTCATTATCAAAATCCGCTCGATTTATCCAACTACTTAATTAAAAAATATTTCTTATAAGCCACCTCGATTTTCCCCCCAATTATAGAAATCGAAATTTGATATGAAATATCCTAGAGTTCTCTAGAGATCTCAATCATGATCTGCGGGGGGAGGGTATTTATAATAAATATACCGCAGAATTCACGCTTTATTGCAATAACTGATTCGCTACTGCGAAAAAAAAGCATATGCAAATATGCGTTGATTAAATGGTTTGAGTTGTTTTCTATTGTTTTCATAAATTTTATAATTCTTACCTTCACAAACCGAATAATTAATAAAGCTATTCCAACCATGAAAACAGTGGTAGCAAGAGCAATTACAACGTTCTCGATGGGAGAGACACTTATTGTGTACAACACCATTACTGTTAGAATATAAACCTAAATTTTGTTTCCAATGAAATTAATTTGAAATTAGTCAACTATTCCGATCCAAACGACTTTTTCTCTCTTTTGCATACATGAAGTATACAAAATGTCTATGAAAGGTTGAGGCAAAGACAACGATCTACATTTGGTAACACTTTAAAATTAGTGGATCTAGTAAAATAACTTTAATAACATTGGAACTTCGAAAAACCTTTTCTTAAATGACGCTTGCATAATAAAAGTAATTTACTTTCCAAACTTCACGCTTCTATTTTTAACGGTATAGCCTAGCCTAGATTATTTAAATTATCCTTTTAAACCGCAGCTTTTGTGGCTTACTTTTTAATTTCGGGGCTACAAAATAGGTAGCCGGTGTTGGAGTCCGATTTTTAAAATTTTATTTATTATTACATTACATGATTTGGACACTACCCTTTATACATTAATTGGTTATACCAATGGGAAAAGGTCGTTTAGATCTGGATTTAACCTACGTGAAACTATTTAAAATATACGCACCCACACAAAATAATGTAAGATCGCGTATGGACCACGTAATGTAATTTTATTACAAAAACAACTGATACCCAGACTTATTATTGACAGCAAACTATAAAAAACATTAATAATAAATGTTTGCGTGATTTTACTGAGCGTATACGAAATCTTACAAAAGCTATGTTTTGTTAATATTAAAAATAGAAATTTCCTTTTTAATTTTAAACGAGAAAGTATTAATTTTAAAGGAGAAAGTGCATCCGCCGGGAAATAATTCCTAGTACGATTTCTTTCAATGTTCCCGTTCAAAGGCAAGAGTTCGCTAGACTAAAGAAAACCGAAATTTCCATGTTAAATTCTTTCGCGCTTAAAAATGGCCATATTTTTTTTCCACAGCTCGGGGAACAAAATGACCTAGGAATTCGTTATTAGCGCAGAAAATTCCCCTTAAAAAAGAACTTTCAGTCATTCGCAATTTTTTTTAAACGTGCCCGCTTTTGACTACCAGGAGACTGGCTTATAAAGATTTTGATGAAAATTGCTTTTGGGACACCTTGAATATCGCGGAGCAACACTGAATGAATTTGATTCATTTAAAAAAAGGATAATTAATCAGTTTATAAAAAAAAAAAATAAACAGGTTTGTAAAATTCCGCTTAAGAGGTAGCTATATACTTTTGCTAACCTATAAATATTTTCTTAAACGTATTTAGAGGATCTGAATACATATGTTATATAGTGCGTAAGGTCAGCATTGAGGCCCAAATACGTGCGTTAAATGGGGTTGAAGAGACTTGAGAGAGCAAAGATACTATTGATCAAATTTTATATATCTAATCATTCTTTAAACTATTGATTATGTGCTGGTAACAAGTTCTTATTAAGTTTTATTATAGCTTTTTCAAATACGATTTGGAGATCTTTAGAGTGAAATCTCTTAAGACGCTAACTATAGACCCGTCATGAGACATTGCACATGTACGAGAAAATTGTACATTGTACACATGTGCTTTTAAGCTAATGCATAGAATGACCTAAAGAATGAATTTGCAAACTTTGAGCTTGATACTTTCTATTAAGAAAATCGATTTATTATGATATAAATTCGATTGAATTATAGAAAAAATAAAACTAAAGTTTCTTACGTACCCTGCTGAGACTAATAGAATTATGTACAACGGTGGACTATATAGTAGCCGTAAAAAAGGATCGCTGAAAAAATAAAAATTCATTGAATTGTTGTTATAATGATTAAACGTTACACTAAAGATAATTCTCTTTGTAGCTAACATAACAAAAACCACCATAATTTTGGATACTAGCCACTTTTCTTATCCGAAGGGTATCTATCCATGGCCAATTTTCGCAGGTCCTTGGCTTTAAAATGATGTCAAAAATAGGGAATATTCATGAAATTTAAATTTGGTTGAAAAAAAATTACGTGGGGTCCAATGTCACTATATCGGGTTTTTCTCCATTTTCAGCAAAACATTCAGTTTTATCATAAAATTAACTCAAACGAAAATTGTAGATCAGATAATTAAACATGAAACATGTTTCCATACTATTTTTTCCCAAGAGCCACCGTTTCAGAGATATAACGATTCAAAAGGGTTGTAATCGGAAAAATATGTAAAAGTTACATATATAGATCAGTCAAGCTCTAATTATTACAGAGTAATACAAATAAAAATATTTTTATATTGGTCTTAGGTACTGACGGGCTAATAAAAAATCGGCACTGTCCTTGGAAATTCCGAGGTAACTTTTATGTAATTGTACTGGGGCATAAAGCTTGCGTGGCCAAGCATGCATTACTGTTTTGTATGAAGGAACTATTGTACTAGCTTGAAAGACCGAAATTACAAGACATCACCTCAATAACATAAAAACGGAAAACATGGTAGTTATTCCGAGACCCATCAAAGTAATTGCTAATACTCGAACAACAAATCTATGCCTTTCATTTTGATCTTTCCATTTTTCGCTACGTCCATGTATCTCCATCTATAAATAATAATAATTATAATATGTTAATTTTGGTCGCTAACCCTTCCATTGTCAGTGGTGGTCCATAAATGTTGTAAAAAGAAAAACAATTTACCTGACTATCACCTTGAATCATTGCTGGTTGTTCTGGATCACGATTTCTTGAACTGGCCTCAGAAAAAAATGGAGAGCGACTTAAAATAATGCCTGTAGATGGTGGTTCAGGGGGCCGTATTTCAATTTTTGGTCTAATAGGCATTGTATTTTCATATGTTTCCTCTGTTTCTTCAAGTTCTTCATTTTGTGTATTCAGTGATGTATGTTTACATAAATCTATGGCAGACTCTTTTTTAAAATCCTTTACTATTTCTATTGTTTGGAGTTCGATGGGTAAAATAATATTTGGTTCAATAATTGTGGAATCAATATTAATAAAAAAAGAATCCATTTTTTTGAGTAAAAATAAGATACAAACGACTCTTATTTTTACTCAAAATTGACTAAAATTTCTTATAGTTTATTAAAAGTGCTTAAAAATGTAATTAATCGTTTCCATAGAATTATATAATTTTAACTTAAGGTAGTTGTGTCCCGCAAGCAAAATATTAAGACATCTCAAAACTTTAAATATAAGTAATTGAAAGCCTAATGCACACGCCGTTAAAATTTGAAGGAAAATCACGCCTAACATGAGATAACAATGCAACAAAACAATTAAAAATCACATTTACGAAAAAATTTTCTTATTTTAATAAAAAATTTTCCTTGAGAGTCTCAGTAGCAAGTCTAAATTTTCGAGTACCAGTGTTTTTAATCTTATACGTTCAAACGTTTAGGTAAAGCAGTAATTTCTAAACCAGTTAAATTCAAATGCCGAACTGATCAGGAAAAAGATTGTGTTGATTTAATATTTGCTAGACAAGTTAATTTGTTGAACTAAAAATAAGCAACTCGTGAGATAACTCTTATTACACACATGAATGGTGAAAGCATTATCTCCATTCCTGTTTTTAAACCCACTAATCAATGCAATTGACAAAACTTGCAATCGTTACTCAATATACTAAATCAATGAAAACATAAATTTACTGCATCCGAAACATGTACGTGAAAGTCAAATGAATAATCTTCCACTACAATTATAAAGATTTCTTCCTTATCTATACAGCAGTTTAAAAGTGAAAATATATTGAGGAAAAAAAATAGATAACAATATATATTGTTCGATTTCGATTATCTGTTCCTATATATCAGGTGTCCGTGATACATTACCCAAGAGTATGTACATATACCACTTTCTCCAGAGATAACAGAAAAACAGAATTAAATTGAGTAACATATATGATTTTTATACCATATATGAAATACATCAAGGTATACTAAGTTTAGTCCGAAGTTTGAAACGCTTAAAAATATTTATGGACAAAATTTTGGTAAAGGAGTTCATAACATCGAATAATGAGTCCATTTCCGTTTGTCTGTCTGTCTGTTAAAGGCCGCTCAGAGTGTTAGATGCCTGTATGAGAAACGTGTAAAGTCTTAGGAAATGAAGGATACGCACAAAATTTGTATTATCCTTGTGATCCGTATAATCCAGACGTCTTTCCGGAATTAGTCAAAATGAACTCGAGGATGTTTAAAAATACATTTCACTCTCTTTGAAAAATTGTACACTGATTTTTTTGTCTATTATAATACTTCCGGAACTTTATCCATGGAGGTAAAACAGTTGAAAATTTAAAGCCGACTTCTTAATTCATTAATTACGTAAGCATTTTTGTGGAAATGGGGGTTTTACAAAATCTATTCATGTACTTATGTGAGAGTTGGAGGGGGGATGGTTAGGCCCTTTCTTATGCAAGATTTTACGGGTTGAAATTTAATATTAGAAATAATGTAATCCTAAATTATCTGCTAAAGAATAAAAATCTTTAATTTACATGTGAGTTTTAGTGTAACTGGTCCTTTTCTAACAACGTTTTATTATTCGGCAAAACGGGATTGAATCTCACGTAAGAAGGGGGAAGGGGTTTATCGAAATCTTACGAATGCTTATGTGGGGTGAGGGGGTGTCAAGAATCGTCAAAATCATGCTTTCGTAATTAATGAATGGCCCCTTATACACTCTATTGAATTCAGTAATTGAAAATAAATTTTTCTGCATTAAAAGTTGACTTCCTTTGTCTCTGTTTTAAACTAGATGACAATTATTATTAATAAAGATTTTTCCTTCTTCTAGTAAAAAAGAAAAGAAGCAAACGACATGATGAAATCTTATGTAAATTGAAAAACATGTTTTTGAATAAATTAAATAATTACTTTGATTCTTCAGTTCTATGTTTTCATTTTCAATTAATTGATTTAATCTATAAATAAAAATAAAATGATGTTATTGGAAATACACTAAGACTCACAGAAATTGAATCGAAAATTACAACGAAATTTGTTAAACTCTTATTATTTTAACAATTAGCATTTTGCTAACCGTATAATTTAAAAGAATTTTCTACTAAATTATTAATTTGTCTTCAAACATGGCTTAATTACGTTTTTATATTTTACTAATGAACTTACTTTTTTGCACAGATAGTATTTTTATAATCGAACAAACATGTTCATCTAGTAGAACTTGTCGAGATGGCGCGTTCAAAAGAATAACTTTGTTTCGTATTTTCATATGTTGGGTCTAGTTGTGACACTTTTCAATATAATGTAAAAATATATGGCGCGGCGAAATATTGTGCTCGGAGCTATCATTAACTCTGCTTAAAATCTATATTTTGTGAATGCTATTAACTTCGTAGTCTCTCTAGCCTCTGGAGTAAACTTCCGATTAAAGTATGGGACTTCATCTTATATATTTAGCCGAGCAATTCTTGTATTGGACTAAGAACCAGCGCCTGCCCGACATATGTTAAAGTATAAAAGCTGAAAATTTTCTTGCGTATTCTCACGTGGTGTCTCAATGTTTGGGGGTTACAAACCTTGACTAACTTTAAGGAAATTTGTAGGTTTAAAAGTTAAGTTATTATCATTTTCTTGTTTAAACAAATATTAGAAGACATATCGGTCAAATATTCAATGAGTAAATCGTCATAGTAGTATAAGTCATAAACGGTTAGTGCTATAAAAAGAATTAGTTTACAAAAAAGGTAGGTAATTTAATTATCTACAATAAAGCTTATTACCATTTTTGGTCTAAAGTGCACGATTATACAGATATAGCCTAAAACGGTTTTCCTTAAAATGGAGGCACTCCCTCCGCCTATTTTTGTAAGGATTTTGTGCATTTACATTCAGTACGTGATGCCGAACATATTCAAATAATAAAATAAAACCTGTAATTAATGCATTATAGACAAGAGTAACTAGCTTCTATATTACCTGTAGTATTAATAATATTCAACGAAATATCACTATAATATTTTAATATTTAAGTCGAAGGTAGTGTTTCGAAAGAAAATTTTAGAAGCAAAATTGCAGTGTAATAAGTTCATAATCATGGAAGAAAATGTAGATTGTGTATTTTGTGCATTTGACCTTCTACCGCGTCTGGGGGAACGTTAGGCCATTCGGATAGTTCTGGCCTTTTCAATATTGACTTAGAATGGTCATTTGAACACTCAGTGTAAATTTCAACTTTTATAATTTAACGTGAGAGAGCTCAGGTACTACGCCCCTAGATTACCTGATACCTACCAAAGGCACCGTTAGTCAAGGTTTGTAACCCCTAAAGATTGTGCCCTACACCAGTGAGAATACGCAAAAAAATTTTCCGCTTTTACACTTTAACGTATGTCTGGCAGGCGCTGGCTCTTAGTCCATTATTTTCAACTTTGATGATGAATTTTATTATAAATTCATGAATATATTCGAAAATTAAGAATAAAGTTTTTCGATATCTGTCTTGGTTTTCCAAATATCGAAAGATGAATAATTAAAAAAAATTTTCAATTTTCGATATTTTGAAAATTACGCCAGATATCGAAAAATTTTTGCCTAATTTTATTCTTATATTTTCAAGTTATAACATAATTCACCATCAAAATTGTAAAAATCATTTTTTTTAAATTTGTGCCCCCACTACCGTGCTCATACATCCTTAAGGCTGTCAAAATGGACTTTTCGTGGTGCCAATTGGAGTATTAAAGTATCACTAGTTGACCCGTGAAGAATTTCGCATGGTGGTCCCCATGGGTAAAAACAGGCTAGAAAACACCTACACCAAAATTTTTTTCGTAGCATCAATATTCTTAAGCGTTACAAACTTGGGACTAAACTTAATATACTATGTATTTTCATACATACATGGTATAATAAATAAATGTTGACAACAATTTTTAATTTAATGTTGTCTTAGTTTCTTTGTGGTTCAGTATTTTAAGAACGATTTATCAAACAAAGTATGTACGTACACCACCATTTCACACAATTTTTCTTTTTCATTTCAACATAATTCTGTCATTTAATTTAATCTTTTTATTTATCTACATAACAAATCGTTCTCATATTGTAATGTAAAATATTCGGTTTTTATCGGAAGAAAAATTATCAATTTTCTTAAAATTTTAAATTGTATTTGTACGTGTCATTTTTCTTTTGTTGAGAATTTCCTTCAAATATTTTATATTGTACGCGTGAACGTCATTAAAATTTGTTCATTTCAATTGATAGTCATTACAGTTAAAAAAGAATTTTTGAAGCTATTGCAGCAAAATTACTTGTAATTAGGTTCATTATACAATACTATCTTTGTTTAAAATTGCATTTAGCACCGTGTTTATTGTGGCGATAAAGCAATTAACCTGAGAGTGACAACGTTAATAATTTTCATTCGTTTGGGGATGTACGAGCACCAGAGTAATTTTGGATAAAAGGCTTGATTTTTTATTATATGAAGTTGGACTAGATCGAAATCCATTCTGAAAATTTTAAGGGGGGGGGGTGCCCGATTATTTAAATAAATAAATGAATTCAAAATTGGGCATATTTTACATTGGTTTTATATGGGAAAACGATAGATGGCTTATATGTTTTCATAGATTTCTCTTAAACTAGTCGGTGGAAATTAAAAATAAATTCATAAATTCTTTAAATTAAAGTTAAAATCTTAATAAATTGTTCAAAACAAAAAAGCCCGACTAATTGAGGATGTATAAGCACAGTAGTGGGGACACAAATTTAAAAAAATATATTTTTTCAATTTTGGTGGTGATTTATATTATTATAACTTGACAATATGAGACAAAAACTAATAATAAAATTTTTCGATATCTGGAGTAATTTTCAAAATATCGAAAATTGAAAATATTGTTTAATTATTTAGCTTTAGTTATTTCAAAAATCCAGGCAGATATCGTAAGATTTTAATCTTAGTTTTCTTCTACATTCTTGAAGTTATAACAAAATGCATCATCAAAGTTGAAAATAAGGTAGGTACAAATAATTTCATCACACGTCTAAACTTGTCTTAGCGCTCTTACTACCTTTAAGCACTCACTATATAGTGTGTCTCATTTAATTTAAGACTGAGCTGTAACTCGATAAGAAACGATTGAACAAAAAAAAAAGGTTGTCAGGACTATGTAGAAATTCCCGAGGTTTTTTTTTTAAAGTCAACACTTACTGATAGAGATATGAAAAAAATTTTTAAACGACAAAAAGTTTTTATGTTTTATTGGTTTCAAATACACAAATGGTACGTTAAAAAAACTATTGAATTTTATGGGGTAAATCGATAAACACTACTTCGCACGAATATGATTTTGTTAAGTACCTTCAAACGATTACCTTTCAAAATAAAGTCAGAAATTGTTGAGTGCACAGTCAGCGAAAAAAAGTGAAACAATTTAAAATTTATTAATGTTATTACAATATACTAGAACTACAAAATTTTTTTTTTTTTGTAGCACCGTTAGTACACCAAGTCTATATTATTTTTAAGATATCTAAAGAACATTGGCCCACATTGTGCTCAAAAACATATAAATTGAATCGTTCCATTAACTAAAAATAAACTAAATGGAATCACATATAAATCGATACTTAAATGATATTTATGACGAGTGTAAAACAAATACGTTTGTTGATTTTTACAGAGAGGTAAATGCTATTGTTATAAAAAGGCATGTGAATATAACCATTAATTAAAATGAATTTTTCGCAGATGATGAAAAACACTTTACTGAAATATAAATTTTTCTTTCTTCTAAGAATTACTAGGATTAATACCCAGAGCTTGTATAAGTATTATTTTTATTTTTGTATATGAAATTGAACAAGGTATATTAACTTTAGTCCCAAGTTTGTAATTTATACCGGTTGTTTGAGCATAAATTGTCAATATTTGGGGGGCTATTGGAGTATGCTAAAACTAACACTGAGCGGGTACGTTTCCGGAAACATTTTCCCCGTACTCGAAAATTAAATCTTGTTTTTTTGGTATGAATAACATAAATTGGGAAAACTCCTACATGGAGCTACATGAATCAGAAAATTTACACATCGTTTCATATTTGAGTTTTTTGAAAAAATGTTTCGAACAATATAGTTATTAGGTAAGAGGTATGTCGAAATATTTTTATTAATTCGCCGTACCTCTTAAAGAGTGTTCTTCGAGCACCAAAGCACTATTTTTTACAAATATTTAGAGAGAGAGCAAAACTCAGTAACAAAAATGTTTCTAATAAAAATTCCAACAACACTTGTTCGAAATATTTTTTCGAAAACCTAACAGATACAGTACAGACACATGTTTATTATACCAAATGCCTGTTTTGGAATTCCTTTTTAGGCTCTTGAATATTGGCCATTTATTTTAATAAGCCCGGTGTGATCGAACAAGTGTAATAATTAATAATAATTTTTGTATTGATATTAAAATACATTTAATAATAATTTCATTATATATTATGTAATGAAAATAAGTGGCGTGCCTGCCCTTTGTAATGTTTATTCCTGTCTATATACCTTCCTATATTATAATCAAAATATAATTAAAAACCATTCATAAAATATTTAATTAATTTTCGCCAAATTTCATATTATGAAATTTTCGTTGTATGAAAAGTCATAATTGGTACAAAAAATTGATTTTAACATTACTTAACCTCTATATTTAAATATTGTTTTACTAAAAAGTTATACTATGAGAAACCAGATACACTTTCAAAATAAAAACAATGAAACAAGTTAATCGAAACAATATTGCAGGCCGTTCAAGTGAATGTCTTCGTCATTAACTGCCAAGTTATTACGAGTAAAATATTATTATTATACCATGTATATATATTAAGTTTAGTCCCAAGTTTGTAACGCTAAAAACTATTGATGCTACGAAAAAGAATTTTGGTATAGGTGTTCATAGAATAATCTAATATGTCCATTTTCGGCTGTCCGTCCGTTCGCCCGTGTGTCCGTCCGTCTGTCAACTCGAAAACTCAAAAACGAAAAAAGATCAAGCTAAAATTTTACAGCGCACTCAGGACGTAAAAAATGAGGTCGAGTTCGTAAATGAGCAATATGTCAATTGGGTCTTGGTTCCGTAGGACCCATCTTGTAAACCTTAAAAGATAGAACAAAAGTTTAAATGTAAAAAATGTTCCTTATAAAAAAAATAAACAACTTGAACATCAACAACTTTTTTGTTTGAAACATTTTTTTGTGAACATCACTGTTCACTGACGAAGGCACACATTAGATGCAAATTTTATAGTATGTATTAATATGGGATTATTAGTTATGTATGTGAGACATGTATAAGTATTTGTGAAATGTAATAGAGTAATCAACTCTGTCATACATGATGTTTCAACAATTAACTCAGTCAATTGTTTGTTTCCACTTGTCTAAACATTTATTATAAAAACATTTTTTACAACACAATAGTCTCTATTTTTAAAGTGAAAATTGTCCAGGAAAAAGGATGGGTAACTGCTAGTTCTATATATTTAGCTAGTTCTGTTATAGTAGCTACACCGCAAAAATTTTATGATGAGTTTATAGTAAATTATATTATACAAGTGTGCTTATTATTAAAATTTTATCAATATTTATCATAAAATTCTCAATTTTCTGTTCTTCCTCCCTCTTAATATTTTATGTTTACAGCCTCTTTTACCAAAAGATTTTAGCTCTTTTTGATTTATACTCGGAGAAACGAGTGTATAGCACACTGAAAAAATTGAAAAAAACAGTTGACTGAGTTAATTGTTGAAATACCATGTATAGACAGTGTTGATTACGCATTCGTTTGTTTTTTTACATCATGTTAGTAAAAAAAGAAAAACAAACAAACACATACATAATATTTGTAACGTATAAATTTAAATTATAAACAATAGGTACCTGTAAACATACTATATGTTTCTAAGCCAATTTGCGCCTTTACGGATAAGCAGTGATGTTTAAGAAAAAAGTTTCATACAAAATTTTTTTGTAAGGAACCATTTTTGCTTTTAAACTTATGTTCTATCTATACCGGTTCTCAAGACTTTGTCCTTGATTTACGAACTCAGCCTCACTTTTTACATTTAAGAAAAAGTTTAAAAGCACAGTGAGACTTACAATTCTATGCGATGGATTTATATCTTAACTTCATACTTGTTGAATAGATCCCAAATATTTTATTGGTAGTAAGACCAAAACACATCATAGCCATACATCCTTTAGTTTCTCATGACAAGTGCCCTAAATGTCGTTTTCAATTGCTGAAGACAAAGTTTAAGGCTTTGATTCATTTCATATTTCATATCGTCGTCGAGTTAATGGAAACAAAAGGCAGCATTTGAACAACTTATAGTACGGTTACTGTCGATGTATAAAATTGTGATGCACGAATAACACTTGCATTACGAATAAATCATAAAAATAACTTCAAAGCTACAACCCTCACTTCCATTAGATATCTGTATTTGTTACTCTTTTACTCATACAGTTCCGAAAAACTTAATTTACTACCCAATAGTAGACATTAATACTGCGTACTGCCTAGTGAGCCACTAGGATTCATTCTAGAAACTTTGGTATCGTGCTATATTTAATCATACTGCGCTTGCCTTACATTAACATGGATAAAACAAATTGTTCCTACCAGAAAGAAAATATGTATATGGAAGTGAAAATGAAAAACAAATAATAACATAGTCTTCTATTTGAACAATTAATTTTCTGTATCAAAATTCTGTATAACATTTAAAAAACCAAAACGAACACTTAACGATATAAATATCACCACAAAACATAATAATAATCAGTATATCGTAAACCAATATCATGCGGACGAATCAATTTATATAGAGATACAAAAAATAGGGGATTGTGTATTTGTGTGTGTGTGTGAGAAAGGTAATCGTTTTTTGTGTATGTTGGTGGTAATAAACATAAATTTCACTTAACGGTTATTACCGTCCAAACAAACCAAAAAAAGAACACTCATCATGAATGTGAACAAAATAATTAAATATCGTAAAATGTAGGAAAAAAATCAAATTACAAACTCACATTTGTACAATCAAAATAAATTTTTTTTAAAGAATATCGTGTTGGATCATGAGCCATAAAAGTGCGAAATTTCCATGATTCTGTTTTTATTTTCATTTTATGCCACCAATTTCTAGTAGAAGTTGTTTGCTTTTTTATAAGGAATATTTTTGTTACTTAAGATTTTCCTTGTCTCTTAGTTTTTGCAACGTGTATCAAGCGGAAGTGATGGCTATTCATGAGGTATGTGAATGTATAAGACTAAACACTTTCAGGTGCAGTGACATTACTCCCTTTACCGACAGCCAAGAACCCTTAAATCCTTCAGCTCAGTCTATATAACCTCAACGGTAGCAAAGAAATGTACATCCTTAAATGTGCTGGCGGAACAAATGAATGTAAACCTGGTATGATGGCACAATGCTGCAGGACACAAGCATCAAAAGGCATCCGGAAGTCCCGTTCGGGAACTGCAAGCTGATCCTTAAAGAGAATATCTTAAAAATGATTAATGGGGGCGGTAGAATTGTAAACATTGTCGTCGCTTGGATAAAAACGAAGTAACCGATTCCACCCACATCATATAATGAAATTGTAAAATATTGATGTAGTTAAATAAATAAAAATTAACAAATAATGATATGGGTAGCCTCTGTTATAGGCGTATGTCAGAAAAATGGATGTTAAACCCCATTATTATTATTATTATAAAAAGGGCAAATCTTCGATGGAGGGAGGAGCGTATTTTCTGAGTACAATCGCAGGCGTTCCGAAGATCTTATATCACTTCCAAGGGCCTCTGTTAGCAAACTAGTTGTGGCTATTATAGGAAACTGGTTGGGCGGCAGGCATTTTGAACGCCCGGGCCTGACACTGTATCGTGACTACTCCAGGAGCTGTCACAGTGGTTTAACTACCAACTTTTCTTCAATTATACTACCATTTTTCCGATTAAATGGAGTGGAAAAAAACAGAAAATTAGTTTTTCGAAATATTCATGTTTCTGTTTTTGCACTAAAATATATTCGCACCGTGCGTGAGTTTTATTGGAGGCGTTTCCATGGTAACGATATACTACTTTAATAATAGAATTGCATGTATGGATGCATATATAATTGTATGTGTAATTGCATATATAATGTGTATAATTGTATTGCATTTCTGACTTACATGGAAAATTTAATATTATTGTCTCACAAATTTAAATAAATAACTATGATAATTTACATTTGAAAAATAATATTTGTGCTATTTTATTTCTTATTTTCACAATTTTTAATGCTTTAATTAGTTTAATTAATTCGTGTTTTTCAATAATTTTAGTTTAACATTTTCTATAATATTAACATGTAAAGAATTGCAAATTAGTCAAAACAGCCTCCTTTATCGTCAAAATTTTTCACTGGAAGTGCATCGTTTTTATTGTCCCTACCATGACTACGCACACAACGAATACGTTACCATGAAATTTATTGTGAAATAAATAAATAATAAACTGAAAAAAAGTACTAGCAGGAAAAATTGTTCTTAAGGCTGCAAGTACATTGATTTAAGACAATAGTTTCTTACCATACTTTAATTTTTAAGAAGCCAGTTTTCCGATTGGTTGGAGCGAAAATATTCTGTTTCTTCTTTTTGGACTAAAATATACACGAATTACCGTGCTTTATATTTTTAAGAAGTCAAATACTTATTTTATTGAATTAAAGAGGTCCTTCAACCGCCAATGTTTATTTTTTTTAAATTGCACAATGTACTTTCAGTCAACGAAACGACCTCCTTACGTTTACAATTCTTGAAAAGGTAGACAAAAAGATTCATGGTAAGAAATATCGTTTTATTATAGCCTCGCGGTCTATGAATGGTGTCCTTCATAGACAGAAGAATAACAGCTATTCTACATACAACTTCCACCAAAAAGTTGTTTTTGTAGTTTTTGGATCCAACCATTGGTATTCTTCTATTTGTAGTTATATGCAACTTTTTGTAAGGTGTTTATAGGACCCAAAGAATATTCAGCCAACTTAACCCAGTCAGAAGGGGGCATAGGGCCTCAGCGGAGGGTATTTGTAGCCCAAATTTTTTTGAAATGCTTATTTTGGCTTTAAATGGTCATCTACTAGGTATTTTTGGTCGCTGGAAAAAAAAAAAGATCGATACAATTATTTAATTGCTAAAATCTTTCATATTTATCAATCAATTTTAATTTTTATATTCTAACCTAGTTATCTACTCTCGCTCTTTTTCTAATTTTAATGAAATATACATTGAAATCGACATCAGAACAAAGGCCTATTATGATATTTTCATCAAACTCGGATATGATCGTAAATTTTCAATGGAGTAAATGCATTTTTTTAATAGCTTTTTCGAATTCTCACTAAGCATTCAAAATAATAAAATAAACGAATTAGGTTAAACGATAAATTATATTATAATCTAAAGTGAAAATCAAAAATTATTTTTTTCCTTATCAAGCCTCTAAATATATGATGATCGCATCCACATACTATAAAAGAGATAGAATTTTCAGAGACAATAATGACATTAAATTGATGACAACGTCATAAATAACACGATAGTCTTGTGTATAATAAAATAGACATACTATGAAGATAATCGGATTCAGCACCAAATTCATCATTACAAAAAAAAAAAAAAAATCGTAAAAGATTTAACTGTAGTAAGTAGTCTAACTTAGGTTGTCAAGTCGGAAATTAAGTACTAAACTTGCCAGATGTAAAGATTTAGTTGCAGAAAGCACTGAAGTTCGAAAATTTGAGCAGTAAGACAAATTTGAATGCGGTTTTCTGCATTCGATTCGTTAGAGCGTCGGAAAATTTTTTGAAATTTTATTTTATTTTCTTGCAAACTGCAAGCTGCTCCCGAATGAGAATATCTTAAAAAAAGACCAATCTTAGATAAAGAGGAGGGACGGAGTTATGGTACTACAATACAGATATGATCTGAGTACAATCGCAGGTGTTCCGAAGATCTTATATTGCTTCAAAGGGACTCTATAAACAAAATCGTTGCGACTATTACAGGACACTGGCTAGGTGGCAAGCACGCTGAACGTCTGGGCCTGACAGTGCATCTCTATTATTGCAGGAGCTGTCACAGCGAAAGTGTCAGTATTCAGCTCTTGTCATAGAAGATTGACTTATTTGAGTCGGCCTGTCTTTGACAAGCGCTCCGACCTTAAGTCAGTTGACGTCAAAGCACTTCTGTTGTTCTTAAACAGCGCTCAAACCTTACCTAAGCTATGGTTATTCGGGTATAATATGAAATTTTTTGATTTTTCAAAAATTTTCTTTGTATTTACACTCGGTGTAAGTTAAAAAAGAGTATATAGTTCTTATCTAATCTATTATAAGGTTATCCTGTTCTACTTACAAGCATGAATGTTATAAAGAAGGAGAAAAATCGCTATGTACTAAAGCATTAGCGCACCTGTCCCTGAAAATTTGTAGAATTTATAGTTCATTTTTAAGCCACCAGCCGCGCTGTCATCAAGAAGTAGTATCTGCGAAGTTAGCTGTTGTTGTTAGCATAATGTACAAATTGATATATCATTTCAAATTAGCGCACAACAGCCCGCTTTTATTGATACTACTTAGCGGTCGCAGCGCCTCACTTATTTTATCCATATTTCGGGGACAATATTTTCTATAGCGATCGTTCTCCTTCTTATAAGCTTCATGCTTACAAGTGTAAAAAGCTTAGATCATATATTTTAAATAGATAAGCCCAGTGTATACCAAGTATATATATTTTGGCGTCACAGAGTAGATTAACAAAGATGAAAATACAATATTCAAACAGCTGACAGAGAAACACCATTTTGGAGGCCTGGTATTCAATGCGCATGATCGTATAGCCGGAATCAGCTGCTTCAATGATGTGTTTATATTTCAAATTCACATGTGCTTAAAATAAATAAATAAAATTTTATTTTGTTTTAACTTTCAAACGAGTAATATTGTTAGATAATTTTGTGTTAATTCTATGAAAAAAATTTTTAAAAATGGTAAAATGGTAATTTGTTCAAAATATACTGTTTTAACTTTATTTAAAAGTGGTATAATCTTGTTTTAAATACGCGCCAGGATATTATGTTTTATATTAAAACATGCGTATTATGACCAGGCTTCGACATTTACTATCCTTGTCAATCTACTTTGAGACGTGGTTCTCACTCTGTTGGCAATTCCAGTAGTGAATTTTCAAAGGTAAAAAGTGTTTGTAAAAAGAAAGTACGTCTAATCAACTGCGTATATTCTGAATTGAATAGTACCACCATGATATAATATGTACCCTGTACGAACCATTAAATAGATATAAATTATACTTCACCTTAGTAGTATCTGATTATTTTACGCTTGACCATCAATATTTTAGTTCTTAATAACATTTTAGTGTTTTTATTTCATATATTTTATTATTTTTACGACTCTAGAGAAAAAAATGTGTTTTACTAAAAGCACCATTGTTAGAAAATTGGGGAAATCAAATCCACTATACTCAACACTACTAAGGTACTGTATTATTCAATCCGATGCTGAGACAATAGACTGCACTTTCAGAATATATAGTCTGGCTCAAAGTTCATTGCTTTTCTTCAAATGGTAAATATTATAAGTAAATACAGAAAAATTGTTTCTGAACCCGCAGAGCTTCGGAAAATCAAAAAATATTTTTAACTTCCGGTATTGCTGCTTTTGTACAGCACTAGGTTTACCATCATTTTTGTATAGCATTGTTACTCACGGTAAAAAGTCGTACAAAGATATTTCTCCGTAACTTCCCATTTGCATCCGTGACATTCAATTTGCGCTTTTATCCCTCCCATTTCAACATGATTCCTGTTGAGTCATTTCACCGAAAAATTTTAGCATGAGCTTGTAGTATTATTTTTAAAATATACACTAATTTTGTAATTTTAAATGTGGCCTCTACATCTTTCCGTTGTTAGAAATGGAAAGAAAAAATAATATTTTGACGTTAGTTTTAAATTTAAATTCTTCGGAATCTTTATTTACGAAAAAAAATTCCTAAAAAGTTGGACTGTTTTTAAAGCTTTTATTTAACTTCACTTGGATGTATATCCTGGAATTTTGCAATAGATATTTCACCCACTTTCACGGAAGCTATCGAGCTGAAATTTGACACACACGTTTGGTTCTCGTGACTATGCAATTTATAGTTACTACCTGATTTTCCCATCTCTTCCACAATATTTGATATAACTTACTTACTTAATAATACGTTTTTTGGTTCAAATAAAAAGTACTAAAAATTAAAATAAAAAATATTGTTTTTAGGGACAATTGTACTAAAAAGTAGAAAATAATTTTTCTTATAGATCACTCATATATGACCTTTGTAAAAGCTCGAGGCGCTCTGAATCATCCTTTATATTTTTTATTAAGCGTGCCCAGTTTGCACAGATAGTCATGACTCGGGAATTATTTTCTACTTTTTAGTACAATAAAACCTTTTTCCGAAAAATTTGCTTAAACTATTTTTATAATTTCTAATTTAAAATGATCTACTATCATTTATGAGTCACCAACTCGAATTGGCTATTAAGAGCCCACGAAGGTCAAACTCAAATTTAGGATTACTGGCAGGTCCCTTGTCTCTTTTCGATTCTACAACTTTTTTGTTCAAAATATTTTTTTGTTAATAACTTCTTAAGAAGTAAATGTCAAGCTTGACAATAGAATCAAGGCTGAGCCAGTATTGGGTAATCTTGTTATTCCAAGTCTCAACCAAATTTCTCAAACCAAACCTTAGTTTAGCAACCCTTTCACAAAAGTCTAAGGATAATATACCGAGTTTCATGCCTTGGTCAATGTCCATGAAATGGATAATGAATCAGATCTTTGCTTTCCAGCACTTTACTAAGCAAGTGCTGCTTATAAATCAAGTATTGGTTTGCCAAACCTTGCTCAAGCCTTCGTCAAAGCTAAGCTAGTCTCCACACAGGCTTCAACTAAACAAACAAAATTTCTCGTAAAAGGGTGGTTAAGTATTTAAGAAACAGGCTTTATACATACATTTTTGATTTAATATCATTTTTATGATGAAACAAAAAATTTTATTTCCGCGTTAATATTTCATGTTTGTAAAAAGTGATAAGTTATTGATATGTTTGCTAGAAGGAGGCTATTCCTATGAAGAAAAGGTCAAAGAAAATTCAGAGAGAGTAAATTGATTGTTTATCAACTTTAATGTTTCTTTGCTGTTATTTATACTGGCATACAATAAAAACAAAAAAAATACTGAAAGATAACTTTCTGGAATCGGATTATACAAATTTTTCAGAGAAATGTTATTAATACAAAAGCGGTCACTTTATAGGTTTAATTTTTCTTTAAATTTAAAGATAATTTAAAAGTCTTTGTGTAAAGTATATTTAAGTTTTTTTTGTTAAATAATATTTCCATTTTTTTTATTAATTATTAATAAAAAATAGTAAATTTTTGAATACAAAAAAATGGCGTTACTGACGGTATATTTACGACTCTGGTGTTTGAAATTATAGTTGAGAAAATCCATTTTCAATTGTAAAATTTCATGAAAAATCAATTTAAAAAAATTTCTTTTGGTAATATTCAACTTTCGAAAAAAATAAAATTCAAAAACATGCAACTTCTCTGTTACGTATTTCAACCTATTAAGGGTTGCCACACTCGTACATACTTGTAAAAAAAGTATAATAGACAAGCATAAAATTCAATATACAGAGTGCTATTGTTAAAATTTTTTTTTAACTTTTTTTTTTTTTTAAATGGAATAAATTTGCAAGAAATGCATCAATTTTTTTGTCTCGTTTTTCTATATGCATTGATTTTTTTGTCTCATTATCCTATATCATTACTGAAATTTCATTAGGTAAGTTCTTATACAAAGGCAAACTTGAATGAAAGTTGTTCCTAAAAAATAAACAATTTTAAGTTTGAAATATTTTTGAAAACTGAATAGATTTGGTAGGTATTCTTTCTTAATTCTTGCAAGGCATTTAATAGCAGAAAGGCAGCTATTATTCCATTTTGTTTCATTTTAATCTACCATAAACCAGAAAAACTCTTTTAAAAAATGACCTTTGTGTAAGTTATTTAGCTACAAGAATTGATGGTGTTATTGAATTACGTCCAAATCTCAGTTAGATAAACAGTACGCGAAACTGCAGGTCTTCAATGTTACATTGGCGGTATAAAGTGTTTGCAAACAATTTAAATAGGTTTAGCGACACTATTGTTGCTGTAAATATTCAAACCTAGCACCATTACCACTAAGCTAGCTCTAGCATGGGCGTTTATAATTCTCTCCATCAAATTTTTTCGTGAAGTTAGTCTTTGCAAAGTGCCACAAAGGTTCTAAGTACATACCTAAATATACTACTCTTTGATACTCGCAACTTTAATGTAGGCTATTTTTAGCTTAGAAGTTTCCTTACAAAATTTCGGCGGTGATAGATTAAGATGAGACAAAATAAATTAATAAATTTCTGACGAATCTATCCAGAATCTAGAATCGGCTTTTCTCTCCTTCAAGCCCAACAACTTTCGTTCTATTTATTTATTGATTGAGAATTGATAATGCAGGGGATATATTATAAGGAAACATTCTGTATAAAATATAGACATAGTGATTGTAATTTGAAAACATAATAAGCAAATATGTAAAGTGTAGGAATAAGGAATTAGAACGTAAAATTTTATTTTATGCATAATTAAATTATAAAAATAATATCCAACTATTTAAAACATAGTATCCGAGAAAAAGAACTTATTACTTACCATAAATTTCATAAATTTTCATCGTTCCATAAAGAAACACATGAATGACCTAATCCATTCTTGTGTCCACAATGCGTGTTATAATAATTATATCAAACCTGAGAAAAATTTCTTTTGCATTTTTTTTGTATTACAAACAGAATAATTTTAAAAACATATTTAAAAAATGGAAGCAAAACTTTTTTTCTAATTTTCAATTTAGGTATATTACTCGAATAGGACAGCACTTAGACATTATGGCTCTTTGTGTTACCTAACTTGTAGAGTGACCTTTAAGATATCACAAGCAATTCAAGAAAAACAGAAGTGTCACAATTTTCAACTTAAAATCAAAGTTTCTATTCTTATTGCAGCTGCGATCGCATAGGTTATGATGTTCTAGCAGGTTTATTGTATTTCCAGGATCGAATTTGTAGTTACTGAGCTAAAGCTATTGTAAAACCCATTTTCGGCGGAATTTAAATTTTTTTTCAAAGACTAACCATAAGGCTTACTATTAAATCCCAACGTGTAAGAAATTATGACCGTTCAAAACTCGAGATAATTAATGCCTTAGTTCCCAATTTTGACAATTAACGTCCGAATGAATATCTGGAAAACAAAACGTCGTGGAGTTATTTTCTTTTCCTAAAACATTCCTTTTTTGACCCTTGTAATCGCTAACTTTGCAGTTGATTTTCTCGCGATCTAAACGATCAAAAATTTTACAACTTCGGAATCTCACAGCTAATATTATTCTTAGACTGTGAAAAAAATGGGCCAAATATTGTTGACAAGTGCGCACTCATGCTGGAAATACCTTAAGAGATAGTAAAAATTGGACCTGTTAAGATTTTACTTTCACTCCTAACAAGCGCATTATCCTCTTGAATTTTAAGAGGTCGTAGTAGAAAGTACTAGTACCGGAAAACAATCTCAACTAATTTTTTACTTTGTGTTGTCCCTATCTCTAAGATCAAAAGTGGACCCTGTTGATCGTGCTAAAACAATGCAAACTTAATCAAAATGTTGGCTTAAATGGATTTTCTTTTACTAATATAATTTTTCTTTTTTTCCAGGTGAGTGTTGATGATAACCAAAGAATAAAGAAAAGTTTGCTTTTTCAACACACATTTATAAAGCTTTGGAAATACTCAAAAGTGAAAATAAAAAAATTGGTAAGCTGTTTTGAATATATGATAAAATATTTTTTATGGCAAAGTTTTTTTCTAAAATTTTTTAACAATACTTACCTGGCAATGAACAAATAATAGTACGGGAAAGTTAATTCAGTACGGGAAAATGTACTTTATCGTATTTTATTGTTATTTGTTTCATTACCGATAACCATTCAAAATGCTAGATAGGTTCTCCGGAGTGAAAACGCTAGTTGAAAGTTGCTCTTTTTAACAATTATTATGATAACTTTGTTTATTTACATGCGTGTTTTATATTAAAGTTTGGATTGAGTAACAGATTGCACCTGAAAATTTAAAAAAAAATCTAAAAATGTTAAAAAGCCCTCAAAAACCATAAAGAAAGCGCCGCTGTGAAAAATTACTGTTGTTTAAGTCTTACTAAAGATTAAAATTGCAAATTTTGAGTAAACCATGAGAGTAGTCGATGTTTATGGAGAGAACCTTTTTTATTTCAATTTTATTTAAATTAAACTTTATTTAAATTTTATACTTAAAATCCATTAACTTCATGTGGTAAAATTCTCAACGGGGAGTTTTAGATACCAAAAATCCTCTATTTTAAACCCATGAATTGATATTATTTATAAAAAGGCTGTTTCCTATGAAAAAACAGTGTTATCATACCAAATTTTATTAAAATCACCTTATCCTTTATACAGTTATGAAAGAAGCGTAACTTCGATATACAGTTATGAAAGAAGCGTAACGTATTTTGAGTTAAGCTATATGTGCCAGAGCGTTGTAAAAACCTTTTAGTGAGGGACATCCTGTATAATTAAATGACATAAAAAGGGAATTTCTACGATCTGGATTACGAACTAGAGTTGTGAAAGATATAGATTTATATCCTCTTTAACCGCCAAGAAAGTGTCAACCATAGTTTCTTGGAGCCGCGAATGGTTGCTGGCCCCAGCCGGCATCTCGACTAGTAATAATTCCTAGTACATAATACAATGTATTACTTTTCTTATTAAATACACAAGCGACTGTTTAAGAATTAAGATTTTTCAGCGATCTAGTATAGGTACAGCGATTATATTCATGTATACAAAAAAACTTAAGGTCAAAGATCTTTTATTTAATCTACCTTCGTACTACGTGCAAAATTTGCTAGTAAGATTTAGGTGATTAAGAGTCGTAAATGACTAAGGTTAGTAAAAACTGAGAATCAATACCGCAATTCCTGAAAAAGGAAGATTTGAAAGATCGCAGAATGTAAGGTTTTTATTTGTTAAGGATATACGAGCACCAGGGCAATTTTGAACAAAAGGCTTGATTTAGGGGGGGGGAGGTTTCAAAATTAGGCATTTTCAACATTGGTGTTATGGTAAAACGATAGATGGATGATATGTTTTCATAAATATCTCCAAAACTAGTCGGTGGAAATTAAAATAAAACTTTTGAAATTAAAGTTAAAATCTTAAAAAATGATTAAAAACCAAAAAACCAATTGTGCCCTACTGATTCGCGATGTAGTGGGGACACAAATTTAAAAAAAATATTTTTTCTATTTTGATGGTGAATTATGTTATAACTTGACAAAAATAAGACGAAAAGTAAGAATACAATTTTTCGTTATCGGGAGTAATTTTCATAATATTGAAAATCAATCTAGAGTCTAAAATTTCCTTGACGCTTGTACTATCTTAAATTAAATTAAAATAGTTTCCTAGTGATGCTAGGAACAAATATATTGAACGTGAGTGTATCTTAGTGTTAGCCAACAGTATGATTGACATATAATTCACAAATTTCTGTGACTCATAAACTATAAACGCTGAACTGACAGCAATAATATAAGCACTACATAGTGGTTAATATTTTATGTTCCAAAAACCAGTATTATATATAATTCTACTACCATTAAAACCGCTATGGATAACAACCACATCAAGCGACATCTGCTGTTGATATATTTTTCAAATTCATGTATTACTAACAATATCTGGATGACCGAGCTTTGCTCGGTTATTCGCCAATAGATGTCAGCCAGAGTCATATTTTTCACTTTAGACTACTCAAACGCCTCCTTTTTGTTATGTTATAATTTGCATTGTATTTCATTAACTACGTTATACACCAATAGATGTCTGATGAATTTTTCATGAAAAGACGGATAAAACGACATTTCTGATAAATGAAACCTAGCTAGATCGATTTATCGCCCCAAAAAACCCCTACATACTCATTTTCATGAAAATCGTTGGAGCCATTTCCAAGATCGTTGATATATATATATATATATATATATATATATATATATATATATATATATATATATATATATATATTTATATATATATATATTTATATATATATATATTTATATATATACAAGAATTGCTCGTTTAAATATATAAGATAATTATTTGAATGTTATTATTAGTGCTGAAAATTTCAGTTTTATTCCTTCCGAGATTGACCCTGCTCTAAATGCTGCCTCAAACAATATGAAAAAGATCAGAAACTATTAAAGATGTTTAACGTCGGTAGGATTTCTATCCGAGAGCTCTAAATAGCCGAAGATAAACATACCCTCGAAATGCCTCTGATTTCAATATCTACCAATCATGTTATTCGACAAGTAGGCACACTCCAGTTTTATCTTGAAACTTACTACATTTGCTTTATAGATCGAAGCAGTGGTTAAGTAGTAGTAGATAACCGCGAATCATCTTGGGCTAGCTGTCCAGAAGGATACCATCGACGCTAAGCGTTGAAGTGTTGAATCTTCACCATCCACTTAAATTCCATGCGCTTAAGGTATTTCGAGCATGGTATTTGCAGTTCCTATGCTAAAGCTATGGTAAAATTTTTAATCGACAGAATTTAACGAGAAATTTTTAAGAACTTAATAGGGTTTATTTTAAGAACTTAATAGGGTTTAATATAAAAATCCCAAACTTTCA
The DNA here is from genome assembly GCF_905475395.1 of Chrysoperla carnea. Classification (NCBI taxonomy): domain Eukaryota; kingdom Metazoa; phylum Arthropoda; class Insecta; order Neuroptera; family Chrysopidae; genus Chrysoperla; species Chrysoperla carnea. The sequence goes on along the minus strand of NC_058341.1, from coordinate 60,495,932 downwards.
GAAATTTTGCCCGTCTTAAACATAATTATGCCTACGTTCCCAATTTTGACCAATTTTCGTCAAAATTAAAATCTGGAAAATGAAAATTTATTACTAAAATTTTTTTTTATTATTATTCTATTCTATTATATTAGTATTCTAAAAGTAACTTCGATTTCCTTTCAACATTCCTACTTTTTTCTTTCAATTCTGTCGATAGAATTTTTTAATATCGTAAAAAATAGCTGGAAGGACAGTGAGTTTTACATGCTTTGAATAGGAAAATCGAGATGTTTGCAACTGATTACCTCGTGATCCAAACGAGAAAAAACTCTGCAACTTCCTCTCTGCAAACATGGCCCTTATCCGTCGACAAGTGCATTAATGCTGGAAATACCTTAAGGCAAAGCTGCTCAGAAATTTTAGTAGATAGAATACAGCTCAACTACATTCCTTAAAATTTGTGCAACCAGCTAGTGAGTCTCAATCCAAGGTAAAGCGAAATTGGTTGTTCATAGGTATCATGTGCTTAACAAGGTTGCAATCGCACCTAATCTAGTACGTAGTAAATTATTTTCGTTTAAAACCTTTATTGTTATTGATGGTGTCTACTGCAAGTGAGAAGCGTTATAGACAGACGTGTTCGATTAACGTTCATGTGATTGTAAATTTATCAAGCATTATCTAGAAATCAGTCTCAAAATAGATCCATTTTTGCACCAGATCTAATCATAGACGCCAATATCAATGAAATTGCAAGTGAAATAATTCTTCTAATGAATTAATTTTTTCAAAGTAGCTATTACGACCAAATTGCATTAATTGCTACGGAAATTTTCGGTTTTAATAATTTTCATAAATAACGTCGGAATTGACATACAAAAAGAACCGCAGCAAAAAATTTTTGTATTTGGGGATTTTGGTTCCAATTAAGTAGATCTACAACATTTTTATGAACCATCTAATTTCACAAAATACATACAAAATTTTTCATTTCTCTTATGAAATTTTCCAGTAGAATGTTGAAAGTCGCAGTTTAGAGTTATGAAATGCATCATACTCAGTTATAGTCGCAAAAAGGAATACATAAAATAGCCATTCTAAGGGAGTCCGCAATAACAGCTCTAATTTTGATGATTTTTTTATGTTTCTTTATATATGTATATTGTTTAAAATCAGAAACCTTTTAGGGGAGGAGGCCTAAATCGCTAATGATTGAAGTTTGGAATTTGGAGAGGATATTGATTTTTTACTGTAGGTGTCATTTAAGAGAGGAATTCGAAAATTATCCCCTAAAAGGGTGAAAAAGGGATGAAAGTTTGTATGAAAATATATACAAACCGTCATTTTTGAGTTCACCACTTAAGCGATTTTAAAAATTATTTCACCTATAGAAAGCTACATAATCACCAACTAACATGTATTGTTTTTATTTTCAAAAAGGTCAATGTTCCGCACCAAAAGTTAAAATTCAAATAAGTTGCACAAATATTGTTTAAACAATATAAATAACTAGCAGTTAGATACGTCGTAGTCTTCAATACCCTTTCCTTCACTTTTGTTTACTAATTCTTGGATTTTAACTTTTAGTACGAATCCCTAATTTTTTGAAAATAAAATACGGCTATGTCACTTGCCTTCAATTTTAAAAATCAGTTACATAGTGAACTCAAAAATGACGGTTTCACTATTTAATGGATTGATAATTTTGGTGAGATTTCTTAATGTTTTTGAAAATATAATACAATCCACCTTACTTGCTGATAATGGAGCTTTCTATAGGAGAAGGAATTTTTAATATTGGCTAAGTATAGTGAACTCAAAAATGTCCGTTTGTATATATTTTCATACAAACGTTCATCCCTTATTTCAACCCATTAGGAGATGGATTTTGAAAAATCCTTTATTAAATGACACCTAAAGTATAAAATCAATATTCTCTCGAAATTTCAAACTTCTATCATAAGCGATTGAAGCTCGACGTCAATGTATCAGTCGGGACACTGCGTTTCTCTCCAACAAATTATTTCACCCCTCTGAGAAATTTCTGATTTTGAATGATACACAAACAGAAACATTTAAAAAAAGATCATTAAAAACGGAGCTTTTATTAAGGACTCCCGAGCAAAAACATTCATTGATGCGACTAATATTATTATTATTATATCATTCATAAATTCAGTCAACAGAAATATGTGAGTATTTTATACAGTGCATCATCTATCGTTTTTGACGATAATAATCAGCGATGCAGTATATTTAATGTACCGTTACAATGAACACCCACCCATCAACCGTCCAATCTTATAGAACATACATACAAGCTGGATGCATTACATACACTCATAGTTACTGATTTTTCCTATAGTCGTTATGTTTGACAAAACGATTTATTTTCTGTATAAAAAGGTAAAGAAAAATATTCATTATTTTTGTTTCTAAAATATCTTTGAAGATTTATTCATGCAACGATACCACAAGTCCGTTGAATTATTAACGATTCAATGTTATCCTTTCTTATTCTAAATTTTCTGTGTTTTAAAAAAGAGGAGAGAAGCCTTAATTCCTAGTGTTGATTTTTACATAACCATTAGTTGTTTTCACACTTCCGTTATGTATAAGACCTGAAATATATTTGGCAGTTTTTCAGAATTACCGCACTTTAACACCCAGTTGCGGATCCACCCATATGGGCATGTTTAGGTGATGGGCATGTGCATCATCTAAATAGACCTATGACTTAACAAAAATAATTTAAAAAAATAAATAAATAAATAAATCGCTTTAAATAGTTAGTCTATTGTTCCTAATCTCATAATAAAGCCCCTATCTGATAATTTTTGGGGGGAACATTTTTTGTTTTGTTTAAAAATTTGTTTCAAAGCACGTAGGTCCCAAAAATCGAAAAAAATTCTATCGATTGCGATAGAACAGTACTTTCGGAAATAAATTTATATACCCCTATATTAGATTCCGTTATCAATCAACCAAATGTTGGTGTCAAGGAAATGAATATCGATATCCAGACAGTGAAAAAAGTGATTCAAATGTAGGTACGATATATTCATTTACGATAGAGAATCAACTATTATAAATGAATAATGATTCTGGATGGCTAAATGGAAAATGAAATGTAAAAATAATTTCGCCATGCCAGAGTCGGTAGCTCATCTCATTGAAGCATGCGGACAATGGGACAGGAAAACTTATTCGGGCTTGCTTTGCTAAACATCTGGAAATCAATGATATTATCAACACTTTCGTGGAAAAAACGAAAGCTTGAATTTGTTATTTAAGTAAAAGACTTAAATAAAATTATTGAAAGTAAACTGTATATTGGGGCTCGAACCCGGACTTCTTGGATTCATGTCAAGCGCCCTACTTTACCTTATTTGACTGTACAAAATTTCAAATCAGTCATATTTATTTTTCATCTTAAATGCGCACACTGTATTTGATTGAATTTAAAAAGAAATATATTGCGTGCGTTATTCTTTGTACCAATCGTTTCTTGTGTTGTGGTTAAAATATATTTTGATTCTTGTAAACATAACAAAATGCGTAGGTATTGATAACTTACATTTTCTTGAAATGTTTTCACATGCCATTTTCAAAACGTTCACATATCATTTTCAAGTATCCTTTTTCGTTTCCGATCCTTTAATAATATTTTCTCTCACACACATGCGTTAAGTAACGTATAACACTTTATGTGAAGAATATGTTGAATAAAAACAGATTTCTATTATATCTTGTTGTGTGTATGTCAGTATGTAAAGAAAGCAAAAATATAAATGGTTGTGGGAAAACAATTTTCTGAAAGATATTGTACAAGACAAAAAACGTACTGTTCTCTCTGTTCTCTCAGGTGACACATACTATAAAATAAATACCTTTTGTACGCATTAAAATACAAACAGAGCCACAATTCATGTTTAACAAGTGAAAACAAACAGTTGACTGAGTTAATTGTTGAAATACCATGTATAGATAGTGTTGATTACATCGTCACATTACACATACATACATGTCACACATATATAACTGATATTCCCATACTCATTTACGAACTCGAACTCACTTTTTACGTCCTAAGCACGCTATAAAAAAATCAACTTGATATCTCTTTTCGTTTTTGAGTTATCGTGATCACAAACGGACAAACAGACAGACTGACAACCGGAAATGGAATAATTAGGTGATTTTGTGAACACTTATACCAATATGTTGTTTGTAGCATCAATATTTTTAAGCGTTATAAACTTGGGACTAAACTTAGGATACCTTGGTATATATTACATATATACATGGTATAAAAAGACATGAAAACGTGGCTTCACCTCCGCTGTACTTACTTCAATCAAATAGAATTTTGCCACGAAACCGGGGCTCCGAATATTTTACATGGAACTGTATCTTTTTATGTTTAAAATGACCTTGAACTAGAATTTCAGATCAAAAGCACGGACACAGGCGAATGTCCTCTACTGCCCATGATAACTTCACGCCAAACCATTTTCCTGTAGCTATCGTGTCAACCCTAGTAGCTCAGTTTTTTAAAGCGTAAGAAATTCTGTTCTGAAATTCTGCGTTATGCCTAGGGTGCCTGGTTCTTACTATTGTAGGTCGACTGGCGCATAGAAGCTGTTGCCCTAGAATGTTGTTTTCTATCATAAATTTCCAGCTGTTGATCTGCAACTCGTGCTAACTGATTTATACATAACTTTCGCTAATTTATGCAAGTGACTTGATCATATCTTGCATGCCTGCAAGATTGTCAGATATAATCACTGAATCGTTTGTTATTATATCCGCCCTTGTTCCATTTAAGGCATTGCTGAACATTTACTCCGAATACTAACTAAAATGTAGAGAATATCAGTTCCGGATTGATAAAGTGCTTCCGCAGTTTGGTCACTCCAGAGTCTGCTACAATAAGTATGTAGTACCAGTTAAAAAAAACCCAGTTGCCCCTTTTATGACCCGAAGTGGCTTTTGGAGACTAAAACTAGACGAATTTTTTTCATTCCCTCGAAAATACGAAAACCTCGATTTTATCGTTTTTCGATATTCAAATTTTTTTATGAAAAAATTACCTGAAAACGATATCTGAGATTTGATTGGACAAAAGCTGTGAGTTTTGAATCCTAGCGTTCCCAATTTCAATTTATAAATTTTAAAATATACCTTGGTACCTGAAGTACTTAGTTACAGGTAGAAAATCTTTTACTGCGACTAACAGTAACAACACGAACAAATTGATTAAAAAAAAGTATTTACACAGTAGGTAACGAACATAAATGGAACGTTAACAAGTAGTTATGTTGTCTCTCGCGTCTGTCTCTAGGAATTGGTAGCGAACAAACAACAAGCACACATACAATAACGAATTCCAACACCACTTACCTCGACTTTGACAGAATCTGATTTATTATATGAAACATGTAATGTATATGAAGATAATGTGTATAAAACTCTCTCAGCGCTGGTAATCGAGGAAATAAGGCATTTGACCCAGGAATCGACTCCGCGAATGTAGATTTTTATGTGAGTCGGAGTAAATTTTTGTCTGAGTGTAATTTTTGTTAGAGTGTACCCAACAAAAAATATTCATGCGAGCTAGAGTTTTTTCGATTTACGTCCATAAAGTGGGACAGAAGTATCTTATCACCAGAAACCACATGTGTTTTCCTTAACATTCACCAAGTATAATTTACAAAATTTAAAAAACCTCCGAGAAATGTTTCGGGTACGGAACACAAAACTCGAACTTGAAACGTATCTATGAACACTTTAAATTAAATTACCTTTTTCCTTAGAGCCTTCTCCAAACTTTAGGTGTTTTAGTTTAGGCGTTACGATGCCACAGACAGACACACAGGCACACATATCGGTCAAACTTATAACACCACTTGTTTTGGTTCGGGGAATAAAAAGACTAATGGATTTAAAATTTTTTATGATTCTAAGCATTTTTGAATCCATGTCATTTTTGGCCTAGCCTCACCGTTTTCGAGATATTGGCCAGTTATTGACGAAAAAAGTTTATTTTGTGCTTACGGCCAAAAAATTAAGTTGAAAGCCATTAAATATTATATTTTGGACGATTTAAAGCAATTTTTTGTCACTTGAAAATTTTCATTGAACCTCACAGTTTTGTATACATAAGCGTTAAATTTTTAACCATTCTAGGCACTTTTTGGCTATTGGCATTTTTTGCCTTACCTCACCGTTTTCGCTACATATTGTGTCGCATATATGATAAAAACACCGTCATATTTCCGTTATTTATATACATATCGATTTGATTTACTTTGTTTAACCATATTCCATCACCAAATCGTGGCGCCACAGTTATCGTACTCTCCCCCTTAACCGAAATCAAAACTTTAAACTCACCCCACTACAAATTGACAAATTGGATCGATTCTTAATATTTTGCCTAGCATCAGAGATGGTTTCACATATCGAAAAAAATTATTAGAAAAAGTTGCTTAGAATATTTTTGTATACCCATACCGATGATTTTTATTCGATATACGATTCATATACGCATGCATTTTTCATGACAAGATTCGAATTTTTAAGTTTATTGAAATATTTGAATACATAACACTATTAAATTATCAATTTGTGCAGTTTTAACATTCCATAGCACACTAATTATAAAATTTTATTTTGTAATTTTGTAACTATTATGCTAAACAATGTAAAAACTGAATAAATTAATAATTTAATAGTGGTATGTATTCAAATATTTCAATAAACTTGTAATAATTATGAGTGTGATTATATTAAGGTTCGGACCCAAATAATGAAAAATAAAAAATGTCAATTTTGTCATGCAAATCCAGTAGGGCAATAAAAAATATTTTAAGCAACTTTTTCTTATAATTTTTTTTCGAGATCTCTAACCATCTTTGACGCTAGACAAAATATTAAGAATTGGCCCTATTTATGAATTTGTAGTAGACTGATTTTAAAGTTCACATTTCGGTTAAGTATCTTAAAAAATGTGAGCCATCACCAGTCATCCTGGAAAACTGTGCAAAATTTCAAATCTATATTCTTATAAATAATGAAAATATGAGGGTGTCTTCATCTTAAATGTGACACACTGTATAAGCAATAGAAAAAAAACGCGTATTGAAGCATCAAGTGTTCAGCGAAAACTCAAGTGTGTTTTTAAAATACTTTTATCATGAAAATTGCGAGGTTAAGTAAAAAATGTCAATGATCAAAAAATACTTAAAATCCATTGTTTTTTTAAAACTCCGCATAATTTTATTTTTTTTACAAGACACACAGATAAACATTTTTCACCGACCCATATAAAAATCTACTGACACGCAGTTGATTCCAGGGCCAGGCTGTTTTTTCGGTTTCATTTCCTTGATTATAGGTAGTTGTTGCTACTGTACAACCAGGAGGTGGGTATTTCTCAAGGGAAATTTCACACCTGTAAATAAATTGACGTTCAACATTAGCACCAGCGACAGATAATATGTAGAAAAAAGAGTCAAGAGAGACAATTTTTTTTTATATATTCTTTCTTTTCATATAATTTTATGACAAGAATATTGAAATAAAGAGAAAAGAATTACATTTAATTTTTTATAGAAAGTGTCATGATGAATACGTGTAAATTAAAACATTATTTTAAGGAATTCAATTATTCAAATATTATTCAGAGCAAGCAAATTTACTAACTCCACAGCTTATAAAGTTTATTCCCATTTATTTAAAAAAATATATGCAATATTATTACATAAACGATTAATAGGATATTCTACTATGTTTGAAAAAAAAGTACTTCAAAATGTTGATTTGCCTAATAAAAAGCCACACAAAATTATATTCTGGCAAAATTAAAACTCTTTCTTGCCATAAAATTAAATTAAATTTTAAAACTTTTTACTTTATTATATTATAAATATAATAATCGAAAAAAAAAATCGATATTGGGGTTTCAACGGAAATACACGTTTTGAGGGTCCCTGATTCCAAAAAAGTGGTTTTAAAAATGTTGCGTCCGTCGGTATGTCGGTATGTCGGTATGTCTTTCAACCGATTTTTCTCAAACTCGGTACATAGGTTCAGTTTGGTCATAATTCATGACGATTTTTTCATTTTTCCCCTAGGCCTATTTTTTAAGGATACTTCCCTCTAGGTTAAAACAGGTTTTTTGGGATTTTCTCAAAAACGGCTCTAGCGGTTTCGATTAAACTGGGCACAAGGCTAGACCTTAAGGTATTCCTAAGATTGGTATAAGCCACATATCCGGGAAAATTCGAGAAGCCCACATCCTTGGGAAAAACTTTTTTTTGGAGTTTTCTCAAAAACGGCTCAAACGAATTCGATTAAACTAGGCACAAGGCTAGACCTTAAGGTGTTCCTAGAATTTTTATAAGACACATATCCGGGAAAATTCGAGAAGGCTCACTCTCTTGGGAAAAACTTTTTTTAGGTTTTCTCAAAGACGGCTCTAACGATTTCGATTAAACTGGCACATGGGTAGACCTTAAGGTGTTTCTAGGATTGGTATAACCCACATACCCGGGAAAATTCGAGAAGGCCCACACTTACATTTGGCTGCTTTCAAACAAAATATTACAAGAATAATATATCAATTTTATAATATAATAAAGTCTTGTCCGATGTAATGGGAGCATATTCATTTTTTGAAATCAAAGTCATTTTCATGTTTTAAATATTGATATTAGTAATTCTGTCAAAAAATCTTCTACCACACTTGTCACTGTATCAATACTTTTCCTTCATTAGTTTTTACCTTGTTTTTATCATGTCCTTAGTGATTATTATTTGCATTTTAATAAATAAATAGGTACAAATGAAATACAGTGTCGAAAGAATACAATTAAATTTGACAGATATATTACACCTAGCTGTCTACACTGAACTGTCGGTTTTTGGTTATTGTCTATATAAGACATCACATCAAGCCTCGTTCCTGTTTTAGATCACGTGATAAACAGTAAAAAAATTACGATTTTTAATTTTAATATAATAAAATAATAATGTGCTTTTATGACTCAAATTGAGAATATTTAAGTATATTTCTACATCAAATTTAATTTGCATCAAATTTCATAATTTATTTTTCACTACCGAAAGTACTCTATTATTGTGTAGGTACATACTATTTTGGAATGGCAAAAACAAATTTTTTCTCGCTTAATAATGACAATGAAACGCATAATAAATATTGTGTGTTATAAACCCTTAAAAAATAACCTTACGTACCCCTCTTAAAAATTCACTTTTGGAATTATGTTCCTTATCACTCGATATTTGTTTACTGGTTGGGAGTTTAAACCAAAACAACTGCAACAAACACCAAAAACCGACATCTAGTTTACCTAGGAAACTGGAACTTTTTCAATCGATTCAGGTTGGCATGAACTTTGAGAAAATGCAAAAATTTTTGTATAACTGTCACTTTTTTTAATCAAAATTTTATGTTTCATAAGTTAAAAAAAAATGAGTTGTTAAAGTAATCAGAAGTTAAAGAAAACAGAGACAATTTAAAGTAGGTACAATACAATTTTTTATTTTATGTCATAATAAATATCCTAATAAAATCAAGCGTAATGTACGCACATATGGGGTTGATTACTAAATCAGAATTATGTCTTTTTTAAACTAATACTATAACTGTTGCATACAGTAAAAACCAAAAGTAGATATTAAATTAAATTCTTTAAAGAATCAAACAAGTATTTGACTTCTAAAATTAATACCTTTAATTTTCAGAAAAAAATCTTGCAAATAAAAAAAGTAAGCGCTACATTTATAATGTACCAAGGTACGAAAGTAATATAGTTCACACCGGGTGTCTTACGACACTTCTCGATCTTTTTTAACTTTAGTTTCTAGGTTCTTAACATTATAGTTAAATATTTCCGCGATACGGCAAGCCAAATTTCTGTTTTCATTAACCTTCTAACATACTCAGCGTTCAATAAGAAAAGAAATGTAAAAAATTTAGCTATCTCAAATATGCTCGATTTTGTTTTCGATTATCGGAAACCAAAATAATATTTTTAAGAATTTTAATTTACACATATTTTGTATTCACGACCAAACCTCGGGTAAGAGTATTTCGACGCCAAGCTACTTTAAAACTAAAATTTTAAACAAATATAAATACTTCAAAAAATATTCATGGATATATGTATATATAATCCTGGTAATAGTAAAAACGTGAAAAAATATTCAGGGGAAAACAAAATTAATACATGGATTCCACACACAAATATGAAAATCCCTGAAAATTGTTTTTATTTTAGCAAATTTGCATATTTTCTTGGCAATTTTTAATCAAGTCACATATACTAATATTCACAAAAAATTGGTTCATCAACACAAGTATTTTATATTTTATAAACACAACTGTATAGCAAGTGAAAACAACAATGGACTGAGTTAATTGTTCAAATAGCATGTATAGACAGTGTTGTTTACTGTGTCACATTACACAAACATACATGCCACACATATATAACTGATATTTCCATATAATACATACTATACAATTTGCGCATAATTTGCGCTCTCAAGGTTAAACAGTGATGTTTACGATAAAATCTTTCATACAAAAGTTGTTTATTTTTTATATAAGGAACATTTTTTACATGTAAACTTTTATTCGAACTCATTTTAGAACTCGGCCTCACTTTTTACGTCCTGAGCACTCTATAAAAATTTCAGCTTGATATCTCTTTTCGTTTTTAAGTAATCGTGATGACAGACGGACAGACAGACGACCGGGAATGGACTAATTAGATGATTTTATAAACACCTCTACCAAAATTTTGTTCATAGTATCAATATTTTTAAGCTTTACAAACTTGGGACTTAACTTAGTATACCTTGATATATTTCATATACATGGTATAATAATTTAAGAACATATTTTTATGGAACGTATTGTATGTTATGTACTCTGCAATATATGAGATAACATTTAGGGTTGGGAAGATAAACTATATTTTTAGTGGTAGGTATCTATTAGGAAAAGAGAATTTGTTCTGTTGAGGCGAGTATTTGCCTGCAATCTTACCACCAATTTTAAGGATATACGAGCGCCACGGCAATTTTGGTAAAAAGACTTTGATTTTTTTATATGAATTTGGACTAAATTTAAATTAATTCTGAAAATTTTAGGGGGTATTGCTTGATTATTTAAATAAACAAATTACTTCAAAAGTAGGCATATTTAACATTGGTATTATGGGAAATTGGTAGATAGATGATATGTTTTCATAGATTTCTTCAAAACTAGTTCGAGGAAAATTAAAAAAAAAGTATTGAAATTAAAGTTAAAACCTTAATAATTTATTGAAAAAAAAGTACCCGTTGTTTTCGAATTATTAAGGATGTATGAGCACGGTAGTAGGGACACAAATTAAAAAATATATACATTTTCAATTTTGATGGTGAATTATGTTATAACTTGACAATATAAGACGAAAAGTAAGATTATATTTTTTGTTATCTGAAGTAATTTTCAAAATATCGAAAATTGAAAATTTTGTCATTTAAAAACGATATTTATATACAAAGTTGAAAATAAGGTACAAATAATTTCAACCACGAGTCCAAACTTGCCTTGGCGCTCGCACAACGTTAAATCATAGACTATGAATCCAAAATTTGACAAAAGTAGGTAGAGAAAATTACTTTTTAAAGAGTTCGGCAGGGGTGGTATATAGAGGGGATAAGATACATTCCCTAAATGAATCAATGATTCTTTAAATAAACCAATGATTCACTAAATGAATCATTTGATGGTTTAATTAAAAACAAATTAATTCGATCTGAGGCCTTTTCGAGATAATTTACCAAATCAATTCATAAATTTATCCAATGACAAAGCACTTAGAAAAAGAACGATGTCTTTATCGTGACTGGTTGGGATTTAAAAAAAATTTAAAAAACCCACCCAGTAATTAACAGGTTATGTAATAGTTCACACCGGTTACTGAATTGTATTTAATAAAAATTTAAAAAATTGCGATAGAAAATATCATAATTTAACGTAACGATAAAGCCATCCTTTCTAAGTGCTCTATCATTGGATAAATTTTTTTATTGATTTGGTTAATTATCTCGGCAATTAGGTCTCAGATCGAAATTTGGTAAATAAATTTTTCATTCGTCTTTATAAGCTTATGTAGGAAGTCAAGAGTTCTACAGACAATTATACAACATCTTGTATATGCGGTCTGTTTAGATATTTTAAGTTATTTTGTTGACGTAAATTATTTACTACATATTATGCTTGTACTAATTGCTCAACCCTGAATGTATATATCTACCTACAATTGAAGAAATTGTACATGCGAAAAGTGTACGAGAATTGAATGAAATAATGTAAAATGAAACAAAATAATCCGTTTTGTCTCTTCTCTGTTTGAAAGAAAATACTTATGAGTTTTGTAAAATATATGTGGCTTTTACATTTGGGCATACAACATGTCACAACAATTTCGTACACATTAAGGCTGCAATATTAATTATTAACAATAATTAATTTCATTTCATTGAATCATAATAGTCCAGTGGCGGATTAGCCAGCAAAAGTAGCAAATGTTACAGGCCTTGCACACTCTTCACTTGCTGATTATTCTATAAAAAAAAATAGTTTTTTTTTTTTTTTTTTTTCTTTTATTTGGATATAAATATGGGCCGAGAACCATCGATTAAATGCACCCATACACTTTTGCTAGATTTTTTCTACAGCTAGAGCGGAGAGAGGTCTATCTAGATCTTTAACTCGAGGGCAGTTAATGTGGGTAAGACTTAACCTGTCAGCACTCACGTCAACCGTTCAATTATCTTTAGTCGCGTGATGAGATTTGCTCACACGTTCTGCACATTTGTCAAATATTTCGCGCATTAAAAATTATTAACTTTGTAAATCGTTACCTCTACATAATTTTATATAAATTTATTTTTAATGCAGCAGCTAATTAAAAATGAAAAATTGATAGTGAATACATTATAGCAGAGAAATAATGTAAAAAATTAAATCCATTTTAACTAATTTTACCATATTTCTATAATAAGTTTTTTTTAATTTACTGAGCACGACTTATATTTAACTAACAAAAGTACACGAACAAGCCCATATAAAATTTACGAAGTTAATCTCTTTTTCTTGCACCTTTATTCTCGTTAAGACAGAAATTCTCACAATATCTGAAAAGCTTGAAAAAAATTTGTTTTTAAAAACTGTAGATTTACATATCGCATACAATGTTATAGTAACATCAAATAGCATGTTTAACTGTAGCGATTTGAATGACATAGAGAGTATGCATATAAAATTATAAACTATGCCTGACATACAGGCATGGGTAGGGTACTTATTAAAAGTAAATTTCTTACAGGTTACTGAATTATTCGTTTATGCTCGTTCTGACTTTGTACTTACACTAAATTTTTAACACATCCAATACTTTAAAAATATATTGCATTACGTATGTTTATATTATTATATTTTATAAAGTGATTCTTTCATATAAAGAGAGTTTGAAAATATTTACCGTGACATTTTGTAAAAGTGGGGATTCATTTTCAAATAATTACAGACTAGCTGAGAACTATCCACCTCGCTGGGTAACTTTAAATTTTAAATACAAAGATTAAAGTGTTATAACCTTCACTTCATATGCCGTCACTTATCCTCTTTTTGTTCACAATTTCGTTTATCAACCTCTAAAATTATCAGTTTATCTCTACAATATTACGCATGTATTATACATAAAGCTTCCTCTTGAACCACTCTATTTATTAAAAAACCTGCATTAAAATCCGTTGCGTAGTTTTAAATATCTAAGCATACATTCTGACAAAGAGGCAGAAAACGGTAAGCGACTTAGTATTCATAATGGTCTTTATTTCTACTAATATAATTTGCGGCTAAGTTCTTTTTTTTTTTTTGGTGTAAGATTTTCTTCTATTTCTAGAAAAGCAAACTTTTCACAACCTTTGAATTTTTAACACAATAATCTTAATCACACGATAAAGAACAAAAAGAAATTTTTTTTCTCGCAAATAATCACTTTAGAATCACAAGAGAGAAAAATCACAAGAGTCTAGAGAAAAAATCAAAAGAGTTGTTTTTTGCTTAAAACTGATTAAAAGATACAAAAAAAGATTTTTTATTTTGAAAAAATTCAAAATTTTGTACTTTGCGCAATCCCCACTCCCTTCCATATCCTGGTTATCTGTCGATTTTTCTCATTAACGAGCTTGACCTTTCCAATACCAAAACCCTTCTTGATACCAAATTTTATACAAATCGGACTTAAAATGTGATCGCTATATATATAAATTTTATCTATGGTCATTTTTGACATCTATTAGGTTGGATCGATGAACATTAGAAGAAATTTTTCTCAATATTCCATCATCAGTACAAAAGCAACAGCTCCTTTCCTTCGGAAATTCGATAAAAGGTAATAACCTATATTTTTCCAATTTCTCGTGTAATATTCTCTCGGCTAATGCTCAATTCTCCTTAACATTATCATTAACAAATCGAGGAAGTTGATCAAAAAAACTTAGTTAAAATTTATATTATTTAACCAATCAAATAACAGATGAGGGTGTATATTTCGAATACCGTATCTCGTACTAATACATTTTTTAATTGCATTTTAAATTAACCGTAAATATTAAATTTTAAATTCGGTTAATAGTGATGAAAATGATTTCCAACTTGTTATACGGGGGTTTTTGGAGTCGCTGAATACGAATATCGCGACAAAATTTGTCTCGTTCGGGAAATTCGTTATACAATCGGCCCAAACTCGTTACTCAGTGGTTTTTGGGGTTGCTGAGCATGAATATCGTGACAGAATTGCTCTCAGAGGTACCTGGTACCCAGAATTACGAGTAAGTTGAGTTGATACCGTTCTCCCTGGGCACCATACCTCTGAGACAAATTCTGTCGCGACATTCGTGTTCAGCACTCCCAAAAACGAGTTTGGTCTGATTATGTAACGAATTTCTCGAAAACTCCAGAAAGCGACGGACATACCGTTCATCCTGGACAAAAGAGACCTCTGAGATCAATTTTTTCACGATATTCGTGTTCAGCGACCCCTAAAACCCCCGTTTCATCACTATTAACCGAATTAGAAATTTAATATTTACGGTTAATTTAAAATGCAATTATAAAATGCATATTATTTATGCAAATTGCATATTTTTCATTTCTTATAAATCTAAAGAGGTCATAAAATTTCATGACGCTCTCACGAATCGAATGCCGAAAATCGCATTCAAATCCGACTTGCTGCTCAAATTTTTCGAATTTTATTCCTTTGTTTCTTCGTCTATACCAGATGTCATTTAAAATTTTACTTTCCTCGGATCTATTTTGATTCGTTTATAAGCGTACAAGGAAGTCTTACAGTGCACGTCATGTTTTTCTCCTGCATGTGTAACCTTCAATATTTTAAAAACTTTCTATAAAAATATTTATATTATTTATTCAAACCAAGCAGCTGAAGGAATTAATGAAAATCACTACCACATACACACAACAAATATAACAAAACAGAAGTATTTTTCACCACAATAACAAGATTAGCTTTAACAGTCACCTCACAGCTACAAATATGTGTGTTGTAGCTTGCTGTTGGGCTACTAATACTCTCCAGAGGATTGAGGAACATGTATTATTAAAAGCATTATATCATACTACAAAACACATCAAATACTCCACTCTTTACTATAAAAACTTTCCTTCTCAAAGAATGTTGTTGTGCAAATAAAATTGTATGTAAAATTTTCTGCAGTAAGAAGTAAACATTCCTCTTAAAACATTGTAACGAAAACGTTTGTTTGTGTCAAGAGGATTTAATAAAATCACCATGGTTGCCTCTTTCCGTTTTTTGAAAATTTCTTCCTTTACCAATCCTTCCTTACCTATTATTGTGAGTGGTTTTTTGGTTTTCTTATATACATTTTTAAGGATATTCGATTTGCTTACAATCTACAGAAAAATAAGTAAAATTTTCACAATTCGTGTTCCAAAATCGCTTGTTAATCATAATACTAGTAATTACCATGATTTTTGTCCTTTAAATGAAGAGTGTTTCTTCGTAGCAATTAAAATGCGCTGAGTTTCAAAAAAAAAATTAAATAGTTATAACACGTCATGTTTGCAAAATAGTACGGTAGACTTCAGAAATAGTACAGTAGACGACATAAGATACAGAAGGTTAATTTTTTTTAAATAGATTTATTACGTTGTGAAACATAGAGAAAAGCAGTTTTCCGGCTCCGGGACGTTCTGCAAGCGGTTTTGTGCCAATTTATCTCTACATTGTTTTCTTATTGGTCTCGTTTTCTTGAATATCTCTGCTTCAATTGATTGGATTGAGGCGAATAAAACAAAATTGTATGTTATGAATTTCTGCATCTGCATTCTGCATGTTATCGAACTCTGAACATAGCAAAATAATCTCAAAATCTTAAGAAAACTGCATACGAACCTTATATTTTCAACTTTCAATGAAGGAAGTGAGTTAAAGAAGGAAGTGAGGTATTCTCGAAAAAGATGATCATAAATAACTTATGATCATAAAAAGTGTGACAAATTTTAACATTATCTCAATTTTGACAAAAACTATTTTTTATGAAAAAATTTCGACAGCTCATACAGTTCAAGCAAATAATCGAATTTTTACCTGTTTTTTAAATTGCAAGTTTTTTATGTACTTTCGGAATAGTGCCAACGGTTTTTTTGTTTTGTCATGTTTCGTCTCATAATCAGGTTTTGCAAAAAAAAAAAACCATTAGCACTTCTTCTCCAAATTGGTGTTAATGCCTTGTCCAAACCATGAAACGTTGAAACCATATGTTAAAAATTTTGCTGCATATGGGAAACTTTTTATACCATGCAAATATGTAATATGCAAGGTATACTAAGTTAAGTCCCAAGTTTGTAACGCTTAAAAATATTGATGCCACGCACAAAATTTTGCTATAGGTGTTCATAGAATCACCTAATTAGTCCATTTAGGTGATTCTAATTAGTTGTCCGTCCGTCCGGCTGTGGACACGATAACTCAAAAAACGAAAAAAGATATCGAGCTGAAATTTTTAGAGCGTACTCAGGACGTAAAAAGTGAGATCGAGTTCGTAAATGAGCACCATAGGTCAATTGGGTCTTGGGTCCGTAGGATCCATCTTGTAAACCGTTAGAAATAGAAAGTTTAAATATAAGAAATGTTCCTTATCAAAAAATAAACAACTTTTGCTTGGAACATTTTTTCGTAAACGTCAGTGTTTACCCGTGAGGGCACCAATTAGGCGAAAGTTTTATAGTATGTACCATACTTGAATATCAGTTATGTATGTGTCACATGTATGTATGTGTTATGTGATAAAGAAATCAACACTGGCTATGCATGGTATTACAACAATTAATTCAGTCCATTGTTTGTTTTCACTTGTTTATTATATGGTTTACAAAAAAAATTTATTCTTTAAAAAAAGTTCTGCTTTCAAAAATATTAACATTTAGCTATTCACTTTGGACTTCGAATATAAAGGGTGCCACGAATTGAGAAAGTTTGATAGGAATGTTGATGGTCGTTTAGAAATGTAGACCATTTTGAACGTACAATAAGGGAAACGGTTCAAGAACGGTTAAACAATTTTGTAAAATGACAATTACATGTATGGCACAAGAAGGTGGATACGTTGTGGCAAAATCGAACTGAAGATAACCGCTTTTACTTACATCAACAATAATAATTGTGGCGTAATGAATGAAAAATAATTGTTCTGTATTAATTGTTTTGTTATAAATGTTTCAAATTATCAAATAAACATTTTAAGTACGAAGACTGGTTAATTTGTTTAACAGATAACGTCTTTTATAAGTAGGATTTGCAAAATTTAATTTTAAAATTGAAATGGTCAAAACATTCCCTTCGTTAACAATTCATTTCTAAATAGTTATCTTCAATTCGTTTTTTCCTCAACGCATCCATGTTTCATACATATAATTGTTCTTTTAAAAATTGTTTAAATACACTCTTACATATCTCGGGAGTGTTATGATCATTAACATTCCTTTCGAACTGTCTGAATTTGTGGTCATCCTGTATATTCGATGTCGAAGTGAATAGCTGAATGTTAATATTTTTGAAATCAGAGCTTTTTATAAAGAATAAATTTTTTTCGAAAACCTTATAATAAAAACGTTTTTCATATGTAGCCAACTTAGCTAGAAACCATCGAAATGACTCATTATATCTTCAAACAAGTGAAAACAAACAATTGACTGAGTTAATGGTTGAAATGCCAATTTCATAGACAATGTTGATTACTCTATCACATTACACATACATACATGTCACACATACGTAACTGATATCCCCATATAATACAAACTATACAATTTACGCCTAATTCGCGCCCTCACGGGTAAACAGTGATGTTTACGAAAAAATGTTTCAAACAATAGCTGTTTATTTTTTGATAAGGATGATTTTTTACATTTAAACTTTTGTTCTATCTGTAACGGTTTACAAGATGGGTCTTACGGACCCATAAGTCAAGACGCAATTGACCTATGTTGCTCATTGACGAACTTGACCTCACGTTTTACGTCCTGAGTACGCTGTAAACATTTCAGCTTGATATCTTTTTTCGACAGACGGACAGACAACTGAAACTGGACTAATTAGATGATTTTATGAACACCCATACCAAAATTTTGTTCATAGCATTAATATTTTTAAGCGTTACACACTTGGGACTAAACTTAGTATACCTTGCATATTACATATATGCATGGTATAAAAACTGAACAGGTATCCAAATTACAATAGATCATCAATCTTTGATTTAAAATCGAAGAACCTTACAATATTACATTTATAATGGTAATGAATGCCATCTCGTCCCGCTGTTGGTTGGTGTTGGTTTTGTTGTTAAAATAATTCCGTTTTTGTCGTTGTTATAATTAAATCTTCTGTGTTATTTTATCATATTTCTACTCTTTAATTATGATATAATTGAAGTTTATAAAATTTGTTGTGTGAAAACATCTTCTCTTCTGTTTGTTGTGTGTTTTTGAAAATAATTTCCCTATGTGTATAATTTAATTTCATTTTGTTACTTTTTAATTGTATAATGTAGCAAAAAACTTTTCAAACATTATTTGCTTGCATTTTTTATAAACTTCGTCCTACTGATGATGAATATGCTTCACCAAATATCAATAAGTAAATTTTTCATTACCTGTTTAATTTTATTAACGCCGCATAAATTATATATTTTTCATAACGTATGCGTTTGCCATATATTTATACCATGTATATATGTAATATGCAAGGTATACTAAGTTTAGTCCCAACTTTGTAACGCTTAAAAATATTGATGCTACCCACAAAATTTTGGTAAAGGTGTTCATAGAATCACCTAATTAGTCCATTTCCGGTTGTCCGTCCGTCCGTCCGTCTGTGGGCACGATAACTCAAAAACGAAAAAAGATATCGAGCTAAAATTTTACAACGTACTCAGGACGTAAAAAGTGAGGTCGAGTTCGTAAATGAGCAACATAGGTCAATTGGGCTTGGACCTATGGGTCCGTAGGACCCATCTTGTAAACCGTTAGAGATATAACAAAAGTTTAAATGAATAAAATGTTCCTTATAGAAAAATAAACAACTTTTGTTTGAAGCATTTTTTCGTAAATATCACTGTTTACCCGCGAGGGCGCAAATTAGGCGGAAATTTTATAGTATGTTCTATACTTGAATATCAGTTATGTATGTGTCACATGTATGTATGTTTTATGTATAAAGAAATCAACACTGACTATGCATGGTTTTTAAACAATTAACCCAGTAAATTGTTTGTTTTCAATTGTTATTAATATTTTTGGTAGAAAGCAACATAAATAGCCCAGAGAAATAAGACAATAAAAAACTTAAAATATCCAAGAGAACTATTTTCACCGAGACTATCTTTATAAGGATGCAAGAAATGATCTATGAAAAGCTCATTGCAAAATCATGTACCAAAAAAAAAATTCCAGGTCAAAGGTCGCGAAAATAGGTTTTTTCTTTTTAAATATCTCATAAACTATTAAGTTTATCGAAGTTTTAATTATAATAAAATTTGTTTGTGAGTGAATTTTACATAAAACCAGTGAAAACAAACAATTGACTGAGTTAATTGTCGAAATACCATGCATAGCCAATGTTGATGACTCTATCACATTATACATACATACATGTCACACAAACATAACTGATATTCCCATAATGGACCTTTTTCACATTTTTTTTTCTTTTTTTTAAATGAAAGTAAATGTCTTGATTAATGGGCAAATTTTTTTCCCCGATTTGTTTTGGAGCAATATGACCGAGAAAACAGACAATGAAAATCATTAAAATTCAAATTGGGGAAAACGATCCGGAAATTCACGAAGTTATATGAATGGCGGCTGTGACGTCAATTAGTATGAATTACATATTTTCAAATATTGTTTTGGCATAGTTTGCATTTTTGTTTATTGAATAACTCGTTTATTTTCTATTTTACACGGAAAATGGTCAGAACCAAAGTTATTTGAAATTAAATTTCGTACAATTTGGTTCATAGTAGTTTTTCCTAGAATCGATATTTTTCGATTTAGACCTAAAAAACGGTGGTCGTGAATTCTTGTTTGTTGCATAACTCGTTTCTTATCAATTTTATACAAAAAATGGTAATGACTCAAGTTATTTGAAATTAAATTTCGTACAATTTTGGTTCTTATCAATTTTTTTCTAGGATCGATATTTTTCGATTTAGACCCGAAAATTTTAGTCACTTGGGACAAAATTTAGTATCCCTTGATATATATATAACATATAGACAGGGTATAACAAACTTGGGACTATTCTTAGTATACCTTGATATGTATCACATATTTTCAGAGGATACAAATTTTTGTCCGATTATATATTTTTTTTTCGTTAAAATATTAATTGTCTTTTTGGCAGTCTGTCACAGTGGACTGGAAATTTTGAATTATCCAATTTTCACTTCAAATTGACGACCTTCAAAACTCTCGAGTGAGATTTTAGCCAACTTTCTTTTTTTTATCGTTGAAATTAACAATATTCACAATTCACACATTAAAAAAATGTTCAGCGTACCCGACAATCATCCGCACAAATATTTCAGTCCATTTTCGTTACTTATTTTGTAGCTAGAGTTATTCGCGAATATTTTAAGACCGAATTTGAAAGGATTTCTCCACTTAAATCAAAAGTTACAATTATTTTATCTAAATTGACCCGTATGTGTCGGTAAACCCGCGTAATTTTCATCCATTCATATCATTTACGTTAAGCACAAAGTAGACTCCTTCAATTATTATTTCAAAGAAAAAAATATGCAGAATTTGAAAAAAAAATTATGTTTTGTTTGATGAATTTATAAAATAATTATTTATAATGGCACTTAGGAAAAACATTCAAATGAACAAACAACTTTTTATATAAATAATAAAATTATAAATTTTAATTTAATTAAAAATTTATTTCATAAAATGTTATATTTTATAATTTATTTAGTTAATTTTTTTTTTTTAATGTCATAAAAGCCGCATACATATTTCAATCAGTGTTTATTAAAACTAGAGGAAATATCTAATAAAAATTCATTAATTTTTTAGGATAAATAAATATATTGTTAGTTAGTGTTAATCTAATTGTATTATTTTTATACCCTGTGTACATGAAATACACGGTTGTTCATTTTAATCTATGCATCTGAATATCTCACCAGAGGCATCACTTATTAAAAAATAATTTCAACAAAACTTTTAGAGTTTGGTGAAGGACAACATGTCGTGACATCAGATTGGACCTAGTTCTTCGGGTTGCTTAAATAGCTAATTTACATTCTAAACGGTAAGAGATATTATAATAATTTAAATTGGAAAGTTAATCCTACTAATAACAAAAAACTAACAATTTTTGTCAAAACATTTTTTCGAAAAACGTTAGCTTTCGGAAGAAATGCGACTTAATAATGTGTCATTATTAAATTTAATCGAAAGAAAATACATTTAAAGTTTATCGACAATAGAATATTCTACTATGTTTAAAAAAGTACTTCTAAATGTTTATTTTCCAAATAAAAAGACTCAAAAAAATTTATTTCGACAAAATAAACACGCTTTCTTGCCATAAAATTAAATATTAAACCTTTTTTATTAGGTAAGGCGGCTGAAAGGTTGCCATAATTTCCTTGGTTTTTTAAACTCTTCTAATTTATAAAAAAATAATGCAAGCAGTGACATTCAACACTTTGTATACAAGGTATTTCAACAATTAACTCAGTCAATTGTTTGCTTACCTGTGTGCCTGAGTCTATATTTTCGAGGAAATATGTCCACATATTATTATACTTAGATGGGTAATCATTTACAAAGATACACTCAAGTAGGGCCGAACTTGCGCCCCTTTAGGCAAAACGTGGTGGAAGCTTTTGTAAGGTCAGCGTTTTTTCCATTTTTCCAGTCCAGGGTCCTCACAAAGTTTGATTGTAATGAAATTATTCGTGAAGTATCTTAAGAATCGTAAGTAACCGAACTAACCCAGCTAATACAATTTGTTTGATATTTGAATAATGAACATAAGTAACCGAATTAACTCAGGTCGTGCAAATTTTTGATTTTTGAATATGTAAATCTAAGTAAACAAAGCGACCGAGCTTGTGAAATTTTCTTTATCATTCAATTTGCAACTGACTGAAACGACTAAGCTTGTACAATTTCTTGAATGTGCAATCGTAATTATAGCGTGACGCTGCAAATATAATTTTACTATACGGATTTAATTACAGTGGAACTTTATCCTGTCTTTCAATTTTGTAAATTTCTCAATAATATCTGTTATATTTAAATTATCTAAAATATCACATGATGAGATTAAGATGGATCTATGATTTAAATCTTCTTCAGTCATGGATGTATCTATACGTAGACCATCTTTAATTCGGTTCATCTTTGAAAATGCTCGTTCGCTACTAGAATTAGTTGTTAAAATGTGTGATAAATTCTTAATAATATTTCTACATTCTTATAAATTTTTTCAATTTTTGTGCAAATGGTGGAGGCCTTCTCTGGGTGGAGGCCTATAGGCAGCTGCCTACTCTGCCTATAGGTAAGATCCACACTGTTCAAGTATGTCATTTACAAAGATACATCTACTATTGGAAGTTTACAATGAAATATGCGCTATATTGTCAACTTTAATAGTTAGAACTTTTTACAACCGTTAACAATAAAATAAAGTTCGAAAACTAAAACTCCGACAATTATAGAAATGCGCTCTTAAAAGTATGAAAACAAAAACATCTTTTCATCTGAAATTGTTATGATAAGTAAAATCGTCATTACAGTTGAGGGACCTCTAAGATGAAACTGTTTTCCACAGGACCGAAAAGAGGTCCCCCGACTGTAATGACGATTTTACTTATCATAACAATTTCAGATAAAAATATTTTCTTGTTTTCATACTTTTAAGAGCGCGTTTCTGTAATTTTCGGGGTTTTAGTTTTCGAACGTTATTTTAATCAAACCATTTTTGAGCTATAATTTCGTGAGAAAGTATAACAACATATATATATTTGAAAAGTGCTATCATAGCTTTATGTCCACTAGACGGCGCCATATTTAATTTAATAGTAAGCCACATAGCCTTTTACCATCGGACAATCACAATGCCTCTAACAATACTTTCTTTTCCAAATTGTGATAAGCAGTTTAGCAGCTAGGTGGGAATAGCCCAGTGAACACATTTACGTCAAATTGATGTAAGAATGACGTCACGTTATGTCAGGATTTACGTAAGAAATCGGTCACATAAGAGTCATATATGAGTCATTATTTCACACTTCCTGACGTAAGATTTTTACGTAATAAATGTGACATAAGTTTGACATAATATTGACATAACTGTGACCTAACTGACGTCAGGCTGACATAACAATGATGTCAAAGTGATATCAAATTTTTTTCCCCAAATCACCTACGTACATATGACTTAAAATTGACTTCATTATGACATTCCGGACATGAGGCTGATGTAATGGTGACGTCATACTGACGTTACTGACATGAATTGATCTATTCATTCCTGTTAGGCAATAAGAAAAATTTATATATTGAATCAGAATGATGTATTTACTCATTGAGGGTTTGATCTTATCTGTCTAGACGAAAATACATACATTTTAAACTATTTTACGGTTATAATTTCGTGATTAAGTATAACGACATATATATTTTTGAAAATATATATGTTATGCTAATTACGCCCTTTAATTTGATTCCAAACACGCTATCATTAAATCAAAATTTTTTTTCGATCATTTTATGTCCTCGAAAGTTCGCCGTATTCAATTAAAGGTAACTCCACATAGCCTATAACCAGCGGACGATCAAGACACTTCTAACTATACCTCATTTTTCAAATTATGCTATGTAGTTTAGAAGCTAGGTCCGAACATACATATGGGTCAAACACATAACTCTCGCCATTGTATAGTCGGGGAAAAAAGATTTGGAGAAATATTATTTTAAAAATCGCCGTATAATATTTATATACCTACCTAAAATAGAAAACCACACAATTCTAGGCTTTAATTAAAATTTAAAACCATAAACATTTTCGATGTAAAATATTTAGTAACTGACATTCTAAACATAAAAAAATTCATATGAGAATATAAATTTTTTCACAGTAACAAAATAATTAAACACCATTTAAAATGACATCAAAATTTTTAGTTAGAATGTGTAATATATAAAATTTTTAACGGCGTTAAAACATTACAATATTGGTACAACTGTTATAACCACATTAATGAACTTGGCATGCATCGTAAGGCAGAAGACAAACCGGGTGTAGATGAGGTAAATGTCTGGATACTTAATTTTATACTTGCTTCGAAACATTTTTTCGGAATGTCCTCATGAGGAATTCATGTTTATATAACATTTTCTTTTACTCAAAAAATGCCTCAGTTTATCTTTACTAATACTGGATAAGTATTTCCTTTCCAATTTTGTTCTTCGTGCGACATGTACCTAGCTAATTTTTAAGTTTGTGACCTCGGGCGACGAACACAACTTTGTCAAAAAGTCGAAAAAACTCGAAGAAAAAATTTCAATTTCAGTTTTTTCTCTTCAGATTTTGTCGAATAATACCATGAAGGTCTAGAAGTACGTATACAAGATGTTTTTATAGTAGAATAAATTTGCTACAATATGAGAATCGTCTCAGTAGACTCAATAGTTTCCGAGAAAAAGCTATTCAAAATTTATCATTTATTCTAATTTTGAAATTTTTTGCAATATTTCAGACTATTCAATATTGCAATATATCACTCGAACTAGCTGAAGGTATTTCCATTTACTTCTGACGTAGTGTGGTGGAGTTCTTCTGGGTCAAAATTATTTCAAAACGACATAATATTGCAAAAAATTTCGAAATTCGAAAAAATGAAAAACTTTCTCTCATCTCAAATTGTGGCAAATTTAGTCTTTTTTAAAAACGTTCTGCAAAGGTTTCATCAAACAAATATTCCTTTAGGGTTATAATCGTCAAAATCCAAAACTTTCACGTATTTTTCGATTTTTGACAATGTTGCGTTCAGCGCTCGAGGTCACAAACTTGGATTATTCATTAAAACAACACCATAAACAAGTCTGCAAAAAATTGGAACTCCCGGATTTGATGCAGACTATCTCCTACTTGCAAACGACAAGTTTACTGTATTAATAACATTGCAAAAATGATATTTTTAAAATGTAAATTAACCTAATTACTGATTAAAATTTGTTAGAAAATAGTATTTAATCTTCAATGTAAACCATAGACATATATACATTCATAAAATTATTTTTATAGTAGTATCGTTACCATGGAAACGCCTGAAATAAAACTCAAGCACGGTGCGAATAAAGTCAAAACTATAGCATTGTCCATTTAATTTATAGACTGTTTTTTATGTTACTTTATTAAAACTACAAATTTTTTGAAAGAGAATCATTTACACTTTATCATTTTATGAGATAAAATCCAGTTTTTGAACTAAGCATAGATACAATTCAATTTTTGAACTTTTTGGAAATCACTACTTCCATTATGTGAATGTATTTGTGCAACATTCAATTTTTCTAGGTTTTGCTTTTGGAAAAATTGGACCAATTTACATTAATTTTTATCATGTTGTAAACTTAATATAATTTCGCTTATTTAACCAATCCCAGTCTTTCAAATTCGTTAAATTCTATGCCAATATGGTCGATTCTAATTATGTTATCATATAAAAAACAGAAATTACTTATAACGAAGGAGGAATATTAAAAATGTTTAATAATAAAGAGCCATAAAAAAATTTTATTCTCTAACCCTTGACATGGTGTTATTTAATAAGGTTAATATACCGTACATTATTAAACCTTTAAACACGCCATCAAAATCCTATGTACCTACTGTTTATATGTTAAGTTTTATGTCTTACTTTTTATAAAAGTTTATAAAAATTGTAATAATTCATAAAATAAAACAGTTTGTAAATTAATATTGGAGTCAATGAACAGTTTTATTCCTAACTGTGTGGAAACTATAATAGAAATTACGTTAATATAGCCTGCTTTTTTGTATCTGAAATTTTTTTTTTTAAATATTTAAGGATGTACGAGCGCCAGGGCAATTTTGGATAAAAGGTTTAATTTTTTTTTATATGAAGTTGGACTATGTCTAAATCAATTCTAAAAATTTTAAGAGGGGATTTCCAGATTATTTAAATAAATAAATGACTTCAAAAGTAGGCATATTTAACATTGGTCTAATGGGAAATCGGTAGATGGATGAATTGGTAACTGGTAGTTGCACCCCGCCAACTGGCGATAATAATTCGTACTAATTACAACAAAAAGTGTCTTTTTAAAGGCTAATCAAAATATTCAAATTCGAATCAGATAAATTCTGCCAGCTGGCGATAAAAATCCGTACCAATTAAACTGAAACTGAACCGCTTTTTCCGTAGTTCGAATTCAGGCCACCAAATTACTTGCCATTTATCAATAAAATAAGACATAAAATATATGCGTAGCTATACATAAACGTTTAATGTGTTTGACGTCTTACAAAATACTATCTCATTTATTAGAAACCTATGTTTATTAGTTAATTAACAATTTCTACATGGCAAAAATTTTTCTTTTCGTTGTACCTCATACCAAAGATTCCTAAATTATTTTCGCCAGCCCAAGAATCAACTTCTCATATCTATGCATTCCCACTATTATCCAGTTAGATACTCCCGTTGATTGGTGTGATATATGTATATCTATCTTATTTGTTAAGTATTCTTTGGATACAAACTATAAGCCCAAATTTTAACTGAAGCATATAAAACTGTGGATGATTTTTTCAGTTGGATATTTTTTTTTTTTTTTGTTGACGAGTACATTTAGGACGAAAGAAGCATTTTATTAATTCTTTCAACAAAAGCATCATTACCGCGTTTATTAATCTCCACGTAATATGGCAGACCTTTACATTTTTCAATCCAAGCTAATATTTTTGGATATTTAGATTCGTCAATTGGCAGGAAAGCTTTTAATGTGGTTACAACTGGTATTATGCATAAATCTGCAACAGTTAAATCTTTTCCGGCAATCCAAGACGACGATTCATCGAAAAATACCTCTAAAAAATCATAGGCTTCATATACTCGTTCCTTATTTTTTTCTGGAATAGTTTTGGCGTTTTCCAACATAATAGGATGCTACAAATAAATCGGTTATAAGTTAATACAGATTGATGCAACTTTTAATTAAATTTGGATCGCGTTCTCTATGTTAATAGGTATCTAGGTATCTTTTTCAGACGATACCGCTCCAAAATAGAAAAAAAAAACTAAATATACATAAAAATAGCTTTTCTTACGAATATATTTCGTGCTCTTGGAAGTAAAATTCCAGAATCAAAATGAAGTAAACGATCAACTGTTGCTCTTTTCTTTAAGTCTTTCGGATATAAAGAATCATCTTTACCATATTTACTAACAAGATATGTGACTATTGCATGGCTATCCCATAGATAAAATCCATCATCGTCCATCGTTGGAACTGTACGCTGTGGATTCATCTAAAACAAAAATAGCTATTTTTTATCACGGGCTAATTATTTTATACTTTTTAGTCCGTTATAAAAGCTAGTTTAAAATCAATTACAAAATTCCACGGGACATATATAAAAGAAGGGAGCTAATAAAAACATGGTAAACCATTGTTTTTAAGAACCCACCTTTACAAATTCAGGTTTATTATGGTCTCCAGCGAATAAATCCATTTCAATAAATTCTATTTCTAAATTTAATGCTTTGCATACCATTAAGACATTTCGAACTGGAACTCGAGTACGCACACCATAAATTTTTGGTGGCTTTCTTGTACATATTCTATATTTAATAGCTCCACACATGTGAGATGCTAATCAACAAAATAATACGAATCATAAAAATTTGTATAATTAACGTAAAATACGGATAGCTTCTTACAATCCATTTTTTAAATTTTGATTTACTTAAGTATGTAATTCATTAATTTATAAGATGTTATTTTTTCCATTAAAAAAGCGTCCACAGTTTTATATACTTGTCATTGGATAATATCTGTTTTTTGTTTGTTTATGTATGAAAACAATTGTAGTCTGAGAGACATTGCCGAATTTACCTTAGTCCTTATGGATTCCACCTCAAGAGAACGTAGCAATTAAGTACATACTGCAATCTGTGAATAAGGCCAAAAATTTTCTAAATACACATTTTAGTACGACCTTATTAAGAAAATCGCAATTTGGCGGACATTGTGCTGATGCGTCATCTCTCCGTAAACTTTCGAAAATGTGAAACAAGTAGTGAAATTAATGTGCTTGTGCAAAGCTGAAATTTGAATACGTTTTTATTTACACATGTATAAAAACTCCTCTATCATGTTCCATAGATACCATCAAAACTCAGCATTAAACAGAACGTCTACAGTAAAAGATTTGAATGTTATATTTGATACCAAGCTTTCATTCGCATCACACTATAAAAGCTTCAAAAACATTATGATTCATTCTGGGAAATACTAGGGATCTCAGAAATATTCATGCCATAAAACTCTAATGCTCTTTCGTTCGTCCTGTTCTAGATTATTGTATTTTGCAGGGAAATTTTTTTGAACAGTTTAAAGAATGAATGTTAAAACCCCGGACATTGTTACTGTTACTATCTCTTGCCAGATGATTTATATTATTTCTAAATATTTGTAAAAATCAAAGCCAAAACAACAGTCTAGTTATAACAAAATAATTTTAAAAAAAAATTTCAAAATAATTATTTTAATTTTTGTATTTTGGTGGACATAATTATTTGCCATCGATACTGTAGATTAAATTTAAATTTAGCGCCCCTAGCGTTTGCATATACCACGGTCGTATATACAGGTCTAACAACTCGTTGCCCAAACCTGTGACCGATACGCGTATCGCTACTGGAGCTTCTTGATCTAGACTGCAGATGGCGTGCTTGTCGAAGTTTGCGTTATCAATACGAAATAAAGTATACCAAATGCAAACGACTACTCATGCGCCACCAGTGTTCCACGCGGGAACTACTTTACGGTTCAACTATACGCTCCACTCTATGTAATGGTATATGAAGTTAACAGACCTGTATATATGACCGTGGCATATACCATGCACTACACAAGCCCAACACAACCATAAATGAAAATAATTTTTTGTTATGACAGCGGGAATCGAACCCGCTACCCTAGACAAACCTAGTACGGAATTGATTACGCTTTAACCAACTGAGCAACTAGGGTTGACACAATTTAATAAACGATGTGAAGAAATATTTTTCTATCGATTAAATTCTTATATTTTTAATTTGCAATTCCCACAATATTATTGTAACCAATGATTTTTGGATGGGATCCCTAAATTTGCTTTTGTCCTACAGGCTTTTCAGCTCTACTTTCGGCCCTGGTAAAAATATAAGACATAATTTTTTTCGAAAACTTAAAAAGAGACTTTCCCGTAAAAAACTTTGTATCTTAAATTTTTGAAGTTACTTTCTTTATCAAATTAGGCAGTGGCTTTGATTGTTTAACTTCCGTTCAGATATTCATTAGTATATTTCTCTTTCAGGAGGCCCAGTTAATCAAATAAAAGAAGGCCTATCTTTAATTATTTATCTTCTTCATATTTAAAAATTATTGTAGTTGGATATTGATTGTGGAACGAAATATTTCGAAAAACAATGACCTCATCTACTCTTACATTTTTGTTTTACTAGGTCTTGTATCTACCTTCTCAAAAAAATAAGCAAGACAAAACTGACTACAATACAAAAACTAGCGTGTAGCAGTAATACAATTTGTATATATCGCATAGAAACCATGACAATTGAGGCACTTCTCAACTTGCCCCCGCTACATAAATACATTGCAATTGATGCAAAGGTTGGAACTTTCCGACTAAAATTTGAAACATGCGTAGTTGGTACTTAAAAACTTATGATTAGATCGGAAATGATCCTATTTTAGGGATGGTGCTTGCTCATATGCTGACAGCAAATGAATTATACAGGCAATTTAAAGTTACAATATTCGCCAGATCGTATAAGGGAGGGGGCTGGTACCACTCTTGGAGCACCTTTGAAGCAAAAGAGATATAAAAGATCAAACTGATCGCAGTGCAAAATATTGTCTAAGACATACTTCTAGCTTATCTATTCCACTTCCCCCAAAAAAATTTCATAGAAAAATGTGATTTACAAAAATTTAATTAAATTGATCCAGAAAGGTTTAGGAATAAATAAAAGAATACAATTTTACATTTTTTTATTAGTTTTAACTGTTTACTATTATAAACATTTTTATAATTATTTTTCATTTTACAGAATTCATTAAATAAATAAAAATCATATCTTTATTCCACGTTTGCTATTGCTGGTATAAGTTCTTTATAAAGCTCTATTCCGTCTAGGAATGTTTGTGCGTTAAGAAATTCGTTATGATCATGTAATAAAAATGGTGTCCCTGGCATAGGAGACGTGCCAAGTACTGGAATACCAATCTATAAACAAAAAATACATTTATGTTACCAAACAAACAGATAAGAGGTGAAGACTATATAGAATATGTTATCAAACTACTAAACAGTTTGACCGACAGTTGTTTTTCGTAATATCTTTTCCATAATGCTTTCAGATCAAGCTAGAAGGATAAGGTACGAAACCCGGTTTTCGTGTCGGTCGCGAAACTAGCAGATTCCAATGATAACTAGCTATTTTCCAAGCCAGCTATCATTCTCGGAAATTATAGCCTTTCGATAAATATACAAAACTTTTTATGTGCAGTAGTATCCAAGACTTTTAAGCTTTATACAGGGTCCCCCTCTAAATACATTTTTTTGACTCTTGAACCTTTGTTTGCAAAAATTTAAAAAGTGCTCTTCGGGAAAAGCCTAACCGTCTTGTTACTTATGTAACACCTGATATTACTATAAAAACAATAGAAAAGAAAATATATACAAACTCCTCTTAAAAATCGCCCATCTGAAGCTGCAGGACAAATACTAAGAATCAATTTGTCATTCCTAAAATAAAAATAAATATAATAAATTTTTATCTTTTTCAAATTTAAATTACTTATTTCAAGGATGTATAAAAGCATACCTTTTTTTAAAAACATTTTCAAAAGCTTTCCAAAAAGGATTTGAATCATCAGTTTTAGTGATTGGAAGAACAGGATCTTTAGATATGTATTTATACGTAACTGAATCACCACCAGCTTCTTGACACCATTGTTTAACTAGTGCGTCAAATGTGACCGCATCATTTGGAGTTACACGGCAATCGAATTCCATTGTAATTTTTGATGGTATGACATTTGATTGAACTCCACCCTTTAGAAATATTATATGAAGAATTAATAAACATAGTTTTCAACGAGCAATAATGCTGTTTATTCAGCGTGTTATTTCAATTTCAATATTCGTGTAAACGTGAAGTCACTGAATACAGGAACCAAATTTTTAACATGTACTATAACATACTTGGATATTTAATTTTGGTAGGAGTCACTTACTCTGTCGGTCATAGATTTATAAAGTCCTTCTGTTATTTAAATATATTATTCCTAATCGGAAACAATAGACCGAAAATTGTATAGACTCGAAGTATTGTTGTAGTTACGAGTTGGTTGGGTTGAGTTTGTTGGCTATAGAGGGGTTTGATTTGGTTATTCTGAAGTTTTTGGCGGTTGGGTTCAAAAATGGGACACACTATTACATTAGTTTTTTTCGGGTTTTTTTCTGGTCCTTTTTTTCCGGTCTATTTTTTCCTAAGTCCATATCATCAATATCTCAGCTTCTCAATCGCTTGGGATCACAAAATTGATACCTAAAGATAACCGTTATTGAGATGGGAAAATAGTAAAATTTTGAATACGCCTTTGCTTTTTCAATTGGTTTAAAATTAGGCAAGTCTTCTAAGTTTATATGTTATTCATTATAAACAATTAAATAACATCAGAAATATATTTCTTAATTGAACAAATTAACTTTGTGAATATCTTACTTTAATATTTGTTAAATTCACTGACGTTACATTTCCCAAATCATAAAAAGGATGAGGATGTTTCATTTTTTTTCTTGATTCCTCCCTGTATCCCAGGAACTTATTTAATAAGTATTGTACTTTTTCTGCAGCGGTATTTGGTATCAGCATTAAACCGTGACCAGTATTACCATGGCAAACTATTTCCAATGCTGCGTAAAAAATACTTAAATTATTCCAAATTTATATTACTTAAGTTGATCTTAATACAAAAGACTCAGAAAAAAACACTCTTTGTAAGAATTCGTTTCTATCATGGTTCTACGATTAGATAATTCATACTGATGATGATTACTTGGTATTCGAAATACGTATTTATAAAATACAAAAAATATTTGATAATATTTATATACCCTGCATAGTTTTGTTAGTATTTGCTTATTATTTCGGCATTAGCTATTTTGGATTAGATTAGACATAGCAGCAAATTATTTAAATAACATAAAGTAACAAATTGACTGATAATGCAAGTTATAACTGCAGTATTACAATCAACGATACCTACTCCAACAAACTCGTTCTCCATTTGTCACTACATACTCCTTGTTAGGTGTTGGCCCACCCTCATCTAAACTAAAGCCAACATTTAAATCTTTAAATTCTTTTGATTTTACAAAAAGTGCCATTCCATCAGCGCTATGAAGTTCTTCGTCTGCAAAAAAAAAATCAATAATAAAAAACTCTATACTTGTAGTCCGAGAATTAACCGTAGAAAAATGGCTTATTTTCTGATAATTTACCTGGGACAAATGATATGTGTACAGTTCGGCGTAATTTGACACCATTTTGCTTTAAGTATCGAATTGCTTCTAAATATTGGATACTAACACATTTCATATCTTGAGCACCCCGAGCATATATATTACCATTTTTATCAATTTCTGCAGCAAAAGGGTCGTACTTCCATTCACTCTAAAATTACAAATGGTAAAAGTCAGTTCACTGTAAAAGTACAACTGTGTGTAATTAAATGAATATCAAATTAACAAAAATAGCACCGCTGCTATTCGTGTATTATTTTCGCTAAAATATTATTTATTAAAAATCAACTATCAACAAAAAATGATCAGAAAAAATCTATGGCTGTGATTTATTTCTAAAACAAATAATAAAATTACAAAAAATTTCTGAGACCCCGAGAGAACTCCACACACAGTACATGGAATATTGGCTATATCAATGGAATCAGTTCTTGATTTTGAAATTTTATGCCTTATATTATACTGAGTAAAATTATGGTTGCAGTCTCCGATAGCAAAGAGATTTTGAGCAATCTGTGTTTGACCAGAAAAAGCTAAAAATATATCTTTTAAACCGAAACAAAGAGAAGAAAAGTGCCAATTTAACAATATTCGTTGTATAAAAATCAACAGCTTTTTTTTTTTAATAGTTTCTTCATAAGCTTGGTGGATTTGACATAAATTCCCAGTCACAGTGCCACAAATACGTTAATCATTAATATTCAGACTACAGAGAATTTTTTTCTGCATTAAACTACAGGAGTTATTTTTTTATTAAAATACGTTCAATATCACGTACTGAATGTAAAAACACAAAATCCTTACAAAAATTAAGCGGGAAAAGTGCCTCCATTTAAAAATATTTCTTTTTAGTCAATTTTTTTTTCTTAAAAAAAATTTTAAGGAGTGGTCGCTGCTTTTGCATGTAAGTAGACAAATTATTTATTGTTAATTATAATAAAGGTTATTATCACTTTTAGCCTGTGCACGGTTATGGAGATATAGCCTAAAAAGGTTTTCCTTAAAATAGAGGCACTTCCCCCGCCTATTTTTACAATAAAAGCAATTCAATTTCACCTTTTGAAATTGTTCTGACCGATGGTCAAAATAGTGTGTAGCGTGGATCATGTTCGAGGTTCTTAATTTTTTGAAATATTCTCAGAAGGGCCTTTTGTTTAAGGCTCTCTTAGGTTGAAATTGTACCTCATAAGGTTATAGTATCAAGACACATGCAAGTTGTCTAGATTATTCTAACGAAGCCTAGGTGAGGGAAATAGTTACATGTGGATTTTTGCATAGCAGTTTGTTGAAATGCACAGGTCGATATATTGGTAATTTTTTAAACATGCAAATAGTCCGTTATATTCCATAAATAAATTGACTTTCACTATATTTTTAAAAGATGATATAGAAGAGAAAGGAAGACTTAAGCCATTTTTATGAACTTATGTCCGCTGGTATCACTTTGTTTCCAAGATGCAAGATGGTAAAGTTTTCAGCAAAAAGCCGTTTTTATCTGTGATATACCGCTAAATGTTTCTGTAAAATTTGCTATTTATATTCATCTTGACGCATTGATGCATCCAAGTGTATATATATCTAGAGGCATTTTTTGATGTACCAGCACTTTTTTTCCTGGTGGTATTTGAAATTAGCAATGATAGTTTGCGAACATATGTTTATATGAACTTTATGCCATAAAATTAGTTCAATAATATACTCATTAATTGTAATAATTTACGAATCACCCTATATGTTTTATGAATAGCATAGTTGTTTTATAAATTTTTTAAATAACATAGATCAGAATCGCTAAATATACGGGTAACGAAATATTGTATTTCGACACTTGCAAAAAAAACACCTTTGAATTATAAAATCGATTAACGATAAAATGCATCCATTGCGACCATTGGAATTGATAGAAGAAGTAGAAGTGAATTACTTCGTTAAATTTATTTAATGGCATATAGCGGACTAACAAAACATACCTCTACAACTGGTACAACATCCATATGACCATTTAAAAGAATGCTGGGTAAATTGGGATTTATTCCTATCCATGAAATCACAATAATGGGTTTTCCTTTGACAAATTCATAGACTTTTATTGGTAAACCAAGTTCTTTTGCTTGTTCGGTAAAAAACACAACACACGAACCTAAAAAATATTTAATACCTCAAAAATATTTGAAACTTAACTTTTAAAAAACAATAACTTTATTTTAACTATTACTTTATAGTAATAGTAAAAAATTAAAACCGCATAGCTTCCTTGGGCGCTATCAACTAGACAAAATGGATTCAGGGATATCCAAGAATTACATATTTCAATTAACGCGTCAATTAACACTCACATTATGAGCCTTTTGCTTACGCTCAGTTTCAAACATAAATCATTTTTATCTTTCAATATGAGGCTGAAACTTTTTTATCTTTACATTTATAAACTAGCTGTGAACTGCCCGCTTTGCTAGGCAACATCCCAACTTTCACCTCTCCCTCCATATCACCTTGCGTTGAGGTTACAGTTTTGGAATGTAGGCATCATGTTCTTTTATTTGATACCCCACTTGAGTATATTTGAAAATATTCGATTATTCTTCCATCCCCCGAAGGTTAAAATAGATAAAAACAATCCATGAGCACATCTCTTTCAACTCCTTACTCTACTATATTATGCATGTATTATATGTATAATAAAACCTTCCTCTTAAATCACTCTATCTATTAGAAAAATTGCATTACAATCCGTGGGGTGGTTTTAAAAATCTAAGCATACATATGAACATGATAGGTACATTTTATACTATGTATTGATAAGAACACAAATTAACATTTTCGTTTCTAAGATAATTCATATTTGATAACAAATTGCACATGGACTTAATTAATAATTAATATGTGTTTGACCAGAAAACTCGAATCAGAAAGCTAAAAATATATCTTTTAAACCGAAGCAAATAGAAGAAAAGTGCAAATTTAAAAATATTCGTTTTATAAAAATCAACAGATTTTTTTCTAATAGTTTCTTCATAAGCTTGGTGGATTTGACATAAATTCCGTCACAGTGCCACAAATACGTTAATCATTAACATAATTCAGACTGCAGAGATATTTTTTTCTGCATTATTTCTGGAGTTATTTTTTTATTAAAATATGTTCAATATCACGTACTGAATGTAAAAACACAAAATTCTTACAAAAATTAAACGGGAAAAGTGCCTCCATTTAAAAAAAACCGTTTTGGCCAAAAATCTTTGAAATTGTAACATAGTGTTGTCTATTAAATGCATACACAAAACTAAAAAAAAAAAAAAAAAACGAGAGAAATTGTATAACACTCAACGCCATCTGTTGAAAAATTATAGAACTTAGGAGTGAATTCAACCTTTTCTCTATAAAAAACCATCAGTTCTCAATACAAAAAAATTGCATTCACTAATCCAGATAAAAACTACCCTATCTTTTAAGTTTGGCCCAAAAGACACATCTACAAAATTTCATTGAAATCGGTCGAGTGGTTTCGGAACTTGATATCGTCTGAACGAATATCGTGACACGGGATTATTATTTGTATATACTCTTCAAGATATTCTTGGATATGGCCCGTCAAAAAAATCCATGAACTATAATTTTATGCCGCACGGTAAATAAGCTCCTGGGGCATGAAATATTTTCTCTCATGGGCCATACATGGGAGAACGGCCATTTTCAAGATAGGGGGTGGTGTAGATATCTGGGAAAAAAGTGAGCCCTAATCGTCTGGAAGCGACGGTAAGTCAGAGTATTCATTTTTTATAAACCGGGAAAAATAGTGGCAGACAGTTTCTTTATCAACATGTACTTTAATGGAAAAATAGAAGCAGACTGATGGTAATTTGGAATCAATCTTGGGCGAACTTCCGAAAACTGCTGTAAGACAGTTTAAAGTGAGTAAAAACTGAACATGTCGTTTGCCAGATAACTTCCATAACGATCGCACAAACGTTACACTATACTGCCAGACATTCCCCAGACACCTTTCGTTTGTAACAAAATATGACATATTTTGCTCATTTTTTAATTAGATTTATCTTTCACACGAAAGCCGTATTGTTTTTAAAATAAAACCTACTGTATAACGTCCGCGCTATCGAGAAAAATTCAGCGATTCAAAAAAACATTAAAATTAATGAAGTCGTTTAGGCACAATTTGAGAACACGTCCATAAACACATAAGGTCTGCTTAATACGTAATTCTGTTTTTTATTGTTGTAGTTAAGTAAAAAACAAAAAAATCTTACCATAGTCAGGATTTGGTTGAACTGATTTGATTTGTAAGTATTTTCGAAAATTTTTAATAGCTGGATTATTAGCTAAAGGATGTTCATGCACTTTACTCATTGTATGGAAAATAAATTATTTTTATTATTCAAATTTTAAAATTAGAGACACTAAAATTACATAGAAACAAATAAATGACTATTCATAACATTTATAATTAAATAATATTCAAATATAAACTGATAATTTTTATCTTTATTTAGTTTTGCCTTCTTTTCTCATTTTTATAAAAAATAATAAGTGTTAGTTAATGTAATTAAGAAAGAAAATTTTGTACTCTTGAAAGATTGCGGTTTTAAATTTCAAAATGTGTAGAATTATAGAAAATACCATGATCCGAACGCAGTTCATGTTATCAGAGGTTTTCGTCGAAACTATTATAGATAAAAAGTAAATAGAACAATCAGAAGCTGGCTTTAAGTTGTTGGTTTATTATGCCTTATGTCATACACTACCTCTGATAAAATAAAGAATATTAGAGAGATAAAATATTTTCTTGAAAAATTTTTACCACCCTTTTATCTTCTTAATATTATCGGCTTTATTTTTATGTATATTTTTTGGAATCTACGTATTAAGGAAATTTTTTATAACGTGCTTATAGAAACCCGAGGAACATTCAACCAACTTAACCTAGTCATAGGAGGACATATGTAACCAAAATTTTTCTGAAATGCTTATTTTGGTTTAAAATTGTTGTTTAGTAAGTATTTTTTGGTCGCTGATAACGAATCCGATGTCAGAAAACACGGACTTTGTCACGTACTCCGAAAATCATGCCATTTTGGACTGAAAATTCCCAATTGGCCCAAAAAGTGTAAAATCGTCCAAAGTGTGCTCTAGAGTGTATTTTTAATCGCTAATTACGAATCACATGTTGGATTTAGTCACGTCTTCCGTAAATTGTGCCATTTTTGCCAATAACTAAAAATTAAATTTGTTTTCTGAACATAGTCTCTAGAAACACTACTACCTTAACATAATTGTGTTAATGTAAAATTTAATATTTCCAAAGTTAATATTTAATATTTTTTTTGGTGCCAAATGAGTGAAATTCTTAGCCAAAAATGGCACGATTATCGGAGCACGTGACAGAATCCCTGTAATTTAATATAAAATTCGTATTCAGCGACCAAAAATACTTACTAGATGATAATTTTAAGCCAAAATAAGCATTTCCAAAAAATTTTGGGCTGCAAATGCCACTCCCCCTCCTCTACTAGATTAAGTTGGGTGAATGTTAATTAGAGTCCTATATACACGTTACAAAATGTTTCATTAACATCAGTGCTGTTTCGCAACTTTTCCCCTATCGACACTTTTTTCCGGTTTATTCATTGCATTAATACATTGAAACGAGTTTTGATACAATCAAGTTTTTAATCCAAATCGGAAGAAAAAACATACCTGCAATAGAGGAGTAAAAGATCTTGTGGAATCATTGATTGCGTTTTTCCATTTGATACAATATTTATTTAAAAACAATGCATACACAATCGGCGCCCGCAACAATTATTTTCAAGTAGTAACAAAAATACTGCCAGTTCTAGTTTTTTTTCTTTGATTCCTATTTTCTATTATCAGTTCTTAAAAGAACTATAAATAGTTCTATCTAGTGACTAAAAGGTTGACTTGAACGGTAATCTACCCACTGGTGATCACTGCAAATATTTTTTGTCATTTACATATTTGTTTGTCGCCCTATTAGCTCTAGTTGGTTAAGGCGTATGGTTAGGGTAGCGGGTTCGATTCCCGCCGTCGCAACAAAATTAATTTAATTAATTGTTGTGATGGGCTGGTGTAGTGCATGGTAAATCCCTGAAGGAGGTGCATTCAGCCTCTGAAATTGAGGAGCAGATAAATGAAATTATCAGCGAATGTGGTAAAACACATATATGGTATCACAATGGGCTCTATAGCCTAAGTGTGTCCTTCATGGACAGCCTATATAACCTAACCTAACCTAACCTAACCTACATATTTCTTTTTAGCACACTTAAGGTTGATCGGACACTTTTACAGTACACTGAAATTTGATTTATATCCTGTATGTGTGAAATATTTATCAAGGTATACCAAGTTTAGAGCCAAGTTTGTAAAGCTTACAAATATTAATGCTACGAACAAAATTTGGGTACAGGTGTTCATAAAATCACCTAATTAGTCCATTTCAAAATATGTCGTTGAATTTTTTAGCGTGCTCAGGATGTAAAAGTGAAATTTAGTTCGTAAATGAGAAACATAACTCAATTGCGTCTTGTAAACAGTTAGAGATAGAACAATAGTTTAAATGTAAAAATGTTCCTTATAAAAAAATAAACAACTTTTGTTTGACACATTTTTTCGTAAACGTGACTGTTTACCCGTGAGGGCGTAAATTAATACAAAATTTTGTGGACATTTTCTCCAAAACTATAAATGATAGAGATTTGAAAAATTTAGCCCTATAGATACTAATCTTGAAACGTTTTTGCTATGAAGTTGCTTGACCCTTGTTAGCAAACACTGTTCAGTTCAAAATATTCTGATAAACGTACGTGTTTTAGTTTCCCTTGCCCTTCAGAACATTGTGATTTAATTTTATCTTTATTCTGAATGATTCTATAAAGTGTAGATTTTGCACATTAAGTTCAACACAGACTTCATCGCGTGTCTTCCCACATTGATAAACGGATATAAACTTCAATTTTTCACGTACTGATAACGATTTGAGTCTTCGTTTCGGCATTTTACAATATATGATAGTAACGCAAAAGTAATACTGAAGGTCATTGACGCTCAAAATTAGTGTGGACTTTGCGGGTAGAAAGAAAATAAGAGTAAGTAAGTAAACAAACAAAACGATGGTATCTCAGTTCTCAGTTACACAGATTATTACATATAAAATTCACTCGCTGTCCTAGTTATAGAGGTAACTATGATGATAAAATCGAAAGAACGAATCCCAGATATAGATTTGCTTCGTCGCACTTACAGGGGTAATTCAATGCCAAATTGTTGGGACCTCCTTATGAGTTCCAGTTATGGAGGTTTCTCACTTATCTAGGTCCCAGTTAACCAAGTTTCACAGAAGATCCAGAAAGGTATTTATTTATAAGGAATTTTTAAAAGAATACAATTTTATGTTTTATTTACATTATTTAGTTTATATTTAACTGCTTATAACCTTACACATTTTTATAATTAATTTTCATTTTACGGTCACAACCATTTCGGAATTATATTCTTAGAATCTAGCATTTAGTGCATTATACTTCAGGATTCATTTAAAACATGTAAAACATCTCTTTATTCCACGTTTGCTATTGCTGATATAAGTTCTTTATAAATCTCTATTCCATCTAGAAATGTTTGTGCGTTAAGAAATTCGTTATGATTATGTAATAAAAATGGTGTTTCTGGCATAGGAGACATACCAAGTACTGGAATACCAATCTACAAACAAAAAATACATTTATTTTACCGAAGAAACAGATAAAAGGTCGAGGCGTGTGCAATCAAAATATTAAACAATTTGATCGACAGCTATTTTCTAGAATGCTCATTCGGATAACCAGTGAAATAGGAGCAAAAATTTGAGTTTTGGTTGTCAAGAACGTCAAAACAATCTACAGATAACGCTAGTTGAGTACGGTTTTCCAAGCCTGACATTCTTCGAAATTAAAGTCTTTCGATAAATATCCAAAACTATTTGTGTACAGAAGTAACGTAAGATAAAGCCCAGAATTCCGTTCGAAAAACATCCAAAACTTGTTATTTGCAATAGTAACCTAAGATCCACTTAAGTGCGCGGTTAGATAAAATTATGTATTTTTTCCCTTAAACAAATTGACGGTCCAGGATGCAACCTTTTCAACAACCTCTAAAGGTCCTCTCCTTTCCTCAGATGCAAAATAGAGACAAAAAATCACGTTTTTATAAAAGTTTCTATTTAAAATTTGGAAATCGAATATGCCCTTAAACTTTGTTTGGTCCCTGAAGCCTTTGTTTGCACCATTTAAAAAGTTCTTTTCGGGAAAGTAGAGCCGTCTTATTACTTATTTAACACTCGATATAACTAGAAACAATAAAATGGAAAATATATACAAACTTCTCTTAAAAATCGCGCATCTGAAGCTCCAGGTAAAATACCAACAAACAGTTTATTGTTTCTAAAACATAAGAAAATATAATTAATTTTTTATCTTTTTCAAATTTTAATTTTTTATCAGAGATGTATAAGAGCATACCTTTTTTTAAAAATATTTTCAAAAGCTTTCCAAAATGGATTTGAATCATCAGTTTTAGTGACTGGAAGAACAGGATCTTTGCATATGTATTTATACGTAACTGAATCACCACCAGCTTCTTGACACCATTGTTTAACTAGTGCGTCAAATATCACCGCATCATTTGGAGTTACACGGCAATCGAATAACATTGTAATTTTTGATGGTATGACATTTGATTGAACTCCACCCTTTGAAAATATAATGTATATATTATATATTTATGTAGTTTTTGTAATAGGTATTTATGGTTAGAAATTCGAAATTTGGAAACCTCCTTTGCCTTTTCGATTAGCTTGAATTAGGGAATTTTTACATGTTTACATGGTATTTATTACAAACAACTCAAATACGTCGGAATTATATTTCTTAATAAAAAAAATTAACTTTGATAAACAGTTGTGAGATATAATAACCGTTCTTTTTATATTGTTGGGAAAGAAATTAATTTAAAATTTCGAATTGACCTTTGCTTTTTCAATATTGTTTTAAAATTAGGGATTTTTTCATGTTTAAGTACATGTTATTTTTGTTGCAAACTACTCAATAACCACAGAAATATATTTCTTAATTGAAAAAATTACTTTTGTGAAAATCTTACTTCAATGTTTGTTAAATTCACTGAGGTTACATTTCCCAAATCATAAAGATGATGTTTCATTTTTTTTCTTGATTCTTCTCTGTATCCAAGAAACTTATTTAATAAGTATTGTACTTTTTCTGCAGCGGTATTTGGTATCAGCATTAAACCGTGACCAGTATTACCATGGCAAACAATTTCCAATGCTACGTAAAACATGCTTAAATTATTCAATTTCCATGTCTTAATATTAAAGCGTTATTTATTTCAGAATATTGTCAAAAGATTTAACCACAAATATATGTCTTTATGAGCTTATTCTGTAGGCCAACGATCTTCAGTCAATAACAGAACGCCCTATATATTGGATATTTTGGAATTCGAATAATCATAGCAGCAATTTTACATTAATTAAAGATTAAAGAATACTCGTAGCTAAAAGACTGCTTTTAATAGTTATAATTATACTTCAATCAAAATTGACTGCAAAAACTAGTTATTATTAACTGCAAATTTACAATTTTACTAAGACTAGCTACTATTAACTGTAAATTAATTGTTAACATTAAACACAACTAATTTATAATCAACGATACCTACTCCAGCTAACTCGTTCACCATTTGTCACTACGTACTCATTGTTAGGTGTTGGTCCACATTCATCTAACCCAAAGCCAACATTTAAATCTTTAAATTCTTGTGATTTTGCAAAAAGTGCCATTCCATCAGCGCTAAAAATTTCTTCGTCTGCAAAAGGAATTAAAACTTATAGAGCGATAGCAACAGTAGAAACACATTGTCTTATTTTTTATTAGTTTACCTGGGACAAATGATATATGTACAGTTCGGCGTAATTTCACACCATTTTGCTTTAAGTATCGAATTGCTTCTAAATATTGGATACTAACACATTTCATATCTTGAGCACCCCGAGCATATATATTACCATTTTTATCAATTTCTGCAGCAAAAGGGTCATACTTCCATTCACTCTAAAAGTACAAATGGTAAAAGTCAGTTCACTGTAAAAGTACAACTGTGTATGAAATTGTGAAATTATATAGTTTATATTGTATAGAATGAAAGTCCTTGTAGTCTTGATATCCGATAGCGAACAGACTTTTGGCAATTGGCATTGGAAAATTACAAAATTTGAAACAGAAATCTGAAGAAAAATATATAAATAATTGGTTTTATAAAAATCAAAGGACAAAATTCTAGATTTTTAAACAACTTAATGAGTTGGCGATATGATTAACTGATGGTCATAGTTACAGCCTACTGAGCCTTAAATATGATAGTAGGTCATGCTTAGTCGCCCTGTAAGGCTCCGCTACTAAGTGGCGGTGCTGAAAACTGTCTGCTAGTTCAAAATTCATTATATGTGATTCTAAACAGTCATCCTGCAAAGTTTCAGTACAGTAAGTGGTCCCAATCCAGAGTTATGCCGAAAAA
Organism: Chrysoperla carnea; assembly: GCF_905475395.1. Classification (NCBI taxonomy): domain Eukaryota; kingdom Metazoa; phylum Arthropoda; class Insecta; order Neuroptera; family Chrysopidae; genus Chrysoperla; species Chrysoperla carnea. The sequence goes on along the minus strand of NC_058341.1, from coordinate 60,451,842 downwards.
ACCCAAAATATCTTTTTTTCGGTTTTTAAATGTTTTAACACTCATTACTAGATATCGAATGCATTCTTGCCAGTTACTTTTTTCAGATGTTTTTTCTGGATTCTTTTTTGAATCTATTTTTTTGGATCTATTCTTTTCGGTTCATTTTTCCGGGTTTATTTTTTCTGTCGCTATTTTTCCGGGTCTATATTTCCTTCGCAATTTTTTCCGTGACTATTTTTCCCGTCACTATTTTTGCCGTGTCTATTTTTTACAAGTCCATTTTTGCCGGTCTATTTTTTTCGTCGCTATTTTTCCGGCACTGTTTTTTTAATTACCTTTTTTAACATGTTGACCGAAGTGATTTAAATTGTTTTTAATGGCATTTAGCGGACTAACAAAACATACCTCTACAACTGGTACAACATCCATATGACCATTTAAAATAATGCTGGGAAGATCGGGATTTATTCCTGTCCATGAAATCACAACAATGGGTTTTCCTTTGACAAATTCATAAATTTTTATGGGTAAACCAAGTTCTTTTGCTTGTTCAGTAAGAAAGTCAACACACGACCCTAAAAAATATTTAATAAACCCTTAATGTTAAGAAACTTTTCTTCTCAATTGATTGCATTGATTAACTTTTTTTGGTCCATTTGTGTAGTGACTTTACTTAAGTGTTTAGGTCGTCATAATTGTGCCCCTGTTCATTCACTAATTAGTGTAATTGGGTTTAGTCCATGTTAAGGTCTTGTCAATCGTGTTGATTATCTTCAGGTCGTGTTTATTTGTGATTATTATTGACTTTTAACGAACTAAATTGGTTAGAAATTGCATTAAGTTATAGTATACTAGCTGACCCGGCAAACGTTGTTTTGCCATGTATATTATTTCTAGGAAACATTTTTTTAGTTCAATAAAAATAACTATCTACTATAAGTGTTCGAGGATGTACTTATAATCGAATGCGTTATAAACAATGAAAGTACCTATACTTTATTTACAATTTCGTCAAAAAATTAAAAAAAGAAATTTTATGGGTGAACAACACATTTAAAGGTATGGAAAATAGATAGTAGCCGATTCTCAGTCCTACTGAATTCGCATATTAAATTTGGTAAAAATCGGTAAAGCCGTTTCGGAGGAGTACGGTAACTTACATTGTGACATGGAAATTTTATATATTAGATAATTTTAAATATGTTAATAAATGCTAATTTGTTTCAAATATTGCAATAAATTATTATGTCATTAATTCTTGTTATTTTATTAATAAAACCTCACTTTATTTTATTAGAAGGCAATTAAATACAAAAAAATTAAAAAATGATAAACTGAATAGAAAAAATTCAAATAATTCCAAATTCCCACCATTATTTAACCACCGAACTAAAAAATAAGCGTGTTTTAAGTTTGGCCGCTATTTGTCGGGGATTTCTTAAATTTTGTAAATTTCACTGTTCACTGGAAGTGCCTTACTCCAGGGAACTTTTTGGACAACATTTCATGTTCAGAAGAGTAACCTATCTATTTGTGTAATAAATTATAATTTGTGTTATAAACTAGAAAAAATGGCACTCGAGAATAGTCAACAATTATAAATTTGAATTGAAATCTGAAAATCAAAAATTTTTTATGCCTCTATTTATAAAATGACTAGCTGTGAACTACCCGCTTTGCTGGGCAACATCCCTACTTTCACCGCCTCCCCCTTCTCCTTGCGTAGGGGTGACAGTTTTGTAAAGTACACGTCATGTTCTTTTATTTGATACCCCCACTGGGGTATATTTGAAAATATTCGAATATTAATCCCCACTTTCTCACTCCATCTTTACACCCCGATGGTTAAAAATAGATAAAAACAATCCTTGATGGTATTGATCTTATATCCGTTTTTAGGCAACCATCTATTACCTTACTAAATTTCATCAAAATCTGTTCATCCGTTTAGACGTGAAAGAGCAAAAGTCCCAACAAAAACGACTAAAAATCACTAACTCAATTTAGTTATCTGCCTACTGCCTACCCCCTAAGAACGATGGCGTGATTATTTATAGCCTATGACCATTTCTAGGTTATCATCTATCACCATACCAAATTTCATCAAAATCCGTTCAGCCGTTTAAGCGTGAAAGAGTAACAGACAGACAGACAGACAGACAGAGTTACTTTCGCATTTATAATATTAGTAAGGATATAGAAAAGGAGATTAACAACTAGATATAACAAAATTTCAACATTCTTGGCTAATGATGTTTTGAAGATACATAAACTTGTACACAAGTAATGCCGAAACTAGTTAAAATGGTTTCAGAAATTCCCCAGTTAAATATTCCCATTGAAAACTAAAACCAAATTATAATTATGCCGTAACGATAAGAAAAAAATATGCTCAATAGAATCATTATTTCGAACAATTAAAAAACAAAAATCTTACCATAGTCTGGATTTGGCTGAACTGATTTTATTTGTAAATATTTTTGAAAATTTTTAATAGCTTGATTATTAGCTAAAGGATGTTCATACACTTTACTCATTGTATGAAAAATATATTATTATTATTCAAAATTTTAAACTTAGAGACACTAAACAACCTAATGACTATTTAAAAGACTTATAATTAAATAATTTCTGAATACCTACTGATAATTTTTATCTATATTTTATAGTTTTTTCTTCTTTTCTCATTTTTGAAAAAAAAAAGATTAATAGAAGTCAATGTTATTAAGTCGGAGGACTAGGTCAATGTAATTAAGTCGGAGAATTAAGATGCGGAAGTCGAAAACGCCATGCGCTGTACGCAATTTCATTTGCAGAAAGTTTCTTCGATTGCCTAAGTGATAAAAAGTTGCCAATCGGTAGGTGGCTTTAAATTATAAGTTTATTGTGCCTAATGGCATCCAAACCACGTCAGATAAAATATTAAGAGATTGAAAAGGTTGAAAGATTTTCTCCAAAACTTTTTACCACCTCAAGATTATCAGATGTGGCTCATATATTGACAATCATCTATTTCTTTGGAATAATAAAGTAGAAGTTTCAGAGCTAAATTCAATAGCCCTCTAAGCAATTAAGTGAGCAAATTAGTTTTCAGAGATTTACGAAAATTAAATTTGTATTTAGAATATTTTCGTAAGTCAAAATACAACTTTTAGTCAACAATAATTCAGAAAGAGACAAATGCAATGTGGGAATGCAAGTTTTTGTGGAATCGTTGAAAGTATTTATTGAAATATACGCAGTGTTTAGACACTGCGTGCTGAAATATTCTGTTATTAAATCATATCGTTAGCCATTTATATTATATGAAGTAAGAAGAGTTCTTACGGACGATCTTATTTATAAGTCACAGAAGGAATGTATATGTGTATACATGAGCCCAGTCGGTCAGGCTCATCACTCGAAGTTATACACATACAATACTTATCACACATAGTAACACATAACCATAGCACACCATAACACACAGTACACATTTCCTTTGTTTTATACATAAGAACGTCCATAAAATCTCTTCTTATTGCATACATTTTATATGACTATCGAGATAGCTTACAATCGGTATATAAGATATATATATCTTTTTATTTTATTATTAAAATGAATTTTCACATAATGTTTTCATCATTTATGTAATAATCATTACAAAAAATATGATTTTATTTTGTGAAAATTTCATTTATGCATTAGCGTCTTGTAAGCACGATTTGGATGCGTAGGTGCCGAGAAATAGTCGTTTTTAAATTTGCTTATAACTTTTTTTCTTTTTCGAAGTTATGAGTAATAAGTTCACAAACCTTTGGTTTTTTTTTTTAATTGTTCTAAATATCGAATTTTTTGGTAAAAAACACCTTTTGAAAAAACTTTTCTCTTGGTAAAGGGATTATAGTAGAGCGATTTTTTGGAGCTTAATCTCTTCGCCTGGACTTCTTCAATTATGATATTTTAGCAGCAAGTGTAAGTTTTAATTTTTTTCCCCAAAAACAAGCCTCAAGAATAGTGCATTTTTTGGGATGCGTTTTCCCCGGAAAAAATTACAACTCGTAGAGAAAAGAAATCAAATAAATCACAAAAATAAACCAACTATAAAGATATACCTATATAACCCTGCAAAAACCTACCATGCATAAGCCTACATAACCCACGGACCTCCATCTGCATAAAATGCCGTATGTCACTTCATCACATTGTATGTCAATTTGTGCTCAGCTTGAACACTAAAATTAATCCTGAGTAAGCAGGTCGTTATAAAATAATTAATCTTGAGGTACGAAGGTCGTTATAAAAAAATTAAAAGTAAGCTTAAAAATATATACCTTATAAATAAATAAATTTTATATGTATACTTGAAATAAAAACTAAAACAGAATCATAAAATTTAAAAATGAAATTAACATTGTATTTATTCATATATGTGGAGGCCTTTGTACGTAGAGAAACAATCTGAAGTTATTATATATTCCCCAAAAAAGTTGTTTAACATAAAAATTATAAAAGAACAATAACTTAGTAAAACTTTAGTCAAAAAAAAGTTTTGTATTGAATCTCGTATTTTTATGTATATAAAATATACCAAGGTATACTAAGTTTAGTCCCAAGTTTGTAACTCTTAAAAATATTGATACTATGAAAAAAATTTTGGTATAGGTGTTCCTAAAATCACCTAATTAGTCCATTTCCGATTGTCTGTCTGTCTTCTGTCTGTCGTCTGTGGCCGTCTGTCATTATGATTACTCAAAAACGAAAATAGATATCAAGCTGAAAAAGTGAGGTCGAGTTCGTTAATGAACAACATAGGTCAATTGGGTCTTAGGGCCCATCCGTAGGACCCATCTTATAAACCATTAGAGATAGAACAAAAGTTTTAGTGTAAAAAATGTTCCTTATCAAAAATTAAAAACAACTTTTGTTTGAAACTTTTTTTCGTAAGCATCACTGTTTACCAGTGAGGGCGCAAATTAGGCGTAAATTGTATAGTATGTATTATTTGGGTATATAAGTTATATATGTATGACATGTATGTATGTGTAGTGTAACAGAGTAGTCAACACAGTCTATACATGGTATTTCAACAATTAACTCAATCAGTAATTTGTTTTCACTTGTTTTTACTACTTTTTTACGAATATATAACAGTATATTAAACTTACTCTGTATCGCTTAAAAATATGGACGCTACAAATAAAATTGTGCTATAAGTGTTTATAAAATCATCTGATTAGATCCTTAATTGATATCTACTAGAATTAAATGTTTAAAATAAGTCTAAAAAAGTTGAAAATTATTCAACACATACAATTTCAATGAAAAATTGAAAATAATTACACATTTAGACGGTAATTTTCAGGAAAGGGAAAATGGAAAACATTTTGTGGGCAAGTCAGCTATAGTGGTCGTAATAGAAACAACTGAAGTAGAAGTGTTGTTAAGTAATCACATACTGAGTACTGTATGTGTGAAATCCTCGCTGATTTAGTATTAGACAAAAATTATATATCATTTCACTATTCTCACATACTCTTGACGTGCATATAATTGCACATAATTTTGGTGCAATTTAAAAACTTGATACAAGAGCTAAATCGACCAATTTAAAACTGAGGTACATCTGGAAAAGCGTTGTAGAGACCCCTGAGAGAAAATCAGTAGACCCCTGAGAGAAAATATATATATATATATATATATATATATATATATATATATATATATATATATATATATATATATATATCAGATCGAAAATCTGAGACTATATTTTATCGTTGTACGAAAAATTGGAAACAATGGGTACAAAGCTATTAATGTAAGTTCGAATCGGCTGAAATTGGCAAACCATTGAAGATAGAAACTTGAATTTTTAACATATTTCTAAAGAAAATTACAGTATAAAAGAATTTTCTTACAAAATCAAATATCATAGAATGAACATTTGATACAAAACTCTTAATAGTTACGGTTTTATAAAGTATCTACTCAATTGTTCTGTCCTCTTATGGACACACATGATCTTCCAATTTATATTTTAAGCATCAATATTGGTATTCAATTTTCTGTTCCAATTTACATCTAGGCATAGACGTACCACGAGTATGACAGAGTACATGCGTTAAGCAATGTATCTAAGGAAGAGGTATTATAGATGTTATATGAAACTGCAAAAGTATGTCTTACAAGTCCAAGCGTCTTACAACTATCTCAACCCGTACCGAAGCTTCAACACATGTCTATAACATTGCTTAGCGCATGTATTTTGTCATACTCGTGGTAGACCTATGCCTAGATGTAAAGGGAACACTAGGTATAATACATAAAACTAAAAACCGTATATATAAAAATGTTATGTTCGTTTGGGTGTGCTTTAAAAACTTAAAAAGTTCTGCGTCGATTGAACTCAAAGTTAGACAAAATGTAAAATCCGATTCAAGGATTGTTTTTATCTATTTTTAACCGTCGGGGGTTTGGAAAGGTGGGGCGCGAAAGTGGGGATGAACAATCGAATATTTTTTAATATACCCAAGTGGGGTATCAAATAAAAGAGCATGATGTGTATATTCAAAAATTGTAAATTACATTTAAATCAATTCAGCTTTTTAAAAGTTGTGAACTCTTTTATCATGGGTTTATCAAATTGAAAATAATAATGGGGGTTTAACCTCCGTTTTTGTGACGCATGCCTTATAACAGAGGCCACCCACATCATCATTTGTTAATCTTTATTTATACAATTACAAACATATTTACAATTACATTTTTGATGTGGGTGGAATCGGTTACTTCGTTCTTTTCCAAGCGACGACACTGTGATCAATTCTACACTCCCATTTTTTATAAATTGTTCACACTGCCGCTGCCTGGATTCGAACCCGCAACCTAAGTCTAAACAGTCCAACGTCCTAAAACTAGCGCCTTAGACCGCTCGGCCATTTAAGCTCTATCAATTAGGTTTATCAAATTATAAAAAAATTTACTAGATACTGAATGTATTTTGCGAAGCGTGGCAGGGTATAGCTAGTAAATAAATAAAATAAGCATTAATTTTTTAATTGCATATAAAAAATTTTCAAATAAAAAAACCGTTTCAACACTGTTTGAATATTATATTTCAGTCCTCTGACTAGCTAACTAATTAATGCAAATAAAACAACTTTTTATTATAGTTAGAGGAGTTTAGCTTTAACAAGTACTATCTTTTCTACACTAACGAACTAAAGCATAACGAACTTTAAAGCTTTTGTTTTACATTTGAGAGCTATATTTAATATTATGTATATACATTTTTAATTAAAATACATACCATTTTGTGTATAAGGACTCCAAAGGGTCCATCATTGTACTTTGTTATCTTAGTAACGTGACCAACAAAGAAAATAGGATAAACAAATAATTCCTTTATTAACCCGATCATCTAAGTCAAAAGAAGTGAAAACAAACAATTCAGTTAGTTAATTGTTGAAATACCATGCATAGACAGTTTTGATTGCGGAATAATTTGTTTTTTCACGCCATCTCAATAAAGAGAGATAGCCACTCATACATACATGCCACACACACCTAACTAATATTCTTATATAATACATACTATACAATAATCGAACCTATTTTGCGCCGTCACGGGTAAACAGTGATGTTTTTGAAAAAATGTTTCCAACAAAAGTTGTTAATTATTTTATAAGAAACATTTACATACACTTTTTTTTCTATCGCTAACGGTTTACAAGATGGGTCCTGCGGACCCCAGACCCTAATGACCTATGTTGCTCATTTACGAACTCCAATTCACTTTGTACGAACTGAGTACGCTGTAAAAATTTCAACTTGACATCTTTTTTCGTTTTTGAGTTATCGTGATGACAGACGGACAGACAGACAGACAGACAGACAGATAACCGGAAATGAACTAATTAGGTGATTTAGGAACACCTATACCAAAATTTCGTTCATAGCAATAATATTTTGAAGCGTTACAAACTTGGGACTAAACTTAGTATACCTTGTTATATTTCATATGTACATGGTGTAAAAAGTGGTGAACCTCGGAATCTAACCGAATAAGTTAGCTTAAATTTTTGTACAAACGTTCATTTTGATAGATAGACACAAATTTTACTTGTACGCGCCCTGAGATATTCGAGGAAAAAGGTTGTGAAAATTAGTTTTTTGAGCCATAGACTTTTTGTAGGATAATTTTCTGAACCCAATGCAAAAAAACTGCAAACCAGCAAAGAATTTTCAATACAGATTCATTTATTGTACCAAATGTTTTGATTTAATTTATAGAAAATTCTCTAATGAAGACAAGCAGTCAATATGACAGCTATACGAATTATTAGGCTATTAAAAGAGTAAGCTATTTTTTTATTGACAATTTATTCCTACATTTGTACACTATTTTTGTAAATTACGATGGTTTCTTAATATCCATCTATTTATTCAACGGCTACTGACACTTATAGTTTCAGCCTCGATCATAGTTCTATTAAAGCCACCGGTTGTCACAATACCAAATCACTATTCGATACTTTTCGAATAATCAAATTTTGAATCTGCGTATACGGAAATCTACACGATTGACATAAAATTCCTGTTAGCAACTAATTTTTTTTATGGGTCAATCATACAAAAACTGGACGCGCTCAATTAAAAATATCAAGAATGATTTGGAGCACCTCAAGCATTTTGCAAATAGACATGTATTTCAGTTAACCATAAGAAAAATTATTTTTTAGCTTTTAGTACAATAAAAGATTATTCCTAAAAAATTATTTTTTTTTAAATTATTAATTTAAAATTAAAAACGTATGTATATCAAATATGATGGAAGTGATGGGTAAATCAGATCATAACATAAATTGCATTGCCACGAGAACCAAAAGTGTGTTCCAAATTTCAGCCCGAAAGCTTCAGTGGAAGTGAGTAAAATATTGATTCCTTAACTTCAGGACTTATGCTACTTGGGAACTATCTCGTTAGCCATTTATAATATATGCAGGAAGATGAGTTTTATGGACGTTCTTATGTATAAAACAAAGAGGGGATGTGTACTATGTGTGATGAATCGTATGTGTACAAGTGATGAGTCACATATACAATTATAGATCAACTGAAATGATTTCAGGCGCATCATACGCAGTACACATTCCCTCTTTGTGTCATACATAAGAACGTCCATAAAAACTCTCTCTCTTGCCAGGTTGTATACACAATATAGTGAAGTAAAATAAAAACTTGTAAAAAAAAATTGTGTTTACTCCTTAAGTGTTGTGCACATGCGTGCTGTGTCCGTCAGATTATTGTCAGTTTTAAAAAATAAATGCTTTGTTGAAAGCAAACAAGTATAGAAGTTATGCACAGCAAACGTAACGAGGTCATTCGATCACTAGATTATACTCTTCATATCTTTTTCATACCAGCCGCCTTATACAGAATGGTCGATTTACATCTAGGCATATTTATATCGCGAGTATGACAGAGTACATGCGTTAAGCAATGCATCTAAGTAAGAGGTATTATAGGTATTATATTAAATTACAAAAGTATCGTGGCTTATCTGTTGTAATTCATTCATCTATTCGGCTAAGAAACTCCCACTCTCCAAGCGTCATACAACTCGCAGCTTCAACACATGTATATAATACCTTTTATAATCGATTCTTAAAGAAAAAAATACAGCGATTTGGTTTTTTTGTCGCTCAGTGTATAATAATATTAAATATACAATTTAATATATGTAGATATACTATAATAGCTAATTGTTATTAAACAAATTTTAACATGAATAATTTATATTGAAAGTTTAACAAAATAGTTTTACATAATTAATTTTATTTAAGTAGAACAGTCAGTGTTCACAACATTAAGTATTGCTCAGAGTGTATCGATAATATATATTTGTTATTGTAATCTTGATCTATTAAAATATTTGTTAATACATTCCTCCCAATAATAGGTACTTACATAATACGACATCAGGTTCATTCATCTAAGGTTAATAATTATTTTGGGAATATTGTGATTATTCTAATAGAAATAATATTAAATTTTAACTTTTAAGAAACCTCCCACACAAAATCAAGTCTGATCGATACGTTTATGCTAATCGTAGCTCCTTAACTGATGAATCGATTTTGATTTTTTGTTTAATTGAAAAGTAAGTTAACCGAGAATGTTCTTAGCTATATTTCAAGAAAATCTGCTCAGCCGTTCGAAGTTCATCACCTCTTTTCTTGTTTTTATCCAGTACGGTGAAGTGAACGACAGTTTATAATATCGGCACGATTACGATATCCGTAGCACCACAATTTGAAGGTGAAATTTGGACATTTACAGCCTAATAAAGCGAAAAGGAAGAAAACAATTTTCGATATAACGCTTGGTATACGAGCAAACGAAGCCTAAAATACAGCTTGAAATCTCATATCACAGCATTTTTTTTTTTTTAAATTTAGTAGGTTTTTGTGGTAACCAATAATTAACGTTAAAAAACCACCAAAAATTCCAACTACAAAATAATTTCGAATTATTAATAAAACGAAAATAAAGGATACAATTTTGTGATTTTTTTCGTTTTCTATTTATTCGAATTTTATTTTCAAGCATTTTTCATTTCTAATATGATAGTTTAATTTCCAAATTCAGTCATTAAGTGAATATTACACTGGTTCCCATGGTTAATGCATGGTTACAAACTGTAATTTTTTTTCTAAACAAATAAACAAGATAAAAGCACAGATTATAGTTTTTAATTTAAAACAGATCTGCAACTTCCTGTAAAATTTTTACTATTTTGGTTCTCTGAAGGTGCCTTTCTCCTGGAGGCTCTACACGTTATATTCGTGTCGATCTTAACGCGTAGAGAGATCTACACGTTATATTCGTTCCATTAGTTTTGATAATAACTTATCCATTTCAACGGTTGTTTTTGTGGAAACATTTTGTGGATTATTTGTATAGTGACATTATTTAAGTATTTTGGTCGTTTTCATTATGCCCCTATTCACTAACTAATTAATGTAATTTAGTGGTTTTAGGTGTGTTTATATTATTTTCCGATTTGTTTTGGTATGTTTATTTTAGCGCTTAGGTCTTGTTAATCGTGTTGATTACATTTAGGTAGTGTTTATTTGTGATTATAGTTGACTAATAACGAAATAAAATGGTTTAACATTGCTTTTAACTTACATCAAACTAATAATTAATTGTTATTAATAATGTTCATATTAAAATAAATGCTATTTTGTTTCAAATATTGCAATAAATTGTTATTATTATATTTTTTTTAAAAACTTCACTTTATTTTATTAATTAGAAGACAAATAAATACAAAAAAATTATAAAAAAAAAAAAAGAAAGATAAACTGAATAGAAATAATTCAAATAGTACCTAATTCCCGCCAATTTTTTTTTTTAAATAGTTCACTGTAAGTGCCTTACTCCAGGGCCACTTTTGGACAACATTTCATGTACAGCAGAGTTGCCTATCTATTTATGTAATAAATTATAATCTGTGGATAGAAGTTCATTTTGTATTATTCGCGCACATTGATGACATAGATTTTGGGTAGTTCATCAAGATGTAATTTAAGTTTCAAATATAATGCATAATAAAGAAGTTTATTTGCCAAAAAGTGTATTAAATATTGTACTATTGTGTTGAATAAATAATTTTAAGATATGTTTGTCAATGGAATGTTTCCAAATGCACTATTATTTAAGTCACTTTGCTCGCAAGGGTTCCCCGCTTGACCCCCGTAGCGGCATTCGGCCATAGCTCCTCGTTACAGAATTCAATGAATTTAATATCGGCAAGAAAATGCTCCCGTAGTAATTTAATAGCCGTTTTAAATTGATTTTATTAATATAATTTTTTGGTGGTTTTGATAAAATAAAATTTCTTTATCCCCAAGACAACAAGCTAGAATGATGATGAATTAAATTTAAAAAATGGCGAATTAAATGACAAAAATTTCTATTTTTAGGCTTCTTTATCTCGAAAACCAAGCCAAAATACGAAAATTTTTATTCTTCATTTCCGCTTTATTTAGGTTTGTTTGACAATATTCTGTTCTCAAATCGTGGCGTCACAGATATCGTAATCGCACAAAAAGTGCAGCCGTAAGGAGTCATGACACCGAATTTCACTTCCGAATAGTCAGCATCATAACATGTGGGTTTCAGCATTAAATTTGACTTTTGCAAATGTTATTGGACTAAAGGCCTTATTCACAGACTTGTTTAGTAAATTGTTTTACTCTTTTTATTTTGATAATACCTAAGTTTATATCTGTGTATTTTCGGAACCCGTAAGACATTGTACACACTATTTTGGGACACCTTGTATAGGCAGATAGATAACAGACATATTCAAAAATAAGTCTATAAGTCGTACATACGTCTATATTTCCGGGGAAAGTATGACAAATAGCAAATCTTCTCTGGATTGAAAGAAGAACTTGGATAGAGATTAAAACAAAAGGCTGAAAAAAGTGTATTTCAGATTTTTTAAAAAGGCATTTTGTATAAAAATAATAAAAATAAAACAAATTAACAAAGAGAATTCTGCTTACACATTCTAATTAACGCTCCCTCCCATCCCCTTCTATTGAAATTCTGATGATTTTTAAAATAACCATTCTATTAATTTGACATTTACACCGAAAAATGGATTGACATAAAACAAAAGTGAATTTAAAATTAATTATGAAAAATCAATTCAGCATTTTAAATAAAATTAACAACATGCCCATGTCATACATCAATAAAAATGTGAAAAATTCGATCACAATTAAAACAATAAAAAAAAACTTTTAACAAAAAGAAAACCGACTTCAAAAGAAAAACTTTTCCAAAAAAAATAATATGCATTAAAAAGTAAAAAAATAACGGTAATATAATGTAGTTAAAATTATTGTTATTTTTGGAGACGGTGTCAGCCAAGGAAAAAACTGTGACAGAACTTTTTTCTTAGCTGACACCGACTACAAAAATAATAATAATTTTAACTACATTATATTATCGTTATTTTTTTACTTTTTAGTGCTTATTAATTTATTTTGGAAAAAATTTTCTTTTGAAGTCGGTTTTCTTTTTGTTAAAAGTTTTTTTATTTTGTGATTTTTAGTTAATCTGAGGTACAATAACTAAATGTGAACAACAATAATAAGTAATAATAATAAATAAGGTGGATAAACAAAGTAAAAAATTCATTGAGTTGAAAAAATTGCATTCGTGTCTAGAACTCGAATAGCCTAATTGGTAGGGCGCTTGACATGAATCCAAGAAGTCCGGGTTCGAGTCCTGGTTCGAGTGTATTTTTTTCAATTCTCTTTAATTACAATAACTAATTTGTCACTAAAAAAAGAATCATCGAAATCGGTTGGCGTGATATTGAGTTATTCGTCCTCTTGTCGTGCATACTTAATGCAATTTTAAGACTTTTATGATTTTCTCAAGGATGCCGTTGTCAGAACTGAACCAAAATGAAATGGAACCACACGGGAAGTGATTTTTAGTTAATCTGAAGTACACTAGCTAATTTGTCACTAAAAAAAGAATCATCAAAATCGGTTAGCGTGATATAGAGTTATTCGTCCTCTTGTCGTGCATACTTAATGCAAATTTAAGACTTTTATGGTTTTCTCAAGGATGCCGTTGTCACAAATCGAAAAGAACCACACGGGAAGCACCAGCTTTCAAACAAATAAAGAATCATCAAAATCGGTTCACCCAGTCAAAAGTTCTGAGGTAACACACATTAAAAAAAATACATTCGAATTGATAACCTCCTCCTTTTTTGTTTGAAGTCGATTAAAAAAATAATACATGATTGATATTTACAGTTTGATAGGATTAACAACTAAAATTCCTTATCGTGACATAAAAAAATGATCATGGTTGATTACTATCGAAAACCGATGGAAGTAATAACATAGAACCGTAATGTGGCCATCCAAACGGTTGATCGATAGAGGGAGACCTAAAAAAAGTACGCGTATCGTCTGTCTTATATTACCTCTATGAAATACACAGATGAAATGCACGTGTCTTTATACGCAATAATTCAAAATATTAATATTCGTGCTTTGCACAGGTTGCGAGACAAAGAGGGAAGATGGACCTTTTTTCGGTCACTTTTTTAGCGGTCAATAATTCACTTATTGCGTTTCCTACGCTTTTAAGCCTCCATGTTATTTGACCTCTTTAAAACCGCATGAAAGCGATGCAAGGTTAGGAGACGAAGAATGACTCTCATAATATCTAAGATCGATGTGGCAACGTTTTTCCGTAAAACAAGTTATCATAAAAATAGTAAATTATCCAGTCATATCGGAGTGATTTTTACCATCAAATGCCTACATATAATTTTTAATAAACAAAAATTTACAAATAAAAATTTATGCACATCAAAATTTGATTTGAAATAAAATATAACAAGTGAAAACAAACAATTGACTGAGTTAATTGTTGAAATACCATGTATAGATAGTTTTGATGACGCAATCGTTTGTTTTTTGACGTCATGTAAATTAAGAAAGATTTCCACTCTTAAATAGCCACACACACATAACTGATATTCCCATATTAATACATACTACAAAATTTTCACCCCTCGTGGGTAAACACGCCCTCATGGGTAAACAGTGATGTTTACAAAAAAATGTTTCAAACAAAAGTTGTTTATTTTTTGATAAGGAACATTTTTTACATTTAAACATTTGTTCTATCTCTAACGGTTTACAAGATGGGTCCTACGGACCCAAGACCCAATTGACCTATGTTGCTCATTTACGAACTTGACCTCACTTTTTACGTCCTGAGTACGCTGTAAAAATTTCAGCTCGATATCTTTTTTCGTTTTTGAGTTATCGTGTCCACAGACGGACGGACGGACGGACGGACAACCGGAAATGGACTAATTAGGTGATTCTATGAACATCTAAACCAAAATTTTTTTCGTAGAATCAATATTTTTAAGCGTTACAAACTTGAGACTAAACTTAATATACTATGTATAAATCATATACATGGTATAAAAACAGGAATTAAGCTGAGGTGTAAAAAATCCTCGTGGAATGTCAGCAAAGATTGAGACCGCAAAAACAAAATACTAGTCCGTTGGAAGATGTGTCTTTGATTATTAGGTGCAATAAAAACATAGAATACGACACTAATTTATAGATTTTAATCAATTATGAAAGTCACCTGCTTCTTAAACATTCAAATTGAATGAAAATTCTACATTAAAATCGCAAAACACGATGTAAAATTACTTTTTTTTATTTGTTATTTGAAGCCCTTAGGGGAGTATGATACTACGTTTTGCCAGCAAACAAAAATTTGCGGGATTTTTTCAGTTTTTGCAGTTTAATTATAAAACTACGATCTTTTGGTTTTCGTTGCTACTATCATTTTGAAAGTATATTAAATTTGAACGATTGAAACCAACACACAGCTCTGTATGTCGAATAGTGTTTGAGATATGATGCTTAAAAAATTTATGGAGTTTTCACAAATGTTAAAATTATGAGTTTTGCTTATGTTTAAACGTTAGAGGTAGAACAAAAGTTCTATCAATAGAACAAAATTTCTAAGCCACCATGTACCTGATGCCCGATTCTGTCGAGATATTTATGTTCAGCTACCCCAAAAACACCTGAGTAACGAGATTGGACCGATTATGTAACGATTTTCCGGAAAACTCCAGGAGACGACGAGGATACTGTTTATCCTGAACACCAGGTACTTCGGAGACCAATTATGACGTTATATTCATGTTCAGCGACCCCAAAAACCTCCGAGTAACAAGTTTGGAATTATTAAGGGTTAATTTAAAATGCATATTATTTATGCAAATTTCATATTTTTAATTTCTTATAAATCAATTAAGGGCACAAAATTTTACGACGCTCTAACGAATCGAATACCGCAAAGCGCATTTAAATCCGGCTTATTGTTCAAATTTTTTGAACTTTGACTGTTGTTAGTGTTTTGTTTCTGCGACTAAAGTCTGTGAAATATCTTTTAACATTCAAAGATAGAACGAAATCTTTGTAAAAATTTATGTTGATACTAAAGTTGTCTAAGTGGTTGGTACGTGTGTGATAAACAAGTTCACTTTGATTGTTAACTATGTTGTCAACCATGTTGAGTGTGTGTGTGGGGGGGGCCACTATACTACGACGCGGATACTCCGCAAGAATGGGGTCGGGGGTGGAGGCAATAATTGCAAGATCTAATTTGATATATCTTATGCATTTCTTAAACCGTTATATTTTTAAATTCCATAACGTTTCTACAACATTCAAAATATAAAATATTTACAGTTCAAGGAAAATATGTTTTAAAAAGCCAAAAGCTAAATAATTTTATGTAAAAATATGTTAAAGAAAAAGCTTTTCTCAGCATATTTAAATAAAATGAGTTCATAAAGAAATACATATACAAGTGGCTTGTTATCAAATAATATCCAATATGTAAAGTTATGTCATGCGTGAATTCTAAACACAATTTGATTTTAAAGATGTTATACAAATTTGTTTAACGTCTTTAAAGTTACCAATGCAAAGTTAACAGACAAAAGTCAGAAAAATTTTGATACATTCTCTAGATATGAAATTCCAACGAGAATCGAAGCCCATGAGCCGTGGTTTTTGTTTCTTTAATTATCTTTTTAATGAAACAAGATTAATAGGAAGTTTTGAGTGTTACAAACTGCAAGAGATAAAAAATACAAAGAAATAAAAATTAGTCTTTTCAAAATAAACAAATTTTGGTCTAACCTATATTATTTTGCTTGTGATAAGTCTAGCAAAATAGTACAATTTAGGCAACTCTACTGTTAGAGCAGGCGCTGGATAGAGTTGAGTGTGCAAAATATGAGGACCGCATTCTTTCTATAAATACATGATCAAAAAATCTATAAAGCAAGTAAAGTTCACCGTTTTCAATTTATGAACAGTTTTACGTTTGTAAAATTCCATAAAAGTCATTTTCAAAGCTGAAAAACAATGCTAAAAGATTAAATTTTTGAGCTTGTTAAAATCCTAAAATGATCTTTGAACATCTTTTATAAAGTTCTGAAGAGTAATTACAGATTGTTTAATTCTAAAGCCTGAATTTTTGATTCTAAAGAAGAACAGTATATGTGTTTAGTAACTGTGTCTTTCAAATTGTTCTTAATGGGAATTAAACATCTATGTATGAATTGAAAAATGAGCCTCTAGAATGAAATAATTCGTAATTACTCTCCAGAAATTTTCTAAAAGATGTTCAAAGATTAGGATTAAAAACTTTTTAGGATTGGTTTTCTTTGAAAATGGCCTGTTTAGAGTTTTTTCAAACATTAGACTGTTAATACCTCGAAAACAGTGAACTTAACGAAAAATCCCAAGTATTCTTTTTGAAGTTAAATGACCAAAAAACCTTGGTAGCTTTACTTGGTACAAAAACTTGACATTTACCTACTTCTATGAAGAAGGGGGGTTGTATACAAAAATTGGGCCAATAGGCCAACATCCGGAATATTAATCTATAAGCTTTTCTGAGCATGTATCAATAGACATTAAGCTTGTCACTAAACCCCGTTTGGACAGATGGCCGTAATTTGTATCTCATTGATAATTTTTACAGAAATCTTTACTTTATGCTTGACAATCATGGGCATAGATGGCGTAGTGACATATCAAAAATAATAATTTAATATTTTTTATTTATCTTTATAAATTGTAGCTCATGTGTTATTCTGATCTATGAGATATATTATTGTAAAGTTTCATTCAAATCAATTCAGTAACTTTGCTTGAAAGCGTAACAAACAAATAAACAAACAACCTTACTTTCACTTGTATAATATATATATTGGGATTGGGTTATTTCCAGCAATTTTCTTCTTAGTCGAATGTTACGCCAAATATATGTTTTCAGAGGATTGTATTTTTGCCAATATTGTATTTTGAACTTTGATCATTATTAAGCAGCAGAAGTTGTTTATTCCAATGATCCTTTTTTAACCCTCGAACCAAAAAAAAGAGGTGTAATAAGTTTGACCGATATGTGTGTGTGTGGGTCTGTCTGTCTGTCTGTGGCATCGTAGCGCCTAAACGAATGAACCGATTTTAATTCTGTTCGTTTCGTTTGAAAGGTAAATTGATGGAGAGTGTTCTAAGATATTTTTCAAGTGCGAGTTTATGGTTCCGTACCCGAAAAATTTTCCGAGGGTTTTTTAATTTTGTAAATTTCACTTCTTAGCTAACACTTTAATTCTGCCAACTTAAGACAGTGTATTTATCTAACCGTATATGGCTCAAAATCACCAAGGTTGTAAATTCCGAGTTTCAAATTTTTTTAAATATTGTTTTTATTTTTGCTTTGCAAACTAATTTTAATCATTGTTTATTTTATCTTTAATTGATGTCTAAGCGGGTAGAGTTGGAAATGAATAATTACATGAATCAAATTATACCCTGTTGTCACAACTTCAGTGCCTTAAAAAGTACTACCAATAAAATTTTTTCTTCGAATATAGTATAAAAATAAAGAAATAAATGTATGCTTGAAATGGATTATTTAGTTAATAAAAAAAAAATGATTTTTGCCATTTAATTGACTTTTAAAGACGTTCCCGGAAAGGACGAAGCATTCCCGGAATGACGATATGTCGGGTATCCTGTGATTTAAAAAAATAAATTCATAAGTAATCATTGAAATATTTAGTAAACACAGTCATAAATATTGTTTTTATGTTTTACATAACAAATTAACATTTAAGGAAACATTCAAATGAACATTTAAGACGATCATGTCCAAGACCGTTCTCGGTCCCGGCCATGACCGTACCCGGCCATGACCGTACCCGGAATGACGTTAAACTAAACAATAGTCTCAAAAACGGTATTTTTTTAAGTTAAAATAGTAAAAAGTCATAATAAACTTTAATTGATTACTAATAAAATTAATAATTTCAATGATTTAATTCACTCCGGCACGAATATACCACCTTGGTGATTTTGAGTCATATATAGCAATAAATGATCTTATATTGTGTAGGATTTAATAACACAAGATGACGAGAGGGAATGAATTAGAGTTAGTAATAATACTGCAGGTGTATAGGGAGTTATAATGATTATTATTCAAATAGAAATGAACGATATCTGAGAATACATATCGTCATATCGCATGTGTATAGTCTCATATATCTTATAAATACACGATTTGATGGAATAAACCATTTCACAGTTGTTAACAGCATCCAAGCGCATACATCTATATCTCTATGGTATTGTATAAGGTTTCTCGTAGATCCCTATTTTGTTGGAATATGGTGTTTGTTTCTTTTTCAGTACGTACACTGAATGAAAAATAATTACACTACAGAGTGTAAATTAATATCACATTGAGGATGTTCTTATATTCACACAGCGTTGTACACTTTACACAAAGAACAAACAGATGAGACGTCTCTTGATAACAAGCAATTTGTGTTTTGTAAATAATAAATATACTTAATTCATAAGAATGTTCTGTTTTTGAGTTATGTAGAATTGAATTTCCTATTTCGTTATTACTACCCATACAACAAAAATTATCCGGTCAACTTAGTTAAAAACATGTAAAAACAAACAATTGATTGAGTGAATTGTGGATATACCATATATAGACAGTGTTGAATAATCTGTCCCATTACACATACATATATGTCACACATACATAACTGATATTACCCATATAATATATACAATACAATATCCGCCTAATTTGTGCCCTTGCGGGTAAACACTGATGTTTACGAAAAAATATTTCAAACAAAAGTTGTTCCTTTTTTTATAAGGAACATTGTTTTCTACAAGTTATCGTGTTGACAGACAGACGGACAGACAACCGGAAATGGACTAAGTAGGTGATTTTATGAACACCTATATCAAAATTTTGATATAAGAAGTTTGTGCAATTCGATATCTCGACCAAATAGAAAGAGTTCAATGTCAATTCCTCAAAAATCTATACTGGCTTCCAAAAAACACGCCTGGCTGTGTAGTTAGATATGAAACTCAACACATACACCTATTTTGGTATGTATTTAGAAGCACAGTTCGTTGGTGGAATAAGCTTTCGATGATGTCCGAAGACAGATATGCGAAAATTATTTTCCGATGGCAACTCGAACTTGATAAACTACCAGACAACATCGTAAAATACAACTGGGCATCTCAGTTACGAATTATGATGGAGAACTGTGATTTAAGTGATATTTGGAATACCCAAGAACAAAACAATCTGCGAAATACTATGCCTCAGCTATTAGAAGATTACAGCCAAGCATTGATACAACGGGATTTACACAAAATATATAATGTCCACAGTTGCCCCCTATACAAACTAATAATTGCAGACAACATATCTGAAGTAATATTCAATAGCAACACGGCCATTGACAGACAAAGGGTAATATTCCAATTAAGGGCAGCGTCTGTAACCAAATCGACCATTTATAGCAACAAATTAAAAATAACTTTAAATCCAGCCAGCGTCTGTCCAATCTGTAACACTGGTAGACCAGACGATTTATTCCACACGTTTTTTTTTAATGTCCGCTATATACGGGAATACGAAACTGCTTCATTACTGATTATATTAAGGGACTGAATCACACTGATTTCTTCTTGCTTTTCATTATCAATAGTAAAGATCAACTAAATAATATATATTTTTTTCTTCGAGAAGCATCAAAAATTAAAAATTTTATACTTAACAATTTTTAAGGTAGTACCAGCATGGTATTTGCAGTTTCTATGTTAAAGCAATGGTACAATTTTTTTTTCGACAGAATTTAACGAAAAATTAAATTTAAGAATTTAATAATGCTTACTATTAATTCCCAAAGTTTCAGAAATTTTGACCGTTTAAAATGGGAAATAATTATGACAACGTCCCAATTTCGATCAATTTACGTCAAAATTAATATCTCGAAAGTGAAAATTAATTTCTAAATTTTTTTTTTAGAATATTATTGTATAAACATTTTTTTCTACTTTTTCTTCAATATATAATAATATCATAAAAAATAGTTGGAGAGACCGGACATTTTACATGCTTTAAATGGGACATGACCCTCAAAATCGCGAACTTTGTCTTTAAATATCTCGCGATCTAAACGGTCAAAAATTATGAAATTTTAGGAATTCATAAATAAAGCTATTATAAACCCGAGAAAAAAAATTCGGCCAAATCTGTCGAAAAGTGATTTCATGCTGGTACTACCTTAAACGAATATTTATGTGAAACTTTTATATTTATGTACATGAACCTTTGTAAAATTCTTTGAATTTAAACAAATAAAGAAAATTATTATTAAAAAATTAAAATTAAAATTATTATATCAAAATTTTTTTCGCGTAAGATTTTTTTATTTGATTATCATATTAAAGAATTCTTTACCTTGTTAGAAAAAATTTTGCCCGGCAAAATTTTAGACATAAACAAAAAGCTTTGAGTATGATAAATTTTATGAAAAATATTATCTTTTTTAACAGCAAATATGAATACCAAATATTTAATTAAATTAATAGAAGCATTAAAATTAAATACTAATAAATAAATCCCAAATCTTTGTCTGTACTAACAAACACAGTAAACGTAAATTAAATGACACGGTAAATCAAGAGTGACAACAATATTAACATAAATCCGAAAGAGCAAGTAGATTGCGGCTTACAAAACAGGCGAAGAACGAGGTTGAGGTAACTCAAGTAACCTGTGTCTGATGGAGTGGGTTATCTAACTACACCAAAAAAAAAACTTTTAATGCAAAACTAATCAATTGAGTTTTCTGACTTTCGTCCAGAAATTTGATTTAGATATTCCACTGTGGCGTCCATCAGATAATGTTGGACACATATCAACAAATGTTTTTGTTTCCAGACAGATAATCTTTTATTAGCATTAAAAAGAACATACTTAAAATAATATACACAATTTGTATTCAGTACTAACTACCATACGAGCTATAGTTTGAATTACAGATATGAATCCCGTTTTGTGGTATTCGTTTCAATTCACATTGTCTTTATGTTGTTTCGAGTTATGAGCGATGACTGTATCGTATATGTCCCATGTATGACTATTTCTAATAATGATGTTACCCATGTACAGGGTGATTTGTTAACATTGCGAAACAGACAAATTTTGCTATAGTATGTTCAGCATCACATCCAGGAATAATATATAAAGAAGATGACTTTTATTTTATTCCAATTCTTTAACTTATAATGAAATTCGTCAAGAAAACTTTCTTAAAAAACTTTGAAGGGTCAAGTAGTATACGTAAGCTATAATAGGCCTTTTCATCATGTCATAAGCGCAAGTGCAGAGTTTATTTTTTCGTACTGACAGCAATAAGTAGGACTAAGATAGAAGATATTTGTTATTCATTTTATCACATTGGTTATAAATCATTTAGTACGAAACAAATGTGAATCGTGATTTTAAAATGAAAAGCCCTATAACCAAAAAAAGGTATACTATTTTGTGTCCTTCTATAAATGATAGCCCTTTAAAACCTTATTCGCCGTAACTAATCAAAGTTATACTTCAATTGTGCGTTATTGTAGTAACAAGAAATTTGTATTTTTTCGTAAAAACAAAAATAGTTACAAGGTATGATTCTTCTTACCGAGATGACTAAGGGAATTTTCCATATTACCCATAAAAATGTAAGCCTAGACACTTGATACCACAAAATTTGATTTAAAAACTTAATTTCTTGTTAAACACTCAAAGCCATTCATTCTAAACCATCCTTGACACATCATTCCTGCAATTTGGAATATCAATTTCTCGACTATTTTTCCTGTTGAAAAATATAAAAAGACTAAACTGTGGGATCATATACTTTTTATGAAACATAAATTGGACAGTGAAACAAGAAGAAAAAAATATTTTGCTTAGATAAATGAATATCCGAGTCTCAAAAAACTCTTTTAGCTTTCGAATGATGCCCGATGAACTTCTGTGCAATCATAATTCTATAAAACACAAAAGTTTCAAGTAAAAATGCTTATTTTTTTTCGACAGTTTTTAGAAAAATGTAAAAGCTTTCCAATGATACTGGTTTCACTTTTTAGAATTGTGAAAATAAATGGAAAAATGTATTCCACTCTTTTCACCCTCATGGCAAGGCTAGAGATAGTAACTTATATTTGCGATTGACCTTTTTGCGGTCAGACACCTGAAATTACGACCATTTTTTTAAATAATTCTATTGTGATACAATAGGCAGGGTTTTGGAAATCTTTAAAACTACGCAAATGAACGTTTGAAATTCCTAATTAAACAAAGAGGAAGATATAGGTTAGTGACGTCATCGTCCGATATCACCATAGAGATACATATAAAATACATATAAAACTATGTTTTGCTAAAAGGAAATGGGCAACAATCTTTGAATGCTTATAACTTTTCGTTTTTCAATCAATTTTAATTTCACTTTCAAATTTTGTCATCTTACAAGTCCAGTTATTCACTTTTATGCCTAATATGGCAAATTCGACATCATGCAACTACTGTATTCTATGCCGGTGAGTGTATAAGGAAGGTGAGAAGGATCAATTGATGAGTTTTAGAAAACGGCACGAAGATCTAAGTTTTCGAAAACTCTAGCCGCGTGGTCTTGCACGAGCCAAAGCCTTTAACCGTGTTTCTGTTAAAAGTTTCGAATTTTTTTTAATTGATGCATTTACTACGGCTATATATTATTCGCCACTGTGTATATGGAGATAAACCACTGTAGTTGATGACCACCTTATGGCACACATTAATTAAAGTATATTAATTATTCTAGATTACAAATTACAATATCATCCAATTTCAATGAGAGCTAAGATCTCATAACAAAGTTAATCACTATTAACCACTGAACTGTACACTATGTATCTACAAGTAAATATAAATTCAAATACCGATTCCAAACGTTTTTAAAGACAAAGTGCGCCATGTTCGTTACTACCCTCCATTATTTGTAGATACAATTGCGTTTTTATTAATGTAAATTTTACTCGCACAGAAAATTTTATCCCAAGGGAAACAAGATATTCTCAAAAAACTGCTTTTTGCCACCTTTGATCTTGAATATCAAAGGATGCGCACGCGTGATCTTATGTGACTCATGAAACAACATTTGTACTATCAAAATAAAGTTTTGTTCAAATATTCAGCTTATTACGTTAGATTCCGAGGTGAAACTGTAATTTGATTATACTATACTATTTTCTTATAATTGGACTCGTCATTTTGGTATGATTACATTTGAAACTAGGTATATCTATTTCAAATAGATATATGTAGTTTAATTACTTTACAAACAGTATTTTATGAATTTTTTAAGTTGTATTTTTATCGTTTTATTTATCTGAGGAAATGTTTCTAATATTTTTTGTTTATTTCAGGTGAGCGACGTCCATGCTTTTTTATTATCACATGTAGTAAGTATATGTTTATTTCAATGTTCATTTATATTTATTTCAAGAAGTCATTACACATAAAATTAATTAAGTAAAAATTATGAAGAATCCAGGAATACTACTAAAATTTATGTCATACTCCGCAACAAATACAAAAGTCAATGTTCATTTTTAAGATACCGATTAAAGATACGCATAGAAGGGCCGCTGTGATCATCTACTCAGTTCAATTCTCCCATACAAATAAGCTGAAATAAGAAAGAAAAAATTTCCTTATTAAATAAGCAAAAATATGTTTTTGAAATGTTAGAAGCTTTAACCAAAATCAAATTTAATAATTTAATTTAAATATTTGGCTTGATTGTTATTAGGAAGAGAGATGCTAGGAGCCTTCATCACTTATAAGATTTTTGACTAAAATTTTGAATTCAATGTGTTCCTTCAATCACACTTGGTTAGCCATGAACAAGTGGTATTTTTGAGTGCTTTTAGCTACTTCAGGATAAAAATAAGCGTTTATCTTTTTCAAATTCCGCATAGTAAAGTATATAAATAGCATAGTAAATAAAATATGAAGATATTTCCAATTTCTGATTTACATATAAAATTATGTTAACAAAAAGTTAACAGACAGACCTAGACGTAGAGGCGGACGTAAAACCGGAAATGGAACAATTATGTGCTTTTATGAACACGTATGTCGAAATTTTATGCGTAGCGTCAATATTTTTTAACGTTAGAAACTTGGAACTAACTTAGGTTTTAGGTCCGTGAACCCCTCTTGTAAACCGTTAGAGATAGAACAAAAACTTAAAAGTAAAAAAATAAGCAATTTTTGTTCCAAACATTTTTTCGTGATCACGGTTTACCCCTGTGGGCGCAAATTTGGTTAGAATATTATATGGTATATATTTATGGCAATATCAGATATGTGTGTGTGACACCACAGTCGTGTTATTTATAAATGACTGTGGCTATCTAAGAGTGACTATCTTTCTTCACTTTCATGTTAACCAACAAACTATTGCGTAATCAAAACTGTCTATACATGGTATTTCAACAATTAACTCAGTTAATTATTTTTATTAATTTTGGTTTCACTTGTTTTTATTATATTCACCCAGCCTGAAAGAGTTAATGCATAATCGAATTAAGGATTGATAATTGTAAACCTACAGTATTGTAAAAGAGTTTTGGTTTATTGCACGGTACATACATATAAACCAAATACATGCTTTGTAATCAGATAATCTGTTATTTTTAGCTTTACAATAACACGCAACTACAAAAATATGTAGTATATTGTGTACAAGTGATGCTTATAAATTTTGATAATACAGATATATCTCTTCTATCATCAATACTCTAACTATAGTCGTCTCTGTTCATCAAATGATAGGTCTTCTGATGAACTTATAATTAAATTAAAATTTTGTTTTTTATATTATCGACAACCTAATATTTTTACGGTATTATTATAAACTTCAAGATTTTCTAAATATTTTAGATAGTTTTTTATCACACTCTCCTGATTTTTTGATAAAGAAGTATCCAATTGAAAAGTATAACCTATATGATTCATCATTTTTTCAGCCAAATTTGAACGATAAAATAATAATAAAAAGCCCGATGACCTAGGAATTTTTTGTGATTTTTGGAAACTTTGTTAATCAAAAAATGTATTTATAAAGTTTTATTGAAATTCCTAGGATTATTCAATCCTTGCATATCTCATTAAGTTAATTTGGAAAAAAAAAATGAACTATGGAAATAGTGTTACCACCACGAACACGAGTTTTTACAAGAACGGTCGGACCGTGTTGATATTTTTGAATCATTCAAATAGTTTTGTACAATTATTAATAAATAACCTGTACATGGTACAATACAAGTACCTATGTACATGTAAAGTATGTTGTAACAATGATGTCATTCAATGTTACATAATGATTGTAATCAACATGAGTTCACATATTAATATTATTCCTATTTCTAAAATGCACAACATAGACATAACTATACTACCATACCTACTACATAAGTATGTATTAGTGATGTGACGAATGTTCTATTAGTGATGCAGTTAAAGATATGACAAATAAAGGAAAATAAAAGAAACCGCTTGCATTTTGCTAAAACCTAATGAAATGTGTTTCTAAGGGATTCAAATATCATTTTTAATGCATGGGTTAGTGATACAAATGTTTTTATTTGTTAATAAACAATAAATTGTTAATTCAATGTTAAAATTCACTTATCTTATATATATAGGAGACTTTCTATAGATATAGATAGATAGTCACTCATCACGATATCTCTGGAACTATAAGACCTAGAGACTTGAAATTTGGCAGGAATATTCCTTTTGCCAAGTAGAGGTCAGCTAAGAACGGATTTTACGAAATTCCACCCACAAGGGGGGTTGCGGGGGTGTTCATGAATAAAAAATTCATATTTTTCAATTATGGCTTTTAATAGTTCAAAACTTGGTCAGAATGTTTTAAATTACATTTAGAAGATTTTTTTAACCTTCGGAGGGTAGAAAGGTGTAGCGAGAAAGTGGGAAGGAATTATCGAATATTTACAAATATACTTAAGTGGGATATCAAATAAAAGAGCATGACGTGTACATTACAAAACTGTTATCCAACGCAAGGAAATGTGGAGGGAGGGGTGCAAGTGGGGATGTTGCCCAGCAAATCGGGCGGGTAACAGCTAGTAAATTAATAAATAAGTAGTTGGGTAAATCTACCGGAGTTTGATAATTAACTCGGAAAATTTTTTGAGATGGCTAAGTTTTTATAATCGATTTCTTTTGTTGTTAAAAACACAATTAAGGAGTTTTCCGGTTCCGCAACGATTCACATGACCTTCGACACGTGGTTTTGGAACAATTTATCTTGACATTGTTTTCTTTGGTGAAGTTTTCTTAAATATCTCTGCTCTTATAAAGCTGATTGAGAATTTTAAAATAAAAATAAAATAAAAAAAGAACTGTTTGCTATGAATTTCTGCATCGACCTTGTCTGCTATCGAACATAGAAAGCAAAATAACTTCAAAATCTCAAGAAAACCACAGTTGCCACATATTTTCAACTTTCTCTGAAGAGTTTTCGAAAAATGAAGGAATTTATTCGAAATTCTGGAGAAAGAGGTAACTTATGATCATAAATTGGCAAATTTGAGCCCGATACATAAGCACAATTTTGAGAAAAACACATTTTTTTGAAAAATTTCAACAGCTTGCACATTTTATGCAAATCGACTAACCTTGAAACTAGAATTTCACGTCAAAGTCAAGGACACAGGTGAACATTCTCTATTGACTTTTGGTTAAATCACTTTTTGCTTAAAGAACGAGAAATTTTTCCAAAAGTTAACGATTTTCAAAAATATTTTTGAAATAAAAATGAAGTTTTCTTATTAGTTTTCCTATCTCTTACCTTGATCTAAATCAAACTCTGCAGCTTTCGTTTAATTAATTTTTTATTGGTTTAATTAAGCTATTAGCCGTAATAGCTTAAAATGGTCCACCTTGTATAATTGAAGTCAAAGCAATATAATATTTTCGATAAAAGAAGTTTTATTTGGTTATAAATAATTGTTAAAAATTTTATTGTTATAAAAGATTGTTAAGGATGTATGAGCATGACAACAATGTTTGATTTAAAGGCTCAAAATTTGTTTGTAGGTAGTCTTTTACTCAAAGAATATGTGGTTAAAACGACATATTTTGGAAGTTTTTGATAATTTTCATTTGGAATGAATAAAAACAAATTAAAAAAAAACTTTTTAATAGAAAGTAAACATATTAGCAATGAATTAGAAAAGAAAAAAACTAAGTGTCACCGTCCATATAAGGGATGTAAGAGCAGGGTAGATTAAGGGTTGAAATTATTTTTATCTTATTTTCAACTTTGATGATGAATTTTGTTATAACTTCATGAATGTAGACGAAAAATAAGAATAAAATTTTTCGATATGTGTCTTGGTTTTCGAAATATCGAAAGCTAAATAATTAAAAAAAATTTTCAATTTTCGATATTTTGAAAATTAAGCCAGATATCGAAAAATTTTATTCTTACTTTTCGTCTTATAAAAATCAAAATTGAAAATATCTATTTTTAAATTTGTGCCCCCACTACCATGCTTATACATCCTTAAGTATTACAATTTTGATTTTTTTAAAATATTGAATGAAGTACATTAATTATTTTGATTTTTTGAACTTATTTGTGATTTTTTTCATATTTAAATTAAACTAACAAACACAAAAGAGATAAATATTTCTAATTTAGTTACCTACCGGCAAGACTGTCCCATAATCATTTTTTTATTCAAATGTAAATAAAAAATATAAATCTAATTAGTTGTTTTATGATTACAGTATATAATTCCATTTATTTGTTTCAACAAATTTGCCTCTCTCAACAATTTATTCGTTTTTTGAGAATACGAACATATGAACGTTCGCGAACGCGAACATTCGTAACATCACTAGTATGTACATATGTACATTGTTCCATTACACATCCATACGCTACGCTAACATTTGAAATAATTATATTTTATGTTCCAATATTATATTATATATTTGTAAAATTATATATTACAAACGTATAGGTACATATATGTACAAAATATGTATGTATTCAGTTAGCTACAGTGTATTCTAAAAGTTAAATACATAAATGGATAGATAGTTTCTGTATTTAAACCATAGTCCTTACAGTGATTGATACAATGATGTTATAAATAAGTACTTAAGGATGTGTGAGCATGACAACAATGTTTGATTTAAAGGCTCAATATTTGTTAGTAGGTAGTCTTTTACTCAAAGAATGTGTGGTTAAAATTTCAGTTTAGGTATCCGTGCAAATTTTTAAGAAAAAAGTCATTAAAAATCGATATAAAATACATTGGCTCTTATGGAGAAATCTCAAAAAACGACATATTTTGGAAGTTTTTGATAATTTTCATTTGGAATGAATGAAAACAAATTTAAAAAAAACTTTTTAATAGAAAGTAAACATATTAGCAATGAATTAGAAAAGAAAAAAACTAAGTGTCACCGTCCATATAAGGGATGTAAGAGCAGGGTAGATTAAGGGTTGAAATTATTTTTATCTTATTTTCAACTTTGATGATGAATTTTGTTATAACTTCATGAATGTAGACGAAAAATAAGAATAAAATTTTTCGATATGTGTCTTGGTTTTCGAAATATCGAAAGCTAAATAATTAAACAAAATTTTCAATTTTCGATATTTTACGAATTAATTTACGAATTACGACATTTAAGAATTCCGTTGTCTGCATGAATTTTTTATAACATATTTGGAAAAATATATTTGTAATTATTATTCTATTTATTTCGTTTAGTACCAACAAGAAAACTTTCGTTTTATTTCGAGATGGTTCTCGAAGAACGTTACCATCCGTTAATATTACCCGCTCTCTTTTAGAATACAAAAAATTTTGAAATCATCTAGAGAAAAAATTGTTTGAAAAAAATTTACAAGAATGACATAAATTTATTGAATAAGTTTTCCGAAAACAATCCAAATTTTTGGCGACTTCAGACCCCCACCACACTTTCTATAAGAGAAAATAACAAAAGCTTCAACCCCTTCCTTCTCCTCCTCAAATGATAGTTGCAAATATTTGGAGTATTTAAATTTACTGTGAAAACTGTGCAAAAGAATACCTACTTATATATCAAAATTCTCTAACATAAATTAATACAATTTTTTAACAACCGAACCAAAAAAGTGGTGTCATAGGTTTAAACCATGTTCCATGTAAAAAACACCTATAAATTAAAGAGTATTTTATTGCTAATTTATTTCCTCTCGATGTATATTATAATATTTTCTTAAACCTATAACCAGCGTACATTCAGTGTACCTTCGTGTCACAAAAATGCACGGATTACATAAAGTTATTATATGTAATTAAAGAGAATTGAAAAAAATACACTCGAACCAGGACTCGAGAACCCGGACTTCTTAAAAAATTCATTGAGTTGAAAAATTTGCATTTGTGTCTAGAACTCGAATAGCCTAATTGGTAGGGTGCTTGACATGAATCAAAGAAGTCCGGGTTCGGGTCCTGGTTCGAGTGTATTTTTTTCAATTCTCTTTAATTAAGATTACTAGACAAGATATTTGTCAATATATAATTTACGTCTGTATGTAGCATATTACATAAGAAATAATCTAGTAGACCATGATGTAAATATCGTATGCATAATTATAAGTAAACAACAACAATAAGTAATATTATTATATGTAATTCATGACACAGAGTATATATACATACATACATACCGGTCAATAACATAAACTTTGCCGTAGTCGAGATATTACATGATTATAACATCAAATAAACTCGATAAAAATAATTAATTTATGGTATTTCGATACCGAAAAAATGATAATAAAATTTTATTTATCAATTAATCACTTTCGTGTCTTTCGGGAAAAATTCATATCGATTCTCTGAACGGTTTATGAGAAATTAACTATCAAAGTCAGTGTTTTTACCAAAAAAAGGTCACATTTCTCATAAATCGTTCAGAGAATCGATATGAATTTTTCACAAAAGACCTATACAAGGGTGATTAATTGATAAATGTAGTTTTAAATTTTTGTTATCATTTTCATTTCAACTCTTTAAAGCATTTGGATACTGTAAATTGAAAATGATTTGCCAAAGATTTGAAGTTCTATGTAAATTAATCTGCTTTTTATATGTCTTTTGTGAACAATTCATATCGATTTTCTGTACGGTATAGGAGAAATTCACTATCAAATTCAGTGTTTTTACCAAAACCAGTTTTTCATTTTTATGCAGTTTTAATTTTGGTATGATTTTAAAGCTTAAAACTTGAGAAATGTTGATAAAAGTTTTTTTTATGTAAATGGTAACATTTTTAAAAGAAGCACTTATTGACTAAAAAACAGAGTTCGAAAATATCCGATATTTATTATAAATATCAAAATATCGGATATTTTTGATATATATCCGATATATATCAAAATTTTGATATTTAAAAAAAACTAAAATGTTTTAAAGGTTTTATTTACTAAGGCACTTCAAATCAGACAAATGAAACCAAAACATAAAATATTCTTCTAGATCAGGCAAAATCAATTAACAATAATAAAATTTTTATAAATAAAAATCAATTAAAAAAAAAAACCATTTTATAAATTGTTATCAGTCAATGGTCATAGCTACACTTAGGCAAAAAAACAATAAACATTACAAATAATAACTCTAGAGTATAATCAGTCTTTTAATTATCAAATCAGTCATCAGTCATTTGTAATAAACTGTTAATTATCAAATAAAAAATAAAAAAATGTCGTTTCATAATTGTCCTTGGTTTGACTGCAAAGAAGATAAAGCTAGATCATCTTCCGATTCTGAATCTTTCTTAAGCTTACTCTTTAGTAACGAACTTTTTCTGACACGACACGATTTGAGCTTAGTATTAGTAGGTTTTAACTCTACTCCAATGCCATCAAAATTTGGGAAGTAGAAATACGGTAACAAACGCCAAAAATTAATAAAATAATATTAAATTTTTAAAAATCATTTATGTATTGATATATATATCATAAAAATTCACGTGATATATATCGGATATATTTCATGATATATATCCATTGATATATATCCTCGAACCCTGCTAAAAAACAAACAATTTTTACGACTTCTTCATATACCATCATGTAAAAAGACTGTTTTTTAATAATTAAGTTCTTCTAAACCGTACAGAGAATCGACTTGAAATTTATACCGAATGCGTATAAAATACTCATTAATTGACACACAAAATTTGAGTTTTTTTTGTTAACACATTCGTTTTGGTATCGAAACGTCCAAGCGTACATAATTTTGCTAACGTAAAACAGCTGTTCGGACGAAGTTATTCGTCGTGATCATTATGGCACCAAAATTTGACTTTAAAACTTGGATACTTTTGTAACACAATGATATAGTATTTACAAATATAAGACCACAATGATAACATTTAAGAACATCATCTGTAGACTTGTAGTACGTACGTACATGTAGATATGAAGTTAAAATAATAACACGTCAAGTGTTACGATAACGCAACAAACAACCATATAACGTTTGTATATTATCTATTATGTATGTTTGTATGTTTGTACATAACAATATAATAAGATTTTGTTTGTTTGTATGTTTGTTTATTTCATTGCACAAAGTATGTATTTATTTTCAAATCAAATTTTATTACAAACACAAATACTTATTATTATTATTTCAATGAACAAGATATTGGCTACAGTTATTATGATGATGTGTATAAAATAAATTCAATAAGAGTGTTTTCCACATTGTATTGCGATATATATTTACATTCGATGAAAATTTTTAAGCTCTAACTTTAAGGTGTTTATTTCCCTACAGTATTGTAAAAAAGTTTTGGTTTTTTGCACGGTACATATACAGGACGTTCTGTTATTAACTGCAGATCGTGGGCCTACAGAATAAACTCACAAAGACGAAGGAAAAAGTTATTTACCAATTTTGGATCTGAGCCCTAATTTGGGCGCTACAGGTATGTAAAAAATTGATAAATTGGTAAATTCACTGACTATCATTCGTAACCAGTAGCCAATGATAATCAGTAGATATTAGTAAATGTCATTTAATAATATTCAACTAAAGAAGGAATATGAACTGATTTCAATTGGATTATATTATTTTGAAAAAATCATTTAAAAAAAAACTATTGTATTATTTCATTGGTTTGGTCAATTCCCACTTTTTATTATTATTATTATATTTTTCCAAAAATACATTAGATTATTAGTTATTAAAAATTATTACGTTAAATTAAAAATACTCCTTCTGTGATGTTATTTGTTTTTTTACTAATAATCTAATGTTTTTTTGCAAAAATATAATATAAAAAAAAAAGTGGGAATTGACCAAATGAAACCAATGAAATAATATAATAGTTTTTTTTTAATGTTTTTTCAAAATAATATAATCCAATTGATATCAGTTCATATTCCTTCTTTAGTTGAATATTATTAAATGACATTTACTAATATCTACTGATTATCATTGGCTACTGGTTACGAATGATAGTCAGTGAATTTACCAATTTATCAATTTTTTACATACCTGTAGCGCCCAAATTAGGGCTCAGATCCAAAATTGATAAATAACTTTTTCCTTCGTCTTTGTGAGCTTATTCTGTAGACCCACGATCTGCAGTTAATTACAGAACGCCCTGTATATAAACCAAATACATGCTTTGTAGTCAAATAATGTGTTATTTTAGCTTTACAATATCACGCAAAAACTAGATACAAAAATATATAATATGTGTGCAAGTAATGCTTAAAATTTTAATAATTAAATTAAAATTTTGTTTTTATATAATCGGCAATCTTATATTATTATGGTATTATTATAAACTATAAGATTGTCTAAATATTTAAGATAGTTTTTTATCACACTCTCTAGATTTTTTGATATAAACATATCCAATTAAAAAGGATAACTTATATGATTAATCATTTTTTCAGCCAACTTTGAACGATAAAATAATAATATTTTATCGTTCATTTTTTCGAACGGATGAACAAAAATGGATTAATAAGGTGATTTCATAAACATTTATACCAAAAGTTTTATTAAAATCACTTCGAATCTAAAATTGTGCGTTTTTCATGAAAACGTACACAGTATAAGCTATAGGAATGTTGATCGTATTTGATAGTTAACAGTTATAGTTTACATTTGCTGTTGAAATAAACCATGTGTTGTATTTAAGTTAATCAAGTTATTATTGTTTAAAACTTGTAATTCTTTAGTCATAATTTTAAGACAACCTGTAAATTTAATTATCCACAGTTGCGACAAGAAACTCAATCGTTAAGTAGCCTCCAACTTAAATTTGGTTTCAAAAACTGATATAATATTTCGAAAACCGTGAAGTTTAAAAGAGGTAAACCTGAATGAAAAACACCTTTATTTTGATCATAGAACCTGAAAATAAAATAATAATAAACAGAATGTTCCATTTAAAAAAAACTTTGATACATTCCGCGTTTTTCCGGTCACCCTGAGTATTACGAAAAAAAATTTTTAAATGTACAGTCTATAACCCTCCAGCTAGACTTGAAAGAAAATTGTGTTAAATTCATGCCGTTTAGCCATAAACTTTCGTGTCGTATAGCGTGATCAACCCTGTATAATTAAATGGCAAATAAAAGGGAATTTCTACTAATTGACTTACGAATTAGAGTTGAATGATATAAAATAGATTTTATGTTCTGTGGTTTTTTGTTTCATTATACTATGAAGACAAATGTTTAAGCCTCTTCAACCGTCATTAAAATGCCACCTATAGTTTCTTGGAGTCGAAAATACTCTAATATATTTCATATATACACAGTGGCGGATCCGCCCATATGGGCAGGATGGGCCTTCCCATCACCTTAGTAGACTAATAATATAAAAATTAAAAAAAAATAAATAAATAAATCTCTTCAAATAGTTAGTCTTTTGTTCCTAATTTTATACCAAACCCCCATCTGCTAATTTTGGGGGAAACATTTATTTTGGTTAAAAATTCGAGGTACTCGACCAATTTCAGTTGGGAATTTTACTACTTGAACCAAATGTTGGTGTCAGGGATTTGAATATCGATATCCAAGCAGTGAAAAAGTGGTTACGATGTACCGGCGATTCATTAATGATAGGGAATTAACTTACTGTTATCAATGAATACCGACTTCGGATGGTCAAATGGAAAACTGAATGTGAAAACTATTTACCATATTTACCATACCAAAGTCGGTAGCTCATCTCATCGAAGCATGCGACCAAGATTTGTACCCTAATATAAATTCTTACACATACTAACAATTCTTTCAGAGAGCGTAGCTACCGCAGAGGGATCATTTTCTATACTTCGCGGTATAAAATCTTGGTTGCGTGTCTCAATAAAACAGGAAAGATTAGTCAGGGCTAACTCTCTTAAACATCAGGATATCGATGTCAATGGCATTATCAACGATAAGGCGGAAAAAAAAAACGGAAGTTGAATTTGTTATTTAACTAGGGACTAAATAAAATTATTTAATGTAAAATGTATACTAGCTTTGAATTTGAAGTTAATAAATAATAACAGATAAATATGAAGACACTGTGATGTGCAACTAAACACACATTTACTTTTATAATTTTTGTAAGCGAATAAACTAACATGTTACAGGTTTATCTACTAGGCTAAAATGTAACTTTTTGGTGGTAAACTTTACAAAAAAAATACAAAAGATTTAGACATGAAATGAAATGTTGTAGTTCCATATTTATGTCTAGATATGCTATCAATCATTATTTTTAGAAAAAATTATATAAATAATAAATAATAAAAAACAACAGTATTTTTTTATTTATTACATGTATGTATGCAATCTATATATATGCAGAGACAGTGGCACCATCTGTGAGCTACATCTGATACTAATATATAATTGGCTACATTTAATTTTAATTTTAATTGAGTGGCCATTTGTAGATTCTTTCAAGTATTAAAAAACTTCATAATGAAAAATACAAAAAACGTGATAACAAAACAAACAATTAATTTTTGAAGTTCTACAGTAGAATTACTTAAAAATTTAAGTAATATTAATACAAGTAATGAAAAAATTTTAATTGTAGTTATTATAATTTTAAAGTTATTTATTAATTGTAATTTTAGTAATAAAATGGCACGACGTCGTACGTTGGCGGGTCGTAAAGAGCGTGATCGTAATCGATCATTAATGCGTGATCATCGGAAACGACGAAAACAAGATCAAGAAGAATTATATCTTTATCAAGATGATATTAATTTTAAAATGTATGCAGAAAATTTTAAGATTGCTCAAAAGAATTTGAATTTTGAAGTATGTAATGTATGTCATCGTCGTTTATTTGATTTACAAATTAATAAAGATGGGTTTTGTTGTATTTGTCATAAATTTAAAATAAAAAATGAATTGAATATTTTCACAGCGGATAATAACATGGATCATGGTTTACAACCTGATGTTTTAAAGAAATTAACGTTTAATGAAGAACAATTAAATAAAAAATATTTGTCAATAATTGAAGTATAATTTTATTTTAGAAATATATATTTTATATGATACCATTCGCGAGCCATTACAAAGTTATACTTTTAGCTAGTTTATTTACTAGTGTTCACCCCACGCCTT
Organism: Chrysoperla carnea; assembly: GCF_905475395.1. NCBI lineage: Eukaryota > Metazoa > Arthropoda > Insecta > Neuroptera > Chrysopidae > Chrysoperla > Chrysoperla carnea. The sequence goes on along the minus strand of NC_058341.1, from coordinate 60,415,145 downwards.
TGTCCACGTTGGCAAATAAAATGTACTAAATCTTTGCCAGGGCGTCATATATTTTGAAAATCTTTTGTATATCTTCTTTGTAAGAATGCCCTATATCCACCATCAGCGAGTTCATACTCCGAATCACCTTCTTTGAGGGCTGGATCTGCGCCTGTATATACAGAGAATAAAAACGCGTAAATGTGAATTTTGATCGTTGGTACTAAACTCTCTACTTATTATTTTATTTGTAATATGAATTTGTGATTATATATATATACAATAATATAATTTATAGTTGATATTATAATTGTATTGTAGTATGGTATCTTATAGCATATAATTATTATTTATGATTTAATATATAATTTGTATCTATTATTATATTGTATAACTATAACCTATACAAACATAAAATTTTAATATACTGAACAATGAAGAAAGTCAAATAATCAATTACTTTATTTATTATTTCGTTTTTAAAATAAATTTTTAATACCATATATTTATAAATATTGGCCCTACACTGAGGTACGTATCGCTGAAATGTTTGTCTGAACTTTTTTTATACGTTGGACCGTTTTTGAAATAGAGGAAGCAGAAGATGGTGCACTGAGCTATATATACCTTAGTGTAGGGTCAATATTTATAAATATATGGTATTAAATAATTATTTAAGTAATATTTAATCGATAATTAAGTGAAAAAACTGTATAATAGATAAGGTCAATTGCAAATCCCTGTCTATTATGCGGTTTTTTCCCATAATTATTCATTAAATATTACTTAAATGATTATTTAATACCATTGTTATTTGTAAATATTGACCCAGAACAAAAGAACGTTAAGCTGAGCGCAACACCTTCTGTGCCGTCTATTTCAAAACCGGTTCAACATACAAAAAAAAAATTTCAAGCAAAACTTGTAGAAAATTTTATCCTCTACGACTTTTATAATAAATGCTAACACGATTGAACACAAGAGAAACGAGATATTTAAAAAAAAAAACGATTTTCGATACCTTTGACCTTGAATATCGAACATTTGTACTATCAAAATAAAAGTTTGTACAAAAAATTAGTTTATTCCGTTAGATTCCGAGGTGAAACCCTTTGATGATTGGAGTATTTGATCGTAGAACCCGAAAATGAAATAATAAACAGGATTTTAAATCTAAAAAAAAAAGTTTGATATATTCCGCTTTTCCGGTGTTAATTACGAAAATGATTTTAAAATGTACAATCATTAGCACTCCAGCTATCTCTAAAAGAAAACTATATTAAAATCAAGCCGTTTAGCGTTTAAAATCAAGCCCATTATCTCCCGTGTCGTGTAGCGTGAATAAGCCTGTATATACAAAAAGAGTACGATTATGCTCTAGTTTGCACAATTGTGACTAAACACGTGAATGCTTTTTCCTCACAAAATTCATAGTGACATACTGACATTGAACCACTAGAGATGTTTTTAATACATTTTATAAATTTGTGTTCAATTTTCTTTTCCGTTCAGTACATTTGAAGATATATGTAGGTAGGTCTATGTATGAATATATGTAATATACATTATTTTCTTATGTATAGGTCCTTTGAGATAATTTATCATGATAATATCATTATTATCATATCACAGTTATTCCCATATTACTATTTATAATAGATATAACGATCTCTTTATTCAATCAAATATACAATTTATAAGATATTAAAAAGTTAAACAAGTGAAAGCAAACAACTGACTCAGTTATTTGTTTAAATACCATGTACAGACAGTGTTGATTACTCTATCACATTACACATACATACATGCCACACACATAACTGATATTCCTATATAATAGATACAATAAAATTTCCGCCTATCTTCGCGCACTCACGGGTACACAGTGGTGTTTACGAAAAAATGTTTCAAACAAATTTGTTAATTTTTTTATAAGGAAAATTTTTATCATTAAAACTTTTGTTGTAACGTCAAAAAATACTCGAATGGGCTTGCGCACAAGTATCACGCTCATTGGCCAGCACTAGTCAACTGATAGAAGTTGATTGGCTAGCGCCACTGATACTACAATTTGACAGATACTGTGAACAGTATAAATTGTAAATACACAAAAGTAACATTGTGCAGTCCGCCACCAAATTAGCAAAGATTAACATTCACTAGCTAATTCTTACTGATGATGACTACTTGGTGAAATATATTTCGACATATCCTAGAGTTCTCATTTATTATTATCTTCGATAATATTTATATTAGACTAAATCAGTTTAAAATTAAATTAAAAGATTATTTAGCTGAAATAGCTCCATACTATTTATTTTTCTAATTGTACCCTTTGACATTTTGTATAATTTTGTTGTAGAAGTCTTTTTCAATAAAATTATTATTATTATTATTATCATAATATGTAGTTTTGAACAAAATGGACCTCGAAAGTTTTATGGACACTTGGCGTTACTCGCCGACATAATATAGCGAATCAGAAAGTACGTATGCTATGATATTACGTTGATATGCTTATTAACTAATTGATTATTAAACTATAAGGACTAATTTACATTAAATATGGAAATATTTATATTGATATCGTTTCGAGCAAATTAAATTATTTTCCTAAACAAGTTATTGATTCGGCTACAATCAGAGTCACAGTCTCCCCGGATTGTTTTTAATATAAATTCATAAATATATATTTATTATAAAAAGCAAAGCCAAACTCACCCACAAAAAAAAAAGACAGCGGCTTTTTTTTTATAATGTCAATCATTTATTGAAATTTACAAACATTTTAAACAATGTGGATTACAATACTCACCTCGAATAATAATCAATGCGAATCGCTATGGCATGGTTTAGTATCGTATATGGTATGGCAAGTTTAGTTAAAACCAGAGAGACAATAGTATGTGTTCTCTTTTTTATTTTATTAAATCATTTTGTATACACAGTGATTTTTAAAAAGTTTCCAACCATAAATTTCGAAAATTAATGACAAACAGATATTAGATACAGTATACAGATTTTTTTATACGGAAGCGTCCTTACGTTTCAAATTTTGTTTTTTTACAAAATTACATAGGTTTTGTTGCAGATTCTTATCTTTGAAACAAAAATGTATGTTATTGGCACCTTATAAAACGGTTTTTAAGGCTGAGAAAGTTCAAAATTAAGTGCAAAAAATCTTGATCTGTAAAACTCAAATAAAAGTTACTTTTTTGCGGCAAAGTATTGCACCCCCATATAAAACAAATAAATATATGCTGCATTTATTTTGAAAAGGAGCTATTTTTTTAATTGTGCATGGATTGTTGAAATAATTAATATTGGAATCATTTAGTCTGATTCTTTATCTTAAATATGGTTGACCACTTATTTATAATTATCGAAAGTTTTTTTTTCTGTTAATCAACTTCAATTAGTCCTCTTCTACTAAGTACCTTTCGGTAGAAAAAAATATATGGTGGAAACTTTTTATAAAATTACCCGGTATATTGCTTTATGTTACAATACCCGATTGATTTTAATTTAATTTACATTTTTTATCACAAAATAAAATGTGCGTCGAATACAAAATCCAGATTTTTTTGACATGTAATTAAAGAAGACTTATTTTTATTCATCGGAAATTTTTTATAGGTGTTGATAAAGTTAGAAATAATTTTGCAAAAATCATTATTCATTAATCATCTTTAGATTATAGAAACCAGACCAATAAACACTTCAAAATAACTTAACATAATTAATATTGTCTATTGCAAATACCTTTATTGTAAAAAAAAAAACTTTATCATAATATTTGTATGGTTATTTTTACCAACGGAAAATATTCTTTTCATACATAGCGGAAGATATACCACTAGCTCGATTTACATCTAGGCATATAAATATCACGAGTATGACTAAGTGAAAGGTATTATACATGTGTTGACCCCCCGCTATTTGCAGGCACACAACAAAAGAACTGTTAGCATAAATAGATACAAGTCACTTTTGCAATTTCATATAATATCTATAATACCTCTTACTTTAATGCATTGCTTAACGCATGTACTCTGTCATACACGTGATATTTATATGCCTAGATGTAAATCGAACTAGTGGTAGTATGTGGAATCGAAATTTACATTCATGAGTATTTTAAAGCCATTTTGTAAAATATCACAATGGAAATTTCGTGCCAAAATTTCACCACAATTCGGAATCCACCGACTGCACTTAATATTAATCTGCCCCAAAACATTTAAAAGAGATTTTTGATTAGTAGAATTAGAAAATTAATTCAACAGCAGAAGGAAAAGAAGAAAATCCTTCATTCCAAGCGAACTCATTTGAGAGCCACTGCTTGTAATAAAATTATATGTTATAAATGGGGAGTACTTTATAATTTATGATAGAGCGGGCTAAGATTTTTATTGCTCTTAACCTTACCTTAAAATGCATATAGACTAGTCTACGCAGTAAAAGACAAATTTTGGAGGGTCAACAAAAAACGATAAATACATGTTTGTTTTGAGGGAAAGTATTGGACTGAAATGTTTTTCGTTCTAAAAATATTTCTCAAATTCTTTGTCTGTAAATGGCATAATTTTTAAGTAAATTGTAAAAAAACTTGTAGATTTCAATAATTGTAGATTTTTCCGATACCCTACCATTTTTTCCCCGCTTTTGCTACAACTTGTCACGGGTAGCATATACTGATTTTTTTGCTTCGTTAAATTAATCTTAATATGAATGGAGTATTATATATTCTTATACTTTAAGAAACATATTCTTGTTGTGCTTTTGTTGTGTAAAAATGAACATTTTCACAAGAGTAAGTCAACCCTAGTTCAATCAAATGAATATAATGTAATACATATATCCATTGTACTGTGGTAGGTACGTTATACAATGAAGCTTTACATGTAGTTTATTTCATTATAAAACTCATTTCCTACCATATCAATAAATACATAAGCATGTACAGGATGCTCAAAAATATGGGTACAGTTAACTCAAAAAATATTCTTGTAGAGCAGAATGTGAAATAATTCATTTGTTCAAAAATTTGAAACGACAAAAAACCTTATTCATTGAAATGTATTTCATATTTACGCGTCATTGCTCGCTTTATGAACTTGCTCGATTTGAAATATAAATAACTTTTTTTTTTCAAATGGTACATGGGGTTGAAACTTTTTCAGTCTTTTATCTTTATATAATTTTATCAATTTTCGAATTATGAATATTTCTGATTTGTTCAACCTATCTACAGTTTTGATACCATGTATGTATGTAATATATAACAAGGTATACTAAGTTTAATCTCAAGATTGTTGCGCTCAAAAATATTGATGCTACGAACAAAATTTTTGGTGTAGGTGTTCATAAAATCTCTTAATTAGTCCATTTGCGATTTTCTGCCTGTCCGTCTGTCCGTCTGTGAACACAATAACTTAAAAACGAAAAAAGATGTCAAGCTGAAATTTTTATAGCGTGTTCAGAACGTAAAAAGTCGAGTTCTTAAATGAGCAACATATGTCATGTGGGTCTTGTAAACCGTTAGAGATAGAACAAAAGTTTAAATGTGAAAAATGTTCCTTATAAAAAAATAAATAACTTTTGTTTGAAATATTTTTTCGTAAACATCACTGTTTACCTACCCGTGAGGTGGCAAATTAGGCGCAAGCTGTATAGTATGTATTATATGGAAATATCAGTTATATATGTGTGATATGTATATATGTGTAATGCGACAATGTAATCAACAATGTCTTTTCAAGGTATTTCAACAGTTAACTCAGTCAATTGTTTATTTTCACTTGTTTAAAACATGATTGAATTGCAGAATCGATTTTTGTACTGCTGATGGAATTTTGAAAAATACGTCTTTAACTCTTCAACGATCCTACCTACTAGGTGTTAAAAATGACGATCGTAAAAATTTATATATATTTAGATACCTACATATGAATCTATATACGTTTATGCGTCTATAAACTCTCTAGCGGTCGCAATTTAAGTCCGATTTAAATAAAATTTGTTATCAAGAAGGGTTTTGGTATTTGATTGGTCAAGTTCGTCAATGAGAAAAATCGATAGAAAAACAAAAAGTGGGAGGGTGTGTAAAGTGCAAAATTTTGAACTTTTTCAATACACAAAATATTTGGGTTTTTTTGATCAGTTTTAAGCAAAAATACGATTTTTAAAAACAGTGTTATTTTTTCAATCTTTGAGGGAATTCGCGTAACTAACGCAGCTCCTACGCTACAAATTTTTATTTAACTCCCAACGACAGTTAAAAAAATTTTTTTGTAAGTCTACTTTTTTAGAAAAGGCTTAAGCAAAAAAGTTATAACTTATCGGGATTTGAGGGGGTTTGATTCTTCAAGAAAAATTTTGTTATAGGTGTTCATATTAGTCCATTTTTGAATGTATGTGCGTCCGCCTGTCTACCATCACAATAACTCAAAAACGAAAAGAGATACCGAGCTGAAATTGTTATAGCGTGCTTATAGGATCTGAAAAGTGAGATTGAGTTCGGAAATGAACAACATAGATTCATTCAGTCTTGGGTCCGTAACACATACTTAAAGATATCCTTTCCACCAAAACTGTGCTGTCTTGCGCCAGTTTGTTTTTGAATAGTCTGGGATGATAATAATTTCGTGGGCATTTAATTTTATTAACACACGCAGTAATAAATAATATATGCACATACCACAGATATAAAAAGCTATTTTTGAATTTACTACATAGTGAATGAGTGTATAACAAACAAAGAACCATTTTATTATATTTATTTTATAATTTTATATCGAATATTCTAACTAAATATTAAATAAAACAAAATATTGAACACAAATATCTACTATATATCTCCTCTCTGTACTATTTACTAAATAAAATGAACTGAAAACTCACTTTTTGTTTATTTCAATCATCTATATAAACCTCACATACCAATTCCAATATATTTATTTACCTTTATTCTATTAGACTGTGAGATAGCAACATAAATTATAAAAATCTTGAGCTAAAATCTCTGGCCTGCCAACTTCAATAATATGGGTAAATAATAAAAACGGTTGAGAATCAAAACAAAAACTTCAATTTTCTGTTTCCGATTTTTATAGTCTACAAAATTTAACATATAAATAATTACTATGGAAATGAATGGTCAAATAAACCTGGCTCAATTCATTTCGAAAAGTGAAATGATAAAATAATAATAAAGTAATTCAAAACATTGATTCAAAAGAAAAAAGTCAACTCAAATATTTCAATTAAAATATTTGTCGCAAAAAATTATAGTTCTCTAAGTATCCTTTTCATTTCATCTGATGTCCTTGACCTTTACCTTTGATATTCATTTAAGAAGGAGGGCTATAAGTTTAAAGTGTTTATTATCTGTGTGTCTGTGTGTTTCCAGTGACATCGAAGTCCCTAAACGGTCGAACCGATTTGATTGAGAACACTTTATAGCTAAGTTTCCGAAAGTCGGTTTACAAACAACACAAGTCATCATCCTTTCAAAAACCTATAGAATCATCAGATTTAATATTAGAATCACTATCCTGTCACCAAAACGGCTTGGAAATTACGAAACTGCAGATTTTATTTCAAATAAATGGCATTATTAAAATAAAAATAAAAAAATCAAATGAAAACAAACAGTTGACTGAATTAATTGTTGAAAAACCATGTATAGACAGTGTTGATTACGCAATCGTTTGTTTTTGTACGTCATGTAAGTTAGCCACACATACTTTTACATATCACACACATATAACTGATATTCCCATATAATACATACTATATAATTTACGCTCTCGCGTGTAAACAGTAATGTTTACGAAAAATGTTTCAAACAAAAGTTTGTTTATTTTTTAAAGAACATTTTTTACACTTAAACTTTTCTTCTACCTCTAACAATTTACAAGATGGGTCTTACGCACTAGACCCAATTGACGTAACTTTTTACATCCTAAGCACGCAGCATCCTTGTACGTAGCATCAATATTAAGTGTTACGAACTTGGAACTAAACTTGGTATACCTTGATATATTTCATATATGCAGGGTATAACAAACTTGGGACTAAACTTAATATACCTTGATATATATTACATACATATATGGTATATATATGGGCCAAAAGCGACCTAACAAGTAATACATTGCTAAATAGAGGAAACAATATAAGTTTTAACTAAGCCATAGCCAACTATGCTTCCTATTAAAAAAAACAAAACTTTGGGTCATAACACGAAAACCGACCATTTTATTTAAATTTTAATGATGCCACCGACTTCTACCAAAAAAAGTTGTTATTCATATAAGTTTAAAAGTCACATAATCGAATTTTGACTCGAAAACAAAAAATGCGAGCCAGTTTTTGTTGACGCCATGGAACTTGTCTCAGAAAAAGAGATCAAGAGAATACTATGAATTTTATTCTATCTCGAATTTGGCCCATTCTGTACAAACCATACTTCAATACAAAATCGTCAAGAAAAAAAAAACGGCCGGATTAAAAGAGGCGCCGGATTTACCAGAGAACGGAATACCGGGACAATTCGCGTGTGTTTAACACAAACATCCCTCCCTTGGTAAAGACGAATCTCAATACACATTTAAAACTTTTGATTCCTATTTGCAATCTTTCACTACACCTATTTTTTGGTAATTTATGTTGCTATCTTTTAGACCATATGTTTACATTTTCTAAATAGCACATAAACTTTCGTTATACAAACAATCGAGTAAAAAATATTTTTATACCATGCATATATGTAATATGCAAGGTATACTAAGTTTAGTCCCAAGTTTGTAACGCTCAAAAATATTGATGCCACGCACAAAATTTTGCTATAGGTGTTCATAAAATCACCTAATTAGTCCATTTCCGGTTGTCCGTCCGTCTGTGGACACGATAACTCAAAAATGAAAAAACATATCGAGCTGAAATTTTTACAGCGTACTCAGGACGTAAAAATTGAGGTCGAGTTCGTAAATGAGTATCATAGGTCAATTGGGTCTTGGGACCGTAGGATCCATCTTGTAAACCGTTATAGATAGAACAAAAGTTTAAATGTAAAAAATGATCCTTATAAAAAAATAAACAACTTTTCCTTGAGACATTTTTTCGTAAACATCACTGTTTACCCGTGAGGGCGCAAACTAGGCGTAAATTGTATAGTATGTATTATATAAATTGTATATGTATGTGCAATGTGATAGAGTAATCAACACTATTTATGCATGGTATTTCAACAATTAACTCAATCAATTATTTGTTTTCACTTGTTGTATTTAAAATTAATATTTCATAGAGTTATTAAAATATTTTATTTGTTTTGGTAATACACATTTACAATTTATGTATATTGTTTATATTTGATGAGATATATGATGAGATATAAACGTAAAATTGTTTGAATTTGATCCAAGTACCTTTAACCCGATCATTTTAGTCAAAATAAATGGTCAATCTCGGAATCTAACGGAATAAGCTGAATTTTTTGAACAAACTTTTATTTTGATAGTACAAATGTTGTTTCAAAATTCACAAATTATCACGCGTGTGCGTCGTTAGATATTCAAGGTCAAAGGTCTCGAAAATCAGTTTTTTATGAATATCTCTTTTCTTTTGCCTTCCATCGTATAGCATCGTATTATAAGAGTTGTAGAGGATAAAATTTTCTACAAATTTTGGGTATAAAAATTTTTTTTGTATGTTGAATCGTTCTTTTAAAAATAGAGGGCGCATATGGTGTTGCGCTCAGCTTAACGTACTTCAGTGCTGGGTCAATATTTATAAATATGAGGTATTAAATAATTATTTAAATAGTATTTAATGAATAATTAAGGAAAAAACCGCAAAATAGACTGGGATTCACGATTGACCGTATCTATTATGCGGTTTTTTCACTTAATTGTCGATTAAAAACTATTTAAATAATTATTTAATACCTTATATTTATAAATATTGACCCAGCACTGAAGTACGTTAAGCTGAGTGCACCATCTTCTGCGCCCTCTATTTCAAAAACGGTTCAATGTACATAAAAGAGTTTCAAACATAATTTGTAGAAAATTTTAACAACTTTTGAAATAAATGTTAATATGATTGAAGGCAGGAGAAACGAGATATTTACAAAAAACTGATTTTCGCAACCTTTGATCTAGAATATTTAAAGAGGCGCAAGCGTTATCATACTTTTGAGACAACATTTGTACTTTCAAAATAAAATTTTGTACATAAATTCAGCTTACTCCATTAGATTCCGAGATTAAACCCTAAGATGATTGGAGTACTTAGGTAATAAATATATTGTATTTATTTGATGAGATATAAACGTTAAATGGTCTGAATTTGATCCAAATACCTTAGCTTAGAAACTCTTACAGCATATGAGGTTTAAATAATTAGTTAATAGAGCAAGTACTGATTAGATTTGAGTGGTCAAAATTAGCGCCCTAAAACTTTACATGAGTTATTTAAAAAGAAAATCCATGTTGCCCGATTTGAAATTGGTCAGGTTATCCACGCCACTTTAAAATCAACATCTTACTTAAAAAATTTTACATAATCCTTGTTAATAAAGTAAATCCGCCAAATTTGAGCCGTTTTCAAAATATTGCATCGCAAATTTTAAAAAAAATAAATTATTTTTTCTTGCTAACTCTCAGTAGTGCAAAGTATGAAATGAAACTGAGCATACAGAACCTGCATACAATGGATCAATTGATAACAGAAATGTTAACAGAGTTTAAACTTGGGTATTGTATACATTATGTATTCATACATAATATACATTTATACATGCATTTTGCCCACAGAGTGCACATTACATTGCAAAAAAATATATACATACAGACATGTACAATGATATAGTTCCGGAAAAAAAAATAGGAAAAAGAATTAAAAGTTTTTTTTTTTAATTTATCTTAGATTCTTTTTATACAAATAAGAAAAACAAGTGAAAACAAACAATTGACTGAGTTAATTGTTTAAATATCCTGTAGAGTAAATATGTACTAGCATTATTATTAATAAATTCGAAAAGTTTAAAAAGCTAACATAACGGCCTTTCAGTCCCATTTTGTTCTCGTTTTCGAAAATTTTTGTTTTTCGGGAATCTTTCACAAGACTCCTAGTTTTAGCTACCTGCAAATTTTCAAGTCCGTATCTTTTATTGTTTTGCAGAAAATGGACATTAAAGTTTTGCCCTAATTTGCGCTACAAGTAAACGAAAAAATATTTCATAGGTTGTTTATTTTTTATAAGGAAAATTTTATACAATTAAACTTTTAATTAAAGTTTTTAATCTTTTGAGAATGAACGAAAGTAAGAAGAAAAATTTTGAGATAAAATAAAAAAAACTTGTAGTTATACACCAATAAAAAATTATTTTTTATTATTTTAATTATTTATTGAAATATAGTATGCAACCAAAAACCTAATATAAATTCAATTAATTAAAGTTTTGTTGATTTCTATAATGTATACGTAATTCAAGTTATTAATTTGGTAAGTAAACTTTAACATTAACCATTTCATTGAATAAACAGTTGAATATTCATTAATTAATAAAAACATTTGCACCAGTAGCCCATGCGTTACTTATCATAATTTGACACCTAAGAAAAATCTTTCAAGAGGTTTTAACTGTACGAAAATGGCTTAATTTTGGCAAATATCCTTTTTCTACATTTTTGACTTAAATAAAAAGGATTATGAAAACATATTTAAGTTGAGAGAACTATAGACCCCTTCTAAAAATGGTAAAGATAATCTGACCTGGCAACATCTAGAATCTAGCAACATGGACTTAAAAATAAATTATTAAATAATTATTATTGTTATTACGTAAATAAAAAAATTATAAAGTATTGAATAATTAATTTTGATAGAAACAATATGGAATATTAATGTATTTTTTTAATATTTTTAATTCATTGTTTACACCGTTATAATTTAGTAAAAAACATAAATACTGTTTAAAAATGCTGTGTAAAAAAGTGTAAAAAAATATTTAAAATACTGAATAATTTTAAGATATTTGAACGCAGTTTTTTTGGCGCTCTCTGTTGATGACGTATAAGTACGTGATCTGTCAATTGATGACAGTTCAATTTTACAGTTTAAAAAAAAGAATTTACAACACAGAATTTACACTCGTTATCATTAAGGTTTCTAATAAAAAGCTGCAGGATAATATAACTCAATGTAATACCATACAAAATGTAAGTAATTAATACCATACAGTATGTCAACAAATTTGACAAACCAATACTATGATGTCACGTCCATTTAAAAATTTGAATTTCCCGTTTTAGAAATTTTGAATTTTTCTCACTGAATTTGTACTTATATTAATTAATTTTAAGTAATTAAAAAGTACTTTATAATTTTTTTTTAAATAACTATATTATTTAATAATTTATTTTTAATCTATCAAAAATCATTAATTACATTAATTATTCAGTTTCGAGTGGTTTTAATTTTTAGTTACAATGCTTCTGATTGGCTGCCTATTTTAACTAATAGCTAACTATCCGTCATCGGATCAAAAAATGGAAGAGGTCTTTTCGTCTTAGAATTTCAGTTTCTGCGTGATGCAACAAAATCGTGCGGTACTTACGGCACACCCGGTATAAAGAGTACCCAAAAAATGTATATAGAGCCATGATCTGCATAATTAATTAATTATAGTTATTCTGAAATTTTAATAAACTAACTAATTACAAACCGTACTCGTAAAATTATCAAATTAATTAAAATTTATATTTCTATATGTCAATAATTAACATGAAATTATGAATAAACGAAATTTGAATAACAATTTTCTAAATATCTCGTTTTGTAGTTAATCAGTCATGTTCTGGTATCAGAATGGACCTAGTCCTTCGGGTATCTTTAATAGCCAATTTAGATCCTTAATGGTAAGGTCTAGAATAACACTTTAAATTAGAAAGTTGATTCTCATTTAAAAAAAAAAAAAAAATTATCCTTTAAACTAGTATTTTGAAAATCGTCAGCTTTCGGAGGAAACGCGACATAAAAATATGTCGAAAAGTTGTCAAGGGCAATAGAGGACAATTGCCTGTGTCCATGACTTTGACCTACAATTACTCATAAACTTTAAGCATAGTATCTTTCAATTAAATGCAATAATGACATATTTTTAAGTTGAATTTCCTCCTAAAAAAAATGTTTTAAAAAACAATTGATATTTAGGTATTTAGGTATTTATCTTCTTCTATCTATATAAAATTCTTTGTCCTGAATGACTGACGGATCATTGTACAGCCTAAACCGCTTATCGTAGAGGCCTGAAACTTTGACAGTATGTTCTTTGCATGACGTTGGCATCCGATAAGGAAGGATTTTCCAAAATTCAACCCCTAAGGGGGTAAAAAGGGGATGAGAATTTTGTATATGGAAAACCCATGTTAATAATTTTATAGACAAATATAGATCAACGAATGCATGTTTGTCATGTTACTATGTTTTTTTTTAAATTCATGTGGTTTATATATATTTACAGAGAATTTAAATTTTTCTTCTCACAAGCGGTATGTTTTGCATCATGATTTATAAACTCAAGTATGAAAATTTATTTTACCGTTGTACGAAATATTTGAAACGATGATTATACTGCTGTGTATTGAAGGTTTTAACCGTCAGAAAAAGTCGAGGGAAAAACCATTGAAGATAGAAATTTGAATTATTTTGAACCATTGAAGTCAAAATAGTACAATAGATTTATTTTGTAACAAAATCAAACATCTTAGGAAGAATATTTAATACAGAACTATTAATATAGTATTGTTTCTATAAAATATCTACGAAATATTTTCTCTCCTCTTATGGACACTATTTTCCTATTCATAATTTAAGTGTTGAATTTGGTATCCAATTTCTATTCATAAAAATAAATACGCACTAATAAAAAAAGAAAAATCTACTAAGTCACTCCAGTTTTTAATCCAGAGAAGGAGACTGTATAAGGTCGATCTTCACAAATCTGATAGCCCGATTAGACATATTTTTTATCAAATTTTATTGATTTTTGAACACTCCTGTTCTGATTTTTTTTTATAACAAAAAGTGTTCACGGCGATTTTTAATGAAATTAATTTTAACCAATTTTTTCCATGAAGGGTTTTTTACAGGCAAGTCTATGCCATTATTTTCGTAATTAAAACTTATTTTTTCTGATATCAATTTGGATTAGTTAACAGATCGATATAGTTGCCTATATTGGCTTACACCTGTTCATTTTCTTAGGAGAAAGATAATTTAATTAAGAAGATGATGGTTTTGGCTTGCTTTCATGAAAAAAAATTAAAATAAAATTAATTTAAAAAAAATAGTCAAAAGTTAACCAAAAATTTTATTGTCTCATCTGATTCTCAGATGGGTGAAGATCATACATACACCGTTTCTTGTATTGAAGGTATTTTTTAAAATTTATCCCGTAAGGGGTTCAAAATAGGGTTGAAAGTTTGCATGAAACTTTATCAATTTTGAAGTTAGAATTGCAAAGAATGATATATGAGCTCAATGTTCAATAGAAAAGTTTACTGTATTACTTACTATTTTCAAAAAATTCATTGTTCAAGGGCCTAAAATAAGAGGTGAAAGTTCATATGAAACTTTGTCATTTTTTAAGGAAGGGTTGTTCAAATTGATATATGTGCTCATGGTTTGAGAAAGAAGTATACTGTATCACACTTTTATTTCATTCTTTAAAGGAGCACTTACTTTAGCGGACTAAGCGAAGACAAGCGAGCTGAAGGGGTAGTATTTGGGTCTTTAAAGTTGACATTGTATATATTGCAGTATATAGAGGGGATAAGTGAGGTAAAGGTTGGATCTCTAAATGAATCAATGATTCACTAAATGAATCATTATCACAAGCGATTGAGAGAAAAGTATACTGTATCACTTATTTATTTCATTCTTAATAAGCAAACTGCATGGACGAATGCCACGTTATTTTCCAAGGGGATGTAAGTAAAGTCTGTTCCCTAAGTCTTTAAAATTGGTTCTCTAAATGAATCAACGATTCATTAAATCATTTATGGAATACATTGAAATGAATCATTATCACGAGCGAAGCCGTGGGCAAAAGCTAGTTTATATATACTTTATAAGTACCGATGGTAATTACAAAAACTTATCGACTAGACTTTTGGAAGTAAACTTTTGTGTTGATTCTACGTTATAAACTTTCTTACTAGTTTTTTAGTTATTATTATAGTAAATGTATATTGTAGAATTCTTTTAACGAATGCATTTTTTGTCATAAACATAAGCAAACATTAAAAAATACTTTTTTAATCTTTGAATGAGAAAAAAGTTAAATACTTTAATAAAATTGTAATTTGTACAGATTTTCTGAAAATAGTAAAATAACTTTCGTATGCAGTTATTATTTTTTTTTTATACAAAAACGATCTATTGGTTAAATAATTAAATTTCTTCTTATATGCATCTGTAGAGACTAAAAAGTTTTCAGTTTAATATACAGAATCTCTCAACACAGTAACATACATTGTAAAAGCCAGTATATGGTTTCATCATAAGTTTTGTGTGTAATAATGGAGGAGCCAAGCTAAACAAAATTCGATGAATTTACTAAAGTTGATCATTTGAGGTTTGGTTAGAGTAGTTGTGTACACACATACTACGGTCAGTCAAGCAAACGATAGAACAGGGGTCAGATATATGCTATCGAAACGGTACAGTTTTACGTGGAACTAAAATGAATTTACTAAAGCTGAAAATTGTTATACAGATTGTATATTGCATATAAATAACAGTTATAATTGTCAGTCAGTTAGGTGTTAGAACAGGGGTGCTCAGTCAGCCTTTATTTATGAACAATAAATCGATAAGATTCTATAATGGTTGTATAATCGTTTAATTCAATGAAAATGATCAGCTGAGTGATCTGATAAACGGTTAAATTTTTTTTACTACCGCAGCGCTGAGATTTTTAAAGTTTTCACGGATGCTCGTATATTACATCCTCCAAATAAATATTTCTTAAGATTGTTGTAGGGAACTAGCGATTGAAGAATTTTTCTGCGTAGATAACTACAAACCAAAAATCAACCCCTAACCACTTAGAAGTTAACGGAAAGTTCCAATAAAAGTGTTATATAAGTACAAATCCTATCCACAAGGTCTGGCCCTTGATAATAACCCATCGCATGTGTCGGAGATTTCAAAAAAAAAAAGGTTTTAAGCTACTCTAATTTAATTATCTATGAAGTGAACCATTTGAAACTTAACACAAATTGTTCTTTTCATGACGCATCTTGGCTTGTTTATATTCATTCAACCCATATGCAAGAACCTTATATTTTGTGTACCTCTGTACATGGTTTAAAAATGAAATTGTTATTATGCATAGTTAATTGAAATATAATTGAATATATTTAAAAGCATTTAAAAACTAATCACGCTAAATACCATAATCCCATACCATCTTCATATGCATGCAGTAGTCGAGAGTGTCATACCTAGGATCACAAATTAAGGGGAGCGTACATAATCTACGTGGTTCAATTCTAGCCTCATTGGAACCTCTCCCGGCCTTCATGATGTCTTCTTCTATTAACTTACTTTCAAAAAAAATATTTCCATTGTACCAAAAAAAATATATCGACAAAATTGACGTAGCTTACCACCCCTCCCCTCAAGTATCTCGACATTGCTTTTGAACTGCCCCCGCTTCATTTTGGCGGGGGTGCGTAGTTTATGGACACTCCTTAGGTTGCTTTTTTAAAAAGTTTTAAACCAATTTTTTCAAAACAGGATTAGAATATCAAAAAACTAAAAGCAGACTCGGGAGGAATGCAAACAAGTTGTTTATTTTTATTTTCCTTTTGTGTGATTCTGATCGTTTCCCCCATAAAAGAAACGCTTATCTGAAAATTTTTATAGAAAAAAAACTCGTATCAAAAACTGAGGCCTAGAAAAAAAATTTTCAAAAACCAAATTTTATTTTTTTAATTTAAAAATTCAGATTTTGCTAAAAAAAGGTGGTTCCATTGGACCATCGGACCAGAAAGGCGTTCACGGAAAATTAAGCTATACGAAAAGAAGGCCCGAATAATACGAGTTTTGTCAAAATTTTTCAGTTAATTTTTTTCAAAAAAAGATTTTACCAGTAAAAAATTGTAAAATCCGGGTTATTTTACCATTTTTTAATATTCCTATCTGTTCTTGAGAAAATTGGCTGGAAAATTTTTAATAAACTCTGTATCATTTTGCATAGGTTACGCATAGACACTACATGCAATTCGATGATTGTTAAATTTGGACTTCGTGGAGGTCAACAAATTGAACCTCTCAATACTTTTTTCGCTGGTTTGGTTCTTCAACCAATACACTTATATTATAATTTCATTGTTTTAATTTAAATTAATAACACCCTGTACATTCTTTTTTAACCGTGCTGAACTTTTTATAAATAAACTTTTTTTCGTAAAACCCATAGTAAAAATTTTTTTCTCTATGGTAAACTCGTCGACACTGTATTATAAAAGTACTTAGAAACCCTAAAAGTTTCTTTTATAACTTAATAATCTACTCTGTAGATCCAACAGTTAACACTACTCTGATTTAACTTCTATTTCCGTTTTTGTTAAAAACGATTAATAGAAGATGTTGTTGTCGAAGCAGGAAAAAATTTATCCTTTCCTCAAATTTTATATTTTTAATTTTTAGAGTACACTGTAAAAAAGTGATGGCGTTTACTACACTGCTGGTATAGAAGCTATAGAGACAGATACTTATATAGTATCTATGTTAGCATAATAAAACTACAGTATTGAACAGGGCTATCCACCAGAAGTATTGTGGGTATCGCCAACCAGTATGGGCCTGACGTGCGATACTGACATAGTGATATCCACAAAAAATTGCTGGCCATGTACGTAGATTACAACTCCATAGAAAAAGTTTATGTTCGCCATACACTGTACGCAAAAAAGTTTCCAGAATATTTCTCCGGAATTATGAAGATAAAAAGATGATAACTGATACGCATCTTTGAGTTGTTGTGCTTGTCATACCAACCTCATCTACACTGATAATATGAAGCGGGTAAACGGAGAGATATTCATCCCTGTAATAAAATCAAATCGGGTTGATAAGAAACTAGTCTAGTCACAATAAACCAATAATTGAAACTTCCCTACCAAACGGGTACCTGCTACCTCTAATATTTTCTAAGAAAACCTCTGGAAGGTTTACAATCGCTAAATATCTTGTTGAGCTGTTGGACTATAGTGCCTAATTTCATACCAACATTTTCTAAAAATATTAAGGGGGTGAAACAAGGTTGCTTTCCTAAGTTAAGTTTTCAGAATTTTTAAACGAACCTATAAAATATGCAAGGTTGAAAAGTAAGATGTTAAAAGTAGTAGGTTTATTGATCTTAATATCATATCAACACCATCCGAAAATTTTAAAGTGGTGAAAATATTGATGATTATAATGATAATGATAATAATAATAATAATAATTTTATTTCGTAACCAATTCCGCCCGCGGCATGTTTAGGGTAGCGGGTTAATAGTTGTGATGGGCTGGTGTAGTGCATGGTATATCCATGAAGTAGGTGCACTCAGCCTCTGAAATTGAGGAGCTGATAAATGAAATTATCAGCGGAAAGGTGGTAAAACACATATATGGTCTGACAATCTGCTCTATAGCCTAAGTGGACAGCCAATATAACCTAACCTAACCTAATCTAAGATTTAAAATCTTTTACAAAGAATTCTTAGACATTAAACAAAACAGACAAATTCCTAAACAAAAAATTAGAAGTAAAAGTAAACAAACATATTCATTTATAATGGGAAAATAAAATGTGGAGCAAGAATGGGAAATTTGTTCATTCATTCAAAAGAAAAGATCTTATCATGAAAATTGTTTGCAAAAAACTTTTTATAAGTGAAATATTTTCAGCGTAAAACAAGCTTTCTCAGTCCAAAGTCGTAGAATTCAGTCTCATGAGAAAACTATCACGCTCAAAGTTGTAAACGGGACAAACAAACAACAGATGATTTCTGGAACATTTAAATTACAAAGAGTGCATGTAGCAGCCAAATCAATGACATAACTGATTTTTCTGAAAACAACACTCAAAATTTGATTATTCAAGCTACGGAGTTGTGTAAATACTCGAACGAAAGACAGAGGACAAAAGTTAAATAGTTCTGAACCCTATTTGTTAAAAGTTAAATAGTTCTGAACCCTATAATATCTCTAAATAACGGATGATATGTTGTCAAGGCCCCCTTTCAAGGTCCTGTTCCACATAGTATGTTTGAAATTTATCAAGAGTGGCTTTTATATTTGCTTGCGATATAAAATATACCGTATACCGTCGTCTTTTTGTCTGAACCAGTCATATCGAGTAGTTTTTTTTAATTGAAAGACCAAATTGTAAACTTGACCAAAGTATTGGTCAAGTTTAGAAGCCTTTTGTAGGATAACTTTAGAAATCGCTCATATATTAATTTCAAACATCTACTCTGAATTTTGACTTGAATTAATTTCTACTATAGGCATTTAAGATCAAAAGCCAATGGATAATCATTCTTTCGTAGTTGCTGTTTTATAAATAACAATATCTTTCAATAGAGTGAAAATTGAGCAATGGTACAATATCGGAAAGGTACATCACTTTACTCTATCGTTGTACGAATCACATAGAATATCTTGACATTGTAGGTACGTTTACAATATACAACTACATGCACAAACAAACATTCAAACAGACCATGATATAACTTAACTGTAATGTGAATGGAATATTTAATTAACGTAATATATAAAATGGATAGTTAACGATATATGCCTTCATTTGTACGGTTAATTTCATAAAGGTTGAACTGGCATCAAATGTAAAGTCATCAAAAGACAATTAGTTTTTATGTAAATTGTAAAAAAAATTCTAATATTATATTCGATTCAACTCAATATGCTATGTTATATACAGGATGACTTTAAAAATCGGAACAACGCTCTCCAATTCAAAGTAAGTCGATTTTAGTTACTCCGTTTGAGAACTATGCGGCGAAGTTTTTGAAATTAACCTGTTTTTATGCAATATACAGAGTAGTCCGTTTTAATCTATAAAGGCTAAGATTTGTCGTTCAAATCAAAAAATAACTTTAACAAAAATTGTAGACTTTGAATAGGGACATCTCATTGTTCTTACATCAAATTGGACCTCGTTCTTCGGGTCGCTTTAATAGCAAATTTAGATTCTAAACAGTAAGCGATATAATGACACTTTAAATTAAAAAGTTGATTCTCATAAAAAACTAACAATTTTTTTCGAAAAACGTTAGAATTCAGAGGAAACGCGACTTAAAAATAAGTTATTATTGCATTTAATCGAAAGAAAATACGCTTAAAGTTTATCGATAATTGTAGGTCAAAGTTTATCGATATTTATAGGTTAGCTATCGATATTTTTTTTTTCTTGTAAATAGTTTGTTCACAACCAGAGTATTAATACTGCATCTTAACAGAATCATTAGCCGTACATTATTTAAACTAAATTTAAACTAAAAACAAGTGAAAAAAACAATTGACTGAGTTAATTGTTGAAATGCCATGCATAGTCAGTGTTGATTTCTTTATAACATTACACATACAAACATGTGACACATACATAACTGATAATCAAGTATAGTACATATTATAAAATTTACGCCTAATTGGCGGCCTCACGGGTAAACAGTGATGTTTACGAAAAAATGTTTCAAACAAAAGTTGTTAAATTTTTGATAAGGAACATTTTTTACATTTAAACTTTTGTTCTATCTCTAACGGTTTACAAGATGGGTCCTACGGACCCAAGACCCAATTGACCTATGATGCTCATTTACGACCTTGACCTCACTTTTTACGTCCTGAGTACGCTATAAAAATTCATCTTTTCAGCTCGATATCATTTTTCGTTTTTGAGTTATCGTGTCCACAGATGGACGGACGGACGGACAACCGGAAATGGACTAATTAGGTGATTTTATGAACACCTATGCCAAAATTTTTTCCTAGCATCATTATTTTTATGTGTTACAAACTTGGGACTAAACTTAATATACTATGTATATT
This sequence comes from Chrysoperla carnea, assembly GCF_905475395.1. Lineage (NCBI taxonomy): Eukaryota > Metazoa > Arthropoda > Insecta > Neuroptera > Chrysopidae > Chrysoperla > Chrysoperla carnea. The sequence continues at coordinate 60,394,028 of NC_058341.1, read as the reverse complement.
TAATATATTCATGGTATAATGAATCGGGCAAGATATCTAAAACTTTTTTTCGTAAGTACCTATTTATTACCATTTTCGAGAAAATTGGATATTAGATAAAGGTGTGGAAATTTAAATTAAAACAAATATTAATTCACTTTAAATAATTATTTTATTTTAATTATTTATGTTATTTATATGAAGCTTGATTGTTTCTTAAATGAATAAGTTTAAAAACTAATAATAAATATTAAATTATTATTGAATTTATATAAATGAAATTTGGTTGTTCAAGACATCTTCTCCACGCTATGAACACATTATAATAATCACATATACATTGTGTTCACTTCAAAAGTATCCATCCTTAATAACTCTTGACCCAATGTGATTAATATTTTTAGTGAAAACACATCGATTTAGATATCGAGGGAGAAGTTTAAAAATGGTATTTAGTGAATTTCAGGTTTCATCCCTTTGCTCCCACCCACCGCAACTTTGAAATTTCAAATGGCACTCCCTACCTTTTGATCATTTTAAAGGGCATTAAATTATTTATTTAATCATGATAAAACAAATGAAATCGATCAATTTGTTCTTAAGACTACACAGAAGATGGATGGTATGAATTCCAGTCGTGTCTTAAGATTCAATTGATCAATTTCATTTTTTATCATGGTTAAAGAGAGAATTTTAAGACCTTTAAAATGAGATATCACAAGGTAGGAGGTGCCATTTGAAATTTCAAAGTTCATGGGATTGAGGGGATGAAACCTATTATTCTCGATATGTAAATCGACGTGTCTTCTTCGACTCAATACAGTAATCACATCAGGTCAAAAGTTATTAAGGGTGGATATCTTCCATCTTCTGCGTACTCTTTATCAAAAATCAATCAATCAATTTTTTTTTATCATGGTTGAATTTAAAGAAATTTATGCTCTTTTAAATGATGTATAACAAGGTAGGGGTGCCATTTGAAATTTTAAAGTTAGGGTGGCTAGGGTTGAAGGGATGACACCTAAAATTCTCTAGATACCATTTTTGAACTTCCATCTCGATATCTAAATCGACATGTTTTCACTCAAAACAATAATCACAGCAGGTGAGTTAATAACGGTCAACATTGGAAAATAAAGTTTTTGTCACGTTTTTTCGATAATTGGCGGAGAAGTAGGGCAAAAATAAAGGCACATTCGAGTTTTTTAAGGTTGAAAAATATATAAATCTTAATTTTATCCTTTTTTTCAGTCTTTAGATGACAAAGAAGAGACTTTGACCATATCGTTTTAATTTAAAATTCCCTGTTCAACTTTTATCCATACAATTGGGAATTTGTAACACAATACTTCACAACTTTGCATGAATTTCGAAACTAATGTGCTAGGATTTCCTATTGCATTATGAATTTTCTAATGTGCATGGATTCTTCTAAAACGAAAGGTTGGAGTCACAAATCTGAAGTATTGTTGACGTTGATGACCGTCCTCATTTGAATGATCTCCGCAATTAACAATAATTAGTTTTCGGAAATCGTTATTTGAATCGTTATTTGAAAAATGAATAATATATTATGATTTAACAACTTGTTATTTTCATATTTTTAACTCTTTGCCAAATTTTCTTTTTTTAAAAACAACTCTATAAACAATAAAATGGTTTATCAATAAATTTATGAACACAAATATTTGTATAATAAATGTTTAAACCGATTTGCATTCGATAATAAATGTTAAATAATATTTTAAAATAATAATAATTGTAATTTTTTTAAGATAAGTATACCGTTGTCGGTTGTCTATACATTGGTCGTAAAGTAAAATAAAGATACTAAATGATTTATTTCGATTGACTAATATTTCGCTATTGTTATTTTTCTTAAAATTCACCGTTTTCACGAAAAACCGGGGAACGAATACATTTATTCCTATAGAATATACCGTGTTGATAAATATTTCAATTCAAAATTCATCCCAACCCTCTAGGTTAGGTAAGGTTAGGTTATATTGGCTGTCCACGAAAGACACACTTAGGCTATAGAGCCCATTGAGATGTCATATATGTCTTTTACCACCTTTCCGCTGATAATTTCATTTATTAGCTCCTCAATTTTGAAGGCTGAGTGCACCTCCTGCATGCATATAAAATGCACTACATCTTTTCGTCACAACTATTAATTAAATTAATTTTTTTGCGACGGCGGGAATCGAGCCCGCTACCCTGAGCATACCGCGGACGGAATTTGCTACGTCTTAACCAACTGAGCTAATTGGGCGACTCCCAACTATCTAACTCTTAGAGTTTTTAAGATTTTCGATCATGTTTTTTAGATATAGGATAAGAGACTGTATTGTCACTAATCAGGCGAGCGAAGCAAGCCTCTACTAGGTTAAAATGTAACTTTTTGGTGGTAAACTTTACAAAAAAAATACAAAAGATTTAGACATGAAACAATGAAATGTTGTAGTTCCATATTTATGTCTAGATGTGTTATCAATCATTATTTTTAGAAAATAATAAATAATAAAAAACAACAGTATATTTATTACATGTATGTATACAATCTATATACATGCAGAGACAGGGGCACCATCTGTGAGCTACATCTAATACTTATATATAAATGGCTACATTTAATATTAATTTTAATTGAGTGGCTATCTGTAGATTCTTTCAAGTATTAAGAAACTTCATAATGAAAAATACAAAAAACGTGATAACAAAACATAAACAATTAATTTTTGCAGTTCTACAGTAGAATAATTAAAAAATTTAAGTGATATTAATACAAGTAATGACTATTTTAATTATAGTTATTATAATTTTAAAGTTATTTATTAGGTAATTGTAATTTTAGCAATAAAATGCCACGACGTCGTACTTTGACGGGTCGTAAAGAGCGTGATCGTATAATCGATCATTAATGCGTGATTATCGGAAACGACGAAAACAAGATCAAGAAGAATTATATCTTTATCAAGATGATATTAATTTTAAAATGTATGCAGAAAATTTTGAGATTGCTCAAAAGAATTTAAATTTTGCTGTATGTAATGTATGTCATCGTCGTTGGTATGATTTACAAATTAATAAAGATGGGTTTTGTTGTATTTGTCATAAATTTAAAATCAAAAATGAATTGAATATTTTCACAGCGGATAATAACATGGATCCTGGTTTACAACCTGATGTTTTAAAGAAATTTACGTTTGTTGAGGATCAATTAAATTAAAAATATTTGTCAAAAATTGAAGTATAATTTTATTTTAGAAATATCTATTTTATATGATACCATTCGCGAGCCATTACAAAGTTATACTTTTAGCTAGTTTTTATATATTAAATATTTATCAAGGTATATTAAATTTAAATCCAAGTTTGTAGCGCTTAGAAATTATTGATGATGAAAAACAAATTTTGGTATGTGTTCATAAAATCACCTAAATAATACATTTCCGTATACCCGTCCTCCTGCCTGTCTGTCTGTAAATATGATAACTCAAAACCGAAAAGATAGATCGATGTGTAGTTTTTATAGCGTGCTCAGGAAGAAAAAAGTTAGGTCAAGTTCGTAAATGAGAAACATAGGTCAATTGAATCTTGGGTTCGTAATAGATAGAACAAAAGTCTAAATATAAAAAAAGTTCCTTGCAAGAAAAAGAACAATTTTTCTTTTTCGTAAATATCTTTGTTTCCTCATGAGGGTGCAAATAAGACTAAAGCATCAGTCTCCTTTTTCTCCAAAACTATACGAGATAGAAGGTTGAAAATTTTTTTGGTTGCTTCAAATACTAAGTCTATTGATTTTAATTTAATACCAAGACTACCGGACAATATCAAGAGGGAGGGAGGTCAATGGGAAATTTTTCGAAATTTCGAAATAACCGCCAGAATGTCACCATTTTATTTGACATAAATATTTTTGTTTTACTTCTAACTTATCTAATTTATAAAACAATACAACATCTGGTATTCCACACTGTCTATACAGAGTATTTTAACAATTAACTCAGTCAATTGTTTATTTTCAATTGTTTTATATTGCATTTTATTCAAAAAACTTTATGCTTTGATTATGGTTGTGTCGGGGCTCGAACCTCAAATCTTCTAATGAGCCCCTACAAATAATAGGCCCCGAATGACTATTAATGGGCTCCATAATTGTTTAAGCTGCTATGTCAACTACTGTACTTGTCTGTTTCTTTTCAGATTTTATTTCAGATCTTTTCAGGGTTTTTGAATTTTTAAATTTGATATTTTATTGAATGTATCAACTTCGATCGAATCATCCAATACACTTTTAATCATAGATTCATAAACTTTTATGAAAAAAAATCTACTTAATATTTCTATTCCTCTTTCCCTCTTCCTGTGTCTAGCGTCCTTCAACGAAAAATTATATAAGATAAAATCGAATACATATATATTTCTATCCTTATTGATAACAATAATAACGTATTTCATTTGAGAAAGGGCAAACGAACTATTTAACCGACGAAAACCCAAGGAGGAGATTATCAATTCGATTGTGATTGTGTATATATGTTACGCGATATCTTCATTGTTTATAAACCGATTTAAATGATTATCTATCAGATAGAGGTGATCTCATTTAAATTTGAACAAGTTCTAAGACGTAGAAGATTTAATAAGAAAGTTAGAGATGAATTTTAAGGATGTACGAGCGCCAGGTCAATTTTATATAAAAGGTTTGATATATTTTTTAATATGAAGTTGGACTAAGTTTAAATCAATACGGATATTTTAGGGGGGGGGGGGGTGCTATTATTTAAATAAATAATAGGCGTATTTAACATTGGTCTTATGGGAAAACAGTAGATGGATGATATGTTTTCATAGATTTCTCCAAAACTAGTCGGTGGAAATTAAAAAAGTTCCATAATCAATTATTGAAAACAAAAAAATAACACGTTGTGCCCGATTAATTAAGGATGTATGAGCACGGTAGCGGGGACATAAATTAAAAAAATATATATTTTCAATTTTGATGGTGAATTATGTTATAACATGGCAATATAAGGTGAAAAGTAAGAATATAATTTTTCGATATCTGACATAATTTTCATAATATCTAAAGTTGAAAATTTTGTTTAATTATTCAGCTTTCGATATTTCGTAAACCAAGGCAGGTATCGAAAAATTTTATTCTTATTTTTCGTCTACATTCATGAAATTATAACAAAAATTCTTCATCAAAGTTGAAAATAAAGTACAAATAATTTCAACCACAAGTCTAAACTTACCTTGACGCTCGTGTTACCTTAACAAGATAATTTATTTAATATTTAAACCCCGATAACCTTAACCTGAACCGAATTCCGACAAAGAGGCGCTGTAAAAAATAGGCCCAATATATCACAAGCGAGAAATTGGAAATTATTGAAAAATCGAACTTCTAATTTTATAAATCTTTACTATGCTGTCGCGTTACAAAAATAACAGGCCACAAAACTCGCCTTCGTGGAGTAAAATTCGAGAGGAAAGACTACTTTCGGCTAGAGGATGAAAAAAAGGTCCCTGCTTGTGATCCACTGTGCTAAACAAAGACGCCGCTCTCCGCCTCCGTCATGCAGAAAACCACGGGGGCAAGTAAAAAATATCTCAGATCTCAAGTTTGACAATAACATGAGATATGAGATATTCTTCACTTTTGACCTTGAAGATCAAGGTCAAATTCATGGTTTCTGTCATACCACTGTCTTTGTACCACTTCAAGTAGAAACCATAATTATCTGCGTCCATTTTTCGTGAGTTTAAAATTGAACTCACTCTCACTTAGTAGCTATCACTCCCGCTTTGGAAAAGCCTATTAGATAATTTGGAAAAAACCTATAATAATCCAGTACATTTTTATGTTTATATTTTTGATGGGATTTATTTTTTTTTTGTTTTAAGAAAAATTTTTTTTTGATACTTCAGGAAAAATATGATTTCCAATTTGATTTCATCATACAATGAAAAGTGCGCTTGAATGGATGGATAATAATTTATTTGTATTATCTGATTTAGGATTTTATTTATGTTTTGCTGATTTTTTGCTTATCCGCTTTGTTTTAAAATGATGGGTGGATGAATGATTCATTTTTATTGTATTTATGTACATATATATTTTACCCTCTATACACATATATAAGTTATATGTTTTCCTCAAGATGGGAACTGGCCATCAATTCAATACGCTATTTATTGATAAGGTCTTAAAAACCAGGCAATAAGAAACTGAGGCGTTCACGTTTATTGCAGAAATCGTTCGGTAGTTATTAATGGAGAAAAACTGTGGAGTGCTATTAAATTAGACGGTGGAAATTTAAGACAGGGTTGAAAAACCACCCCTTCTGGTTTTTGCCAAATATCTCGTAAAGTAAACAAAATTTCGAGAAATTTTATATAAAACTATTTGTAGAAAATCAAATTTTCCATCGGATTAGTATTTTTTTAAAAATAAGGGAAAAAATTTCGATTTTATCTGGCTTTTTGCTTTTTTGCCAGTATCTTTTGAGCAGAGATAGGTATAAGCATTGATTAAATTTCCTTTTAAATGCTATGATAAAAAAAATTTGTATACCACGAAATATATACAAGGTATATAAAGTCTAGTCCCAAGTTTGTAACGCTTGAAAATATTGATGCTACCAACAAAATTTTGGTACAGGTGTTTGTAAAATCATCTAATTAGTTCGTTTTCGGTTGTCTGTCCGTCTGTCTGTCAACATGATAACTCAAAAACGAAAAGAGAAATCAAGTTGAAATTTTTATAGCGTGCTTAGGACGTAAAAAGTAAGGTTGAGTTCGTTAATGAGCAACATAGGTCGGCTAGGTCTTGGGTCCGTAGGACGCTTACGTAGGACGTTAAAGATAAGTTCAAATGTGAAAAAAAAAATTTTTCTTTACCCGCGGGACCCAAATTTGTTTGTTTTCACTTGTTTTTTGCTATAGAGATTGACCGCGATAAAGCCATTTCGAGCTTTTTTAGCATTTCGTCTCTCGTTTGTATTTTATTGTACAAATTATTGTTTTACTCAATAAAAACAGGTATATAACATTTATTATTTAGGAATAAATAACAAGTACAATTGTTGGGAAAAATGGTGCTACTATATTTCCTCAATAATGTTGAAACGTGATATCGATATAATCATCTATATCTTCAATCTATAAATTGTTGGAGCACTGTTAATACCGCGTGTATTACCTGAGCGTTATGTGAAATCGCAGAAACCGAAGGCAGTGGGCACTTTTGGAATTGATCACGATATTATTTTTGAGGATACTTTGAATCGTCCGACTTTCAATTGTAATTTTTATTTTCTACTTTGAATCCAATAGAAAAAATACAACTCATTTTCGATATTTATTGTTGTATCTAGGAAAAATTGGAAAAATAAAATAAAATTCGTCACCCACTTTTTTTAAATTTATAGCTGCCGTTACAACAAAAAATATGTTATCAAATAAATTCGATTTCGATGATATAGCTTTAATATATATTTACCAATACTTATGTTTGTAATGTAAAAATTTTATAAACTGCAGATCAAATATCGAACAGATACAGAGTCTGTTAACAATTATTTCATTTATTAATTTTTTTTTCAAGGAAACATGCAAGGATTGAATAATACTAGGGATTTATAAATACATTTTTTTATTAACAAAGTTTCCAAAAATCACAAAAAATTCCTAGATCATCGGGCTTTTTATTATTATTTTATTGTTCAAAGCTGGCTGAAAAAATTGATGAATCATATAGGTTATCCTTTTCAATTGAATATTTCTATATCAAAAAATCTAGAGAGTGTGATAAAAAACTATATAAAATATTTAGCCAATCTTGTAGCTTATAATTAATCAATCATACCATAAAAATATAAGGTGGTCGATGATATAAAAAAAATTTAATTTAATTATCAGTTCATCGCAGATCCATCATTTGATGAACAGACACGATTATAGTTTTGTAAGTAAGTATTGATGATTGAAGAGACATATCTATATTATCAAATTTATAAGCAGCACTTTCACACAATATATTAAGTATTTTTGTAGTTGCGTGGTATTGTAAAGCTAAAAATAACACATTATTTTTGACTACAAAGCATGTATTTGGTTTATATGTATGTACTGTGCAATAAACCAAAACTTTTTTACAATACTGTAGGGAAACAAACACCTTAAAATTTAAATTTGGTCAGTAGAATCGAATATTTTGTTAGTATATGGAGGTTTTTTTAACGTTGATATCAGATTTGTAACCTTCACATCAATCACATGATTTAAGGCGATTTTTTTTTTATATTTTGATTGATTGAATGTAAAAACAAAGTAACATCAACATATCCAAAAAGAAAAAAATGTAACATTTAATAGGTACTACATAATATAGTCTAGTCGACAAGTTTAAATTGGTGAAATATAGAAATACAAATGGTCGTAAAATAACTCTTTGGATTCGAAATGATGTCTTGGAAAATGTGTTAGAAGCGTTTTTCAGCACAAATAAAATTGAGAAAGTTATAAAAATTAAAAATTAAAAAAAAATTCTGTTTCGGTTCTCGCCAATATTTCATAAAATATTAATATTTAAGAATCTTATTTAAAATTTCTTAAATATTAAAATTTTATGAAATGTTTACAAAAATCGAAACGGTTTTTTTTTTCATCTTTAATTGATAACAACTTTTGCAATTTTTGTAAGAGGAAGAAATTTGCAATTAAAAACTCACACTCCCCAAAGTCTATCTACACTATTTATAATATTTAATTTAACGCAGAAAATAGGTCTTTTTGGGTCATTTTTAGATTGTTGTTTTTACGACCATTATTTATTTATTTCATTCAATTTGAACTTGCTGCCTAGACTAATATGCCATGCCTTTAGTGGTATTTAATTGAAATAACTATTATAGTTTTTCTCAACCCATACATTGGAAAAAGTTTCTAGTCAAATATCATCACTATAAAAAATTTAAAAAAAAAATACTGATTAGTCGTTTTCTGTTTTCTGGATTGAATTCATAAATGGGTAACTTTGTAACTGGGTGAGTTAAATTCATAAATGGGTGAGTTGAATTCATAATGGGGCAATTTGGTCTTAGGTCCGTTGGACCGATCTTGTAAATCGTTAGAGATAACACAAAAATTTAAATGTAAAAAATCGTTTATATAAAAAAAAAGAACTTTTGTTTGAAACATTTTTTTGTACACATCTTTGTTTTCGAAGCAAGTTAGAGTAAAACTTTGGTGTTCGTTATCCTAAATATGTTTGTTTTTTAATCTTACAAATAATGCTGATATTCAACATTGTCCATACAGGGTATTTCAACAATTAACTCAGCCAATTGTTTATTTTCAATTATAACCAGAAAACTTCTAATATTTTTTTCGTGCGGATTTACCCGAATAAAATTGCGAATAAATCATTCGCCATTTGAATAGTGCTCGAATTATTGTTTATTCGAATACTTATTCAAATAAAAAATTATTCGAATAGTGTCCATCTCTGACCCTAGCTATTAAAACAATGTGTGAACAACTTTAGAAACATTCACTGTAGACGTTCATCAGTTTTCATATTTACTTAACAAAGTTGGTTGGACGTATACGTTCCTTCATCTTATTACCAAGCAATTTACGACGATATGTACAAAATTTTTAAATAACAATTTTCAGATATATATTACGGTATCGAATATTATTTGATCAATATAATCAGATTTTATTACGATATCGAATTTTATTTAATCAATATAATCATGATATGATTTTATTTGCATGAATCGTTTTTAAATTATGATAATCGCGAAAAATTTACTTAATCCTAACAAATAATATGAGTTAAACTAGCCACCAAATTTGGTTATGTAATCGCCAATAACTCGGAAAATGTTGACTTTTCGAAACATGCTTGAATGACTTTCTTGCTTAGAATTCATCCTTCTATTCCTGTTGTCATTTTCAACATAAATTTTTCCACCCCAAGAAGGGGTGGCTCCGGCACCCTGAGCAAGATCACACATTTTTTTTACCTCCGTTATGTCAGCTTTTAACAATGCAGTCGAACAGTTTTTATAAAGATTCATTGACTAGGTCTGGATTCCGAGGTATAAATCTTTGGCTCTCCACTATCCTGGAATATGACACAGTTAGATATGATTATGCAATATCCTATGACCAAGAAATTTTCCGACTATGATTTTCCACACTCTGACCGAACCAAAAAATTTTCAAAATTAAAACATCAGGTTAAAAGTGGTGGTTTTGAACATCTTTATAGAAATTATTGAAAACTGTTTATTTTAAATTCGATATTAGTTCCAAAATACAAATGTTCGAAAAAACGATTATGGTATATTAACAAACTGTGAGATAATTACGTTAAATCACATGTATCTCTTCAAGTGAACTTTTCGTGAACTCTTCAAGTGAAGAAGAACTTTTTAGTTACATCTAGCCCGAAAATATACACTTATGCACTGTACTGGGCATACGAGCAGACGGACAACCAGAAATGGATCAATTAGGTGATTTTATGAGCAGCTATAACAAAATTTTGTTCGTAGCATCAATAGTCTTAAGCGTTACAAACATGGGACTAAACTTTATTTATTTCATATATACATGGTATAAAAAGGACGGAGCAGATGGATAGGTACTGCAAATTTGGCATTTTTATAGTACTATTCAAATTATATGCAAGTGTTTCCCATTTTAATATATCAACTGAACACTTTTTTCGCCGTTTTTCGAATGAAAATACTTTGTAATAATTTTTTTTAAATTTAATCTGAAATTTTTGAATTTTTGATTTTGGTTGGTTTTGAGAGATTTTGGGCGAAACGACAGATTCGAGTTCCTGAAGGTCAAAATCATTCACTTTTAAAGTTTATATACGGTCTTTGGAGCAGTCAATTTCAGTATGATTTTTGACCAGCCTAAGGATTCTGTGAAATTAACTTGAAATCAACCAACGAATATTTGATTTTAATTTCCAAGATTTAAAAGTAATGACGTGAAAATTATACCTAATATTAATCTTGTTCTACCGTTTAACGCACATGTCGTAAAAACGAGTTTTCCGTTATTAAATTCCTGAAAGGAAGTCTTTTCTGCTTATCCATCATTGTTTTTACCCTTCTGAGCAACGTAAAGGAGTGGTAACGTGTATATCAGATTTAACGTCAATCGATTTGTCTTTACCTTGCGAGTGCTACTGAAGTTATGACAGTAATGAAAATTCAATCTGGCGACCGACATACACCATATTGTGAAAATGTGTATTCCTATATGCGTGGGCAGATTTTGATAATTCTGACGCCGATCGATTTGTCTTAACTTAGAGAGTGCTAATTAGGAGAGTGAAGATATGACAGTAATTTAAATTCAATATAGCGTCTCGTGGTCGAAAGTGAAAAGAATGTGTATGTGATCCCATGTGGCGCAATAGAGAATGCATGAAGTTATGGCAATAATGAAAATTCAATATGGCGACCACCTCATATAACGCCTCATTGAATTATGTCAACTATGTCAAGTGAGGTATTATTGAATAGCTATTAAATAGACAAATTGATTCACGTAATAATCATTAAAATCAGTTCATACGTTTGGTCTCAAAGGACCAAACATACATACATAGGCTGAAAATGAAAGTCGAGAAACTATGGTAAGTGGGGTATCGTTGAATAGGTTGGGTTAGGATTGGAATGATCCTAACTCAAATGAGTAAAATAATAAAAATTATTTAAAAAATTAAAAAATCCGACTTAAATATAAACTGAAATGAAAAAAAAAACAAGTTTAGCATTTTACATAACGACTTTAAAAGTCGGGGCCCAGTAAAATCTTCACCGGCTCAAATCCTGTTTTTTTCTTTTTAGTTTATATTCAACTCAGTCGGGTTTTTTGATTTTTTAAATATGTTTTTTTATTTGAATGTATACTCGACTACTGGCTATATCCATTATGGACCATATAATATTTTGAAACATTAAAATTTGTCATTTAAGTTTGTGCATAAATGCATTCGATAATTTTATTATTAATATTCACAAATAATGTAATATAGTATGTACATAAATTCCTCTTGTAGGAGCTACGTAAACTGATTGAATTATCTCGTAAGAATAACAAGATTATCAAAAATAATATTGTTACGTTTAATATTTACGGGTATACATTTTTTCATTTAAGATCAGAAGTTCTCAACAATTTCTAAAAAGATGTTCAAAACCACAAATTATTCTCTTAACAAGTTTTTGTCTGAACATATATTCATTCAATTTGGAAATATAAACCTGGTGTATCGATAATCGCAATGCTATACTAAACAAGTGAAAACAAACAATTGACTGAGTTAATTCTTGAAATACCATGTGTAGACAGTGTTTAATTACACTGTCACATTACACATACATGATATTCCCATATAATACATGCTATACAGAATGTTCGATCTACATCTAGGCATATAAATATCACGTGTATGACAGAGTACATGCGATAAGCAATGCATCTAAATAAGAGGTATTATAGGTGTTATATGAAATTGTAAAAGTGACTGTATCGTTGCTTATCTGTTGTAGTTCATCTATTCAACTAAGAAACACTCTTCAAGCGTCTTACAACTATCTCAACGCATATTGAAGCTTCAACACATGTATATAATACCTCTCACTTACATGCATTGCTTAACGCATGTATTCTGTCATACTCGTGATATTTATATGCCTAGATGTAAATCGAACCTTCTGTATAATTTGCGCCCTCACGGCTAACAGTGATGTTTACGAAAAAATGTTTCAAAAAAAAGTTGTTTATTTTTTTACATTTAACCTTTTGTTCTATCTCTAATGGTTTACAAGATGAGCCCTACGGAACCAAGACCCAATTGACCTTTGTTGTTCATTTACGAATATGGCCTCACTTTATACGTCCTGATCACGCTATAAAAAGTTCAGCTTGATATCTTCGTTCTTGAGTTATCGTGTTCACAGACGGACAGGCGGACAAACAGACAGACAAACAAGCAAAAATGAACTAATTATCTGATTTTATGAACAAATATAAGTGATAGAGTAAATTTTTTAATTTTTCGTTACAAAATAAATAATTTTTGTTTAAAACATTTTTTTGTAAGCTAAACTAAATAACCCTCATTGATTTAACCGTCGTTCAGTTTACGTGAACTAAAAAAAAACAGTTTTCGTTAAGTGAGATAGGAAGTTTTTGCTTAACCCCAATATAGTTAGAAAGCTATTAACTTATTTCCCTTAAAGAGGAAATTCGATCAAATATTATACATGTATAACAACAAGTCATATAACTTGGTTTGATATATTAATATAATGCATAATATATGATATTATGCACAAAAAAAGCATAAATTTTAATTTACGTCACTTATGCATGCCATGAATGAAATGCATTGTGCATTTTTACATTAGTACAATTCAAATAAATAAAGAGTTTTCCATTAAGAGTGTTCGAATTTAAAAAACAACTTAGTGTATGTGAGATGCCATTAAAATATTCAATCCAAGGGCCAATCTTCGAACTTGACTTGAATTGTTTCTTTTTGTGGGGATGTTTATACAATTTTGTATACTATATGGAGCAGTTTTTAAGGCTCCATCCCCTTTTATATCATGTATATTTGAAATATATCAAGGTATACTAAGCTTATTCTCAAGTTTGTAACGCTTAAAAATATTGATGCTACGAACAAGATTTTTGCACAGATGTTCATAAAATCACCTAAAAAGTCCATTTCCGGTGACCATTTATTCATCTGTCTGTCCGTGTATCCGTCTGAGATCACGATAACTCAAAGACAAAAAAAAAATATCAAACTGAAATTTTTATAGCGTGCTTAGTACTTAAAAAATGAGATCGAGTTCGTAAATGAGCAAAATAGGTAAATCAGGTTTTCGGTCCGTAGGACCTATCTTGTAAACCGTTAGAGTTAGAACAAAATTTGAAATGTAATAAAAGTTTCTTTTAAAAAGTTAAAAACTTTTGTTTGAAACAGTTTTTCGTAAATATCACTGTTTACCCGTGAGGGTGCAAATTAAGTGCGTTAAATTTATACGCTATGTATATTATGTATGTGTTTGTTTGTAATAGCATATACTATATCCACTGAAAAATTGAGAAGAAATATAACCTTATTACTTTGTGTGTAAGAGTGGCTATCTTTCTTTACTTACATGATGTAAAAAAACAAACGATTGCGTAATCAACATTATTTAAAGGATGGCATCGATGATATCCATCCACATTTTTGCGGTCTAATCGTCTAATATGCTTGTCTTGCCAAGGAAGCTGCAGCAAATCTCTCATTTAGCTGATATCATATTTGACGAAAAATATCATGAAATACCCGTTCAAATGAAAGCATTTTTACGATATTCGAAAAACAACTTGGGTAATTGAATTTTAAATTTCGGACACTGTTAATGGAAAAACCTATATTATTAGAGTTCCGTACACTTTTTTTTTTTAATTCAGTTTTAGAGGATTTAACAACATTGAATATATTTATTCGATATCTTGCATACAATTTTTGCATCTCGTCCATGCTCTTAAAACTAGAGGTGTCGTGGGACACGCGGTTGGAACTATGTTCCTATCGTATCTTCGTTTATTATAAATGTAGCGTTTCCTTTTTCGCTATAAAAAAAAACACAATTCCAAAAAAATGAAAAATATACAACAAGATAAAACTAAAATAACTGTATGAGTAATTATTTATAAATATTAGTTTTGTGGGACGCTTTTGCAGGTTTAGTGTAATTAGTTTCTTGTAAATGGTTTTTTTTCTCTCTCACTTTTTCTCATACTGTTTGCGTTTCTGTACATTCGTAATTTTAGGTTTAATATTTTTTTCATTTTTTCTCTCAATATACTGACAAATATGGCCGATTCTTAATATTTGGCCTAGCATTAGAGATGGTTAAAGATAATGAAACAAATTATAAGAAAAAGTTGCTTAGAATATTTTCTTATACCCACATATCGATTTTCATGACAAAATTCGCATTTTAAATTTTTTATTGAAATATTTGAATACATAATAACATTATTAAATTATCAATTTGTCCAGTTTTTACATTCTATAGCACACTATTCATAACATTAAAAAATAAACTTTTATAACTAGTGGGCTATGTAATGTAAAAACTGGACAAATTGATCATTTAATAGTGGTATATATTAAAATATTTCAATAAATTTGTAATAATTTAGAGTAAAGATTAAAATAATGAACAAATTAAAAATGTGAAATTTGTCATGAAAATGAGTGTATGGATACAAAAAAAAATATTCTATAAGTATTTTAAAAAATATGCCAATCTCTTGTATGACTTAGCAAAATTTCAAATCGATATTCCTATAGATAACGAAAATATTAGGGTGTCTTCACTGTATAAGGTTCTTGTAATTTTCTACATCACCCATGTTGAAAATACAAAAATAATTTTTACATTTTATATTAAAATAGAAAATTGTAAACATGTACATACATGAAGCCATTTGTACATGCAATTATTCAATCTGATTTGATGTTGTATTCATAATAACCTCAATTATGTAATAAAAATAACCTCAATTATATAATGAAAAAAATTTTTCACAATTTGAATTTACTAAATATACCTACGTAACGTGCCTATATAATAAAGAATTATTATTTTGATATTTAAACATTTCTACTCAGGATCGGATTCCATCATCAATAAAACTTATGCCAAACCAGCATTGATATATACCCACGAAAGAACAGATGAGGAGGATTACGTAAATTATTGTGCTAATTGATGAAAAACATTTCTACGAAAGTCACCTAACTTCCGTAGAAATCAAACCCAAAACAAGTTAGGAGAGATTTTTGAATTCGAACATAATGTAAGTTAAGTTATTTTTCTACCTGTTTTCATTATGGACACACTACGGGCGATTTGAATTAGAACGAACCTGGATGTCTTCGAAATTTTTGTGATAATAAGGAGTATCGGTAAACGCGCCAAAAATCATAGCGTAAAATCAAGAAGCATTGCATATGCAACGTATTATGGGACTCCAGACCATATTGTCCATTTGAACTTACTATTTACTAATGTAAGTGGCGCCCAAGTTTTTATACCATACAGTATTGTAAATAATGTCATAGGTCAAGTTAGATCTTACGGCAATAGAGTATTATAACGTTTTTAGTATCTCTCCCTATACCATATCAGCATTGTAATAAACGCAATACATTTCTTACCGTGCATGCACGGTCGATTGATGAATGCATATAAAAGAAATCGACCTCAAAGCATTAAACGAGAGTTCAATGAAAAAATAGAGTTTCTGGTTATTTTGCAAAGAACAACTATCAAAGTTAAAGTGCATCTCTTACGAGCTACGAGAGCGAATTCAAAAAATTTTTAGAATAGAATGTTGAAAATATATCCTATCAATCCGCCTCCGTTTACTAATAAGAGACTTTAAGGTTTCATATTCTGTCGACCTATTTTGGATTTTAAAGGGGCTAGTAAAGGTGCCCTAAGCCATTGGATATGTAATCATTTTCCATTATTAACTAAAAATGTCAAGCCACGTTGTAAATAGTTTCTTGTTAACCACAAAATTTTAAAGAATATTTTTATAGAAATCGAAAATATCTCAATATGAAATTAGTCATCAACTTTGATTACGATAAATATTTCTATTTGACTAAGGATAACCTATAGAATATGTCAGTATGTTTCTCCGTAAAATCTAAAAGTATCTGTAAATATCCAATTTCCCAAAAAATTTATCTTCTCCAATAATGGAATAGCCAAGCCAAAAAAATTCGTTGAATTTACTAAAGCTGATCTAATGAAGTTTGGTTATAGTAATTGTTGTTTACACACACATACTGCGGTCAGTCAGTCTTTATTTATGTACCTTATTTATGTTTTTAGGGCTGACTAACCAGCCCTGTTCAAACGTTTAACTGACTGACAATCATAACTGTTATTTATATGCAATATACAATCTGTATAACAATTTTTAGCTTTAGTAAATTCATTTTAGTATCCCGTAAAACTTAACCGTTTCGATAGCATATATCTAACCCATGGTCTACTTTCGCTTGACTGACCGCTGTATGAGTGTCCGGCCTGGCTCTTAATTCACAATATTGTTCTTTTAATTTTCTAGAATGTTGTGGGAATTTTATTATTTTACAAGTATTAACCGGGATATTTCATATTTTCTTCTGTATGCCATACTGTTGCGGCTTGTATTCAAAATCTATTATTTATCCTTTCATATTTCAAGTCCAAAGAGTTAAAAAAAAAACTAAAATGATTTCTTTAAATTATCAACCTTTAAAATAGATTTCCATAAATTCTAATTCCAAAAATATGATTAACAAATTATCGTTTCGCTGAAAACGATTAATTTTTCATCTACGTCTGGTATTGAACAGTTTTTTTTCATAATCCCATCCTGTTCCTCATCTCTGGTTTTCCATTCACAACTTTTTTTCAGAATAATAACGTTTACAACGAATATCAAAAACTAGCAGTCAATTTTCAACAATTTAATTTAAATTTAACGTTTTAATTTTTATTTTTATTGGGAATTTAGTCAAGTTTATTTCTGTAAACGGTCTTAGCATTACAGAAGCTTACAATACGTTGTTATAATAGGTGAAAAAATATTTTCACGTGTTACGCAAGTATACATATTATTTAATGTTTCTAACGTAATTTTCACCCTCACGGGTAAACAGTGATGTTTACGAAAAAATGTTTCAAACAAAAGTTGTTTATTTTTTTACAAGGAATACTTTTTACATTTAAACTTCTGTATCTCTAACGGTTTCCAAGATGGGTCCTACGAATCCAATACCCAATTGACCCTTGCTGCTCATTTACAAACTTTAACTTACTCTTTACGTCCTAAGCGCCTAAAATAAACCATACATATAGATAGACCGTTTTAAAAAAGACCTTTTAGCGGTTAAAATAAGCCCAAGCAGAATATGAAATCGAAAAAAACATCAAGAGAGTTGGTCGTTGAAAAATGAGCAAATTTAACGGAAAATTTGAAAAATCTCAAAAAAAAATTGTTTTTTTGTTTCATAAAAATTCATGCTTGTTCTGCGGTAAAAAACAAGCACTTTCACCAAGGTTCATGAAAAATAAATTTGTTTTTCCTGAGAAAAAATAAATAAATACGAAAAAAAAGCGTTTTTTTCGTTTTTGCGTTTTTCCCATGGAATTTGAGGTAATGTTGAAAAAAGCCTCGTACACAAGTTTTCCAATTTATTATTAAGAACTTTTTTGTTGAACATTTTCCGCAAAGTGGACTTTTTTGCTCTAAACCAGAAAAAAAAAATTCAATAACTACAATGCACCTCCATTTCATAATTTCATGTAAGGGAAGTACAAGCAATTTTGTTATAACTTCAAGAAAGTAAACGAAAAAAATAATATAATTTTGCGATGCCTGCCTTTGTTTTCGAAATATTGAAAGCTGAATAATTAAACAAAATTTTCAATCTTCGATATTTTCAAAATTATGCCAAATTCTTACTTTTCGTCTTACATCAAGTTATAAACACAATTTACCATCCAATAAATGAGCAATATTACCAAAATTTATCGTATAAATTACCTTTTTTATCAGGCATGGGCAAAGGTGACTTACAGAAGTCCCTCGGACTCCCAACTTAACATACGAATAAGACAGTGACAACCTAAAATACTAGTAAGAGAGAGAAACAACTCATTACTATGAGAGAAACTAAGAAAGGTATAAGAGTCGTATATCCATCTCGTTTCCTCCTCTATGAGCAATGCGGACTTGGATAAAGAGACACACAATAAAGTTTATGACATACAATAAAGTTATAACAATGGTGACTTCGACTTAAATAACTCGCCCATGCGCTTTATATGACATCAACCTTTTATTTACACTTTTATAAAATTATTTAAATACATTCTAATACATTACAACCTTGTAAGGGTTAGATTCAATTTTTTTTTTTACAAATTATTTTAAGTATTTTATTTTTTATTTATTGAAAATTTTATAATAGATTTTGAACGATTAACATATAATTTCGGTCTTTTATAAACGATTATTTTCGTAAAAACATCTAATTTAACTTGTTAGTAACAACTCATTATTTTTTAAAGACATTTTTCCATAATTTTAAAATGATTTAAACGTTTTCATATTTTATATACCATGTATATGAAATATATCAAGGTATACTAAGTTTAGTCCCAAGTTTGTAAGGCTTAAAAATATTGATGCTACTAACAAAATTATGGTATAGGTGTTCATAAAGTCACTTAATTAGTCCATTTCCGGTTTTCTGTCTGTTTGTCTGTCGTCTGTCCGTCTGTCATCACGATAACTAAGAAACGAAAAAAGATATCAAGTTGAAATTATTACAGTGTGCTCAGAACGTAAAAAGTGAGGTTGATTTCGTAAATGAGCAACAAAGCAACATAGGTCAATTGGGTCTTGGGCCCGTAGAACGCATCTTGTAAACTATTAGAGATAAAACGAATGTTTAAATGTAAAAGATATTCCTTATAAACAACTTTTGTTTTAAGCATTTTTTTTGTTAACATGACTGTTTACCCACGAGGGCGCAAATTAGATGGAAATTTTATAGTATGTATTAATATGGGAATATCAGTTATGAATATGTGGCTATCTAAAAGTGGATATCTTTCTTTACTTAGGTGTCGTCAAAAAACAAACGATTGCGTCATCAACACTGCCTATACATGGTATTTCAATAATTAACTCAGTCAATTGTTATTTTGTCTTGTTTTATTTTATTTTATGAAATATATTTTGTATACCATGAGTTGGAGTCCTATTAGTAACTGAAATACTTTGAGTAATCTTTGAAAGGAATCTTTTAACATACAATCGTCCAAACGTTTGAATATTTCAATGGAAAAATACTTGAGCAATCAAATATCTTTGTCGAAACAAAAAACAATCGAATACAAATTCATTTACAACCATTAAATTTGATAGAATACATTATTGGAATGATAAACAAAAATTCGAATACAATATGGTGAAGTATTCTCACATAAAATCATCCATCCGCATTCCATGAACGATCGTTGATATTTTTAAATTCATAACCAACAACATATTCCGAAAATAATCGATTGTATAGCATGATTTCAAATTAAAAGTATTTCAAAAACAAAACAGTGATTCGATAGTCAGCTGCACTTTAAATGTACCATTTTACTTTTTTTCAAACACCTATCTAAAGAAACCTGTTAAGGTAGTACCTACACGAAAGTGATATTCCAAGAATTTCTCAAAACTCAGAATATAAAATATTTAATTCATAATACACTTGCTGTTAAAATTTGAAGATGATTTACCATGCCATACATGAGATATTAGCAAATAAAAGTGACGCAATTTGTACGTGTACATGGGAGAAGTGTATAAAAATACACAAATTTACAAATATTATATTTATTTACCAATGAATGACGTCCACCATCTCTATGAAAAACTAATATAATGTAGAATACTATATTTAGAAAATATATAAATAAAAATAAAAATTATTTACCATATAGTTTCGATAAAAAACTTAAATAAATAACTCGTTTTAGCGATGATTTTTGTGGAAAAGATATGAAGACTAATGTTAAAGGCATATGTCATAGTGTGTGTGTTTATATGTATACTAGAATCAGTAGTGAGGAACTACAGTCTTTTGAAAATAATATATGGTATATGTATAATAGTCATAGCACAGTTAATGCACTGAATGATAGTATTAGTCCAAAACTTTTTGACTGGACGGTCGCGGAGGAACTACCTTAATGCTTTTATATTTCTGAAAACCTATTTTATAAAAAACAGTTTTGAAAGAAAATTGGATTTCTTAATTTTTGATTATTTTGCGGGTTACTGGTAGAATTTTAGTTGACATTCTGTGCTTAAATTAAAAAAATAGCATTGAAAGTTATTTATGATTTAATCTTTAAATAAATATAAAAGATATTTTAAGTTTAAGTTGGTAGCAAAATGTTTGTTTTGATAACCAAGTTTTTACACTTGTCTAAATACGTACTAGTAATTTTGTAAATTGAATTTTAATTATTATTTTTTATTTAATTAATAGACCCCAAGCCTACGCTGAAATGATCCACCAGGAATCATGTTGAAAAAGAGGCTCCTATATGTAACAGTAACTTTCAGCACCATGGCGTTAGCTTTGCGCGGTACAGGTGAGTACTGGCGAGAATATGAATGTCACACCCCTTGGTGTCTCGTCCCTGCATCAGCAAATATGTACGGCGTTGGTTGGTACCAACTCTACATAGTTATTCGAAGCGAATTATATAAATTCCATCAAGTCCATTTCCAAAACCCTACGTGTTTATTTCTGTACAGGATTTATGTAATTCGCTTCGAATATTTATGAAAAGTTAGTATCCAGCAACGCCTTATATACTTGCTAGTGCAAGGGTGAGATCCTAAGGGGTGTGGACATCCATATTTTTGCCTGTACTCAATTGTATCGCGTAAAACTGACGCCATTGTGCTTAAACTGACTTTACATAAAGGAGCATCTTTTTCAACATGTTTCCTTGTGGGTAATTTCATCCGAAAAATTTTCTGGACTTCGGCCTGGCTGGAGCCTTTGGCAGTGGAGCTGGGTGCGCTCGCTTATAGCTCTAACAAATACCTTCACAATACCTGAATTATAATAAATAGTACCTCAATAATATTCAAATATCTGTTCACAATTCTAGATAAATATGGTGGGGGCGAGAGATATACATTTGAATAGTAAGATTAATGTTAAGGCAGGTCCACACTCTACATTTTGCATAACGTTTCAGATAAAACATAACACGTCGCAGATAAAACGTTTCGTGTAGATTGGAAAATTGCGCAGTTTTGAATCCGATCCGAAGACGGTACAGTTGCAGCGATAACTGAGCAAAAGCTAGAAGCTATGCTCCATCAAAAATGATGGAACCTTTGAGTTTTGTCAATTTGTTGCCATAACTGTGAATAATGTTTATACAAACTTAATATTCTTCACATTATTTATATTTACCAATATACATGTACATATTTTATTAAATAAATACCTGTAATAATGATTTTAATTCCATTGTCATATACAAATTCATATCGCGTGAAAAGTATTTAATAATGGAGGTTGGTGGAATTACGCTCCATCGAAGAAAATGGTCCTTTCATGTCTTGATATTGTCATTCTCAATGTCCATTCTCAAGTAGTTCCGCCAATCATTAGGGGTTCATCACGCAATTCACGCAATCACAATCTCTAGATTTTTTTATATAGAAATATCCAATTGAAAAGGATAACCTAAATGATTCATCATTTCTTCAGACTTTGAACGATAAAATAATAGTAAACAGTTAGATGCCCTAGGAATTTTTTGTGATTTTGTATTTTTGTTGTATTGAAATGTATTTAAGTATAAAGTTTTATTGAAATCCTTAGTATTTATTACTCAATCCTTGCATATCTCCTTAAGTTAACAAAAAAATAAATCATAAATCAAAGAAATAATGTGAAAATTTTTTTTGTTTAGTCACCATATTGCTGTTTTTGTATTAATAAAAGACATTTATTATATTAATAAATAAAAAAACTGCTTAGTAAGTTTTACATAGTTCTTTAAATCGGTAAGACTTTTTCAGATTGTTTCAGCATTTTTCAGGTTTCTTAGACTTACTCATTCTTCTAGAATAGTTTTTCAGCACACTGCAAGACTAAATTAGACTATTGCCAGAAAATATTTCCACTAGGGTTTCACCAATTTGAACTTGTTGACTAGACCATCTTACAAACACTGAATATTTCATAAAATTTACTCTTGATCCTTATAAATTTCATCGTGGTCTAAAGAACACCCTATGTATAAACCGTATATATAAAATATAATATATTTATTGTACATCTAGATATTTTTATAAAATGAATTATTTTCATGTTCCTGTATTCTCGAAAATTCTATAGCAAATGAATGTTCGTTCGTATATGAATCAAGATGCCATAAATAAAATGTGTAACATTCTCTTTTTAACAGAGAAAACCCGTTACAAGGAATACAGCTCTGCTATACAGATTTCCGACAGTAATAAATCTTTGTTCATACTCGAAGAACATGTTATTAGTCGCAGAAACAAAACACCAAAAACGATCAAAGCTCGAAAAATTTAAATAGTTAGTCGGATTTGAATGTACTTTTCGGCATTCGATACGTTAGAGCGTTAAGAAATTTTGTTACCGAAATTGTTGTATAAGAAATTAAAAATATATAATTTGCATTAATAATATGCATTTTAAATTAACCGTAAATATATGAAACTCACAATTCGGTTAATAGTGATGAAAATGATTCCAAACTTGTTACCCGGCAGTTTTTGGGATCGCTAAACACGAATATCGTGTCAGAATTATTCTCCTAGGTACCTGGTGCCCAGGGTAAACGGTATCTCCGTCGTCTCCTGGAGAAATTCGTTATATAATTTGTCCAAACTCATTACTCGGGAGTTTTTGGGGTCGCTGAGCACGAATATCGCGACAGAATCGGATACTAGGTACATGGTGCCGAGTTACCCAGGGTAATGATTTTGGAATCATTTTTATCACTGTTAACCGAATTGTGAATTTAGAATATTTACGGTCAATTTAAAATGCAATTATAAAAGGCATATTATTTATGCAAATTGCATATTTTTAATTTCTTATAAATAAATTTAGGTCACAAAATTCCCTGACGCCCTAGCGAAAATACCAAAAATTGCATTCAAATCCGACTTACTGTTGAAATTTTTCGAGCTTCGTTGCATCGTTTCTGCGACTACCATTAGTATAATGTATATGTGTGTATTGCAAATGCGTGTGTTAGTGCGTTCCTCCGGAAAACTATCAACAAATGAGCATTTTTGTTTAAAGACAGACTCTATAAATACTAAGATCGCATAAGTTACAATTTACTTCAACATGTCGTACTGGCTATGACCTTTGCGGGTCCGGCCAATGAGTTTCTGATTCAGAAAATTGTTGTATTCAAATTTACGATTATTATTTCTAATGTTAAGTTCTTGGACATTGAAATCCTAAATATCTCTGTTTATTATTCGACATACAGAAGATCTTCGCAGAAACAAAATACACATTCAGAGGATTTTGCAGTGACATTTTTTTATGATACATTTTTTTAACAGAAATTGAGTCAGTATGAAAGTAAAATTGTCCTTACCGTGTTGCCACAGTAAAGACACACTACTAATGTAATTATGTATTAATGTAATTTTATGGATAGACATATAAGTCTATGACTTGTATACATGGTTTAATTTGAAAATTTAATACTATTTTCTAACAAATTTAAATAAGTTATTATGTTATGTTATTTATGCAATCTCGTCTCTTATTTTCACAATTTCTAACAAGTTTAATCAATTGTTATTAATTGTTTATCTAGAGCACTGGCCTCGGATTGATTGTCCCTACCATGCATATATATAATATATATCAAGGTATACTAAGTTTAATCCCATGTTTGTAATGCTTACAAATATTGATGCTGTGAACAAAATTTGTATAGGTGTTCATGAAATCGCCTAATTAGTCCATTTTTGGTTGGAAATTTTTGTTCCATATCAAACTGAAATTTTAATAGCGTGTGGTTAAGAAATAAAAAATGAGGTTGAGTTTGTAAATGAGCAATATAGATCAATTGGGTCTTGGGTTCGTAGGATCCATCAGTTGAACCGTTAGAGATAAACCCTTAGAGAACAAAAGTAAAAAATGTAAAGGCGAAAATTCTATAGTATGTATTATATGGAAATGTCATTTATGGGTGTGTGACATGTATGTATGTATGTGTGGTTATGAATGAGTGACTATCTTTCTTTGCTCACATGACATAAACAAACAAACGATAGCGTCATCAACACTATCTATACATGATATTTCAGCAATTAACTCAGTCAATGGTTTGTCTTCACTTATTTTTCAATAATTTTAATTGGACGTTTAATATACCATTTACATGTAAACAATTGAATAATAATCATAACACCCCCCTTTTGGGCCCAAGTTATTTATTAGGAGCGCTGGCATCGGTTTGATTGTCCCTACCATGACGAATCTAAAGAATTAAGATAATTAAAATTTCAACTTCATACTATTTAAAATAAATCCAATTTATTAAAACTTATAGGCAATATTATTACCTTAGTGGACACTCTTTATATTTGGAATGTTTATTTTGGAAAAATTTATTCATTTTACATTCGATAATTAAAATTCAATACTTAAACAACGTAAATATTTCTTACAATCCTTATTTAACAACAGTACCAGTAATTAATCGTAAAAGATAATAGGATATTATTTAAATAAAATATTAAAATTGGCATATTAAATGTTTCAAATTTCGAGGCTTTGCACTACAGATTCTTTGATGTGTCGGACCAATTTTTCAATAAATACTTTTTTGTTTTTGTTTACTTTTAATCATGTATACGATAATTATTTACATCATGGTATCTCGATTATAATTGATGTTTTTAACATGATACATACAGGCGTAAACTAAATATTGACAAATATCTTGTCTAGTAATCTTAATTAAAGAGAATTGAAAAGTTTTTCAATTTTAAGACAGTCAGGTAATGTTCATAGCTTCAGAAATGCATTACTTTCAAAATCGATATTGCTCAATGTTAATAGACTGATTTTTAGCTATGAAAAAATAATTCAAAAAAAGAAAAATTAGGCACTATATACTATATACTCTGCTTATGTTCAAATGTGCTATATAAAAATCTAATGTGATCGATTGATTCCTCATTGAAATACACTGTTCGCAATAAATTTTAATTGGTAGGATTATTCTTTTATTCTTTTTGCGAAAAATTGCGCGCCGAAAATTTGGTGATATGTAAATACACAAACAACACATACTTACATATTGCATTAACACCACTTTACGTAACGGTACTATAAAACTTTTTCGATTTTCTTTTTCGGGATGACAATACAACCTTTTATCAGGCAGTAAAAAAAAATTAATCTGTATGTCTTTTTCTTGATAATCGTTTCAAACATTAAAGTTCTTTTTAGAAAACGTACCTAATAAACTGTCAGAATCGCCGTGTATGGTTACCCGCTAGCGTAAAAATACTGTTTGTTTTAGTGAATGACACATTTTTTTCATAAAGCTAACGAGATATTTATTTTCTATATTCTAAAATTAGTATCTTGGGTTTTCATTACTGACTTTTTACAAACAAGATACATATTGATACTTTTGGTGGCATATCGAATTTGATGGCTAGATTCCAGTAAAAAAAATTTCTACCACAAGCATAACAATACAATTTGGGCCTTTTCTACCCAGAAAATTTAAATTACAAATATGGGTTTGAAATCTCAAAAATGGATTACCGATTTAAAGAATTCTCAAATTAAAAATTGTCTGAAACTTTAATATTTTCACAACAGCTAGGAAAAACACGATCAAAAACTTTCATTTGTTTTTACAAGTTTACAAAATCTCGCATATCTAGAAAACGAAAAATCGCACAGAAATTAATGTTAATAAATAAAACAAGTGAAAACAAACAATTGACTGAGTTAATTGTTGAAATACTAGATAGAGACAGAGTTGATTACGCAATCGTTTGTTTTTTTACGTCATAACAGTAAAGAAAAATAGCCAAACATACATACATACATACACACTTAACTGATATTCTCATATAATACAAACTATATAATTTGCGCCTACTTTGCGCTCTCACGGCAAAACAATGATGTTTACGAAAAAATGTTTCGAACAAAAGTTGTTTATTTTTTATAATACATACATGTCACACACACATGACTGGTATTCCCATGTAATACATACATACAATATATGAACCTAATTTGCGCCTACACGGGTAAACAGTAATGTTTTTGAAAAACTGTTTTGATCAAAAGTCGTTTATTTTTTTATAAGAAACATTTCTTACATTTAAACTTTTGTTCTATCTCTAACGGTTTACAAAATGGGTCCTACGTACCCAAGACCCAATTAACCTACGTTGTTCATTTACGAACTCGACCTCACTTTTTATGTCCTGAGCACGCTTTAA
Source organism: Chrysoperla carnea (assembly GCF_905475395.1). NCBI lineage: Eukaryota > Metazoa > Arthropoda > Insecta > Neuroptera > Chrysopidae > Chrysoperla > Chrysoperla carnea. The sequence continues at coordinate 60,366,854 of NC_058341.1, read as the reverse complement.
AAATTTCACTTTGATATCTCTTTTCGTTTTTGAGTTATCATGTTGACAGACTGACGGACAGATGGATAGATGGACAGACGGACAGACAACCGGAAACGGACTAATTAGGTGATTTTATGAACACCTATACCAAAATTTTATTCGTAGCATCAATATATTTTTAAGCGTTGCTAACTTGGGATTAAACTTAGTATACCTTGCATATTTCATATACATGGTATAATAAACAAGTTAGTTATGATTGTTGAAACTCAAAAATGTGAAAACTAAAAACTGTGAAAGAAAACAGTATTTATTAACAACATTTTTATTTCACTTTTGATATTTCCTGTACTGTTAATAATAATTTTATTTCACCTACAAAATTTTCTGTATAGAACTGCGCAAAATTCAGTTCAATTTACTAAAAAACAAATTAAAATATTCAATTGACGAAGATAATTGTTCAAATATCCTATATAAACAGTGTCTAACATCAGTGTTTGTATTATTTTAAAAATTATGTAGTTTAAAAAAAGAAAAAAGATTTATGTATATAAAATGCCATTTTTTCCCTGATAATTTTGCTACGAATTTTATTTATTTAAAAAAAAAAAAATGACGGGTTGTACTCCGGGAGTACCGGCAGAAGTAAAAACTGGAATATTAACGTTGTGCATTTTTGATATTTTGGAATGGCCAGGGAATAATTTTGCACGAATTGCTTTAATTATCAGTATAAAAGTACTATCATTTATGTGGTAGAATACAATATTTATTTATTGCGCTATCGTACACAAACATGACAATTTCATGAACGAACATTTTTTACCCATTACAAAAAAAAGTGTATAACGCCGCTAAAGAAGCCTTCACTTAAAAAAAAAAACCAAAACCAAAAAAAAATTTATTTTTAATTTTTTTTTAAAGTGTTCCCAAGCGGTCACCCATCCAAGTGCTGACTGTACCCAATGCTGCTTAACTTCAGTGATCGGACGAAAGCCGGTGTACTGACTGTGACATAGTCTTACGCTTTTTCGATCAGGTCACGTGTCCTGACGCGAGTTTAACATTTTTTACCCATTACAAAAAAAGGATACAACGCCGCTAAAGAAGTTTTCACTTCAAAAATTGCCTCCTGAAAATTGACTTTTTTAACTTCTTAATATTATTGGAAGGAATTAGTGAGTAGTAGTAGGTATTGAAATTAAAATCAATAGATCTACTATTTGAAGCTACGTACAAATTTTCACTATCTCATATAACTTTCGAGAAGATGAAACAATCAGAAAATTTCTGAGCACGGCTGTACCAAAATTTTGTTTGAAGAATCAATATTTTTAAGCGGTACAAACTTGGGTCTAAGCTGAATATCTGATATATTTCATATATAGAGTATAAAAAAACAATTAGAAAAAAATAATGAAACATGAGAATTTAGCTTAGAGATAAAATGTTTAAAATATAAAATCAAAGTATACTAAAACTTTTCATTTTATAATCTATCAATACAAAACAACAATCTCCACTTAAAAATCTTCTAATATTGTTTATGGTACTTAAAGAAAAATTCATTTACTACATGTAACAGAAACTTTATTATAATCTATTTTTTCTATAATCTATTTAACTAAAATTCGAAGATTTCTATCTCACCGAAAAAATACAATAAAGTAGTATTACATTATACACTCACCAAATCTGACGTGTCAACATGGTACCTAATTAAAATGAAAACAGAGACTGTCAAAAAAGTCATTTCTATTAAAATCATAAAATCGAAAATTTTCGATATCCTTACGTAAAAAAAAGTTTAGCAGAGAAGGGATACTACCGTTTTTAACAACAGTTCTAAAAAAGACATTACAAAAAATGTAAACATTCTAAGGCTTGTGATTTTTTAGTTATGCAATGGTATAGGAAGTAACATCTTTATCCAGAATTTCAATTTAATTCCTTCATGTTTCGAAAAGTTATCAGCGAAAGTTAAAAAATGAGGTTACTGCCGTTTTTTAGAGATTTGGAGGTTATTTTGATATGTTCAGGGTTCGATAGCAGGCAAGGTCGATACAAAAATTCAGAACAAACAATTTCGTCTTTTTTATTCGCTTCAATCCGATCAATAGAAGCAGAGATATTCAAGAAAAGGTTACCAACGAAAAAAACGTATAGAGATAAATCGTCCCAAAACCGCGTGCATAGGGTCGTGCGGATCGTTCCGACACTGGAATACTCTTTTTCTCTGTTTTTTACAACGAAAGAAACTTATTTAAAAGAAATTAACCTTCTCTTAAAATTTTCCGAATTGATTATCAAAATTCGATAGATTTACCCCATTAAACGGTGGCATAATATACATCATCCCTTTGTTCATGAGCGGCACATATTCACCGCTCGACAAACTACAGTATAACTTAAATTTTTTCAAGTCCAGCTTTATTATTTTTATCGTACTTGGGCTGATATCTACCTAATTACCAGATTGTTATTAGGTACCAAATTATAAAATCATGATATGGTGAAAAGAAAGTGTACTTAATTTTTACTTGCCTCTACAATTAATGCTCAATGATACGCAGTAATTACGTCTTCTTAAAATATAAACTAACATTTGCGCCCTCTTCTTACTCGCTGTAAATTGTGTTATCAAACTCATCTATAAGTATGTCATTGTACAAAAGTTTTTATAAACTTTCTGATAAAAAGTTATTGACTCTATTCCGAAAATTGAAATGATTTCTTTATCATTTGACGATTTTATATATCCCATTTAATATTATCAAAAATCTGTTTTAAGCCCCGTTCATCCGCTAAAAAATATAAATCCCAGGTTGCAATCAAAGACATTTTTTGGGGATAAGTTCTGGATATTCCAATAGCGGTAAAACGATTTTCACCATTTTGAAGTGCAAAGAAATATAAATCCCAGGTTCAAATGAAAAGTAATTTCGGGAAAAAGGTCCCAGCACTCCAATAAGGGTCTCTAGCCAATACTAGTTCTAATTTTTTTCATGTCTTCTGTAAGTCCTATTAAAACATTGAGGGAATAGTAAAATTAGCAATAGTTATGGCGGACAGACATTTCAGTACGGGCTTCAAGCCCATATTGGTGCGCGATACCCACAATACTTCTGGTGCCACAAAAGTTGCAGAGTTGAAGGGTGGCATCATGTTCTGGAATGAAATTGGAACTATAGATCTCCCGGTTGCTTAAATAGTCATTTTAGATTTTTTCACGAATTTTTTATGAAATTTGATGTTTGTTTGTTTAGCCACGGATACAGGGTAGCCACGGGTTACGATAACTACAGAAGGGTAATTCCGCACAGGTCGAGCTAATTTATATACATTATGCTTAGTGGATAAAAATTATAAAATTAATTCTGAAAGAACTATATGGTTTCAAATAATGCAAAATGAGAATGGAAGTAATACTTCTGTGGAATCATTAGAAGTATTCTCATAGTGAAAATAAAATATATAGAGGGGATTGTAAAAAAGTAGCAAAATATCTAGAACTATTTGATGATACACTCATATTATTTTCAGTACAAAGCCCATAGGAAAAATAAAAAGTTATATAAATAGTTATATTTTCAAAATTTTCTCTTGTTTTATACAAAGTGTATCAAGATCTCGCAAATCATAGAAATGTAGCCAAAAATAGTCGAAAATTATCGATTTTAATTTTACGAATTTTTCGATTAAAAGTTTTATTTTTACAAATATTTATAAATTTTAAGTTCTAAAATATAAACTGATAAATGTTGATGTTTATCTAAAGTGAATTAGAACTTTACATGTGAAAATGTCTGTTATTATATGAAACTCAAAGAAAAATGGATGAAAAATTGAAGTAAAAATTTTCTCCAACTTTGGTTATTAAGATAATTTATATTTTTGGTTGTTCAATTAATTAACTTCCCAGTATAGAACCAGATTTATTAACTTCTCAAATGTTTCATGATCAGGACACGGCATTAACACCTTTGGAGAAAAAGTATGTCTGTGTGTATGCGTACGTTGGTGGACATTTTTTTCGTCTCCGATATCGCGCGACATATAACAAAAAATGATATCGATTTCGTTTAGGTGCCGATCGAATCGTATTAAAGGTAATATGACCCGAGTCGGTCGAGTTTTTATTTTTTCCAATTTTTATAACTATTATACTGGGAAGTTATTCGTATGCACACTATACCTTACCCACGGCTTGTTTGAATACTGTTACAATTTCTTATAAGAAAATTCATTTTCCAGAAATCCGACGTGTCAATTTATGGATTTCAACTTCGATAATAAAAATTAGCACTTGATATTATCTTCATTATTTGATTTTAGTTTTTTAAAGAAAGTTCTAATGAAATTACGTCTGTTTATTTTCGACTGATTTTGATCTAAAAAATCTATTGTGACTTATGATTCACCCTGTGGTACTATACTTGGTGCATATCTGATTATATGTTTTTAAAAACTACTTCATATGAAAAATTTTAGTAAAATACAATTTCAAAAGTTTTCTTTGTTCCCTATTATTTTACAACCTAATTTTTAAAGTTTAACTAAATTTTTATACAATAGGTAATATTTCTTATGTCAGGATTAACTTTGTAGAACATCTATTATGATCAGAACTGTCTTCACCCGGTGCAAGAGGTACGTAGTAACCGGACGCAGTTACTACGTAAAAAAAAGAACAAAAACTCTTATAAATTTTTAATTAACCCATCAGCACTCGCAGTATGATTATTATGCTCTCGGTCGATTTAAAACAAAAAAAAACTTTTATTTTTCAGATGGTATATGTGGTTGAAACTTTTTCTATCTTCATATAATAATTTTATCTATTTTCGAATTATGGATTTTTCAGATTTATTCAACCTACGTTTTAAAAGTATATTTGTTTCAAGTCCTTCATAAATTGTGGAAATGCCGTATACTTTTGTTAATTGAATATAATTCGTACTTAGTAAATTTAAAAAAAAAAAAAAAACTTGTGATAGAAATATGGTGAAATTAGTTGAAATGAATTTAATTATTTTGATTATTTCTCCCCTCTATTATTTTCACTCTCAAATATCATTAAATAATCACGAAATCTAACTGTTTTTAATTAGCTAGTGCATTAAAAAATAAAATTATGTAGAGGTTATGATTTACAACGGGTTAGCTTAAAAATAAAAAAGTATGACAACATATACACCGTGTTTTGTTATTGACTGCAGAAATTCAGCTGACTAAAAGAAGCTTATCAAGAGCAACAAAAAAACTTTTGTTCCAAATTTGGATCTGAGGCGTAATGAGGGAGATACGAGTACGGCAAAAATTTATAAATTTGTTCATTCACTGACTATTATTCGATAACCAGTAGCCAATGATAATCAGTAGATATTAGTCAATTTCACTTAATAATGGAAGAGATTTTTTTAAAAGTATAAAATGATTTAATTGGATTTGGTCAAATTATCACACTTTTTATATTTTAATTATATTTTTGTGGAAAAAAAAATATGTGAAAAGTGCTAATTGCGCCTTTTATTTTATACCTAACACGGTATTATTTTTTATATAAAAAAAAAAGTTTTAATAAGTGTCGTTTTGTATTTTCTGACTGAATTATTTACAGTTTACTTTAAATTTAGAAATGAGATCAAAGTCAGTTTTATTAAATTATAAAAACATACAATACAATAATGGAACGTTATGCGAGTAATAATAAATCGTCATAGGCTTTTTTTAGGGCTTGAAACGCCCTTCAGCTCATAATAAAGCAATCCTAAAGGCACTGCTGGCGTGCAGAATGATCACTAGTAAGAAATAATTGCTTGTTAACTATAATTAACTGCAGCAATTATTAATTGCGTTGGTAGTTACGTGACCCCCGACATATTTAATTAAGTTACCACCATAAGAATATTTAAATATCCATTAGCGTTGACGATGTATTTTTTTTCATTTCATTGAAAATGGGAGTTCCACTTTTTATACCATGCATATATGAAATATACATAGTATATTAAGTTTAGTCCCAAGTTTGTAACGCTTAAAAATAATGATGCTAGGAAAAAAATTTTGTCATAAGTGTTCATAAAATCACCTAATTAGTCCATTTCCGGTTGTCCGTCCGTCCGTCCGTCTGTGGACACGATAACTCAAAAACAAAAAAAGATATCGAGCTGAAATTTTTACAGCGTTCTCAGGACGTAAAAAGTGAGGTCAAGCTCGTAAATGAGCATCATAGGTCAATTGGGTCTTGGGTCCGCAAGACCCATCTTGTAAACCGTTAGAGATAGAACAAAAGTTTAAATGTTCCTTATCAAAAATTAAACAACTTTTGTTTGAAACATTTTTTCGTAAACATCACTGTTTACCCGTGAGGGCGCCAATTAGGCGGAAATTTTATAATATGTACTATACTTGATTATCAGTTATGTATGTGTCACATATTTGTCTGTGTATTGTGATAAAGAAATCAACACTGACTATGCATGGTATTTCAACAATTAACTCAGTCAATTGTTTGTTTTCACTTGTTTTGGTTGTATTTACTTTGGTTGTTACATGAATTAACAAATTCATGTAAGTTCAACAGATTTTATAATTGATTCAATTTTTATACACTTTATACGATAAAATCGTAGGTGACAAACTAAAAGACTTCAATATTATCTATTAACTTCCAATTCAAGAATTTATCTCATAATTTTATTTAATGTAGGTTTGTTATTAAGAGTTACAGGAGCTAAAACAAAATGATAAGAAAGAGGTTTTTTTTATTAAATCATCAAATTAATGGTATAGAAATAACACTACCGTGTGTGGTTCAGTTCTACCTAATTTTGCTTCAAAAATTTAGAGTGGTGCTATACTCAACTGTATCGTATACTGTAGGAAATAAAGCATTTGACCCAAGATTTGATTCCTCATCAGTAGATTTTTATGGAAACCAGTGGAAAATAATTGTCTAAGCATACTCACCACAATCATACTATGCGACATTGTGCTTTTTCGATTTTTGAACGTAGGGTGGAACATAAGCATCCTTCTTCCGGAAATCATATTCTCTTCATTTTACACTTTTTTTAAAAACAATTGTATTTGATATTATGGAAAATTCCCAGAATTTTTTGGTCTTTGATATTTTTTACCTGACCTCTCACCGTTTTTGCGTTATAAGCAGTTAAAAAATCAATGTGGATTTTATCCGAAAATAAAAATTATTATGTGATTCTGATTAAAAATTTAATTTGAAAGACATTAGATATTCTATTTTGGATGATTCTAAGTATTTTTTTGCTCGTGACACTTTCACCAAGCCTCACCGTTTTCGAAAATAATTCGGAGGAATATGATTTTGTAGAAAACATTAAGACAAACATTTTCCACTGGATTCCACAAAAATCACCTAACGAGGAGTCGATTCTTTGGTTAAATTGTTTTCCGGTTTTGTTTCCTCCAAATAAGAATGGATAAAGTTACGATTGACTTTCAAGCACTGCGACTATACTCTTTACTTTATCGATTAGAAGTTTGGATATCTTATAGGTATTCATATTCTACCTGCCCTGGGTCCTTTTATTTTTCGTAAATACTGTTAATTGTTTCAATTGTTTTTATTCTACTTCAGGTACAGTGAAATTATAAAAAGTACCTTGATGTGAACAAAAAAAAGGGAAAATTAACAGGATTTACGAATAATAAAAGTACCCAGGGCTGCTAGAAGACAAAAACCTATAACATATCCAAATTTCAATACGATAAAGTAAAGAGTATAATCGCAGTGCTTGTAATTCAATCGTAACTTTAATCATTATTATCTGGTAGACCACTTTTCTTTGTAAATTTTTTTCCACCAATGAATATTTAAGAGGATTCTTAAAATAAATAATTTTTTCAGATATGGAAATCGTTATTTCTGAAAATCCTGATCATGATCATCAAAAAAACTTTTTAAATTATTGTACAGTCATCGGTCCTGGATAAATATTTCGAGAGTTAATCCGACGTTTTGAAGTGAATCAAAATCATGTTGAAAGTTTCCGTTACATAGGTACTACCATACCAACATACTATCATACGTATGAAACTAATAAAAGCGTGTTAAAAATTATATAGTTTCATGCAAACAAACAATGATTTCACGCCAGTCAAAAATGTGTATATAACAGCCGCAAGTTAATTTTTTGATTGGTACTACAAAACGAGACCTATTAGCCATTATAGATTAAGGTGTTTGTTTCCCTACAGTATTGTTTTGCATTAAAGTTTTGGTTTATTGCATGGTACATACATATAAACCAAATACATGCTTTGTAGTCAAATAATGTGTTATTTTTAGCTTTACAATACCACTCAACTACAAAACTATACAATGTATTGTATGCAAGTGTTGCTTATGAATTTGATAATATAGATATCGCTCTTCAATCATCAATACTCTAACTATAGTCGTCTCTGTTCATCAAATGATGGATCTTCGATGAACTCATAATTGAATTAAAATTTTATTTTTTTATCATCGACAACCTTATATTTTTATGGTATTATTATAAACTACAAGATTGTCTAAATATTTTAGATGGTTTTTTATCACACTCTCTAGATTTTTTGATATAGAATATCCAATTGAAAAGGATAACCTATATGATTCATCATTTTTTCAGCCAACTTTGAACGATAAAAAGCTCGATGACCTAGGAATTTTTTGTCATTTTTGGAAATTTTGTTAATCAAAAAATGTATATGTAAAGTTTTATTGAAATCCCTAGTATTATTCAATCCTTGTATATCACCTTAAAATGATCGACCTATTATAAATGATATTTGTTATTATGAAATTATGAAACTACAAATGTTATACCTACATATATTAACAGATTTTGTGCCGGGGATTTCTATGTAGAATCCAGTAGATACGGTATAATATTTTTGATTTCAATGGATCTTATAATTATTTTATAGAACCATATAAGAATACTTACTCAAATATTTTTATGGCATTCTAATTTAAATAAAATACATGATTTATTTAAAATTTGTAATCGTTTCGTTATCATTTTAAGAACTGGTTCGAAGGTGTAATAACTATTATAATATCTACTACCTTCTATATGTAGACACCTATGTTAAGTGTAATGGGTGATAAACGATATTTATACAAAACTCTGAATAATAATCGCATCAGAATTAAGATAGATAAAAACAGCGATTTATTAAAATTATTTAACTATATGTAACAATTTAAATATTATTTTATCAGTATTTTTAATACTTTTTATTTATTTTACATGATAAACCCATTACCTTCAAATTTAATATTCAATTTTGTTTTATATACGCTTGTGTACTTAAATTACGAAGACATTGCCTAGAATGAAATGAATCGTGGTAAAAATTATTAACTTTTTAACTCTAAAATTTATTATATCCTATTCATGAAATGTATCACTGTATCAATGTATATTAAGTTTAGTCCCAAGTTTGTAACGCTTAGAAATATTAATGTTAATTTTGTATAGGTGTTCATATAAAGTCACCATTTCAGTTTGTGCGTTCGTCGGTATGTCATCACGATGACTCTTAAACGAAAAGAGGTATCAAGCTGAAATATAATATTGCCTTTGGAAATTTTCAGGCCTATTCGTGCACTTAGTTTAATATAAGTCAGACCTCCTCTTTAATTTAATATAAGTCGTACTCAGTAAATTAAAAAAACTTGTGATAAAAATATAGTGAAATTATAAAATGAATTTAATTATATTCAATGTGTTGAGATTTACTTTGTGGAATTCCATAATAAGATTAAAACAACAAATGTAATATTTGTATATGTAAATTTATTTGCATAATCCACTTTTTTTTAAAAATTTTTCAAAGAATAATTAATTGTTATGTATACATTCGATCACTTGGATCATCTTCAGAACATATCATAGATATCATAGATATGTTCTGAAGATGATCCAAGTGATCGAATGTATACATAACAATTAATTTTTCTTTGAAAAATTTTTTAAAAAAAGTGGATTATGCAAATAAATTTACATATACAAATATTACATTTGTTGTTTTAATCGAATTTAATTATTTATAAAACATCTTACTATAATCGCATAGTCAATCTATTTTTAATTATGTAGTGCCCTATGTAGAGGTTATGATTTACAAAGTTAAAGAATATTTAACGCGCGAAATATTTGACGCATATGCAGAACGCGTAGCGACTACCGAAAAGTTGACGCGAGTGCTGACGGGTTAAGGAATACAATATAATTACATGGCCGTATTAAATCGGTTACGCAGAAACACTAGAGGATGTTTTCGATGCTTTTTCCAACTACAACAGGCTTTTTCAAACTCTTTCTCATAATTGGAAAAGCAATTCAGAAGTCTTTTTCGGTAGGAATCGAAAGCCACAAACTATTCCAATGTATTCGACAGGACCGATTTACTAAGAAGAGATATTGCAAGTTTTATATTGATCAAAACATTTTAGAGGAGCAAAACATTTGCAAGTGGTTTGAGCATCCCGTATATAAGTTATATTTTTTATAATGTATAACCAGATATTCCTGTGGGAATTATGGCACACAGAATATATATATTTTAAAGGTACCTACTCTTATTGACTGTGTAATATTACGTACTAAATATCAATTGTATTCTTTACAATGTTCTCGAATAAGTTAATACTCTCATTTTTAGCCTTGTGGTTGTGCAAATATTCATATGACAAGATTTATCTAGATAAAATACTTTTTGCTGGATCCATTGTAGGTAATAAATATACTAAGTTATATATTTTTATTATGAAACCTAATTTTTACATTTATTTCAAATTTTTGTGCACTTTATATAAGTCAATGTCCCTCATACATGATACTTTTAATAGTTTTTGATATCTCAACACATTATACCACATAAGGACGAGACTGTATAATTCAATGAAAAACATACATTTTCATTTGAACAAATAGAAAGAAACGAAAACAATACATAAAATCCGGAACTCAAATCCAGTCCTCTAGATATTCGGTCTAGTACGTTACCAACTCCATCACTCTCATTTTATGTGAGAGATTCATATTATACAAAACCACTCTGTGTGCCATAGCCCATTGTTTTTACGGGTTTGATTACCGCTTTATTACAAAGTTTGAGCCGGTTACCGATGAGTCGAGTGATTGTGTGGTCCGCTACCGGTATGCTGTCATAAAATATCGTACCTACACATAATGGAAGAGTTAGGCCAAAACAAACTTTGTTGAATTTACTAAAGCTGATCAATTGAGGATTGGTTATAGTAGTTGTATAAAACTATACTCACACATACTGTGGTCAGTCAAGCGAATGATAGAACTGGGATGTTTTACGTGGTACTTTAATGAATTTACTAAAGCTGAAAATTTTTATACAGATTGTATATTGCCACATAAATAACTGTTATGACTGTCAGTCAGTTAAGTGTTAGAACAGGGCTGGTCAGTCAGCCCTTATGTATGTACAATGAATAAATGAGATTCAATGCAAATTAATGCAATATACAATTTGTATAACAATTTTCAGCTTTAGTAAATTCATTTAATTGCCATAGAAATCATAATTGAGCCTTATTTATTTATTGTTCATAAATAAGGGATAACTATCCGCCCTGCTCTAACATTTAACTAACTGGCGGTCATAACTGCTATCAATATTCAATATATAAGCTGTACAACAATTTTCAGCTTTAAAAGATTCATTTAAATATCACGGAAATCATAACTGAATCTTATTTATTTATTTTAGATAAATTTGAGCTGACTGACCAGGTCTATTCTAACATTTAACTGACTGACTGTAATAACTGCTATCTATATGCAATATACAAGGTGTTTAACAATTTTCAGCTTTAATAAATTTATTTAAATACCACAGCAATCATAATTGACTCTCATTTATTCATTGTACATACATAAGGGCTGACTGACCAGCCCTGTTCTAACACCTAACTGACTGACATCCATAACTGTTATTTATATGCAATATACAATCTGTATAACAATTTTCAGCTGTAAATTCATTATAGTTCCACGTAAAACTGTCCCGTTTCGATAGCATATATCTGACCTCTGTTCTATCGTTCGCTTGGCTTACCGCATTATGTGTGTGTACACAAATACTATAACCAAGCCTCAAATAATCAGCTTTAGTAAATTCAACGAATTTTTTTTGGCTTGGCACTTAATCCAGCACATTTATTCCAAGCACGCTCATTGTTAAATATTAAAGTTAGTCGGAAATAATAATGATACACAATCTGTACGAAATATTAATAATTTAATCCAAACAAACAAATAACATCAAATCAAAATAAAAATCCAATCACAATTACATAAAATAAAATTTATTATATATGTCACGACCTTATCAAGATTACCCTTATATTTATAATTCCCCTAAAAGCCGTACATAAAACAAAAACAATTGATGATTTAAGGTAGTTCCTCCGCGACCGTCCAGTCAAAAAGTTTTGGACTAATACTATCATTCAGTGCATTAACTGTGCTATGACTATTATACATATACCATATATTATTTTGACAAGACTGTAGTTCCTCACTACTGATTCTAGTATACATATAAACACACACACTATGACATATGCCTTTAACATTAGTCTTCATATCTTTTCCACAAAAATCATCGCTAAAACGAGTTATTTATTTAAGTTTTTTATCGAAACTATATGGTAAATAATTTTAATTTTTATTTATATATTTTCTAAATATAGTATTCTACATTATATTAGTTTTTCATAGAGATGGTGGACGTCATTCATTGGTAAATAAATATAATATTTGTAAATTTGTGTATTTTTATACACTTCTCCCATGTACACGTACAAATTGCGTCACTTTTAATTGCTAATATCTCATGTATGGCATGGTAAATCATCTTCTAATTTTAACAGCATGTGTATTATGAATTAAATATTTTATATTCTGAGTTTTGAGAAATTCTTGGAATATCACTTTCGTATAGGTACTACCTTAAAAATTAATATGACATACAATATGATTAATTTTCAGAATTCTCATTTATTAAAATGGAATTTAAAAGGTAAATAAATTTACACAGTTTTTAATACATAAAAAAATGTACAAACAAGTTTTCCTCATTCCTTTTAAATTTAATAATTACAAATGTCATATTTTTGAGTAAGGTAAAAACCAACCGCGGAAAAAAACCAAGATGGCTGTCAGGCATGAGTGTATATCAGGCATAAATGTGATTTATGTACAAGTGTAGGTCAGGCATAATAATATATATTATGCAGTGTGATTGGATGGAGAATGAGGTTAGAAGTGTTTGAGTATTGAATAAAATGTCAATTAATCCATGCGGTCGTTTATTAATTAAACCCGACAATTATTAACGAAATTAAGTGAACTAGTTAACAAAAGTATATTAACTAGTTAACATGGTGCCGAAATAGTGGTTATAACCAGTAAATTAGAAAATAATGGTTGGATAAATAAATTATTATAACAAAACTTATAAATTCTATGTTAAAAGTGTTATTCGAAAATATGTCTGATCCTGATTCTGGAGTAAACTTGCGGCCTCCGCCGCCTTTGCAAATTTCAAATAAAACCAAAAATATCTGCCAAATATGGAAACAGTGGAAAAATTCTTTCGAATGGTACGCAGAAGCAACGAATTTATCAAAAAAAAGTGCCAAAAAACAAGTTGCGACATTTATGACAGTTATTGGACCTGAAGCTTTAGAAATTTACGATTCGTTGGAACTTTCGGATGCGGAAAAAAAGGATTTAATAGTAATTATTGAAAAATTTGAAAAATATTTTATACCAAAACAAAACAAAACATATGAAAGATTGCTTTTTAATAAAATGATGCAATCGCAGCAACAAACATTTGATGAATTTTTGACTGATTATAAATCAAGTGAATAAATGCCAATTTGGCGCATTAAAAGATGAACTTTTGTGTGATAAAATTGTAGTGGGTATTATAAACGATGAAGTTCGTAAAAAATTATTATCTGAAGATGAACTAAAGTACGATAAAGCAGTTTCTATATGCAGAGCGGCAGAATTAGCCGAAAAGCATCTTTCAGAAATGAAAATTTCAGAACAACTACAAACACTACCAGTCAATGAAATTAGGAAAAATAATATTCGTTCTAGTTCTGATCATACTACGGAAAAATCGAACGACAATTTTTTTTGTAGAAGATGTAATTCCAAACATGGAAAACGCGCATGTCCTGCGTATGGTAAGAAGTGCCAAAAATGCGGAGTTCCGGGGCACTTTAAAGAAACCTGCCGTACGCGACTACGAAAGGTAAATACGGTTAGTGAAGATAATGAGAATCAAAATTCTTCAATACGTTCAAGTTCTGAGGAAGATAATATTTATGTGGGGTCCATTCAAAGTAATAGTTGTGACAAAAATGATTGGATAGAAAAATTGATACTTCCGAAAAACAAAACAGTAAATTTTAAACTGGATACGGGTGCTCAAGCCGATATTTTAACAATGGACGAAGTAAAAAAATCTAAGTTAATATTGATAAAATCTAAAGTTAAATCACTCATATCATATAGTAACAATAGAACGCCAGTAATTGGGGAAACAAGCGTGGAAATACGTACAAAAAGAGGACAAAAAGTTATATTAAAATTCTTAGTTGTAGCCTCGGGACACCAGTGCATTATTGGGAAAAATACATGTGAAACTTTGGGGCTAGTGAAAAGAGTGGAAACCATTAAATACGACAGGGATTTATTCACCGGAATTGGTTGTGCTACCAGTTATGTTTATGATATTGATCTTATAGATAATCCATCGTTTAAAATCTTTCCGCCAAGGAAAATTCCATTTTCAATAAGAAATGCAGTCAAAGAAGAGTTGGAAAAAATGGTAAAAAATAAAATAATAGCTCCAATGACGGAACCAGCACAAGCAGTTTCCCCGATGGTGGTAGTTTGGAAAAACAATAAACCCAGAATTTGTATCGATTTAACTGACGTAAACAAAAATGTCAGACGTAGACAATTTCCGCTTAAAACAATAGAGGAAGTGGCGGTAAAACTACACAATTCATCAATATTTACGAAATTAGATTGTGCGAAAGGGTTTTGGCAAATCCCAGTTACTGATCGAACTTCGAAATACTTGGGGATAGCCACTCCGTGGGGTAGATATTGTAGTTTACGGCTACCATTTGGATTAGCATCAGCTCCCGAAGTGTTTCAGTGTTGGATGTCTTCGTTACTGGGCGATTTAGAGGGAGTGGAAGTAGCCATAGATGATATATTAATACATGCGTCGTGTGAAGCGGAAATGGAAACGATCACGAAAACAGTGCTAGATAGAATCAAAAAGGCTGGGCTAAAATTAAATCCGGACAAATGCATTTTTAACGTTCCTGTTGTTAAATTTCTAGGACATATCGTATCAAAACATGGCCTAGGAATTGATGAAAATAAAATGAAAGCAATCGACAATCTAAAAATTCCACAGAATGTCAAGGAGCTGCAGAGGTATATTGGGATGGTTACATATCTGTCAAAATTTATCAACAATTTATCAGAATTGACAGCGCCTTTAAGAAAACTTCTAATTAAAGACGTGGAGTGGTGTTGGGAAGCAGAGCATACACAAGCTGTTAATAAAATCAAAGATGCTATTAAAACAGCCCCCATATTAAAACATTATAATCCAAATGAAAGTATTACTCTGTCTGTTGATGCCAGTAAACATTCAGTAGGAGCTGTTTTGTTGCAAGGAGATCGACCAGTTGCTTTTAGCTCCAAAGCGTTGACCACAAGTCAACTGAATTATAGCCAAATTGAAAAAGAGGCTACGGCCATTCTAGTTGGCTGTAAAAAATATCATTCATATATCTGGGGGAACCCAAATTTGACTATAGAGACGGATCATAAACCGCTAGAAGCAATCGCTAAGAAACCGCTACATTGTGCCCCAGCTCGGCTTCAGCGTATACTTTTTGAAATAATGCCATATTGTCCGAAAATTAAATATAAAAGAGGGACAGATATGGTTTTAGCTGATATTTTTAGCCGTGACGCTTATTCTGAAATAGATCAAACAGAAAATGAAAACGGATCAAACATCACAATCCATGTAAATGTGCCGTTATCAAAATCCAGATTAGAGCAGTTGAAAGAAGAAATTCAAGAAGATCCAACGTTGCCCAAGGTTATAAAACTTATTCAAGAAGGTTGGCCCAACAGCAAAGAAGAACTTCCTTTAGACGTTCAAGCATATTTTAGTTTTAAAGAAGAGTTAGGTTATTATGAAGGTTTGGTAGTAAAAGGAGGACAACTAGTCATTCCCAAGAGCTTCCAATCAATAATACTCAGAGAAATACATAGGAGTCACAAAGGAGTGGAAAGTTGTCTCCGCATAGCTAGGGAAAATGTCTTCTGGCCCAAGATTAGCCAAGATATCAGTAATTATGTAAAAGCTTGTTCCATTTGTCAAGCAATACAAAAAGATAAACCAATGGAAATCCTCACAGTAGAACCAGTTCCTAATAGACCATGGCAAATTGTGGCAACCGATTTGTTTTCTTTGAATCAAAAAGATTATCTTGTAATAGCAGATAGCTATTCGGGATTTTTCGACTTCGTCTGTCTAAAATCAACAACTACGTCGATGGCCATTAATGCTATAAAAAGATGGTTTGCTACGTTTGGAATCCCAGATCAATTAAACTCAGATGGAGGTCCACAGTTTACAAGTCAAGAGTTCCAGATATTCATGAATCAATGGAATATTAAGCACAGAATATCTAGCCCTCACTTTGCAAGATCCAATGGACTCGCAGAACGATACGTTCAAGAAGGAAAAATTTTACTTAAAAAATGTATAAAAGAAAACTCTGACATATATCTGGCTCTATTAAATAATCGTAATACACCGAGAGGAAACATCGGCTCTCCCGCTCAAAGATTAATGGGAAGAAAAACTAAATCTCTGTTACCGTGCCCACCTCACGGTCTTCAGCCAAAAATAATAGATCCGGCTGAAGTTTCAAAAGCTTTAAATAAATGGCAGACTGAACATAAAGCTACGGCTGATAAAGGTAAAACACCAAATCAAATATTCGAGGTGGGGCAAAAAGTTTTGTGGAGAAGAGCTCCACGGGATTGGACTCCGGCCGAAGTGATAGACAAACATCCTGTATCGAATTCTTACATTATCCAAACCCCGGAAGGAATTAGATATCGTAGAAACTCGTGGTTTCTTAGACAAAATCACACCAGTTCAAATGTACCAGCTACAGATAATGCAAGTAGTCAAGAATTAAATACGCAAGATCTTAACAATCAAGGCTTTCTTAGACAAAATCATACCAGTCCAAATGTACCAGCTACAGATAATGCAAGTAGTCAAGAATTAAATATGCAAGATCTTAACAATCAAGGCGATCAACAAAGAGTAAGTGCGGAAGAAACCTTACCAACAAAGTTACCAAGCCATAGAACGGCTAGTGGAAGATTGATTAAACCTCCTAGGAGGTTAGATTTGTGAATTTTAAAATCATAAATTCATGATAATTTAAGTGTATGTTTTTTTTAACAATAATTTGTGCTAAGAATTATGTTTTATGTTTTTATAATTTTGTAAACTAATTTGTGTTAAAGAGGAGGATGTCAGGCATGAGTGTATATCAGGCATAAATGTGATTTATGTACAAGTGTAGGTCAGGCATAATAATATATATTATGCAGTGTGATTGGATGGAGAATGAGGTTAGAAGTGTTTGAGTATTGAATAAAATGTCAATTAATCCATGCGGTCGTTTATTAATTAAACCCGACAATTATTAACGAAATTAAGTGAACTAGTTAACAAAAGTATATTAACTAGTTAACAATGGCTATTTATTTTTGTACGTTAGTTTTTTAAATTCTATTTTCATTTTAACCATAGCCCGATCCACGGGGGGGAGCAACCGCACGGGGTGGCAAATCCGTAAAATATTCTTTACAATAACCTCAATAATCGGTGCTCAATAAGACCAAGGCTATTCCGAAAACTGGAATAATACGAAAAAATTCATTATAATTTTAAAATAAAAAAAAAAAAAACACCACTATACTCCGTAAACAGGATATCTGCTTTTGTACGTTGGCATATGCTTGAAACTTAAAAAATAAGTTTTATCGATAAAAAAAAGCTTAAAGCAAAAAATGTTTGGTATATAGGCGCACATCTTACGAAAAGATGAAACAGGACCTACTTTTTCAAGCTCACACTACTTCATAAGCGATAATCAATAAATGAGCTCTTTAAATTAGAAAGTTGTTATTGATTAAAAAAGTAACATTTTTCCGTAATCCATACAGTTTAGACAAAAAGGGACTGAAAATCTTTACCCATAATTGTTTTTTCGTATCAAAATTGTTATTTCGTATAATTGTTTCTGCACTCTTAGAAAAAAATTTACAATGTTTGAGAAATTGAGTGAATGAACAAATGCCCAAAAAGCTAGTATTTTGCTATCAATTACTGTGTAAACTATTTGGTTTAAAAACAAATATTTCAAACAAACAAAAATTGTTCGCGTATTAAAAAGAACAATTTTCTAATTTAAAGCGTTCATCTAATGCCTGTCAGTAATGAATCAGAGTGAGGTTTTAATTGAACCTGAAATGTCCCTTTGAAACTAATATTTTTCAATTGAAGCATTTTCCTCGATTAAATTTATTTATCGAGTTTCAAAACATATGTCAACTAATAAATGACACCCAGTATATGGTATGAGTGTAAAGGGCGGCAAATATTAGTTTTGCCCAGAGCGGCAAAATTGCTAGATCGGGCCCTGATTTTAACATCATAGTTTACCTTTAAATATGATAATAAATGAATGGAATGAACTCATGCTCTATTTGATTGTGTTTATATATTTTTATACCATGTATATATGAAATATACATAGTATATTAAGTTTAGTCCCAAGTTGGTAACGCTTAAAAATAATGATGCTAGAAAAAAAATTTTGTCATAGGTGTTCGTAAAATCACCTAATTAGTCCATTTCCGGTTGTCCGTCCGTCTGTGGACACGATAACTCAAAAAAGAAAAAAGATATCGAGCTGAAAAATTTTACAGCGTACTCAGAACGTTAAAAGTGAGGTCAAGTTCGTAAATGAGCATCATAGGTCAATTGGGTCTTGGGTCCGTAAGACCCATCTTGTAAACCGTTAGAGATAGAACAAAAGTTTAAATGTAAAAAATGTTTCTTATCAAAAATTAAACAACTTTTGTTTGAAACATTTTTTCGTAAACATCACTGTTTACCCGTGTGGGGGCCAATTAGGCGGAAATTTTATCTTCGGTACTATACTTGAATATCAGTTATGTATGTGTGACATGTATGTATGTGTTATGTGATAAAGAAATCAACACTGACTATGCATGGTATTTCAACAATTAACTCAGTCAATTGTTTGTTTTCACTTGTTTTATATATGGGAAAGAGTCGAATTTTGGCTAGTAGTTTCTCTTTGTTTTTATACCCTGTATATATTACAGGGTGTCTTATATAACGTATACAGGCTTTTATAAGTTGACATATATTTTAAACTAGAATTTATAAAAATCTATGAACGTATGTGTTTTTCCGACCTTCCGCATGAAAAGCGAGTACCGTAATGACAAGACCATGGTCTTTTTTAGAATTCTATTAATATTTCAAAATAATAAAATAAAAGTGTTTGGCGGTTGGGCAGTGTTTCTTTTCTAGTCCCCATTAACCGAACGCGCGATAATCTTTTCAAAATTATCAACATGTTTGCTTATTAACAGTTTTACACAGAATAAATGAATGTAAATGTCAACACCGGGTACAGGTACAAATAAAATAAAAGATTTACATATAGCATCCATCTACATATTGTAGGTATTACACAGATTCCTGTATATTTTTCACAAATAAAATGACACATTATACCAACAAATATTACAGGATTATCAGGATGATAGTAAATATGTTCGTATAGTATTCACAATGCGACTGACGACTACTTTTCTGTTGAATCAGAAAATGGGATATCAAAAAGTATATATGTAATATAAATATACACATGTGTATAAATTTCTGTCATCCTGTCAGCTATATTAACATGGCAAGGGTTGTTATGTGAGGATAACATTGCTGAAAAATGAAAAACATAAAATATACAAAGTGTCTCCTTTAAAAAAGCATCTAAGTATCTTAATTCATTCATATTAGATTAAAAAATCTAATGATGCCCCAGCTCGAATAAAGAAGTCTGGGTTAGGTTAGGTTACAGTGGCTGTCCTGGGGTGGTACACACAGTCCATAAGATCTGTTGATATACCCAAAAAGGGTTGGCCCATCCCCGGCCACTACTCCAAGAACTATTTGGAACTGTTTGAGAACAGTAGGAGTGCTTTGACGTCGACGGACTTTAGGTCGGAGAGGTCGTCAAATAGAGGCTAGCTCAAGTAAGTCCATTTCTTTATGACAAGAGCTGGACAGTAACAGAGAAGATGATACATTGTCTCCTTTTTCTCCCCACTATGACGTCTCCTGCAGTAGTCGTGATACACTGGCAGCAACTTTGCTAATAGAGGCCCTCGGAAGGGATATAAGATCTTCGGAACACCTACGATTGTACTCAGACCATATCTGTCTCGTAGTACGACAATTACACTCCTCCTTCCATCTAAGATTGGCCTTTTTTTAAAATATCCTCTTTACGGAGCAGCCTGTAGTTCACGAACGCAACCCCCGGATGCCTATTAATGCTTGTGTCCGACAGTATTGTGCCATTTCTAGCAAGCTAGTCGGTTTCACAATTTCCTGGAATGTCTATGTGTTCAGGTACCCGTACCAGGTTTACAATCATTTGTTCCGCCAGTTCATTTAAGGACTTAAGGCAGTCCTGTGCTACCTTTGAGGCTAGACAGACTAAGCTGAAGGATTTAAGGGCTGCTTGGCTTTCAGTTAAGGTAGTAATGTCACTGCACCTGATAGTGTTCAGTTATATACATTCACATACATCATGAATAGCCATCATTTCCGCTTGATACACGCTACAATGATCTGGCAGTCGAAATGATAGACGTAGATAGAGATTTTCAGTGAAGATCCCACAACCTTGAAGAGGTCTACTTTCACGTGAAATTATTATAGTCAAGTAAAATATTTTAATTAGTTAAAATCAGTTTTGGTTTTATTCGAAAGATTATTAAATAACATAAAGAAAATTATGAGCAACAACTTTCTATCTTAATAAAGTTTTTCGTAATTTTCTAAAGATCACAAAATGGAATATGCAAACTCCTACACATACAGGTGTTTAAGAATACACCAAGGGGTCGATAAGAGTACGCATTTATCAATCTACAAATATATATCGCAAATAAATCCACTAACTCCTATATATACGGTACATATCTCATGCCACCAAGTTTTACACCCCAAACACCCAATTCGGTATTCTTCCGCAGCATGAATAGAACTGAAAAACGTAATTTTGGGTTTCTTTTTTACGATTTTCTAGTGGTTGTAAAGAAAAAGTTTTCCCGTAGATAAAAATCGTATCTTTCTAGCACGTCTAAAAGTGCCTTGGAATTTGTATAGAGGAGTCAGCTTTACTTTATATACACATAGCATAAGACAGTCGTATAAGAGTACGCGCATACTCCTATACACCTGCGCACTGCTTCATCTCACACCACAGAGCCATTTTATGTAAACACTTTTGCTGCTGCCGTCTAGTGGTGAGTAGCGGAACTTTAATTTACAAATAAGCTTGATAATAACTATCATACAAAAACAATAATCGTTCTATGTGAAATACATTACGCTTTCGAGCTTGAATACTTTAGGAATGATGAAAATAAATAACAATTTGCACAAAAAACTTCAGACTTACCTACGTAACTTATCGGTTTTACTGCTTTTTCTATTTTTTCTTCGTGACGCTTTTTCACTGTTATGTGGTCTAAGCATAATTGAAGTTAGCTTCTAATCACAAATTGTTTGATCGCTAGCTTCACTGCGTACTCTTATCTCCCGTGTAATCTTAGAACAACTTACCCTAGATGGTATAATCTGTACCTCTTAATTATTCTATGTATTTCTTATAAAAAAAACTTAAATTCAACTCACCTGAAATAATTAAGCCATTGAAGCAGTACTTGATGATGCATTATTTGCTTGTGATGGCATATGCAATTAAGTTAACAAACAGCTACTCTAAATCGTCATCTAATATTATTACATTTTTTTATTTTATAATGATGCACTTTTATATAAGGGGAAAAAACGAAACAAGCCAAAAATTCAACCGATAAGCATTCTACCACATCCAAAATGCATCACAGATGAAAAACGAGATACGTTTTGATCAAGAATAGAAAGCTTATCTTCATAAAATCATCCTCTACATGTATTCTTTTTTTTTAAAGAAAGTCAAATAATAAAATAAAGCAGAGCATGTAAAAACATATAGAGCCGTTGAACAAATAACGTAATTCTACAGCTTTATATTCCAATTCAATTCCCTCATTACACTGCAGATAGTTATTTTTTCTTTCTTGTATTTTCAGTTTTTATTTATTTTTTTTTTTTTTAATTGTATTAGTATTACGGTGGTAGTTATATAGTGATGAGGATATTTTCTAAAACTATATTAGTGAACGAATTCTTCTAAAACTAAATTAGCGAAATTTTGATTTATAAAAAAATTTCTTAAATAAAAATTGATTTTTCTTTGTTGATCTACCAAAATGTTTCTATAAATTAATGTTTTTCCATTGTTATACTATGTATATTATATATGAAATATATCAAGGTATAGTAAGTTTAGTCCCAAGTTTCTAACGCTTAAAAAAATTGATGCAACGAACAAAATTTTGGTATTCATTAAATCATTTAAAGAGTCCAGGTTGTCTGCCTGTCCGTCTATTAACGCGAAAGGAGATATCCAGTTAAACATTTTATAGCGTGCTCAGGACGTAAAAAGTGAAGTCGAGTTCGTAAATGAGCAACCTAGGTCAATTGGGTCTTGGGTCTGTAGAACCCATTTTGTAAACCATTAGAGATAGAAAAAAAGTTTAGATATAAAAAATTTGCTCATAAAAAAAATTAAGATTTTTGTTTGAAACACGATAACTCAACAACTGTTACAAAAAAAAGTTGTTACTAACAACTTTTGTTTGAAACATTTTTTTGTAAACATTGTTTACCCGTGAGGGCGCAAATTAGGTGCAAATTTTATAGTATGTATTATATGGATATATCAGTTAATATTTATATAGTGTACCTAATTGGCTATATGTAAGAGTCGCTGTGTTTCTTTAGTTACATGGTATTTCAACAATTAACTCAGTCAATTGTTTGTTTTCACTTGTTTATTATTAAAATCAGTTTGGGTGAAAATTATTTTAAGTACAATGTGTTTTATTATGAAAATTAAATTTTTTTATTTTTTTTTTTTTATTTCTATGCTTTATTGCCTATTTAATAGTATTAGGCTGCCTTGTCAAAAGTATCTCACCGCCACGATCACCTAGATTTAAAATTTGAAGTTTAAAGCACAAACAGGGAGAGTGGTAGAGAAACGTTGTCTGCCACTCCACGGAGTGGCAAACAATTGACTGAGTTAATTGTTGAAATACCATGCATAGTCAGTGTTGATTTCTTTATCACATTACACATACAAACATGTGACACATACATAACTGATAATCAAGTATAGTACATATTATAAAATTTCCGTCTAATTGGCGCCCTCACGGGTAAACAGTGATGTTTACGAAAAAATGTTTCAAACAAAAGTTGTTTAATTTTTGATAAGGAACATTTTTTATATTTAAACTTTTGTCCTATCTCTAACGGTTTACAAGATGGGTCCTACGGACCCAAGACCCAATTGACCTATGATGCTCATTTACGAACTTGACCTCACTTTTTACGTCCTGAGTATGCTGTAAAAATTTCAGCTCGATATCCAAAATCACGTTTGGAAAATTAATAACTACGACATTCTTCTGTAATTAACAGTTTTGAGCTATGGTGTTTCTATAAAGGCTACACTATCCTAAAAACCAAACCCTAGTCGGCTCCAAACCAGTACCTCTATAATAAACCTACTTGAAATGAAATTCATTGGTATAATAAAAATTAATATGCCATGAAATTAAATAAAATGTGTGGGCTGTTTTTAATGTTTTTGACAAAAAAAATTTTGTTGAAGATTGTTAACACAATTTTTCACTTACTAATAGAAAGTTGATTGTTTTCACCCCGAAAGTATTTTTTATTTTCCTCAAATACAAAAATGAATGATATCTTTACGTTTGATACATATTTTAAAATTTACGTTTAAGGTAGTACGAGCGCAAAGGTAAAGTTAGACTTGTGGTTGAAATTATTTGTATCTTATTTTCAACTTCATGAATGTCGACAAAAAATAACAGTAAAATTGTTCAATATCTGCTTCGGTTTTCGACATATCGAAAGCTAAATAATTAAACAAAATTTTCAATTTTCGATATTTGGAAAATTACTCCAGATATCGAAAAATTTTACTCTTCCAGTTATAACATAATTCACCATAAAAATTGAAAATACATATTTTTTCAATTTTTGTTTCCACTACTGTGCTCATACATCCTTAATTAGTCGGATACAACGCGTTTTTTTTTTGTATTACATAATTTATAAAGGTTTTATTACCTTTAATTTAAATAGTTTATTTTTAATTTCTACCTACTGGCTTTGGGGAATAATTGAAAACCTATGCATCCATCTACCGTTTACTATAAGACCAATGTTAAATATTCCTTCTTTTGAAGTCATTTATTTATTTAAGTAAACGGGCAACCCCCTCCCTAAAATTTTCAGGAAGTATTTATACTTAGTCCTACTTTATATAAAAAAAAAATCAAGCCTGTCAACCAAAAACGAGGTAGGGGGGAAATTAGAATTTTAATAAAATGAAATAATTGAAGATAAGAAAAGTAGTATAAAATAAATTTTTCTCTGGTATTTAGCACAAGAATGAGGATTTTACTTTTCAATGATATTTACGATTTAAATGTTCCAAGATACAAAACTTTAAATTTCTTGGCTAACTTAAAAAAATGAAAAATATTTCTAGTTTTTCGTAAATTCAAACTCAAAACGATAAGATATTAAAAGATTTTCAATTTTTTCTACGATATTAAAACAATAACTTTCTACATATACTTTCGAGTTTCAATTTGTAAAATAACTTTATTTCTAAAATATCTTTCTATTGCAAAGTCGTAGAAAATAAATTTAACTATATATTTTTCAATGAACAAAATATATGATTAACATCATCGGGAGGTTATTGATATAACAGCCAAAGGTCATACCCACCACGGTTGTTACATGGGCTTGCATTCAGTTAAGGTAGTACTATCGGTAATAGACTTTGCATTCAGAATTTAATGAAACTTGGCATAGTTGTCCATTATTGGCATATCATAATTAACCAGGTCAATTTTTAAGGGCCTTCAAAGAACTGAAAAAAATATTTTTTAAAGATATTTTAACATTGATCCTTATGGGAAATCACAGATTTTATTTTATTTCACAAATTTTAGGGACATTCACAATTTTTAGGGACCTTCAGGGAACTGAAAATCTGAACGTCCAGATTTTCAGTTCTCTGAAGGTCCCTAAAAATTTTACTGGTTAATTATGATATAATAATGGACAACTATGCCTATTCATGAAATTCTGAATGCAAACTCTATTACCGATAGTACTACCTTCAATGTCTTCCATACAAAAATATGGTAATCAAATTTTATGAGATTGTTTTTTATCAATATTACCTGATAAAATAGAAATAGATGTGACTTTTTTAGCGAGCTTTTTTTTTTATTGAATATGATCCAATTTTGTTCCCAAATCAATACAGAATTATCAATTTCTAAAATTGAAGGCTTTCAAAGAACTCTTTGTTGCTAGTGAAATTCCGATATCTGAAATTGTTTAGGAACGGTTCGTTCATGAGATATCAATAAAGATTGGGCAGTTTTTTACAGTAAACTTGTACCAAAAAAATCAGAAATTTTTTATTCTTAAACTATTAGTGAGTTTTTTATTTCACCGATCTGTTGGAAAAAAAACAACTTATTATATAAAGGGTTTTCCATTAGGAGTGCCTGAAATTCATTTAAAACTGAATATTTTTTTTGGTATATAAAATTTTGTGTTATTTTTTTTGTGGGGCATTTTCGTTTCTGTTTTGAAAAGTTCTTTTAAAACTGTCTGTAACTTTAAAATTATCATGAACAATTAAAAAATAAAAACAGTTTTGCTATAACCTTTCCATTCTTGTCAAAAAAAAAAAGAAAAATATGTTTTTTTCAAAGTTCCAATTGGCCTTGAATGTAATTCATACCTTTGTTTAAATAAATAATTCATAACTTTAATTTTTTGTTTATCAAATATAAATAAATTATTTTTAGCTTTTGCATAATTAATGATAACACATAATCACCTCACAAAACACAGGCACAATGAGATCTGTTTCCCAAAGAGCAGATTTTTTAAGAAAGCAGATTTTATTAATTATGAATTTTTTTACTTGCTTTCACGCTTTGGCAAACGCCAGAAACCAGGCCAATATCTGACACTTATGGCTTAAACGATGTTATCATTCGATGCTAATAAAAGATTGGGCCAGTATTGGTTTTCAAGCTGCACCCAAAGCTCAAAAATCTTCACACAGGCTTGGCTCGGTTTTATAGTGTTTTTATAGTTTATTGTTTTTTTAATGATTGAAAAGCAACATATCTTGACTAATGGCTAACCAAAATGTTTTCAGCAAATTTTCCAAAAAATCTTACCTTGATTTGCATAACTTATTTCTTATCCAGCAAACTTGATTTAATAAAGATGAAAATAATCATTTACGAAGTATATTTTAAATATACGACAAATGGTAATAGTGCTTTTCGAACTTCCTTTATATTGCCCAGGGTGATATACTCAGGGCAAGAGCTTAGAATTTATCTTTAGAATTTGATGAAGGGTTATCATGTAGCCCCCGATTTTTAAAAACGCAAGACGTCATCACGCTATCTTCGTTTTTTTATTATCAACACTTTACCATATCAAGGACGTAGAATACAAATCTTGCGTTAATTCTGGTAGTTTGGCAAATTATTTTATGGAACTGGGAGTAAATAAACTTTTACATAATAAAGCAAGGTAATAAAAATTTATTAATCTTTGAATTGCAGTCAGGGAAGAGAGAATTTGATACGGAATCATAAAAGTTTTATAATAAAATAAATATGCAACAAGTAAAGCGTGTACCTTAAAGTGTATTTTTTATTTATGTTTCTACTACAGTCATTTTCGCTTTTGATTTCTGAAAAAAAATATACAGAGAAGCTGCGTAAAGGCTAGTGGCGCCTTTTTAATAAGTTTCAGAGTCAGTGTT
Source organism: Chrysoperla carnea (assembly GCF_905475395.1). NCBI lineage: Eukaryota > Metazoa > Arthropoda > Insecta > Neuroptera > Chrysopidae > Chrysoperla > Chrysoperla carnea. The sequence continues at coordinate 60,339,373 of NC_058341.1, read as the reverse complement.
TGAACCAAGCAACGTGATGTTTTGAAAGTTTGCGTATTCACGGTTTTCTGTGTAATGGGTGTCGGAAAGAAAATGCGAAAGCCGACAATTCAATTTTTATTCAATTCAATTTAATTTTACAGTCTTAAATAAAGTCAATAAAAAGAAAAAAGTTTTCTGTAAAATTTCCATAACTTAGGCCAAGCTAGCTTTTTGTCACGTTTTAAACTTAAAATTCAACGAAATTAATTCGATAACAGTATATTTTGCTTGCTCTTTGTTACTTTTTAAACTTAACTTTTGTAATAGCATTTTAACAGTTTTTTTTAAGATTTATTTACTTATATGTGTCAATATAATTTCTTTTTTGTGTGTGATATTATCCAAGGCAATAATATTCAGTAGAGACACTATCCAGTATAACCTGAAACATTTTAATTTTCGCAACCATGGACGCTGGTATCGTCCAGCTAGTTCACGGAGCTTTTCTATATACAATCCCCAAAAAAAAAAAATCGCTCGTCTAAAAAAATCCATTTTTTCAAAATTTCAAATATATCTCCGAGAAAAAAAACGGGAACGTTTTCTGCTTATTCAAATTCATACTGTACACCGTGTGAACTAAATTGTAAATTGCACATGCAAACGGAATGTAAGAGAATTCTCAAGGGGACGATTATATTCAAAATTTTAAAATCAATCTACACTAATAATACAACAAAATTAAATAAAAAATCATGATACAAATTCTATGTTGTTCGAAAAAACTACAAAATTTCTAAAAGAGGGCGAAGGGTAACAAATTCAACACTTCGACTGAAAATTCGAGATCAGCAACCCCAACAAAACCCCCTTATATGATGGAAGGGGGGGGGGGTTGGTGCAAAAAGGAGTATATTAATAAAAATATCTTAAGTTTCGCGTTACTTTAGCATTTTAAACTATTTTGGCCTTTTTAAAATCTTTTAAAAGGTATTTATTCTGTACACCCCTTCCCCCCAATAGCGCGGGGGCTAAAACTTAAAAGTTCCGCTTTAAACCATTTATACCTTTTTTAAGAATAATTTTTTGAAGCCAAAGCAAAAAACTGCCAATCAATACACCCAGCAAACAATTATTTTCAAAAAATGATAAATTTTCCGTTTTTCGCAAAAATATAGGTCAAGGAGTCATTACGAATATGCAACCTAATATGAAAGATAATAAGAAATGCTACAATTTTTAAAAAAAATTTAACTCTTAGGCTAAACTGTTTGGCGGATTTGGCTAAAATCCGGATTTTAATTGAGAGAAATTTGAAGTTGTAAGTATTAAAACCTACTTTTGGTATTAGTTTCATTAAAATCACTCAAATATTTTCCAAGTTGCAATCAAATGAACAGTTTTACCAAATGTATGTATAAATATATCTAGCACTTGGAAGGAGGGGCCGAAACCACCCCAGAAAAATATGAGGTGTAGTTTTGAAAATTTACTACAAACCCACCAAATTTGGATATGCACCGATGTCTTCTCTTGCGAATATAAAATAAAAATTATAAAATTTCTGAAAAAAATGCTATTTTTAACACCTTTTTGTTGGTTAGACATGTTGCATCACTCCGAGAAAGTAAAAAATTTCAAAAAATACTTATTTTTATGTGAAAAGAAAAACTTCCAAAGTTGTATAACATTAAAAATTTAAATTTCCACGTCTAATCTACCAGTTTTTTTAAAATTAAGACATTTTAGGCTGGTCATCCTATGTATAAGAAAACTTTTTCCATCATGTTTAAATTTGTTTTAGAAATTGTCTAAAATAATTGTATTATAAAATGCAATTTTTATCAAATTATTCATGGACATTATTTAAAGCTGATTAATGTACTTTTTGACTTCATGTTTATTTGTAATACCAATCTGTGTTTTCATTTTTTGTATTCTTATCAGAGTTCTTTAATTTTGATTTTAAAAATTACATACAAAAATGGCAACAATTACAAAAATTGATCCGCAAATAACAAACTTAAAATCAGATGAAGATTTATTAAAATATTTCACTAGTGATTTTCGTAAAGGCTATATTGAGGTTACTAATAAAAAGTTTGTACTTCCACAATATTATTTAGAATTTATGGAAAAAATTGAAAATTTCGAAGTTTATGATACTGACGTATATGTAGTATCGCACCCAAAAACTGGTACTACATGGACTCAAGAAATGGTCTGGTGTATTGGAAATAATTTAGAATTTAGTAATGTAGAAATTTATAAACGATTTCCATTCTTAGAAGTGACTTCACTCTTTGACATGCGCGAATGTCCTGAATTATTTGGAGAGCCGAAGAATCATTTAATGGACTCTTTGGAGAATGTTCGAAAGTCACCACATCCAAGGTACATCAAAACCCATTTACCTTGGGATCTTCTACCAAAACAAATAAGAACAGGCGAACGTAATCCGAAAATTATATACGTTTATCGTAATCCGAAAGATACAAGTGTTTCGTATTATTATCATTGTCGAAACAGGGAAGGATTTTCTGGCGATTTTAATGTGTTTATGAATCTATTTTTAGAAGGACGATTAACATACGGCCCATTTCCTGCGCATGTGTTTAGTATCTTCGAGCAAAAGCATCGCGAAAACGTTTTAATTATTACATATGAACAAATGAAAAATGATTTGAGATCAGTGATTAAAACTGTGATGAATTTTTTAAGTAAAAACTATTCTGATGGAGAAATTGCAAAACTTGAAGACCACTTATCGTTTGAATCAATGAAAAATAATAATTCTGTAAATTATAGCAATAGAGGTAATGATAATTTTATGCGTGCTGGGATAATTGGCAGCTATAAAAATGATATGACAGCGGAATTAATTAATCGTTTTGATAAATGGATTGTAGATAAATTTGGTAAAACTGAAATTAATTTTTAATTAGGTGATTAATAAATTTATTTTGTAAATTTTAAATTTAAATTCGTTTTAAACGTAATGAGAACAAGATAAGTATATTAAGTGTATCACTATCTAAGTAAAATGATTTTCCAAATTGTAAAATACCGTATATAATTTCCCGGAAAACCTTGTTTTATTTATTTGATATGTATACTGTAAAAAAAAGATTTTTCACGCAATTAAAGATGCTCTAACAGGGATTTCATTCTATTAAAAAAAAACAAAAATTGACTGGTATGTAAACAAATGACATGAAATTTTTTGATGGCGTAACTTTGTTGTTACCTTTTATATCCGGTGTATCAGAAAAAATTGGGCAATATTCAAAGGTTTTATAGGGTATGTTTGTACCGAATCCGTTCAAGTAAGATGGATACTTTTTCATTTGATTGAATGAGCAAAAACATTCCATTTTAAAATTGGCATATCTCGATCAACTTAATAGCTAAAAAATCGAAAAAGAAAAACAAATTGTGCACAAATACTTCAGCTAGAACTTTTAATTGTAAAAAACAAAATTGTTTTTAAATTTTAATTTCTAAAAAACTGATTAAAACCCTCCAACTACCTTCCAAAAAAGGAAGAAAAGAGTTAAGTACGCCCCTAAGAGGTCGACTTTTTTTACGAAGTGCCTAATTAACAACTGTGGAAAATTTCAAAGATGCATTGATTTTTTCCTTTTAAATATTTAGTTTAATTGTACCAAAATTTTAACACGATTTTTTAATTTACTGTTTAATTTTTTGTACTTATGTACTAATTATTTATTACCTTGTTATCTTATCAACTTTGTTATAAATGTTTTTTAAATTCATACTACAATAATACAGTTTTAGTCTTTGTATCTAACTTAAAATACTATTATTTAAATATGAAGTCACTCTTGTTACATTGATTTTTACACTTTTTAATTCTTTTTTGGTAGTTTTACAATATGTAATGTAGCTAAATATGCAAAACACCACAAAAACTACGTTAAAAAATAATTAGTTTTAACTGACTTTATTAAAATGAATGAGACTTTTAAGAATTTCGCAAAAATGTATTTACGGTTGAGATTTCAAGGAGATAGTTTTTTAAGATACTAAAGTTTTTTCTTTAATGTTTTCTAAACATTTTTATTATACTATAAAATCAGAAAGAACATTATTAATTAGATTAATGATCACTGAAGAAGATGTCTTAAAGTGGTCTTACAGTGGCACATTAGAAAACCTCAAGTTGTCATAATAATTTCATTTTGGGATTAAATCTTTGACAGCTAATTTAAAAATTATTTAACCTGCAGAGAGTTATTTCACCTGCAACACTATCAGTGGGTATCATGGACTAAATTTTATCTTCAAAAAAATTAGCGTTTCGCACTACAAAATTAAAATTCATATAATTGTGAACAAAAGGAAGAATAAGTGGGGTCAAGGTAAGAGAGCGCTATAACACGGTAGTCTTTTGTTTTTAAAGTTGAAATTGCCCAGCAAATTGGGCGGGTTTCTGCTTTTTTTATATAATCTCAATTATTTATTGCATATATTATAGACAGATGGCGCTATGATCGATTTAGTTGGGGGACAACCGGCAATCCGGCCTTGAAGATACTATACAGGGTGGATAATTTTTTTTTTTTTTTTGAGATTCCTTACATAAAAATGTATTTGAGGTATACGATCATAAAGTTTCCAGGTTACGGCTTTCTAGGGTAAGAAATGTCGAAAAACGTTAAACGAAAAAGTCGAAAAACGTTATCGAAAAACTTGGCAAAAGGTAATTTTTTTTAAATTTGCATTCTAATTTTTAAAAACAGTATGTTTCCACAATTTCCATTTTCTTTCAATTTCTTTAAAAAATTGTCTAAAATAATTATAAAAATTGTCCACAATAATTGTAGTATTGTAAACAATTTTTATCAAATTATTCATGGATATTATTTAAAGCTATAATTAAACTACTTTTTGAGATCATGTTAATTTTTAAAACCAGCCTAAGTGTTCATTTTTTGTATTCTTTTTTGAGGTTTTCAAATCAAATTTTATAATTATATACAAAAATGGTAACAGTTACAAAAATCGATCCACAAATAACAAACTTAAAATCAGATGAAAATTTACTAAAATATTTCACTTGTGATTTTCGTAAAGGTTATATTGAGGTAACTAATAAAAAGTTTGTGCTTCCACAATATTATTTAGAATTTATGGATAAAATTGATAATTTCGATGTTTATGATACTGACGTATTTGTAGTATCACACCCAAAAACTGGTACTACATGGATTCAAGAAATGGTCTGGTGTATTGGACATAATTTAGAATTTAGTAATGTAGAAATTGTTCAACGGTTTCCATTCTTAGAAGTGACTTCACTATTTGACATACGGGAGTGTCCTGAATTATTTGAAGATCTGAATAAAAAGGATCACGTAATTAACTCTTTGGAATATGTTCGAAGGCTTGCACACCCAAGGTACATCAAAACCCACTTACCTTGGGATCTTTTACCAAAACAAATAAGAACAGGGGAACGTAAACCGAAAATTATTTACGTGTATCGTAATCCGAAAGATACAAGTGTTTCATATTATCATCACGGTCGAAACGGGCAAGGATATTCTGGAGACTTTAATGTTTTTATGGATCTATTTTTAGAAGGGAGATTACCATATGGCCCATTTCCTGCGCATGTGTTAAGTATCTTCGAGCAAAAGAATCGCGAAAACGTTTTAATTACCACATATGAGGAAATGAAAAGTGATTTGAGATCAGTGATTAAAAATGTGATGAAATTTTTAAATAAAAATTATTCGGATGAAGAAATTACTAAACTGGAAGACCACTTATCGTTTGAATCAATGAAAAATAATAAATCTGTAAATTATGCCAATCTAGGAGGTAATAGTGGAAAATTTATGCGTGCTGGATTTATTGGAAGTTATAAAAATGATATGACACCTGAATTAATAAATCGATTTGATAAATGGATTGTAGATAAATTTGGTAAAACTGAAATAAAATTTTAATTTTATTACTAAAAGTTTTAAGTACTAAGTTTTTTTTTTTTTTTTTTTTTTTTTGTAAATTTGAAATCTAAATTATTTTAAACCTATAGGTACTTAAATGAGGACATCAAAAATAGATTGAGTCTATTTTGTATGTTAAGCCGATCCTAAAGTTAAAATGCTTTTTTAAATTATAAAATACTGTAAATAATTGTCCAAAAAAGTTTGTTTTCTAATTTGAATGCGTTTACAGTATAAATATAAAAAGTTATGATTTTTCACGCTGATATAGTTGCTTTAAGGCCGATTTCATTCTGTTACAAAGACAAAATTAAATTAACTAGTAATTAAAAAAATTAAATTAAATTTCTTGATTGTGCAACTTTGCTGTTACTTTTTATTCCGGGTGTATCAGATTTCGTGAACAATATTCAGAGGGTTTAAAGGTGTATTTGTACTGATTCTGTTCCGGTTTCAAGCAATACTATGCATCTCCTAAGCAGCTACTTAATTTTTATAAAACCAAACATCCCGCCAGATCTGGATTTACATACTGGACTGCAGTGGGCTTGGCTAAAATGATCATTTACAAAGGCTATTTTGAAGGATATTACGAAGGTTATTTCATCCTCTCGATGTAATAATTTTTTCAAACTTCGTTGGTACGCCTCTCATTTTCCTCAAGTGTTAGTTTTAAATTTAACTTTCACATTTGTTGAAGAATTTTCACGTAGTCTCCGGTTTTTAAAAACCTTAAGGTGTCAGCAATCACGCTGTCTTCAGTTTTTGCATTCTCAACACTTTACCGCACAAATGACTTAGAATTCAAATCTTACAATGATTTTGGCAAATTATTTTATGGATTTGGGAGAAAATAAACTTTTACAAAAAAAAGCAACCTAATAAATAAATAAATTGGCAGTACATAGTCAGTGTGGTACTGATGTCGTGTAAGTGCGACCTCTGTAATCCGCACGCAAACTTCATAGATTATTCTCCGAACATGTACTGCAGCTTATGCTGGAACGATCATTATCTCCATAGATAAATGATGTGCTTTATCCACTTTTCAGATTCTGTTTATTCAATTTTTTCCAGTTTTTTTTATTGCCATGAAAAAACGGCTCAACTAATTCTGCTGATAATCTGCTGAATTTTCTTTCAGTTCTTAAATACGCGATTACTTAAGTCTCGTATTAATGTCATTACTGATTCGCGAGATAATCGAGGCGAAAGAATCCACATTGAAAAGATTTGATTCGGATATTAACTTCCTCTGGGAGTTAAAAAAAGTTTAATTAAGTTAAATGTTTAGTACAGTTTAGATTGCGGTCAGGGAAAAGATTTTCGATACAGAATCATAAAAATTCTATAATAAGACAAATTTGTAGCAAATATAGCGTGTACCTTAAAGTGGTAAATTCAAGAAGGGTCAAAATATTTTATTTCTGTTTTTTTCCCTGTTTGATAAGAGTGAAGTGGCTGTGTGCAAAAACAAAACTTAAGTACTTTACAACAGTCATTTTTGCATTCTACTCTTGAAAAAATATTTATAAGTGGAAAGTTTTAGAAATATAATAATGTACACTCTCCCTAACGAGCCAAGTGAAAACAAATAATTGAATGAGTTAATTGTTTAAATACCATGTATATATATATATATATATATATATATATATATATATATATATATATATATATATATATATATATATAGTGTTGATTACAAATCAACAAATGTATATAATACCTCCCACTTAGATGCATTGCTTAACGCATGTATTCTATCATACTCGTGATATTTATATGCCTAGATGTAAATCGAACATTCTGTATACTTTCTGCCATTAAACCTACCTAAACTATTTGTGACCACTGACGTTTAACTGTAGATAATACTAATACATCATATGAATACATATGCAAATTATACACACACAGCTGGATATTTATAAATTGCTATTTGTTTATCTTTTTAATAAAACAGGCAAGAATTGTTTTCTTGGTCCCAAAAAATTTAAACACTGTATGTTTCCACAATTTCTTTTTTCTTTGAATTTGTTTAATAAATTGTCTAAAATAATTGTATTATGTATAAACAATTTTTATCAACCTATTTATATTATTCATGGACATTATTTAAAGCTGATTAATTAATCTACTTTTTCAGTGCATGTTTATTTGTAAAACAAATATGTGTGTTCATTTTTTGAATTCTTATCATAGTTTTTAAATTCTTATTTTACAATTGCATACAAAAATGGCAACAATTAAAAAAATCGATCCACAAATAACAAATTTAAAATCAGATGAAAATTTATTAAAATATTTCACTAGTGATTTTCGTAAAGGCTATATTGAGGTAACTAATAAAAAGTTTGTGCTTCCACAATATTATTTAGAATTTATGGATAAAATTGAAAATTTCGAAGTTTATGATACTGACGTATTTGTAGTATCACACCCAAAAACTGGTACAACATGGACTCAAGAAATGGTCTGGTGTATTGGAAATAATTTAAAATTTACTAATGTGGAAATTTATAAACGATTTCCATTTTTAGAAGTGACTCCACTATTTGACTTCCGCGAATGCCCTGAATTATTTGGAGAGCTGAGTGATCATTTATTGGACTCTTTGGAATATGTTCGAAAGTTACCACACCCAAGGTACATCAAAACTCATTTACCTTGGGATCTTTTACCAAAACAAATAAGAACGGGGGAACGTAATCCGAAAATTATTTACGTGTATCGTAATCCGAAAGATACAAGTGTTTCATATTATTACCATTGTCGAGCGGTGGAAGGATTTACTGGAGATTTTAATGTTTTTATGGATCTATTTTTAGGAGGGCGATTAACATATGGCCCATTTCCTGCGCATGTGTTAAGTATCTTCGAGCAAAAGAATCGCGAAAACGTTTTAATTATTACATATGAAGAAATGAAAAGTGATTTGAGATCAGTGATTAAAAATGTGATGAATTTTTTAAGTAAAAACTATTCAGATGAAGAAATTGAAAAACTTGAAGACCACTTATCGTTTGAATCAATGAAAAATAATAATTCTGTAAATTATGCCAATACAGGTGGTAAGAATTTTATGCGAGCTGGTATTGTTGGAAGTTATAAAAATGATATGACACCTGAATTAATTAATCGTTTTGATAACTGGATTGTAGATAAATTTGGCAAAACAGAAATAAAATTTTAATTAAGTACTAAACAAATATTTTCTTTTATTTTTGGTTTATTTAAAATTCAAAATCGTTTTAAATCTATACTAAAATGAGGACATTAAAATTAAATAGTTAAATATATTTTGTATGTTGAGTCAATCCTAAAGATTAGTTAATTAAGCATCACTATCTGCGTAAAATGATTTTCCTACGATAATTGCAAAATACCATAAATAGTTGCTTTGCTGTATCTTAGCTTTGGCTCGTAAAATGTAGATTGACCAGTCTTATGTGTTTGAACGGTATGTAATTATGTATTTACGTTCATCTATTCCCTCATAACTTCTAAACTTATATCATAATTTGACAAATGAGGTATCCTTCAAAGCGTCTTGATCGTTGGCTGGTTATTCGCTCCGAGCGTGAATTTCGTTTCCATGACAACGATACACTACTTTAATTATAGAATTAATGGATGCATATATAATTGTGTGGATTGCATTGAAAACTTACATTTAAAATTTAATATTCTTGTTTCACAAATTTAAATAAATAATTACGATAATTAACATTTGAAAAATAATATTTGTACAATTTGATTTCTTATTTTCACAATTTTTAATGCATTAAGTTTAATTAATTAGTGTTTTTCAATCATTTTAATTTGACAGTTTCTATATCATTAACATGTAAAGAATTGCAAATTAGTCATAACAGCCCACTTTATCTCCAAAATTTTTCACTTAAAGCGCTGGCATCGATTTTATTATCCCTACCATGACTACGCACACAACGAATAGGCTATGAAACGTCTTATTAAATTGAATATGACATAAAGTCATGAACTAAAAATTTTGTTAGGTATCAAATGAGAAAGCGTAGTTAGTATTCTTCAAAAATATATATATTGTTATACTTTATCACGAAACTCTAACTCCAAAATTTATTTATTTTCGTCTATTTCCTTTCTATTTTATCTTTAATTTAATGTAAGGATCCCTAAACGATTAGGGGGAAAATCAGTTAAGAAAAATAATGGTGTTTATTCCCTAAGTTTTTCTTCAACAAACACATAAACAAAAAAATGTTCATTCATTTACAATTTTCTTAATTAAACTTTAATTAACATTTTTTTAAGTATATTTTTGTAACAAACATATCCAAGTACCACACGACACCATGCATTGTTCACAATGTCTACGCTAACAATAATAGCATTCTATATAAAAAAAAAAACGCAATACATTTACCAAGCGGTTATGTAAACACCCACATGACTATCATATACACTGTACTGTTCTTTTACAGGTAGATTTTAAATTCACAATATGTGTGGTAGACTTGTAGACACGGAAAATTTTCGATTACACCCATAAACCTGAAATGGATGAATACCCGTTTAATAAAATCAGAATGTTCGTTGACCAACATCTTGTAAATTCCAATTTTCTGAGTGGCACTATTTTATTCGAGGCAAAGATTGGCACCAGAAAATTATGTATTTATTCCAATCAATCCAATCAAATTAGATGGATCCTAGTATATATGCCAGTCAAATCCTACATTAAAATCGCAAAGCGCGATGTAAAGCTACTTTTTTGGTATGTTATTTGGACCCCTAAGGGGAGTGTGAGACCACGTTTTGCAAACAAATAAATTTTCCCTAATTTATCATCAAGTGGAGTTGGTATGAAATTGGGCACAATAAATAATGTATACAAGATATACAAGATCCCAACTTTGGCGAATCAGCATTTCTCCTTAGAATTTCCCGATAAAATAAATATTTTACAAAGTACCTAATGTTAAATTAAATAAAATGCATTAGAATTGCCGCCCCACATACCCGCAGCTCAGTTTAACAATTAAATTTTACTCGACAATTTACTTTCTTCGTCAATTTTCCTGATATGGAGAGGGTGCAGATATCTACAGACTAATGACAGTGAAATTTACAAAATTAAAAAACATCCGACGAATGCGGTTTTTTCCTTGTAGCTTTTCCGAAATAAACGGATTTTCTTAAAACATAGCTTTGAACACTTCGATTAAATTACCTTAAAAAAATTTAAAAAAAAACAAAATTGATTCATCCGTTCAGGAGCTACGATGCCCCAAACAGACACACATATAGCAGTCAAACTTATAACAACCATCTTTTTGGTTGTGGGGTTAAAAACACCCATTCTACATTGAAAAATTCCTATACAAAATAAATTTCCAACAAAAAATTCCTATACACTTTTTCGACCGATTATCGAGATACGACTTCGATAATAACTATTTGTAATTTTAAAATTTCTCGATTAATAGTAGGTACTTTGAAATTTTTATGTTAAGCAATTCCCCAAAATTTTAACATTTATGGAAATATTAACGTTCAAATTTTATATTTTAAAACTATCAACGTAAAATAAATATCAACATAACTATTCAAATCAGAGAAATAAAATTTTTGGATAATAAATTGCAGAAATAGTATATTTACATATCTATGGAGCAAAAATAAAGAATATCCGAGATCCCTTTTTCAAAGCAAAGTGCGACAAACATAAGATTTTAGACATTCTTTGCTTGCTTTCGTGGTGTTGCTTCCTTCCATATTGGGACAAACGAAGCCCGGAGGGAAAAAATTTCAATTTTCTATAATTTTTTAAAAATATAAATTTCAATTTGAGTCGTTAATCGAATTTTAACCGAGAAATTTACAAAATTACAAACTATAATTCATGAAGCAACATCTCGTCAATCGGATCCAATAGCTTTAAGGATGTATGAACATGACAACAATGTTTGATTTAAAGGCTCAAAATTTGTTTGTAGGTAGTCTTTTACTCAAAGAATATGTTGTTAAATTTTCAGCTTAGGTATCCGTGCAAATTTTTAAGAAAAAAGTCATTAAAAATCGATATAAAATACATTGGCTCTTATGGAGGAATCTCAAAAAACGACATATTTTGGAAGTTTTTGATAATTTTCATTTGGAATGAATGAAAACAAATTAAAAAAAAACTTTTTAATAGAAAGTAAACATATTAGCAATGAATTAGAAAAGAAAAAAACTAAGTGTCACCGTCCATATAAGGGATGTAAGAGCAGGGTAGATTAAGGGTTGAAATTATTTTTATCCTATTTTCAACTTTGATGATGAATTTTGTTATAACTTCATGAATGTAGACGAAAAAAAAGAATAAAATTTTTCGATATGTGTCTTGGTTTTCGAAATATCGAAAGCTAAATAATTGTCAATTTTCGATATTTTGAAAATTAAGCCAGACATCGAAAAATTTTATTCTTACTTTTCGTCTTATATCGTCAAGTAATAATATAAATTTATCATCAAAATTGAAAATATCTATTTTTAAATTTGTGCCCCCACTACCATGCTCATACATCCTTAAAGAAGCTTTTTGTTCTTTCGGTGTAGGTTTATTGGTCTTCTTCTGACTCCCTGTATATTATATATAAAAATTTACATAATAATATAGGGTAGTACATAATTATCTAGTAGGGTTGCCAACCACACTCTGTTATATGGTATTGCATTATATTAATAGAACCTATAAAATGTGTTAAAACTTAATGTTTTGAGTTTACCAGAGTTGTTCAAAGGAGAATTCAGAAAATTAAGAGTTGACCGCTATTTTCAGCCAAATATGTTTAAATAACACGATGGATATATCTTTATATTATTGTAACGAGTCTGATTTCGTGAGTGGCTGGACGGTCGTTTTTAGAATAATAAGATTCAGGCCAACGAATAAGGTAATTATGTGAATAACTAAAAAACGACATGGTTTTCATGGAACGACATTTATGAAAATGTGTCGTTATGAGTGCTGTGGAAATAACACATCAGTTATTTCTCTATGGAATGACACTGTGAAGGAACGCTATTGCAGTGCAGTGCTTTTGCCCTTTTGGTTTAGTGTTTCATGAGGTACGATTCGACGGAGGTTTTGGAATCACCTCGCCTCACTTTTGTAAATATGAACTTATCCTCACCTCGGCCTCGGTCGAGGTAGAGTCTTGTATATCCCTGCCTCACCTCGGCCTCGTCCGAAAGAAAATAAATGTCTTTAAAATTTGGAATATAAGTTGGCTAAAAAAATATTATGATAAGTTGAAATCCCGTAATGTTTTAAGAACTACATAAGAGGTTCTTCAAAATGCTTCCACGATTCCCAATATTGGGGTTTAACCTCCGTTTCTCTGGTATATACGCCTATAACAGAGGCCACCCACATCATTATTTGTTAACCTTTATTTATTTAACTTTCATACATATTTACAATTACATTTTGATGTGGGTGGAGTCATTTACTTCATTCTTATCCAAGCGACGACAATGTGATCAATGCCCCCATCAATTATAATTGTTCACATTGCCGCTGCCTGGATTCGAACCCGCAACCTAAGTCTAAGTAGACAATCGATCATTGACAAACGCCTTAGACCGCTTGACCACTTAAGCTCTTACTGTAAATATAAAGTATAAATGGCATTAAATTTGTTTCAATTTTTAATTAAATATATAGTAATATAGTATTAAAATATGTATGAATACATAAAAAAAATAAGCAAAATAAAGCGGGGTTTTTAGAACAATTTACCTCGCCACGCCTCGTTTTTTTGAACAATATACCTCGCCTGGCCTCGTTTCGTAACAAGGCTTAAAATTTTGAACCTCGCCTCGGCTTGTCACGAGGCAAATCGAGGCTGCCTCGTAGCCTCGGTGGAACACTATATTGGTTGCAAATATATTTGGAAAGCAAGATTGTAAATTTATTTTGTGTGAGACAATTCATGTACCTTTGTGTTAAACATTAAAGTATAGAAAAGTTTTTTAAGAATTAACCTAGTGATTTTTTATCATATGAAACCTTAGAGGGGAATAATACAACATATATATATATATATATATATATATATATATATATATATATATATATATATATATATATATATATATATATATATATATATCCTCCGTGAGGTTTGTAGGTAAAAGAATTTAAATTCTTTTGGACTTTTTTGTTTTTAATAAATCAATACCTAGTATAAAACAAAGTCGATTCCTTCTGTCTGTCCCTAATCTCTATGTATGCATAGTTCTTTAAAACTGTGTAACGGTTCTCAATGCAGTTTTTTCTAGTAGATAGACTGATTCAAGTAGAAGGTTTTTATGTATAATACATGCATAATATAAAAGAGTAAGAGGTTGCAATAGAGGGTGAAAGGGGTTCAAAAATGTAAAAAGTTGTGCACCGATTTAGCTCAAATATTGAAAAGATATACAACCAGCTTCAAGGATTGTTTTTCTCTAATATTCACCTTCGCGGGGGTGGAGAGGTGGAGCGGAAAAGTGGGGATGCATAATCGAATATACCCAAGTTGGGTATCAAATAAAAGACCATGACGTGTAAATTACAAAACTATAACCCTTACGCAAGGGGATATGTTTGGAGGGGTGCAAGTGGGGATGATGCCTAGCAAGGCGCGTAGTTTACAGCTACTGATTCATAATTTCTGAAAACTCATATACAGATGTCTCTAATTATGACAATAATTATCATACTATCCAACTATTTCTATCTTGCATGGATGCAGAAATATTTGGATAAATTATCGCAAAACATGGAAATTGATAAACGATTCTCCTAGTTTTCTTGATTATGCAAGTAAAATGTAAAAAAAAATAAAAACAAAAATCATATCGTAATTTTAACGAACAATATGATGTGAAGATATTTTCGTTTTGTTGTAATATAACCTTACTTGAAATAATATTTCATATTCCTCTTTGTATATTTAATACAATATTCAGATAAGTATACTATTATATTCTATATTAGTCCAGGAACAAACGTCTTTCAATCCAGACGGATGCATTTGAAAATGGCTAGTCAAAATTGTACGTGCTAGTCTCCAGTAATTGTATGATTTAATAAATAAAGACTTCAACCGCGAAAAAATTTTTATACTAAAGTCAACTAACCGAGGTCAACCTTGAGAAAAACATAGTGCGTTTTTAAAGCACTCATAGTTTAATTTAACTATACTTGAGCTATTTTACCAAGGACACAATTTAAAAAAAAAAAAAGCACATAGTTTAATTTAAGTAATTCGATCTTTTAATTTAAAATATTTAGAAAAAACATAAATTGGAATCAATTAAATTATACTATTAGGCTCGAAAACACACTTTAAAGTTCAAAAAGTTAGTTCAAATTAACTTTTTGAATTTTTTAATTCTGAGTTCGGAGAAAAAAATCACTTCTGTCTCTTAATAATTGCTCCCATTTCTCCCATCCTATTGTAATGTTGTAATTTAAAATAATAGTACCTAATTTAAAATAATTATTTTAGTAACTTTTACTAAAGATAAAAAGTTGTAACTTTGGTAGGTATTTCTTTAACTATTGAAGCATATGATCACGTAAAAAAACGCGTTACCGCACCACAACTTTTTTAGGGCCATTTTACAAAAGTCCTTTTTTTTGCATTCAGCTGCGGCTTGCAAAAAGTATACATTCGATCTTGCTGAAATTGTGTGTGATACTTCATGGGCACAAAAGCTACAATCAATTTAAATCTCAGCTTTTAATCTTTAAAACAACAAAAGTTATGCATTTTTGAAATTTCGATCCATATCGATGCTTTTTTGCAATTTGAGGGGACATCGATGGACCAATCGGGTTCATGCACAGCTCATTTTTTTCGTCTTTTTACGGCGCCTTAGCTTATTAAAAGGTTTTTTACTCAATCCGACGGTGTCTGACGCGAAAGACCGGATTAGGCCACTTTACCATTTTTTTTGGACCCTTTCCGACCATCAAAAAATTTTCGATTTTAGTTTCTTCAATTTGTATCATAATTACCTACTTAATTCAATTTTTTTCTCCGAACTCAGAATTATCTAAAAATTGACGCCATTTTTTTTTATTTCATCACACTATTTATCAAATTCTATGATTCAACCCTCATTTTCAAGCTTATTATGTCTAGGTTTGACGAAAAATATACTCATGGTCTAAATGTACCGCTTAAGAGAAAACACGCTACACAAATAATTTGAACGAAGCAATATCATAAATTTAAATAATAAGTTAATTGGGCAAATAAATATGTCAGTTTTTACTTCTAATGCTCTATCTAGACTCATAATAATCAAAACATTATTAGGCAAACATGTTAGTTTTAACAGATGCCGTCCTAATACTATAGACATATAATTACTATTTTAAATACATGTTCTCCTAATATTAATTTAAGATCTTTTAATTTTTTTCAATACTATTCTACGAAATTTGTTGTGTGCTGCTTTTAACCACGGGTATAGGGTAGCCACTGGTTACGGTAACTACGGGAGCGGAATTTCTCATGGGTCGAGCCCGTTTTTATTATTATTAAACAATAAGGTAAACATTTTTTAAACAATTCAGCAAAAATTAACTATGTATGTAATGAAAGGCAAAAGTACTTAAGTGCAGCATTTTCGTGGTTGTAGACAAGCTCATCGGTGCAATATTTTTGTCGGACAAAATATTTTATAGTTCTACAATAATTATAAGTGTTATCAACCGATCATAGTGTTCGACAAATTTCCCTGCTGCGTATTTTTAGACCGATAGCTAACATATGACGTTCTCTAGCCCATTAGAAAACGGAGCACTTTCGAAAAAATCTTAGAGAGAAAGTTTGGTAGACTCGTCAAAAGGAAGCCACTCATGAAGTTTCAAGTATGTATTTATAGTTTAAAAAAGCCGTGGTATCCCGGTCTACTGCTCTAAAATAACTTAATATTTAGTAAAATTATAAATTCGAATCAATTAAGGATGTACGAGCGCCAGGGCAATTTTGGATAAAAGGCTTTTCTTTATATGAAGTTGAATTAAGTATAAATATTGATTTCTCCAAAATTATTTAAATTAAAGTTAAACCTTAATAAATTATTGAAAACAAAAATCAAAAACCGTTTTAAACGGGGACGCAAATTAACAAATATATATATTTTCAATTTTGATATTGAATTATGTTATAACTTGACAATATAAGACGAAAAGAAAGAGTAAAATTTTTCGATATCTGGAGTATTTTTCAAAAATTCGAAAATTGAAAATTTGGTTTAATTATTTAGGTTTCGATATTTCGAAAACCAAGGCAGATATCGAAAAATTGTATTCTTATTTTTCGTTTACATTCATGAAGTTATATAACAAAATTCATCATTAAAATTGAAAATAAAGTACAAATAATTTCAACCACAAGTCTAGACTGCAGGAGGCACGCTTTGAAGTTCCAAAGATTTGCCTCTGTCTGTTGATTTTAAGTAAACGAAGTTTCAACCGGTAAAGTATTAACGTAAAAGGTCAAAACTTGCATCTTGATTGTGTTGATTCCTATGAATAATTATGGGTTTTTAAATTCGCTACAAAAGAGGTTCTTCCATTTTTACCCAACTTTTTACCCACAATTAGTTTATTTCACATATTCACATTCATCGGCTTTATATGTCGTCATCTTACTCTCTACCTAAAAAGTATAAAAGCATATATTTATAGAACTTGTGTTCCTGTAGACTTTATATACATTTCCAAGAAAGTATACGTTTTACTACCGACAGGATACAACTAACGTATGTGAATCGTAAATTTTGTGTTATGCTTTGTTAAGTTATACAATTTTATACTTGAAATTAATGATTAATAGTATATGAGCCTTATTGTATCTATTTTTTGTTATTGAGAATTCTAATTTAATTATAATGAAGTCGAAACAAAATATTTAATAGATAAACATAAAAAAAATGAATATGGCCAATTAATTTTAATACAGGATATATAGAAGCTTGTTACTCCTGTCCATGCACTAAATTATAGCAGTTATTTTTTGAATTGGTTCAGTATCACGTACTGAATGCAAATGCATAAAATCCTTATAAAAATAGGCGGGGAAAGTGCCTCCATTTTAAGGAAAACCGTTTTAAGCTATATCTACATAACCGTGCACTTCAAATTTCCTATCTTTTATGTGAATTTTTTTTTTTTTTTTGATTCACTAACTGTTTATGACTAATACGACTACTGACTATTTGATTGATATCTCTTCTAATATTTGTGCTAAAAACTTAACTTTTACTTTAAACTTTTCTTTTTAAAATCAATATTTATGAAGTTATAACGCGTTGCAACCACCGGGTCCAAATTAAATTAATAATTAATAAAAAAGATAAAACTTCAATAAATATTTGAAAAAATGTTAATGTTAGTAACATAATTAACAACAAATAATTTGCCTTCTTATCTGCAAAAAGCAGCGAGCACCTCTTGAATTTTTTTTTTTTAATTAAAAAAAAAAATGACAAAAAAGATAAGAAATCCAAATTTGTAAGGATTTTGTGTATTTACATTCAATACGTGATAATAAACATATTTTTAGCAAAAAATAACTTCTGTAAATTAGTCCAAGAAAAATTTCCATATTATCGGTAGATGTAATGCGACATTGAACGCGTAATATCTTCAACAATATTAATTTTAGAAAGAAAAGTTTAAAATATAAGTTTTAGAAAATTTGTAGCTTTAAAAGTTTAGTTATTAGCATTTTATTGTTTAAACAAATATTCAATAAGTAAATGGTCATGGTCGTATAAGTCATAAACATTCAGTACGTGATACTGAACCTATTTAAATAAAAAAAATAATTCCTGAAATTTAATGCAGAAAAAAAATCTCTGTTGTCTGAAGTATTTCAAGATAATGTAAATAATAAAAATGTTTTCTACAAATCAAGAAAATTTAATGATAAAATCAAATTTTTGTCTTGACTAATGTTAAGCGATCCATACATCATTAAGTTATTAAATATTATGTATTTATGTTTTTCGAAATCATCTATCTATAAATGTATCAGTTTTTAATGGGAAAAAGCATGATAAGTTATTTCCCAAATTGGCAAGCTTGTTCTCACTTATCCCCCTTCCATAACACTAAAATGGTAGTGTTTTAAAATTAGATCTATTTTACCATGAATTATTACCTGAAATTCGATCAAAGAAAATAAAAGTTTGAATTCAGTAGAATATTACATTTTTAAATGAAATGAATAGACTGAATCATTGTTAGGAATCTCTAGAGGGGGGCAGCTGTCCCTAACTCGCCCCGCCCCCTTGGCGAAGCCAATGTAATGGATAGTTTTTTAAAACACGCTCTCTAAATATTTATACTAACAGAAATATTTTTATTTTCAGAATAATATGTTAAAACAATCCTCATCGGCAGACCATTTAAGTTGGTCTAGTCCAGAATCCTTAAGTGGTCCATGTAGTCCATTACATGGTGCACCAACAATAATGCCAACTACAGGTGGCGGACAACAATGGATACAACATACAACAAATCCTCATATGATTCCCATTGATCCTCAGATTACAAACGATTGTTGTGCACAATGTCAGCCCACACAACAACAGATGCATGGAGGACGTTATGCACCCATTCATAGTCGATCACAATCAATCAATAGTTATTCAAATATACCACAAATATGCCATGGGCAGTGTTATAAAGGTAAGTGAAGTGCATATTTTAAAAATCTGTATATGTACAGGGTGTCCCTCAATGGTCTTTACAACGCTCTACCACATATAGCTTATAAAATAAGTTCATTTTGCTAAACATGCCCCAGTAAAAAGCGCTCCGTTTTGGCGCTAGTCGCTCTTGAATTTGTAATATTGAAATAGTTTTTCTTCTTTAACTGTATTCTTCTTCTTTAACGAATTTGTAATATTGAAATAGTTTTTCTTCTTTAACTGTAGAACGGAGATAGCGCGCAGTGGCGTGCATTACATATCGACAAATAGACACTGCCTACCCTACATGATTCAGACAAATTTGTATAATCTTGTTCTGATATCTAATATTATTACGAGTACTATCAATAAACACAAAATCTTAACGGGTATCATCTATAATTCGACATATAGATTATGCCAGCTTGTTCATTGAATTTTAAGTAACATGGCATTGCGCTGCACTAGCGCTGCTGAGAGCATCCAGGCAAAGATACAAACTATTATTGCCTAAATGTTTATATGTACATGTGCACTCATAGTCATACGTGTACTGTGTGAGTTCTTATAAATACAATAAAATGCTACACGTACAAAAGCATAAAAAGACCGTGTCTTTTACAACACGACAAACTACGACATCTACCGAAGAAGCTTCGTTTCTTATTCATATAACGAATAGTGATATTGTTTCTATACTGAGTCGAGTCGAATATTAATAGTTTTGGTTTGTTCGTGGTTATATTATGAAGTGTTTAAAATTTTAACGTTGACAATAGAGAAAAATGGATAATATTCACTGCCAAACTTGTTCAGATGGCGTGCATATAGAAAAATTATGCGTTTTCAAAACTATATTTCGATGACAAAAAACAAGTGATCATGAATTTTCAGCACATTTTGCTTAGGCGAACTAAGCACACTGATCAATATAACTTTCTTCTAAACACTCAAATTGCAAATACAAATTGCAAGCTTTTGACTTTTATTCGGTTTCATTTCTTAGAGTATATGTCAACTATATGGAGTAAAATATTATGACTATAGTTTTTAACTCATGCAAAGTTTTTTTCTGTGACGTCGAGTCAAGGCCAAAGGCCGCCACGGGGCTCAAAAGAATCCCCCTGCGAGCAAAGCTAGTATTTTGTTAATATTTTTGTACAATCAAAAAATAAATCAAAAATGCCATAGAAAATAGTAGCAGTTATAGTTAGTTTGTTATATTAGTCAAATTAGTTTGTTATATCATAAAGAATAACTCTCTTATTTGAACTTTCCCTCTATCTCGTATCGATTATAAGCTTGAGATGATTTTTACACGACTTTGAAAAACAAGGCAAAATACATGGCTTCAATCAGAAACTATTTGGGGATTGAATACAAGCTTTTGTAGGGGTATTTACTAAGCAGGAATTTTCAAAAAGTTTACCTTTAAGAAGGCCAGGTGGTGCATACAATTTTGTATAGGAAAGTAAATAAAAAAAGCTTTGATAAGAAATGTCTACACAATTTTTAAATAAAACAAGTAAAAACAAGCAATTGACTAAGTTAATTGTTAAAATACCATGTGTAGACAGTGTTGATTTCTTTTTTTTTTTCAAGTAAAAAAAAAGGTAGCCACTCTTAGAGAGCCACATATACATATATATCATAGACACATAGCTGATATTCCCATATAATACATACGTACTACATAATTTTGCGCCTAATATGCAGTCTCGTGAATAAACAGTGAAATTTACGAAAAAAAATGTTTCAAACAAAAGTTTATTTTTTTATAAGGCACATTTTTTACATTTAAACTTTTATCCTATCTCTGGCGGTTTACAAGATGAGTCCTACGGACCCAAGACCCAATTGACCTATGTTGCTCATTTACGAACTCATTTCATTTTTTATGTCTTGAGCACGCCATACAAATTTTAACTTGGTATGTTTTTCCGTTTTTGTGTGATCGTGTTGTCAGATGGACAGACAGACTGACGAACGAACAACCGGAAATAAAGTGTGTTCGTGGCATCAATATTTTTAAGCGTTACAAACTTGGGACTTAACTTAGTATACCTTGATATATTTCATATATACATGGTATAATTATAGTGGTCCATCTTCTCTTTTCTAGAAAAGTTTTGTCTACATAGCAAGTATTTCACAACTATTATTTAACCTTAAAACTAGTAGGTATCGACAAATTTTTAAAAAAGGGAGCATACAAAGAGATTACGGTAATCCGACCATTTTTAGCAGAGAAATAGCTGCTTGAATTTTATATTAAAAAATGTGTTTCGTAATTTTTTTTCTAAACATCTGGATTGTGATAAATGAGAAAGCAAAGAATGTGAATAAATAATAAATAATTGTTGATGTTTTAAAGGTAAACAATGAGACACACATCGTCGCATGCATAATGTAATTTAAAGAAGGCGGTCCATAAACACACCCAAAGATAATAACATATTATATAAGTGATAATTAGTCCATAAAGTCACATTCAACATTCATTATTATAAAATGTCAGTGTATTTTTTATTTTAACTTTTTTGAGTAGGTAATTTAATTTGAGAATTTTGTTTTTTTTTATATTTAATTTAATATTCTGAACACTTAACTAAAGGCTATTCTAAACATCCATTTATGTTACCTGATTATAATTCGGTTTTAATCATTATTTTTAATCTTTATTTAGTAAAAACAGATCTAGGAATTGTAAGATATTACGTCTGCAGCTGACTATTGGTTGGAACTAATACTGTAGGATATGAAGCAATTAAGGTTGCAATTCTATGGAACAATTCTATGACTTTATTACAATACCCGTTCTTAGAATATGGCCCAAATTAATTCCGCTGAAAAATCGTGAAATTTGACTAAACAATCAAATCATTGGATCTTATGTTTTGGGATATTCTCAGCATTTGTTGTATTTGACATTTTTTCCTAAAACTCACCCTTTTTACGATACAAGTGATTGAAAAAAAAAAATCTAATTTTGATGAAATTTTTATATTGTCGAAATTAACGATTATTGTGTGGTTTCGATCAAATATTTGACTTCAAACTTTTTATCTCTCATATTTTAGATGATTATAAACAATTTTGGTCTCTCACTCACTTTCACTTCCCTTCACCATTTTTGAGATAAAAGCGTTATAAAAAAATTTTAAGCTAAAATTTTGTTATCAAAAAGATTGACAATTATCGTATGATTGTGATGAACTATTTGACTTAAAAACGATTGAAATTATATTTTGGACTATTCTAAGAACTTTTTGTGTCCTATCATTTTTCAACTTGCCTAACCGTTTCCGCCCTTTTTTCAAGATTTAGAGCTTAAGCGCTTTACGCTTATTTTTTAACGCTTATACATAGAACGTAATGGTGAGATAAGGTAGAAAAATGATAAGATCCAAAAAGTTCTTAGAATAGTCCAAAATATAATTTCAATCGTTTTTAAATGGAATATTTGATCACAATCATACAAAATTGAACTTCTTTATCGAGATGAACTCTTTTATCGAGGGTTTATCCAGTTATAAAATTTACTAGCTGTTAAACTTCTCATCTATTTCCATGCAACCATTATGTGCCACAGCGAAGCATGGAAGGGTTCAGTTAGTAAAATAATGTTGTCTTTTTTACATTTTCTACGGCCTACCCTACAAGCCCGTCCTCTATCGCTAAATTGAAATGATTTATGGACCTTTTTTCTTAAAATCATTTAAGCAACAAAATCCAATAAGTCTCGACGACGCTCGAGTTACTACACATTTAGCATCCTGGGCTCCATTATTATTTATTTATATTGGTTTAACTCAGGCTGCATGAGTTTATGCGAATTAATCTTTATTTATACACTCATATTTGTGATAATGTAGCATTTTATAAGTGAGCTAATTTGTATATATTTTCATACAAACTTTCATCTCCTATTTCACCATTTTACAGGATGAAGTTCAAAAAATCCTTTCTTAAGTGACACCAACAGAATAAAATCACCTCTCGAAATTTCAAACTTCTATCATTAGCGATTTAGACTGAGCTTCGATATATTAGTCCAGACATTGCTATTCCCCCTCCACATTATTTCTCCTCTCTAAAATGTTTCTGATTTTAAATAATATACAAATCGAATCATTTTGAAGAAAAAAAAATCATCAAAATCGAAGCTGTTATTGTGGACTCACGAGTAAAAACTTTCACTGATACGACTATATTTGCATAGTTATTAAATATAATATTTAAACCATAGAAAATCAATCAATTTACACATTTAAAATCATAATAATATAGCTTTAAATAATAATAATTGAGGTGAAAAGAGATACAAATATTTATAATTTAGTTATTTAAAATACAATATTAATATATTAATATAATAGTCCTATTCGTTGTGTGCGTAGTCATGGTAGGGACAATAAAATCGATGCCAGCGCTTCCAGTGAAAAATTTTGGCGATAAAGGGGGCTGTTATTACTAATTTGCAGTTCTTTTCATGTTAATGTTATAGAAATGTCAAATTAAAATTATTGTAAAACACGAATTAATTAAACTTAATGCATTAAAAATTGTGAAAATAAGAAATCAAATTGCACAAATATTAATTTTCAAATGTAAATTATCATAATTATTTATTTAAATTTGTGAGACAATAATATTAAATTTTCAATGTAAGTCTTAAATGCAATCCATACAATTTATATGCATCCATAAAATTCTATAATAAAAGTAGTGTATCGTTACCATGGAAATGAAACTCACGCACGGAGCGAATACAAACAAGTGTACTTATAAAACGTATGAAGCGTCATAAAACGCATTAACGTTGAAAACAAAATTTTCTATTATATTACTACACGGGTGTCGGGAGGGGGGTTGCAAAAGGCTGCACTTACACCCCACTGTCCGGAAAGAAAAAAATACACAAAAATAGTTTAAGAAATGAAAACTTAAGACGTCTGGATTACTGTTCAAATTTATTGATCACCGTGTTGAAAAATTCAGTGTCCTCCACTACTCTTTTCAACCAGTGAGCTTTAAGCATAAACAGGCCACAGATTTGCGTTTCCCACCGTTGATCAATTCCGCGTCTTGACACGTTGTAACGTGCTTAATGTTCGTTCAATGCTACATGTTGTTGAATAGTTAAACCAATTATTGCTTTGTACACGGCTGGCTGACAAATCTGCGTATTCAACAATTTCCCTGAAAGAAAGTCTGATTCATAAAATTTGCAATTCAACCAATCGGAATGAATAGGGTTCAATTGGACAAAAATTGACTATATCATTCCGGTTCATTCCAATTGAAACCAATTAAAATTTTGAATCGAAATTTAATTGAAATAAATCGGATTTATTTAGAAAAATTTCCAATTACTTCCGATTGAATTTTGATTCAATACAATATAACTTAATCAGAAATTTTCAATTGGTTCCAATTCATGAATGGGATCGAATTGAAAATTTCATATTAGGTTCTATTGGATTGAATCGGAATGAATTAAAAATTTGAATCGAACTTGAATCGGGCCGAAATTTGAATCGGAATTGAATCGGGCATGACCATGACCATGTAGTGGGGTGAGAACTGATTAGCTAATGAACTTGAAAAATGATAGAATGTAGATTCAAATTCAAATTCAATTTATTCATTCTTTTTTTAAACAATACAATATTATACAGAACATGTCATTAAAAGGGGTAGGGAAAAAGGAAGTAAGAGGAAGGTATACAGCTATGGCTGACTTTATTAGGAACTATCCCGGTATTAAGATCTCGAATAATTTATTCTAAATAAAGATCTCGAATAATTCATTCAAAATCTTATATTATCTAGCTTTTGAATCAAATCAATATTTGATATCATTTTCTATAGCTTTTCATCCATGAAGGGGGGGGGGGGGGATATTATGAATCCTTAACTTTTTGTAAATTTTGGAAGGTTGTAGTGCTAAAAAATCGAAAAGAATGAGCCTAGCTAGAGTCAAGTCCGTTGGAAACTTTACGAGAAAACACGGTTTTATCGCGAAAATATCGCGTTTTTCGCCATTTATTTTCTCGACTTGTATGACTCGCAAGAAATTCCATCAGGGCACAAATTTTTTTTCTGTTTATTTTTCGTTTTTTATTAAAAATAAAATCCCTTTACCGTTTTTTTTTTTTGCAAAAAACTGTTTTTCGAACCTTTACGATTATTTTTTAACAATTTTGTACACTTCCATTTTTTCTTAAAAACTAATATTTTTCTCCTAATTATCTCGCTGAAAAACCAAATGGAATAATTATTTTTAAATCTGAGGTATTTTCTTACGTATTTACTGCACAAACAAAAGCAATGTGAATATTCTGAAATAATTATCAAACAGGAATCTGTCGATTTCGTTTTTAAAAAAAGCCAAAAAAAAAAAATATGTTCCAATCTTTTAGTTATGTGGCCACCATTAAAAAAAATAGCGATATTTGAAATATCACTCTAGTTTTTAATTACAAAGCCTCAGACAGACATACAAATACACAAGTTAAACTAGTAAACACTCCTTTGATTTTGTTGGGAGTTAAAATTCATTAAATTATTATTGCAACCTCAACATATTTCAATTTTTAACGCAAGAACACATTAATACAGGTTATACAGAAGCTAGTGTCCATAATGCACTAAATTATAGTAGTTATTTTTTAATTTTTTATTTAAATAAGTTCGGTATCACGTATTGAATGTGAATGCACAAAATCCTTACAAAATAGGCTTGGGAAGTGCCTCCATTTTAAGGAAAATCGTTTTTTGCTATAGCCGTGCCAAAAAAGAGAATTTTTAGACCAAAAATTATTATTGTAGATAATTAAATTACCTACCTTTTTTGTAAAAAAATTTTTTTTGTATCGCTAACTCTTTATGACTTATACAACTATGATGATTTACTTTTTGACTATTTGACCGATATCTCTTCTAATATTTGTTTAAACAAGAAAATGATGATATCTTAACTTTTAAATCTACAAATTTCCTAAAACTTTTACCCTAAACTTTTCTCCCTAAAATTAATATTTATGAAGTTATATTACATTCAACAATGTTGCAACCACCGGGTGCAAGATTAAAAAAAAAAGAAGTATACATAAAAATTTACATGAAAAATATATGAAAAATGTTAACGTTAATGACATAATAGCAATAAATAATTTGCCTTATTACCTGCAAAAGCACTAACCACCCTATGTTTTTTTTAATATTAAAAAAAATTGATCATAAAGATAAGGATTTTGTGTATTTACATTCAGTATGCGATAATAAACCAATTTTTAGAAAAAAATAACTCCTATAAATTAGTGCAAGAAAAAATTTCCAATTATCTGTAGCTGTAATGCAATATTGGACGCGTAATATTATATTCAACAATGTTAATTTTAGAAAGAAAAATTTAAAGTAAAAGTTTTAGAAATTTTACAGATTTAAAAGTTAAGATTTAAGCATTTTATTTTTTAAACTAATATTAGAAGTGATATCGGTCAAATAATCAATATGTAAATCTGTAAATCGTCATAGTCGTATAACTCATACACCGTTAGCGATACAAAAAGTAATATTTCCCAAAAAAACAGGATATTAAATTATCTACAATAAATACTATTACCATTTTTGGTCCAAAGTGCACGGTTATGGAGATACGGTTATGCACGGTTTAGTAAGGATTTTGAACCGACTTCAAACAAAAACGGAGGAAGTTATCAATTCGACTGTATGTTTTTTTTTTAATGTTTGTTACCTCAGAGCTTTCGACTGGGTCAACCGATTTTGATGATTCTTTATCTATTTGAAAGCTCGTGCTTCCCGTGTGGTCCCATTTTATTTTGGTCCAGTTCTGACAACGGCATCCATGAGAAAACTGTAAAAATCTTAAATTTGCATTAAGTATGCACGACAAGAAGACGAATAACTCAATATCACGCCAACCGATTTCGATGATTCTTTTTTTAGTGACAAATTAGTTAGTATACTTCGGATTCACTAAAAATCACAAAAAAAAAACTTTTAACAAAAAGAAAACCGACTTCAAAAGAAAAACTTTTCCAAAACAAATTAATATGCACTAAAAAGTAAAAAAATAATTTATAATAAAATGTAGTTAAAATTATTGTTATTTTTGGAGTCGGTGTCAGCCAAGAAAACAACTGTGACAGAACAGTTTGCTACATTAGCTTGGCTGACACCGACTCCAAAAATAACAATAATTTTAACTACATTATATTATAAATTATTTTTTTACTTTTTAGTGCATATTAATTTTTTTTTTTAAAGTTTTTCTTTTGAAGTCGGTTTTCTTTTTGTTAAAAGTTTTTTTTTATGTGCATTTACTTTCAGCCCGTGATACTGAACCTATTTAAATAAAAAATAACTTTTAATACAGAAAAAAATTCCCTGCAGTCTGTAGTACATGCATAGTAAACACACTAATTATGTATGTATTTAAAAAATATTATTTCGATTATAATAATTTTAATATTAATAATTATAATTATATACATACAAATATTAATTTACACTTTAAAGGTTTGTATTATAATATAAATCAAAATATTAAATACACGCTAAAATATATAATCATTAAAATTTATTTTAAATTATAATTAATATATTATAAATGTTATTAAAATTTTATTTATATAATAAAGTATAAAGAGTGATCAAATATCAAATATACAATTATGTATTATTTAAATTCAAATAAAACAAACACAAAAAATTTATTAAGGTAGTACCAGCATGAAATCACTTTTCGACAGATTTGGCCGAATTTTTTTTCTCGGGTTTATAATAGCTTTATTTATGAATTCCTAAAATTTCATAATTTTTGACCGTTTAGATCGCGAGATATTTAAAGACAAAGTTCGCGATTTTGAGGGTCATGTCCCATTTAAAGCATGTAAAATGTCCGGTCTCTCCAACTATTTTTTATGATATTATTATATATTGAAGAAAAAGTAGAAAAAGATGTTTATACAATACAATTCTAAAAAAAAAATTTAGAAATTAATTTTTACTTTCGAGATATTAATTTTGACGTAAATTGATCGAAATTGGGACGTTGGCATAATTATTTCCCATTTTAAACGGTCAAAATTTCTGAAACTTTGGGAATTAATAGTAAGCATTATTAAATTCTTAAATTTAATTTTTCGTTAAATTCTGTCGAAAAAAAAATTGTACCATTGCTTTAACATAGAAACTGCAAATACCATGCTGGAACATCGTTAATTAGGATTTTTTAAAAAGCTTTTATTAGCTTGATATGTATCTATAATAGATGCATGTGAATAGGCAAAAGTGGCTTAGAGAAGACAATCATACTGTCGTGTCCCTTGGTCCAGGGAATGATGCTGCCACCAAAGGTCTTTATATTTAGAAAGGAGAGACCTTATGAATCCTTTATAGATGAATACGACTTTTTAATTATTGAATAATATCACTTTATTATTTATTAATAATCACTGTATGTTCAAATTTCAGATTGTATAATTACTGTATTGTGTTGTTAACGTTTTAGGTTGTAATTCTAAGTTGTAATAATCACTGTATTATAACGATGTTATTCCAAGTTGTATAATCACTGTATGATAAAGTTGTAATCCTAAGTTGTATAATCACTGTATGATTCTAATCAATTTCCAATGTCTTTAAATACAAAATTTTTAGGTCAAAATATTAAATATTGTGACATCAAAATTAAATTATTAAATATTAACTTTGCTGACAAGTAAATATAATCAGAACCATGCCGTTGGATTACAAATTAGACCTCAATTCAATCATTATGATTGTTAACATAAGTAACTTAATAATATAAATTAGCTGACTAGCAATTAATGAATAAATATTTCAAATTAGATTATTTAAAATATTATTACTTAATAATAATATGAATGATCTAGTGTGCTAGAGCCACGTTTTTAAGGATAACGCCGTCCAGGGCCTAACAATACTTCTGTATCAAAAATACGAGTAAGACAGAGAGTCAACATTTTTTTTCTACCTATCTCATTACATAAGAGAAACTGAGATAGGTAGACAAGTCGTATACCCGCCTCGCTTCCTCCTCTATGAGCAATGCGGTCTTGGATAAAGGGACATACAATAAAGTTTATGGCACCCAATAAAGTTATGACAATGGTGGCTAAGTATCGATGACATACAATATTTAAATAAGTTTATTCGATTAGCCGGATAATCAAGATCTTTAGGATTAACTCTTGCTTACCACAACTCCCTAGGGTAAACACGCTTACTGCACCCGTTTCCTTTGGACCCAGACAATATGGCATAGATTTCCTTCAAAATTTTTTTGAGACTTCTATAATACTTACTTAAAAGACGATATAGGTTTAATAGCTTTAAATTAAATTTAAATATGTTTAGGAAGTTCCCAAAGTTGAGAAAAATAACTCTTTTTATTTAAAACTTCTTAAAACTTTTTTAAATCTCAATATTAAAGCCTAAAAATTAAACTCAGTTTTCTACCAGTACACTAGTACGAGAAAAGAAAAAGTAGTTTAGTGGATCTTTCAAAAAGTATAGTTATTTTGGAGAATGATTGCCGAAAAAAGATGAAAAAATGAAATACTCGTTTTCTTCAAAATACTCCGTTATATCAGTAAATCTTATTATTTTATTACATTTATATGAAATTAATATTAAAACAATTAAAACAACTGAAAACAAACAATTGACTGAGTTAATTGTTGAAATACCATGTATACACTTTGTTGATTACACTGTCACATTACACATACATACATGTTACACACATATAACTGATATACTCATATAATACTACAATTTGTGTTTACTACATGTTCTGTTATCACGACAACTCAAAAACGAACAAATATTTTAAGCTGAAATTGTTGCGTACTCAGGACGTAAAAGTAAGGTTGAGTTTGTAATAATAGAGAATTTTATGTACTTTCAAAGGAGATATAACAAAGTGGGGGGGGGGGTTGCCATATGAAATTTCAAAGTTAAGGTGGTTTGGGGTGAAGGGGTGAACCTAAGATTGTTCTGGGTACCATTTTTGAAGTTGACCATTAAGGAGGGAGGGACAGAGTTTCTAAGAAAATTCTAGAGGCTGCTTACAAAAAACAGAAACTTGAATGAACTATCGGTCTTATACAGTGTGTCCCCAGATAGAGGTAACTATACCTGTAAATTTTCTTATGTTGCATTTTAAGAAAAAAAGTCATTCGTTATAAAAAATTTTGCTTAATCTGAAAAGTATGTAGGCTTATTTAAAACTTCTAAATAATGTACAGGGTAACCAAAAATTTGGCATCACTATTTTTCTTTTTGGTAAACTACCCTTCCTTTTTATAAGTTGACAAAATATTACTAAGAAAAGTTGCTCGAAATTAACAATTATGACTCCAAAAAAAATTTTTCCAACTTTGAAAATTCCATTCTTAGAGAATGTTTATCCGAGAAAATAAATTTTCTTTTTAATTTTCTAACACAGTCCACAAAAAAATATACTCCCGGATAGTACGCGTTAATTGATATAATGTTATTTAATTGTTACGATTTTTGTCAACTTTTGTTCAAAATAAAAAATGATGTTTTAATTACACGGATCTTCTTAATATTTTGTATAGAGTCATAAATGTTAATTGCGTGAAACTTTTCTTAGTAACATTTTGTCAACTTACAAAAAGAAAAGGAAGGATAGTTTACCAATAAGAAAAACAGTGATTTCAATATTTTGGCTAAAATTGGTTATAAAGAATGACTTTTTTTTAAATGAAAAATAAGAAAATTTACAAGTACAGTTACCTCTATCCGGGTACACACTGTATATACCGGTGTGATTTTTTCAAATTTAACCTTCTATAAAAATGAATACCACAGTCTTTGATGAAAAACCAGTCCTTCTGGATCAAAATCGACAAAAAACGGAAAAAAATCAAAATTTGCGAAGTCTTTTTTTTTATTTTTCGACAAGACTCGATCGTCTGCCGAGACGTTGCCATTACATTACCAACAACATCTAAAAAAAAAAAAAACTTTCCTGATTTGATGCAGCGTTCACACACTTTTCATGTTTAATTTGCCTGGATTTTAGCCTCTTAAGGGTACAATTGATGAAATATTGATGCTATGAAAAAAATTTTGGTATAAGTGTTCATAAAATCACCTACTTAGTCCATTTCCGATTGTCCGTCCGTCCGTCCGTCTGTGGACACGATAACTCAAAAACGAAAAAAGATATCGAGCTGAAATTTTTACAGCGTACTCAGAACGTAAAAACATGTTTGTATGTGTAATGTGATAAAGAAATCAACACTGACTATGCATGGAATTTCAACAATTAACTCAGTTAATTGTTTGTTTTCACTTGTTTTCTTTAAATTTCAGTTTTCTTTAAATCATTCAGGCAAAAACAGAAAAAAAAGTCTATAAAACCTTTTTCAACGAAGAACATTATAATTTCATTTCAAAATCAAATTTGGTGTCAAAATAAGATTAAAGACAAATTGTTTTTTTATATCGATTATAACAAATTTATATTTATAAATTTGTTAAACAAAAAAAGAGGCGATAATAACATGAAAGATCATAAATCGTAAATAATTTTTATGGTTGAAAGCGTCAAAATTTTATGATGACATGTCTGTCATTAAAAAATATTTATTTTTGTTTTCATTTTAAAAGTTGACTAACTTTAAAAGGTTAATAAAATTAATTATATGCTAATTTACGCTTTAATATGCATCAAAACATCAAAACACTTCTATAATAGATGGAAACGCTAATGTACATTTTTTTAACTTATTTGTAAACAAGTCAAAAATTATGTAAACATGATCCTTATAGGTAGTGTAACAACACTGAAAAATGCGTTACTGAGAAAACTGTATATAATTATAATTTCGCCGCTAGCCAAAAATCTTGGAAGCTGCTCGATTTTTTATTCTAATTTGAAGATTCCTGACTCTCCGATACTCATGATTTTTTTCCAACACTTAAAGGCAGGTTCACACGCTACGTTTTGCAAAACTTTTATATGCGCAGCCTTTTTCTTTTCGCAGGCAAAACGAAAACGTTAGAATTTTTAGAGCGTCTACATATATCTGTATATTTCGTTCAGTTTTGTGTGATATCGTCATAGAGGAGGTACTACTGTTATCAATTTTGGAATAGTGTCTTGTTTGAAATTTCGAGAGGTTATTTAGGTAGGTCATTTAAGAACGGATTTTTCGAAAGACATCCCTTAAAAGAGTGAAAAAGAGGATGAAAGTTTGTATGAAAATATATACCTATAAACCTCTGATTGAGTTCACTACTCAACCAATTTTAAAAATTATTTCACCTATGGAATGCTACATTATCAGCAAGAAACATGGGCTGTATTTTATTTTCAAAAAAAATTAAGGTTCCGCGCCAAAAGTAGAAATCCATTAAATAGTCAAATCGATAATTTTGAGTTCTCTATGTAACCCATTTAAAAAATTATTTCATCTATAGTATGCTACATTATCAGCAAGTGACCAGGGGGTATTTCCTTTTCAAAATAATTAGGAATTCGCACTTGAAGTTAAAATCCATTAAATAGTGAACAAAAGGGACGTTAACAGAATTGAAGGCTATAATGTGGATATCTGCTAGTTATTTATATTGTTTGAATAATATTTGTGTAACTTATTTAAAAAAATCACTCTTGCGTGATTTTTCCTACAAGAAAATGTATTTTAACAGGTACTAACAATAAAAATGTATTTTAACTTTTTTTTTAAATAAAATACAGTCTATGTTACTTGCTGATAATGTAGCATTCTATAGGCGAAGTAATTCTTAAAATCGGTTAAGGTAGTACCTACACGAAAGTGATATTTCAAGAATTTCTCAAAACTCAGAATATAAAATATTTAATTCATAATACACATGCTGTTAAAATTAGAAGATGATTTACCATGCCATACATGAGATATTAGCAATTAAAAGTGACGCAATTTGTACGTGTACATGGGAGAAGCGTATAAAAATACACAAATTTACAAATATTATATTTATTTATCAATGAATGACGTTCACCATCTCTATGAAAAACTAATATAATGTAGAATACTATATTTAGAAAATATATTTAAAAAAATAAAAATTATTTACCATATAGTTTCGATAAAAAACTTAAATAAATAACTCGTTTTAGCGATGATTTTTTGTGGAAAGGATATAAAGACTAATGGTAAAGGTATATATCATAGTGTGTGTGTGTATTCGTATAGGAGATATAATAGTGAGTAACTACAGTCTTGTGAAAATAATATATGGTATATGTATAATAGTCATAGCACAGTTAATGCACTGAATGATAGTATTAGTCCAAAACTTTTTGACTGGACTGTCGCGGAGGAACTACCTTAAGTAGAGATCTTAATAATGATGATTTGTATATATTTTCAAGAAAACTTTCATCCCCTATTTCACCCTTTTAGGGAATGAATTTTGAAAATTCCTTCCTTAAATAACACTCACAATGTAAAATCAATATCCTCTCGAAATTTCAAACTTCTATCATTAGCGCTTAAGGTTGCGCGTCGATATACTAGTCGCGACATTGCCTATCTCCCCTCCAGATTATTATAAAAGAATCATTTTGAAAAAAAAATCATCAAAATCGGAGCTGTTCTTGAGGACTCCCTAAGAATGGCTATTTTATGTATTCCTTTATCCGACTATAATGGAAGTAAGCTATGTTAATAATTTTTTTTTTTTTTTTAAATCGATGAACACTTGAAATATTAAATAATGGTTCTCATATTCACACATATGACAGTTTTATTAGATAGTGTGTAAGTACTAACTTACTATTACTAGGTATTATAAAATATTATAATATGATAATTTATATATCAGGTTCAATATATTTTTAAAATCATATATTTTTATAAATCCGCTTCTAATGTCCACTGTCTCTCTGTAACTCCGAAACTATATAAGACCTAAAGAGTTGAGCAAATTTTGGTCGGTAAAGTATCTGTGGCATTTAAGGTCCACCTAAATTAAAAATTCTATTAAAACAATTGAAAACAGACAATTGACTGAGCTTTGAAATACCATGTATAGACAGTGTTGATGATTCTTATCACATTACACATACATTCATGTCACACATACATAACTGATATTCCAATATAATACATACTATAACAATTAGCGCCTAATTTGCATACTCACAAATGTTTCAGACAAAAGTTTTTTTATTTTTTAGAATAAACATTTTTTACCTTTGAATTTTTGTTCTATCTCTAACGGTTTACAAGATAGATCCCTACGGATCCAAGACCCAATTGACCTATGTTGCTCATTTACGAACTCGACCTCACTTTTTACGTCCTCAGTTCGTTATAAAAATTTCAGCTTGATATCTTTTTTGAGTTATCGTGTTGTCAGACAGGCGAACGGACGGACAACCGAAAATGGACTATTTTGGTTAGGTGATGACACCTGTACCAAAATCTTGTTGTTTGCATAAATATTTTTAAGCGTTATAAACTGGGGACTAAACTTAATATACCTTGTATATTACATATTTACTTGGTATAATAATAAAATTAGAATTATGGAGACAAAATATACTTGCCTGCATAGTTTGTACATTTTGTTATGGTGCAAAAAAAATAAAAGGATGCAAAAGTTAAGACTATTCGAAATATTTAACTTTTTAAAAACCCTTTCCTTAGTCCTTATAATACCGCAGTAGAATAATCAAATCTATAAAAAAAATATATTCTAAAAGTACCTAAATAAAATAAATTAAAATCAAAATCCCAACTGTGTTCAATAAAATTTGAAAAGAAAGTAACAAGTCCAGTAGTTTACGTAGCGATTTTAGCAGTCGGGTCATATTATTGGGAAGATTCGTTCCGGTCGAATCCGGTCGAAAAGAACAAAAATTTGAACTGGATAATTGAACTCAAATGGTTTATTTTTAAAGTTTTCAACTAATATTTTCTAAAACGGAAAAAAAAACCGATCTTCTTCGGGGGAAATAAAAAAATGTGTGTAGTTTTATTTTCATAAGGGTATCTTCTAGATCAAACAGAGGTCATTTCGTTGTTTTAATATTGCAGATAAAAAAATTATAACACATATGACATTATAACACATATGACTGGATATACAGTTAATTTTTCAATGGGATTCATCTCGTATATGAATAGTACCTAACACGTATTGGAAACTATAATTTTATTAATAGATCTTTATAAATTATTGTATACTATTAATACACCTTTATAAAATCGATAAATATTACTGTTTTATTAAAAGCATTTATTACAAATCATTACCATATAATTTGTACATAATAAAAATTCGTGCCTTCTGTTCAATATAATTTTTAACATTTTAATAAATCAAATTTTGATTTTTTTTCTTTGTAATTTGTTGTAATCTTTTTGTGTTTTTTTATACAGTTTTGATACTGACGCTATGATAAAATTAAAATTTTAAATATGAAGTGCTGCTAATTGTTGATTTGACACGTAATAATTCCCTCGCATTTCCTTTACCTTTTATCCAACTCGAAACTTTTAGACTTTGCTGTCTTAGAGACCTTAGGTGTAACTTTTACTTTTGACAACAAAGTTCACTTCGCTCGCATCAATTTTGCCAACTCTATCTAGCTCAATTTGTAAGTTTGAATGTGTGTATATTTTAACGATTAGGATGAAATTTGACACACAAATAAATAGTTTATTAGCTGGATTAACACACACATGCGATCCCGAAGAATGTTAGGCTGGGTAAGCAAATATTGACCCATTTCCTCTATAGTAATTAACAGGTTAATTTAAAACCCCCGCTAGTTAACGTGAACATCAAGCAAAAACAATAGTACAGACTACAGAGCTTTTTTTTCTGCATTAAACTACAGGAATTTTTTTTTTCTTAAATAGATTCAGTATCACGTACTGAATGTAAATGCACAAAATTCTTACATATCTGATCTGCAGAGCGAAAGTGCCGCCATTTTGAGAAAAATCGATTCGCCTATATCTCCGTAACCGTGCACTTAAGGCCAAAAGTGATAATAACCTTTACTGTAGATTTTTATATCTCCTATCTCCTAAGTTTTTTTTATCGTAAAAAAATTTCTGCAACGACGAGTCGCTGTTTTTGCAGGTAAAAAGGCAAATTATTTATTGCTAATTATGACAATATCATTAATATTTTTTATTTATTTATTGAGTTTTATATATTTTTAGACAAAAGTTATCAAGGACAATAAAAGTCATTATTTTAAGTCCAGGTAGATTTTCAAGATCACTTGAAAACCAAAGACAAATAACCTTGAAACTAGAATTTCAGGTCAAAGTCATGGACACAGACGAATATCCTCCTGACATTTTTTGGCAAAATTTTTCTGTAGCTAGCATATTTTCTTTCGAATAAATGCAATAATAAAATAATTGTAATGTGACTTAAAAATATGTCATAATTGCATTTAATCGAAAGAAAATACGCTAGCTTTAAAAAAAATCTGGCATGAAGCGCGATAATGTTCATTCATCTGTGTTAATTAATTTTTAAGTTCAGGTAAATTTTCATCAGCAAATGAAATCAAGGTCGAATAATCTTGAAGGAAGAATTACAGGGCAAAATCTTGGTCACCGGCGAACGTCCTCTATTGCCCTTGATAACTTTTGGCTAAAAAATTTTTCTGTAGCTTTCGTTCTTTCTGTCGATTAAATGCAATAATGACATATTTTTCAGTCGCATTTTCTCCGAAAGCTAACGATTTTCGAAAAAATTATCGTTTTTTTATGAGGATCATCTTTCTATTTAGAGTGACATTCTATATCTCTTACCTTATAGGATCTAAATTAAAAAAACTGCAAGTTTTGTTTAAGTTATTTTTCCACTGGTGACCTATAAAACGAGCTATTAGCTATAATAGATTAAAATTGTCCACCCTGTATGTTTAATTAGTTGTTTTCTTGTTTATGTCATCTGTATTTCTTGGCCGCAGTCTCTTTTACGTTATGTTCATATTTTATCCCCCAACTAAAGAAAGGAGTGTTATACCTAAGTTTGTGGACCGCTATGTGTGTGTGTCTATCTGTCTGACTGTGGCATCGTAACGCCTAAACGGATGAAACGATTTTAATTTTAATTTTTTTTTTTGTTTCGTTTGAAAAGTAAGTTCACGGAGAGTGTTTTAGTTATGTTTCAAGTGTGAGTTTAGGGTTCCGTACCAGAAAAAACTAAAAAAAGGGCGCTGATCTTCAAAAATGATTCAATTTGAAAAATATTTTAAAGAAAAAGGTAATTTAATGGATAGTGTTCTTAGATATGTTTCAAGTGGGTTCTGTACCCGAAAAATTTGTGGGGAGTTTTTTAAACTTTGTAAATTTTACTAAAATGAAAAAAAGAACGATATTCCGAACTACAAAATCAAGTTCATGTATATATTTGATAAAATTTTAACAAATTTTCTTTTCTTGACAAACAATAGAAGAAACATTTATTTAAAATTATAGATATAGAACAACAGCAAAGATCTATTGTGCTTATTTGATATCTTTCACAGTATTTTCACGCTACACTTCTTATAATATACAGAAAAAAATTACAAGATAAAAAATATAAAAAAATATATGAAACTTCATTTATCTTTTATTCAAGAAAAAACAAAAAAATGTTTAAAAGCAAATTTTTTTCTTTCATCGTAGACATTAAGACGCTAATTGTACATTAGTTTGATAGGTAAATAATAATAATAGAAATATCAGACGGCTAGCAAATATAATATGCTTTAACTGCTATAAAAAGGGACAAAGAAAATGTAGGCAGAAAATGTAAAAAATTGCAAAATAGTAATTTTAGGAACTGGTGTCTACCGCTCATCCCGTTTTTCGCCAAAAACCCATTTTCACAAATTATAAACACTTAATCAAATATAAAGTTCGAAAACTAAAACTCCGACAATTACAGTATCGCGCTCTTAAAAGTATGAAAACAAGAAAATATTTTCATCAGAAATTGTTATGATGAGTAAAATCGTCATTTCAGTCGGGACGCCTCTTTTCGGTCCTGTTAAAAATTGTTTAATCTTAGAAAGTCCCCCGACTGTAATAACGATTTTACTTATCATAAAAATTTCAGATGAATATATTTTCTTGTTTTCATACTTTTAAGAACACGATTCTGTAATTGTCAGGGTTTTGGATTTCGAACTTTATTTAACCATTTCGGGGTAATTTCAAGAGAAAGTATAAGAACATACAGATATATATTTGAAAAGTGCTATCATAGCTTTATGTCCTCTAGAGAGTGTCGTATTAAAGTTAATGTGATGATACATAACCTACAACCAGCGGACAATCAAGACGCTTCTAACGATACCTCATTTGTCAAATTATGATAAGTAGTTTAGAAGCTCGGAGGGAACAGACAAAATTGCGGTTATAACTTCTTGATTAAGTATGACAATATATATTTTTTTGAAAAGTGCTATTTAACACGCTATAATTAATTCGAAATTTGTTTTTCGATCATTAATTTATGTCCGGAGGAGTTTAGAGGGCGCCATATTCAATTTAATGTGACGCCACATAGCCTATATCCAGTGGGCGATATTGCTTTTAATGATACCTCATTTGTCAAATTATGATTAGTAGTTAATAAGCTAGGTCTGAGCATACATACATATCGGTCGAACACATAACCCTCGCCATTGTATAGTCGGGGTAAAAATTGAATATCTTGGTTTAAATTAGGAAATTGGTATGGTATGGTATGGCATCGAGGTTAGCGGGCCACGCCTCGAAGCAATGGTTCAGAACAACTAGCCAAATAGACCTTTGTACTCTATCCCCGCTACACTTTTCAGTGGCTATTATAACCAACTTAGGAAGTTAATTCCCATAAAAAAAACAATTTTTTTTTTTTTGAAAATCGTTAGCTTTAGCTTTATGATGCCATTAAATCGAAAGAAAATACGCTTCAAGTTTTATCAATAATCAATATCAAACAGAGATCAATTTTTACCCCAATAGCCAGAGCTAATAAAGTAGTTTAATAACGAAATTTACTGCAGAAATTTTTTTCATGTTGGAATATGTTTAGGGGTATCCTCCGAGTGTAAATCCAAATTGGCGGGACGCAGAGGTGTGAGCTTCAGCCGCCATCTTGGATAACACGTTTTATCAAATTTCTCGTGAACCGGGCATCGTACAACAAAAATAGTTGGGATCATTTTCATAGAGAATTACATTTTCTATGACTTTTATTGGAAATTTTTTTCTGTATAATGCATAGGTTTTTATTTATACCGCTCCAAACTTTTCTTAATATGGTTATTACTAAAAATATATTTAACGGTTCATGGTACATGAAAAATGAAAATAACCTAATTTTTAGAACATATAATTTCCAATAAATTTTACTAAAAACTTTTTGCCGTAACATTTGTAGTTTAAGAGATATAGGCCAATAACTAGGTATTTTTTTCTACAATTTACTGCAAAAATTTTTTTCATGTTGGAATGTGTACAGGGAATCCTACGAATGTAAACCCAAGTTTGCGGAACGGGAATACGAGCTTCAGCCGTCATCTTGGAAAAAACGTTTTATCAAATATCTTGTGCGCCGGCATCGTATGTCAGAAATAGTAGGGATCATTTTCGTAGAGAATAACATTTTCTGTACTACACATATCGACATATCGAATGAAACGTTCCAAATCTAATTTTTTTCATTGAGCAAAAAAAAAGATAATATAATGTAGTTAAAATTATTGTTATTTTTGGATTCGGTGTCAGCCAAGAAAACAACTCTGACAGAACAGTTTGCTACATTAGCTTGACTGACACCGACTCCAAAAATAACAATAATTTTAACTACATTATATTATCGTTATTTTTTTACTTTTTAGTGCATATTAATTTGTTTTGGAAAAGTTTTTTTTATTTTGTGATTTTAAGTGAATCCAAAGTAAACTAACTACTTTATGACTAAAAAAAGAATCATCGAAATCGGTTGGCGTAATATTGAATTATTCGTCCTCTTGTCGTGCATACTTAATGCAAGTTTAAGACTTTTATGTTTTTCTCATGGATGCCACTGTCAGAACTGGACCCAAATGAAACTGGGACTACACGGGAAGTACCAGCTTTCAAATAGATAAAGAATAATCAAAATCGGTTCACCCACTCAAAAGTTCGGAGGTAACACACATAAAAAAATACAGTCGAATTGATAACCTCCTCCTTTTTTGTTTGAAGTCGGTTAAAAAATAATAACTTAATTTGTATAAACCACCATTGAAACTAAATAAATTCATAGAAAAATATACTATCTACAAAGTATGGTTTTACAGACAAAAATATAACTTAGAATAAAATGATATTTATTATTGTTGAAATGTGAACTTATAAAATATGGCGTTCATTTTATAAAATTAAAATAATATTTAAAAGTAATAACATTATTCTCTTCCACTAGAATTATTTATTACATTTATTCACAAATCATATAGAAATTAGAGTGAAACAACTATATTACCATTGATATACACAATATGGCTTCATCTCTCTTTGTCTTTCGCTCTGTTTGTTAATAAATGCATAATCATAAAAGATTATTTTCGTAGAAAATTCATAGAGTTTGTAATCTAAGGCTCTTTTCACCATAAAGATATGAACACATAGAGCACGCCAGGGGCCAAAACTTACGATATGCTTAGGAGAACAAGAGAGAACACTGCTAGTGAGTTCCCCTGTGTCCTTTTCTAATACCTATACTTATACGTAATATACTGACTATTGTGTATTATAATAGACGAAGAAACGAAGCACTAAAAATGATTGGAAAAATTTGAGTAGTACGTCGGATATGAATGTGGTTTTCGGCATTCGATTCGTTAGAGCGTCAGGAAATTTTGTGACCTAATTTGATTAATAAGAA
The DNA here is from genome assembly GCF_905475395.1 of Chrysoperla carnea. NCBI lineage: Eukaryota > Metazoa > Arthropoda > Insecta > Neuroptera > Chrysopidae > Chrysoperla > Chrysoperla carnea. The sequence continues at coordinate 60,297,746 of NC_058341.1, read as the reverse complement.
ATTATAAATATGCAATTAGTATAATTATGCATTTTATAATTGCAAAATTCGGTTAATAATGATGAAAATGATTTGAAACTTGTTACGCGGAAGTTTTTTGGGGTTTCTGAACACGTGACAGAATTAGTCTCAGAGGTACGGTACCTGGTGCCCGGGATGAACGGTATACCCGTCGCCTCCTAGTCTACACTCGTTACTCGGAGGTTTTCGGGGTCGTTGAACATGAATATTGCGACATAATTTGTATCAGAGGTACCTCGTGCCATGGATTCATTTTTGGGTGGAACTTATCAATGAAATAAGAGAGAACGGGGATTTATTTCATACCTTATTTGTAGATGTCCGGAAAGATGAAAATAAGTTTTCCAATTATTTTCGCAGGACTATTACGTCCTTTGAAGGTACGTCCAACTACAGGAGTGCAAATGCAAATGACCGTATGATTTAAAACCATCTAATGCGAAAGCGTGTTTTTGATTACGTACGCCACTGAGTTTTCGGCCGCCGTGTGTTGTAATGGCAGTGAATGGATACTGCACGATACAGTAACGGCAATAACGGCATTTTGCGGTCATTGTGTAACGTGCACGGACTATTTTTTTGTGTGTGTCTGTAAAACCATACTTGTAGATAGTATATTCTCTATGAATTTATTTCGTAATATCAATGGTGGTTTATACAAATTAAGTTATTATTTTTTAGGATTCAGTATACAAATATCATTATATCATTAATACTCATATCAACCTTATGAGTAATATCAATTTTTGCGCTTAAAATATGGGGTTTTTGGTAGCTAACCCCCCCTACTCCAAATCTTTACGCCTTCGGAAGTAAATACTATTAAATTTTCAATATGTCCAGTTTTTAACAGGGTTCGAGGATATATATATATGATGATATATATCACGTGAATTTTTATGATATATATCAATACAAAAATGATTTAAGAAAATTTAATATTATTTAGTAATTTTTGGCGTTTGTTACTGTATTTCTACTTCCCAAATTTTGATGGCATTGGAGTAGAGTGTTAAAGCCTACTAGTACTAAGTTCAAATCGTGTCGTGTCAGAAAAAGTTCGTTACTAAAGAGTAAGTTTAAGTAAGATTCAGAATCGGAAGATTATCTAGCTTTATCTTCTTTGCAATCAAACGAAGCACAATTATGAAACGACATTTTTTTTTATTTGATAATTAACAGTTTATTACGAATGACTGATGACTGATTTGATAATTAAAAGACTGATTATACTCTAGAGTTATTATTTGTAATGTTTATTGTTTTGTTGCCTAAGTGTAGATATGACCATTGACTGATAACAATTTATAAAATTGTTTTTAGTTTTAGAGTTGACTTTTATTTATAAAAATTTTATGATTTTTAATTGATTTTGCCTGATGTAGAAGAATATTTTATGTTTTGGTTAATTTGTCTGATTTGAAGTGCCTAAGTAAATAAAAAATTTAAAACATTTTAGTTTTTTTTTTTTAAATATCAAAATTTTGATATATATCGGATATTTTCGAACCTTGGTTTTTACATTCCATAGCACATTAGTTATAAAGGTTTATTTTTTAATTTTATGACTAGTGTGCTATAGATTGTAAAAACTGGACAAATTGATAGTTTAATAGTGTTATGTATTCATATATTTCAATAAACTTAAAATAATTATGAGTATGGACCAAAATAACGAAAAAATTAAAAATTCGAATTTTGCCATGAAAATCTGTATATGGATATAAAAAAATTTTCTAAACAACTTTTTCCAGTAAGTTTTTTTCGATATCTCTAACCATCTCTGACGCTAAGCAAAATATTAAGAACCGACCCTATTTGTCAATTTGTAGTAGGCTGAATGTCTTCATCCTAAATGCGACACACTGCGACTAAATGCGACACTTTATACAACTGAACTACCAGTTAAAAAATTTCGATTTCTGCCCCAATTTCTTAGATCAATTTTTTGTATTATATAAGTAGTCATCATCAGTATGAATTAGCGGACCGCCACCAAATTAGAAACGAGTAATATCACAATAAGAGTAATTACGATTAGCTAATTCATACTGATGATGACTATACCAAAAATTGATCTAGAAAATTCGGGCAAAAATCGAAATATATTTTGAAACATCCTAGAGTTCTCATTTATTATCTTTTCCCACGGCTCTAAACTAAATAAATTTCTAAAGTAAACGGCTCTAAAGTAAATTTCAAACTTTTTTTATAGATTATATATAAAAAAAAAGGTTGAAATCTTTGGCCATTATTTCTTTTGAAAACGATGAAACAAGAAATCTAGACGTTTCCAATTTTATCAATGTTGATTGTATTTGCTAGTATGAAAGTTCAAAAGAAGAATTTTATTAATCACTAATATCCTTCAATGTCCGAAAATCGGAATAATTTTCAGCGTAAAAGAATATTGGTTTTTTTTCCATGTTGTAAAATTTGCAGGGGGTGATCGAATAGACGAGATGGTTCATTTTTCAGAAAAATCTCTAAATAGACAGCAGTAGCCTCACTCTTTTGTATACAACCACACATTTACTTTTGTAATTTTCGTGATTTTACTGTACAAAATCTTAGTCACGTTGTCAGGGATCATCCATTATAAAATATGTGACGTCACACCAAGGGGACGCCGAAAATGTGGCCATCTATGAGAAAGAGAAGGGGGGATCTAAAAATTGGCGTGACGTAATTTATGGATGGCCCCTCATATATTTTGAAAACATCTCCTTTGTTGGAATGCACTACATCGATCATGAGCGACTTCATACTCCGATTCGCATTTGGCTGATTTTCGGGTGGCTGTGCTGTGTCCATCAATTTTTTAGAGTGCTGGATTCGCGCCTGCCTTAAATCGAAGAGAACTATTAATTTTAAGAAAATATTTTTTTTAACATGACTCGATTAAAGAATCTCTATTATTTTTTACAAATGTGAATACAAGTTTTAAAAAAAGTTTGATTTGCATGCGAAGTATCTTCATTTAATTTATTATTGAATCCAATGGTGTACAAATTTTTTTTTTAAAGAAATTGATCTTACTGCACGACATCGTAAAATTGTTGTAAAAATTAATTCTAAAACACGCAATCTTGTCTTATTTAACCAAATATCAAGATCAATTGATAAGTATCTAAATCATTATTTGATAATTAAATCATTATATATTTTATCGAATGCAATGCTTTAAAATATTCCACGCAGAAAATATACAGGATGAGTTTCATTATTTGGTTACATTCAAACATTAATATTCAAACAATATTTAAACAATAAACTTAGTTAGTTGTTGTGTTCACTTGTTTTATACAAAACGTACACAAATATTAAACAATAGAACACAACAGATCTAAAACCAAAAGTCCTCTGGCGTTTTTACCCGACTGAGCAACGAAAAGGAATGGTAATCTGTTTATCAGTCTATGTATGTGTGTTCCTAATTTCCTATATGGCACAGTAGAGACGAAACGCGTTTGCCGATTATGATGATTCAGACGTCAATCGATTTGTCTTAACCTTGCGAGTGCTACTGAATATATGGCAGTGTAAACGCATGTATCAATTTCGATTATTCTCACGCCAATCGATTAATTTTAACCTTGCGAAAGCTACTGAAGTTATCACAATTAAGTGGGGTATTATTGAATAGCTGTTAAATAGAGAAATTGTTTCACGTATTAATCATTAAAATCGGTTCATACGTTTGGTCTCAAAGGGCCTAACATACATTCTTATATAGGCTGAAAATGAAAGTCGGCAAACTATGGTAAATGAGATATCGTTGAATAGGTATTTGAAAATCTTAACTCAAAAGAGTAAAATTAAAAAAATTATTTTTGAAAAATCAAAAACCCAACTGAATTAAATATAAACTGAAAATAAAAAAACAAGTACAACAGTTTATATGGTCGGGTTTAACAGTTGGGTCCCATTAAAATCTACACTGGCTCAAATATTCCATAAATGGGTCTCGACTGTTAAAGTCGCTATGTAAACTGCTGGGTTTGTTTTTTTCTTTTCAGTTTATATTTAACTCAGTCGGGTTTTTCGATTTTTTAAATAGCTTGTTTTATTCGATATGACGTTAGCAAGTAGTAGAAGGTAGTACAACCTTTTGAAGTAATTCGAAAACTCAAAAGTTTATGGTTATAAATAACCTGTAGTTGATACAGATTCTATTTTAAGCAGAGATGAAGTTTAAGAGCAAAATTGAATTTTTTTAGGTAGTGTATACACAACTAAATATTTAAAATTTTAAACAAAATTTTATCCACATTTCAAACAGTTGTATCTCTGCAAAAAATGATCAAATTGGAACCCAAAATAGTTCATTTGAAAACTTTTTCTTTCTAGTTAAACCAGGTTTAACCCTCAGTACAAAGCAGCAGAGGGTGATAAAAATTGTTGAGCAATAGATTCCAAAACTAAAAAGTACAAGTTTTCCAATGAGCATGATAAGATTTTCGATAAAGCCTTTTTTATAAAATGGTGACCAGGTGAAAAAACGCCTAAAATATGGAAAAATTCTGTTTCTTGTCATACCATAAAAACGAAAAGTTGGAGAGTGATAACAATTTTTACAAAACAATATGCCAGGGCTGAAAAGAAAGCAGTTTAAGTTTTTGTACGATATGAGAAAAATTTCAATGTGACGATTAATTCAGAAGGTAGGTACAGAATTTTAAATTAAGAATGGTCAATTTTGCTTGGAAAGCGAATATTTTAGTACAAAAAGCTCAAGATCGTATGGGAATTTTTTATAGCTCATTTTCAAGAGAAATAAACAATACAATAATTTTTAAAATTTTGGTACGCTTCTAAACTTGGCATAAAATTTAGAGATAACTTTTATTACTTTTTCAACCCTCGAAGCGGCTAGAGGGGATAAAAATTTTTAAGAGCTAATTCGGGTCCAAATTCGATGATTTTTCGCTGAGATAAAGCTGCTTGAAATTTAGATAAAATTTTGACCCGTTCGTTTTTCCATCATTTGTCCACCCAAATTTTTCGTTTGTCCACCCTCAAATTGAAATTAATGACACAATTAAAAATTTGCCAAAACAAACCGTTGCCAAACGAATGACATCTATATTTTGTAATCTTTCGAATTTGGGCGTGCCGATGTGGAATTTTAATGTCCTCGAATTTAAGATTGAAGGGTTAGCGAAAAAAAATTTTGGGTGGAAAACGTGTACAAACCGTTGCCTAACGAATGGCATTTTCAATTTGTGAAAATTCGCATTTGAGGGTGCTGAAGTAAATTTGAATTTCCTGATAACTTAAAATTGAAAAGTGGACAAATAAAAATTTTGGTTGGACAAACACGGACAAATAATTTTCTAATAGATCGTTTTCAAACGAATAACATCTGCATTTACGGAAATTCTCATCTGGGGGTGTTGATGTAAAAATTTTTAATTGTGTTATAACTTTCAATTAAAGGATGGACAAACGAAACTTTTGGGTGGGCAAAATTTTGTGTAAAATTTTGTTTCTTTGAATATGTGGTTTTGTATGTGTTTTATGATTGATACAAAAAAGCAAACCCATTTGTTGTCAATCAAAACACCCTTTATTCACATGTAAGTAATTTTACTTTAAAAGAATGTAAATATGTTTTAAAACGATGTCAAACGAACTATGAGAACAACATATTTATTAAAAATCTACCTAAAGTTATTTGTAAATTCAAGAGAAGTCCTGTTATTTACATCGCATCGCATCGCATCGCACTGGCTTCACTCTTCACATAGAGTCAGTATACGCTAAACAAGTTAATAAGATTGGCTTTTCTTATTAGTCCCACCGCCACTCATTTAACTTTCGTCAAGTATTAATTTTTATAGGTTTCCGATTTTTTTTTTGGGTTTATCATGTTCAGAAAATTCCACTGATGATTTTGGTACTTTTTTTTCATCCAAGCGAAAGGTTAAATGTTTTTAATTGGAAGAAATGGTTTGTTTATTTTATGTATAATTTCACTATGTATGTTTTTCGATAACCTCCCAGCGCTGCATCTGCGCATGGCGTTTATTCATTCTCAGACTGAAGGGATCATTTGAAACTTGAGAAAATTAAGCGGTGTTTTATAAAAATTTAGCTACATAAAAACTTTCATAAAATCGGCAGTAAGGGCTATTTTTCCACTAAGAATAAATCGATTGGATAAAAGTTTCAAATAATTAATTATGATATGTGGATAAAAAAACAACAAATTAATTTTTATAAAATATAGGGATTATTAATTAAAGGATTTAAAAAAAAATAAATTGTTTAAAATTATACAGCCGGTCACGTGACAGCGAACACCAATGACATGTACTTTGAAGGTACTACGTCACGCGATATGAAACACTATGTAAAACTTATAAGTAAATTCTTACACCTATACCAAAATTTTCTTGGTAGTATCAATATTTTTAAGCGTTACAAACTTGGGGCTAAACTTAGTATACCTTGATATATTTCATATATACATGGTATAAAAAGTTATCATATATTTCCACATCGCGTCGTTCAACGACAAAACGCGAAGAGATCTCGAGAAAGCCACTCAAAGTGCATTTAGCTTAGTCAACGTTTCTTCGGTTTTATCTCCACTAATCTCTTATGTTTAAATGTTTAAAAAGCAGTATCACGCTTTCCTGACAATTGCATATACTTGAACCACTCTGATTAAATGGTTGGTATATAAAGACGTCACATATATTTAAAGTAAAACTCCTGCAAATGATTCCACAAGAGTCGAAGGTATTTTAACCGGGAACCTATTTCCATAAGGTTTGATTTCGACTATTCTAATCTACCAACAACCGAGATGATCATGGTTTTCCCCATTGCGAATCATTTATAGATAAGAGCCCTTATCCAAATCCGTTATCCCTAAAAATTTTAGAACGTAATGAGAAATTTTTTTTCGTTTTGAGTTATCATGTACACAGACGGACAGGCAGACAACCGGAAATGGACTAATTAGGTGATTTATTGAACACCTATAACAAAATTTTGTTCGTAACATCAATATTTTTAAGCGTTACAAAGTTGTGACTAAGCTTAGTATACCTTGATATATGTTGCATATATACATGGTATAACAATGAATCGCTTTAAATAGTAAGTCTATTGTTCCTAATTTTATGCTAAGTCCCCAACTTATAATTTTTGGGGGAAACATTTTTTGTTTGTTTAAAAATTCGTTACAAAGCATGTAGATTCCAAAAATCGAAAAAAAAATCCTAGCGAAATCGGTAGAAGAGTATACTTTCTATTTCTATATTAGATTCCGTTATCAATAAACCAAATGTTCGTGTCAAGTACTTAAATATCGATATCCAGGCAGTGAAAAAATTGGTACCGGCGATTCATTAATGATAATGAATCAACTGTTACAAATTAATACCGACCTTGGGAAATATGGAAAACAGAATGTGAAAATGATTCCGCCACACCAGAGTCAGTCGGTAAGACCAAGAGATCCTAGCGAAATCGGTAGAAGAGTATACTTTCTATTTCTATATTAGATTCCGTTATCAATAAACCAAATGTTCGTGTCAAGTACTTAAATATCGATATCCAGGCAGTGAAAAAATTGGTACCGGCGATTCATTAATGATAATGAATAAACTGTTATAAATTAATACCGACCTTGGGAAATATGGAAAACAGAATGTGAAAATGATTCCGAAACACCAGAGTCAGTCGGTAAGACCAAGACTTGTAGCGTAACTCTTCGGACCAGCATAGCTACCGCAGAGAGATCTTTTTCTACACTTCACGGGGTAAAATCTTGGTTGAGTGGCTCAATGGTACAAGAAAGATTATTCAGGCTTGCTTTCCTAAACATCTGGAAATCGATGATATTATCAAAGCTTTCGAAAAAAAAAATGAAAGCTTGAATTTGTTAATTGAGTAAAGAATCTAAATAAAATGATTTAATGTAAAATATGTATATACTGGCGTTTAATTTAATTTGAAGTTGCAAAAATTTCATCAAAGTTGGTTCAGTAATTTAGAGTCTAAATATGATACTGTGATATGTAACAGTTTGCGAGCGAACAAGCTAACATTTTACAGGTTTAATTTACAAATACACTGTAGAAAATCTTCGTCAGGGTGTCACATATTTTGTATCCTATATCGATCATGAGGGAGGTGCCCATCATCTTTTTTGAGGGCTTGATGCGTGCTTGCAGTCGGGGAGCTCTAAGATTAAACAGTTTTCCACAGGACAGAAAGTAGGTCTCCGATTGTAATGATGATTTTACATATCATAACAATTTCAGATGAAACTATTTTCATGGTTTCATACTTTTGAGAGCGTGATTTTCTTCTCTTTGGGGTTTTAGCTTTTGAACTTCATTTTATAGAGTTACTAGCTTGTAGCCCGCCCGCTTCACCGGGCTTAAAAAAAACCCACCGCTTTATAGCCTCCAGCTCTCTTGATCTCACTTATCCCCTTCCATAACACTCGAAGGCATTGTTTTACACAGCTAAATTATTCGCAAAGTTTTGAATTTTTTTTAAGTGTAAAATAGTCGTAATTCATTGAGTATACCAGAAAAGAGGGCAATGAATTTATTTAAATTCCTTTATTATTTTAAATTTTTACAGAAATCTTTAATTTATAGTTCAAAATGATGATCATAGATAAAGCAGTAAAATGTCAGATTAAATTTAATTTTTTTTTAAATATATCTTTATAAATTATAGCTCATGTGTTATTCTGATGTATGATCTGTATTTTTCTACAGTTTCATTCAAATCCATTCGGTAGTTTTTGCGTGAAAGTGTAACAAACAAACAAACATTTATAGGGATGAAAATTGCTTCGGATAGGTTTAAATGATTTAAATAATCCGTTAAATTATGTATAGAGGCAAATATAGCTAGTATAAAATAGGGATTTTAAGAAAATAGTTCAGAATTTAAAGAAAAAAATAGTCGAATTATTGTAACTCGCAAATGTGACATGTCCTGTATGTTTCAAATATAAAATTTCATATTTTTAATACATCTGGATCAGGATACGAAGCTGTATACAAATTTCAATCTAAATCAGAGTTATATACATCAAAATCGGATATATACTACAGTGTTTGATGGACAGAACTTTCTTTGCATTTTCGAATTAGCCTTTTTCCTCTGAAGATTAAAAAAAGGTGCTCCAGATGGCGGAATATATTTGTACCCCCCCTAGTGTTGCCATCTAGCGGATCTTTTTTTCAGAGGAAAAAGGCCTGGAATTATTAATTATTGTATGTCCGGATTTAATGATAATATGGTAATGTTTATAATTTGTCTTATGTAGTTAAAAATTTTTATTAGTATTATTTAAAAAATATAGTGCTTTAATTGGCCTTTTTACTCAGAAGATTGAAAATAGATCCGCTAGATGACAACACTAGGGGGGGGTACAAATATATCCTGCCATCTAGAGGATCTTTTTTTAATCTTCAGAGGAAAAAGGCTAATTCTACGTAAAAAATCAATTTTTGTTAAAAGTTTCTTCCGCACTCGATTGCAAGTACTTCTAATCTAACATTTTTCTACAAAATGAGAATAAAAATTAAATGCAAACCTACGTATAATAGTAATATTTTTATGAATTTATGTTTCCTGTACACAAGTTTTGTTATAAATAAATGAATTCATCTTCTTTATTCTTAAATATGTTGCTGTTGTTCCAACATCATTACGAATGTAAATACGCTTGGGTGGTTTGACATTTCAAAACTAACTTATTACTTTTCGTAAGAAATAACAAGTCATCGTAGATATAATCTTTAAATCAGGCTAACAACTTTCTGATTAACAGAAATATTCCTTGATAAATGATCACAGTGCGACACTATTAGCTAATTCCTATAATCATGAAAGTTTTAGCATAATAATATACAGTGTGTCACATTTAAGATGAAGACACTGCGTTATTTATAGAAATACTAGCTTGATACCCGACCGCTTCACTGGGCATAAAAGTAAAAACCACCACTGTATAGCCCCCACCTCTCTTGATCGCATTTATCTCCCTTTCATAATACTTGAAGAGATTGTTTTACGCAGCTAAAAGGTATGCACACTTTTCAATTTTTATACCATGTATATATGAAATATACATAGTATACATATTATGTTAAGTTTAATCTCAAGTTTGTAACGCTTAAAAATATTGATGCTACGAAAAAAATATTTGGTATAGGTGTTCATAGAATCATCTAATTAGTCCAATTCCGGTTTTCCGTCCGTCCATTTTGGCATATTTTGAAACCCAGCCTAATCCTTCCATTAGAGCTGCAGAACAAGGTATGGGTATTACAAAATCATCTATTCAGATAATATTATCAAAACTATTAAATAATAAATTGGTGTTCCCATTTAAAAAAAATTTTTTTTTGCACAATTACAACACTTGTTGAATGAAAGTGATATTTCAGATACTACAAAGAGGAACTTAGTGGTTTTTTGCACATGGTTTTTGGCACCACGGTTTCGGTGGTTTTTCGTACCACCAACTTAGTAGTTTATCGCAAGTGCGGTAGCACCTTTTAGCTCTTTAATAAGCTGGGTATGAACGTTCTACCTAATTTAGTATGAAAGTCTTTTTCCCCACATCTATTTGCATCAAAATTTCTAATAAATATCGTTTATCTCGAAAACCTTAAAGATTAAGGGGGGTCACTTTATTACAAAATATACTAAAAATTATTGACTTAAGCGAGTTATTTAAAAATAAATAGGGCATTTCATTTGAAATAATGATTTTAGGGTCAACTTTCGGTACAGCCGGAAGTGTCACAAAATTGAAAATATTTTAGGCGGATATATCCCAAACAGTTACGGTGGAATATCAATTTTCAAATTTCTATTCTGTTTGGTTCTCCAGAAACTTCTAATGGGCGGTCACCTTAAGACACCCTGTTATCGAAATAAAAATAAAGTTATTCACCAATATTGATAATTCATTTTTAATTATATTAAAAATAATTAATATTTACTTATCTAACTGTGCATAAAAATGAAAATCCGATATCCACTCAATCAATTATACCCACACGTGCAATAATGGTAAAACACGTGCACTTTTGTTGATAAAGAGTGGAAATGAAAATGATACCAAAAATTTTAAATTTTATTTATCAATTAATCACCTTTTTACTTTATTATAATATTATAAATATAATACTTTATTATATTATAAATATAATAAAGTATTGCGATCGAAAAAAAAATCGGTATCGGGGTTTCAACGGAAATACACGTTTTGAGGGTCACTGATCCCAAAAAAGTGGTTTTTAAAAAATGTTGCGTCCGTCGGTATGTCGGTATGTCTGTTACCAAGTTGGAGCCTTCAATTTTCAACCGATTATTCTCAAACTCGGTACATAGGTTCAGTTTGGTCATAATTCCAGACGATTTTTTCATTTTTTCCCTAGGCCTTTTTTCAAGGGTACTTCCTTCTAGGCCAAAACTGGATTTTTGGGGTTTTCTCAAAAACGGCTCTAACGATTTCGATTAAACTTGGCACAAGGCTAGACCTTAAGGTGTTCCTAGGATTGGTATAAGCCACATATCCGGAAAAATTCGAGAAGGCCTACACCATGGGGAAAACATTTCCAAATACTGGAAAATGGGATTTTCTAGGGAGGCTGAGGGGACAGCTGTGAAACTTCGTATCAGGGTTTATATCAACAAGGTCCTAGGTTTGATGTAACTACTCTCTGTGACCTCTAACCTTGGATCCGTGGAGCTGGAGGGGATGAAATCGTCAAAAGTGGTCAAATCAACCCTACCCAAAATTGATCAAATATTATTTAAAATGTCTTTTTTAAGTAACTTTTGTAACTTGGTAATCTTTGCTTAACCTCACCCTTACCAAACTACATCCTTCTAAATATTATATTAAATCCAATAAATACCTAAGCCTGTTCCTCATTACCGTATGATTCCAAGAATAATATATCAATGACAAGAGTAATATATCAATTTTATTATACGTCATAATAAAGTAGAAGGTGTCATTTGAAATTTCAAAGTTGGGGTGGCTAGGAGCGAAGGGATGATACTTAAAATTCTCTAGGTTTTAGTTTTGAACTTCCCCCTCGATATCTAAATCGATGTGTTTTCACTCAAATCAATAATCACATCAGGTCAAAAATTATTACGGGTGGATACTTTTGAAACGATCACACTATATATAGAAATAACAATAAAAATATTCACCAACATTGATAAATCATTTTTAATTATATTAAAAGTATTTAATATTTACATCTTTTATAATAAGTACTTATTCCTTTTATATTTAATTTAATTATTTTATATTTAATTTTTATTTAATTATATATTTAATAATATGAAACTTTTATAAAAATCATAAAATTTGTGTAACGTACTTTATGGATGGCTTCTAAGAGTTATTATTCTAGCTATTTTAAACTCGATGACGCCAACAATACGCAGCGGTTAACAACTAAAAAAGTATACAGAATGTTCGATTTACATCTAGGCATATAAATATCACGAGTATGACAGAATACATGCGTTAAGCAATGCATCTAAGTGGAAAGTATTATATACATGTTTTGAAGCTTCGATATGCGTTGAGATAGTTGTAAGACGCTTGGAGAGTGGGAGTTTCTTAGTTGAATAGATGAACTACAACATAATACAAGTCACTTTTGCAATTTCATATAACACCTATTATACCTCTTACTTACATGCCTAAATGTAAATCGAACATTCCGTTTAATATACCTAACTGATAGGTAAACGGGAAACCCTTGAAAAAGTGCGTAGAAATGAAAATGACTGACCAATCACTGAAACACGAAAAAATTACAAGAGTAAAAAGTGTTTTATTTTACCCGTTTTCATCTTAGAAATTATTTTCGAATATAGGTTTTTAGTTAACAAATTACTGTTTATTAGTTAACAAATTAATTTGTTTATAACAATTAATAGTCTACTCGTACAAATTTGTTTTTTTTACCAATTGATTCCTTTAGATCCAAGGTTTACGAAAAGTACAAATATGTTGAGTCGCATTCATATTTTCAGTGATTGGTCAGTCAATATAATTTTTAAAGGGGTTTGCCGCTTGTATGTAAAGATATACTGCCAAAAAAAACCTATCATAAAGTGAACTCTGCTTTATGTTTTTATCGGTTATAGGATTATACTTTTTTTTATCAGTTAAAAAAGCAAGTCTTAAAATTGAAAAATTTTGGGTGGACAAACGTGGACAAATAATTGTCAAACGGATGACATCTGCATTTTATGAAAATTTGCATCTGGGGGTACTAATGTAAAATTTTTTAATTTGGTCATATCTTCCAATTTGAGGGTGGACGCAAACGAAAATTTTGGGTGGACAAATGATGGACAAATGAATCCAATCAGCAGTTTATGAAAATTCGTATTTTGGGGTGCTATTTTCACAGGGCTACACATTTCCCAGTTTTTTAATGAAATGCAAAATAAAATTCAATAATAAAACAGATGCATAGGTCTATTTATTTATCTAAACATTAGTAATACATAAATTAATCAAAATATTTAAATTATATGCATACATTATTTACGATAATGCAAAATAAAATTGATGTTTACGCTTGGTATACATCAATAGCATCTATATATAGACGAAGAAACGAAGCACTAAAAATGATCGAAGTTCGAAAAATTTTAGCAGTTAGTAGGATTTGAATGCGGTTTTCGGCATTCGATTCGTTAGGGTGCAAAAAAATTTTGTGACCTACTTGGATTAATAAGAAATTAAAAATATGCAGTTAGAATGATTAATATACATTTTATAATTGCATTTTAAATTGGCCGTTAATATTAAATTCACACTTCGGTTAATAGTGATGAAAATGATTCCAAACTTGTTACCCGGGGGTTTTAAGTGTCGCTGAACACGAATATAGTGACAAAATTAGTCTGAGAGATACATGGTGCAACGGTATCTTCGTCGCTTCCTGGAGTTTTCGAGAAATTCATATAATCAGTCCAAACTCGTTATTAAGGGGTTTTGGGATCGCTGATTGGGAACAGAATTGATTTCAGTCCAGAGGTACCTGGTGCAACGGTATCTCCGACGCCTCCTTCTTTTTCTTTGACTTTAAAGTGTTAACTTTTGAATTTAAAGTGTTATTTCATCTCTTACCTTTTAAGATCTAAATTGAATATTAAAGCAATCCCGAAGAACTAGATTCACTCTAATAGTCAGGAAATAGTGACCCTCATCAAACTCCGCAACTTTTCTTTGAGGAATTTTTGGATTGATTAACTACAGTACGAGCTATTATAGCCATAATAGATTAAAATGATCCACCCTGTATAAAGATTGAACAAAACTATGAGTAGAATAAAAAGTATTTGTATTTATTTTCATTATTTATTTTTCCAGAAATACATCAACAAGCACCACCTCGTATATATAATACACAACCTAGAGCTGGTAGTGGTGCTATAAATAACCTTGACGATGAAGAATCAACATATCCAATGTTATGTGATCGTGAATTACATTCGTTGCATAGGAACGTGCCAGCATTAAGACGTCGTGACATTGATACGGCCGCAATACGTTCACATTATTATCCAGAAGGGGGTTGGGGATGGATTGTATGTGGTGCAGGATTCTTAGCACATTTATTAACATCCGGTTTACAATTGGCATTCGGTTTATTATATTTATATACAACAAAACATGTATCTAGTCGACGTAATCCAGCCGATCGAGAACCATATGTTATGTATACAGGTAAGAGTTTTAGAATTATTTGCCAAAATGGTAAAGGCAGGGCTATGGGACTACTGATCCCTGGGAAATAGAATACGTGAGAGAGATCCTTCAAAGAGCAATTCCGTGATATAATACCTACATTAAAAACCGTTACAACATAAAAAAAATGTTCTTCGAACTGTGGACGAAAAGAGAGACGTGTTCTGTTCGTGATCTGTAGTCCTTCCAATGTTGTTGTCATTATGTAAAGGTGATGTGGGGGAACCTTTTTCGGTAATGGTAGGTAAAATCATTGATTAGGGGATAGAGGATGCGAGGGTGAAAGTGAAAATCTGCTCGTGATATGTTATATGTCCACCCTTTATCCAATACAATTTACGTCACCTAAGAAGTACAGATTGAAGTGGGCCGATAATTAGGTCATTTTTTGTTTTGACATTTCATAAATTAGGGAGATACAATTTATGGACATTTATTAATAATAATGTAGTGTTAAGTTTGAACTTTTTATTAAATAATGCAATTACCTATAAGTACATTAAGCAATATATTATATAATAAACAAATCCTTATTAGTCCTTACTAATATTATAAATGCGAAAATAACTCTGTCTGTCTGTCTTTCTGTGAGTTACGCAATCTCGCCTAAACTAATGATCCGATTTAAATGAAATTTGGTACAGAGATAGTCTAGTTAGTTATTTTCGCTTTTCAATATTAGCAAGGACTAGTAAGTATTTGTATATTACATAATATATTGCTTAATGTGTAGGCAATTACATTATTCAATATAAACTCCAAACTTAACATTACTCACATTATTATTAGCAGATGTCCATAAATTGTATCTTCTTCACCCAAATTTATGAAGCAGCAAAACAAAAATATGATTTTTTCAATTTTTTTTTCCATACCTTAGGCGAGATCTAGTCATCAGCTCACTTCAATTTTCACTTCTTAGGGGACGAAAATTATATGGGAAAAAAGATGGACATATTACATAGCACCAACAGATTTTCACTTTCATCCTCCTATCCTCAATTCCCACATCAATGATTTTATAAGCAAAAAAACGTTTTATTTTCCTGATTTATTGATCTAAAGTGTAAATTGGATAATTTCGTTAATAATTCGAAATTAGATTTTTTCAAGATAAATTAATTTTTTAGGGTTTTTTAAAGTTTATTATAAGGTTCAATGGTATCATACAAAATTCTATCACAAAAAGACTGTACCTAATTACTCGAAAACCAAGTGAAAAAATGAAAATTTTTACTTTTACTTTTTGCTTTATGTTGGTGTAAATGGGCAAATTCTACCTTCAAAACGTGGCGCTACGTATACAGTGGTGGATTTACACTAGGGGCTTTCGGGGCTAGTGCCCAGGGCGGCAAATTTTCTAGGGCGGCAAAATTTGAAAAGTGGAAAAAAATTTCTTTTATAGTCATCAAAAGTTCTCTATAGGAATTTTTTATTCTTTCAATTAATCATTTATTATTTAGGGGATAATTTAACAAATTCAACTTATACATTATTTGTCAAATCGGACGTACTTCAACGTTTGAATTGTGATGATTTAATCGACCAATTTGCAAATCAAAAAGTCAGACGTGTTTGTCTGTGAAAAAAATTATTGTTATATAATTATGAGTCAAGCTTAGTGCAAAATTTGTAGTTCTAAGAACAAAAACATATTTTCTTACATTATATTGAGTATATAATAAGCATAATAAATTATTTGCAATTCATTAAATATTTTAATTTTTTTTAAATAAGATATCAAATCTATATAACTTTGAGTGAAATTTCAGTGATGGGGCGGCATTTATTCGACTGCCCAAGGGCGGCAAAATTTTAAATCCGGCCCTGTACGTATATCGCAATCATGCAATATCACTATTCGCTAAAAAAAAATTTGAACAAGTGGCGCATACATAATTAGTATTTCAATCCTTGCAAAATTCTCTGGGTAAAAAAAACAACTGCAAAACGATTCTTCGAAAAAGGTAGTGAATTTATGTTGGTTTAAGTTATCACGGAGAGACTTTTATTAATTAACAGTGATATGTATGTAAATGATTGAATATTTATCAAGTTGATAAGAACAATTTTTTTCATATTTTGTTTGCGGATATCAATGTAGGTATTATTTCCAAGAATTACTATTTGACGAATTTCCCTCACGGTGTAGATATTTCCCAAGACGGGACTGCCTTTGCGATTTTAACAGGTTAATGTCCATTCTCATGACTATTTTTTTCATATTTTGTTACGATTATCAATGTGGGTATTATTTCCAAGAATTACTATTTGACGAAATTCCCTCACGGTATAGATATTTCCCAAGTCTATACAAAATTGATATGACGATCCAATTTCCTTCAAATAAACATTCAGTTAGAACATTATATAAACTTTTCATCAAATTGTTTGTTATGTAGAAATGAAATGCTTCTAATATAATTTGAATGTTTTAAACAAAACTTTCTACAAACTCTCTTTGGGTAAAATTCATTTATCATTTAATATGGTATTTTTTATTTTTCTCCAAATTTATAATAAAATTTATTCAACTGATGTTTTTTGTTGAGATGTTGGTGTAATTGCATTCATTGTTTGTTAAATGAAAACTTTTACATCGTTCTCATTCTCATAGTTTTCAGCCCGAAATCAACATATAAATTTTTTTATGTCGTGTACCGTGGGTTCTGAGTTGCGTTCGTCTTATGGAGTTTGATCCTTAAGCCAAAGAATTTTCCTCAGACTGTGCAGTCGGAAATTGGCTATAATCATATACACTATAGTCTATCAAGTATGGAAACGGTCGAAGAAGTTTTTCGACTTCTTCAGCCGTTTTATACTTTATGACACCTTGCATATATTCTACTATTCCAACATAGCTTAGTAAAAGCGAGTTTAAGTGTATGTATTCTTTGACAGACCAAGTTGTTTCCAGGAGAATTTATGAACCTTAAGCAATTTAACAGAATCTTGTAAAATTCATTGAAGTTTGCATCCTTCTCCTTTTTTCAAGGCCGTCAGTCCTCCTCTTTAATTTGTAAATTTTGTAGTAAACTTCCTAGCGATGCCTGCAAGCGACATATGACAAGGTGCATTTTCGCATTTGAAACTTTATATCCACAAGCAAAAGATTTATTAATATAACATCAATTTAACGCTTGATTCTAGTAAGACTAGAGTTTTCTCAGTAGGTATTTTTTATTAAAAAATAATACTTGGGAAAAAAACAATGTTTCAGCATGGATGGGAGCAATGTGTTTATGTGTATCATTTCTATCAGCTCCAATTATAGTAGCTGTATGCCGGCGAAAATCAACACGATTAACTGCCGTACTTGGCGGTTTAATTATGGCGTTGGCGTGCTTGTTCACATCATTTGCCACACAATATCATCAAGCATTACTCAGTTATGGGTTTGTCCTTGGCGCTGGCGCCGGAATGGTACGTGAAACATCTGGATTAGTGCTTGCACATTACTTTAAACGAAGACGTGAATTCGTTGAGATGGTTGTACAAGCTGGTACTGGAGTTGGAGTTGCACTATTTTCTGTGCTCTACAAAGAAGCAGTGGGGTTTGTTCGTTTTTCTTTTTTTTTTTTTACTCTAAGTTAACTCAAAGTTATGCCTTCAAATCAAAATTAAATTTCTCTGTTTTTAATTTAAAAAACTAATACAGTAGTCCCGCGGTAATCGGGCCCCCTTGTGATCTGCCATAATTATAACGGCAATGCAGATTTATTATAAATATATGAATTCTTCGTGTCTGAAATTAGAAAATGATTGAAATCTTATCACTTTGATATGTAATTTGACGGATTACGAGGTATTTTTTTCCAAAAAGTTTCGGGCTACAGGGGGATTGCGGAAGTACTCTATAGTCCGACAAATTCGATAATTCGACACCACCTTATATTCGTCAAATTGAAGTTTGTACGTGCAATCAAAAAATTATTAAATAATATAATATGCGTTAATGCTAATAATAAGAATAACAATTTTTTATTTTTAGGAAACTTGGTTGGAGACTTGGTTTACAAGCTGTAACAGGGTTGTTAACCGTTGGTTTCTTTCTTGGAATTGTATATCGTCCAGCAAGCTTATATCATCCTCAACGTAGAGCAATAATGCATTTAAAAAATCAACGTAAGAAGGTTAAAGAAAAGAAGACACATATACGTGTAAAAAAACCGCCATTATTTGATTTTTCACCATTACGTAGTGGAACTTTACGTATGCTTCTTGCAGCAGCTGCAACCGCTGCGTTAGGTTTATATACTCCTGTATTCTATCTGGTAATAATAATTTATTTATATGCTTAACCTTCGATCGGACCATTCAATTCAATAATAAATTGATATGCAAATAACTCCAATTCTAAAATAATAAATGAAACAAACTCTTGACTAAATATTTCCAATATTATATAATTATTAATTTGTACCTTTTTTAGGCACTGCAAGGATACAATGAGGGCTTAGAAGATAGTGCATTAGTAATTTTACAAACATTCCTTGGTTTTGCGACCGCATTAGGTTGCGTTGGTTTTGGGCTAGTTACAGTACGCCCTAGTTCACAATGTTTAATTAGTAGACAGTACTTATGTCAAGCTGCTATGGTTGGAATTGGTAAATACTTCAAATTAATTATATTGTTTAAAATAATAGCGTAAGATCCCAAGACATCCTAAATATATATTTTTTTAATTTTCAGGTGTTTCATTATTAGCATTGAGCGCTGTCCAAGGATATCATGGCTATGTATTATTCGTATGCCTTTACGGCATATGTTTAGGTGGTTTTATGTATTCATTAAAAATGTTTACATTAGAACGTGTACGTGCCAGACATTTTACAAAAGCATGGGGTTTTGTACAAGGTGCTGAATCCATACCAATATTAATAGGTGTACCAATAACTGGTTACATAAATCAAACAAATCCAAAAGCTGGTTATTATTTTAGTTTTGTATTTACAATGATCGGTGCTGTTCTTTTATTTTTTGTAGGCTATGCCAAAAAACCAGAACCATCAAATTCATTTACATCAAATATAAATAGTGAATGTTTATGTCCAATATCACCGCAATTTAATAATCATCGTTATAATACAACAAATAGTTATAATTCATCAAATCATTTTAATTCAAATATAAATACTGTACCAAATCATTATGAGCGTGTTATGAATCAATATAATAATCATAATCATCATGCATCATTTATTAATCGTAATCCACATCATCGACATTCATTTAAAATCATTCGTGAACCGAATCAGTATCACTATAGAGATGGTTTACATAAAAGTTTATCGTATGCCGCTCATATGAATTATCCTGATGGACCAGCAATGGTTATACCACAATCATCGGTTCATTGTATTACAGATCAAGCTGATTTTATGAATTGTAACCAATATTTTAAGCCACAACAATTGCGTAGTTCAAAGAGTGTACCGGAAGGTTTAGCAACACGTTGGGATAATCATCATTGGGCTAACTATAAACGACCAATTATACGTAATGTACAAGTTATAGAACAAATAACTACCTCGGTTTAAATTAGTTTTTTTTTAACTTGATTTTACGTGTTCGTTTGGATAAATCTTTATTCCGTTTTCTTCCGTGAAAATACTACTCGGAATTCAAAAATGCAATGTCTTCGAAATAGAAAATACGTTCAATAGTTTTGTCTTAAGAATTACGATTGACATAAAACATCCTATAGTAATTTAACTATAATTCAATAGGGTATTAAGCTTTATAAAAATTAATTAGAAAATGTAATAAAAACGATAATTTATTAAGCAAAAAACCGGATTCATCAAATTTTCTTCATAAAAGTATGTGACTATATATTAAATTTTTTATTTAAAATTAAGTTCTCGCTAAAACATGATTATCCATTTTTATAATGTCACTTCGATAATTCGTAAACGAACTACAAAAAACCGTCAAATTAACATTTAAAATTAAAAAATAAAACTTATAGAACAGTAAAAGATGTTTCAAAAATCGGCTAATAAAGAAAAATGAAAGAAATCGCTCGCAATTTGCTAAAATCTCATAAATAATAATTAATAGGCAACTTGTATCATGTATCTTGTATATATATAGGAGACTTTCTATAGATATAGATAGTCACTCATCACGATATCTCTGGAACTATAAGACCTAGAGACTTGAAATTTGGCAGGAATATTCCGTTTGCCAAGTAGAGGTCAGCTAAGAACGGATTTTACGAAATTCCACCCACAAGGGGGGTTGCGGGGGTGTTCATGAATAAAATATTCATATTTTTCAATTATGGCTTTTAATAGTTCAAAACTTGGTCAGAATGTTTTAAATTACATTTAGAAATTTTTTTAACCTTCGGAGGGTAGAAAGGTGTAGCGAGAAAGTGGGAAGGAATTATCGAATATTTACAAATATACTTAAGTGGGATATCAAATAAAAGAGCATGACGTGTACATTACAAAACTGTTATCCAACGCAAGGAAATGTGGAGGGAGGGGTGCAAGTGGGGATGTTGCCCAGCAAAGCGGGCGGGTAACAGCTAGTAAGTTATACATGTATAACAGTTTTTCGATTTTTGACAAACACAAATATTTATGTATTACAAGTTGCCTATTTATTAATTATTAAGACAACTTTTGCATTGATCATTTAATTAACCCCCGAACTAAAAAAAAAGGATAAGTTTGACCGCTATGTGTCTGCCTGTCTGTGAATCGTAGCGTCTAAACGGATGAACCGATTTTGAGTTTTTTGGTTGTGTTTAAAAGGTAATTTAATAGAAAATGATCTTAGTTATGTTTCAATTGCGATTTAAGGGTTTCGTACCCGAAAAAAATTGTCGGTTATCTTCCAAATCGGCTCAATTTGGGAAAGGTTTTAAGGAAAAAGGCAATTTAATGAAGGGTGTTCTTAGATATGTTTCAAATGCCAGTTTAGGGTTCCATATCCGCAAAATTATTCGGAAGTTTTTTAAGTTTTGTAAATTTCACTTGTTACCATATTGTTTATCAACAAATAGAAACATTTGCACAACTAACTACTACTTTACCATTGATATTTGACGCCTAAGAAACACATTCAATGAGGTTTAAGCAAGATGCGAGCAGTTTCTTTTATTTTCCTTTATTTGTGACATCCTTAACTGCACTATTAGATATGATTTACAATAAGTTTTTTTAAACAAATTTGAATTGAAAAAAATAACATATTAAACCTATTACTAATTAATAGGGCTTTTCATTATAAAATTGCGATTCAGTTTTGTGAATCGATTTAAAATTTGATGAAATAGCAAATTTTTAAGAGTTGAAAATCTGCTATTTGCCTAAGATTTTAAAATTTGATAAAATAGCAAATACTTATCCTATTAGAAAATGTGGACGCTGAAGCCTAACTTTGAATCAAGAAAACGGAATGAAAATAAAACAAACAACTTAAAAATTGTTAAGATAGCTTTAAATAAATTTTTAAAGATCCAGGTAAAAACCATAAAAAATTTGAAAATAATTTGCAACGGTTTGAAATTTTGTAGATATACGTTGGTAAGTATAATTGGTTATGATCCAGCAATTGACATTACATTACATAGACTGAGTGTCAAACGATTTTAAGCGTGCCAACATCTGAGGTAATTGTTTAGGTCAAATCCATTGTATATTCGTAAAAAAATGTAAAGTGATAAGTGAAAAAGTTCAGTGAAATCACGATATTATAGGTAAAACATTTTGTGATATGAAAATTTGCCATTCAATGTATGTTTTTTTGATAAATATCCCTATATTCAATGTATATTTTTTTGATAAAAGTATTTTTTGGATAAATGTCATTAGCTTACCTAAGCAATTACCTCAGGTTTTAGCACGCTTCTCACTGTAGTCTGTACGGAAAGATAGGTGATGCTTAGTCTATGTATAACTATAAAGTCAATGGGTCCAGCTGATATGAGCGCTCGTTATTGCTCAGTTAGTAACGACCCCTCATATATCGACAATTCGTCTAAACGCAGCCATTATATGCAACTTTCAACTGCGGTTAATTTGTAGTCTTAACCTTTTTTTCTTTAAAATAACAAGTTTATTTATGTAACACGATCAATTATTTTTGAAAAATTTACCCAAAAAAGTTTACTAATGATCTTATCCGGCTTAAAGCCCCTTGGCAATCCCATACATTACCAATGTCTTTCTAACCACAAAAAACATATAATGAATGGTAAAGGAGCATAATGGTTTTTTTTTTCTGCCAAACATGAATTTTGAGATACGCCAAAACTACCTCATTTGACGTTTAGAGTGAAATAGGCGATAAATTAAAAGAGAAAATTATTTGCAATCTTTAGATCAGATCTACCATTAACGAGATAAACTGTAATTATCGTTTGTAATCTAGTAATTCTAGAAAATAAAATTTAATATAATTTACCCTCTTAAATTTTTTTGCTAGTTTTGTCATTCATGAACTCAAATAACTAATCTCAGGTCCGAACGCACGAAGAGGGTTTTGGACCTCACTATTCGTTTATGCGAGAAACTTAGATATAAAATGTAAAAGAATAAACCGTAGTAAAATTTATTTTCTACTATTTGGCGTGTCATACAAAGTGTTCATTATGTACTATCTGGTAGTGGATCCAAAAACTGTAAAGAATAAAATTTTAATTTATACTCAGCCTAATCATATCACTCTTATCTTCTAAAGCTGTCGTTTTAGAGAATTTTGTATGATAAGAAACAATTAAGCTAATTGTTATAAATTATTTTCAAAAAAAATAATTTTCCTGGAATAGTAAATCAAAAGTCATTTTAAATATTTGATTTAAGGAATTGATTAAAATTTTAAGTAAAAAAAATAATTTACGATCAAAAAACGAATTATATATAGTATGATATTATATAGCCCTCAATTTATTTGATATTTTGAGAGACGAAATTATAATCAAATTAGTAAAAAATATAGCAATAATTTATTTATTTATTTAAAATATCTTTTTAAACAAGGCAATGAGGACGCGATTGTTATGAAAATCTTGTGATACAATAGGTACAGAAATAACTAATCTAAACCAAATGATATAGGGCCCCCGGACTACAGAGAACCCTAACGTGTGTGCTCTGAAAACATGCTTAAAATCTGAAATTCAAAAAATGCATTCCATTAAAGAAGTCATGGAATTATTGCTGATAAAATTCAATAGCCATGCATCTGGTTTTCCGGAGGTAATAACAACATGCTTTCTATTCTTGAACCTTCCATATACAACCGCAACAGCTGACAAAAGTTTTTTAAAATTAAAACTGATAAAAATTACTTTAGGACTTCGATGGGACAGGAAAGGCTATCTATCAGACTTTTCACTATTGTCTATAGAGGGAGAAATTTTAGAAAAACTGAAATCATCTTCAGCTATGATTTAATAAATCAATTTGCCGAAAAAAAGATTAAAAACAAAGTATATATTTAATTTGAATTGTTTGGCTAGCTCAATGTCTAGGAGAAAGTGATAACTTATAACCAATAAATATTTAATTTAATTTAATGCAAGCATTTTAGTTTCATTCGTGAGAAATCTTTATTCTTAATTTGGGCCCCCAACTAATTTTGATACAGGGCCTCTCCAAGGCGAGCTGCCTTCAACATTTAGTTCTAGATTCGAACCTGCTAGCAACTTAATGAATCACGGATAATACAGCAACCAATTTATGAACTTATATCACAAAAAAAAATTTTCGAAACAATTACGCTCTCCTTGTCTATTTATTTATGTAAAATATTAAATTGTTACTTTAAAACAAAACTGTATAAATTTTTATTTTTTATAATCTATATATATTTCAATAACCATTTATTATTTTATTAGTCGAAGAGCCATAACAAGTTTACTTTCTATCGAAGAACAGTTTTAAAATTTTTAGTTAATAGTCTAAGTACATTAGTTATGTACTATAGAAAGAAACTAAGACGTTTACAGGTTTTTATTGTAGGAATCGTTTAATAAATTATTAAAGATGAAAAAAGCGCGGAGTGCTATTAAATTAGAAAGTGGAAATTGAAGATAGGGATGAAAAAACATCCCTTTTGTTCTTTTGCATCCCTATCTTCAATTTCCACTCTCTAGTTTAATAGCACTCCGCAAATAACCCATTGAACGATTCCTGTAAAACCTGCGAACAGCTTAGATACTTATTGCCCTGTTCGATAAGACATAGTCAATATAGCAATGATGAACATACTAAAAAATATAAAATCTTCAAAATAAAATATGTATTTACATATAGTGAGTGTGATTCGAGTGCGATTTCATGGTGATGTCTGACGCTAACTTTTAGCGTCAAAGATCACATGGTATAATTTCATCGGATTACCATCTAGATAAAGGGCGTGCCCTAGCGAAACCCTAAGGCAGGTTCAGATTCATCGGCTCAAAATCTACGTATAATTTTTCAACTTTTCACTATTGATACCTAATTTTTTTATGTTTTAATAATCTCATGTATAATTTTTATTGAAAAACTTATTTTTTAGCAGAATAGGTAAATTCCAATAATTTTTATATTTTAGGAATTTTTATATTGTACTTGTGAAAATAAGACTTCCAATAATTTATCTGTAGGCATTAAATTTTCGTTACCCTTAATGAAGGTTAGGTTAGATTAGAGTAGCTGTCCTATGGTGAGACACACTTAGACCATAGGGTCCGTTGTGATACCGACAAAGGGTTGGCCCATCCCCGGCCACTACTCCATGAACCATTTGGAGCTGTTTAAAAACAGCAGGAGAGCTTTGACGTCGATGGACTTCAGGTCGGAGAGGTCGTCAAAGAGAGGCTGGCTCAAGTAAGTCCATCTCCTCATGACAAGAGCTGGGCAGTGACAGAGAAGATGAGACATTGTCTCCTCCTCCTCACCACTGTGACAGCTCCTGCAGTAGTCGTGATACACTGCCAGGCCCATGCATGTCGCCCAACCAGTCTCATGTAATAGCCGCAATAACTTTGCGAACAGAGGCCCTTTGAAGTAATATAAGATCTTCGAAACGCCTGCAATTGTACTCAGACTATATCTGTCTTGTAGTTCCACAAGTACGTTCCTCCCTTCATCTAAGATTGGCCCTTTTTAAGATATCCTCTTTGAGGAGCAACTTGCAGTTCCCTTAACGAAAGTCAAGGAAAAATGTGGTTTGAAGCGATGGGAATCTATATGAAAAAAATTTCTTTACTGCAGTTTTATTATTTTTTAATATGTTTCCTTATTAATTTTCCTAAAATTTGCATGCTGTTGTATGAAAAAAATAAACTTGTTATGGGTTCGTAGAATTATTCATTTTTCATTTGTTGATTTTGTATACAAATTTAGGATCCGAAAGTGGTGAAAATCACAAAAGGATTCATCATTGTATTATAAATAAAGACTGTTATTTTGTAATGATTTTAGTAATAATTTTTAAACGAATTGTTATTTAAATAAATTTTTATGTAAATTAAAATAATAGAAATATTAATTTAATTATGAAAATTACACAAAACTTAATTAAAAAAATAATATGTAAGCCAACATTTTGACTTCAAAAAGTGAATTGTTTTTAAAAAAAGGGGAAGTAAGACAACTTTATTTAATTTTGCATTACTTATTTTCAACTCCAAAATTTTTCAGGCCTGACTTCTATTGACTTGATAATGATTTCGCGAATATGGCGATTTTAAGCATGAATGTCACAGGTTTTAGGCAATATTTAATTTATTTTATTATCGTTAACTATTTTCCACAACTGGTTATTATAAAAATTTTAATATGACTAATATTCATCGAGAAATTGTCACAATAACAAATGATAATTAACAAAGCAGTCGTTTCTCGTAAATAATACTTCGAATCCAAAAACTGCGTAATTACTTTTTTAATGGAAATTCAATGTAGAATTGCTTTTCTTCTGTCTATACTTATCTGAGACACCTTGTCTAAACTAAACATTGGAAAATGTTTTCATTTCTACTTAAATAAAGTAAACAGTATCAGCAAATTAAATTAGCTTTAAGGAACATGTTTTGTGTAATTTTAATAACAAAAAAAAATTGTGTGCTTTTGTAAACGTGACAAATTTTAGTGCCGAAAAACTTTTTTTCTCTTTTTTGTAATTGCACGCTTTAGAGAAAAATGGAAAATGAACTGCTTATAAACGCACATTGTTTCTTGTTAGATTATACGTTATATTCTTTCCTGTAAAAAGCATAACGTTTACAGATACCCATGTACTTAGATGCTTTCTTTCAGACTTGCCGAGCCACGATTATTTCCTATAGGATTGAACTACCGAGATTAGTTTTATAAGTATTTCTAAAACCTGCTTATCTTGTCATTAACCCCTAAAAATCTTTAAAAATAAAAATTTTACATAAAATTTTATTAAAATTTGCTTCCCTTCAAGGGTATCGTAATTGAAAAACAAATAAACGTGCAATTGACACATCCGAAATTTTTATCCCATTTAAATTTAAATTTTTAGTGATTTGTATTTGTATGAGCAGATTTGGTCTCATAATAAATTACTTGTAATAATCTTTTAATGTTTCGTTTAGAGCTTCCGCTGTAGACAGACCTTCGGCCAATTTTCGATATTACGTACTTTGCCAAGTAGAGAAAATTGTACGACTTCTATAGTCGATGGGTTTTGCCAGTAATAAGCCTTTATTTTTCTTCCTTTTTTTCTTTCGTTCTTACCCTTTTTCAGCACGTCTATAAGTAATAAAGTAATAAGTCGTCAAACTCAATTTTAGTTAGTGCGTAGGCTAATAGAATATATTGTTTGTTCTTGTATCCAAATAAAATTTGTCACGTTGAAGAAATATTCCATTGAATATAATCATTTTTTAAAATCATCAAACTAAAATTTGTATAATTTTATTTTAATAAAAAAAATCAAATTTCAAAAAGAGATATATAATAAAAATAAAATGTAATTAGAATGAAATTATAGAAAATGAAAATAAATTGTACAAATGTTCGAAAAAAGAAAATTGTATTACATTTGAAAATTTAAATTTATTGGTATAAAATTCAAATTTTCGAACCGATTACCAAAAGAATTCCTTTAAATCTTCAAGTTACCTGTTAAATAATTGTAATTTTCGGTGATTAATAAAAAAAAATTATAGAAATATTTTATTTTGTTATTATTGTGGTATCAATATTATAATATAAGCGAAGTAAGCAAAATAAACAAGAAAATTGGAACAGAACATACATTTACACTGCCTGGACTGCCCATACATTTAGATGGTTAAGTATGTGATTCAATCAAATTAAACATTAGACCTTGCCTCAAATCAGATATTTTTGTTTTTTTGATATGTTGTTTGCAATGTAAAGGCAATATTATCATGCCGATTAGGATCATGCCGAAATATAAGAAAAACCTCGAAAATTTTCACCCTATTTCAGTTTTTGCCGATTTTGACCCGAAAGGATTGTTTTGTAAGGAAGGTTAAATTTGCAACAATTTGAGATCAAGCCGGTTTTTATAGGACCGATAGTTTCAGAGATTCAGCTTTTCAAAGTTTGTCTATTTTGTCAATTTACACGATTTTACAAAATTTCATCTTTTAAACCGTTAGAGATAGAACAAAAGTTTAAATATAAAAAGTTTTTCTTATAAAAAAATAAACAACTTTTGTTTGGAACATGTTTTCGTAAAAATCAGTGGTTTTCAAAAAAGCATTTTCTAGAATTTTATATTTTTCTAGAAAGATCACAAGACCACTAGTTGAAGCTACCTGAAAATTTTCAACTTCCTATCTTTTATAGTTTTGGAGAAAATGGACACCGAAATTTTTCCCTAATTTGCGCCCTTCACGGATAAACAATGATGTTTACGAAAAAATGTTTCAAACAAAAAGAACATTTATAAGGAACATGTTTTATATTAAAACTTTTGTTCTATCTCTAACGGTTTACAAGATCAAATTTTGCAAAAAATCGGATAACTTGAAAAAATAGACAAACTTATATGACTTTAGTAGGTATATGACTAGAAAAATGGTTTTCTGTGAAACTTTTTCAAACCGCCCCCAAAATGTTCTTAAGATCGTTCTGTTCAAAAGCTCTAATGGCTACAAAATTTTTTAACTGGTAGTTTTCGAGCTACGGCGATCAAAGCTATACATTATTATTATTATTATATAGCCCGTAGCTCGAAAACTACTGGTTTAAAAATTTTATGAGCGCGAGAGCTTTTGATCAGAACGATCTGAAGAACATTTTGATCTGAAGAAAAATAGTCGTAGCTTAAATCGCGCGTAGCTCGAAAAATACACGTTAAAAATTTTTGTGGCCGTGAGAGATTTTGATCAGAATGATCCAAAGAACATTTTAGGATGGAGTAGAAAAAGTTTTACAGAAAGACATTTTCCTATCTAATATTTCGGGGTTCTTTGTATATTTTTTTGTTAAAGAACAAAAAAAGAAAACGAAAATAGAAATGTTGGCGTCTCAATAATTTCACAGAAAGTAAATAAAAAAATCAAATGTCATCTACTTACCTGTTTTATCACCAAGTTTTCTATGAATGTGTATTTTTACAGAAACAATAGCATAGACAGTATTTTTTCTTATAATAATTTAAATTTATTATATTTCTATTAGAAAATTTATTTATTATACAAAGGGACGAGTAAATTGATTTTTTAAGAACTTAAAATTAATAGGTTTATTCTGATTGATTTGCATTCATTCTGGTGTATTTTCATTCGTCGGTGTCTCCTTTGCAAGTAAAGCTAATTCATCCTCTAATTGTGAGCAGGCTTGTTCTAATTCATAGTTATGTGATACAAGTGCAACCCACCGTGCTTCTAAACCACGTAGTTGATCACCTCCACGTGTTTGCAATGACTTTCGCTGCCAATTAACATCGTGTAAAGCGCTTCTTAATTCTTTTAATCTTGCCTGAGCTTTATCATCAACATTTTTTAAAGTTTCCAAATATCGCCTCCATGCAGCTGGGCCATGCGTTAATGCAAGTCGTAAATTCAGTAACCGAACACGCTGATGTTCTAATTGAGCACAACTATTATCGACACATTCAGCCCAAGCTTGAGGTTCACCTAAACGACCAGCTGGTGGTGGTGGTAATTCGTAACGTTTCATACTTAACGTATCCATAGGTGCACGATTTTGTAATCGTTCCAATTCTGTACGAAGTGCAGCTGTTTCAAATGCACTTAAATTTAATGGAGGTAAAGCCTCTAGATAATTTTTTGTTGGCCTATATCGTCTACATTCATCTTCAACCATTGATATTGCCTGTATAAAAATATTATCAAAAATTATTCAAGACTTAATAAAGAAATATTGAAAAATAAAAATGTGAGGTTATAAATTTAACTTACAGCTTCTCTAACACCGGGTTCATCGTAACCCTGGTCAATATAAGGAAGAGCATCAACTAAAGCTTCCGTTGTCATTTTTAAATCGATTTTATGGTAATGAGAACTAAAATTAAACTTTTAAAACAAAAGCATTATTTTCATATTATTTGTCAAATTAATACAATATTTATGACAGTTTATTAGAAAAAGAAAACTACAGTTAAGAGTCAACTTCTCTCTCTGAAACCATAGACTTAGAAGATTCATGGAAATTTTAACGTTCGATAGGCATTCGGCTCAGCATCTATTAAATAGTTTGTTTTTGTGAAATAAAGAACTTAACAAAATGGCAAATAATTTCAGCACTGATTCAGTTAATGAATCATTCATAATGTTCTTCAAGTTTCTTAAATGTAATTCATAAACTATTTATTTAAATTTTACTTATTCAATGTTAAGATTGCTAGAACATGTTAAGACATTTTAATTTTGATAATGAGTAAGAGTAGTCCCTTAATTCCAACATCTTAGACCTTTTTTATAAAAAAATTTTAAAAAATAATGAGAGTGAATTTTTATTATGCGTGCACACTGGTTGACGTGAAAACTACATGTTGAAGTTAGTTATAATTTTTTATCGCATGGAGTTAGTCGATAAACTTAATGTCAAACAGAATAAACAATGGTAATAAATGACACATGAAGTGACATCTATGAACACGGTAAATAACCTTATATAACCAAAATTACAGTTTACTATTGATAGCTGGGAGTTTCAATTCGCCAACTGGCGGTAATAATTCGTACTAATTAAAATCAAGAAGCCCCGAACTCAGTAGTTACAATTTCGACTACCAGGTGGCAATACTTGTACTTACCATTTTTTAAGGCCAATAAAAATATTCAAATTCAAGTCAGGTAAATCCCGCCAACTGGCAATACTAATTTGTACCATTAAACAGAAAGTAGATCGCTTTTTCAGTAGTTACAATTTAGACCGCCTGATTACTTAACGTTTATCAATAATGAGTTACCTTTTTTTTTCATTGAAGTTAACTGAAGTATGTATAATTTGTTTATATTATTTATAAATTATTATATTTACTATTTTTAATTGCAACTTCAAATAAAAATAACTTCTTACGACCGTATATATATACATAAGTACACACATCATTTTTTTATTACATGCAGTATATTAAAAAATTATTTAAATGAGGATATTTTATTACTTTATTTTGTATTATGGTTCAATGGTTTTTTGCCAAATGCCCGAAACAAAAACAGAACTGTAAACGATACGTTATATTATTCCATGTCCGATAGGTCATGTTATTCTAGGTCTGTAAATAATTGTAATTGTCTTGCCAGTCTATGGTCAATACAAAATCAGAAAAGTTTAGGAATAAACACGATAAGATTGACATCGCATTGATTTGGAAGGACACCGACGAATGTGACATTATTACTTCTCGTTGGTGGTAAAGAGAAGTCATTCGTAGACATTTTATAGTCGTTTTAATTGGATTGGTTTTAATTTTTAATATCAAACATTACAAATAAATTTCAAAATGGCATCACTTAAATTGTCACTTTTGGTATGTAGAACAAATAAATTCAGTTTACGTTAAACCAGTTGATAAATTCCCGTGTATAAAAAATCCCTTTTAATCTAATGACTTACATAACACCGAAACTCCCTGACCGCAAGACTATTTTGAAATAGAGGAAGAAAAATTTAAAGTGTCATGTAATTTATATTTTCTAGACACGATCACTTTCAACGAGCTCAATGGTTTCACAAATGGTTAAACCACCCATTCAAGTTTTTGGCATTGAAGGAAGATATGCTCATGCACTATTTTCAGCAGCTTCAAAACAAAAACAAATTGATAATGTCGAAAAGGAATTAAAATCTTTTCAAGAAAGTTCAAAAGCAGATCCCAAATTAAAAGAATTAGTTGACAACCCAACAATTAGGCGTGAAACCAAATCTTTGGCTATGAAACAGGTGGGAAATGTTTTTCATATCATTAAGTTATCATAAACTTATTTTGATTTTAAAATTCAGATTGCCACAGCTGCGAAATACTCATCAACAACTTCAAACTTTTTACAACTCTTAGCAGAAAATGGACGTTTGCGTAAATTGGACGGTATGATCAATGCTTACAATATAATTATGGCTGCTTATCGTGGCGAGGTAATATTATGATCAATATTTAAATAAAACGATATTTTATGTAATTAACACTTCCGCCTGCCACGAAAAAATGAAAATACTTTCAGATCGGAAAACGGGTATTCAAGGGATTGACTTAGCATTGGTTGACCCTTTTTGGTATTTTTCATTAGTGAGATTTAATCTCGTAACTGATACTCGTCTCGTTATACTTTTAACTAAAATACTGTTCCTTATAAAATAACTAAAAACTGTTTACACACGAAAATCCTTTGTTTTCAAAAGACTATAGATAGTATACAATGGAATCGAAAAAATTAATAATTTACTAAATACTTTTGTTCGAAACATTTTTCGAAAAACGAATGTGTTTGACAGAAATTAAATGAGTTACTCATAAATAATTGAGCTACAAAAATTTAAAATACTATAAATTCATGGTTGGAAAATGAGTACAAAAGTAAAAGCAGTCAAATTTGTCCAAGTTTTAAATGCAAGACATGTAAAATCCATATCTGCTTTATTTAAATCGCAAGAGCATTTTCATCTCACTTCCAAAATTCGTTAACTACGTTTTACCTTCCTAATTTTGGGAACAGGTTCTCAGTAAAGATCCCTTCCAGGCAGGGTTGGGAGGAGAACCTAGTTAAGCCAAAGGGCGTTGTTTTCTACACTGACGGATCTAAGTTAGAGAAGAAGGTGAGTTGTTGGATCTTTTCTGAAGATCATTATCTGCGTCTTATCATTTCGGCTGCCAGATCACTGTAGTGTGTATCAAGCGGAAGTGATGGCTATTCATGAGGTTTGTGAATGTCTAAGATTGAACACCCTTAGGTGCAGAGACATTACAATCTTCACCGACAGCCAAGCGGCCCTAAAATCCTTCAGCTCAGCCTATCTATCGTCAAAGGTAGCACAGGACTGCCATACGTCCTTAAATGAGCTGGCGGAACAAATGAATGTAAACTTGATATGGGTACCGGGACACAGGGGCATTCCAGGAAATTGTGAAGCCGACGAGCTTGCCAGAAATGGCACAATGCTGCCGGACACAAGCATCAATAAATACCCTGGAGTTCCATTTGCGAACTGTAAGTTACTCCTGAAAGAGGATATCCTGAAAAAGGCCAATCTTAGATGGAGGGAAGAACGTACTTGTGGTACTACAAGACAGATATGGTCTAAGTACAATCGCAGGCGTTCCGAAGTTCTCATATCATTTCCAAGGGCCTCGGTTCGCAAAGTTGTTGCGGCTATCACAAGACACTGGCTGGGCGGCAAGCATGCTAAACGCTTAGGCCTGGCAGTGTCACGACTACTGCAGGAGCTGTCACAGTGGTGACGGGGAGGAGACAATGTCTCATCTTCTCTGTCACTGCCCAGCTCTTGTCATGAGGAGATGGACTTAATTAAACCAGCCTCTCTTTGACGACCTCTCCGACCTAAAGTCAGTCGACGTCAAAGCCCTCCTACTGTTCTTAAACAGCTCCAAATGGTTCATGGAGTAGTGGCCGGGGTTGGGCCTACCCATTAACGGTATCACAACGGACCCTATGGTCTAAGTGTGTCCCACCCCAGGACAGCCACTCTAACCTAAGAGCATTTTAATTCCTATATTAATTTATAGAAAATTTAGATGAGTTAAAAACGAATAGAATTTTTGCTTAACTCCCGCGTTAAACTACTACTCGTTCACGTTCTGAGGTTCAACTCAAGAAGCGATACAGCAGTGATATCTTTCAGTTAAATCGTTCTGAGAATTCAATCATTCAAGACTAGGATAGGTTCCTATCCTGCGTTCACGTGACCGATTCGAAAACGTTATAATTCTACTTCGATTCAATCCTTGCTAGAGAAATGTATGCTGCCTCCTCATGGAAATTATATTTAAAGTTATGAAATATTAAATCTTCAAATTCCTATGTCTGAATAATATACAGAATTTAAAAAAAAAAAAAAAAAGTTTTCAATAAAAGCTTATGGTTACTTTATAAGAAACAATTTTCTAATTGAAAGACTTGCTTTACCAATCAAGAGAATGAATCTAAATAATTTCCTTCCAGAAGGAATCGGAAGATGAATACAAGCTTTACATTCAACGAAATCTTTTGTATTTAAGAGGAGTACGAATGACTTGACACACTCGGTATATACTACATGTTAGTTAATGCGAGCAAAAATAGGCCAACCGATGCTAACTGATATTTTACCTCCATAAAATAATTTTAAATATCATTTTTTTGTCGCAATTTGTCGATTTCACAAAAAATTTTCAAAATAGGGAAGAGAGTTATTTACCAAAATTTTGCTCAAATATTTAATAATAATAACAATCGAATATATTTTTAGGTCACTTGTGAAATAACAACAGCAACACCACTCAAACCTGATCAACAACAAAAATTAGAGGCTGTATTAAAAGCTTTCGTCAAACCAAATGAAAAAATTTTAGTTACATCCAAAGTCAATCCAGCAATTTTGGGGGGTATGCTTGTGTCTATTGGTGACAAGTATGTTGATATGAGTATCGCTACAAAAATTAAACGATACACCGATGTCATTTCAGCCGCTGTTTAAATACAAATGTGCAAGAAGAATTATAGTTGAAAAATAAATATAAAATAATGTCATGGATAAAATCTATTAAAATACATAGAAAATACAATTTTTTAATTTTGTATTCATTTTTATCCCTTTGTCCTGAAAATTACAAAGGCCTGCAAAAAAAAAATGCATGAGATATTTTTACTAAATTATATTTTTTCGAATGCGCTGATTTCGGAAGTGATGGCCATTTTTTTATCACGTAAGGGTTTTTTGCAAATACAAACACAAAAAAATGGTAAAAGCACTCGTTTATTAAAAATTGTAATTTTGAATAATATTTTTTAAAACCAATGAATAATATAAATATACTACTGGAGTAAAACTAATCAAAAAAAGGCTGTTACATGGATTAAAAGTTCGGGCAGCGAAACTTTGGGGTTTTTCTTTTCACATCAAAATTTTAATATTTTTTTAAATTTTTAACTTTCGCGGAGTGGTGCAACATGTTTAACCAACAAAATGACGTCAAGAATGGAATTTTTTTCAGAAATTTCATCATTTTTATTTTATATTCGCAAGAGGAGACATCGGTGCATATCCAAATTTGGTAGGTTTGTAGTCAATGTTAAGAACTACTCCTCATATTTTTTTGGGGGCTTTCGTTCCTTCCCCTGCCAGTTATATATATATATATATATATATATATATATATATATATATATATATATATATGTATGTATACATACATATGGTAAAACAGTTTATTTGACTGTAACTTGAAAAATATTTGATTGATTTTAATGAAACTAATATGAACAGTAGGTTTTATTACTTACAACTTTCGGTTAAAATCGAAATTAGCGAAATCCGTTAAATAATTCGGCCGAAATTTCCAATTTAGTGAATTGTTTAAAATGGCAGCCATTTTATGCCATTTTGTCCCACGGGGTTAAATTTTTTTTTAAATTGTAGCATTTTTTATTATGTTTTGATTTTATAATAAGTTGCATACCCGTAAAATGACTCCTTGATCCATATTTTTGCGAAAAACGGAAAATTTAACACTTTCTGGAAATAATTATTTGGGGGGGTGTATGGACTGGCTTTGGGGGGTGTTTTTTGCTTTGGCTTCAGAAAACTATTTTTCAAAAAGGTTTATACGGTTTAAAGCAAAATTTTTAAGTTTTAACCCTCGCGGTATTAGAGGAAAGGGGTGTATGGAATAAATATATTTTAAAAAGAGGTCAAAATAGTTTTAAATGCTAAAGTAACCCAAAACTTTAGATGTTTTTATTAATATAGCACTTTTTACAACATCCTCCCCCTCTCCCTTCCTTTTTCATATTTTTTGCAAATTAAGAATTTTTATGACGTATAAAGGGGTTTTTGGGGTCGCTGATATCAAATTTTGCATAAGATTATCAAAAAAAATGGTAATATTTTTAGGGGGTGTACTCATTTGGCTAAAAATTCGAGATCAGCGACCCCAAAAACCCCTTTATACGTCATAAAAATTCTTAATTTGCAAAAAATATGAAAGTGGGAGGGAGAGGGTGTAAAACCTAATATATTTCATATGTATATGGTATAATAAGCAAATTTAGGGTGGATCGTGGACGGTTAATTTTGTCTTTTAGTAAATAGGTACATATATATGTTTCCCGCAGCCCCAGCGGTCCCTTTGAAGTTAAAATGAGCTGAAATAAAAAGCGGAAGCTCATTTCAGCAATTTAAAGAGAGATTCTCAAAGGAAAACACTTTTTTCACGTTTTAATGGCTTTGAACTTCTGTAAAGTTTCTTCAAATTTACCTAGAGGGTTAAAAATAGGTACGTTTTTGTAGTAATGTCAAGGAGGGCCTTGTGTGGTTGTGAACGTTCCAGCCTGCCTCTCCAGCCTTTAAGTAGATAGATAGATATTTCATGTTTCTCAAAAACATGAAAAGACATAAATCCCATTTCAATAAAAAGCATCTTTTAATATGATTTATATTATGAAGGGGAAATATGACTTTAGTGTAATAGACCTTTTCATCGATTTGCTTTTGTTTCGGACAGTTGTCAAAAAACTATTCAACCTAAGAAACTTAAATATATTTTATCTTTTTCAAGCAGCGCTTTTTGACAAGGAAAGAAGATATAAGATATGTCTTTACTTGATTGAAAACAGTCCGAAACAAAAAAGAATCATTTTGTAAATGAAAAGCCCTATGCTCTCTGTTGCTCACGTTTTTTTTTGTTGTTTTTTTTTTGGTTGAAATAAAAGTCATTGATTCTAAATTATTATTTATTTAAATATTTGTTAGCATAATGACGAAGTGTGATACATGATCACCCCTGGTGGAAAAAATATTTGAAGAAAGAATAAGAAATTCCATTTTCAGGGACAACATGCCATTTTCAGAATAGAGCTTCAGACACAATTAATGTTTCACTTTTTGACACAATTTCATCAAAGATCCAATCGATACAAAGAATTATTACGATTTCCCGTAGCTCTCGTGCCTAGAAGAGATTGTTCTTCTGTTTTGTATGCTATAAATCCCAAACGATTGTAGTAAGGTGTTTGACTTAAATTTCTTCCATATTCTAATATTTTTGAACTCTCAGATGCTGGACCACAAACAAATAATATGACACCCGACTTACGGTCAGTAGTTCTTGCACTTATAAAACCCGTAGAGCATGTTAATCTGCGAATTCCTTTTAATTTTCCTTCGTCGTATAAATTGCAATAGTCTTTCCATTTTTTATCAAGTTCTTTATGGTCAAAAAATAACATCCATTTACCTAATTCTTTCGGACTCAGATCAGATTCAGGTTCAGGAAATGCATTTTCAATATCAGTTTTTAAATGGTATATAAATTGTCGATCTGTTATTTGAGTTGGTATTTTATTCTTATCAGTTTCAATCAAACCCTTTCTCATCAAATTTCTTGGATGTTCAGTTGCTTCACTAGGATTATTCATATCAAAACTATACCAAATATTGATCAAAAATTAATTATATTGATTATATTGTAATATTGTTAAATCTTTGAAAATATACCATAGAATATATAATGAAATATACTAACTGAAATTGTCAAAAGAGCAGTGTTACCAAACCTCGAGTAATTACCCCAACTGTGGGTAAATTTATCTCTTGCGGGTAAGACAGTGGGTATTTCAATCATAGGGAATTTTCGGGTATAATCAGTAATTGTCATCTTGATCCAAAGTTGAAAGCTTCAGGTTATATTTTTATACTACACATTTGTACTTCTACATTCTATACATAGCTTTTTCTTTGTTACTTTATTCTTATATATAATAAGTAATCAGCCATTTTATACTTGTAACTAAATTAACATAAATCCAGTGATTTAATAATATCATCTTCTATTGTTTTTCAAATTATTATATTTATATAATTAACATAATGTAACATTTTTAAGGAAGGTTTGAGTGTTCATGTAAAAACAGAAACTTGAATAAAAAATTTCATGGATATTAATTTTTTTTTTAAATTTAAATTTCGCGCTTTCTTTTATTCATTCGGGTAAATTCGGGTATTTCGACGAGCTCTAACGGGTAATGAAAAAAAATTATTAGCAACACTGCAAAAGAGTGAAAATCACCTCTCAAAGAAGATTGAGAAGGATAATAAATGCGCATGTCTTAATATACAATATAGAGAAGCTGCATGAACTATCTGAACGTCCATGGTTGCGAAAATTAAAATGTTTCAGATTATACTTGATGGTGTCCCTACTAAATATTATTGCCTTGGATAATATCACACGAAAAAAATTAATTTTATCAAATATTCATTTCCATAGAGAGTATCAGAGACTATATCATTAAAAAAGACCAATATCTTTAATAGGCAACTCATTTGAAATTTTTATTTCAAGTGTACTTTCATAGATGGCACTAAGAGATCAATATCTACTCAAAACCTCCATACTCTTATTACTTTTGTGTTTAATGTGGACTTCTCTATCTTCTCCCAAAAACTTGTTTAGATATTTATCTTACTCTTATTACTTTCGTTTAAAACTTATACTTTTGCTGCAGTAGTGCCTCAATTTGATGCTTTTTAGCGGATACTTTTCTATCCCAGCCATGGAGGTTATAAAGAAGGAGAACGATCACTATAGAAAATATTGTCCCCAAAATATGGACAATATAAGTGAGGCGCTGGGATCGCTAAGTTGTCTCATTAAAAGCGGGCTATTGTACGCTAATTTCAAATGATCTATCAACGTTTAATTTACGTGTATATAATATCATTCAAAGGAAAAAAAGAGCAAATAATGAAATTATTATTAATTATTATTATTATTTACTAATGAATAAATTATCTATTCTACTTTATAAATTTATCTATACTACTTTATAAATTT
Source organism: Chrysoperla carnea (assembly GCF_905475395.1). NCBI lineage: Eukaryota > Metazoa > Arthropoda > Insecta > Neuroptera > Chrysopidae > Chrysoperla > Chrysoperla carnea. Next base: position 60,258,475 of record NC_058341.1, on the reverse strand, counting down.
GAATGGTACTAACTTCATCTACTTGTACTCATAAACAGCTAACTTCACAGACACTACTTACCGACGACAGCGCGGCTAATGGGTGAAAGATGAACTATAAATTCTACAATTTTTCAGGGACAGACGCGTTAATGCTTTAGTGCGTAGCGATCGTTCTCCTTCTCTTTAACCTCCATGGGCAACTCATATGCGCTTTTTATTTCACGTGTACTTTGATAGATGGCACTAAGAAACTCAAAACCTCCATACTCTTATTACTTTTGTGTTTAATGTAGACTTCTCTATCTTCCCCTAAAAACTTGTTTAGATATTTATCTTACAATATAATTAAATCTTTTATCTGTGATCTTACTCTTATTACTTTCGTTTAAAACTTATACTTTTGCTACAGCAGTGCCACCAATTAGATGTTTTTTAGCGGACACTTTTCTATCCCAGCGATTGTATTCCTTATCTCCACATTCCATAATATATACATGTTTATGAAGGTTCTATGAGTTTACTTTAGCCTTTAGCGTGTTGGTAGCAATGTATATATTTGACAGTTTTAAAACGATGTAAATAATTTAAATTTAAATTTCATTAATACGAGTTGATTTATTCAATAAAATATAAAAATAATAAGGCATTTGAAGAAAAAAATACATTATTTTAACACTATTTTAACAACTATTTTAAATATGCTACTCTGTTAAATAGTTATATAATTCACATAAATATTAAATGTAAACTTTGAACATAATAGATATGTTCTAATGAGATAATAATTTTTTTAGAGTAATATTAAAGTATAAAATGTTGTTGTATTTAATAATAAACTATATAAAATCAATACTATATTTATTAGTTGTTACATTATTTAGTTTTTTATTAGTGTTATCATATTATTATAATTCATTTATACAATATTCAAATATTGCAAAATTACAAGATCAATATGATTATATAATAAGTGAGTATAAATATTTTTCAAAAATCAGTCACTAAGTCAGGGAATATAGTTTTATGATAATTGAAAATCTAAACTTACATTGACTAAATGAATTCTAACCATAAAATTAGACCATAATAAAATTCAATTAACCCAATTCGCTCCGAGCGTGAATTTCGTTTCCATGACAACGATACACTACTTTAATTATAGAATTAATGGATGCATATATAATTGTGTGGATTGCATTGAAAACTTACATTTAAAATTTAATATTCTTGTTTCACAAATTTAAATAAATAATTACGATAATTAACATTTGAAAAATAATATTTGTACAATTTGATTTCTTATTTTCACAATTTTTAATGCATTAAGTTTAATTAATTAGTGTTTTTCAATCATTTTAATTTGACAGTTTCTATATCATTAACATGTAAATAATTGCAAATTAGTCATAACAGCCCACTTTATCTCCAAAATTTTTCACTTAAAGCGCTGGCATCGATTTTATTATCCCCACCATGACTACGCACACAACGAATAGGTATTATTCAGTAAGTACTGTTATCATAAACAACTACTTCGGATATTTTCCAGTAATTTTGGACTATTAAATAAAGCTTGCTTTTTGTTATCTCATGAAACCTTCATCGTAAAAAGTCTTTATCGATTATGCGGCGTACAGTGGAGTATTTATATCAAATTTCTGGATAAAATATAATGAAGATTTTTTTATGCTCAAAATTAATTCTAAAGACTATTTAGATGCAAAAGTACCTTTTATTTGGCAAACAATTTTTGTAGTCATATTGTTCTTCATAATATTTGTCTTCAAACTCAATTATTTCATTTTTTTTTTTAATTTTTTTAATTTCCTCTGCTTGAATTGATATTACTTATACGGTTGATATGAGTTGTTTTGTACGAAAAACAGTACCACCACACTAAATTTTATCAAAATCCGTTCTAAAGTTATGGAAAAAAAAAGGATTTCTAAATTGCAACTTCAAGAGCGTATAGTAACAAAACGGAGCAACTTTTACTAGGGCATGTTCAGCAAAATCGACTTATATTTATCTTAACTATAAGTGATAGAGCGTTATAATGACCTTGTAGCGAAGCATTTTTACATTATGTAATGTGTCTAACGAATAGAATTTTATTGGCAGGCATAATAATAATAAAATATAAGACGCGTACCGCAAATGGGTCCCTAGAACCTAGACCAAGGGGTTCTCGGTTCGCTTCTTGAGAACAACCTGTCACTCAAAGGCGGGACGTCTTCGGGTAAGAATTGCTAATTTAAGCAGATGAAGCTATTGGTTTCTGTCGAGACCAGATGCTGCGCAGAAAGCACACACCTTCTCCATCGGGATCTCTCCCAGGATTAATAGATCCAAGGTATTGGACTCGAACATTCTGAATCTGATACCCTGCAGATTTTTGCAGGTCCAAAAAACATGTTTGGAGGTTTCATCGTCCTCGGTATAGGCAAGTGCAAGTGGGTCATCAGGGATGCCCATTAAATAAAGTTGATAGTTCAAGAATCCCAACACCCTTCACAATTATGCTCCAGTAAGTTTCATGCGAGTACAGTCGAATGGCCAAGCTGTGGTTACACAGTTTATCCTGTCACATGCCCTGTGCAAAGTGCTAGTAATCAAGATGGGCTTGAAATAGCCATTCCTAGATTCGGTAAATTACGGAACATCTTTCAATGGGACGGACAGATTCAGGTGAAAGGGGTGTTTGAGACGACCCCACTCGCGCCAACGAGTTCGCAGCTTCATTCGATTTAACGCCAGAGTGGTTCGGTACCCAGATCAATCTGGCTGTGTTATTCAGTGCCAAACGTTTCAGTTTCTCGAAGCATTCATAGACTATCCTTAATTGGAATCTTGACGCATCAAGGGCCCAAAGAGCAGTCTGGCTATTTGAGAAGATGCTGTTACGTGCCTCAATTTAATCTTTCGTGTTACACATCTGGGCACCTCTCAGCATGGCGAAGATTTCTGTTTGAAAAACCGTCGCATATTGACCAAGAGGAGTCGATTATTTAGTCTATAAGCCCCTACACCAGAGGGATCTCCGACCCTTGACCTCCAATTTTGTTCAATAATTTTTTTCTTGATTAATAATTGTACCTAATAACATTTCGTTTCAGTTGGTGGTGGGTCAGCTGGCTGTTTAATAGCATCACGTTTAGCAGAGAATCCAAAGAGTAGAATATTAATTTTAGAAGCTGGTTCATCATATACACCAGAATGGTTGTTAAACATACCAGCACTAGGTGTTCTATTACAACAATCTGTATATGATTGGGGCTATCAAACGGTACCACAAACACATGCATGCTACGCAATGAACAACAATGCATGTAGATGGCCATTAGGTCGTATTGTTGGTGGTACATCAATGTTTAACAATATGATTTATTTGAAAGGTTTACAATCAGATTATGATGAATGGTATCAAGATTATAAAGATTACAATTATAAATATGATATTGAATGGTATTTTAATAAATCTATAACATTTATTAATCAAACGTCTTTAGGTGAGAAATACAGGTATTTTTCATTTATTTTTAATTTTCTAAAATATGTTTAAAATTAGATCACTAATAGATAAGCCTGAAAAAATGTTCATTTTTGTCGTCGCTCACTCTTCGAAAATAATTTTCCAATAAAAATGGTTTGATTTTCTATAAAATGACCATTTTTGTACATTTAAATGAAGAAACGCGCAAAAAGCTTTGATATGTAGTTTCAAATAGGGTTTTATAAGGTATGTCTAAACTATTTGGTTTACAAAAAAATGTTTGTGTTTTTATAAAGAACAACTTTCTGATTTATAGTCTTCGTCTAATGTTTGCCAGTTATGAATTAGAGATTAGGCTATAATTGAACCGGGAAACTTAGATTGAATGTGTTAAAAGTTAAAAAAGCATCCTGTATTTTGTGTAATATAATAATTTTAATACCTAATTGTAAATAGTTTATACATTGATATCACATTGATACTCAAGTATAATTTTACATCTGATTTCAATGAATTATTTTATAGAAGACAGTAAAAGCAGTTTCAATAGAACAAAACCAAAAAAATCAGTTTTACCTGTACAAGAGATTCGACATTCAACTCCATTATCTGAATACATTTTAAATGGTGTACAAGAATTAGGATATCAAGTATTAAATATCAACAAAAATAACGATAAAAATGGTAATGGTTACTTTATGAAAACACAAGTGAACCAAAATGAATATGGTGAACGTTGGACGACGGCACAGCATTTAAAAACAAACATTTTAAATAACAATAATAATGTTTTGTTGTTAACAAATGCACATGTTATTAAGATATTATTTAACAATGCTAGTACGGATTCACAACCGTATGAAGCTGCTGGAGTTCAATTTGAACATTTTAATAAGATTTATCAAGTTTATGCTGCCAAAGAAGTTATATTATCTGCAGGTGTTGTGCATAGTCCACAAATACTAATGTTATCAGGTATGTATGGTGATTCCATGTCTAGATTAGGTTAGGTTAAGTTAGATTGGCCGTCGTAAGATTGTTGTAGTTCATTTTAATGGTTGGACACTTCGAACTATTATTATGATAACTTTGTTTCGCTAGAGTAACGGATTGTCCTTAAAAACTTATAAAAATCCTAAAATGCAAAATCGCTCAAACAAAAATCAAAAAGAAAGCGCCGATATGAATAATTAATGCTGTTTAAGTCTTATTTTTATCTAAAAAATATATAGTGTCCTAAAAAAATGTATACACACTTTGCGTGAGTACAAAAACAGTGTATATTTTTATAGATTACAGATTAAAAATACAAATTAAAGAAGACAGATGTAGAATTTATTAGTCAGTGCATTTAATTTGATGCCCATTTTGATCCAAACATTGGAATCGTGATCATTTCATTAGGAATTTCGTTGCGTTCTCTATGAATTGTCGATTTAAATTGAGAGACTGTTTCCGGTTTCGAAAAATAAACTTATCTTTGATGAATCCCCACAAAAAAAAAAATATCCTGTGGCGTGAGGTCTGGAGAGGGCGGAGGCCATTCGATGACACCTCTCCGCCCAATTCCTATTTTCGCTAGATTTTCTTTGTGGCAAGCTCTCACATTACGATGATAGTGGAGAGATACTCTATCTTGCTGAATATAATAGTCCTCTCCATCCTCAAATTGCTCACGGATACTTGGCATGATATTTTTAAGCAACTAAAAGTAAGTAGCACCAGCCACAGTGTTATCAAAAAGGAATTATCTGATGGAATGTCGATTTATCTGAAACTCCCTTCTAAACCGTCTATGCACTTTCACAACGTTCTAACACTTGCACACTCCGTATTTGAATCAAATGTAAATAATTTTTGTTTCAAATTTTGCTGCTACCAAAGGTTAAAATTGCAAATTCTAAAAGCAACCCTGAGAATAATGAATGTTTATGAAAAGCATTTTTTTGTAGTAAACAGTTAACTTCGTCTAAATTCCATGCTAGAAATCCTTTACTTCTATGGGCGTAAAAATTAGGAAAGAGTTTAGTTAATAAAACCATCATATTCTACGCCTATGAATTGATATTACTTATACGATTGAAATGAGTTGTTTTGTTTGAAAAATTATGGAAGAAAAACGATTTCAAAATTGCGATTTCAAGTTTAGCCAAGTTTAACCAAATAGATTTATTTTGAACTATATATGTGATAACGCGCTGTTAAGACTTTTCAGAGACACCCTGTATACTTGGTTCTATGCATTTTACATGAGACAGAGTGAGAGGAAAAATGAGCCCCTCTTCTACTCTCATAACAATCTTAATTATATGTTTGGAAATAATGTTTAAACCCTCCCCACCATTTCATATTTAAATAAGTAACGGCTAAATATATTTCCATCAAAACATAAATAATTCTTAGGCAATCAAAGGCAAAAATGGACTTATTCAAAGGCGAAAAAAATTTAAAAAAAGGAAGGTTTCGGCATCTAGTTTAAAACCCTTCTAACGCGCAGTCTCAGAAGTGTTGGGGTTGCGATAATTAACTTCTGACCTGTAACCGACAACAACATATCTTTTTCTGTTATTCTATTGGCCTAGATACCGAAACCTATCTTTTTTTAGTTTTTTTTTTTATGCGTTTGAATAAGTCCACAAAAACATTATTTTGAGCGGATCATTTTTCCACAATATTCCCAGAACTTTTTTTCGAAAATAAATTAATGAAAATTCCTCAGGAAATGGTAAGTTGAATGGACAAACACCGACGTGAAAATTGTTAGTAATTTAAACAATTTTTTATTGTTTTAGGTATTGGAAAGAAAAGTGATTTAGAAGAGGTTGGTATTGTCAGTTGGAATGATTTACCCGTCGGCTACAATCTACAAGATCATATCTCAACCGGTTTTGATTTAATATCAATAAATCAAACAATGTTCGATTTATCTGATTTATTATCACCAATCAACTTATTGAAATACATATTTAATATCAACAATGGTGGACCATTTACAACACCTGCCTGTGAAGTTATCGGTTATATAAAATTAAATAATACAAATAGTACAAATAGTCCTGAACTTGGTATTATGGTTCTACCAATGGGTATTAATATGGATCATGGTCTAAAACTACGTCATTTATTAAATATTAAAAATGATATATGGTACTCGTATTTTAATAAAATTAATAATTTTAATACAATTACAATATTACCAATATTATTACATCCAAAAAGTACCGGTTATATTAAATTAAAAAGTTCCAATTATAAAATAGAACCATTAATTGATCCAAAATATTTAACAAATCCATCTGATGTACAAGTTTTATTAAACGGTATAACATTTATCAAACAATTAACACAAACTAAATCAATGCAACAATTGAATGCAACATTGTTGTTAAATATAACAATACCTGATTGTTTAAATAATAATAATGTTGATTACTTAGAATGTTATGTACGTTATTTAACATTAACTACGTATCATCCTGTGGGAACATGTAGTATTGGCCATGTTGTTAACAATGAATTTAAAGTGTTTAATACAAATAAATTACGTATTGTTGATGGCAGTGTTATACCATTATTGCCATCAACAAACGTACATTCAACAATCATTATGTTAGCGGAGAAATCAATAGATTTTATTAAAAAAACTGATTATCAAACACAATATAAAAATAAAACATATTTATATGATTTCTTTTTATATTCAATCATTTTCAGTTTTAATTGTAAATGTTTTTAGGACATGAAAATAGTAAGAAGTGGAAGTAGTTCCTATTAATTTTTAAATAAATATTTTTCAAAACGAATGTGACGTGGATCACGCATCCATTTATGGGCCATTAATCAACAAATTTACTTTTAATAGATAGAGAAAGAGATTGTCTTTGTTAACAGGATGTGTCATTTTTTAATGTCCGTATGTAAACATTGAATAACTTTGACATTTATCAACCGATTCATAAACCACTAAACGAGGAGAAAAAAAGACGACATCTCTAAAATTTGGAATTAAGCTTTGTTCACTCTCTAGATCAAACGTTATATGATGCCGAGTGTGCATTTGCTCACTGTTATAGTGAAAATAACAACGGGAATGACTCGCATTTGTTTCTATATAAAGTGCAATTAACACAAAGAAATTGCCAACAGACCGTCCACGTTGTAAGCATAACTATAGCGCCCAAGAAGCTCGAAAAGGTAATGGAAAACGCAGCAAAATGGGTACATTTTGTTTAGACAAATAGAGGCGGCCACTTTATTGATGTTGTATTCAAAAGCTAGTCCAAATAAATTGCAAAGACAGAAATCGGTTTTTTTTTTTCAAATTTATTCAATGTTTATGTCTTAGTTTTTTGTATACCAATAGTTCGAGTTACATCTAGGCATATAACAATCACGAGTATGACAGAGTACATGCGTTAAGCTATGCATCTAAGTAAGAGCTATTATAAGTGTTATATGAAATTGAAAAAGTGACTTGTATTGTGGCTTCGATGTCTTTTATGCTATACAACAGTTCTTCTGTTGTATGCCTGCAGAGAGTGGGGGTCAACACAGGTATATAATACCTCTCACTTAGATACGTTGCTTAACGCATGTATTCTGTCTTACTCGTGATATTTATATGCCTAGATGTAAATCGAACAGTCTGTATATGTGCTTATTAACAAAAAGAAAAAAAGCCAAATATTTATTCCAGTATTGTGATACAACGTTCATTTTTAATTTAATTTAAAAAATACATTTTCATCAATACTTTTTACTAATGCATTTTATTGTGATAAAATTTTTAGAAAAATATACAATATTAGTACTTTGCAAAGTTAAGTTTACACGTGTTACACATATAATTTCCTGTAATACCTATATCAAAAGTTTAAAAATTGAAAAAGTTAGATAACAAAACAATAGCAACTGTAACAAAAAATTTTTTAAAAAATGGATCAAAGTGATATATTAAGGCTATAATGTATGCAAATACAAATAAACATCTTTTGTATTTTCATTCAATGAAATATCAGCTGAGTCTAACAAATATGGTTGCATTTTTTTACGTTGCGTTAAAATCCCAGAATATTACCATTTTTTAATTTACTTGGATACTGAATCTTAGTGAGAAATGGATCACTTTTCGAATGCAACAGATCTTGAAAGTATATAGGTATTACAAAAAATATAAAATTTTAAACTAAAAAATAAATGGACTTACACATACATTGTGGCTGTGATCAATTGTTAATTAATTTTAAATAACTTTGGTATAATGTTGTAATATAGAACGTAAAATTTTAACTAGAAAAGTTCTCGGAAGTTTTTGATCCCATATACTATTAACGAGATAGGGATTAATTAATAATTGTTTTTAACTTTGAGAATTTTTCGAATATAATATTAATAAAATTGAAATTTTTGTAATAAGGAAAGTTGTAGAAAAATAATTTTTATTCTTAAGATAAGCGTAATTACAGCGTTACAAGTGTTCAATGTTCCAAATTACAAGTTTTTGGGAAAACTTTGCTTAATACAAAAATTTTAATTTAAAGATAGGGTGTCTGCTATTATACCTACAAATTTTTTATATTATATTATCTATTTTAATAAAATACAAATTATTTTTCGTTCCAAAGATTATATAAAACTTGATGCAATTTTAAATAAAAAATTGGTAATTTAGTAAATATGTTTATTTTTCTTTAATTGATTACTACGGATTCCATTCAGCAGCTTTAGTAGTTGTACTAAAGTAGTACAACTAACTACAAAGTAGTTTTAGTAGCTAAAAAAGGTGAAAAGCCAAATCTTGTTCATTACACTTCCATATTCTTGCCAGACAACAAAATTTATTTTTCATTGAAACTATTTTCTTCCATATTCTTGCCAGACAACAAAATTTATTTTTCATTGAAACTATTTTAATTCATTTGGGAAGATTTAGAAATACAATTTTATTATTTAGGACTGATTAGTTTTCGTGTAATTAATTAGTTTTTTTCTAAGGGTATAGTTAGTCGCATAAATGAATACATGAAATAGCCATTCTTAGGAAGTGATCAATAGAAGCTCCGATTTTAATGATTTAAAAAAAATGTGTCTTAATATATTTTATAAAATCAGAAACCCTTTGTAAAGGTGAAATCGTATGGAGGGGGAAAAGGCCATGTCCCGACTATCAACGCCCAGCCTAAATCGCCAATGATAGAAGTTTAAAATTTCGAGAGGAAATCGATTTTATACTGTAGGTGCCATTAAAGAATTTTTCAAAATTTATTCCCAAAATGTCTGAAATAAGGGATAAAAGTTGGTATGAAAATATATACAAACCGTCTTTTGAGTTCACTACTTAACCGATTTAAAAAAATTTTCCCCTTGAATGCTAAATTATCAGCAAGTAACAAGGACTGTATTTTATTTTCAAAAATTTAAGGCTCTGAGCCAAACGGTCCTTTAAAAAGTGAAACCATCATTTTTCAGTTCATTATTTAACCGATTTTAAAAATTCTTTCACCTATAGAATGCTAGTCACTGTTTATTCTAATAAAGGTAAATAATATTTTCTTGAAATAAAAACTATATTCAACTATTCAAAGCTATCAACAAAGCTGAATATGAGAGTTTACCATTTAATGCAAAAGTAACTGCTGTACGTGTTAAATTTACTCCTGTTGGGTCACAATGTTGTTTTACTACAAATGCAACAAATGTTGCATGGACAAATTCAACTCAAACTGTTTTCGGAGTGCACGCCATTGGTTTGAATAGGACAGGTTTTAAGGCCAATAAAATTAAATCTCGCACAGCAACTTGTCCTATGCAGATTGAATCTGTTGAAGCAGTTACATACACCATCTGATTGGAATAGGTTATATGCTACGGAGAACGATTCTGTACATTTACCATCAACTTTTGGTGTAATACGTTCTTTACCATGGTATACTTCAATCTTTCAACCTCCAGGACAATATTTTAAAAACGTTGGAACATTTGATTTGTCTAAATATATAACTATGTGGAAATTTTCTGGTCATGTAAAAAAACCTATTATTAATTACGAATATAAAACTGTTAATGGTTATATCAAGCATAAAAAAATGGTACACAATTTAGTTCAAGCTTAAAAAAAAAAATTCATTTAAATATACAACCAACTGCAGTTTATGAAATTACTGGTACTGATGATTCCGTGGATATAAGTAAAACAAATTCTGTATATTTAAGCTAGATCACGTGAATATACAAATTATAATGATATGTTATTGATGATATGCTTCAAGGAATGATGAATGAAACTTCTCATATGAATGTTTTACAACCTTCTGTGCATTTTGGTATTTTAGCTTGGCAAGTTAATGCACCAGATGATGGCTTAAGTGTTGCCCCAGAATTTGTAAATGTAACAGCCATTTGGCAAATAGATTCTGAAATTGATATAGAATGGGATATTAATTGTGTTATGCAATGTCATCCTAATTTAGGAATGTACCAACAAAGTGTACATAATACGCCCCCATAATACTGGCAGTTATAATGTATCTAATTATTATAATTATCCTTCTGTATTTGAAGCTTTAAACCATGAAGGTTATAAAGAAGGAGAAAGATCGCTATGTACTAAAGCATTAGCGCACCTGTCCCTGAAAATTTGTAGAATTTATAGTTCATTTTTAAGTCACCAGCCGCGCTGTCATCAAGAAGTAGTAGTATCTGCGAAGTTGGCTGTTTATGAGTACAAGTAGATGAAGTTAGTTGCATAATGTACAAATTGATATATCATTTCAAATTAGCGCAAAACAGCCCGCTTTTATTGATACTACTTAGCGGTCGCAGCGCCTCACTTATTTTATCCATATTTCGGGGACAATATTTTCTATAGCGATCGTTCTCCTTCTTATAAGCTTCATGCTTTAAACTATCCGACGTAGTAGATGATGGTAATACTACGCAGGAAAATCAACCATTACCTGAAGAGCACGGTACGCTAGTTCCTGTTATTGATGCAACAACTGGTGATGAATCAATGGTAACTATTGACCCTGCTACACCAGATCAAACAATGACAACTCTGACTGCTTATACTGATTCTGAAAGTGATGTTTTAACTTCTATACCAGGACCTGAAATTAGATCCCGTATTTCAAATGTGGTAGTTTATTTTAAAGGCGATTCTTCGGATTTAATATCTCAAAAGAATTTACGTTTTCAAGGTACCAATATTAAATTTTAATGTATGCAATTTTATGGATGGAAAAAATTACATATTAGCCAACGGTCATATTTGACACGTATATAACGCTTATTATTTAAATGATTATAATCTAACCTTTTATACGAAATAAAATTAAATTTGTATTTTACTAATTTTTTATTTAATTAATTATTTTACAATAAATGTATAAGTATAACAATTTGTTTTATTTTAAAAATCAAAATAATTATTTGTAATACATTGTTTGGAAATGGATCATTATTACATGTCACAATTATTGGTATTTTTTGTATTTGTGTTTGATGTTGATATTTTATATTTGCTCCACATGAATCTCCCGAAAAAAGTAGATCTTCTAAGAATTCTCTACTGAAATTTGGTTCGGGTGGTTATCCATTTTAATGATTTTCATTGTCTGTTTTCTTGGTCATATGGCTCCAAGAAAATCTGGTTAAAAAATTAGCCCATTTATCAAGACATTTACTTTCATTTAAAAAAAGAAAAACAAATGTGAAAAAGGTCTATTGGCAGAAAATTTTTCCACCAGGGTAATATTATCCCACTTTTACAAGTTTCTGTGAAAAACTGCACAGAATTGTGCAAAAAAACACAGATATTAATATAATAATAATGAATAATATAGTCCTATCAAGTTTCTGCTTTTTATCGACTGTGAATACGTTTATGTGTAACTAAATGACCTTTTTGATTAAATGTTTTATCACAAATATCACATGAAAATGGTCTTTCTCCACTATGAATTCGTTTATGTTGAACTAAATGATGGTGGTAAATAAATGTTTTATTACAAATATCACATAAAAATGATTTTTTTCCGCTATGAATCCGTTTATGATGAACTAAATTGCGTTGATCACTAAATATTTTATTACAAATATTACATAAAAATGGTTTTTCTCCAGTATGAATTCGTTTATGTCGAACTAAATTACATTTAATTTTAAATGCTTTATTACAAATATCACATGAAAATGGTTTTTCTCCGCTATGAATTCGTTTATGATTATTTAAATTATTCTGCTGATTAAATGTTTTATTACAAATATCACAAGAAAAGGGTTTTGCTCCGCTATGAATCCGTCCATGTCTAATTAAATTACGTTTATCACTAAATGTTTTATTACAAATATCACAAGAAAATGGTTTTTCTCCACTATGAATCCGTTCATGTCCAACTAAATTGCGTTGATTACTAAATGTTTTATTACAAATTTTACATGAAAATGGTTTTTCTTCACTATGAATTTTTTTATGTTGCACTAGATCACGTTTAATTTTAAATACTTTATCACAAATATCACATGAAAACGTTTTATTTTTAACAGTTACAATATTATTTGTGTACAAATGTTTATCATTATCATGAACAGATTCATGTTCTACACTAATAACACTATTAAAATCATTACTGTTGTCTTCTGATATTTCATTTTTAATTTGTCCAACTTCCATTGCAACATTATGATCTAATGTTTGGTTTTTAATAATTAAATCTGTACGAAATTCTTTTTCAACTTTAAGATTTTCATAATTAATTGTGTACAAATATTCATCGTTTTCTTCATGAACAGGTTCATGTTTTACACTGATAACATGATCAATATCATTACTGTCTTCTTCTGGTGTTTCAGTTTTAATTAATACAACTTCCATTGCAACATTTTCATTTTTAATATCTGTATGTAATTCTTTTTCAAGTTTAATATTTTCTTTATTGATAAACAAATGATTATTTGTATTAGCAAATGAATTATTTGCCATTTTGTTTTAATATTTTATATTATCTGTATTAAAACTTATTTATTCAAGATTCACTGTCACATATCTTTAAAATGTCTGCAGATAATTGCGCGTGCGTCTCATCTACATAATGGGTGCGTTTGGGAGAAAAAAGCGCTTGAGAGCGCTTACTAGCACTGAAAAACAAATTGTACAGTTTTCGGCATGAAGGTTATAGAACAGGAGAAAGATCGCTATGTACTAAAGCATTAGCGTACCTGTCCCTAAAAATTTGTAGAATTTATAGTTCATTTTTAAGCCACCAGCCGCGCTGTCATCAAAAAGTAGTATCTGTGAAGTTAGCTGTTGTTGTTAGCATAATGTACAAATTGATATATCATTTGAAATTAGCGCACAACAGCCCGTTTATTGATAATACGTATTGATCGCAGCGCCTCACTTATTTTATCCATATTTCGGGGACAATATTTTCTATAGCGATCGTTCTCCTGCCTATATGCTTCATGGTTTTCGGCCAGGACATGTTTGCTAACTTCAGTTACGCTGACACAATCCGCCATTTTGCTTATTTATTTTGTTTGTTTTGAAGTAGAGTTCATAAGTTGTTTTGTGCAATTAGTTTCAAGTAATATTAAAATAAACAATAATGTCAGTCTATAGCTATTTACCATTTGACAGCGCTTACCGCTTAACAATCGCCATTTTGATTACAAGCGCTTCCTAGCGCTTTTTTCTGCTAAACGCACCCAATATCTTAGATCCACAGATTATAATTTAATACATAAATAGATAGGCAACACTGCTGTACATGAAATGTTGTCCAAAAAGCCCCCTGGAGAAAGGCACTTACAGTAATCTATTTAAAAAAAAAAAGCGGGAATTAGGTACTATTCGAAATATTTCTATTCAGTTTATAATTTTTTTTCTATTTATTTGTCTTCTAATTAAATAAAGTGAAGTTTTTTTAAATAAAATAACAAATATTAATAAAATAATAATTTATTTGAAATAAAATAGCATATTTATTTTAATATTAACATTATTAATAACAATTATTTATTAGTTTGATGAAGTTAAATGCAATGTAAAAACATTTTATTTCGTTAAAAATCAATTATAATCACAAATAAACATATACCTATAATCAACACGATTAACAAGAACTAAGCGCTAAAATAAATTCAGTGCATACCTACCATAAAAAAATCGGAAAATTATATAAACACACCTAAAACCACTAAATTACACTAATTAGTTAATGAACAGGGGCATAATGAAAACGGCCAAAATACTTAAATAATTCCACTATTCAAATAATCCACAAAATATTAATAAAATTATAATAAATTAAAATGACACAAAATCATAAAAACATTTTTAAAAACTCAGCTGACTAAAATTTAACTGCCCAATTCAATGATCTGCTGTTGTTTAAATTTATAAAAATAATCGCAAAATTGCCTATTTTTTTTTACAAAAGGCAACGTAATTTTAATTTGTATATTATTTTAATTATTAATAAAATAAAAATTATATTATATATTATTAATATAATTTTAGAGCCTTCCATTGTCATTTGATGGTCGCATTTTTATGCTCTCTAAATAAATATTTGACCCTTTGGATGATTTTTAAAACATACACTGCTCTTGACACCCAGGATGCTTTTTTAAGAAGACATATGCTTTGAAATTTTTGTTTCAAAGGCACAAAAATGTTACATATTTAATCAATAACAACTTTCTAATTTTAAGAGTGAGCTTATCATTGAGTCTGAAAACCTAGAGGGCGAGTTTAATGTCTGCGTAAGATGTGCGCCTACACACCCAACATTTTGCGCTTGCATATGAACGGATTTTGAAAGCAGATAGTATTGAAAGCAGATACCGTTATTGCCACAGATTATAGTTTTTAATTTCAAAAATAAATTATAATCTGTGGTTATTGCGGTACATTAATTACATAATTCAAAGGTTGATTCTGCATTACGTTGATTTTGATAACGTAACGCATAAAAATATGACTTTTTACGTAACATATATAATGCAATAAAAAACAACGAAGTTACAAAAGAAAAGATACATACAACTACTAATATTTTAGAATTTTTGGCTAATTCTCTTTGATAATTGATAGCTAATAGTTCTGGCGACACATCCGATCCTGTTTGACGAGCGTTATAGTCTCCATGCGTTAATCGATATTCGATATCATCATCTTTACTTGGAATGCAACGAATACCATGTACATTATGTGAATCGAAATATTCAGGAGCTGATGAGGTAAAATCAACCTACAAAACAAATTCCTATATATTATAAATGTGAAAGTAAGCAATATGTCTGTTTGTTTGTTACGCTTTCACGCTAAAACTAGTAATATAGCTGATATATCAGAATAACTCATGAACTATAATTTATAAAGATATATTAAAAAATAAAAAAAAATAAAAAAACCGGTTATTGGCATAATAGGTAATTTGAAGATCAGTTAAAGAAAAAGTAAACTAAGTGTCCAGCTTTGCTTCTGATAAATAATGACATTTTACTAATTAACCGAATCAACTTGCCAATGTAACTCAGTGTTTATACCATGTATATGAAATATATCAAGATATACCAAGTTTAGTCCCAAGTTTGTAACGCTTAAAAATATTGATGCTACGAACAAAATTTTGGTATAGGTGTTCATAAAATCATGTAATTAGTCCATTTTCGGTTGTCTGTCCGTCTGTTCGCCTATCTGTTAAAAAGATAGCTCAAAAACGAAAAAAGATATCAAGTGAGGTCGAGTTCGTAAATGAGCAACATAGGTCAATTGGGTCATGGGTCCGTAGGAGCTGTTTTGTAAACACGAACTCACTCAAAGTTAGCTGAACGACTTGCGATAACTCACGAACGCAGGGTTTCGGTGTGGCAGAAAGTTCGGCAGATTTTCTGCCGAAACTAGATTTTTTGATGGAAACTGGCCGAAACCGAACCTTCGGTCGAACACTAATTAAATATAACTTCACTCTGGTTTATATAGCACTTTTTACAACATCCACCCCTGCCCCTCCCACTTTCATATTTTTTGCAAATTAAGAATTTTTATGACGTATAAAGGGGTTTTTGGGATCGCTGATCTCAAAAGAGCGCTCTTTTAGATGAACTGTGAAAACTAGGGCATCGATGAATTGGTTGTTAGTTCCTTAGATCTTATTACAAACTTGTTTTTTAGTAGTTTAATATACTAGCGGCCTCAAACCTAAAATTTATTCTATTCTCATTATAAAACTTTATGGTACCAAAGCTTATTTCTAATTTACAAAAGATCAAACGAACTAGGGGAGCGAACTAGTTCACTATATGTGAACGAACTAATAGGGCATTCCACTATTTTTGAAAAAGTAGTTCAAAATGTTGATTTTGCTAATAAAAAGCCACTAAAAATTTATTTCGGAAAAATACACAGGCTTTCTTGCCAAAACTAAAATTAAATTTGAAACCTTTTTTAAACTGTCAAAAACGCGGGCATCCAATTTGATGTTTCTTTGACAAATATATGCATAGACAACTGATTATAATAAATATAAATAATTATTGGGTGCGCTTAGCAGAAAAAAGCTCTAGGAAGCGCTTGTAAGCAAAATGACGATTGTTAAGCGGTAAGCGCTGTCAAATAGTAAATAGCTATATTCCTTTTACTATTTTTTGGACTGACATTATTGTTTATTTTAATATTACTTGAAACTAATTGCACAAAACAACTTATGAACTCTACTTCAAAACAAACAAAATAAATAAGCAAAATGGCGGATTGTGTCAGCGCAACTGCAAACATGTCCTGGCCGAAAACTGTACAGTTTGTTTTTCAGCGCTAGTAAGCGCTCTCAAGCGCTTTTTTCTGCCAAACGCAACCATTATCTACGTATATATTATACTCAACTGTCTACACTGAACTAATTGATGGTCTATGCCTCATACCGCTATGACATCACAGCAGGGCTTACCCGTATTTTAAGTCACGTGATATACAGTTTAAAAATTACGATTTTTAATTTTAATATTTTACAAGAAAAATGTGCTTTTATGATTCGAAATCAGAATATTTAAGTATATTTGTACATAAAGTTTAACTTTTTTCAAATTTCATGATTTATTATTGACTAACGATCTCAAAGATGAATTATAATTTCCAAGAGTATGTGTCATAGTCGGCAGTCTAAAACCTATGTTCCTATCGTGAGACGTTCTACAGATCATGAAGGTTATAAAGAAGGAGAACGATCGCTACGTGTTAAAGCATTAACGCGTCTGTCCCTGAAAATTTGTAGAATTTATAGTTCATTTTTGTGCCACCAGCCGCGTTGTCATCATTAAGTAGTATCTGCGAAGTTAGCTGTTTATGAGTACAAGTAGATGAAGTTAGTTGCATAATGTACAAATTGATATATCATTTCAAATTAGCGCACAACAGCCCGCTTTTATTGATACAACTTAGCGATCGCAGCGCCTCACTTATTTTATCCAAATTTCGGGGACAATATTTTCTATAGCGATCGTTCTCCTTCTTTATAACCTTCATGCTACAGATGCTAACAAATTCATAATCTAATTCATGAAGGTTATAAAGAAGGAGAACGATCGCTATGTACTAAAGCATTAGCGCACCTGTCCCTGAAAATTTGTAGAATTTATAGTTCATTTTCAGCCACCAGCCGCGCTGTCGTCGGTAAGTAGTATATTAGCGCACAACAGCCCGCATTTAATGAGACAACTTAGCAATCCCAGCGCCTCACTTATTTTTTCAAAATATCGGGGACAATATTTTCTATTGCGATCGTTCTCCTTCTTTATAACCTTCATGATCTAATTTATATTTTTGCAGCCATTTCCACTTACACAGCGACCTATGGTTTGCACGTGCTTCCTGTATATGTATGTACAACCTGTTTGGTGATTTATGAATGGTAAGAAATTTTTATTATTTTATTTTTTATATTATATTTAAAATGTTATCATGTTATATTTACAATATTTATGTTCATGGTGAAAATAGGTTTTGTTAATTAATTTTACCGAAATGACAAAAGAATTTTACTCAAATAATGATGAAATGGATGAGGATATTGATGAAACACAAATAGTTGAAAATGACAAAACAAAAATTGAAATAGAGTTACAAACAGGACTAATTTTAATTGATGGATTAACAAGTATTGAAAATGGTGAACAAATATTGAAAAAAGAAAAAATTCAAATTGAACAAGAGTTAAATTTACAATTAATTGATTGCAATGACGAAGAAACATCAAAAGAATTTTATTCAAACCATGATGAAATGGATGAGAATATTGATGAGATGTTGAAAAAATCAAAAATTAAAATTGAACAAGCTTTACATTCGGAATTAATTATAAAAGATGAAGATTTCGACGAAATGTTTAACAGATGTGAATCAGAAAATGATGAAATGTTAAAAGAAATTCACACAAATACACAAGAAGAGCTTTTTTCGTGTGATGTTTGTAACCAAAAATTCAACAAAAAAACTAGCTTGAAAATACATAGACGAGTTCATTCTGGAGAGAAACCTTATTCTTGTAATATTTGTAATAAAACATTCAAAGAAAAAAGTAATCTTGCTGTACATGAACGAAGACATACAGGCGAAAAACCCTATTCATGTGAAATTTGTGATAAAACATTTGCTACTGCTGGTGATCTAAGTAAACATAAAAAAATTCATAATGGAGAAAAGCCGCATGCATGTGATGTTTGTGACCAAAAGTTCAGAACTAGTACCAAATTAACTTATCATAAACGAACTCATACCGGCGAAAAACCCTATTCATGTGAAATTTGTGATAAAACATTCGCTGACGCTAGTAATCTATGTACACATAAAAAAATTCATAATGGAGAAAAGCCGCATGCATGTGATGTTTGTGACCAAAAGTTCAGAACTAGTACCAAATTAACTTCTCATAAACGAACTCATACCGGCGAAAAACCCTATTCATGTGAAATTTGTGATAAAACATTCGCTGCTACTAGTAATCTATGTACACATAAAAAAATTCATAATGGAGAAAAGCCGCATGCATGTGATGTTTGTGACCAAAAGTTCAGAACTAGTACCAAATTAACTTATCATAAACGAACTCATACAGGAGAAAAACCTTACGTATGTGATGTATGTGATAAAGCATTCACCAGCAACGGCAATTTAGTTAGACATAAACGAATCCATACAGGAGAAAGACTTTATTCTTGTAATGTTTGTAATAAAAAATTCACTCATTCTGGGAATATGGTTAGACATAAACTTGTTCATTCTGGAGAAAAACCTTATTCTTGTAATATTTGTAATAAAACATTCAGATATAAATGTTATGTTGCTGTACATGAACGAAGGCATACCGGAGAAAAACGTTATTCTTGTAATATTTGTGATAAAACATTCAGAGTAAAATCTAATCTTGCTGTACATAAACGAACACATACTCAAGAAAAACCTTTTAAATGTGAAATTTGTGATCAAAAATTTACTTCGAATTTACTTTTATTGAGACACAAACGAATTCATACAGCAGAAGAATATTTTGATTGTGATGTTTGTGGTAAAATATTCTACCGTAAAGAATATTTACATACTCATAAAAGAACTCATACGGGAGAAAGACCTCACTCATGTAATGTTTGTAATAAAACATTTACTCAGCACAGCAGCCTAAATGCACACAAACGAACTCATACAGGAGAGAAGCCATATACATGTGATGTTTGTGATAAAGCATTCAGTCTGAAGCATGTTTTAACTAAGCATAAACGAACACATTTAGGAGACAAGCCATATTGTTGTTATGTTTGTCATAGAACATTTAGCATGAAAATAAACTTTGTAAAACATAGAAGATTTCATAGTGATCAAACTCCATATGCGTGTGAAGATTGCGACAGAATATTTACAAATAAAAACGAATTGAATGATCATAAACATCTAAACGTTATTATTTTAATTAACAAATAAAAAAATTTTAAATCAAGGGAAAAGTTTAAAATTGATTTCATAGAACCTGACAGTGAAATCTTTAAAAATCAACATCTCCATAATTTTTAGTAGACGCTCGTTACTCTTGGCCATAATGCATAATCCATGTAAAAAAAAAATGTGAGCCATCACGGTACACCTGGCAGATGTGAAACATCGACATTATTTTGTAAAAGTAATATGCAGAAAAGAACAGATTGTGATAGGAACTAAATATGTGATAATGATAAAATAATATATTACGATTTTTTTCCAGATAACGACGACTATTGAATAAACATTTATTTTCATTAAATACAAAATATTTATTTAAATCACCGTACACACTACTGCATATAGACTGTATATAGTGTGTGTATAGTAATAATAATATAGTAGTGTGTATATAATAATAATATACACACTACTGCATATAGACTGTATATATATACCATCATATAGCGTGGCGCCACGCCAGAAATTGGTTTTACGTGTGACTATTCGCTCCGTGCGTGAGTTTTGTTTCCATGGTAACGATACACTACTTTAATTATAGAATTGTATGGATCCATATATAATTGTATGGATTGCATTTAAGACTTACATTGAAAATTTAATATTATTTTTGAAAAATAATATTTGTTCAATTTGATTTCTTATTTTCACAATTTTTAATGCATTAAGTTTAATTAATTCGTGTTTTACAATAATTTTAATTTGACATTTCTATAACATTAACATGTAAAGAACTGCAAGTTAGTAATAACAGCCACCTTTAACGCCAATCCATGACTACGCACACAACGAATAGATGTTTCACATCAAAAATTATTTAGATAGTCATTAAAGAACACATACAGGAGAAAGACCTCACTCATGGAATGTTTGTAATAAAACATTTACTCAGCACGGCAGCCTAAATTTACACAAACGAATTCATACGTAGTCCATTGAAATGTTACAATTTTAGGGCCAAACTGAACATTTTCTAGAGGACGCGATTTTATTTGTGGGACATGTAGGGGGGTCAATACAACCTTAACCCCAAGTTTGTGGAGGCCCGCCATCTTGAAAAAAGGGGTAAAAACATTTTGCTGTATCTCGTAAACTATTGATTTCTCAAAAATTTGTAAATTATGCATATATAACAATTATAATCTGTGGTTGCTTACTATGCGGATAGATGTTAGAAAAGATAGAGCTTATTTCAGCAATTTGAAAGGGCATTTCCAGGTTGGAAATGCTATTTGCGACGTTTTTATGTCTTTGAACTTTTATAAATGCCTCTTCAAATTGACCTAGAAGGTTGAAATAGGTACGTAGGTTCTTACACAACATGTTCTCAAAAAAATAAAAATATACAAAAACTAGAGTGATACCCACCCGCTTCGGTGGATTTAAAAATAAAGATTGATAAAGATTGCTCTCGCTTATCCCCTTTCTATAACACTCGAAATAATGGTAAGGATTGTTTTACACAGGTAAAATATATGTATGGTTTTCTATTTTTTTAAATGTATAATAGTCGTACTTATGCATTGAGTAAATCAGAAACTTGGCCGTGAAATATTTTATATTGACATTTTTACAGAAATCTGTAATTTATGGTAATGTCAAATAAAATTAATTAAAAAAATTGTTTTTAATAAATATATCTTTATAAATTATATCTCATGTGTTATTCTGAAGTATGAGCTATATTGCTGTACAGTTTCATTAAAAACCATTCGCTAGTTTTAGCGTGAAAGAGTAACAAACAAACAAACAAACATGCTTACTTTCGCATTTATAATATATAGAGATTCCGTTTCAATAAAAAGCATCTTTTAATAAGATTTATATTATGAAGGAGATATATAACTTTTTGTAATTCTTTGCTGCTCACGAGTTTTTTATGTTTGAATAAAAGAAACTCATTGATTCGCAATTATTATTTATTTAATGAAAAATTAAAAATTTGTAAACATATAATGATCGGATTATGAAACATGATCACAAGATGCCACCTTCAGGATACAGCCTCAGATACTTCACTTTTTAATACAGGCAATCGATACAAAGAATTATCACGATTTCCCGTAGCTCTGGTTCCTCTATCAGATTGTTCTTCAGTTTTGTACGCTATATGGCCGTAACGTCGACTGTAGTAAGGAATTTGATTTAATAAATTTCTTCCATATTCTAATATTTTTGATCTTTCCGATGCTGGACCACAAAAAAACATTATGACACCCGATGTATGATCAGTAGTTCTTGAACTTTTAAAACCAGTGGAGCATGTCAATCTACGAATTCCAATTAATTTTCCTTCATCGTATAAATCGCAATAGTCTTTCCATTTTTTATCAAATTCTTCATGGTCAAAAAACAACATCCATTTACCTAATCTTTGCTTAATCAGATAAGGAAATGAATTTTCAATATCAGTTTTTAAATGGTATAATAATTTTCGATCTGTTACTTGAGTTGGTATTTCATTCTTATCAGTTTCAATCAAACCTCTTCTCATCAAATCTTTTCGATTTAAAGTTGCTTCACTCGGATTTTGCATAATTAAATTTAAATGTGTTGATAAAAGAGGTTTTATAATTTTAGACAAAAGAAATATAGGTTATGATTATTAATAATATTGGTTATTACATATTATAATATTGTTATTAATAAATCGTACTCATTAGCTTTACCGATATATTATCTGTCATTAGTTACACTATGAAGACTGTACCACAAATTATAATTTTTAATTTAAAAGACTGTATCCAACTATATTTTATTTTTGACTGTAGCTAACATTATACAGAGAATATATCGGTAAAATTTATAAATAGTACGTTCTACGTTTTACTGATATAGTCTCTGTTCTACATACTGCAGTACGGAAGCCTGAATGTCTCACTGTCAATTTATGAGAAAGTGGCGCTACACTAGCATATTTTTTAAAATTTGTACTACCCACAAGTATAAAACCAAAAAAGTCACTAGTTCACTTTCAACAAGTGCACTTTTGACTTGTGGCTTTATGGAAACGAACCTTTTTGAGGATGTCAGTCTGTGATGACTATCCTTTAATTAGACACCACCGAAACTGTCTGGAACTATTAATAATTATATGTCCAGATTTAATAATAATATGATAATGTTTATAATTTGTCTTATGTAATTAGTTAAAAATTTTCTTTAGTATTATTTTAAAAATATAATGCTTTAATTGTTGATGTTTTTCTTTTGCATATGCACATTTCTAATTTCTAACCCTTAAACGTATTATTAAATGTTTATTATGACGATATTCGCTTCGAGTGTGACTGCAGCGCCACACAAAACATGAACTACGGGAGGCTGTCAGAGTATGTTTTTATATGTATGCCTATAGCAAGAGACAAAAATATAAATAAATATTATATGTAATAATAAAAAAAATTTACATAAAAATATGTGACAATTTTACAGTGATTGTGTCATTTTTTTCACTAGTTAAATGAACCAAAAACAAGTAAGTGTAATGCTAGAAAATAAAGAATGTAGTAAACAGGTTAAGTTGCTTGAAATTTATGTCAAAGTCTAAAAATAATACTAAAATTTAAATTGAAAATTTAATAATAATATTATTGTTTCACAAATTTAAATAAATAATTATGATAATTTACATTTGAAAAATAATATTTGTTCAATTTAATTTCTTATTTTCACAATTTTTAATGCATTAAGTTTAATTAATTAGTGTTTTTCAATAATTTTAATTTGACATTTTCTATAAAATTAACATGTAAAGAATTGCAAATTAGTCATAACAGCCTCCTTTAACTCCAAAATTGTTCACTGGTAGCGCTGGCATCGATTTTATTGTCCCTACCATGACTACGCACATAACGAATAATTAGAAATCTGCACATGACAAAATACCGACATCGTCAAAATGGTTCATTTCCATAATGCCACAAGTCACAAGTGCACTTGTTGAAAGTGAACTAGAGACTTTTTAAAAATTTGTTAAGTTGTAACCTCATGATGACGCTTGACGCTAGCGTCGAGCGTCAACTTATGACTCCACCTTGCTGAGATAAGTAGAATTATGTGTAGCGTCAAACGTCAGTGTCAATATAAAAAAATTAACAGAGAATAAATCGCAAGTCGATATCTCGATATATACTTACCTCTAACCTAATTTTTACAAAAGCATGTGACACTTGTAAATAAAAAACTTATAACTCCAATAAATATTAAACATTATAAAAAATTATTAAAATATTATATCAAACAGAATTCGTGAAGCTGAAATAAAGAAAAGAATCAGGCACAAAAGAATTATTAGTGCTTTGTTAAAATGTTAAAATTTAAAAATGTTAAATTTACTTTTAAAATAAACATAAACTGTTTTTAATTTTTTCAATATCGATTACTATCGAGTTAGATTCTATACATTCTGAATTAACGGTTGATCTTTAAAACAAAAAGCTAATTTGTGTTTAGCTTTTTACGATTGACGTTACGAGATTTTTTTTTAGGTAGCAGCACAGCCTAAATTGATCACGTGATGTGATTTGACGCTCAAAGCTAGCGTCAAGCGTCAGCATGAGGTTACATCTTTATACTTGTGGGTAGTACACATTTAAAAAATAAGTTAGTGTAGCGCCACTTTCTCATAAATTGACAGTGAGACATTCAGGCTTCATGATGTCCAGTTCTAAAATTAGATTTGTGGGCTCCATTATCTTTCAGACAAATTGTAAAGTGTGATAAACACTGTGTTTAATTGTATTTTATGCTGAAAGTAAAACAGAAAAAATAGAGGGATCTATATTTCTATTTTAATCAAAATACCTACTTGTAAGGCAGTCGACCTATTCTACATCATAAGGAGTTGTCCATAAAAGGACGTCACGCTTTTTCTGGCAATTTTTGGCGCCTCTCCACCTCCTTTTGTCACAAATGGACACAGCAGGCAAGACCCCCCTCATATGACGTCACAAATTCAAAATACATAAAATTTTCACTCATCATCAAGACGAATTATACAATAATAACAAGTGAAAACAAACAATTGACTGAGTTAATTGTTGAAATATCATGTATATACTGTGTTGATTACACTGTCACATTACGCATACGTACATGTCACACATATACATATAACTGATATACCCATATAATACTATACAATATGCGTAGAATTTACGCTCTCACGGGTAAACAGTGACGTTTACGAAAATATGTTTCAAACAAAAGTTGTAAATTTTTTTATTAGGAACATTTTTAACACGCTTTTATAAGCTTGGGCTGTATGTTTGTTTGTTTGTTTGTTTGTTTGTTTGTTTGTTTGTATGTATGTATGTAACTATGTAACGGAATCTTTGAGCACGATTTTCACCGGTTTCTAAACATCTGATTAACTTGAAACTTTGCATACGTCTCAAGAACCGGTGACAATGCAATAATTCGTTAATAATTTCCCATTATCCTTGTTAGGGCCGCCAGGATAAATATATTCTTTTCATATATCCTCTATGACGATAACTCAAAAACGAAAAGAGATATCAAGATGAAATTTTTATAGCGTACTCAGAACCTAAAAACTGAGGTCAAGTTCGTAAATGAGCAATATGGATCAATTGAGTCTTGGGTCCGTAGGACCCATCTTGTAAACCGTTAGAGATAGAACAAAGGTTCAAATGTAAAAAATGTTCTTTATAAAAAAATAAACAACTTTTGTTTGAAAAATTTTTTTGTAAACTTCACTGTTTACCCACGAGGGCGTAGCTATGGAACTGCTGAAAGACGAATGTTGCCACTAATCCTGAGTTGGGCTTCGACTGTTCACAAAATGCAAGGTTGTACAGTTGATCATGCAGTCATTTATCTAGGCTCACGACTGTTTGCTGCTGGACAAGCTTATGTGGCACTTAGTCGTGTAAGAACCTTAGACGGTATTCGCATTGAAGAACTTGATTGCTCTAAGTTAACAGGAAAAACCCCGTGCAAATGAGATATGAATAGATAACGAAACGATTCATAATACATTTTAATACCACATATCCACAAAAAACTAATTGATAAATCGTACTAAAAAGTATAAAATAAATAATAGGCAGACAACCATTTCCGGTTGTCTGCCAGTCTGTCCGTCTGTTTTACAACACGATAATTCAAAAAAGAAAAAAGATATCAAGTTGAAATCTTTACAGCGTGCTCAGGACGTAAGTGACATAGGTCATTTGGGTCTTGGGTTCGTAGGACCCACTTTGTAAACCGTTAGAGATTGAACAAAAGCTTAAATGTAAGAAATGTTCCTAATGAAAACATAAACAACTTTTGCTTGAAACATTTATTCGAAAACAACACTGTTTACCCGTGAGAACGCAAATTAGGTTCGAACATTGTATAGTACATATACCAGTCTGGTGTGTGTGTGACATATATGTATGGCTGGCTATCTATCTTTACTTATGTCTATACATGGTATTTAGACAATTAACTCAATCAATTGTTTGTTTTCACTCGTCCATGTTTAAAATGAAATTTTGGAATGAACTAAAATAGTATAGGTATTGTATTCCAAAATAGCCAATATTAAATAAATTTGATGTCACATTGCAACAACCCCACCCCCGACACTGTCACAAATGGTCACGTTTGGGAACCACCACCACCACCCCCCCCGCACCCTTCTTTTAGTATGTTTTTTGGACCTCTTAGGGGAATGTGAAACTACGTTTTGCAAGCTAAAAAACAGTTGTGATAACTGCGTAATACCTAAAAAACTGCAAAAATATAGAGTGAAAATGGCAGAACAACATGTAAAAAACATTTTAAGCCCTTTTGATGAAGCCTTTTTTTCAATAAAAGTTTAAAATTAAATTTTTGATTTTTTAAATAAAAGTATTATATTGGTCTAAGAGACGGTATAAGGTTGATCTTCACCCTTTTGATGACCAAATGAGACATATTTTTTATAAAATTTTACTAATTTTTAAACATGCCCATCATAGTTTTTTATAATTAAAGTAAATTAAATAAATTTTTTCCATGATCAGTTTTTTGCAGGCAAGTCTATACCATTATTTTCGTAATTAAATTATCTTTCTTCTGATACCAATTTCGATTGGTTAACAGATCAGCTGAAAAACTGATTGGGTAATATAATTAGATTAATTTCACTATATCTCCCGATTTTCTGGTTCGTCTCCCGAGTTCTCAAAACTTTGAGGTGGTAGCCCTAAAAAAAACGCGTTCTAACTGAAAACAGGTTATTACCTACTATAACAAATCCATTTACACTTAGAGACCTACTGTTAATATGTTTTTGTTTTTTTTTAAATCAGGCGATCTCAAAACGTAAATTAAGCTTTTGAAAACAACAACGATTTATTTAGGTGGAAAATATTATTTCTATAGGTATGTTACATATTACAAAGAGTTAAATAAATGTTTTGAATAATTAAAAGAACTTGATCGCCTATAAAAAAACAGCATTAAATATATACACTTCTGATACAAAAAAAATGTAACACTAAAAATAAAAACTGAGTTGGACGTCATATATTTTCTTTGTAAGCTTATATCTCAATTAATCAGAGCTGCGTTTGTTTTATCCTACTGCTGTGTCGCACAGGCAAAGCCCCTTTTGGGTATGGTCTATAATCATAGCAAGGTTAGAAGTTTCATAGCAGAATTAGACAAGGTATGCTCTTGCGCAGGTAGGAGTAGGATGAGTACATTTCGTCACTCTCGGTACCCAGTCATCGCTATGTTGATTATTTGTTTATGGTGTAGGCGCTGAATGGGTTTCCCGAATCGGGATCCTGCCGAACAAGGAATGTTTTGACCCGCTGAATTCGAATTTTCAACTTAATCATCGCTCAGAGTGGGTTGCAATAACTCCAGTTTTAATAGAGATATTTGAACAAATAAAAAAGATTCTAAAACTAGAACAAATTCCAATTTTTTCCTATATAATTATGTGGGGTTTAATTTCGCGAAGGGCTCGCTTTCGACTTTATAAACTAATAGCGGACCGGAAAAATGATAAAACTTAATACTTACAATCGTGCTAGCTTCGTTGCTATTGCATAAAACGTATTTTTATGTGCATAACATTAAAATATAGACTCATACCTTTAAAATAAGTACCTTAAAGTAACAAAATATTATTTACTAGCTGTGAACTACCCGCTTTGCTGGGCAACATCCCCACTTGCACTCCTCCCTCCACATTTCCTTTCGTGGAATAACAGTTTTGTAATGTACACGTCATGCTCTTTTATTTGATACCCCACTTAGGTATATTTGTAAATATTCGATAATTCCTTCCCACTTTCTCGCTACACCTTTCTACCCCCCGAAGGTTAAAAGTAGATAAAAACAATAGATCTTTGAACCTGGTTGTATATCGTGTCAATATTTGAGCTTAATCGATGCACAACTTTTTTATTTTTTGAAGCATATCCCTTTCAACCCCTATTTCAACCCCTTACTCTACTATAATATGGATGTATTATACATAAAAACCTTCCTCTTGAATCACTATATCTATTAAAAAAAAACCGTATCAAAATCCGTTGCGTAGTTTCAAAGATTTAAGCGTACATAGGGACATAGGGACAGAAAAAGCGACTTTGTTTTATAATATGTAGTGATTGGCCAATCTATGGACGTTTCAAACCAAGCGCTGCATGCCGACCTCATGAAATCATTTTTGTTTACAATTTTAACCATATCTCCGGTTCTATTGGTCGTATCAAGAATTCAAGACGAATTAAAAAAGAATTGTTTTTTCATGTTTTGTTTCATGTTCCGTACCTGATAACAACTAGAACAGAGGAGATGATCAACGATTAATTGATTAATTCGACACTGCATAAAAGAGGCGGGGAGCCTAAAAATCTTCAAAATGCGTAACGTAATTGATGGACAGCCCCTAATAAATAAATCAAAAATCTCCTAGAGTCAAAATTCTCGTATACCATTTCCAAAGTACCGCATTTCTATCTGTTTTCTATGTGAATATAATTTTCTAAGTACCTTTTTCTTTTAC
This sequence comes from Chrysoperla carnea, assembly GCF_905475395.1. Lineage (NCBI taxonomy): Eukaryota > Metazoa > Arthropoda > Insecta > Neuroptera > Chrysopidae > Chrysoperla > Chrysoperla carnea. Next base: position 60,228,994 of record NC_058341.1, on the reverse strand, counting down.
TTTTAAAGTTATTGGCAGAACACAAACACCACTTTGATTCTCTCAAATAAATGGTTAAGTACAAAGCGCTCGTTAAAATATTTTTTTTGGGTCTGTGCAATATTTTCAGCTTTCATTGTACATGTTAAAAAATTGACTATCCAGTACCCATTAATTAATTATGTATTATCAAAAATTTGCAATGGCGCCAACGTGTAATGTTGTTTTTTTATTACATCCTTTTTAAAATATTACTATATAGAAAAAAAAATTGAAAACTATTTTAGCTATTTTAGTGTGATCAAATTAACTTTTTGAATAATTTAATTCTGAGTTCGGAGAAAAAAATTGAATTTAGTAGATCATTATGATACAAATTGAGGAAACTAAAATCTAACATTTTTTGATGGTCGGAAGGGGTCCAAAAAAAATGGTAAAGTGGCCTAATCCGGTCTTTCGCGTCAGACACCGTCGGATTGAGTTAAAAATAAAAAAGTGTTTAATAAGCTTAGGCGCCGTAAAAAGGCGAAAAGAATGAGCTGCGAATGAACCCGATTGGTCCATCGATGTCCCCACAAATTGCAAAAAACCATCGATTTTGCTCGAAATTTCAAAACTTCATAGCTCTTGTTGTTTTAAAGATTTAAAGCTGAGATTTAAATGGATTGTAGCTTTTGTACCCATGAAGTATCACACACAATTTCAGCAAGATCGAATGTATACTTTTTGCAAACCGCAGCTGAATGCAAAAAACAGGACTTTTGTAAAATGGCCCTAAAAAAGTTGTGGTGCGGTAACGCGCTATTTTTTTTACGCTAGCATATGCTTCAATAGTTAAAGTAATACCTACTAAAGTGTCAACCTCTCATCTTAAGTAAAAGTTACTAAAATATTTATTTTAAATTACTATTATTTTAAATTATAACATTAAAAATAGGATGGAAGTAATGGGAGCAATTATTAAGACTATAATGTCACATAACTTCTGTCTCTTAATAATTGCTCCCATTACTCCCATCCTATTTTTAATGTTATAATTTAAAATAATAGTAATTTAAAATTAATATTTTAGTAACTTTTACTAAAGATGAGAGGTTGGCACTTTAGTAGGTATTACTTTAACTATTGAAGCATATGCTCGCGTAAAAAAAATAGCGTTTTACAAAAGTCCTGTTTTTTGCATTCAGCTGCGGTTTGCAAAAAGTATACATTCGATCTTGCTGAAATTGTGTGTGATACTTCATGGGTACAAAAGCTACAATCCATTTAAATCTCAGCTTTAAATCTTTAAAACAACAAGAGCTATGAAGTTTTGAAATTTCGAGCAAAATCGATGGTTTTTTGCAATTTGTGGGGACATCGATGGACCAATCGGGTTCATTCGCAGCTCATTCTTTTCGCCTTTTTACGGCGCCTAAGCTTATTAAACACTTTTTTATTTTTAACTCAATCCGACGGTGTCTGACGCGAAAGACCGGATTAGGCCACTTTACCATTTTTTTTGGACCCCTTCCGACCATCAAAAAATGTTAGATTTTAGTTTCCTCAATTTGTATCATAATGATCTACTAAATTCAATTTTTTTCTCCGAACTCAGAATTATCTAAAAATTGACGCCATTTTTTTTTAATTTGATCACACTATTTTACATAAATGGGTGAAAGTTCTAGGCATACCCAGTAAAAAATTTTTGCTTAATTTTTTTTTTTTTATATTTAATAATTTACAAAATAATACTTATAGTAAGAGAGCCAGCATACATTTTCTAAAATTAACGTTATTGGAATCCAACAACACTAAATCAGGAAATATTCAGACAGCTACACATACACAAGTTATGCGCCAGGCAATTTTTTAATTAAGAAATAAAGCACACATTCATCAATTTAAACATGATGAGGCTATAAAAAAATTTGGGCTGCCCATAATTTAAGCAGTGCAGCTCTCTCGATGCCGCCCTTGTTCAGTGTTGCCGATCTACCTTAACTTTGGCTGGATACATTTTCTGCTATGAAAAAAAAAATATATACCGGATCTAGGACTATGGAAAATTATTTAAACAAAAATATGATAAACTTCAAAATATTTAATAAGTCAAAAGTTAATATTAGATTGGTAATGAACTGTCGTACTCGGTTATATGTTTTCGAAGCTTATATGTCAGTTTTCCTCCACGAACTTGGGCATGGTTCCTAATTTTCTATTCAGAACCTGAGGAAATCCCTTAATTATAACATTATTATAAAACAAGTTTTTCATCTATTCATGAATACATAAAATCACTGAAGAATCTGGAATGCATGAAACATGTCACGCTGATGTGGGTACCAGGTTCGGAACCAAATTTGAAAATTACTTAAAAAGCTATGCCATGCTAGCTCATTCTTTAATGACTGAGCGGATACCAACATAAACATACCCAGTAAAGCCAGTTTTCCCAAGAGAGGGATGGCAAAACAGAAATTTTTGGTCTAGAGTTGGCAAATCAGAAATTTTTAGCCTAAAATTAAATAAACACATGCTTAGCTAGACGCTAGGGCTCTATATATGTGGGTAATTTAGTTCGCCTTATTGTCAATCGATAAATTTTTTTGAGATCTATATCTTTTTCATACAATTTTTCTACATTGGACGCCAACTTTTTTTATAGGAAGAAAACCGTTTTTTTTTTTTTTTTACTTTTGCGAATTTTTTAGGTTAACTTTAGCCATTGATTAGCCGTAAAAATAAAACGCTATGTTTCTTGGTTTGTTTTCTTCTATAACAACTTATTTTTTGTTTTCGGATGGCAATTTTGTCAAATTTAATATTGAGCCTCCGTAGATTAATAGGATTATAAGACAATTTTTACGACTTTTATTTCATATAAATGGCGAAAGTGATGTTTAGAGGTTATCGAAGAACTCGAAAAAGTCATAAAATTAATAAAATTATAGAACCGTAATGTGGTCTCCAAACGGTTGATCGTTACAGACAGAGGCCTAAAAAAAGTTCGCGTATAGCTGTCTTCGACTGTCTTATATGAGCTCTATGAAATACACACACATGCACATTCTTACACAATAATTCAAAATATTAATATAGTGCTTTGATAGGCTGCGAGACAAAGAGAAAAGATGGCCCCTTTTTTCGGTCTCTTTTTAAGTGGTCAATAATTCACTTATTGCGTTTCCTATGCTTTTAAGCCTCTATGTTATAAATTATATATAACCACTTTTTAAAAAGTAAACGGCCGGCTGGCGTCGGCACTGATTACACATCGTTTTAAGGTAATGTATATAGTTCATATTTTGAAAACATTTCAATTAATAAAATAAAATAACTTACCTTTCTTTACTCGAAAATAGTATTTGAGAACATTTTGTCCATTTGAAATTAGCATAACAAGTGAAATTTACAAAATTTAAAACTCCCCCTTCAAGTTTTTCGGATAAAGAGCACTCTCCATTAAATTACCTTTTTCTCTAGAGCCTTTTCCAAAATTAACCGATTTTGAATAACATCGCCTATTTTTTAGTTGCTTCGGGTACGGAACCCTAACATCTAAACTCGAACTTGAAACATAGCTAAGAACACTATCCAATAAATTACCTTTCAACACATAAAGACACATATAAGGATCAAACTTATAACACCCCTTTTTTTTTGGTTAGGGGGTTACAAATGGCAAACGATCTTACCCACATATAGGACAGCTGTCCTGACCTACCCTCTCCTCGGTACGCCCATGTTTAACAACAGACCTTTTCATTTCAATTACGATTCATTATTGTTTCGTACAGACAGTAATAAGTTGAACAAAGATACAAGGTATTTTTTATTCATTTTATCACATTAGATTTTTAACAAACTGTCCGAAACAAAAGGTAATCATTTTTTAAAATGAACAGGTCTATATAAGTATTTTTGACTTCTTTAATCATTTTTGGAATTTGCCGTACCACTAAACATTTAACAAAAAATAGTAGTTTTTCTTAAATAAATTCAGGAAAGGGTAGAAAGTTTTATCGAAAAAAAAAATTTTCATCTGAGAGCACCAGGTAAACTGTGCTCGAGTTTCGATTGTGAAGCCAAATTTTTTTTCCTCCTGAAATATATTCTATAAGGAGCGTTACGCGTAATATATAGGTTGTGCGATGTTCACAACATATTTCAGTGTTAAATAACTGAGATTCTTATATTTAATTCCAAGTTTTATTCATAACTTAGTCTTATATTTTAAATATGTCTATAACATTCTTATTCCAAGAAATAGATATTTTTATATGAGCATGGAAAAATCATGAAAATGGTTTTCGTAATTTTTGAGACAATTAAAGAACATACCTATATTATATACACGTATATATACTTAAGTAAATGCATACAAATTATGGAAAAACACAAAACATTCTTTTTTGAAGTCAGTTAATAAATGTAATTAATTTATTTTCATTTATAGTTAATATATCCGTCTTGAATCAAAGTACATATACGTAATATACATATTTAAAAAAATGCTACCGGATCCCTATAGATTGGCGCTAAGTCTGACATTGAAAATCAGCCTGCGGCAAAAACAGACTGGTATTTCATTCACTATAATATTTCATTATGCTGAATTTTTTAGTTTGTATTGTTAACTAGTTCAGCATTGATAACTGATCAATTCATTATATTATTTTTGTGCAAATTCATTATTTCCAAGTCTAATTTAGCCTCTTCTAGGCTTTGTCTGTATGATTTTCAATAATCAGGCAGAGTCTGAAAAAGGCTAATTTATACTTCCAATCGTAACAACAATATTATCCAACAATGAATTTAACTGCTCTGCTACTGAAGTATACTCGAGATTTTACTGCCCAGCTCTAGTGATTTGACGTGTACACGTCAGTTAAATTTGCGTCGTTTTGGTTAATGTGGATATTTTTATAATAGAAATAAGAAATATTTATTAATAATGGAGGGTTTATTACTTGTAAGATTTGTATTTAATTCATTTAATATTTATTGATTCCAAATTTATTTTTGGTTACAGGAGCCAACTTTGTATACAGTTAAGGCTATGGCAATATTGGATAATGATGGCAATCGTATTTTAGCTAAATATTATGATAAAAATATATTTCCAACAGCTAAAGAACAACATGCTTTTGAAAAAAAACTATTTAACAAAACGCATAGAGCTAATGCTGAAATAATTATGCTTGATGGATTAACTTGTGTTTACAGGAGTAATGTAGATTTGTTTTTCTATGTTATGGGAAGTACAAATGAAAATGAGGTTTGTAAAATTTTAATTTTAACTCTAATGTCACTGGTGGTGGTATTAAAGATATGTGATTGGAAGGAAATATCAAGGATTTCGTTTATGATTTGAAGATGGAAGATTAACGCATGTATCCTTCCTAACAAAAGCGTTTTGAATTCATTGATTTAAGTTGTTTTTTTTCTTTTACAGTTAATTTTAATGAGTGTTTTAAATACCTTATACGATTCAGTTAGTCAAATATTACGAAAAAATGTGGAAAAACGTTCAGTATTCGAATCATTGGATATTGTTATGTTGGCAATGGATGAAATATGTGACGGCGGGTAAATATTAATATAATTAACTTTATTCTTCCAAGGAAATCCTCATCCTCTTCTCCGTGTTTTATTAGAAAATATTTTATCATGAAGGATCTAGCATGTATCTTAAGTTTTCATTAATTGCTATCAGGCTATAAAAAAACACTTTTGTAAATTCGAATCTAGCCTCGGTAAATCGTTAGTTGATAAAAGGCCGATCAAATATTTCAACGAAAAGTGGCCACGAAATCGGAAACTTATTTTTCAGTCACAAATCATGTTTTCTGCTCGATCCTAGATCGATTTCACTAATTTGAACGAACATAGCTTTATTTCAAATGCTTTCTAAAGGGCCAAGTGTACTTCCGTGTAAATCCTGAGTACAAGCAAAAGAGTTTAAAATTCTAAAAAATTAACCCATCCGGTTTTTCAACGGGATAATTAGCAGAAAAATAGTAGTATTTTTAAAAACATATTTTGGAAAAAATCAAAAAGATGCAAAAAACCGGTTTAATCCAAAAAAAAAACCGAAAAACTATTTTGATAATTAAACAAAAAATAAAAGATTGTAGATTTAAAAAAACGAAAAAATGAGACAAGTTAATAATAAAAAGTGTCGATATTGGAAAAGTTGAGAAACAGCACCGATTTTAATGAAACGTTTTGTAGCATGTTTATAGGACCCCAAGGAACATTCAATCAACTTAATTTAGTCGTAGGGAGGCATTTGAATTGCTTATTTAGAAATAAATTTGTCATCTAGTAGATATTTTTGGTTGCTGAATACGAATCCGATGTCAGATAACATAAATTATGTTACATATTCCGAAAATCGTGCCATGACTTGTCTAAAGTTACACTTTTATGGCACAAAAAAACACATTATATTTTTTTATCCCAAACAAATATTAAATTTTGACTTTGGGAGTACTAAATTTTACATTTACACAATTATATCAAGGTATTTGTAGTTACTGGCAAAAATTTCACGATTTTTGGAAGACATAACAGAATCTCCTCTAGAGCACAGGTTGGACGATAAATATTTAGATTGCCGTTTTTGTGCAAAAAAGTGAAATTCTTGGCCAAATATGGCACGATTTTCGGAAGAGGTGACAGAATCCGTGAAATTCGACTTCGAATTCGTATTAAGCGATCAAAAATATCTACTAGATGGCAATTTAACCCATAATAAGCATATCAAAAAAAAAAAAAATTGGCTTCAAATGCCTCTCTCTGGAGTCCCATGCCCCCTATGACTAGGTTAAGTTGGTTGAATTTTCCTCGGGGTCCTAAAAACACATTACAAAAATTTAATTAAAATCGATGCTGTTTCCCAACTGTTTTTATGGATCCTGGCTTATTAACTGTACCATAAAATCAAATCCGTTCGAAACTTTACGAGAAAACACGTTTTTTTATTTCTAAAAAATCGTGTTTTTGCCATTTACTTTATCGGCTTGTATGACTGACTCGCAGAAAATCCGGTCTGGGCTCAAATTGCAGTTTTTAGAACCCTTTGAAATGACGAGAAATAATATTTATATCGTTTCTCTTCTCTGCTCGCTGTTCATAAAAAGGCAGTTCGAATATTGTATTCAATAATTTTTAATTTCTACATTACTGTATATAAGTTAAAATAACCTAAGTAAATTAGCTTATCTATAAATATAAGTCAAATATTAAAAAAAAAAATCATTTTCGCAGAATTATATTGGATGCAGATCCAGCATCCATTGTACAACGTGTTGCGCTACGTACAGATGACATTCCATTAGGAGAACAAACTGTTGCACAGGTAACTAATGCGGTTCACAATTTCTTTTGGTAGAAAAAAAATCAGTATTCTAATCTACAACATATCTGAGTACACCAATGAATTCATGCATTCTAGGTAATACAATCAGCCAGGGAGCAGTTAAAATGGTCACTACTAAAATAATGATTTTCTATTTTTTATATGCTGTGAAAAAATATATAATGTATTATAATTAATAATTAATTAATAATATAAAGTTAAAAACAAATGTATTTTAATTTGTTTTAATGATATCACTTTAAACATTCCTGAATCCGATCTATAACCTATGTCCAAAAATTCCACTCTTCTGCGACTTTAGGTACTGGAATGCGTCTTAAGAGTTTTTTGGAGATATATGGGTACAAAAGGCTATAAAAGGAAGGAAAATGTAGTAGGATGCTATTCAATTAATGCTAAAACTACTGTGAAAACTTTAAGGATGTACGAGCGCCAGGGCAACGTTGGGTAAAAGGCTTGATTTTTTTTTATATGTGTTTGAACTAATATAAGTCTAAATCAACACTGAAAATTTTATTGGGGGTTGTCCGATTATTTAAATAAATAAATAACTTCAAATGCAGTCTTATGGTAAAACGGTAGATGGATGGTATGTTTTCATTGATTTCTCCCAAACTAGTCCGTAGAAATTTTAAAAAAACTATTCAAATTAAAGTTAAAACCTTAATAAATAATTTAAAACAAAAAAACCCGTTGTAATGGGTAGAAAAATAATTTTCTTCATTTGCATAAAAAACATTCTCAAACTAGAATTGAGGCCAATATAAATTTCAATACAACTCGGCACTGTATTGGTTTTTGAGTTTTCTAGTATCATAAAAAGGTGTATTTTTTAGACAGATTCGTCTATTTTCGAACATATAATTAGCACTCAAATATTCTGGATTTTTTAATTCGTAAATCGTTTTATTTTAAGATTAAATTTACGAACCTTCTGCCTGACTGAAAATAATGTCATTGTTAACTCTAAAGTTGGAGTCTTTTATAATTCATAAATTGCGGATAAAAAGAAGGTAGAAATAAAGTCAAATAATGAATATTAAATTTTCCTTTTTATTAATTTCCAAATATATAAACTGAATATATGGTACGAATTGTTTTTATTTATAATCATTATATTCAGTAAATAATTACTTAATATAATATACTTTGTTTCAAATCAGATCTATAATGCAAAAAATTCTTTTATTATAATTATATAATATAAATTTTAACACATATAATTATTTTTCAATATAATAATTAATAATTTACTTTCTCACATTTAAAAAACATGCAAATCAACAAAACTGTAGTAATAAAATGTTTTTTTTAAATATAAAACGGCGCGCATTTACAAACATTTATTTTATTTATTATATTATTATTAATTATAAATTGCGCAATTGCATTTTGTTTTAAAGATATTTTTTTGAAAATTCCGTGATGTTTTTTTTTCTTTTTGAACAGCTAATAAATAATAATGCACTTGTTGACACGGAATCTCTCCAAATTTCTTAATTTTTTGTTTCAAATTTCTTATATTAAAAATAGTTATACAAATTAAAATTTATCTATTTTTTAAACATATAGAAAACAATAAGGTAATTTTCTTCAATAATTTGATAACATATTTATTTTAAAAATGACTATATTATTTTTTAAATAGTAAACATATCATATTTTAATATTAATTTTTTTGCATCCGATTCCACTACTCCACCTTTCTATTTCAGCATGTTCCAAAATAATTTTAATTTCAATGGCCTTTTATTCGCGTTTTATTAAAAGTTATTTTACTCATTGGAAATTATTGCAAAATTATAAACTAATTTTTGAAACCGTCTCTAGGCGTAAAATTTCTAAATCCACCTCTGCATACATACACTTATTGTATATTCAGGGGGGTATGCTTAGATTATCTTGCCCCCTTACTGTCGCTCTCTTTGTACAGTGTGCAAAATAAAGGATGTGCAAGATTCAGAGTGACAAAATAGAAAGTATTTAGAATTTACAAGAAATTGAACCACTCGCTACTTTAAAAAAAGTACAAAACACATGTACGCATGCATATTAATCGTATTAACTTCCATTCTGGGCTTATGAGGATAAAGCTATTTTTGATAGTAAATGTTAAAAATAGACTCATAAATATTTAAGTAAAATTTTTAATGCTGAAAAGTGGTTTTTTATTTTATAACCTTAAAATTTTCCTTTCTCAAGATATTGCTATTTTTCAAGCGTCGGTCACCCAATTAGGAATCGATGACCGCCCACTCTGTATTAATTTCCAGGTTTACTTATATCTTGTAAAGTTATTTTAATTATACATTTCAATATAATCCAAATTTTAGTAAAAAATTGAATACGGAGTCATATCTAAATTCAAAAAAATATTTACAACTTCTCAATTGATTTTTACTTGAGTACAGATACTAAACACTAAGTATGTTGTAAGAATCTTTTTTGAACTGGGTCTGGGTCCGAAAAGCTTTATAATTTCATGAAGCGGAAACTTTAAAAATGACAACTTTTATATTGAAGACCATTCCCCGAACAGAACATGTTCCCATGAACGTCCTTAAATAAGCTGCCGAAACAAATGAATGTAAAGCTGATATGGGTACCAGGACACAGGGACATTCCGGGAATTGTGAAGCGGGCAAGCTTGCTAGAAATGGCACAAGCTTCAATAAGTATCCGGGATTTGCATTTGCGAATTGCAAAGTGCCTTTGAATGAGGATACCTTAAAGAAAGGCCAATATTAGACGGAAAGACGAACGCACTTGTGATACTACAAGACATATATGTTCTGAGTACAATCGTACACGTTCCGAAGATCTTATATCGCTTCAAAGAACTCTTATAAGCAAAATTAATGCGGCAATCACAGAACACTGGTTAGGTGGCAGGTACGCTGAACGCCTGGGTCTGACAGTGTATCACAATTATTGCAGGAGCAGGCACAGTGAGGATGATGAGGAAACGATCTTTTAACGTCTTTGGCTCTGTCTAGATCTTACTAGAGGAGATGGACTCACTTGAGCCAGCTTTTCTTTGACGATCCTCCGGCCGTTAACGTCAAAGCACTCCTGCCGTTCTTAAACAGCTCCAAATGCTTAATGCAGCAGTGGCCTGAGATGGACCAACCCTTTTTCGATATCACAACCGATCCTTTCGTCTATGTGTGTCCTACGCCAGGACAGCCACTCTAACCTAAGCTAACCTACATGTTCCCATAACTTATAATTTATATGGTTTTTAGACACTTAGACCAAAGGCCAGTTTATAACGCGTAATGTATATTTAGCGAATAATCGCGTCCATTCTACAATAAAATAAAAATCATATGTATGTTTACTATTTACAAAAAAAAAATCGTATGAATATATTTATAATAAAATGATGTAACAATATATTTTTTTATTAAAAATTTAATTTGTCATGAAACGTAATACACCAGTCTTGTAAGAAATATTTAATCAAGCGCAATAAAATATTCTCTTTCTTATTTTCATTATTAAAAAAAGATTTTTTTTCAATTATTTATATCACATTTAACATAAATTTAATAAATTTGGTGAATGCATTCGTTTTTAATAAGCTTTTTTTGATATAAATGTAAAATGTGCCTTAGAAAAAAGTTGCCATTGGATAAACAATTTTTGTTATTAAATTTATCACGGTAGGTTGTTCTTTATAAAAATCCTTGATATTCGAGAAAATAAGATTGTCGTTTATTTCTAATCACACTATAAAGCCAAAAACTGAAAAAATACAAAGAGTAGAATTATTCGGCATCGATCAAATCAGGCCGATTAACTAATATTAAAAATTATTTCCCTCTTGTCAACTTCATCCATGGTCACATTATATATTTATAGAAAACAGTGAGCGACAATAAATTTTATTTTATATGACCACTATAATACGAAATAATTATTTAATGACCACTCTATATTGAAATTTTTTATTACATCTGAACGATCCCGAACAAAAATCCTGTTCAAAAGTTCCCTTCAGTATTCAAATTAATAGATTTTGATAGTTCAAAGTTACAAAAATTATTTTAATCTGATAATATAAATTTTTAGTCCCTGATTTTCATTGATAAAGAGTCTGCAAGATTTTATTTAGTGTTTATTCACCAAACTTCGATAAATTTTAATTGCGATTAAAATTGATGAATATTCTTTTGACAATCTAATCAGATAATTGAAAAATGAATACAAAAATGATTTTATTTCACAATCGACATAGTCTGGCATCGAACACAAAAATTACAATTTTTAGGATCAACGCGTATTCTATTTTGTCGAGACAAAATTTATTTTTTACTTGTCATTCAATTATCTTCTTTTTAGAATAACAAAAACGGAAATTCTTCAATTTTAAGCTCAATGAAAATATTTTTAATTTCTGAGTAATATAAGCCATATTGAGAATTTTCCCAAATAAAAATTATTTCAAACTTAGCATAAGGTATCGCACACTTAGGCAATTTTAATTTTTGTTTGTAGTAATCAATGAAAACTGCCACTAATATTTATTGCTCGCCGAAATAAATTTCGATTTTATCCCCAATTTATTAGATCAATTTTGTATTATATAAGTACGTATTTCAACTACCAATTAGTCATCATCAGTATGAATTAGCTTTAAATACTCGCCGGTTTGTCGGCCAACAATTATCGACCTAGTGATTAAAACAAGAACACTAAACGAATAGGATAATTTGACAACAGCGAGTGGTTACATACAAATAGTTCAACAAAAACAACAGGTCTTTGATTAAAAATACTAGTTAATATTTTTCCTATTGTGGCCCGCTGATCTTAACTATAAAAGCGAATTTGTTTGACGGAAAAATTATTATAGTGTCTTATCTAACCCTTACGAAGACGACGGAGATTTTATCGTCCTATTTAAATCTTTAAATTTCTATAAATTGTCCCCTAGCAAAAGTTTTAAATAATAAGCTAGTTTATTAGATTAATAAAATTCAAACTTATGCTAAGCCGAAGTTTAGTTTACACTGAAAAATTTGGGTTTAATTGTTTTAAATAAAAATGAAAAAAAAAGCAATAATTTCTTTTTTTAGTCATGTTTTCTCAGAAAATATAAACTTATTTTTTTGTAACAGCTCCAAAATCCATAATTTAGAATTCTAGAAGAAATTTTGCAAGGTTATCCTTATCAAAATTAGGCAATATGTTATATAATTTATTGTGTATCGCTCTAAACTATTTTATAATATAAAGAAACCCTGTGTTGTTGATGTGGTGTGTTCGTTATAAGGGATTACAGTAGCAAAAAAAACCGACCGAGTCGAAGATAAAAAGACGAACATTACACGCAAACAATGAACAATGCCACAAAATAAATTTGGAAATTGAAATCCTAACACAAGCAGTCTATAATTATAGGAATTTTTCGTTAGCACAACGTTGTATCGCAGTGTTGAAGTTGTAAGTTAGAGGCGCGGTGGCCGCTTGAAATATATAGTGAACAGCTCTAGCTGACAGATAAAAAAAACTATGAGTGATTATAATCAAATAAATACGTGTTTTTCATTTCTAAGACCACTGGGAATTCCGCCGAAATCCTGTATAGTCAATCCGCCGCTGGTTAATAGATCGGTGAGGTAACCGTCTATCGTATGTACAGGTAAGTCAATATAGGTAACTACACTGATCTGTAAACCAAGCGAACTTGGTATCAGAAAAAAGATAATTACGAAAATAATGGTATAGACTTGCCTGCAAAGAAACCTTATGAAAAACAAATTGATTAAAATTAATTTAATTAAAAATATCTATCATAATATAGAAGCTACCATAAGCGTGTGTATCAATCAATAAAATTAAATAAAAAAATATCTCATCTGGTTAACAGATAGGTGAAGGTCGATCGACCTTATACCATCTCCTGCACCATTATAATTGTGTTCTTTTAACAACACGGCGTTTGCTAGTGTTGACATCTGTGATATAAATAATAATTGATAAACTGATTTCGGTCGATATCTTTGTTTCTACTAATGTTTTCCCTTAAAAAAACAAAAACAAAAAGAACAATGCAACAAAAAAGTTTTTTAATTATGAAAAACTATTTTAAAACAATGTGTTGTCTGTTCATATCTGGTAGCTAAAATTTTTAAATATTACGAATGTGGTGTTTTTTCTGCTTGCTAAATTTTAGTATAATCTTTATAAAATTGCTAATATAATCAATTAATCATATAATTCTAAAATGTTTTATCTAAATATATATAAAATGATAAAAAATTACAAAAAGTTATTTTTTTTTAATAAATAGTGTCTAACAAATACAAAAATGTTTTTACGATATTATTGTAGTAAAAAATTCATTTTTTTTTTAAACAAATTACAAATAGAAAATATTTTTTTAAATGAATTTTTTACTCGCATTTTCATATTTTTATTTTGCTCTTTACAATATTATAAATAAATAAAATCGACTTGTTTTTTTTCTTGTAAGCTCTCTACTCATTGTATAAATTAATTAACATGTTGAAATTATTTTCAGAAAATTCAGGATCTACTCAACTTGAATTTAGTTAAAGTTTTCGTACGTTAAAGTAATCTAATTTGGTAAATTAAAATTGGGAATGTTTAAAACTTAATAGAGGTTTTTTTTTGTGAAACAGTTTAATTTTAGATAAAAATAGATCAAAGATACACATTTTAAGAAAGTAATTGCTATTCTATTTACTGTCTCTACTGCCACGGTAGAGTTTTTACGTCTTACGTCTATGCAGATCGTGCGAGTAAGATATACTTGACCACAATGGCCACGTAACATTTATATGTATAGTTTAGTTTTTTTCAATTTTATATGATTATACGCTCATTTTATAATGAATAAATATTAAATTTTCATAATTATCTATTTTCAAAATATAGAAAACTAATATTGACATAAGATTGATTCAGTGTACAATAATGTACATGGGTAAAATATACCCGGCTACAACGGGTATGTTCTATTTGGTCGCCACGTCGTCGCTAAGGCCTCACGTCGATTCAAACGCACGTTTATTAGAATTCTTTCCGTGCGAAAAGCTCTATTTAACACAACGTATTTGCTATAAACACACAATGCAGCAAACATTTCAGCAAATTAAGAACTAAAAACGAATAAGTCGCATTTCATTTAAATTAAATCATTACTGAATTTAAGTAATTATCTTAACATCTAAAATTAAACTGTTTCAAAATTGTTTATAAATAAACTGAAAATAATTTCGAAATAATTCAAATTCGCTTGCACATTCAACGATAAATATTTATGTAATTGTGTATTATTTCCACCGGGCTAAATTCTTCAAATCATGTTAGCACCTCAAAAATCTATTCTCGCATGGATAATAATCAAACATATGGGGGCAAACTCTTGCAAGTAGTTTTTATTAAAATAGCGTAACAAATGATGTATATATCATACCATGATCTATTAATAATAATCATTTTTTATGAAAGCCCTCGCTAATAAAGCTTACAACAGGCCCGGTAGAAGTTTGTGTAAATGTGTAAATGTAAATGTATTTTTAAAAACCAGAGAGGAAAACAAATTTTTTTAGTACGTTAAAATTAATATAACAAAATTATTTAAATATTAATAAACTGTCTTCAATTAATAAAAAAAAAAAGTAAGAATTCATTAAATATTTAAATCAAGTAATAAAAATAATGGTGATGGTATGTGTTTTTTTTTTTTTTTGCATGTATTCAAGATGTCTATTATCCATCGATAGTTTAATTTATTTAAAACCCTAATAATACAAAAATTTAATATAGTAACTGACCGTAAAAATTGACTTTTGTTAGGCACCATTAAAAAGTAGTGTCTGATGCCACGGTTACTACGTTTCACTTTAAGCGATTGTCTTTCGCTCTAATATTCCATTTTCCTTGTTTATTTTCAATTTCCACGTCTAGATCTTTGTCAAACAGCCAAAAGATTGGACAACTTGGACCTCGAAATAAGATTTAAAAAAACTCTTGGCTGATATTCTTTGTTGTTAACCAAAAATTTTCAGGAAAAGTTTCGGGTCATGAAAAATTTTTAAATGTAGATAAATTTATTTATATTTTAATTAAAGGAAATAATAATGCCTGACATTCCATTGGTAGTTTAAATTAGCAATCACAATTCGAATAAATTTTATTTTTGTCAATTCTAATTAGTTACGTTTTAATCCGGCGTTATTGTTGCCGGGTATCTAATCCCTGACGGCTAATACCCTAATTTTAAAACAAAATACGCGTATTATTTGCCACTCAAGTAAACGAGGTCTTTGTTTTCTTTGAGCGTATTAGCTATTGATATGTCGATACGGCTACGATGGAGTTTACGAAGAGCGCGCGGATAAGTTATACCCGACCACAATAGCCACGTAACATTTAAATATGCAAAGAGTGGGTTGTTTTTTATTGTTTATTGATGAATTGAATAGACTTTTCCCACAATTTTACGAACGTACTAGCTATTCTATTTAGAGTCACTGAGGCTACGATGGATTTTGCACGTCTTATTTCTATAAAGAGCGTGTAGGTTTGTTATACCCGGCCACAACGGCTATGTTCTGTTTGCTCGACACAATGTCGCCTGATTAAGATATTACGTTCATCCATTTTCTCATTGAAGTTTAATGTTTAATCAGCAATTCCATTTATGAATTGTCAAAACGATTATTTTAAAATACCCGCATGAATTTCTTAAAATTTTCCCTTCTAGATTTCACTTATAGTGATACCAAATTGTAAGATTTAAAACGCAGTTTTCTCAAAATTATTGATATTTTTTTTAGTAAATATAAGCAAGGTGTTTCAACTTTTTTACATTCGAAAACGAAGATTCGCTTTAAGTCTTACACTTAAATTATTGATCACAATATGTAACTAAAACTTATGCATTATAAAAATGTCATTTTCCAATAAGGTTTAGAAGGTATAGAATTTAAAAAAAATTTAACTATCGGTCGATAATAAAAGCGTTACATTACATGGTGCGATGACTTTTAATATTGATATAATTTATATGTCGCAGCCAATTTGCTTACTTAGCCGTTCAACAGTCTAGACTTTTTACTAAACGGTGCCGGTTCAATTAGTGGCCTGGAGGATATACCTCCATTCAATCAAACAGCTAGGCAAATGACTTGGATCGATAACCTTATCTACTTGCCTAACTTAGTCACTTGAATTTAGTTCCACTTTCGGCCACCTGACACTGAAACCCCCACACTGTTAATATGGCGTCGGCCTCCTCTTAGTTAAAAGTACACTGTTAATTAAACGGCTAATTATGCGACATATACATCTCAAAAAACAGTTAATTAAAAAAAACACGATTAATTAAATTTAAAAAATATTATAATATCAGTACGAATCATGAATCATTAAGATAAAATCTCCAAAGAGGAACATATTTATACATTATGTATTTTTTTTTGTTTTCTTATTTTTTTAACTTTCAAAAAACTCAACCGTTTTTCTTGTGAATAATAAAAATAATAATTTATTAGAGATATTATTAATTAATTTTATAAGTTTCAGCTATTCAATGTTGCAGTTGATGATTCAGGGACAAATATTTCAACATTTTGATGATCATTATTATTAGATTTTTTCTTAGCCATGATGGCAGCACGTCGTTGTTCTAACATTAGTTTACGTTGTGCTTCACGTTTCATTCGTTGCACTTCACCATTTGCTGTTGTCGGTGCCGATTGTACAGTTGGTGTTGCTTTTTTTGTTGCCAATTTTGAACGTGTTTTTGTTAAATCCGATGATTTTTTCGGTTTTATCTGAAATTATAGTAAGAGGATATAGATAAGGGGATACAGAATGCTTTGGGAAGAATGGTTAATAGTGATGTACAAAACGCTCGCTAAGAGTGTGTTTTTATACTTATAAAGTTAGAGTTTCGTAGCATGAACTAGGTAGAAAAAGTTGTTTCATCGAAAAATAATTGTAAAAAAGCTGCCCATAATAATAAATACTGATGCCTTGATTTTTAGGAGAATTGGTATAAAATGTTCTTAACTGCACCTACCTTTGTTAAAAAACGATCGATAAAAATCAAGGACACAACATCGAAAATTGAAAAAATTACGATTCAAAAAATTATTTTAAAATTTTTCAAATCATTTCATACAACAAACGTAAGATTCTTGTTTTTGGAGTAATATTTACATTGAAAACGATACGTTAATTCCCGTTTGTCGTCACAATGAAAACTAATTTAATTCATACAGGGTGTATTCGAATAAGTCTTCATCACTTCAGAAACTTATTCTTGACATCAAAACATAATACAAACTTTATATGAAAATCGACACCTTTCAGAGCAACAGCTGTCATAAATTTCGCGCATTACTACGTATTTGGGAAAAATATTTCCGACAAAAACTGTTGTGGTATTTAAAAAAAAAATTTTTGTGTTTTATAATTTTGCTATATCTCTAATAAAAGTTTCCGAATAACACCCCAATTTATTTTAAAGAAAAAAATTGATTATCGATATATAGAGTGCCGATGCTAAAATTCGGTAAAAAGCAGCCAATAATAAAAAGTCTTCACTAATTAAAGCAATCAAATATACTTATGTACTCGGTTCAAACAAAACTTTGATATTTTTATCTCGTAAAGTATAGATTTGTTATATGATTACAATTCGTACGTAATTAAAAAAAAGGACCCCGCGCTAATGTTATAGAAATTGGGTTTTGGTCAAATTTGCTCATTTTGTGAGATTTAGTATATCTTAGCACACTGATCAAAAGTCTCAATGGCTTTTGGATCGTCGTGCTCATTGAGACTATTGATCAGGATTCTAAGATCTACAAAATCTCGCATTCTAAGCAAAATTGGTCGAGATCCAATTCTCATAAGATTAATACAGGGTCCTTTACTCTT
Organism: Chrysoperla carnea; assembly: GCF_905475395.1. NCBI lineage: Eukaryota > Metazoa > Arthropoda > Insecta > Neuroptera > Chrysopidae > Chrysoperla > Chrysoperla carnea. The sequence continues at coordinate 60,210,723 of NC_058341.1, read as the reverse complement.
AAAACTTTGAAAATAGCTATACATGAAATTAATGAAGATAATCTAAATTATAGAAAGTCGGATCAAAGTTGACACCTTCCTCATTCACTGCAGTAATTACTGTCTGTTCCAATAGCACAAGGAAATATATAACTATGAACTTACAACCGAAAGCAGGTTTCAGTGGAAAATCAATCGAATATTCTGTCGGTCACCTATTTAGACGGACAAACTCGGTTTACGAATTTTTCTTCGTCTTAAGTTCCAGTCGACGTCAAGGCAAAAAGTGCCAAATAACGAATAAGTCGTTCACTTTTCCAATAAACGACAAGGCTTACAATTGTGGTTTAAAAAAAAATTGAAAAAATAACAAATTACCTCAACTATCCAATTATTTTCACGTAATTCATCTAAATCTTTAAATAAGTCATTCACTTGATTGATTTGTAACATAACCATATCCCAAAATCCTTGTAAATCTTCAGCAGTTGTTGGGAATGGTTCACCTTCAATTTGGTTAATATTTTTATGACATAATCCTGAAACAAGAAATAAAAAACAAATTACACTTTCAGACAATTTTTGACAAGTTAAACGATTTGGAAAAAAACGTAATAGGTCATTTTAGTGTTATTAAATCTTTTTACAAATATTCCATTGTTTTATTTCTACTCTTTTTGAATAACCGCATAATGAAATAGATAAAAAATTTAAAAATACAGGATTAATAACACAATATTTGCGATGCATATGTTAATTTATAGTGATTGAACTAAGCAATGTAAGGGGGGGGTATTATTTTTATTCTATTTTATATTAAAGAAATTAAGCCGGATAAAGGCGGCCGCGCCGGTACGATAAAATATTGTTCCATAGAAATGCTACCGGCCTCTATCCAGCTTCATTTCTTTAATATAAAATAGGATAAAAATAATATTCAAGTTAAATTTAAAAAAAATCACCCCTCCCTTACATCTCTTTTCTTAATTTACTGTTTTTGAGATACAAGTGATTGAAGACAAAAAGCCTTAAATTTTGATGTAATTATAGACTGTCGAAATTAACGATCATGTGTGGTTTTGATCAAATATTTGATTTGGAACTTATTGGATCTTATATTTTACACAAATTTTAAACAATTTTTGTCTCTGGACTTTTTTCCCGCCACCTCACCGTTTTTGAGACATCAAAATTAGTTTTTCTTCTTCAATCACTTGTATTTCAAAAACGGTGAGTTTTACAAAAAAATATCACGAGACAAAAATGTTTAGAATAGAACAAAATATAAGTGGCTGTTTTCACAAATTTAATGATTTTTCAGCAGAATTAAATTGTACGACCCTCGAAGCGAATGCGTGCGGGCGCATGATAAAAGCACACTTTCTAATCAATATAACTTTGTTCTACACACTCATACGAACATTTTGAGCCGCGTCCCATAAAAAATAATATTGTTCCATAGAGTAGCAACTTTAAATGATTCAGTTCCTACAGTAAATACAGTAAAGTAATCCGATCACTCATTAGTCCAACGCGTCCAGTAATCCGAACACTTTTCGTCCGCCTTGTAATACATATTATTAAATTAGTAACCTTATTTTTTATCATGAATTTTTCTCAACAATCCCAGCTATCCGATACTTTCTGATTTTTAATGAGTCCGGATTAGTGCGACTCTTCTGTATGTCTAAAAATTCAAAATCACTGACCCCAAAAAAAGTCGTACATATCAATTACTTTTTAGTGCGGGCTTAACTACCGGCATATCTGTGGTAGTAATTAGTTGTACCCATGATATGGAGCCTCAAAGGAATAGTAAAATAAGAGTCTCTCAATTAAAATATTATTCATATTATATTCAAGTAAAAAATCCTACTCAATTCTGAAAATCAATCCTAAATCTTAAAAGCGGGCTTTGCTTTTGATTTATAAATTAAAGTTGCTACGGACGCTGAGTTAAATCTTGTAGGTTTGGGGCCACATTTAATTTCTTTTTTGGATAGGATGGATGCATCACGCATTTAACTGATTCCATAAATGTATATAATTTTGGTAGGAGAAACGAACTAAATAAGATTTAAAAAATTTGTAGAAACAATTGAATAATACCTTCAAATTGTTGCATTTTTTGATTAACTAATAATCGTGCTTTGCCCGATGCAGAACGTAAATATCCAAGTGCATCTTCTGGCAATTCAGACATTTTCTCTTCTAATTCACGTTCAACTTGCTCAGCTAAATGATTTAAACGTTCAGTCTCATTTTTTAATATTTTCAAAAAATAATGTCCATCTTTATTTTGTTCATCAATAACCGATGCACTATCGTCGTCAGCATTTTCATTATGCAATAAAATTTTTAATTCCTTTTCACCATTTTTAACACAATCACCGCCATTTTTGATAATTAAAGTATCACTATTCGTTGAACCATTTGTAGCCACAACTGGTAATATCACTTGTGGCGCAGCTGGTAAATATTCTGTAATACTTTCATTTAAGTTTTCTCGTATTAAATTTTCTGATGCTTTTGTATTTTTTAGTTCTTTGATACTTTCAAAACTATCATTTGATTGTATATCATTGCTATCATTTAAACTTTCAGCTGAACGTATTACACGATTTGGGGATAAATTAGTCGTTGTAGATGTTGTACCAGGTGGTAAATTATCTTTTAATGCAATTGGTATTGTTGTACTTTTCTGTAAGCCACCATTTTCATTGTTTATACTACGTTTTGGTGATAAAATTGGTAACTGTGCACGAAATTCTGGACGTAAATGTCGTAAAACAGGCAACGATGGTGTACTATCACTTGTGTAAATTTGCTGTTCGTTACAATTGACATCTTCATCATAATATTTTTCATATTTTAATGGACTTGTACTACAATTATGACGTTTTGTTTGAATGAAAAAGCCTTGTGCCAATGCACCAGGTCCGTATAAACGTTCTACACGTTGTTGTATAAATGATTTCGATGGTGATATTTTAATACGTGACTCGTTTATTGATATATCGGAATTATATTCACGTGGCGGTCCTCCACCATTACTCTTATTACCACTACCTGAAATTGTGAGAAATTTGTCATGTTTTATTTTGCATAAGGAACAAAATTAGCGAGATTTAGAATTTGAATTGGAAATAATTTTTATTTAATAAATAAGGAAAAAATCGTTATTTCTATGTAATCTAAAACATGTAAGAAAAGTTTATTAATTCAGAACTCCCAGACTTTGCCGATTTTTCGTTTCAAATTATTTCGAACCAATTTTGATGAAATTTAGACAGTATTCAAAAGTATTTTGCTACCTATAGATGCCTTAGTGTGAAATACACCACCCGATGTAATAATGGTCTCCAAATTATGCTTACGTAAAAATACAAAAATGTGTTTCAATTTTTTTTAGCATTTATTAAAATATTTTTACTAAATTTAAGGAAAAAAACTTCTAAGTTGTCTATACTGGCTCAGCAAAATCGATTTAATTTGACCTGTAACACAGAGTGCGCCATATTTTATGTCGGTATGATTATAGACTGTCAACTCGTAACAGAATAACATAATCAATTTGTACAGTCTGGCAATGATAGAAGACATATATACAGCCACAGGCAATAGAAAAATGTATAAAATAACATTCCAAACGAATTAATTCCTAATTAACAATTGCTTTTAAAACATAGAGAAAAAACATTTTACAGTCTGCCATTCATTTAAATAAAAGGCAAGACTGTTCAATATACTAAAAATTAATTGACAGACGGTTTTCTCGTGTATAAACTTTAACATAGCCAATATTGGTTAGTAAAAAAAATATTGTTTGGTTAAAATTTGTACACGAGAAAACCGTCTGCCAGTCAATTTTTAGTGTATTGAACAGTCTTGCCTTTTATTTAAATGAATGAAAGACTGTAAAAAGTTTTTCTCTGTGTTTTAAAAACAAATGTTAATTTTTAACTATAAATTAATTCGTTATAAATGTTATTTTATACATTTTTCTGTTGCTTGTGACTGTATATATATATGTCCTTTATCATTGCCAGACTGTAAAAAATGTATTATGTTTTTCTGTTAAGAGCTGACGGTATGTTATACATGTTTTTAAAACGTCAATTCAGTACAATTTTAACCGTGAATCGATGCACTCCGAAACAACGTGAAATAGTGACACTGTACAATGAAAATAGTCGTTCAGTTATTTTAACCTAACGTGCATATCGTCGAAAATATCGTGACCAATAGGCACCAACTGACAACTAACGTCGTTTCGTGTCAAACTTTGTTGATCACGGGACAGTGGAAGATCGACGACCAAGGCGTTCCAAAGAACTGGTTCAAGCGGTCAGAAAGAGCGTTCCACAGAGTCGTATCTTCACCAAAAGTAGCTCGAATGATTGGCACTAAACCTGATTTTTAAAAGCAAATTTTTATGACCGACGAGGTCCATTTCACAATTTTTGGCGACGTTAATAAGCAAAATTGTCGCATTTGGGGAACGAAGAATCTAAACGAGATTCATGAAATGTACTTATATGCCCAAAAAGTGACTGTTTGGACCAAAATGCAAGAATGAACTCTTGTTTTGATTACTAGAGGCGGCCTCTTGATTGAATTAAAATACCCAAAACACAGAAATTGGTTGTTTCTTTTCAAAGTTAATCAATATTTACAGGCATAAACGCGCACCCGTTATCCGTGATAGATCGTGTCTCCAAGATTTTCATGGAACTCTGTATATGAATATAGAATAGATACTTACCATTATGTGTATTGATCATTGACTTTGATATATATTTATTAATTAAACCATTCTCATTTTTATAAGTGAAATGATTCTCCTTATTCATACAGTTTGCATCATCTGTGACATCTGTTGATGTTTTATTAAATAACATACTAGATGCAAATGATCGATTCTCTTTACTCAAGTAAGATGTTGTGGTTGTTTGTTGATGTGTGGTTGTTGATGCAAAGTATGTTGATTTTCTGGTTGCCGTCGTTATGTTCGTTTGTGTACTATCACCATTTGTTGCGGATCCATTAATTTTATGATATTCATCAGCCATTTTTAATTTGTTCATCGTTGATGTTGCAGTACGTTGATGATTTGGTGATAATGTTGATGATCTTTGTTGATGTTTTGCTGAATCTGGTGTTAAATATGTTGATAGTGGTTGATCGTCACCTCCTTTTGTCATCTGATAGTTATTGTAACCACACACATTATTATCTAATGGACGATTTGGTGATACTTCACGAGACCGTGATGTACCTGAAAAACCAATATAATTTTATTAAAATTTTCGCTCCTAGAGTCTAAGATGGTGCCAACAGAGAATCGGGATAAATTTCTTAATCACTTCAAGTGAAGAATTCTCACTGGAAGTGCAGAAAAGTGAAGTAGATTTAGAAAAATCTTTACTAGTGTGAAAGATAGGAACGTTTAAAATTCCTAATTAGACAAAGAGGAAGTTACCCACTAGTGACTAGTGTCATACGTGGGTATCGCCATAGAGATTACATATAAAACTTTCTTTTGCTAAAAGGAGATGGGCAATCTTTGAATGCATTTTTTGATTGCTTATAACTTCTTCGTTTTTTAATCAATTTTAATTAAAAAACCTATACCAGAATTATGATTGTAACATCAATATTTCTAAGCGTAACAAACTTGAGAATAAACTTAATATACTCGATTATATTTCATATACAGGGTGTTAGACAAGTTCCAAATAGCAGCTAAACTCGGAAAATAATTAATAAAAAAAAGTTTTAGAGGTTATTTTTATAAGTTCTGATCTTGGAGATGAATTTGATTTTTAAGTTCAGTGAAAATTGAACTCTAACTTTTAACTGATAAGAGTTAGAGGAAAACTTAACGTGATGGAACAAATAACAGCCAACTTTGGCCGCCATTTTCTACTAGATCGTCTAATTTCAGTTTATAAAAAAAGAGTGCATTGAATTCTACGGGAAATTTCTAATTTTTCACATATTCTTGTTTCCTGTATATTTGGCCCGAAAAATGTAGACAGGCTGATTTACATTTTGATCGAATCAAAAAATACTTTTAACAAACAAAATAAAAATAAATAGGAGAATGTTTGGTAGCGGTGGCACTTACCTGTACGATATGTTTCACGTAATTTAGAATCGTATGTTGTTAAATTACTATAACCATTTACACAACATGCTAAATTTAAATACGATGGTTTTTTTGTATGTGTTGATGAATTGTCTTGTATTTCTTGATCAACTGTTGAAGTTGTCGTTGTATCGGTGATTTTAATAATAGGATCGTTGCTACTATCGTGTTCTATATGTTGTTTTGTTTCTTGATCGTTTGATTTCGATTGTTGTTGTTTAATACTACTTATACCATTCGATAGTGGTGTTAATATACTAACGCTACGTAATGTACAATCGGATATTGAACCACGTGATGAATCTAAAATAAATAAAATATATAAAACTCATTAATATAACTTATTCATGTTATTTTATCATTATTTAAAATATCTTAATGGAGAGGTAATCAAAATAAGATCAAAAATTTAATCTCAACAATTACTCAAGTGAAAATACTGTAAGGCACACTACTTGATTTTGATTTATTTTGTTTCGTTTGAAAGGTAATTTAATGGAAAGTGTTTATAGCTATGTTTCAAGTGCGGGTTTAGGATTCCGTACTCGAAACAACTAAAAAATAGGCGATGATCTTTAAAATCGGTTCAGTTTGGAGAAAATTTTAAGGAAAAAGATAATTTAATAGATTGTTCTTAGATATGTTACAAGTGCGAGTTTAGAGTTCCGCACCCGAAAAATTTGTCGGGGGTTTTTAAAATTTTGTAAATTTCACTTGTTAAATTGCGGGTGTATGGTTAGAGTACCTCATTTTCGCGCTTCTATCGGGAATGCGGTTGTACCCAAGGCCGGATTAACCATTAAAACTAAAACTAATAAAAAACTGTCTTCGTTTGTCAATGCCTCTGAACCGTTTAAATTTATTGTCAATAATAGCGATTGAAAATGATATGTTTGGAAAGGTCAACTTTCAAGATGTTATGAACAATTTTGTAACCAAAAAAGTTGGAGAAGTTTATATTTAAACCTTGCTGGATCCTGGCGGAAAGGTGCGAGCTTTCTACGTGGCGTCTGGCCTTGGCAAAATCATATAGCTTCATCTGATTGTAATAGCACCTCTTATCCGAAGACGCTTCGCCTTTGAGTGACAGGTTGTTATCAAGGAGGGCACATAAACTATAACCAACTACATCGATCTGTTACAATCTAACTTGAAACTACAATCAACTACATCAATTGAAGGTCGACCTTATACCGTCTCCTGTACTAGGAATAATCATAATGTAAGTAAGTTAATTTTCTAAAGATAGTAATTGTTGAGTATAAAATTTAAGACTTGATTATCGGTAATTAGTTTAATCGATTTTAAGGTGTATTCGTTAAGGTGAAAAATTAAAATAATTGTAATGAAGTAGATTTAATTATTAATGTCAAATATGTTGACCCTAATTGTAAAGAATACACTCTAATATAATAGGCAGGGAGAATCGACCACTAGGATTAAAGGAATTAAAGAAGTGAAGGCACACCGAAGTGGTCAAGTTAGAGAGGTAAATTATTTCTAGTCAGTTATTCAATGCTGACTAGTCAGTAGAAATGTGTTTCATAAATGGCTGCATTTACAGGACTATTTTATGAGTTCAAATTGATGCGGAGAAAGATTCTCAATGGATTCAACCCACCCCTCTGTATTACCTGTGAGCACTAGGATCTGTGAGCACTATTTGTGAACCCGAAGTTCACTATTTGTGAACTATGGAGGTAATAATAAATTAATACGTTATTTCGAAAATTTCCTTATGATCAATTCCCCCACTTAAATTATGACTCAATGAAAGGGCAAAGGTATAATATTTGTATAAAACGGTAGAAATTTATAACAAAATTTGCTGAGAATAATTTCTACTATCTTATACAAAAGCTGAAAAAAATGGATAAAAAAAAATAAAAAAATAAAATTCTTACGTTTGCGCGATAAAAGAAGCAAAATAAAGAAAAAAAGAAGAGGCTGGGTGTATACATTTATGACGTAACAATTTCATTTCTTTGTTGGTTAAAATTGATGCAAAAAATAACGTTTTTTGCAAGTGCACTTATCATAATTATTAAATTTACTATTAATTACTTATTTAAAATAAAAATATAGAATATTATGAATAGATATAATTTAATTATTTGATATTAAATTGTAGATCCAACTTAAATTCAAAATATTGGGGAAATTAGGTAAAGTTGTCCAGAAGTTAATAGAAGTTGTTTCTTCTATTTCTTCTACAAACAAACAAAAATAAAAAAACATTGCAACGAAAACAAAAAAATAAAAATTCACACACGAAATCATATTTTTGGAATTCACTTTTTTCTATGGTGGCCACAAATATTTAGTCCCTTGAGATCTTTAGGTCCCCATTGAAAAAGGTGAAACCTATTTCACTTATCATCTTTTTTTTTGCCCTTAATATAAAATATTTTAAATATTTTTAGATTAAAAATATGCTCCAATTTTTTCTCAATGAGGGATTAACCATAAGGGGTCCAGCATTGGCTAGTAAAGACAAATTTGTAGGAGAAGAGTGCTAAGTTGATTTAAGAAGACCCAAAAAAGGAGGAAAAACACGTTGATTTACAAAGACTTAATAATATAAAATTCAAAAGAAGAACAAAATAAAAAATAAAAGAATAATATAAAATTATTTTCCTCCACAGATATTTTCAGTTAAATTTTTCCAAAAGACCTTTTTAACGTATAGTTTTCGCATGGATCTGTAGTTCTTACACTGTTTTTAATACTTCTAAAGTTTCCTAGGTTTTTATGAGGATGAATAGGAAAAGTTGAGAAATAGCTTCGATTTTGATAAAACTTTTTGTAACGTGTTTACAGGACCGAAAGGAACATTCAGCCAACTTAACTTAGTCACAAGAGGGAGTAGAGTCCCAGTAGGGGGGCATATGTAGCCCAATTTTTTTTGAAATGATTTTTTTGGCTTATAATTGTCATCTGGTAGGTATTTTTAGTCGCTGAATACGATAAATACTTATTGTCAGTTTCCTTCCTGTTTTTGTGCTAAAAATGTGAAATTCTTGGTAAAAAAATCCGTTAATCTGACATTAGATTCGTAATAAGCGACTAAAAATAAATACTTAGTTTTTTGTTTTTGTGCCAAAAAGTCGAATTTCGGGTCTAAAATGGCTCAATTTTAGGAATACGTGACAGAATTCATTTAATCTGACATCGGATTCGTATTCAGTGACCAAAAATATCTAATTTTAAGCCAAAATAAGCATTTCAAAAAAATTTGGACTATATATGCCTTTCGCTGGGACCCTATGCTCCCTTATGACTAGGTTAAGTTGGCTGCATGTTCCTTGGAGTCTTATAGAGGCGGTACAAAGTCATTAAAATTGGTGCTGTTTTCCCACTTTTGAGACTTTTTTTCGGTTTATTCAATGAATTATTCGATTTAAAATCACTAATAAAATTATCTACACAATTTCATACCCAAACAAAATTATTTCACACTATTTGAATTTCCTACCATAATCAGATCGACCTTTCCCCCCCCCCCGCTCAAAATTGGCCACCAGACATACACTTTGATATAAATAATTTTACCTGAAAAATCTGTTGATAAATCAACATCTAATGAGCAACTGCCAATCGAATCCACAGATCGATCCATAATAACTTGTTGATCTTCCAAATTTACTTCTTCACTTACATCAATAGGTGGTGGTGTAATAGCAACTGTAGAGTTAGAGGACGTAGTCAGTATTGGTACCGAACTAGACGATATTGTAGAAGATGTGTCTTCTTCAGAAGTTATAGATGAAGATACCAAACCATTATAGCTTGATGAATCAATTGCTTGTGAAGTTGCTTCACCAGAAGATTTATCAGGTGTTGTAGTTTCAGTTATAATCGATTGTGATCGTGATCGTAATTTTGGACCGATATTCAATTCATCGATTATCTCGTTTAAAAAATCATTTACATAATCATCGGTGTGATACACCGATGATGTTATTGGAGCAGATAATTTACGTGGCTGCGCAATTTTTGGAGATAATTTATCATAAATATCATTCTCTGAATAAAATTTTTCATTAATTTTTCTATTAAAATTTTCATCAACTAAATCAATTTCTTCATCTTCGGTTTGTTCGAGTAATATTTCTTGTGGTGCTGAAGTTGATGAATGTTTTCGAACTGGATCACTATCAATTGAAATTTTTCGATATGAATCCGTTGAACTATTTCGACGTGATGTTATTGGTCGTATATTTAAATCATTACTAATTTCATCTAAAATCTCATCAAATTGATTCACATCAACTGAACTTCGTCGACGTCCTCGAGGAGTATAGTTCGTACAACAAGCTAAAAATCGAGAACCCACTTTTTATTTAGGGTTCAAGTAACGGAATATTCGTTAAACTACCGATGTAAGAGATATTGCTATGTTCGCGATTCGTATTGACCTGAGAACCCGTGGGTGGTCCGAAAAATTTGGATTGTAAATATCTTCGAAAATGTGTATCAGCAACAAAATTTTTTATAGAAAACAAATTTACAGAACCTATATCCTAAATTTACCATGTGTAGTAAACAAAAGACCACAAACAGCAATGGGTTAGGTTAGGTTAGAGTGGCTGTCCTGGGGTGGTGCACACTTAGACCATACGGTCCGGTCCGATACCGAAAAAGACAGCAATGTCTTGCTGAAAGAAGTTTTGAACGGGCCTCGTAGGTCGTATCGACAGGTCAGAAAAATTGATTTACTACAGTACTTTTTATCGATTTGCTACATTTTGATAAACCGATATTTTATAAGTATACGATTTTTAATTTAGACCGTGAGACAGAAAAGGTGCTTTTGTTAAATGATTAATACACACTTGAAACGTCCTGAGAGGCTTCCTTTTGGCGAGTCTACCAAACATCTCACGATTTTTTTCGAAAGTGCTGCGTTTTCAAATGAGCATTTTAACGTAATATTTAAGCTATCGTTCTGAAAAAAATAACAGCAGAGAATTTGTCGGACACTATGACTACTTGATAACATTAATAATTATTAAAAAATTCAGCAAAAGTGAACTATGAATATATTCAAAAACAAAAATACATAAGTACGGCATGTTCGAGGTGGTAGGCAAACTCAACGGTGCAGTATTTTTGCCAGATAAAATATCGACTAATTTCATGTCGCGTTTTTTCAGGCCAATAGCTTAAATATTACGTTCGAAAATTAAATATGACTTTTTCGAATGTCGTTTACTCTCACGAAGTTTCAAGTATGTATTAATCATTTAACAAAGCACTCTTTCTGTCTCACGATCTAATTCTAAATGCGTTTAAGAAGAAAATCTTCGCTTAAATAGGGCTTACAACGCTTAAAAAGGGTTTTAAATTTGCCTACGAAAATTTTTTAAAGAGAATTTTAAGTTCTTCAAGTTATTAATATATTTATTTTGCTTATTTGTAGAGATATTTCTAATAAAGGTTTTTCGAGTCTCCCAGGGGTTCGGACTTGGGTCTTCTTGACAACATCTCTTACATCAAAAAGTAGATTTTAACGAATGTTTGCACTAAATAATGTCCCGCTAAGACAAAAATATTTTCGCCCCTTTGAAGGTTCGGAATATTTTGTGTGAATTGTATTCCATATGAATCTTTACCGTTCGGGTCGTCACACGTGTTTTTATAAATGGTTTAATATTTTCTCGCTAAATAAAAGAAAATTTCAAAAAATTCGAACTTATTTAAAATTAAACTTTAAAATAGTTTGTATTCTAGCTAATTTTTGACAATATTTATTGAGGAAGTCGAGGAAAACAATCGTTTACTCCGCCCAAGAGGTTTGCTTTAGGTAAGCGTAAATAATTATTTATGGTTGTCCAAAAAGAGCCCAAAGTATGTATGACAAAGTATTATTTAAAATATACAGGGGTGGTCCATTTTAATCTATGCATCTGAATATTTCGGAAGAGGCGCCACCTGCTAAAAAATGACCTCAACAAAAATTGTAGAGTATGATGGGGGACATCATTTTCTGAGATCAGATTTGACCTAGTTCTTCAGTTTTATTTAAATAGTCAATTAAGATTCTAAATGGTAAGATATAGAATAACACTTTAAATTAGAAAGTTGATCCTCATAATAAAACTAACAATTTTTTTTCGAAAAACTTTATATTTCGGAGGAAATGCGATTTAAAAATATGCATTATTACATTTAATCGAAAGGAAATACGCTTAAAGTTTATCGATAATTGCAAATCAAAGTCATGGACACAGGCGAATACCGTTTTATTTCTTGACAACTTTTGGCTAAAGCATATTCCGGTAGTTAGCGTGTTTTCTTTCGATTAAATGCAATAATGATATATTTTTAAGTAACATTTCCTCCGAAAACTGACAATTTTCGAAAAAAATGTTTTAGTTGATGAATGTTAGTTTTTTATGAGGATTAAATATCTAATTTAAAGTGTTATTCTATCTCTTACCGCTTAGGATCCAAATTGGCTATTACAGAAATCCGAAGAACTAGGTCAAATCTGATCATTTTTTAATAGATGGTTCCTCCGGTATGATAATCTGATTTGTAGATTAAAATGGCCCGAAAGTTTACGAATCTCCAAAGGAGCTGTTTTTGAGGTTATCCGTTGCTTGAATCCAAAATGCAAAGTGATATCACTTACCCTCTTGACAAGTATCATCATCCTCTGCAGTATAATTATTATAATATCCTACAGGAATTTCAATAAAATGATGATTAATTTCACTATTTTCCAATTTTTTAATATCCCGATTAAATCGTGCAATATCTCGTGATCGTATTAAATCGTTACTAAACGATACACGTTTACGATTATTATTTTTACGTTGTTGTTGTATAGAAAATGATGAGGATTTAATTGCTAATTGTGGTGAAGTATTCTCTTTGGTATTCGAAAATGATAACGATTTTACTGGAGATGTTTGTGGTTTTAATTGTTTGTCCACGTTTTGTGAGTTTTCTGTTAGTACATCGGTTATTGTTACGGTTGATTGTTGACCGTTTTGTTGATCTTCAATGCCATTAAATTCTGTTGTTGATGTTGCTGGGAAATGTAAGGTATGACGATTTTTTTGATTCTGCTTATTCGGATAGCGTCGTTGTAATACTGGTGAGGATATTTTTGTTACGCCTAACAATAGTACTGATGTTTTTTCTTCGGGTAAGTCACTGTGTAATACACAATCAAATAGAATTCTCTTTGTAAGTGTTTGAATATCGAAATTTGTTTCATTTATAGTTCTAGAATTGATTCGGAGTTAAGTCAAATATACTAAAGTATTCAGTAACATAATAAGAAAATATCCATAATTAAGCTCTAAATGATAGCATCTAATGATGAAAAAAACTATGGAATTAACTGTTGTCGACCTAGTAAAATATTTAAGAGTCAGCAAAATAATGCATCTGTGACGTTTCGATGTATTTTGCGTTGAGAGAATCGTACCGGAAATATCTGTTATAATTCCTGCAAGAAGAATTTTTTCTTTCAATGTCATGTCAATGGTTCAAGATAAAGAACTGGAATTTATATAAATGCAAGGGGACTATAATACAAACCGCTTTTAATTGCTTATGCCGCTCAAGCAAATCCTCATAGCCTGAAGACAGCGGGCACCAGAGTACGTTTTTAAAAAATGGACTCAACAAGTTCTGTATCGAAAGAGCTGAAATTTGTACACTATATACAACCTGTTTCAAGGATGGTTTTTATCTATTTTTAACTCCCAGAAGATAGAAGAGTGGGGGTGGAAGTGAGAATTTTATAGACAAATACAGATCAACGTTTGCCTAGATGTCGTTATTAGGGATTTTTTTTTAATTTCATGTGATTTATAATATTTACAAAAGATAATTCTAATTATTATTCTCACAAGCAGTATGTTAGAAATGCCTCTGTGTTAATCTGAAACTATATTTTATCGTCGTACAAAAAATTTGAAACAATGGTTATAAAGCTATATATGTAAAGTCCGAAACGGCAGAAATTGGCAAACCATTGAAGATAGAAACTTGAATTTAATAACATATTTCTAAAGTAAATACAGTATAAACGATTTTCTTACAAAATCAAATATTATGGAATGAATATTTGATACAGAACCACTAATAGTTACGGTTCTATAAAATATATACTAAATTTTTTCTTTTCTGTCATGGACACACATGCTTTTCCTATTCATGAACAATCGAATATTTTCAAATGTACCTAGTCTGGTTCCAAATAAAATGGAATGTGTGTGCATTAAAAAACTGTAAGTTACATTAAAATCAGTTCAGCCGTTTCAAATTTGTGAATTTTTTTATCAAGGGTTTATCAAATTTCATAAAATTAACTAGATACTTCTCATCTATTTCCATGCAACCTTAATGTCCCGCAGCAAAGTGTGGCGGAGTACAGTTAGTAAACAATAATAACACAATGGATTTTGAAAAAATTAGCTAATATTTTTTATTTCTGGACTTTACGATGATTTAAAAGTAGATGGGTTTTGTTGTTGCATTAAGTACAACTATGGTCTTAAAGGGCTACCGAACATTTTCACCTTCACTATATTATACTTGAATTAATGAAATCGAATGCTGATTTCGAATCGTTTAAATTCACTCTTTGGTCAGGTCAAAAAATTTGCCTAACATTGAAAGAAAAATTACTTTGAGGTACTCGAACGTTCGTTTTTGGAGTCGTCATTTGGATTCAGTTTTCTTTGCCATGTTGACGTGACGTTTTACCATATTGGTAGAAATAAAGCACTTAGGTGGCCTTTTTAATATCGAGAGTGTTGCTTTTCCAAATATTCCAAATAAGGATACTTATTTTTAATCCTATTTTCTGATAAAACAATGTAAAATAAGCTCCGTAGCTTTTTTTTGGAAAAATTATTACTTAATTTTACTTTTTTTGTTGTAAAATGTAGAATCTTTCAAAATAGTATCCTACTATTTTGAAAGACAGTTTTATTCCAACCAATTTTAGAACTATAAATGAAATAAATTCGTTAAACATCTTCGTTTTTTGTTCATGCTAATCATTTCAGTTGCATTATACTCTTTCTAGTAGACTAACTACATCATGTATACCAGTCTTTAAACATAATTAATGCAATATTTTCATACACGTGCTTTAAAACAGTTTTTTTTTATAGTTTAGAATAAACAAACAAAAAAATTATAGAAAAAATTGTGCCAGAGGTGAAGGGAGTTTGATATATACAAAGGGATTTTTTTAAAAGCTATTAAAAGGGTAGACGATTCTTTTATATATTTATTCGAAAATAAATATAATAAATTAAGAACAAATTGAAACATGGAAAATTATCGAAATCAGATCAAAGGACCCCCGCACGATAAGATAAGAAACTGAGTTTTCGTGAAACTTTTTCAAACCACCCTCAAAATGTTCTTCGGGTCGTTCTAATCAAAAGATCTCACGGTGACAAAATTTTTTAAGGAATAGTTTTAATTTCAAAGCCACGCTTGTATTATATTTTAGTAGATTTGATTGCCCGTAGATCGAAAACTACGCGTTAAAAAAGTTTGTCACCGTGAGAGCGTCTTGATCAGAACGATATGAAGAACATTTTGAGGGTTGTTTGAAAAAGTTTCGCAGAAAGGTATTTTTCTATCTAATTGTGTGGAGTCCTTTAAAATCAAAGAATATATAGGATCTGAACAAATAAGCATAGGCTAATTTCATGCCATTTTGCATAATGTACAGGGTTGTTCAATAAGATGTTACCACTTATGCAGTAGTACATAATGTTTCTGAAATTGTTAAAAAATAGCGACTTTCAAGTAGCTTTTTTTTTAATCTGACATTTAAAATGCTTATTGGGAAATGAAACAAATAACAGTTCGGAAAAATTTCCCGTCCTAGAATAGATTGTCTGGTAACCATTTAAAATATCAGAAAAACAAGTTTTTGGCTTCAAAATGCTACTTGAAAGTCGCTATTGTAACAATTTCAGAAAAAATAGCTTGTGAATTTCGTAGGAAATTACATTTCAGGCAGTTTGCTTTCCAATGTGTTTTTGTTTGCCAGTTTCATAGTTGAAACAAAGATAATATTTGTCGTATACGTAACAAGCTCAATTCTTTAATGATGACTAAAAAACTGAGCTTAATTTTATATAAATCCTACTTCAAATATTTTCTACAAAATTATGACATTAATTTTATCGTCTATTTTTCCATCAATTAATATTTATCTAATAGGTTGGCTGATAAGTCCCCGGTCTGACACATAGATGGCGTCGCTAGTATTAAATGCATATTATTTTTATATAGTACCAACCTTCAAATGATTCGTGTCAAAATTTGACGTCTGTAAGTCAATTAGTTTGTGAGATAGAGCGTCTTTTGTGAAGCAACTTTTGTTATTGTGAAAAAAATGGAAAAAATGGAATTTCGTGTTTTGATAAAATACTGTTTTCTGAAGGGAAAAAATACAGTGGAAGCAAAAACTTGGCTTGATAATGAGTTTCCGGACTCTGTATTTTTTCCCTTCAGAAAACAGTATTTTATCAAAACACGAAATTCCATTTTTTCCATTTTTTTCACAATAACAAAAGTTGCTTCACAAAAGACGCTCTATCTCACAAACTAATTGACTTACAGACGTCAAATTTTGACACGAATCATTTGAAGGTTGGTACTATATAAAAATAATATGCATTTAATACTAGCGACGCCATTTATGTGTCAGACCGGGGACTTATCAGCCAACCTGTTACAAGTCTGTCAAATCAATTTAATAAGTGAGAATTACATTTCAAAATAATTTAAGTGCTTGGTGTGTTAAATAATGTTATTACAAACAGTGCTTTTTTAATAAGTACACTAAAAAATCATTCATTATTTACAAAAAAAAATTTAATTCACACACGAAACATTCAAACAAAAGTTCAAAGCATTCATAAAATAAAATCACACAAATTTGAGTCAGAATTTTAGAAAACAATATTTATTTTTATAAATTAAAAATAATTTTGAGAATTTCAATAAGATGTTTTTTTTTTTTAATTTTCATCAGTTTCATGCCAATAATATGTTTTTCAAAATGAATCAAAACAAAACAATTTATGGTTATGATTCATAGATATTTTTCTCATATTTCTAATGAATTTAAAATATGATTTTTGAAAAAATATTAAAATTTTTTCTAAAATATTTTGGAAAATTGTAATTATATTATTCTAGGAAAATTCTTTTATTTAACTTCACTTGTTTTTAGTATCAAATATCAGTTATTATAAAGCTGTAATTATAATGTATCCAAGAAAAAAAAGTTAAAATCAATAAAGAGGGAAAAGTTTTTCCGTATCGATTTCATTAAGCAAATATTTATGATTAGATGTTTATGTTGGGAAGAAAAATTTAACTTTTCAATAGGAATATCAAGTCGAAATTCTAGATGATTTTTGCATGCATTGTGTAACTTTTATGAATCGAAGCCCTGATAAAAAAATCCGATTCATGAATCGGAAATTTCCATTTAAACCAATCGGAATAAATAGGATTCAATTGGAAAAAATTTCAGATTCATTCCAATCGAAACTAATCAAAATTTTAAATCGAAATTTAATTGAAATGAATCGGATTTAGTAAAAAAATTTCCATTTGTTCCAATTGAATTCTGATTCAATTTAATAGAACTAATCGGAAATTTAAAATTGGTTCCAATTTATATATGGGATCAAATTGGAAATTTTATATTGGATTCTATTGGATTGAATCGGAATTCAGTCAGAATTAATTGGAAATTTGAATCTGATTTGAATTGGATTTTTTTTAAATCTGGGAGACAACATAGAGAGATATTGGATTCTATGATCCCAATACACTATAATCCCAATTCGATGCAATTGCTAATAAGTTTTACGCTTTTAAAATCAATTTTTCCTGAATTAAACATGCATTTTTAAGTCATTTACTGTTGAAATCGAAGCTCGTTTACTTTACGTTCCTGTCTTAGTAATAATAATAAACAATAATGGGGTTATTGATAAATGGTAAATAATCTGACAGTCTAAATTGGAACTACCACAAAAGCGGTTTACTTCCTGTTTTAATTAGTACGATTTTTTATCGCCAGGTGGCGGGATTTATCTGATTTAAATATTTTGATTGGTCTTTAAAAATGGTAAGTACAAAGTATTGCCATGTGGTAGTCTGAATCGGAAGTACTCAAAACGGATCCACTTTCTCATTTATTTAGTATGAATTATTATCGCCAGTTGGTGGGTTGCAACTCCCAGTTATCAATCGCAATTGGGTCTCTACTGCCTAGATTTGTGCATAACCACTGGACATATTACAGGAAAATATGCTGCCATGATCATTTAATCACAAATGACAATTTCTGTTGGGAATGCGTTAAGCATAAACACGATAGGGCGTAAGCTGTGTCGATGTCTCGCAATAAAAAGCCGATGTTTTAAGCCACGATGAAAGATTTTTTTAATAGTTTGGAAGGCGGTGGAAAAATGCTGCAAAATCAAGGTTTAAGCAACGATGTTGATGACTTTTTTAAAAAAATCGTTTCAGAATTTTCTTCGGAAAATTGTAATATTCTTTGTAATTTTCTATTACATTTTCGAAATATAAGGGTGGACACTCTTGAAAAAAATCAACCTGTATAAGAGTAGTATATAGATAGATCTTCTATTAAATTTGGCTGTTTTTTTTCTTGAAAACATTAATGTTAGTTACTAAACTTTGATTATTTCTACATAAAACAAAAACGAGTTATTATCAAAAATATAAAGTTAATAATTTCACAAAAAAAAAAAACACTTCACACTAAAAAAAAAATTTGAGATTTAAATCAATCTCATTATTTAATTATATTCGAACCTTTTAATCCATTTGATAAAACGATTGAATTTACGTTTTTTGCCCATTTTCAATAAGCATATAACTTTATTGCAAACCTATAAATACAATTTTAAATGGTTGAAAAAAAATTAAACATACCTTTTTTGAAACAGAAAATCACACTTATACATCGTAAATCTTTCACACATTAGGTAAAGTTAATTAAAACAAGTGAAAACAAACAATTGACTGAGTTAATTGTTGAAATACCATGTATAGGCAGTGTTGATAACTGTCACATTTCACATACATACATATCTGACATATTTAACTGATATTCTCATATAATGCGCAAGTGTTCATGCGCAGTCGTTTGTTTTTTTGACGTCACGTAAATAACAAAAGATATTCACTTTGATATATATTAATACATACTAAATTTGCACCTAATTAACGCCCTCGTGGGTAAACAGTGATGTTTACAAAAAAATGTTTCAAACAAAAGTTTTTTATTTTTTTATAAGGAACATTTTTTACATTTAAACTTTTGTTCTATCTCTAACGGTTTACAAGATGGGTCCTATGGACCCAAGACCCAATTGACCTATGATGCTCATTTACGAACTTGACCTGTCCTTTTACGTCCTGAGTACGCTGTAAAAATTTCAGCTCGATATCTTTTTTCGTTTTTGAGTTATCGTGTCCACAGACGGACGGACGGACGGACAACCGGAAATGGATTAATTAGGTGATTTTATGAACACCTATACCAATTTTTTGTTTGTAGCATCAATATTTTTAGGCGTTACAAACTTGGGACTAAACTTATAATACTATGTATATTTCATATATACATGGTATAAAAATGAAGACAAACAAATTTTTAGTATGCGATATACCGGGTGTTCGGTAAAATATTGTAAAAAATTTAAAAGGTTAAGATAAGAACAAATTTCTATGAACATATATAAAAATGTTTTTTTTTTTCGAGATGTATACTTCGGCAAATAAATGTATTTCTAGTACAAAAATGTGTATTATACGTCAGTAATTTATTTTTTAATTAGTTTTTTTTACAACTAACCACCAAACGCGAAAGGTAATTTTGCTAAAATTGATTATGTTGATTGTTTTATAAGACAAAAAGGATTACATAATAGTTAAGTTTATCATCAATCATTTAGCGTAGAACGTGATTTATTAGATTTCAAATCTTTCATGATTCTACGCCCCAGGAGGTAAAAGGATTCAAAGTATTGTTTAATTTAGATCAGGCATGGGCAAATGTGACTCAGAGAAATCCCTCGAACTCCTCACTTAAAATACGAGTAAGACAGTGACAACCTAACCAGCGACAACCTAAAATACGAGTAAGAGAGACAACATTTGTTTTTCTATCTCATTACTATTAGAGAAACTGAGATAGGTAGAAGATTCGTATACTCGTCTCGCTTCCTCCTCTATCAGCAATGCGGACTTGGATAAAGAGACACACAAAAGAGTTTATGACACACAATAAAATTAGAACAATGGTGACTTCGACTTGAAATAACTCGCCCATGCTTGATTTAGATTCAGTAAATTGTGTACTACAAAAAAAGTACTCGTTTACAATTTTAGTCATTATTTTTTTGCATCTTATTTTGAGCTGTACCATACCTGATATAGCGTGTTACAGACCTTTTAGAGACACCTTTTTACATTTTAATATTTATTTACGATACTAGTGGGATAACAGCATTATTAACGTACACCTACGAAATTTGCACAGCGAGTTTTTTCATCGAGATTATTTTGGATGCAAGAAATGACCTATAAAATTATTCAAGATCAAAAATCAGTTTTAGCTATAATAAAATTTGTTCGTGAGTTAATTTTACATAAAAAAAGGGCTTTTTCTAAATATCCGTAGAAGCAATCGAAGCAACCACGCACTAGTAAAGCAACCGAATTTCTATCTGGCAAATTACTTTCTTTAACTATAAAACTAAATCGTATTAAAATTATAGCCACACTAAAGTGATTTAAATATGTATTTTTTTAAATTATTAGATTAATATTTTTCGTGGTGTTAGCAGCAGTAAAAAAACTATCTGGCAATTGATAAAAGAGCATAAAAAATTTGATAAAATTTATCTTAAAATGATTTTAAATTTAGCAATTTTCGCAACTTTTTTCGAGACTACTGCACACTAGTAATAAACGCAATCGCTTTTAGATGCCTGGCATACTTCATTCCTATCTATTTTCAAGCACAAAATAAATATTCAAAATTCAGCCGCCTTGAAATCAACTTTGGCTTTTATACTATTATGACCTATAGATATTACCCATGGACCTATGGCCTATAGATGTTTTCGTAACTGAAGATATCCCACGGCTACAATAAGTTTTTCAGTGTTTCAAATTTTATGACGTCAGAATACAGCGTCAATCCATTACGTGATACATTTAACATTTTTCATGTATGCATTGGTAATTAAGTGTAAAGGGTAAACGTTTTCCGCCTACGATAAATACTTATGCCAGATGAATGAAATAACATACATGAACAAATAAATAAACTAATGATTTTATACCAAATTGGAAAGGTTTAAATTCCAAGTTACTGATAATTTAAGAGTTCATTGTCTACAATGAACTCGCATATGATTCGCGGAAATAGCAGATTTATTAAAAAAAAAAAAACAAACAAAAATGTTCGGATAAAAACGTAATAAGATTGACTACAAATTTGGCAACAATTTTCTTCATTACTGTGTAAAATAAAGTAAAATTTTCCTGTTTTCCACTGTAATTTTATATATTTTTTTCTACTTTTTAGGAAATTTTCGTAAATTTAAACAGTTTTTTTTTCAAACTGCTAAAAAATTGTTTTCGAATTGAAAAATATAACATTTTTATACCATGTATATGAAATATACCAAGGTATACTAAGTTTAGTCCCAAGTTTGTAACGCTTAAAAATATTGATGCTATGAACAAAATTTTGGTATAGGTGTTCATAAAATCATCTAATAAGTCCATTTCCGGTTGTCTGTCGTCTATCGTCTGTCTGTCCGTCTGTCATCACGATTACTCAAAAACAAAAAGAGATATGAATCTGTAATTTTTATAGCGTGCTGAGGACGTAAAAAGTGAGGTCGAGTTCGTAAATGAGCAACATAGGTCAATTGGGCCTTGGGTCCGTAGGATCCATCTTGTAAACTGTTAGAGATAGAACAAAAGTTTAAATGTAAAAAATGTTTCTCATAAAAAATAAACAACTTTGAAACATTCTTTCGTAAACATCACTGTTTACCCGTGAGAGCGCATATTATGCGCAAATAGTAGTATTATATGGGTATAGCAGTTATATGAGTGTGGCACATATGTATGTGTTATGTGACAGAGTAATCAACACTGGCTATACATAGTATTTCAACAATTAACTCAGTCAATTGTTTGTTTTCACTTGTTTAGTTAAATTTTCCTGTATACTTTTATGATACTTCCCATTCAAGAATTATATTCCCCGATAAGTTTTTCCGATAATTTAAACTTTATTTTTAAGAAAAATGTTTTAAACGAAAGCTGTTTATTTAAAAGAAAAAGGAACATATTTGCCATTAAACCTTTTGGTACACATTTTTTGATTGGCGTGAAAGCAATCTTTGCTTGCCGTGAAACTTTATAGCTTTTTTAGGAATCGTCTTAAATATATTAACTGGTAAAATTTACAATTGAATTTCAAGCATTGCGATTATCACTCAATCGATTTGAAAGGATATGTTATAGGTATTCATATTCTACCTGTCCTGGATACTTTTATTTTTCGAAAATCCTGTTTATTTTTCCAATTTTCATTTTTGACATTCAGGAAATTTTTCCACTGTACCTGGATGTGAACAATGAAAATTGGGAAAATTAACAGGATTTTCGAAAAATAAATGTATTCGGGCCAGGTAGAATATGAATGCCTATAACATATCCAAATTTCAAATCGACAGAGTAAAGGATATAATCGCAGTGCTTGAAATTCAATTGTAACTTTAATCATTCTTATCTGGAAAACCGCTTTTATTTATAATTTTTTTTCCACCAATGAATATTCTTAAAAAAATATAAAGTTTCACGCCAGTCAAAAATTTGTATAGAACAGCCTTAACATTCTCTACTGTATATTTACAAAAAAATTTTGTGAATTCCTGAACAAAAATTTTATTTTTTTGGTTAATATTTCTAACCAATACAAACTTAAGACAAAATTTATTTATACTCTCAAATATATTTTACGATACATAAAAGCTAAAATATTGCTTAAATTTTTTGTTTTAGATGAAAACCAGAACTTTAACCACCTTGCTATGAAACTTTTCTAGTCTCATTTAGGAAAAATTTATTTATCTATTAAATGAAAGAAACTCACATTCGAACATTTTCGCTTCGAAAAATAAAAATACAAATTATATTTATAATTACCACAAAAACTATTCACAAGTAAAATAAAATAAAAATAAAAAAACTTTTTGAACAGACACAAAAAATTTTTCAAAATAAAATCACATGTTATTTTTATTTGAATGCAAATTGAAGAAAAAGGCACAAGACGCACAACACTTTAAAATAATAAACGTATTAAGAGGTCATCAAAATAAAAAGACACTACTTGGCTGCTGTTACACTGTGACTGGTACATAGACTGTGATTCGATGATGTTGCAGACACACATCGAATTCATGTGAGAAATGTGTGACGTTATTTTAAACGAACATACATTATTAGGTATTATTATCTACCGATTCGAAAATACACGATACACGTTTTTGTGTAACTATTCTGATTCTGACTAATGAGGTTTGTGCGTTAATAGTATAATATTGCAACAGTTTTTATATGTGAAAAGAATTTTTACATTTCCTTTTGATTTATAATTCAAAGTAAGTATTACACTTCAGAAAAAAAGAATGGCTGAAATTTGTTAAGAAAATAGGGGATAATCCTGACGTCGAATTGACCTTATTAGCCATACAATTTAGTAACCTGATCGTCTGAAAGTACGGGGTAGTCTGCATCAAATCAACTAGTTCTGATTTTTCGCAGACTTCTTTATGATGTTGGTCTAATAATAATCCAAGTTTGTGATCTCGAGTGACGAACGCAACTTTTTCAAAGACTATATCTCGGAAACTATTAGGTTTACAGAGACCATTCATTTAATCAGTCTCATATTGTAGAAAATTTCGTCTTCTTTAAAAACATCTTGAAAAAGTACTTCAAAAGCTGCCCCTTTAAGGTTATAATCGCGAAAATCTAAAAAAAAATAAAATTTTCACGGTTTTTCCAATTTTTGACAACGTTGCGTTTGGCGCTCGAGGTTACAAACTTAAATTATTCATTGGGTTAACATCATAAGCAAGTATGCGAAAAATCAAAACTACCGGATTTGACGTTAGCTCTAATGTATAAAGTTACGTCGATAAATTTTGAAAGGCATCGATAAATTTGGAATTATTTCGGAAAGTATTGGGTCTAAAGAGTTCATTCTAGTCTCATAGCAAATTTTTTCTACTTGAGAAACGTCCTGAAAAGGTTCTTTAAAAAAAAACTAGTCCTTAAGGTTATAAATTTGAAAGTGAAATTAAAATTGATTAAAAAACCAAGAAGTAATAAGCAATCAAAGATTGCATTCAAAGGTTGACCATCTCCTTCTAGCAAAACAAAGTTTTATATGTAGTCCCTATGGCGATAACCATGTATGACGTCACTATTTGATATCTTTCTCTTTATTTAATAAAGAATTTTAAACGTTCATATAAATACAAGTAAAGATGTCGCTGTTAATCAGTTCAGAAGAAAAAACGTTCTAAAAAAATCGAGGGCTTTTTTTAACTAACCGCACTCTTGGAATTGAATACTCCCATACATTTTATCTATGTCTTCCATAGAAAAAACAAGTGGAAACAAGCAATTGACTGAGTTAATTGTTGAAATACAATGTATAGACAATGTTGATTACGGAATCGTTTTTTACGTCATGTAAGTAAAGAAAGATAGCCACTCTTAGAGACCCACATATACATACATGTCAAACACACATAGCTGATCTTCCTATATAATTAATACTATATAATTTGTGCCTAATTTGCGCCTTCATGGGTAAACAGTGGTGTTTACGAATAAATGTTTCAAACAAAAGTTTTTTTTTTTGGAATAATTTTTATATTTAAACTTTTTTTATATCGCTAACGGTTTACAAGATGAGTCCTGCGGACCCAAGACCTAATTGATCTATGTTGCTCATAGATCAATATATAGATGTTACTTTTTACGTCCTAAGCACGCAATAAAAATTTTTGTTTGATAGACAGATAACCAGAAATGGATTAATTAGATGATTTTTTAAACATCTGTTTCAAAAATTTGCTCGTAGCATCAATATTTTTAGGCGTTACAAACTTCGGACTAAACTTCGTATACCTTGATATATATTACATATATACAGGGTATAAAAACATAAAAGATGTTCAATTTTCAGATAAGAAGAATGCGATTGTTTTTGCTAGGCCCAGCCAATGATTTAGAGCCTAACTAAATAACTGTCTACGGTAATTATAGATTTTGGGGTGATATATGTTTGATACCAAGTGTAGCTTAGAAGTGATTATAATTACCTCCCGTAAGACCAAACAGTCGCTTTATCAAAAAAACAAACCATAAAAGTAATTTATTGAGATAAAACCGCAAAGTATGAATAGTAAAAGATTTACGCAAGTGAGTAAGATGAGTTTTACATTAGATTTTGTTATGTATGGTTTTTTGGCTTGCATATATACTATTTATGTGGTGTACATTTTTATACGATTTAAAAATAACCTCTAAAAACAAATAAACGATTAAGAAAACAGCTGGCAATTCTAAAATTTTTAAAACTACACTTCTGTTTGATTTGGAGAGTGCATAACGATGGTTTTTGACTGACTGCAAAGAGATATTTTAAAAAGATAAATATTATATTAGTGCAGCATTATCATGTCTTAACGTAAAAATTTCATTATCTAAACATACATACGTGCATATGAGATGAAGAATTCGTTTCTATTAATCAAAAACAAGAAAATCTATTTATAAAAATACCATTTGCATTGACAATGCTCCAAAAAATGTTTAGGATTTATATGTACTTTAGTTTCAAAACAAATAAAAAATATTTCTTTTGAAGGGGGATTTTTTTACTATATAAATTCCTCTTTATACAGTGCGTTACTTAAGTTTTAAGAGTGTTGTAACGGACGCATCTTTCCGTTGGCTATTAATTATTCAAGTAATTAATGGGACGAGGAAGGCTGTGACGTTGCATTTACCATAACAACATAATAGACTTCTTAGTGTTTATGCACAGAGAAATAGAAAAAGGTGAAAATGCAATTCATTTTTAAAGCTTGTCAAAGACAAGCTAGTTTTTGTTACAAATACTGCAAAAACTCATATATCTACGATAACGTCATCACACCAAAATTTGCAAGCATCTAGCTTTAATAATGACGTAATTTCCATACAGTTTGCAAACTTGAATCCACTATTTTAATCTCTTACAGTCCTTTTTTCGCAAGTAGCCTATGTCCTTTCTCAGGCTCTAGACTATCTCTGTACTAAATTTCATTTAAATCGGTTCAGTATTTTAGGCGTGATTGCGTAACAGACAGGCAGACGAGAGTTATTTTCGCATTTATAATATTAGTATCCTTACTAATCCTTACTAATATTATAAATGCATTCACCCCTAAACTAATGAACCGATTTAAATGAAATTTGGTACAGAGATAGAGCCTGAGAAAAGACATAACCTCTTGCGGATGTAAGAGGTTAAAATAGGAGATTCAACTTTGTATAGAAATTATGTCATTTTTAAAGTTAGAAGCTTGAAACTAATTTCTAAGGAATACCCTAAAGGGGGTAAAATAGGGGATGCAAATTTTTGTGTGATGACGTCGCGCAGGCAAAAAAGCTAACGACCTGGAAATTAAAAATATAGGAAAAATTCAGAGAATTACGGAGTCATTAGAAATGTGAAACTGAAATTAACGCAATAACGCAAAATAGGTGTTCATTTAGAAAGGTGAAAGCAACAGAGGATATGAACTAGACCACAGTCTTCAAGATATAGGTGGTGTAGGTACTGGGTAACTAACCAATTTGAAAAATGATTTCACGTATAGAAAGCTTTATTTTTATTATCAGCGAGTAACATGAGCTGTTTAAAAAAAATAGGGTTCTGCAACAAAATAATAAAATCAACGAAATTGTGAACAAAAGGAGGATAAGTGACGGCATATGAAGTGAAGGTTATAGCAAAATAACCTTTGTATTTAATATTGAAATTGCTAGCGGGTAGTTCACAGCTAGTTGCAATATATTGCAAACAAGAAAAAAAATTTAGAAAAATCTATTTACAATTGATTTTATGTCTAGCTAAAAAATCGATCGGTTTAAAGTTCACTACATAATGTAGTCCGGGCAAATCAGGAATTTGTTTCGTTTAACTCTAAAACAAGCAGTTTTTCAAACCTAAAGTTTTTTATTAGGCTTTTTAATTTTCGGGACTTGTAGTCTCAAAGGACCTGGCAAAATATATATACAGTGTGTCCAATTAAGTCGGTATCATATGGAAAAATTTGTATTATTTGTTTTATGAAAAAAAAGTTTTTTCCTGCATGCCATAGAAAAAATTAATTAAAATTATTTTAATTAAAAATAGTTATGAACACTTTTTGAAAGAAAAATTATGATAGGAATACTAAATAAAGTTTCATTAAAAATATGTCTCATCTGGTTATCAAATGGATGAAGATGGACCCTTAGAAAAGTACGAATTTAGAAAAGTCATTAAAAGTTTGACACTCTCATTCAAAAAATTCACAGATGTGAATGAGCAAATAATTTAAAGAACGATTTTTCTATTCAATGTCAAATAAAAAAAGCTTGACAATAAAATTTCTAAATATAATTTTTATCCCGACCGTACTTCAATATTTTGATACGAAGCACTAAAATAACCTTTAAATGTCTAAACACGATGTTTTGACTGGGTTGGCTTCCGAACGCAGGTTTTTTGAATGGCTTTTTATCAGTGATATCACTCATCCACTTGGCAGGTTGAACTCAGATTGAATTTCTAGAGTTTAGTTTCGAATTTTTTGCGTGTAAAAAAAAGCAGTTTTTACTTCAAAAAGAATAATGCAAATTTGGTCCTAATTTGCACCTTAACGGGTAAATAGTTATAAAAACATGTTTCAAACAAAAGTTGTTTATTTTTTTATAAGAAACATTTTTCACATTTAAACTTTTGTTCTATCTTACAAGATGGATCATACGGATCCAAGATTCCATTGAGCTATGTTGCTCATTTACGAACTTAGCCTAACTTTTAACGTCCCGAGCACGCTATAATTTCAGCTTGATATCATTTGGAATTTAGAAAATAGTTTTTGAGTTATCGTGTCCACAAACGGACAGAGAGACCTGACTACCGGAAATTGACTCAAATTAGGTGAGTTTATGAACTCCTTTACTAAAATTTCGTTCGTAGCATCAATATTTTTAAGCGTTAAAAACTTGGGACAAAACTTATTATACCTTGATATATATTACATACTGGGTATATAACAAGGAAAGAAATTTTAAGATCTTTAGACTCAACTTTACCCCAGGACATAAAGACATGTTTCGACTTAAAATTTTGTTGCTCGTTTCATTTTCATTTCCGATATAAAAATGGATGTTTCCAAATTAGGTACAAAATAACCTTGAAAATTGACTTTGTTGGTGATTTTTTATTTGTAGGCATTATTTTCGAAGTAATTTTAGGTTACCGGTATTTATTTTTCGTATGTATAATGTGTGCCACCTCGTATGTATAATGTGTGTCAATAAAATAATGACAGCAAAGCATAAACTATTATGTAATATCACTAATATCATATTTTGTAATTTGATGATGATTATTATTATAAAATAAACATAAAAATTAATAATGAATGAAATTGTCATGTGTCCATGATAAATGGATTATAATATTGATTGTATTACGAAGATAATGACGAAATCTTCTAGGAAATTCATAATCTTTATACACATTGACTGACATAGCTTATACTTTTAAAACAATCTGAAGGTCAATTACACAAACAATACGAAAATAATAATAAATCGTGAATGTGACATACTCAAACAACCTCTACGACCTACGTAGTGTAGTGTACTATGTAAATGTAAGCGGAAAAAAATATGCACTTTGGTGAAATGAAGTTTGCCACACAATAAATACGTAGACGGTAAGAAATTCATGGCATTTACTACAATCGTATGTTAATTGCAAAGAGCTTAAATTTGTGGAATATCATAATTTAGGATTGGAAGTTTTTTCTTCAAATCCTACAATGGTATGGTATAGAGACCGATATTATTTATAGTCTATTCAATATAGTTATCCACCAGAAGTATTGTAGGTATCGTCAACCAATATGGGCCTGACGGCCATACTGCATTGACTCGTCAGCCAAAACTATTGCTTTGCTAATATTCCCTCAAGTACAGTACACAGTATGGCGAGTACCTACCATTCAAATAAATGGCAGACCAATAAAAGTTTTTCTTTCTGTTTTATAAACAAATGTTAATTTTTAACTATGCATTAATTCGTTATGCATGTTATTTTCTTTTGCTTTTGGCAAATATATGTCCTCTAACATTGGCAGACAGTAGAAAATTGATTCTTTTTTCTGCCACTAGATGACAGTCTATCAAATAAAAAAAGTACTATTTCGTGCATCGTCGTTATAGTACAAGACGCGAAATAAGGTAGAATTTCACCCATCTGATAACCAGATGAGACATATCTTTTATGAAATTTTATGGACTTATAACACTCCTATTATAGCTTTTCTATAAAAAAAAAAACGGTTTTTTGCAGGCAGGTCATTATATTCGTAATTATCTTTCTTCTGATACCAATTTCGGTTGGTTAACAGATCGGTGTAGATCTGTTCATACCATATGAACAGGTAAGCCAATATAGGTAATAACTACATCGATCTGTTAACCAATCGAAATTGGTATCAGAAGAAAGATAATTTAATTACGAAAATGATGGTATAGGCTGGCCTGAAAAAAATTGATTAAAATTAACTTAATTAAAAATAGCCATGAACACTTTTCGATAGAAAAACTATGATAGGTGTATTTATCAATCAATAAAATTTCATAAAAAAGATATCTCAGCTGGTTATCCAGATGGGTGAAGTTTCACTTTCACCATTGTCTCTTAGACCATTATATGACTTTCCGGCATCAAAATTGGCTGATATATGCTACTTTTTACGGCAAGTTTTTTTTTCATGTTCTTATATAAGTTGTAATACGTACGAAACCACAAACTTTAACAGTTTTTCGCGGATAACTAATAAACATCAATCGAAAAAATTATGAAATCACTTTAATAAATCTCATAAAATAACAAAGAGATTCGATTAATTTTTGATTATGTGAAAATAGTTTCCGAGATATGGCTCACTGAATGTCACATTTGTTTTTGCTCTGAACATTTTATTATAGTTATACCATTGGGTACTGCTTATGATCACTACTTAACCGATTTCCTTAAATGACAACTAGGAACTCCTTTGAAAAAATAATGTCACAACATCACATAACACAGCCATAAAAACATGTTTTACCATATACAGAAATATTAATTTTTTATTTTTAAATCGAATATTACAGAAATTTTTTCAAATATTTTTTCTTAATATTTGATCATGTTATTTTAAAGAAATGCCAAGAAGAGTTTTCAAAAATTTACATACTAGTTGTTGACCAAAAAGTAAGTACATATTTGGGACAGATCCGGCAGACGTATGTTTTATTGTTACTAGAGTTCATTATTTTTGGCATCTTTTACGTTAATAGTGTAATAAATAATAATTCTTTAGCAAGGTTGTAAGTAACATAACATACCGAATCCATATTTTCAAAAATATTTATTTGCGTCAATTTCAAACCTATTTTCTCTACGAAATTTGTTTTTTTAATCTAAACACAAATCTCTTATTTATAGAAAAGAAAAATAGAACCGACGAAAAGTGTACAAATACACTATCGGTCCACAATTGGGATATATATCGGTAAATTATATCAGCTTCGAAGTATACCCTCTACAATAAAAATAAATTTAAAAAATGAAAAATTTGAATGTGTTAAATAAAAACTGAACAGAAAAAACAAGTACAGTAGTTTACATAGCAACTTTAACAGTCGAAATCCATTATTGGGAAGATTTGATCCGGTTTAGATTTTAATGGGTCCCGACTGTTGCAAACGTCGCTATGCAAACTACTGTACTTATTTTTTTTTTTCAGTTTTTAATTAGCGCAATCGGGTCTTTTATTTTTTTTATACTCTACTTAACATAGTTCGCCGAACTTAATTTTTTCTTTTTTCATAATATGAGGTTTGGTGATCGCCACATTGAATTTCTATTACTGCAATATCTTCTATGACCCACACAAGATTAGTAAAAATCTAGTGACGTATGAATTATCAAAATCGGCCCACGCGTTGGATGTATAGTGTGCCACAAAGATAATACATACATATTTATAAACACATAACTACTCCTTTGTGTCGCACAGTCGGGTAAAAAAGAATACGGTATTAGTCCTGATTTCGAATTAAAATTCCGGTAGTGCCTGATGTCGAATTTGCTTTATAACGCATACAAATGTAAAACTAGACTTTATACCATAATCAAATTTGAAAGTGAAATTAAAGTTGATTAAAAAAACGAAGAAGTTATAAGCATTCAAAGATTGTTGCCCATCTCCTTTTATCAAAACAAAGTTTTATATGTATCTCTATGGTGATATCGGTCAATAACTTCACTAACCTATATCTTCCTCTTTGTTTAAACGTTCATATTTTGCGTACTTCTAAAAAATTTCAAAAACCAATTTCACTTTTTCGCCCGTGCAGTGAAAATTCTTTTGCCGAGTTTTGCATTATCACACGTATATCAAAACTTTATCCAAGCCTCTAAAATGTGAAAATAAACATTTTTTCGAAAACCTCACTATTTACCCATAAGGGCGCAAATTAAGTTCGAACATTATATAGCATATCTATGTATTCTAAGGGAATATCATCATGTGTGTGTGACATGTATGTATGGCTGGCTATCTCTCTTTACTTACATGACATAAAAAACAAATGATTCCGTAATCAACATGGTATTTAAACAATTAACTCTGCCAATTGTTTGTTTTCACTTGTTATTAGTTAAAATTTTGTCAGTATTTTGGCTAATTTGTTTGGTTGGAAATGCGTGCGGTAAAAAATTATTTATCCCACTCAAAGTGGTATAAGTAGTGCTAATTTCACGGGCATAGATAAAGTTATTTTCATAATCGAGGAAGTTGATGGTGTAGACCATAGAGATCACACTCACATGGGCAGCTGGTTTAATCGTATTTTTGGGTGGGATATTACACGAAGCACATTTGGATTATTAATTATTGATTTGATTATTAAATAAACAAACTTGTTTTTATTAACAATAATTATAATAACCATTGGATTGAATTTATTTTTTGTTGACAATATTTTTAAATGAAATTGGCAAACAAAATATATCAAATAATTTGGCAATCAGTATCAATTGAAATAATATTATGTTTGTAAACAAAATATATCATTTAGTGTAGGCGCTGGAGCTAGTCGACATCAAATAATCAAAAATGGTGAGCGAATGTCAAGTTATATGTTGTCGCTTGAATATAGCGTTTTAAATTGTTGGTGAATATGGTGTTTTAATTGAAAATGTATAGATATCTTCGAGTTGTTAGTTTATCGAATTCAATTTTAACTGGCTCAACTGGATGATAATAAAGAGGGTTAAAGCTCGGATTAATAATTTATTTTCTTTTACTCTCACTTATCTCTATTCCATAACACTCGAAATAGGGATACGGATAGTGTTACACAGGTAAAATATACGTACGTTTTTTTTAATGTCATAATTCATTAAGTATTATCAGAAAAGATGGCCATGAATTGTATTTCGTTTCTATTTTTACATAAATCTTAATTCATGATTCAAAATGGTGCTCATAGATAGCGCAATAAAATATGAAATTTAATTTGATTTTTTTGTAAATATTTCTTTACAAATTATAAGCTCATGTGTAAGTCTGATGTATGAGCAATATAATTGTAGAGTTTTAATCAAATCCATTCAGCAGTTTTTGCGTGAAAGCGTAACAAACAAACAACTTTACTTTCACATTTACAATATAATCAAGATTATTAAAAAAAAAAAATGTATTTGAGGTAAAACAATCGTTCATTTGTCAAAGTTATATCAATTATAATTTTTAAGAAGCATCTAATAAACCAACAAGAGATAGAAGTTCTATTAAAAATAAAATTTTCTTAAGGTCAAATGCGAATGTGCTAAAATAAAAAATTTCCTTTGATTTGAAATCAATCGCAAAAGCGTTTTCATTTTCAATTACAATTTGCAATTTTGGACACTTTGGTGAAGGTGGTACCCTCTACGTTTGGAATGCTCAATTCCCAACAGCTCTAGTATCAACTCTGATGTGCTAAAACTTATTCAAGTAATTACTGTCTATAAAATCATTATATGCAAACAGTAATGGTTAGTGGATGCAATGTGTTGTTTACCAATTTAAATAATTTCAACTTTGGATCATCTGACTTCTAGAGTACATATCATTATCAACCTTGATGTTTAAAATGTACCAAAATAACTTGATGGTAATAGTACAAGAATACAGTTTAGAACAGGAATGTAGAGACTTGAACGGACTAAACACTGCATTTAGAAAACCATTGTTAATTGTCACAATCTGTTTGATCTTATTATAGAGTTCCAAGTGAATGTGCATGAAAGTGAAATTGAAGAAATCCTTCTTTACCTCGAATCAGTAATGTAAATGGCCGGAGGCGCAAAAAAAAAAAAAAAACATTGATCAACAACTAAAAAATGCAAAGAAAGTTTTTTATGTTAATAACTGTATGGAAATCCACTTAATTCTCAAGAACAAGATGCTTCAAGCAAAAAATATTGGATGTGTAGGCGCACATCTTTCGCAGACATTAAACTTGACCTAGGTTTTCAAGCTAAATGAAAAACTCATTCTACTTTATAACTGGTAAAAGATAGATTAACAATTTATATTGGAAAGTTGTTAATGATTCAAAAGGCAACATTTTTTGATCGAAACATTTTTCCGCAAACTTACCATTTACACAAAACGAACTCAAAAGTGTTATCCAAAATTGTTTTTTCATATCAAAATTGTTATTTCTTATAATTATTTCTACGAAATCTAGGCACTCTTCAAAAAAAATTTTCCAAATAATTAAATAATGATTTCCAAAACAAATTAATATGCACTAAAAAAGTAAAAAAATAACGATGGTATAATGTAGTTAAATTTATTGTTGTTTTTGGAGTCGGTGTCAGCCAAGGAAAAAAACTGACAATAGTTTGCTACATTACCTTGGCTGACATCGATTCCAAAAATAACAATAATTTTAACTACATTATATTACCGTTATTTTTTTACTTTTTAGTGCATATATTAATTTGTTTTGGAATAGTTTTTCTTTTTGTTAACTTTTTTTTTAATTTTGTGATTTTTAGTGAATCTGAAGTACACTAACTAATTTGAAACTAAAAAAAGAATCATTGAAATCGGTTTGCGTGATATTGAGTTATTTGTCCTATTGTCGTGCATACTTAATGCAAATTTAAGACTTTAGAACTGGACCAAAATGAAATGGGACCACACAGGAAGCACCAGCTTTCAAATACATAAAGAATCATCAAAATCAGTTCACCCAGTCGAAAGTTCAGAGGTAACACACATAAAAAAATACACTCGAATTGATAACCTCCTCCTTTTTTGTTTGAATTCGGTTAAAAATGGTTTGTTTTTCTAAAAAGACTAGTTTTGATCAAACTGAATGCAGAAACACGCTAAAAGATGGATTCTTGCAATCAATTGCTGTCTAATCTATTCGGTTTACAAGAGATATTTCAAACAAACAATGTTTGTGTATTTATAAAGAACAATTTTCTAATTTAAAGTGTTCGTCTAATGTTTGCCAGTTATGAATTAGAGTGAGGTTTTAATTGAACCCGATAATTTAGATTGAATTCAATATCCGTATAAGATGTGTGCCTTAGAAACATTTTTCGTTTGAAGAATTTACTTCGTTAAACTTATTTTTCGAATTTCATGTATATGTCAAGTTAAAAAAAAAGCAGCCTGTATATATCGCAGATGTATTGCCTAATCAGCTGTTTTACAAAATATTTCCATTATACAAAAAAAATCTGAAAGACGTTTAGCAGTTTTTCATAATTACTGAACTTAAACACGCAAAATTGCATAAACGTTTTGCATTTTCCAATGCAGCGGATCAACGATTAGAGGTTATATAAAACATTTAAATGATATGAGGTTAGATTTAGAGGTTATGTAAAACAACATGAAATGATATGTCAGATAAATGTTTGCCAAAAATTATAAATAATCGTGATTATTAAAAAATTTTAAGAGAAAATAAGTTGGTGTTTAGGGAGCGGGGGAAAACGGGTTCAACGATAGCATTGAAGTTGCAACTATCTTTGCATCTCAGCTGCACCAAATTGGTGTGGTCGAATTGGCTTGACTCTCCTTTGAACATTTCTAATGTTTACTTTTTTTATTTTTTATTTCGCCACGGCGACATAAAATCTAAATTGTTTTCGATCATGTGATAGCAGTTTAAATAATTAACGCTATTTTGAAAAAACAATCTATTATTTTATCTCAGACGAGATTAAACCGCCCGCTTTGGTTGACGATCTCACTTCTTCCTCCATGCATAACACTCATGACTCAAAATATGTGTTACTTCTTATTATGAAACCGAAATATACAGTGTGTTCATTTTAAAAGTATCCACCCTTAATAACTCTTGGCCTGATGTGATTATTGTTTTGAGTGAAAACACGTCGATTTTAGATATCGAGGGGGAAGTTTAAAAATGGTACCTAGAGAATTTAGACTTTATCCCTTCATTACTTACTCTTCAAATTTATATATTAGAAAGGATAACGGCACTAATGACAATATTTTACACACGTAGAAAAGGATTTATTCGAATAAAACTTCCAAAGAGCACGTAAGTAAGGCCAGTGATAATTTGAGACATCGAGGCCAGACAAATATGAGCCTAAGCAGGCGAGAACTTAAAACTGTCATTATTAACAAGACTCGTTGAAAATGCATAGTTGATATCTGGTACAAGTACAGTTTAGAGCAGGAATGACATTTTCAACATTTATCAAATTTTTCTCGCAACATTTCGAACATCCTGTAGTTACTAACAAAATTAAAATTTGATACAACTGTTCCGATTTTGAATTCCGTAAACCAAGCATAAAATGTTAACATTTTGTAATTAAAACAAGCGACAGGATGATCGGAGATAACAATTTTTTAATTCAAAATTTATTTGATTTATATGATAATATATTTGATTATTGCAAATTTAACAAAATTACAATAAAAAATAAATAATTATATGCAAATTATTAAAATAAATTTCATAACCAGTCTGAAATAATATTTTAATAGTGATGTAATTTTAAATAAATGCAATTATCACATAAATGTTAAAGTGATCTCAAGTGAAATTATTTTTAAGAGCTTATATAAATTTTAAAGTAACTGTGATTCTTTGCTGATTTTTAAAACATTTTATTTAATAAAACGTATTCAACTAAGATTGAAAGCCATTGACAAGTTAATAAAAGAAACCCTGGCCCTGGGAAAATATGGCATTTCAAAATTGGCATATATCGGTCAATTTTGAAGCAAAAAAGTCAAAAACCCGTCTACGTTATATAAAATCAGAAAAGAAAGGAACATGCCCAGTAGTTTACATAGCGACTTTAATATTCGGAGTCTATTATTGGGAAGATTCGGTGTAGATTTTTATAGTTAATAAATTAAAATTTTAAAGCCAATTTATTATTTCTAATTAAATTTAAACATATAAAATATATATATTTTGTAATCCACTTTTAATTTCTTTTACCACCCTACCCCTTCAGTCAATTGTTTGTTTTCACTTGTTTTATTACGTATTAATATTTCGCTACAAAAATCCGCCATTTTGTTTTGTTTTTTCAAACACCTATCTAGGCATACTTGGGGTTTTGAGTCAAATATAATAATACCTTAAATGTTGAAATCCATTGGGTATTTGGAGATAAGAGGTAATAAAGAAATATACATATACATACATACAAAGTACGCGCGAAAAACATAACCACTCATTGGCAGTCGGGTAAGAAAACAAAAATGTGCACAATTGCATCAGATAGAACTTTTATTTTATTCGATGCAGTTTTATTGTAATTTGGAAAAACTGATTAAAACTAAACTACCCCCCCCCCCCCAAAAAAGGGGGTTAGGCCCCTGAGAGGGCTTCTATATCTATTGTATAGTGAAGTTTCGATCATACTTTACCGCGTAAATTTGTAATAACAATTAACAGGCATGATAAAATTTATTGACAGTCTTACGAGAAAGTTAGATCCTACCATCTTTTCTTGAATTATACTACCCGTTATCGATTCGATGGAGTGAAAAAAAAATGAAAATTAGTTTTTCGAAATATTCAGGTTTGTGTTTTTGCACTAAAATTTATAAGTTAACGTGAAATTTATAGAAAAATAAATAAGTAGGTACTAGCCGAAAAATTTGTTCTTTAGACAGCAAGTAAATATTTAGATTTAAGAAAATATTTTCTTTCTATACTTTAATTGTTAACCAATCAAATACTTATTTTATTGAATTAAGGAGGTTCTGTCGCCTCCAATGTCAATATTTTTTAAATGCATAATTTACTTCCAGCCAGCGAAACGATCTCCTTAAGCAAAAATTGTTTCAGATATGTATAATAGGGTACTTTCGGTAGTGAAAAATAAATAATGAATTTGAAATAAGTTAAAATTTATGTAAAATATTTTTAAATATTCTGATTTCGAGTCATAAAAGCACATTTTTATTTTATAATATTAAAATTAAAAATCGTAATTTTTAAACTGTATATGACGTGACCTAAAACGCGGACAAGCCCTGATGTGATGTCATATCGGTATGAACCATAGACCATCAGTTAGTTCGGTATAGATATCCTGGGTATAATATATCCATAGACAATCAATATTTATTTATTATAATTAGTTGTCTATAAATATACGGGGTGTTCCAAACCACCCGTCCAGGCTGATTATTCTGAATAGTTTTCAAAAAAAATTGAAACGAAAAAACACGTATCAAATATTTTTTGAAACTCTATCTAACCATACCAAAAACACCCTCCACCCTCAATCCCTGTTAGGGGTAGGGGGTGTAACTTGAAAAAATCAAATGGAAACCCCTATTTTTTTCTGCAGATTTGGATTCTTCAGAAGAAAAGACAAACATTTTGTCTAAGAAATTTTTCCCGATTTTCGGTAGATCACGCTACAATCGACAAAATCGTTCTTTTATATTTGGCATTAGAATTGCAGTTCAAGTGAAGGCGAGAAAAGTTTTTTGAGTCGAGAATAGTTATTTTCAATTTTGTTTTTGTTTTTTTGAAGAAAAGACTATTCTGTTTTTGTTTTTCATATTTTATTATGATTTAGAAAAATTATTTTTGTAAAAATGTTTTTTTTTATTTTGGAAAGTCTGAAAAAAAATTAAATCTAAAATGATTCATATCTAATTCTTTCTAAGAGCTTTATTTAGCATCCTCCCAATTGTCTAGTGGTTTACCTCAATTACCGCAATTCGACATTTTCGCTTCTCTTTTATTTTCGTTGAATTTCTAACTTTTGTGTTGCTTTTGTTTTGTTTTTGTTTTGGTTCTGTGTGTTTGTGTTT
Source organism: Chrysoperla carnea (assembly GCF_905475395.1). NCBI lineage: Eukaryota > Metazoa > Arthropoda > Insecta > Neuroptera > Chrysopidae > Chrysoperla > Chrysoperla carnea. The sequence continues at coordinate 60,171,795 of NC_058341.1, read as the reverse complement.
TTATTTTTTTTTTTTACTCTTTCGTTTTGATTTTTGTCATTGAACGGCGCAATTCTTACGCCAAATCTAAAAGAACGATTTTTGTCGATTGTAGCGCGATCTACCGAAAATCGGGAAAAATTTCTTAGACAAAATGTTTGTCTTTTCTTCTGAAGAATCCAAATCTGCAGAAAAAAATAGGGGTTTCCATTTGATTTTTTCAAGTTACACCCCCTACCCCTAACAGGGGTTGAGGGTGGAGGGTGTTTTTGGTATGGTTAGATAGAGTTTCAAAAAATATTTGATACGTGTTTTTTCGTTTCAATTTTTTTTAAAAACTATTCAGAATAATCAGCCTGGACGGGTGGTTTGGAACACCCCGTATATCTGTCAAACTTATCTGTGTTATTTCGTATAATGATACCGATATTGGAAGCCCGCGTTTTTGACAGTTTAAACAAGGTTTAAAATTTAATTTAAGTTTTTGGCAAGAAAGCGGATGCGTTTTTCCGAAATAAATTTTTGGTGGCTTTTTATTAGTAAAATCAACATTTTGAAGTACCTTTTCAAATATAGTAGAATACCCTATTCGAACAATACAGACACTTATAGAAAATTATTCTTTTTTTAATAATTCTATTTAAATTGATAATTTTTTTTTCCTCTTCTTTAAAGTGTTAAAAAAAATTAGAAACTTCAGCCAAGAATATTGAATTGTAAAATATAACTACAATATTTAAAATTCAAATTATCTGTATTATTTATATAAGACGATGGAATTCCACTTGAAAATACTTTTTAAAATTTCCCATAAATATAATTGAAGATAAAAAAAAGTCTTTCATACAAGAATACTACACAACTTAATCTCATTTATTAAAGTGTGATGAAGCCAACGTATACAATTAATTTTATTAAATATGGGAAGTAAACTACTTGTTTGTAATCGTTTATTTATTCCTATTTAAGAGATATAAACAAAACAATCATATATACAGGGAATTTAAATAATAACAAACATAGATTTACTTCTAAATTCTATTATACAACTTTCTATTTTAAAAATTTCTTTCAATTATGATATTTACACTTATTTACATACAAGAATAGATAGAAAATTTCTACTTATTGAATTTAGGAACAAATATTTCGAAAAAAATTGTTGGCATTTTTTATACGGAAAATTTTAAATTTAAAGTTTTACTTTTTAATAGTTCTTTTCGATTAAAAGTTACCCCTCATCTTCGCGGAGTATCTGCGCCAAAGTTAATCAAAGTGAAGTACATACTACCACCTCTTGTCTTACTTCGCAAGCTGCTGCGTTAGCTCACTGAGCGTATAGCACTAGTACAATTATCTTCATGTTTATTACAATAAAATAATTCCATTTTTTTATACAAGCGAAAACTAACGATTGACTGAATTCATTCTTGAAATTAAGGAAGCTTTTTGGACGTCATTTGTTTTTGATTTCGAAATTATTTTCTAGAATTTTTTTCGTTTTTCGAAAGACCGAAGACCATTAGTTGCTAACTACCGACAAATTTTCAACTGCCTATATTTTATAGTTGGAGCAAATAAACACCAAAGTTTTGTCCTCATGCGCCCTAGCGGGTAAACAATTATGTTTACGAAAAAATGTTTCAAACAAAACTTGTTTATGTTTTTATAAGGAGCATTAAAATTTTTTAATTCTATCTCTAACGGCTTACATGATTGGTCCCGTGGGACCCGCAGGGACCTTGAACTATGTTGCTCATTGATGAACTCAATTCACTTTTTAATTCCTAGGTTAGGTTAAGTTAAAGTGGCTGTCCTGGGGTGGGACACACTCAGACCATTGTTTTACGTCCTAAGCACGCTATAAAAATTGCTTGATATTTCTTTTCGTTTTTGAACTGTCGCGATCACAGACGGACAGACAATCGAAAATGGACAATTATTTAATTTAAAAGCACCTATACCAAAATTTTAATATACTATACTTTGATATTTTGTTTCATATATACATTATATTTCATATATACAGGGTATAAAAATTAAAAGCAACCATTATTTTGTTTGTTTTTTAAGAAATTAACTGTTATCAAAACACAATAATGTTTTATATTGACTCTGTTACCGCCTTGCGAAGTCGGACAAGGCGAGATTAAACCAGTCGAGACACTAAGTATCACTTTCGTTTCTCGACCGACTTTGTGCTACTTCATGAGAGTACGGAGGAGGTTTTAGAGTTCACTTTTCTGTTAACTTTAAACTTAAGGCCACTCTCAAGGTCAGAACTTACTTCTTTATTTTCCGTATTTGGCTTCTGTTCTGGAACTTTTTTAACACCTGATATAAAAATGTCAAAAATGTTTATTTCGCACATGCATTCAGCATATGACTTACGGCTTTTATTCCCAGCTTAGGCTGTATGCCTTACTGGAATATAAATAAAATAAATAATTATTTTGGACCAATACAAAATATGACCTGATGACAATTTTCAACTAAACTGGCTTCCTAAATCTGACGTAATGATAAAAATCATTAGATATCAGGAGTTGTCGAAAAGCCAAACTTTGATTAAACGCATACATATACAGTTTTTGGACTTCCCAATTATATTTTCCTATTACAAATTCACATTAGAATTGTGATAATTAAAATCGAAAACTCTCGAAGCGTTATTATAGTTTATTTTGATTATTTCTTTTCGGTAAAAACAGCAATTTTTAATAGTCAGGTTATTGGATTTACCATTTTGAATTTTTCAATGATTACAATAAAATTGTCATCAATAAGATTTACAGCTCCTGAGTACAAATTTTAATTCATTTTCGTTACTTAATTTCGTTAAACAGGCGCCCATATTGGATCCTATTTCCAATTTTCTAATTTTCACATCAGAATCATAATCAGTGATGTTAAAAAATCTTTTTGGAATTTAATTCCTTATTAAATTTTATTAAAAATAGTTTTTCTCAAGTTTTCTTCTATCAGTTTGCGATATTGAATTCGCCATTTTGAATTTTCCAATTTGCACATCAAAATCCATCTTTCTTTAAACAAAGCAATTATACTTTAGCAATCGGCCATATTTTAATAACACACTTTCTAAGAATAACTTTGAACAAGAGTTATTTTAAGACCAAAATCAATCTAACCCGTCAATTTCTTACAAAATTAGTACAAAAAGCCTAATTTGACACAATTGAAACTAGGAAAAAAAAAAATTAAACTCATAGAAAGACACGAACTTGAAAAATTAAATGGCCAATTTCTTCTTCAATATTATACAAACCTTCTGTATCTTTCATCTAAAGTGATATCACACAAAACAATGATTTATGTTATGATTGTTTTGTAATTTCTAAAAGTATAAATAATATATTTATTCATTTTAAAATGTAATTTCCGGTTATAATTATTGCAATTGTATCATTTAATTAGATCATGTATATTCAAGTAATTTGATCAGAGTCTATATAACTACTTGACGTATTGAGTAATTAATTATCAAAAAAGGCACGCGTGTAATTTATACAAAGATATATGGAATCCATTTAGGGTCAAATTCTCCCACATAAAATGTATTTTTCTTTTAAAAATTTACAATGCCATTTTTAAAAAAGGACATTAGTTTGGGTAAAGGCGTTGAACGGAGTAAAACTCATTGAATGCCATGTTTAGTTGTAGTACAAGTTACGTTGAGTTGTAATGAACAACATGTTATGCGATTGCAACGCAACTTTGTAGTTGAGTCCAAACAGCTCAATAAAGACTCAGCTGTTATAGACTAATAGACCACAAACCCATTCTGAAATTTTTCGTTGAAATATCCCACCAGGAAACATGTTGAAAAAGATGCTCCTATATGAAAAAATAAGGTAAATGCAGATAAATGCGCAATAAAGGTGAGTACAGATGAAAATATGGATATCACACCCCTTGGTATCTCACTCCTGCATCAGCAAATATGTACGGCGTTGCTGGAGACTAGCTCTGCATAAGTATTCGCAACGAATTAGATAAATGCTGTAAACTTCGGTACCGGAAGTTAAAAAAACTTTTGATCTTTCGTCAATTTCCGAAGTCCAACGTGTTTATTTCTGTACAACATTTATGTAATTCGCTTCGAATACTCATGCAAAGTTAGTATACAACAACGCCGTACATATTTGCTGGTGCAGGAGTGAGATACGTTTCATATGGTCACCTGTACTCACCTGTACCACGCAAAACTGACGCCATGGTGCTTAAACTTACTTTTACATATAGAAGCATCTTTTTCAACATTTTTCCTGGTGGATCATTTCACCCGAAAAATCTTA